>NC_060126.1:502381184-503609934 GCF_021461395.2 Schistocerca americana | reverse complement strand
TGTATTTCATGCTCGAAATACACCACTTGAAAGACTCTCGAATATTTTGATATTGTTATCAGGCTGGGACTCCCACCAAAGAAAAATTCCTGACTGTATCGAGAATTGAACCCGGGTTCTCCACATGGGAGTCAACGGCTCTAAGGGGTATTAAAAAAAGAGAAAAAACAAAACAAAACCGGCGCACCACCAAGGAATAATCCGAATGGTACGGAAGTATGTAGATGTGATAGATAAACAAATGATTACAATTTCAGAAAAAAAACTGGATGATTTGTTCAAGAGAAAGAGCTTCACATTTTACGCTAGTCAGTAGCGCGTTGATCAGCCTCTGGCCTTTATGCAAGCAGTTATACGGCTTGCCGTTGATTTTTGATGTCTTCCTGTTAGATTTCGTTCCAAGTTCTGTCCAGGTGGCGCGTTAGATCGTCAATATTCCGAGATGGTTGGAGGGCTCTGCCCATAATACTCTAAACGTTCTCAATAGAGGAGAGATCCGGCGATCGAACCGGCTAAGGTAGGGTTTGACAAGAACGAAGACAAGCATTAGAAACTCACGTCCTGTGGAGACGGGCATTATTTTGCTGAAATGTAAGCCCAGGATGGCTTGCCATAAAGGGCAACAAAACCGGGCGTAGAATGCCGTCGCCGTAGATGTCAACCAAAAGCTGTGAGACCGGGCGTGAGTCGTGCTTCGGTAGCTCAGATGGTAGAGCACTTGCCCGCGAAAGGCAAAGGTCCCGAGTTGGAGTCTCGGTGTGGCACACAGATTTAATCTGCCAGGAAGTTTAGTACGTAACTAAGTTATACAGAACTGCAGACCATCACTGTTGGTTGTCGGGCCGTCTGGCGAGCGACAGTCAGCTCGGTATTCCACCGCTATCCGGCACGTCTCCAGACACATCTTCGGCCTGGAATCTTGTTGACGGGACTAGAATTGCTTTCGGTGACGAGTCCCGCTTCCGGCTGAACCCACGAAGACTCTCCAATCGTCTCTGGTTTTTGACGATCCAACGCCCCCAGTTGCACAGAATGTGGCACCATATTCCTCAGGAGGCCATCCAACATTATCACTCAATGCCATTCCGAATAACTGCTTGCCTGAGGGCAAGATGTGGACCAACGCTTATTTAACTGCTCCATTTGTGAAGCCTTTGGATAAGTCATCCAATTTTTGAGAAACCGTAATTATTTGTTTGCTGTACATGTACATCGTCGTTGTTGTTACGGTCTTCAGTCCAGAGACTGGTTAGATGCAGCTCTCCATGCTACCCCATCCTGTGCAAGGTTCATCTCTGATTAGTGTATTCATCTCTTGGTCTCCCTCTACGATTTTTACCCTCCGCGCTGCCCTCCAATACTAAATTGATGATCCCTTGATGCCTCAGAACATGTCCTACCAACCGATCCCTTCTTCTGCTGGTCAAGTTGTGCCACAAACTTCTCTTCTCCCCAATCCTATTCAATACTTCATTAGTTACGTGATTTACCCATCTAATCTCTAGCATTCTTCTGTAGCACCACATTTCTAAAGCTTCTATTCTCTTCTTGTCTAAACTATTTATCGTCCATGTTTTGCTTCCCTACATGGCTACACACCATACAAATACTGTCAGAAAGGAGTTCCTGACACTTAAATCTATACTCGATGTTAACAAATTTCTCTTCTTCAGAAACGCTTTCCTTGCCATTGCCAATATAAAGTGTACAGCCATACAAACAGCTTTAGTCCATTACAGTCCATTTTATACATATACCTTTAGATAAAATAAACAGAATCTACTCTTGATAATACCCCAGATCATGTTAACACAACAACAGAAATAAGTCAACAGTTCATCTGAAGATTTGTTATTTATGTAAATATAAAGGCCCTAGTCATACAGACAACTGCATCTCACTGCAGATACAATAACCCTGTATTATTGATTCCTGGGTATTCATGTTAATGCCAATCATTATAAAAAAATTGCTATAAACTGCCCGTAATATACAAACAAGATATCAGATCACCTGAAGTTTGTTCTTGTAGTAACTTATTTATTTATTTTATCTTGTGCTCTCATGTTATCGCTATTCTGATTAAAATACTTGCCCGTATATCGACTTTAATACATGTAAAGAACAACAAATTACATCTCTGTAGACCTGTTGCATTTTCTAAGTGTTCTGTCAATAAACCGCAGTCTTTGTTTCGCTTTCCCCACAACATTATCTGTGTGATCATTCGCTTTCCGGGGTGTCCGAGCGGTTCTAGGCGCTTCAGTCTGGAACCGCGCGACCGCTTCGGTCGCAGATTCGAATCCTGCCTCGGGCATGGATGTGTGTGATGTCCTTGGGTTAGTTAGGTTTAAGTTTTCTAAGTTCTAGGGGACTGGTGACCTCAGATGTTAAGTCCCATAGTGCTCAAAGTCATTTGAACTATTTTTTACATCTCTGTACAAAGTAGGCCTATGCCATATCTTTCTGTCAAGATCTTTGTTACAAGCAACAGTTGTAAAGCGCATGCTGGATGCTGGAAAAGTCTCGCTGTCAGAGTGTAAATTAATATACACTCCTGGAAATGGAAAAAAGAGCACATTGACACCGGTGTGTCAGACCCACCATACTTGCTCCGGACACTGCGAGAGGGCTGTACAAGCAATGATCACACGCACGGCACAGCGGACACACCAGGAACCGCGGTGTTGGCCGTCGAATGGCGCTAGCTGCGCAGCATTTGTGCACCGCCGCCGTCAGTGTCAGCCAGTTTGCCATGGCATACGGAGCTCCATCGCAGTCTTTAACACTGGTAGCATGCCGCGACAGCGTGGACGTGAACCGTATGTGCAGTTGACGGACTTTGAGCGAGGGCGTATAGTGGGCATGCGGGAGGCCGGGTGGACGTACCAGCGAATTGCTCAACACGTGGGGCGTGAGGTCTCCACAGTACATCGATGTTGTCGCCAGTGGTCGGCGGAAGATGCACGTGCCCGTCGACCTGGGACCGGACCGCAGCGACGCACGGATGCACGCCAAGACCGTAGGATCCTACGCAGTGCCGTGGGGGACCTCACCGCCACTTCCCAGCAAATTAGGGACACTGTTGCTCCTGGGGTATCGGCGAGGACCATTCGCAACCGTCTCCATGAAGCTGGGCTACGGTCCCGCACACCGTTAGGCCGTCTTCCGCTCACGCCCCAACATCGTGCAGCCCGCCTCCAGTGGTGTCGCGACAGGCGTGAATGGAGGGACGAATGGAGACGTGTCGTCTTCAGCGATGAGAGTCGCTTCTGCCTTGGTGCCAATGATGGTCGTATGCGTGTTTGGCGCCGTGCAGGTGAGCGCCACAATCAGGACTGCATACGACCGAGGCACACAGGGCCAACACCCGGCATCATGGTGTGGGGAGCGATCTCCTAGACTGGTCGTACACCACTGGTGATCGTCGAGGGGACACTGAATAGTGCACGGTACATCCAAACCGTCATCGAACCCATCGTTCTACCATTCCTAGACCGGCAAGGGAACCTGCTGTTCCAACAGGACAATGCACGTCCGCATGTATCCCGTGCCACCCAACGTGCTCTAGAAGGTGTAAGTCAACTACCCTGGCCAGCAAGATCTCCGCGGATCTGTCCCCCATTGAGCATGTTTGGGACTGGATGAAGCGTCGTCTCACGCGGTCTGCACGTCCAGCACGAACGCTGGTCCAACTGAGGCGTCAGGTGGAAATGGCATGGCAAGCCGTTCCACAGGACTACATCCAGCATCTCTACGATCGTCTCCATGGGAGAATAGCAGCCTGCATTGCTGCGAAAGGTGGATATACACTGTACTAGTGCCGACATTGTGCATGCTCTGTTGCCTGTGTCTATGTGCCTGTGGTTCTGTCAGTGTGATCATGTGATGTATCTGACCCCAGGAATGTGTCAATAAAGTTTCCCCTTCCTGGGACAATGAATTCACGGTGTTCTTATTTCAATTTCCAGGAGTGTAGTTTGTGTGGAAGTGTGTGTACTGATATAACTACAGGACATCAAAATGGAGGCAGACAGGTGGACACTAACCGAAAAAAGCCGCCTATACTGTCGCAGTAAGTAAAAATTAAATTTACATCCATATCGACAGATATGCTATAGTCATGGCGATACATTAAAGTGTGACCCATCTTTTTGTCATAGAGCCAGCTCCCACCATTATGCTAGCAGTAATGATGTAACTTCCTGAAACCATCTGAAGATGAACCTGAAAAGGTTCGAAAACCGGTTCATAGAATAATACATAATTGTTCAATAAAGTGACTGGTTGCAGTTCTGTATAACTTAGTTACGTACTAAACTTCCTGGCAGATTAAAACTGTGTGTCCGACCGAGACTCGAACTCGGGACCTTTGCCTTTCGCGGGCAAGTGCTCTACCATCTGAGCTACCGAAGCACGACTCACGCCCGGTCTCACAGCTTTACTTCTGCCAGTATCTCGTCTCCTACCTTCCAAACTTTACAGAAGCTCTCCTGCGAACCTTGCAGAACTAGCACTCCTGAAAGAAAGGATATTGCGGAGACATGGCTTAGCCACAGCCTGGGGGATGTTTCCAGAATGAGATTTTCACTCTGCAACGGAGTGTGCGCTGATATGAAACTTCGTGGCAGATTAAAACTGTGTGCCCGACCGAGACTCGAACTCGGGACCTTTGCCTTTCGCGGGCAAGTGCTCTACCATCTGAGCTACACAAGCACAAGTCCCATCCCGTCCTTACAGCTTTACTTCCGCAATATCCTTTCCTCCAGGAGTGCTAGTTCTGCTAGGTTCGCAGGAGAGCTTCTGTGAAGTTTGGAAAGTAGGAGACGAGATACTGGCAGAAGTAAAGCTGTGAGACCGGGCGTGATTCGTGCTTCGGTAGCTCAGATGGTAGAGCACTTGCCCGCGAAAGGCAAAGGTCCCGAGTTCGAGTCTCGGTCGGGCACACAGTTTTAATCTGCCAGGAAGTTTCATATCAGCGCACACTCCGCTGCAGAGTGAAAATCTCATTCTATTTACATACTGTCCATTCCGTTGTCATCGGAAAATCTCAAAGTTTTTATTTCTTCTCCATGGATTTTAATACCTACTCCGAACTTTTCTTTTGTTTCCTTTACTGCTTGCTCAATATACAGATTGAATAACATCGGGGAGAGGCTACAACGCTGTCTCACTCCCTTCCCAAGCACTGCTTCACTTTCATGCCCCTCGACTCTTATAACTGCCATCTGGTTTCTGTACAAATTGTAAATAGCCTTTTGCTCCCTGTATTTTACCCTTGCCACCTTCAGAATTTGAAAGAGAGTATTCCAGTCAACATTGTCAAAAGCTTTCTCTAAGTCTACAAATGCCAGAAACGTAGGTTTGCCTTTCCTTAATCTATCTTCTAAGATAAGTCATAGGGTCAGTATTGCCTAACGTGTTCCAATATTTCTACGGAATCCAAACTGATCTTCCGCGAGGTCGGCTTCTACCAGTTTTTCCATTCGTGTGTACAGAATTCATGTCAGTATTTTGCGCCCGTGACTTATTAAACTGATAGTTCGGTACTTTTCACACCTGTCAACACCTGCTTTATTTGGGATTGGAATTATTATATTCTTCTTGAAGTCTGAGGGTATTTCGCCTGTCTTATACATCTTTCTCACCAGATGGTAGTTTTGTCATGGTTGGCTCTCCCAAGGCTATCAGTAGGTCTGATGGAATGTTGTCTACTCCCGGGGCCTTGTTTCGACTTAGAGCTTCCAGTGCTCTGTCAAATTCTTCACGCACTATCATAATCTCCCATTTCATCTTCATCTACGTCCTCTTTCCATAATATTGCCCTCAAGTACATCGCCCTTGCATAGATCCTGTATATACTCCTTCCACCTTTCTGTTTTCCCTTCTTTGCTTAGATCGGTTTTCCACAGTAGCTCTTGATATTCATACAGATAGTTCTCATTTCTCCAAAGGTCTCTCCAATTTTCCTGTAGGCAGTATCTATCTTACTCCTGGTCATAAATGCCTCTACATCCTTACATTTGTCCTCTAGCCATCCCTGCGTAGCCATTTTGCACTTCCTGTCGATCTCATTTTTGAGACGGTTGTATTCCTTTACTCCTGCGTCATTTACTGCATGTTTTCTCCTTTCATCAATTAAATTCAATATCTGTTCTGTTACCCAAGGATTCGTACTAGCCCTCGTCTTTTTACCTACTTGATCCCCTGCTGCCTTCACTATTTGATGTACGTCATATCTACCGATTTCTGTTCCATTCGGATAATTCGTTTGTGGTGCATTGTTTTTTCTTTTTTTTTTTTTCCTTGGAGTGTAAATTTGAGCCCGTAAAAAGGAGTGCCGATTGTTATTCTTCCCTTGTATTGTCCATGAATTGAGAAGAAGCGGGAGGGGGGGGGGGATAATTCCTTTATACGTACTTCATTTGCAGAGTAGAGATGTAGATGTAGAAATGTTACTAAGTTTAACTTCTTGTGGCGTTATTGAATTGTACAGTATTGGGTTAAGTGTCTTAGAAACTGCATTAAGTGTGTGGTTCAAATGTACATCACTTAGCTTCTGTTAATTACTATTCACATATCAGTACATGTTTCGGCGAAAATGGTTTCGCCGGCTGGTGTGGCCGTGCGGTCTAGGCGCTTCAGTCTGGAACCGCGTGACCGCTCCGGTCGGAGGTTCGAATCGTGCCTCGGGCATGGCTGTGTGTGATGTCCTTAGGTTAGTTAGGTTTAAGTAGTTCTAGGGGACTGATGACCACAGATGTTAAGTCCCATAGTGCTCAGAGCCTTTTTTAAATGGTTTCATTGGGAATGCGAGGTATGTGCCTGTCACTAGAAGCACTGGAGAATCCACATAACGGCGCGAACATTCGCACACGCCCATTGTGTTTCTCTTGAGGTTTATCGCATGTTTTTTGATAGGCCGCTACGCCTAATGTAAAGCGGGATCCAACAGGGTAAAACAGTATGTTGATTGATCGATAAGAAGGAATGAAGATTAGAGTTTAACGACCCGTCGTTAGAAACAGAGAACGAGATAGAATTAGGGAAGGATAGGTAGAAGTAAATTGGCCGTTTCGTTTTCAAGGGCATTTTAAGTTATTTAATAAAAAAATACGGAAACCTAAATACGTATAGACGGACGAAGATTTGAACTCTGCTGCTCCCGTATGCGCCACCTCCCCCGGTTTGATTAAAATACAGGGTGTTTCAAAAATGACCGGTTTATTTGAAACGGCAATACAAACTAAACGAGCAGCGATAGAAATACACCGTTTGTTGCAATATGCTTGGGACAACAGTACATTTTCAGGCAGACAAACTTTCGAAATTACAGTAGTTACAATTGTCAACAACAGATGACGCTGCAGTCTGGGAAACTCTATAGTACGATATTTTCCACATATCCACCATGCGTAGCAATAATATGGCGTAGTCTCTGAATGAAATTACCCGAAACCTTTGACAACGTGTCTGGCGGAATGGCTTCACATGCAGATGAGATGTACTGCTTCAGCTGTTCAATTGTTTCTGGATTCTGGCGGTACACCTGGTCTTTCAAGTGTCCCCACAGAAAGAAGTCACAGGGGTTCATGTCTGGCGAATAGGGAAGCCAATCCACGCCGCCTCCTGTATGTTTCGGATAGCCCAAAGCAATCACACGATCATCGAAATATTCATTCAGGAAATTAAAGACGTCGGCCGTGCGATGTGGCCGGGCACCATCTTGCATAAACCACGAGGTGTTCGCAGTGTCGTCTAAGGCAGTTTGTACCGCCACAAATTCACGAAGAATGTCCAGATAGCGTGATGCAGTAATCGTTTCGGATCTGAAAAATGGGCCAATGATTCCTTTGGAAGAAATGGCGGCCCAGACCAGTACTCTTTGAGGATGCAGGGACGATGGGACTGCAACATGGGGCTTTTCGGTTCCCCATATGCGCCAGTTCTGTTTATTGACGAAGCCGTCCAGATAAAAATAAGCTTCGTCAGTAAACCAAATGCTGCCCACATGCATATCGCCGTCATCAATCCTGTGCACTATATCGTTATCGAATGTCTCTCGTGCAGCAATGGTAGCGGCGCTGAGGGGTTGCCGTGTTTGAATTTTGTATGGATAGAGGTGTAAACTCTGGCGCATGAGACGATACGTGGACGTTGGCGTCATTTGCACCGCAGCTGCAACACGGCGAACGGAAACCCGAGGCCGCTGTTGGATCACCTGCTGCACTAGCTGCGCGTTGCCCTCTGTGGTTGCCGTACGCGGTCGCCCTACCTTTCCAGCACGTTCCCACTCTGTTGAAATTTTTCAAACAGATCCTTTATTGTATCGCTTTTCGGTCCTTTGGTTACATTAAACCTCAGTTGAAAACTTCGTCTTGTTGCAACAACACTGTGTTCTAGGCGGTGGAATTCCAACACCAGAAAAATCCTCTGTTCTAAGGAATAAACCATGTTGTCCACAGCACACTTGCACGTTGTGAACAGCACGCGCTTACAGCAGAAAGACGACGTACGGAATGGCGCACCCACAGGCTGCGTTGTCTTCTATATCTTTCACATCACTTGCAGCGCCATCTGTTGTTGAAAATTGTAACTACTGTAATTTCGAAAGTTTGTCCGCCTGAAAATGTACTGTTGTCCCAAGCATATTGCAACAGACGGTGTATTTCTATCGCTGCTCGTTTAATTTTTATTGCCGTTTCAAAAATACCGGTCATTTTTAAAACACCCTGTATCTGGTAGAAGAACCCAGAAAATTTCGGCATGTGTAATGGTGGCCACGGAAAACTTCATTGTCACAGATCGTATTCCTCGTCTCCAGTTGTTTACTGGTTAACGCTGACGTAGAAACCTGGCAGTGCTTCACCACTTGCGTACGAACTGCTCGGGCGTCGCTGAGCGGAAGATTTAGTCCGAATTGCATTCCTCGAGCGCAGCTATCTGTACCATCACACATCTGCGCAGATGTGATCGCCAATACAGAGAGCGAACCAGGTTCTCGTCGAAACCAGTACATCAGCCTTGAAGGTTGTGACGGCCTGCGGGATGACTTGCCGCGGGTTTTACCTGCTGTCCGCCATACAGTGGTTCGAGGAACCGTAGTATCCCTGAGCGGGGCGCAGAAACGACTATTCCGCATTCTACTTGTTTTTCGGAAATGCGTAACCCGTGGCAGATACTGAACGTATGGCTGGTTCAAATGGCTCTGAGAACTATCGGACTTAACATCGGAGGTCATCAGTACCCTAGAACTTAGAACTAATTAAACCTAACTAACCTAAGGACATCACACACATCCATGCCCGAGGCAGGATTCGAACCTGCGACCGAAGCGGTCGCTCGGCTTCAGACTGTAGCGCCTAGAACCGCACGGCCACTCTGGCCGGCCTACTGAACGTACCCTGAAAGTTAAGACATTATGTCAGCCACCCATATATTCCCGTTTCTAGGACGACCAAAATGTCTTTCAGGATTAGAGGGCACGTCACTGAAGGAGTGGAAAGTTATAAGGGGCCTGTCTGTTTATTTAGAAATAAGGAGACAGCCGACAGATGTTGAAAAAAAGATTCAAAGTACCGAAATTTCGTCAAGAGAATACCAATACCAAACGCGTGCACTCATTTTGAGCTCCATTGTACAACCATAGCCGTCGTCTGGGATTGCTTGAGCGCCGTTTGGATCTGAGTTTGTCTTTTGTCCATTTGTCAGCTGTTCATAGCGAAGCTGCCGCGTTCATTCTCGGATGATGCACGGATCACAGGTGTAGCTGAATAACGTACGTCACTAGTAGTAGCAAAATTGCGACTGCCTTTATTAAAAACCGGGCAATGTCGAGTAGGACTTGCGCCCTCAGGAGTTCGTACAAAATCTCTATATATGAAAGGCGGTGTCCGAAATGACGTGACTCACCCACTGACGCGTCATCTCTTAGTTCACACTGTTAAGGGTAGAAACTTCAAATTTGTAGATGATGTTCATCTTGTACTGTACGCGTCGCTTAAGAATGGATTTTTCCACTCCTAAGTAGGTGAAATAAGGAATGAAAGGCTCTTTCAAAATTTGTCGGTTTTAAGGCAATATTGAAGACTGAACTAGGAAAATTGGTATTTGCTTTCTCAGTCAAAAATAAAAATATACGTGTTTTATCATTTTTGGAAATTCAACCACCTAGGAGTAAACAGGTGGATGAACTACTAAAGCGTTTTTAAAGCTAAATCTGTGAAAATTGGTATTTGACTTCTCGGATGGAAATAAAAAAGTACATGTTCCAGTGTTTTTGGAAATTCAGTCCCCTAAGGTAGTGAAATGGGGGAAGAAAAGTTGTATGAAATGATTTCATTATAAAAATATTTTCAAAGCTATGGTAAATCTATGAAAATTTGTATTTGGCTTCTCCGTTAGAAATTAAAAAATCCGTGTTTCACTGTTTTAGGAAATTCAACCCCTTTGGGGGTTGAAACAGGGGGTGAAAACTTTAAGAAAATATTTCGTTAAATTAAGAAAGTTTTAAAGCTAAATCTACGAAAATTGCTATTTCTCGGTTGGATTTACAGAAATATGTGTTAGGGGATAGAAGTTTCTTCGGAAGCATCACCACAAGAACGCAAAAGGCATGATTAACAAAAATCTTGGACTCCAGCTGCCAGAATCACTCTTTCACCAGAAGTACATTCGGAAGACATTGCCTCTAAGACTTTAATTAGCGTGGAAAGTTTAGCTGTTGCAATGTGTAAACAACGTAAAAATTGGATTAAAGAAAAACGAAGAAATCTGTGCAGGTCATACAGACTACGCGACCGAAGCAGCGTGCTCTAAGCTGAATATGTATATACATAATAACAGTAATGCCGTATGGCTCAATAGCCTGGTGCAAATCCATCTATTGGCCACCACTTCGGCGACTTTTGTACCCCTGACCTACCCCCAGCCGTCCATCAGGAGAAAGGCGACCTATAGTTAAATGTGGAATCTGATCCACTTGTTTCTGGCGACTCCTCACATCGTTGAGAGGTGAAAACTAGGTTAAAACGGAGACTGAAAAACCTCTGGTCCCATCGAGATTCGATTCCGCGACCTCGCCGTAGTCAGGCACGCGCTTTACCGCAAGACCACCAGGCCCAACATCCATACAAAAAAAGAACTAAACTCCTCCCGAACAGACCGTGAACGCCCAACGGTACCGACCGGCCGCCGTGTCATCCTCAGAGCACAGGCGTCACTGAATGCGGATATGGAGGAGCATGTGGTCAGCACACCGCTCTCCCGGCCCTGTGTCAGTTTACGAGACCGGAGCCGCTACTTCTCAATCAAGTAGCTTCTCAGTTTACCTCACAAGGGCTGTGTGCACCCCACTTGCCAACAGAGCTCGGTAGACCGGATGGTCACCCAACCAAGTGCTAGCCCAGCCCGACAGTGTTCAACTTCGCTGATCTGACGGGAACAAGTATTACCACTGCGGCAAGGGAGTTGGCCCAACATTCATGCAGGCTACATAATTCATCTGTCGGCTTTGATAAATCAGTTTTCGAGTATCAAACTACGTAACATATATGGCCGTATCTTTAATTGCGTTGACTTAGAAGCTTCAGTTTTTCGCGCCGCCAACGGACCGTAGACCTTAATATGTGACAAATTGCAGCTTCATATCTCTAGCCATTCCTAAGAAAAAGGGGTCTTATCATTCGAAGAGACACACAACAGAGATATGTTGTAAGGGTTCAGTTTTTACCGATTGAGGCACGGAACCCTAACACCGTAGATCTCAGACGTGTCACTGGTAACAATATCACCACCACCAGCGCTAACTACACTATTATTGTCAGAACCCAGCTTATAACATAAGCCTCTGATAGATACAGAGCGGCTTATCAACACTTTCTTGTATCTCATTTTGAAAAACATTTCAGTATTCTGAGCAGGAGTAAATGCGTTACAATCAAACTCTCTACGAGACGGAAAGCATTCTATTCTGAGGTGATATAACGAGTGAAGGACGGAGATTAACTGACGTTATAAAAAAATTAAAATCAGTAACGATCTTCTCGTTGATCAAAACAGTATTAATTTATTCATCAGTTCCACACTGACAGTGCCCCTGGTTTTATTGGATCAGTGCGACCTATAACGGCCGGCGGGTGTGGCCGAGCGGTTCTAGGCGCTTCAGTCTGGACCCGCGCGACCGCTACGGTCGCAGGTTCGAATCCTGCCTCGGGCATGGATGTGTGTGATGTCCTTAGGTTAGTTAGGTTTAAGTAGTTCTAAGTTCTAGGGGGCTGATGACCTCAGATGTTAAGTCCCATGGTGCTCAGAGCCATATGACCTATAACGACGATAACAAGACATAGCGGTACCATTAAAATGAATGTATCAGTAGATAATTAACATGAATTCCGGTAAGTTTGTCCTCTGTGCGGTGACAGATCCACCCGTCTTTTTATGAGACTATAGTACCATGAAGGAACAATGGCAATGATATGCAGCTTACTGAAAATTTGCAGCAGGTATCACATGTAGATGGTTACGTGTTACATAACATTAGCGTATACATGGAGGAGCAATTCTATCCAAACATTCACCGTACGTAGCACATAAACTGCTGTAGGAAGTTTTAAAAGAATGCTTTGGCTTTTTGCCAGCGGTAAGCATTACTAAGAAAGCGTTATACCTTTCCGGGACCTCATTGTGATTTGTCATATCAACAAATGGCAGTTTTTACGGATCGTAATTCTGCAAGTGTTGCGTGAGTAAAATACCGCACCCTGATTGTACTGCACAGGTTGGTGTCTACTTTATGATTTCGACATAAGATGGTGTATAAACAGTAGTTCTGAAGTGCCTGGCGGTCTCCAAGTTGAAGTACCAGTTCTACAACGTATTTCCACACTTTTCCATTCGTTCGTGTGCTTGTTTTCCAACGGAATCTTACTGAGCAGCTTGTTTACGCCGTATAATACAGAGCGAGATGTGACTGTTAGGTAGATGTATGCACTGTGTATGGTAAGCTAAAAACCGGAATACATTTGTGTTTCACAGTAGGTGATGCTTGTCAGAGGTGCGACGGTTTGTAGAGAGCTACATTAGAGTTTGTGTTTTTTATTTGCTCACTATGCCTGTGCACAGATAATTAGTGAAATATGGCTTAGTTGCTGAGCCATTTAATGTCAATCCTCTTTAACTTTACTCGTTGAGGTGGTCCCCCGTGTATAAAAATGTTTACGGAAACGAGTGACCATATACATCACTTGTTTACATAGGCTGTAAAGTGGCTCGCCCATATCATTTTTATATAAATCGTGCAAATCTATGGGGCGTGTAATTAACGGCGTATCTTCTGAAATAGAGTTATTTCTTCTGCATCGCACTAGAAATGTGCCGCGTGGTTTGAGGCGCCATGTGACGGACTGCGCGGCCTCTCCCTCGGGCATGGCTGTCTGTGTGTGTGTGTGTGTGTGTGTGTGTGTGTGTGTGTGTGTGTGTGTGTGTTGTTCTTCGCTTAAATTAGTTTAAGTACTGTATAAGTCTAGGGACCGATGACCTCAGCAGTTTGGTCCCTTAGGAATTCACACACATTTGAACATTTTTGAGCTAGAAACGTAGTTGCCGAAGTTAGGTCTGTTGCAGCGAGCAGCTGACAGAATATAGATTCTACACTACTGGTCATTAAAATTACTACACCACGAAGATGACGTGGTACAGACGCGAAATTTAACCGACAGGAAGAAGATGCTGTGATATGCAAATGATTAGCTTTTCAGAGCATTCACACAAGGTTGGCGCCGGTGGCGACACCTACAATGCGCTGACATGAGGAAAGTTTCCAACCGATTTCTCATACACAAACAGCAGTTGACCGGCGTTGCCTGGTGAAAGGTTGTTCTGATTGTCCAATGAATACCCGTTTATCATCTGCATTTCTTCTTGGTGTAGCAATTTTATTGGCCAGTAGTGTAGTTGTGTAGACAGACTACCCACAGCTTATCAGGACCATTTGCACATCATAACATGAAGTATAGCATTTGGCATTCCGTGTAGAAGACAACAAGAGTTGACCTGTGTCATAAATTTTATTAGGAGAATTGAATATTGACGTTTTTCGAGCGGGATTGAGAACTGAATGGACGTCTGTGCGTGGTCATGAAGACGGTTCTTCCACTGTGTGACACTTCGGTCCTCGTCATCCAGACTTATTTGTGCACAATGGAAGTGTCATATGTGTTGCTTTGTAGCCGCAACTTCCACCGTCTCAGTTTGGACTATTGCGACGTTGTTCCCGTTCAAATGAAATAAACGAATTACCGCATGACACTCCACTTTACCAGGGGAATGCGCCATTTTCTTGTGGTTCATCTAGTGTCATGATACGGTGTAGTGGTGTCGCGGATTACAATGTGTGTCAGAACTGCAGACATATACTTGGAAACAAATAAAATGAGTTACTTTATTTTTTCGAGGTGATAATTAAAATGACTACCTTCGGTACATCAAAAGGCTGAGCGAACGGTAGTTAATCTTATCCGAGCCGGCCGTCGTGGACGAGCGGTTCTAGGCGCTTCAGTCTCGAACAGCGCGACCGCTGCGGTCGCGGGTTCGAATCCTGCCTCGGGCATGGATGTGTGTGATGTCCTTAGGTTGGTTAGGTTTAAGTAGTTCTAAGTTCTAGGTGACTGATGACCTCAGATGTTAAGTCCCATAGTGCTCAGAGCCATTTGAACCAATCTTATGCGACAAACAAATTTAAATTTGACGCTCTTCTGCAGGACAGATCAGCAGCCTAGCATCTGCTGTATCACGCTCACGGGCGAGTGGCAAGAAATGTTGCGGCGTGAGCAGCAATGACCGTGACACCGTGAACCGTAGCGAAGCGACGGCTGACCCACGCGTGCGCAGCGCCTGCCTACGATAACCCTGCAACCCGCAACTGCGAAATCTGATGTGAGACCAGCTGATCACATGCATTCGTCTCAAGGACACCTACACGCTAGCCGCTTCTTCCTGGCCTTTATCCCGTATCGTCGCGGGCTCGGCGTGATAATTATTGGATTTACACTACTGGCCGTTAAAATAGCTACACCAAGAAGAAATGCAGATGATAAACGGGTATTCGTTGGACAAATATATTATACTAAAACTGACATGTGATTACATTTTTCCGCAATTTGGGTGCATAGATCCTCAGAAATCAGTACCCAGAACAACCACCTCTGGCCGTAATAACGGCCTTGTTACGCCTGGGCATTGAGTCAAACAGAGCTCGGATGGCGTGTACAGGTACAGCTGCCCAGGCAGCTTCAACACGATACCACAGTTCATCAAGAGTAGTGACTGGTGTATTGTGACGAGCCAGTTGCTCGGCCACCATTGACCAGACATTTTCAATTGCTGAGAGATCTGGAGAATGTGCTGGCCAGAACAGCAGTCGAACATTTTCTGTTCCAGAAAGGCCCGTACAGGACCTGCAACATGCGGTCGTGCATTATCATGCTGAAATGTAGGGTTTCGCAGGGATCGAATGAAGGGTAGAGCCACGGCTCGTAACACATCTGAAATGTATCGTCCACTGTTCAAAGTGCAGACAATGCGAACAAGAGGTGACAGAGACGTGTAACCAATGACACCCTATACCGTCACGCCTGGTGATACGCCAGTATGGCGATGACGAATACATGCTTCCAATGTGCGTTCACCGCGATGTCGCCAAACACGGATGTGACCATCGTGATCCTGTAAACAGAACCTGGATTCATCCGAAAAAATGACGTTTTGCCATTCGTGCACCCAGGTTCGTCGTTGAGTACACCATCGCGGGCGCTCCTGTCTGTGATGCAGCGTCAAGAGTAACCGCAGCCACGGTCTCCGAGCTGATAGTCCATGCTGCTGCAAACTTCGTCGAACTGTTCGTGCAGATGGTTGTTGTCTTGCAAATGTCCCCGTCTGTTGACTCAGGGATCGAGACGTGGCTGCACGATCCGTTACAGCCGTGCGGATAAGATGCCTGTCATCTCGACTGCTAGTGATACGAGGCCGTTGGGATCCAGCACGGCGTTCCGTATTACCCTCCTGAACCCACCGATTCCATATTCTGCTAACAGCCATTGGATCTCGACCAACGCGAGCAGCAGTGTCGCGATACGATAAACCGCAATCGCGATAGGCTACAATCTGACCTTTATCAAAGTCGGAAACGTGATGGTACGCATTTCTCCTCCTTACACGAGGCATCACAACAACGTTTCACCAGGCAACGCCGGTCAACTGCTGTCTGTGTATGAAAAATCGGTTGGAAACTTTCCTCACGTGAGCACGTTGTAAGTGTCGCCACCGGCGCCAACCTTGTGTGAATGCTCTGAAAAGCTAATCATTTGCATATCACAGCATCTTCTTCCTGTCGGTTAAATGTCGCGTCTGTAGCACGCCATCTTCGTGGTGTAGCAATTTTAATGGCCAGTAGTGTAGTTTGTTAGTGGTAGAGGGTGGCCATACGCTGCTCCTGTCGTCAGCCCTCCCTTCACCTTCCTCCTCGCGCTATGAACTCCCCCCCCCCTCCCCCCCCCCCCCCCCCCCCACACACACACACACCCATCTCCTCTAGACGGAATTTGTGTACTTCAACTGCCTACATCTTGTGTCATCCCGTGTAAAAGTATGTCAACGTTATCTGAATGTTTGCGGATCGTGTAACTAAGGCGAGACGTGGGTACCACCAAACCCCATATTCTTCTAGTCGGATGTGGAAAACAGACCGAAAACCACATCTAGGCTGGCCAGCCCAGCGGCTGTCGTCGTTAATCCATCGTGGCCATTCGACCCGGAAGCGTCGTGTCTCCTTGAACCCTAGAAGCGCCGTACCAACACGCGTCGTTGTCCGGGCTGGTTCTTAATGAAACGTTGTCGCACGTTAAATAATACCGAGCATCCCGATGCTTTCCGTATCAACAGTGCTGCTCCTTCGTAACATCGAGCTTAATCTTCTGTTTGGGGCACGGGTGGTGGACTCTATTCTTTGTATTATTATGACGTATTATCATTATTACTTACATCGCCGTAAGGGACTTTATTGTTTGCGCATAGGTAGTGGAACCGTAAGCATAAATTTTCTGTTTATATAGGTTCAGGTACAATGAGGCATCTCTAACAGAATTACCGTCTCCGTGCCAACCGGCACGGGTTACGAAAACATCGGTTATGCGAAATCCAACTCGCACCTTTCTCTCATGACATTCTGAGAGCCTAGATCAGCATTTCTCGGCTTACTAAAGTAATTCAGTAGTACACCAACGGCTGTCAATGAAAGTACGATCAATGGCGTATTAAACGAAATTTCTGACTGCTTCGACAATTTATTGTTAGGGAGGACGCAGCATTGTGGAGGAGTCATCGATAGAAGTTGAAATAACTTCAGGCATATCACCAGGAACTCTTCTGGGACACTACGTTCTTGTTGTGTACTAATGACGTGCAACCATATTAATAGTAACCTCTGACGTTTCTCAGGTGATGCAGTTATCGACAATGAATTACTGTCTGTGTAACTGCATAAATATACAGTCAGACCTTGACAAGATTTCAAATTGATAGGAAGATTGGCGTCGATCTTTAAATGTTAAAAATGTAAAGTCGTATACATCACAAAACGAAAAAAAACATAGTATTCTATGAGTACAATATCAGTGAAATAAAATGATCTCATAGGTCCAGCCAGAGTTAAAGCAGATGGCAGACTTTAGGTCACATGAAAAATTTATTCATTCTACAAAATATGATGTTCACACGATTCTTGTGGGACCCCTCAATTACTGTTCAAATGTGTGGAAGGCGTACCAGATAGGACTATTGGGGGATACTGAACACATACAAGGAAGAGCGATACGTGTGGTTTTGGTTTATGTGACCCATGGCAGACTGTAAGGGAGATGCTGAAAAACCTGAACTGGCAGTGCCGAAAGCCTAATTAAAAATTTCAAGGAGAATCTAGGAATATTATACAGGCGCCCGTAGGGAACGTGGAGACATTTTGAGACTAATTACAACTCGACCAGAGGGATTTAAGCAATCGTTCTGCCCACTCTCCACACATGAATGGAATGGCAAGAAGCGCTAGTATGTGGTACATTGGGAAATATCTTCTGTAGTGATAAACAAAGTGTAGATATAGATGCAGGCATCCACTCTTTGTGCAAAGACCTTCTAATAATGTTACACGTTAGTAATATAAAGACTTTAACGTCTTCAAACCCTCTTCAGTTTTTATAGAAATTCCTTGAAATTGCCTTTGTTACACAATTCAGTATAAGATATATTTCAACCCCACGCAGAGGTCAGATATCTCTTACTTTCTTCCCAGTTTTCTTCCGATTTCTGTATACAGCGTGTTAGTGATACCTCCAATATCAACAATTTTTGTATTTTATGTAGGTGATGCTCTACAGCTTCTAATTATGTGAAAAAGGGGATTCGTGACCACAGGGAAGTTGCAGCGTAGTTAAATTCAACGAATAGTTTTCAATGACATCGTCATCATCTGGTGGAGCGTAATACTGGCAAACTCTTGTGAGCCATTGTCGCCATGTGTCACAAAATCATTAAGCATGCAAATGCTTATAACGTTTAGTGATTCGTGGTGCATGGTGACAACAGCTCGCCATAGTTAGTCAGTATAGGAACGCGGTTAAGCTTTTGTAACAGCTTAGTGAACGCATTATCGTAGCCAAGATAGACACAAAGCCAACACCCACCACAGAAGTACAAATTTATATGCCAGCTAAAGCCGCAGATGATGAAGATATTGAAAGAATATATGATGAGATAAAGGAAATTATTCAGGTAGTTAAGAGAGACGAAAATTAATTTGGGGTGGGTGACCGGAATTCGGTAATAGGAAAAGGCATAGAAGGAAAAATAACAGGAGAATATGGCCTTAGGGGAAGGAAAGAAATAGAAAGCCGCTTGGTAAAATCTTACGCAGAACTTAACTTGGTTGGTTCAAATGGCTCTGAGCACTATGGGACTTAACATCTGTGGTCATCAGTCCCCTAGAACTTAGAACTACTTAAACCTAACTAACCTAAGGACATCACACACATCCATGCCCGAGGCAGGATTCGAACCTGCGACCGTAGCAGAACTTAATTTAATCTTACTTAATACTCATTTTAATAATCACAAAAGAAGGTTGTACATGTGGACGAGCCGGAGACACCGTAAGGTTTGAGGTTGATTGTATAATCGTAAGGCCAAGATTTCTGAACCAGATTTTAAACTATAAAACTTTCCCTCGGTCAGAAGCGGACAACGACCGCTATTTGCTGGTTATCAATTACATACTCAAATTAACAACGTTGCAAAAAAGTGGAAAGTTAAGGAGATGGGATATAGAAATTTTGAAAGAACCAGGGGTTTTAAGAGTTCCAAAAGGGGACCCTTTAGGCAACAATTAACGGCAACGGAGGAAAAGAACACACTGGAAGCTGTGGGTAGCTTTGACAGATGAAACAGTGAAGGCAGTAGAGGATCAAATAGTTACAAAGACAAGGCCCAGTAGAAATCTTTGAACATCACAAGACATACTAAATCTAGTTGATGGAAGGAGAAAATATAAAAATGAAGCAGGCAAATGAGAATACAGCCATATAAAAAATGAAATTGACAAAGTGCAAAATGTCTAAGAAGGAATGGATAAAAGACAAATGCAAAGCTTGAAAAGCATGTAAGCTAGAGGAAAGATAGATACCATCAGTAGGAAAATTAAATAGATCATTGGAGAAGAGAGAAGCAGCTATATGAACATCAAGAGCTGAGACACATAACCATTAATAAGCAAAAAAGGGAACCATCTTTATAAAAAAATTATATCCCCCCTCCCTTCGCCTTCTGAACACACACACACACACACACACACACACACACACACACACACACACACACACACACTACTTGCCATTAAAATTGCTATACCAAGAAGAAATGCAGATGATAAATGCGTATTCATTGGACAAATATATCATACTAGAACTGATATGTGATTACATTTTCACGCAATTTGGGGCAATTTGGGTGCATAGATCCTGAGAAATCAGTACTCAGAACAACCACCTCTGGCCGTAATAACGGCCTTGATACGCCTGGGCATTGAGTCAAACAGAGCTTGGATGGCGTGTACAGCTACAGCTGCCCAGGCAGCTTCAACACGATACCACAGTTCATCAAGAGTAGTGACTGGTGTATAGTGACGAGCCAGTTGCTCGGCCACCATTGACCAGACCTTTTCAGTTGGTGAGAGATCCGGAGAATGGGCTGGCCAGGGTAGCAGTCGAACATTTTCTGTATCCAGAAACACACTCCTTTCTGCAAACCCAACTTCATTTTGACGTCACAAGCAATATCGACGACCGCAGGAACTGCTATCGATTTTCGTTAGCGTTGAGCGTGGGCCTCTCTCGCATGGGTAACAGCTCACACATATCCTTAGCGGCAGAAATATGTCAACCGGAAGTACGAGTGGTTTGCAGGACTTGCGAGAAGACCGTTACCCGCGAATTATTTGTAACAAGGAAGAATATGAATGTTATTGCTAATGGTTTCACTCGCAGCAATTTAGACCGTGTTGTTAGGTTTCTACCTGACCACACACTCGGAAATCGCCTCATACTGGGAAAAAAGAGCCAAATATAAATTTCATTTTTCGTTCTCTAATCAGACGGAAATGTTAAATAACATCGAATATTGCAGAAATATACGTATTGCATTCGTAAGAATGTATTGCATTCATAAGAATGTGTTGGCCACCACGTCCCCATCGGCTGGGGCTACCGCTATGTCAGCGTAGGAAATGTATAGAATATTTTTTGTCGTTTTGTTATTTATTGTTTAATTTTTATTATTATTAGTGTACAAGTAACTTATTTTTTTATTTTCTTTTTTTTTTTGTCCCGCCTGTGGTCATTAATGGCATACTCAAGGCTCGCTAGTAAAGGATATGACAAGAAACAGAAACAAAAAGAGGAGGAATAGAGGAGAAAAGAAAGAAAGATAAGTTCTTCGAGCGCGACTTCCGCTCACTGGTCGGCTTCAGACTGTTACACCATACTGTCCCGTAAAACGGTGCCGTGAATCCATTGCGCTACAACCTACTCCTGTGATGTTTGTCTCAAGTGTCGGTTGTCATAGCAACTCCATAGAATTTCTTGAAGTCTTATATCGTTGATGCGTGATTAACTGACATTTAATGATAAAGCGGAGGTGTTTGCCATACATCTTCAGAGCATCTTTGCCCTGAAACGGCATACTGCAAATTATAAAACAAAACAGCAAAATATACCAAAATAAATATGGCGCCTGCCGGATTTATTGTCAATATAGCGGTGGGCCTCGCGATGTTGCGCGTGACGTCAAAATGGCGTCACGATCGCAGGAAGTCTTGTGAGAGAAGTGTTACCTCTGAAGCTGCCAAAAGTAATTTTACCCAGATCACGCAAATAAAAACATATAAAAATAAAGTGATCATAACATAAAAGAAAGATAACCGATAGTTACGCTCCAAGACGCAATATGAATGACGTTGTACCAGTTAAGATGTAAGCATAATGTACCATACGTAGGCACAATAACTGCCATAGACGTAATGAATAGTGTTATAACTATTATACCGTCTGCAAAGGTACGCACGATAAAGGAAAAAAGCTGAAATGAGCTTGTCGTGTAACTTTGTAACCACTACCAGTGATGAAATCAACTGTGCAGCAGAAACCTGTACCAAAAATAAAGTATGTCGTTCTTCGACCGTTTTTGTTGTTCTCAGGTAGGCCTACTATCCTATCGCCTTGCATCATATTCTTGCCATTTCTCACCGTACTGCAGTAGCAGGTACTACTTACCAGAACCTAATAAAAACTTGCAGTGCAGAAATTCAAAAATTATGCCTTTCATCTCCCTCTTGGCACATACTGCGGAAACAGGGGTCATTACAACTCGTCTCCCGTGAGCAGCACTGTAAACGTAAATCGGTTGAGCACTGGAATTTCGACAGAGACACAAATGACAGATAACAAGATGGCCTGCTTGACCTTCAGACACGCACTTGCAAGCTGTCGCCATATCACCGCTGACTGCGTGGTTGCACTTTGGTGCTCGGGGATAGTCTTGGAGCGAGGACAAGATTCGGAAGAGTAGTACGTTTAGAATTGATGTACTTTAAGGAGACGAAGTTCGTTTTTCTTAACTGTGGTCGCATGTACTTTTTATAAAGACGCTATGGAATACCGTCGAACAGCTACCGATCAGTGGCGAATATGCTTTTATCGATTCACTTTTTGACGCCTTTCAAGATGTTCATTTCCCTTTATGCTCTACACCTTGTATTTTATCACGTGCCAAGTAATTTCGTTGTTATTTGTGTGTAATGGCAATTAAGCAAGAGAGGCTAGAGCTTACTAGATCTTACGAAATGTGTCATACAGTTATCAAGGAAGTACAGTAGAACATTTATATGTAATTGTTGTTTACTTGTATACATGAAGTTCCAACAGTGGCCCCAGTATCGTCGTAATAAATTATTTTCCTCCTGAGTAATTTGTTCGACAAATCACATGGACAGGAAGGCCTTCGCCAGCTTGTGTACCCTGCAGGTTCAAATAGTTCTGAGCACTATGGCACTTAACATCTGAGGTCATCAGTCCGCTAGAACTTAGAACTACTTGAACCTAACTTACCTAAGGACATCACACACATCCCTGCCCGAGGCAGGATTCGAACCTGCGACCGTAGCAGTCCCGCGGTTCCGGACTGAAGCGCCCAGAACCGCTCGGTCACAGCGGCCGGCACCCTGCAGGTGGCTCGTGTTCTTACTTACGTTTTGCCAATAACTATTGGTAATAATGAATGCGCTTGCCTGGTTGGCAGATCTTGCCATACCTCGCCTTCTGTGGCGGTCGACGATAGTGATTTGACAGAGGCGGTTTCACCGTAACCGAAATCGGTCGCTGCACAACTATGTTGTCGGAGATGGAAGAGTTATTTATGTAACTATCATTTCTGGATAACAGCATATTGTGTAAAATTTTCAGTTTATTTACTTAAATAACCAAATTTTATCGTAATTTACTAACGAAATTAACAGTTACAAGATTGCATTCAAAGCCGAGATCCTATACAAAATCACGTGGCGAAACTTGACGATCCATCATTTCACAAATTAAATTGTGAATTTTCTTATTTAGGTTTCTACATATCCCATTTTACGTTTCATCAAGGAATCTAACCTTTTTGATCGTTTGTTACAGGGTGGCTGAAGTGGAAGATGGTGTAATAACACTTCTTTCATGTTTTAGTTCCCTGGATTCATCATATTCAGCAGTGTGTGTAAAGATACCAGATGTCCTTTTAAAGAAGTAATTCAATGTTCTTTTCATCACTACCTTTTCTTGTAAATTTTACACTTAAGAATTTTCTTGCATATTTTCAACAAATAATAATAATAATAATAATAATAATAATAATGTCGTGTGGCTTGGGCCTCCCGTCGGGTAGACCGCTCGCCTGCTGGAAGTCTTTCGATTTGACGCCACTTCGGCGACTTTCGCGTCGATGGGGATGAAATGATGATGATTAGGACAAAACACAACACCCAGTCCCTGAGCGGAGAAAATGTCCGACCCAGCCGGGAATCGAACCCGGGCCCTTAGGATTGACAACCTGTTGCGCTGACCACTCAGCTACCGGGGGCGGACTTCAACAAATTAATAACGGGTAAATATTTTAAAATACTTTAATATCTGCCATAAGAGGTTAAGCAAGAGTTCCACTTTTAATGAGAAAATTTATAGAAACAAATTGGTTTCTATCCAATACAATAGATGTTGCTCTCATGACCGCCAAAACTAGGGAAAAAGTCGTGCTCGTCGCTCTGCCGTGTTCTCACGCGCACTCTCAATGACGTCACACCCATCTGCCACAGAGGGGGCGCATTCACTAACCTGTCGCAATGTGCACTATATCTCTGAGCATATATTTAAATATTTATTGCATTTCAATTACTCGTACTGTCATACGCTTCGCATTATTTACATGTAGTTCACTAAAGAAATTCAAAATCACACTTTTCTTAGGTTTAATCACGATTTTTACATAAAGTGAAGTTGGACTGGCCGGGGGTGGGGGGGAGGGGGGGGGGGGAGAAAGGATTGGAAAGGAACTGAGGATATCAGCTGCATCCGGACTTAACGTGGGATCAGCAGCGGGGTGTGAAAATGTATGTCGGACCGGGACTCAAACCCGGGATCTCTTGCTTACTAGACAGCTGTGTTACGCACTGCGCCCACCCGGACAAAGTTTTAATTGCAAACGCGCGGACTGGACCATATCGGCAAACTCCTCGGCTGACCCGCTTTCCCACCTGACGCAGTCCCCGCCCATGTCTTTCATACTCACTTGTAGATTCCCCCTGGAGGTCAAACACAAATGTGCAGCTGCACTGGTGGCGCTGGATTCATAGCCCATCGAAGCGTATCTGTTACACACATCACAACAAGTTTTGCATCACCTCGGTCCCGAGAGTTCCGGAACCTGTACTGAAAATTGGAAGAGAGATCAGCATCATTTCCGCCCTTTTTATGCTCATGAAAACCCCACATTGCATGTTGTACCACCATATAGCGAGACCCTCAGAGGTGGTGGTCCAGATTTCTGTACACACCAGTACCTCTAATACCCAGTAGCACGTCCTCTTGCATTGATACATGATTGTATTCGTCGTGGCATACTATCAAAATGTTCAGATGGCTCCTAGCACTATGGGACTCAACTGCTGTGGTCATCAGTTCCCTAGAACTTAGAACTAATTAAACCTAAATAACCTCAGGACATCACACACATCCATGCCCGAGGCAGGATTCGAACCTGCGACCGTAGCAGCAGCGCGGCTCCGGACTGGAGCGCCGAGAACCGCACGACCACCGCGGCCGGCGGCATACTATCCACAAGTTCATCAAGGCATTGTTAGTCCAGATTGTCCCATTCATCAACGACGATTCGGCCTAGATCCCTCACAGTGGTTGGTGGGACACGTCGTCCATAAACAGCCCTTTTCAATCCATCCCAGGCATGTTCGATAGGGTTCAAGTCTGGAGAACCTGCTGGCCACTCTAGTCGAGCGATGTCGTTATCCTGAAGGAAGTCATTCACAAGATGTGCACGATGGGGGCGCGAATTGTCGTCCATGAAGACGAATGCCTCGCCAATACGCTGCCGATATGGTTGCACTATCGGTGCACACATCAGAGGACGGCATTCACGTATTGTACAGCCGTTACGACGCCCTCCATGACCACCAGCGGCGTACGTCGGTCCCACATAATGCCACCCCCAAACAGCAGGGAACCTCCACCGTGCTGCTCTCTCTGGACAGTGTATCTAAGGCTTTCAGCCGGACCGGGTTGCCTCCAAACACGTCTCCGACGATTGTCTGGTTGAAGGAATATGCGACACTCATCGGTGAAGAGAACGTGATGCCAGTCCTGAGCGGTCGATTCGGCATGTTGTTGGGCCCATCTGTACTGCGCTGCATGGTGTCGTGGTTGCAAAGATGGACCTCGCCGTGGACGTCGGGAATGAAGTTGCGCATCGTGCAGCCTATTGCGCACAGTTTGAGTCGTAGCAGGACGTCCTGTGGCTGCACGAAAAGCATTATTCAACATGGCGGCGTTGCTGTCAGGGTTTCTCCGAGCCATAGCCCGTAGGTAGCCGTCACCCACTGCAGTAGTAGCCCTCGGGCGACCTGAGCGAGGCATGTCATCGACAGTTCCTGTCTCTCTGTATCTCCTCCACGTCCGAACAACAACGATTTGGTTCGCTCCGAGGCGCCTGGACACTTCCCTTATTGAGAGCACTTACTGGCACAAAGTAACAATGCGAATGCGATCCAACTGTGGTATTGACCGTCTAGGCATGGCTAAACTACAGACAACACGAGTCGTGTACCTCCTGCCTGGTGGAATGACTGGACTGATAGGCTGTCCGACCCCGTCCGTGTAATAGGCGCTGCTCATGCGTGGTTGTTTACATCTTTGGGCGGGTTTAGTGACATATCTGAACAGTCAAAGGGACTGTGTCTGTGATACAATATCCACAGTCAACGTCTATCTTCAGGAGCTGTGGGAACCGGGGTGATGCAAAACATTTTTTGATGTGTGTATATTAATGCGTGGCGTTAGTTTTTTGGGACATGTCCGAAAGAGCAGACACCACGCATTAATATAATTGATTAGGATTACTTTTCATGCGCATGCGCGGCTGATAAATTTAGATTGCTGCTTACGCGAAGTGACAAGAGATCACAGACTGCACGTAAAGACTGACTATATAGACTGTTTGGATATCTAGTCGTTGTCTGGAAGCCGTTTCTGTCGTGGTTCCAGTTTATATGGGGTGTCCCTCAAAAGAGGTTTACACTGTCTATTCCTTGCTCAGATCACACATACTACCTTCCTTCTCCAGTTTTTTGCGTAACTTCATTATTGTTGCACATGGCGGTGGCGCAGTATGAAACCCTGTCCGACATCGTCTTTGCTCTTCTTTCATGTTTTCACACTTCAAGTAACACTGTAAAACCACTATTTTTGCTCCAAGGACAAGTTTCCAGCCGTCTTTTTATTTAGATGTAGTGACTTGCAACTGGAAATAAATAAAAGAAACGCATTAATTACTACACACGATGGTCATGAAGCAACTTATAATCACCATTGGATCAGGCTATTGGGTTTCATCGGGGGAAGAGGGAGATTGGGTCACATTTGTTTCCAATGCAGAAACGAACTCTTTTTTGCAGAGGCTGTACAAATGGCACTGACAACGTAAAAATATCTCCTGAAGAAGCTCCTGTGTTCAGTCGTATGTGGTCGAATGAATACAGCTCCGTAGCAATGCATAATTTTAACTTTTTGTTTTGTTTTCATATCTCCATTAGAGCCGTTTCAGGCAATACAGCTGGAGAAAACGCAGTTTTGCTCTTCAGTTCGTTTCGCAGAACGGATGTAGCGTCAGGACTTATATAAAATCTGATATTTTATGTGACATGATAAAGATTTCAAATAATTAATTTTTTCAAGAACTCAAGACGTTTCGCATCCCTACACGTTAGCCGTGATTGGTGTCCTTTGCCGCAAGTGCGCTGCGCCACAGTTCGTGACGTCATGCAGGACAAATACGTGAGCTCCTCATCAGCGCGCCTCTGGAGAACTCTGCTGCTCGTAACACGCTGTCTTAGTTGTTCGCGGAGTTTTCGTTTAGAACTTTCGAGAAACAGTTCAACATGATAAGATAACACACTTTCCTCTCTTTTCTGTTCATAAAATCAAGCTAAGGTTGGGCAGTGGTAATTTTTAAGAGAGATGGATTTGTTACTAACGTGACAATATTCTAAAAAATCCTGGTGATCTGGAACTGTATTCCTGTAAGTGAGGCAATGGATGACGTTTCAGTGACAGTACAAGTAGGTGCTCGTGCGTGCGTCTACAGGACATGGAGATGCGGCTTGTTGCAGGCTCGGTCCTACATATCTTGTGTCGTGAAAGCTATTCACGGTTATTGGAAAATGTCACGAATGCGTCTGACCCGAAGTTATGAGACGTGAGGAGGTTTAGCTAAAATGAGTGGATAAATTTATTTCAATTTATCGAAGTAGCTGGTAATATTAGTGCATGAGACAGGAGAGCCTTTCAAGAAGTATACATACATATTCACAGTGTCAAGTTGTGATTATGGCTACCATTAAGATGCTACGTCTACAGTACATCGCGTAACTAACGTATTTTACATGAACGAAGTACGAGGTTTGCCCGGAAAATACGTATAAAAGTTGAATAATAACTTTATTTTACAATTATTCGGGTATTACAATATGGTCTCCTCCAAAGTACTCGCCCTGAGACGCGATACACTTCAGTCAATGCCGTTTCCACTGTTGACAACATTGCTGAAAGTCTTCAGTTGTGATGTTGATGGCTTCCACATCTCCCAAGTGCCACCCCCGAAGCACCATTTTGCATTTCGGGAACATGAAGAAGTCACACGGGGCTAGATCGGGTGAATAAGGTGGGTGGTCTGTCACGGTGATTGAGCTTCGGGCCAAAAACTCGCGCACAACGAGTGACGTGTGAGCGGGCGCATTGTCGTGATGAAGGATCCACCTGCCCCCGTTTGCCAACTCCGGTCGAACTCGGGCCACACGAGCTCTGAGACGTGTCAGAACTTCAACGTAAAAATTTCCGCCCACTCTCTGGCCGGGAGGGACAAATTCCTTGTGAACAATGCCCCTAGAATCAAAGAAAACAATCAACATTGTCTTCACATTGGACCTTGATTTTCGCGACTTTTTTGTTCTCGGTTCTCCTGCTAGTTTCCATTCCTTGCTTTGAGATTTGAGCTCCACATCGAATTCGTAAAACCAGGACTCGTCTCCAGTGATGACTCGGTTGAGAAAGTCCCCTCGTTCCTCTGCTTCCAACCAATCCTCACAGCACTCAACCCTCTTTGCTTTCTGTTCTGGCGTCAAGAGCTTCGGTACGATTTTCGCACACAGTTTCTTCATTTCAAGTTTTTGTGTCAGGATTTCGTGAACGATTGTTTTGGGGATTGACAGCTCGTCAGCAATCATTCTGACTGTCAATCTACGGTCTTTAAGAACACAAGCCCGAATTCGTTCAACATTTGCATCGGAACTCGATGTCGACGGGCGTCCTGGGCGAGGGTCATCGTTCACTTCTTCTCGGCCATCCCGGAACCTTTTTAACCACTTGTTCACGGTTGGTTCCTTCAGAGAATTGTCTCCGTAAACCTGTTTCAAACACTCAAAAACCTTACGGCCATTCTTGCCTAGCTTTGCAAGAAACTTGATGTTGACGCGCTGTTCCTCAATCAGAGAGAGCTCCATGCCGACGGCAGGTGAAAAAGGGTAACTGTCAACAAGCTGCCGCACACTCCCACCTTCACGCAGAGTGCTCTGACTCGAACTGAGCGTTGATGGGATTTATTACAGCAGTAGTCCCACCTGGCGGTGACTGCAACTTGTAACATACAGACATTATTCAACTTTTATACGTATTTTCCGGACAAACCTCGTACACAAGGTGACTGACAAAGCTTATGGTACACATTTAGCTCACTGATTTCATGAGTAAAGGAACGATTTACTCTAGTGGCAAACGTCATAAGGATTAGTTTTCGGGTCAAGTTGCGGCAATGTTATTGGAATTCCTAAGCGTGAACTGTTGGTGCCTCTAATGTGAAAAAAATTGTCTTGAATGAGTATTTTGTGAACTGCCGTCGTGTAAACGCAAGATGCTTCACGTTAACACCGATTTCAATAGTGAACGTGAACTGTTAACTGCCTGTCAAGGCTAACCGGAACCACTGTCTAAACAAAAACGTATCTGCCTCAACCGATGAAAGAACCCTACCGCGAAAGGGACTGTCAAGTAGCCATATGGTGTCTGCATCGATACTAGTTACTGCACATTTAAAGTGTAACTACAACTTAAGACTGAGCGTAGGGAATGCTAACAAACTCATTTGAAAGAATCCTCAGGAAGTGCAGTGTACCCATGACAGAGGTGCGGATCCAAGGTTCGATTTTACGGGCTCGTGGTGGGAGGGGGCAGGGGGATTGTCACAGTTTATTACTATCTTTCCTCCTCTGCCCCCTTTGCCCAAATATGACTTAGCATCACGCCCACTTTTAATGTGCCGGTTATACCCACGATTTTAATAACAACGAAAATAAAATACATAAAATGTTCTGATACAATAATAAATTGTTTACGTCAGCGGTTAGTACATTGCTTTAGCATAACTTTCAAGAAATTTTGATTTGGAGAAATACAGCGTTTTGTGAAAGCATTCGTCTGAAAATTCTAGAAGCAGATGTGTCGTGCAGTTAATGTAGGAACTATAACTGCAACAAACTCTCGTAACTTTGCTAGTGTTACAATGTACACAATATTAAAATCGCTGTTTGCACCTACCATTGTTACTACTTCTCTTATCACTTCGATTGTAACGTTTGTCTGCAGTCTGTGGCTTTGGAAGCCACCCTGTGGATGTGAGGGACTGCTGTTTCTTTCAGTCGTTTCAGACTACGTTTGGCGAGACAGTATTTCTGTTATTGTTTCCTTGGGGGGGGGGGGGGGGGGCGGTGTTAGTCTTCCCCTTTCTGTCTTACTTTTTTCAGCTTCCTGTGGTTTACCGTTTCTACCTGCAGAGTCACGAACTGTGTCGGTCTGTTGACATCAGAGCGTGTTTTCTTAGCTGGGCTGTCCTTTGCAGCCAGTAAAGACGCAAGCGTAACTACGTGCGCCGGCTCTTACGCAATATATTTTGTGTAGCTCGAAATTCGTCTTCCGAACTATTTTGGAGACTTAGTTTTCATGTACTTTGTTGTCAGAAAACTAGCTGAGAGGTTTGGAAATTTATATTCATAGAAATAAAAACGCATTTCCTTTTTTTTGGTGTGGGAGGAGGGGGGGGGGAGGAGAAACGAGAAAGGTGAGTTGTCCATGAACCCCTTCCATCTGATCTGCGCCTGCCTGTTTGCAAAAAATATTGTTCGAGCTATACTTCATATTGCTTCTCACTCTGTGACACTTACCAGGTACGACTGAATGAGGAAATGGAGGAAACTCAAAGACGAGCAGCGCCTCAGGGAATCGTTTAAGTTCGAAAGTATCACGCAGTTGCTGATCCAGCTGCAATAGCAGACGCCACAAGAGATGCGATGTGCGTCACGGTTCGGTTTACTGTTAAAATTGGGAGGGCATACGTGAAATACGACTAGCTCTTTATTCTCACGAAGTAATGAGTTCTATCGACAGGATATGTCAAACTGATTCCATATTTTTAGACTTCCAGAAAGTTTTTGTCACCGTCTCCACAGGCGACTTCTAATCAAACTGCGTGCGATTGGATTCGTGATCTCCTGTCAGAAAGTCACAGTTCGTCGAGTAAAACAGAAGTAATATCTGGTTTTACCCAAGGAAGTGTTACAGGTCCTGTGATGTCCCTGATCTACGTAAACGATTTAGGAGACAATCTGAGCAGCCCTTTGAGATTGTTTGCAGATCATGATGTCATTTACCGTCTTATAAAGTCATCAGATGATCAGTCGCAAAATAATTTAGACAAGATATCTGTGTCTTACGAAAAGTGGCAGTTAACTCTAAATTATGAAAACTGTGAACTCATGCGCATACTCAAAGTGGTAAAAGGAATACACTAAATTTGGGCTACACGATAAATCACACAAATCTAAAGGCTGTGAATTCGGCTAAATACGTGCGGACTGGAATTACGAATAACAAACTGGAATGATCACACAGATAATGTGGGGAAAGCGAAACGAAGACTCCGGATTATTGACGGAACACAGAAAACGCAACAGGTCTACTAAAGAGACTGCCCACAGTGCACTTTTCCGTTCTCTTCTGACTGCCTTATCCAAAATTCTTGAAAAAGCAATGTATTGTAGAGTAGCTTCACACCTTTGTAAAAATAAAGTTTTAACAAAATGTCAGTTTGGTTTCCAGAAAGGTTTTTCAACGGAAAATGCTATATATACTTTCATTAATGAAATATTAAATGCTCTGAGTAACCTGAAGTCACCCGTTGGGATTTTTTGTGATCTCTCAAATGCTTTTGATTGTGTAAATCATGGAATACTTAGAGATAAGCTCAAGTACTGTGGTATGAATAGGACAGCGTTCAAATGGTTTAAATCATACCTAACTGGAAGAGCGCAGAAAGTTGAAATAAGCAGTTCACATAATATGCAAAAAACTGGCGATTTCTCAAACTGGGGAACAATCAAGAATGGGGTGCCGCAAGGTTCGGTTTTGGGCCATCTGCTGTTCTTAATATATATTAATGACTTGCCATTCTATATTCGCGAAGAAGCAAAGCTGATACTTTTTGCCGATGATACAAGTATAGCTATCACACCCAACAGACAAGAATTGACTGGTGAAATTGTAAACGATGTTTTTCAGAAAATCATTAAGTAGTTCTCTGCAAATGGACTCTCATTAAACTTTGACAAAACACAGTATATACAGTTCCACACAGTAAATGGAATGACACCATTAATAAATATAGACTTCGATCAAAAATCGGTAGCTAAGGTGGAATATTCAAAATTTCTAGGTGTATGCATTGATGAGGGGTTGAACTGGAAAAAACACACTGAGGATCTGCTGAAACGTTTGAGTTCAGCTACTTATGCTATTAGGGTCATTGCAAATTTTGGCGATATACATCTGAGTAAATTAGCTTGCCACGCCTATTTTCATTCTCTGCTTTCGTATGGCATCATATTCTGGGGTAACTCATCATTGAGTAAAAAAGTGTTCACTGCACAAAAGCGTGTAATCAGAATAATTGCTGAAGCTCATCCAAGATCATCCTGCAGACACTTATTTAAAGAGCTAGAGGTCTTCACTGTAGCCTCACAATATATATACTTACTTATGAAATTAGTTATTAACAATCGGAACGAATTCAAAAGTAATAGCAGTGTACATGGCTACAACACTAGGAGAAAGGATGATCTTCACTACTCAAGGTTAAATCTAAGTTTGGCTCAGAAGGAGGTAAATTATGCTGCCACAAAAGTATTTGGTCACTTACCTAATAGCATCAAAAGTCTGACAGATAGCCATATAGCATTTAAAAGGAAATTAAACAAATTTCTTAATGGCAACTCCTTCTACTCATTAGATGAATTTTTGGATATAGTAAGTGGGTATCTCTCCAACCCCTACAAAAAAATTAAAAATATTGAGTGTCATGTTATATTTTGTGTAATGTAATATCTTTTATAGACACCTTTTATTAACATGACATGTTCCACATCATTACGAAGTGTCGCATTCATGATCTATCGAACAAGTACTAATCTAATCTAATCTGTTACTACGTGGTATGGGATCCGTTAATACGGACAGAGCTGACGGAGGACAGTGGAAAAGCTCAAAGAAAGGTAACTCATTTTGTATTATGGCGAAATAGGGGGGGGGGGGGGAGTGTGCCACGTACATGGTACGCGAATTGAGGTGGCAGTAATTAAAACAAAGGCGTTTTTTGTTGCGGCGGGATCATGTCGTGAAAACCACTGATTTTCTCCTCCGAACGCGAAAATATTTTGTTAGCGCCCACTTACTTACGGAGAAATGATCATAGTAAAATAAGAGAAATCAGAACTCTCGCGGAAAGATTTAGATTAGATTAGATTTACTTTCATTCCAATTGATCCGTAGTGAGGAGGTCCTTCAGGATGTGGAAGATCTCAGAAAAACAACAATACATGACAAATATTTACAACTAAAAGAAATAAGCCAATGTACCATTCCACAGGTCCCAAGTGGAATTATCGTCATTTTTTAATGAACACTATATGAAAGAGTAATTTTACAAATACTAATGCACTGAATTTAAAATAAAAAAAGTTATTTATTTATTTATAAGGTAATACAATGAACACATTACTGCACTGATATTGTGCCGAAGGTATATTGTTCTTTATATACAAATCAGTTGGTTTTACGGAGAAATTCATCAATGGAGTAGAAAGAGTTGGCCACCAATAAATCCTTTAGGCTTCTCTTAAACTGAATTTCATTGGTTGTTAAGCTTTTTATGGCTGCTGGCAAGTTATCGAAAATGTGTGTTCCTGAATGATGCACACCTTTTTGTATAAGCCTAAGTGACTATAAATCCTTGTGAAGATTATTCTTCTTTCTAGTACTGATTCCATGAATTGAGCTGTTGGTTTGAAAAAGTGATATATTTTTAATGACCAATTTCATTAAGGAATAAATATATTGGGAAGCAGTAGTTAGTATCCCTAGTCCCTAAACAGGCTTCTGCAGGATGTTCTTGAGTTCACACCACATATAACTCTTACTGCACGTTTTTGTGCTCGGAAAACTTTAGCTTGGCTTGATGAATTGCCCCAAAAAATAATCCCATATGACATTATGGAACGAAAGGAAGCATAGTATGCCAGCTCTTTCATTTTTATATCCCCTATGTCTGACAAAATTCGCATTGCAAACAGAGATTTGTTAAGACGCTTCAGCAGTTCTGTGGTGCGCTCCTCCCAGTTGAATTTATTATCAAGTTGTAATCCCAAGAATTTAACACTGTCCACTTCTTCTATCTTCTTGTCATCATATGTTACACATACACTCGTGGGACACCCCTTACAAGTTCTGAACTGCATGTAGTGTGTTTAGTGACAAAGAATTGGCTGGGAACCAGTGACTAATGTCCACAAATATTTTATTAGCTGATCTTTCTCAGACTACACTTGATTTGCTATTTATTGCAATATTTGTATCATCGGCAAACAAAAAACGAACTTGGCATCTGGTAATGTTACTGATGAAAGGTCATTGATATGTGTTCGATTTTGCCGCGCGCTGTTAGAGTGTGAAATGGTAGAGGAATAGCTTGAAGGTGGTTGGAAGAATCGTCTGCCAAGCAGTTATTTGTGAATTGTGGAGTAATCATGGAGGTGTAGATTTTCCCAGACGACTCAACCAACATCTTGCGTCCTCCTCGCTAAAATACCATTAGGAGAAATGAGATTAGGCCTCATACGGAGCACCAACAGTCTTTCTTCACTCGCGCTGGGGGCGGGATGGGGGGGGGGGGGGTTAAATGGCAACGAAGGCTTTTGACTGTGTTGACCACAAAATATTACTGCAGAAGTTGGACCATTATGGAGTAAGGGGAGTAGCTTAGAATTGGTTCGCCTCTTACTTTAAGAACAGAAAGCAGAGGGTAATTCTCCGCAATATTGAGAGTGGTAGTGATGTTCAGTCCCAATGGGGCACTGTTAAGTGGGGCGTTCCCCAAGGGTCGGTGCTGGGGCCACTGCTGTTTTTTTATTTATATAAATGATATGCCTTCTAGTATTACAGGTGATTCAAAAATATTTCTGTTTGCTGATGACACCAGTTTGGTAGTGAAGGATCTTGTGTGTAATATTGAAACAGTATCAAATAATGTAGTTCATGAAATAAGTTCGAGGCTTGTGGAAAATAATTTGATGCTAAATCGCAGTAAGACTCAGTTTTTACAGTTTCTAACTCACAATTTAAAAAAACCGATATTTTGATCAGACAGAATGGGCATATTATAAGCGAGACGGAAAAGTTCAAGTTCCTAGGCGTTCGGATAGATAGTAAGTTGTTGTGGAAAGCCCACGTCCAGGATCTTGTTCAGAAACTAAATGCTGATTTATTTACCATTAGAACAGTATCTGAAACAAGTGACACTTCAACACGAAAAGTAGTCTACTTCGCATATTTTCATACGTTTATGTCGTATGGTATTATTTTTTGGGGTAATTCTTCTGATTCAAAAAGGGTATTTTTGGCTCAAAAACGGGCTGTTCGAGCTATATGTGGTGTAAGTTCGAGAACCTCTTGTCGACCCCTATTCAATAGTCTGGGAATTCTGACATTGCCCTCACAGAATATATTTTCTTTGATGTCGTTTGTTGTTAGCAATAGTAGCCTATTCCCAAGAGTTAGCGGTTTTCACTCAGTTAATACTAGGCAGAAATCAAATCTGCATGTGGAATGAACTTCCTTGACTCTTGTGCAGAAAGGAGTGGAGTATTCTGCTGCATCCATTTTCAATAAGCTACCACAAGAACTCAAAAATCTTAGCAGTAGCCCAAACTATTTTAAGTCTAAACTGAAGAGTTTCCTCATGGCTCACTCCTTCTATTCTGTCGAGGGGCTCCTGGAAGAGCTAAAAAATTAAGCAAATTCCAGTGTTACATTGTTGATTATCTTTATTTAGACTTACGAATTGTCGCCTGAATATGGTTTTTATATTTCATTTTATCTGTTTGTAATATCGTGTTATAATTCCATGTATTGACTCGTTCCATGACCATGGAGACTTCTCTTTAATTTGGTCCCACGGAACAATAAATAAATAGAAAATAAATAAATAAATTAAAATGTGGCACGACGAAGTAACATCTCCGACTGAAACCGTAAGGTGGCTTCAGCTGAGTAGTGTGGCTGTGGATGGGAAGTGTTGGATTTGCTGAGGGGAGGAGGGGGGGGAGGGGTGACGCTGGAGTAGTGGGAAGGTTGGTCAACCTGCTGGGTGGGTGCAGGTGTTTGTAGGGACAGTAGCCGGTGCCCGCGGCCGCGGCCGTGGAGCGGGCCGTGGCGGGTTATCTGGAGGCCGGCTGGTGCACGCCGGACACATGCCGCCACAGACGTCGCCTACGCGTGCCGGCCAGCCCTTTAATCGGCCGCTCCGCACAGGCCAGCAGTCCGCGTCTGCCCGCCGCGCCGCGCAAACCAGCACCGCACCGCACTCTCGCTCTCCGCTCTCTTCTCCACTGCGTCTCTCGCTCTACAGGTAAACCGTTCACCGCTCTATGCGCGATTGTACTACTGGTGCCCTTGCCCTGTCATAAGCAAAGGCCGGATTTTTGCCTACGTGCGTTCGAGTCATTCGGTAGATTTTCAAGTCCGTATCCTCTTGTATGCATGCATAAAGTGTGTAGCCATCCACTTTTGCCTCGTTGTGTGCGTCTTCTGTTTTCCATGCCTCAGTCGGTAACAATAGCCTTGTTGTTCGTCCGTCTGCCTGCTTGACAGACCTTTAAAAATCTTTATTCTTGGGAACGGGTAGATGTATAAAGTTGAAATGTGTCACATACTGAGATATATGGTCTCTAGGCGGCGTAAAAAATTGAATCATCTAAGTTGATGCAGTCAAAAGATACGGAAATTTTTGTTATATATTTTAATATTCGCGGACTCATTCGTCAAAGCCTACAGGCTACTTCCCGTTGGCCGATAAACACGAAATTTGGGAAAAAGAAGGTTTCACTACACAATTAAAGGAAAAAATTCGAAAACTGTAAATTTGTAATTATATCACACGTAAAAAAGCAACGGTAAGAATCAAACATCAGGCAAGGAATGACTTCATTGCTCATAGCCGCGCGGGATTAGCCGAGCGGTTTGAGGCGCTGCTGTCATGCATGGACTGTGCGGCTGGTCCCGGCGGAGGTTCGAGTCCTCTCTCGGGCATGGATGTGTGTGTTTGTCCTTAGGATAATTTAGGTTAAGTAGTGTGTAAGCTTAGGCACTGACGACCTTAGCACTTAAGTCCCATAACATTTCACACACACACACACACACACACACACACACACATTGCTCATACGACGAGTAATGCGAATTAGTCTCCGAATCTTCGTTGATCCATTATGGATCGTGGGACGACGGCTGGCATGAACTTCTTGATGCAATGTATTGTAGAAATACATACGCCTGTTGGTAAATTATTGCATCAAGAATTTAGTCTGCGAATGTTTGTTTCACTTACAACTTGAAACACCGTAACTACCTGCAGTATTCTCTCCTGGATATCAGAGGATCGATAAATTCCGGAACGCGTCATATGAGTAACACAGTCATTCCTTGCCTGATGTTTGACTTACCATTGAGACCCAGTAAGCCTGAATAGAGAACTACTGATTATTATAATAATGGCCGGCCGGCGTGGCCGTGCGGTTAAAGGCGCTTCAGTCTGGAACCGCGTGACCGCTACGGTCGCAGGTTCGAATCCTGCCTCGGGCATGGATGTGTGTGATGTCCTTCGGTTAGTTAGGTTTAATTAGTTCTAAGTTCTAGGCGACTGATGACCTCAGAAGTTGAGTCGCATAGTGCTCAGAGCCATTTGAACCATTTTATTATAATAATGGTCGCCTGTCTCTTGCGCGTCTGTCACATTTATATCATTGGAATGAAAACTTTATAGAAAATCATCGAATCCCTGCGACCAATATATTGACACTATCGACGTCGGTAACAGACAAAAACGGTCGAGATTCTTGACTTCCGGAATGGACGAATCTGGCCAGTTCTTTTTAAAGAGACGCTGTTAAATAAGGAAACTAGTTACACAGTACGCTTCATGCAATCACGTTTTTAAATTCTGAAATCTGGCGAAATCTCTTACCATGACAACGCCTTGTATGCTGCCTTTTAAGCAAAGCTTTTTGTACCGCTAATCTCCAAAGGTGAATTATTTTAGTCTGTGTTGGATACAAAATTATCGTAGTAGTTGTTACGTGATGTTTATTCGCTACACGAGTCACCATTGCGGTGTTGTGTCGTGCTAGCAGGTACGATTTTCATTCTATTTTCTGACTGTTTCTGCCGTTATTCCGAAGGAAAAAACAAATAATATAAATTCGCTGTGACACTGCGGTAGAGCAGAGAGAGCTTCAGAGGCGTACGCCGTTAGTGAATTGTACCAACTCTGTAACAAACCATTAAACATACAAATTAAGCTATTAATTATTTTTGTTTTTGGTAGTGAAAAATGCACAGTTTTCGGATTAAATTAATAAACGCTTCGGTACTAGTCACAGGCCGCTTGTAAAAAGCGAATTGACATTAAACAACACGTCCGGACTTCATTGCGTGTCGGAGAGGAACCTTTAGTCCTAATCTCAAACGGGTTGCAGAATGGAATTCAAATTAAACAACATATCCGTGTAAGATAAAGAGGAACCGAAACATTACTGCAACCACTAGCCAAGTTTAGGAAATGGGGTTGGTACTGAAAGTGCTGCGTGGACCGAGCGAGGTGGCGCAGTGGTTAGCACACTGGACTCGCATTCGGGAGGACGACGGTTCAATCCCGTCTCCGGCCATCCTGATTTAGGTTTTCCGTGATTTCCCTAAATCGTTTCAGGCAAATGCCGGGATGGTTCCTTTGAAAGGGCACGGCCGATTTCCTTCCCAATCCTTCCCTAACCCGAGCTTGCGCTCCGTCTCTAATGACCTCGTTGTCGACGGGACGTTAAACACTAACCACCACTGAAAGTGCTGCAGAAAACAACACGTTCTGATAAGATATGTGTTGGCCTCTCGTATCAGCACTTGCTTAGGTTTCTGCTGTGGATATACACAATTCCATTACAAAGGAGTAGCGATCTGGGCTATAATGGGTATTCAGTTTTTCTTAAAATAAGTACCGTCGACTTTATTCGTGATGTCAGCTTAGTTCCAATGAGGAAGTCAGAAAATGTGGACTATTCTCCCAACTACATTGCTGCCGTTACATTCTGCCGTCTAATCTCAGAAGAAGGGGAGAGAACTGTTCCAAATAAGAACAAAAGGGTAGTCGAGAGACGAGCGAAAGTAGTTTTCTGCAGATAATCTCAAAAAAATATATATATATTGTAATGTAACGTAACAGAATGATCGATAGCAAGGTAATTTAATACTTTCGCTGTTATAAAATGCGAATAATGTACGAGTATCTTAGGTGTTTCTATCCTGTGTTGGTCCGTTCCGTTTAAGTGAGCGGTGGACGTATTTTCAATTCATAATTGCAAACATATTTTGGTTATTTGCAGTGCTATCAGTGCGCGCTCTTGTAATAAGTATCGATATCAGGACAGCTGGCTCCACTTATAAAACTCGTTATGTTTCGCAACCGTCGCAAACGAGATTACGTGATTCCTCTAGAGCCAGTCCCACTGCTGCGCGCTATGCTGTAGCCAGATCTGTAGGATTCGTGTTCTCAATACGTGGTGGAGTTAAACGTCTCCAGACCTGTTCGTCCAATGTTGAAAAGTACTGATGTGTCCTTTACTGTTCATTGTCTTCTTCGCTCTCTGTCTCTTCAGCTTTATTCTTCAGTGCTACCGGCTTCATGAGGCGCCAGCAGGTCAGGTCACTAATTAGTTTAGTTGTTTCCCAGGGGTGATTTGTGCAGTAATGTAAGGACATAGAACGAGTCAGTTTACAAGTTATATGACGTAACTTGCTTCACTATGTCTTCATGTTAATTCCACATAATCACTTTACGACAGATAGCGGTCAACCATTTTTTTAACTTTATTTTACCAAGATGGGTATTGAGTATCCCAGCCGGCCGCGGTGGCCAAGCGGTTCTAGGCGCTTCAGCCCGTAACCGCGCGACTGCTACAGTCGCAGGTTCGAATCCTGCCTCGGGCATGGATGTGTGTGATGTCCTTAGGTTAGTTAGGTTTAAGTAGTTCTAAGTTCTAGAGGACTGATTACCTCAGATGTTAAGTCCCATAGTGCTCAGAGCTATTTCAACCATTTGAGTATCCCATTTTCAGTTTGCTTAATTTAGTTGTGTATGTCGTCATTTTATCCCCATTGGTATTGTTGTAGCTATAACTGATTTACACTCGAAAAACATAAACTAAAGAACAGCAACTTTCAGTCACAAACTTTCTTTTCCTTTAAAAACTCTATGCATTTCGAGTCCTGAAGGCGATGAAATATTATATATAAATTATCCGAAGTATTATTTCGTCATTTTTACATTCCATGCCCCTCTGGTTCTATTCAGTAAATGCATTCTAATCTGATGACCAAACAAATGCGCCGGCCGAAGTGGCCGCGCGGTTCTGGCGCTGCAGTCTGGAGCCGCGAGACCGCTACGGTCGCAGGTTCGAATCCTGCCTCGGGCATGGATGTGTGTGATGTCCTTAGGTTAGTTAGGTTTAACTAGTTCTAAGTTCTAGGGGACTAATGACCTCAGCAGTTGAGTCCCATAGTGCTCAGAGCCATTTGAACCAAACAAATGCAGCTAAAATTCAATGCTGTCAAAAATTAATTACTGTTTCTATTAGCAGTCGTACGTAATTTAAGTTCAGATAATTTATTTAAAAGTAAATTATTTAAATAGAACGATAGCGATACATTATGTACTCTTCGCCAAGCACCATACGGTTGCTTGCAGAGGGCAGATATAAATGTGCCGTGAGGTTTAAAATATCTAAGCCCTGACAGTGATAGTGCGCGACTGCTGCGTACGTAAATGCTTTCTGTACGTTTTCGTTAGTGAAACATCTTTTTTTTAAGGATATGTTACCCCTAGTACCCAGCCTAACCACCCATATTCCCCCGCATGATGTGTTTTACGGTTCTGTGAGAGGAACGTATTCCCGCAGAAAGCGTAGACTGTTTGTCGCAACGTGTTAGCCCGTGGATAACAGTTGTGTGGAAGTGACGCTGCAAATGGAGCACGAAAGCTGGTGCCATATCCTGGATGCGCGGCAAGCGCCGATGTGCGTCCAGGCTGCGTTTCGGCAAACCACCGCTGCACACGCTATAACGGCGCCTTTGAGTGAAGCCAGCTCACAGCGGCCAGTTTACCACGGGGGCCAAACAAGCGCCAACATCGCCGCGTTGGAAACATTACATTCTCGCGCAACTGAGGAAAGGCGTTCACTCAAGGAATTCCAGGAGGGAACTGGCATCCGTTAGGAGGTTATCGTATGGACCACTCTGATTGCAAGACATCACAAACGTACGAAGACATCACAGTACTAAATGGCTTTCAAGATACAGATGTGTGAAGCTGTGTAGGACGCGAAGTGTGTGCATGACAGTAAACTAACAAATCATTGTTTGTATTTTCCTTTGAAGCCCATCTTCAGAAATGTCTAATGCATTTTGCATGTCGTGTACACACGTGTTGTAGTGCCGACTTGAGTCCAGTATTCTAAAATGGTTCAAATGGCTCTGAGCACTATGGGACTGAATTCTGAGGTCATCAGTCCCCTAGAACTTAGAACTACTTAAACCTAACTAACCTAAGGACATCACATACACCCATGCCCGAGGCAGGATTCGAACCTGCGACCGTACCGGTCGCGCGGTTCCAGACTGTAGCGCCCAGAACCGCTCGGCCACACCGCCGGCAGTCCATTATTCTCCTCCGTTTTGTTTCATTATTGTTTAATATGGGCGCAAACTTTTAAATCGAGACATCCGATATCTGCCGTATTTGCAGGTTTTTCTACAGCGACACCTACGTGATTACTCTGCTATTCACAATAAAGTGCCTGAACTACCTTCAAGCTGTCTCTCTACCGTTCCACTCTCGAACGGCGCGCGGGAAAAACGAGCACTTAAATTTTTCTGTGCGAGCCCTGATTTTTGGATCTAGTTACGAAATAAAACTGATAATTACACACAGTAACAAGAGTGATGGCTTGTAGCCCTATTAAAAGAGGCACTGCTGAGGCAGTTAAATTTTACTTGGGCAGTAAAATAACTGGCGACGATAGAAGTAGAGTGGAAATAAAATTATAGACTGGCAACAGCAAGAACATTTTTTCTGAAAGAGAAATTTCTTAACATTGAGTATAAATTTAAATGTTAGGAAGTGTTTTCTGAGGGTATTTGTCTGGAGTGTAGCTTGTATAGAAATGAAACGTGGACGATAAACGGTTCAGACAAGAAAAGTAGCTTTAACAATGTGTTGCTTCGGGAGAATAATTATTACAACAGTTACCGATCTATATATCTCTCTTACAGGCAACATTGTCAGCCCGAAAAGGCCGTGTCTCGGAAAAGATCGGGAATAGATTATATTTTTGTATGGTGTTTTCCATCCAGATTAGTCTGCACTATAACCTCTATATCCTTTCCATGTTCAAAATGTGTGTGAAATCTTTTGGGACTTAACTGCTAAGGTCATCAGTACCTAAGCTTACACACTACTTAACCTAAATTATGCTAAGGACAAACACACACACCCATGCCCGAGGGAGGACTCGAACCTCCTCCGGGACCAGCCGCACAGTCCATGACTGCAGCGCCTGAGACCGCTAGGCTATTCCCGCGCGGCTATCCTTTCCATGTCTTTTTTATTTGTTAACCGTGCTATCCCCAGCTGTTACTTATTTCTTATTTTGGGAGGGAAACAGGCTTAGTGGGTATTTGGAAAAATATGAGACGAGAGAAAACATCCTTGAAAAATGGGTTTCAGTTTAGCTAATCATAGGAAAAATTTGCCTTGAAATTCGGAGCCATACTCATTATTGCCTTCGTTTCATTTGATGAAACATCTGTTCACAACTACCTCATTGAATGTTTGTTTAGTGGACTAACTTTCTATCTCTCTCTGTTGCTAGAGCATTTCTTTTTGTGATCAGAATTTTATGAGAAAAGCTGATCGGGAAATTTAACTGGTAATATTTGAGCTCCACTGTCGGCCCAGCAGTTTGAAAAGTAGGAATCCCTGTTGTCGGACCTAGTACAGGAACTTGTCAAGATCACTTTCACCTTAAATCTTTGATGTACATGCAAGAGACTTCACTGTTTTCTTCGTCGTTAACATCACATTCACTGGAACTTTTATCACTTCCCACAGGAAGAGAGTCATCTAGCTACCTCATTAGCAAACATTGCTTCATCCTCAGTGTCCGCCTGTACCCAATGCACGGTATCATCACCACTTTTGTGGGAAAGGACACGATCTCTTGCACAGACCTTGCATGGGGGCTTAATTAATTAGTTTGAAAATAATTTTTAATAGCTGTAGGTCCGATTACGCTGTGTCTCGTAATCGGTTGGCCCTGACTAGTATTATTACGCTATCTGACTGCAAAGAACAACAACAAAGAATGAAATGAAATTTTCGTTAACACAATTAATTAAGTCTCCAGCAACTATAAAACCTACAAAACCAAGGCACAAGTATAACTGTTCTGTGTGTGGAAGTATGACTCAACGAACACATATGGCACGGTTCTTTTTCAATAAGACAAGAAATTTCAAATACCATTTATACTGAAGTGATAAAAAAATAGAAATACTATAATTGCTCAAGAAAACCAGATTACACTCTAATACAAGAACACAAGCCAGATGCTTTGTTGACTGAACCTGTAATTACGCATTATTTAGGACACTGAAATAATGAGAAAAAAAAGAAAAATAGTTTGTTACCTTAATTTATATTGATGAAAAGCACTCTAATCATTACAGTCTCTCCACACCGACTCGTTACTATCACATCTCAACCAGAACTCTCCAATATCACATCTCAGCAAGCACTGCCTACAAACACTCTCTGCTACGAGTTCTTAACAAGTACTGACTGCTACGAGTTCTTAACAGGCACTGACTACTACGAGCTCTCCCCAAGCACTGTGGAGGCGGCTGAATAATACTCTGAATAATCTCTGGCGCAGTGGCTCAGTGTAGCCACCTTTCATATGCCCCTCCTCCACAGGCCAGAATTTGATGGTATTTTGCCAGCATTGGTGGTGAAAATACCACCAAATTCGTCCACAAAAATACAGACAAAAATAAAAGATAATATTAATACCTAAATATCACATAATTAGTTAAAATTTTGGCTTTGCACTGACATTTCAGTAACCTAATATATAAAATACAGTAGGCAATACAAATTCTTTCATACATGTGGCTTTACATAATGGTTTACACAATACACAAAAAATCAGTTTATACAAAAAAGACACCAACAGGTGACATCTTTTCAGTAGAAGCAGTTCCATTAGTGGCACCCAGTTAAGTTGAGCAGGTACACACAGCAACGAGTGACATTATTTCAGTAGAAGCAGTTCTAACAGTGGCACCCAGCAATGTTGAGCAGGTGCAGACACCAACAAGTGGCATCATTTCAGCAGAAGCAGTCCATCAGTTGCACCTAGCAATGATGAGCAGGCCCAGAGAGCAGTCCATAATATTCACTATCACTGATCACACTGTTCATCAGAGTTTATTAGCAGAAATTAAACATGTCCTAGTGGCACCAATCATGTAGAAAAAGTACAAGTAACAGTACATAATATTTACTATCACTGATCACACAGTTCATCAGCAGAAATTACACATTTCTAAGTGGCACCCATTATGTTGAAAAGTGCGGGTAACAGTTCATAATATTCACCATCACTAATCAGACAGTTCAAGCATGAACAATAGTTTGAATACACATACAAATGCTTTTACAATGCTCTTACACTAAGCATACAAATTCTAATAAACACACAAATGATATCAGATAATTGTCATATTAACTATTACAAATACACAAACATCAGTAAACCTATAATATTTATGGGTGTCAATGCAAGCCACTACAGACCAATAAAATAATATTTAGGAGATAGGTGGGTAGGATTAGGAAAGGAAAACACACAAAACACACTCGCTCATCTTTCATCCACATTAAGTACTACTGTGTAATTGAGTAGTGTTAACTGTGTAAATGCAATTTTGTCAAAATTTCATGTTCATCTTGTGTATCAAATAGTAGTGGCAGCAATGTATAACAGTCAATAATAGTTAGTCAACGTCATAGTCATCATGTCAAGACCAATGTTTGCCAAGCCAGATCAAAATGTACGGTTGCTGAACAACTGGCAGTGAGCCAAGATATGCAATTACTTCCTCTCTCCAAAAAAAAAAAAAGTATATACTGCTTAGTGATTTAACAAAGTGTGTGTAGACAATCTTCCTTCCACTTTAGTGTTCTAGTCTGCTATCCTCATCCTCCTTGTTCCATAAAGACCAACAAAATAAAAAAAAAAGAAAATGCTCTTCACTTATTTTACCTCTTATACCCCAAAACTCCAATAATCATCAGCATCACATATCTCAATACTTCAATAATACCTCTTACGTCGATACATATAAACCTTATCATTAATAGCATTTACCTTACCTCTTGTCCACAAAAACTCCAATAATCATCAACTTCATATAATCTCAATACCTCAATAATACCTCTTCAATACCTCGATACATATAAACCTTATTACCAATATCATTTCACTTCCATAACAACTCTTTCCTCTAGTCAGTCTCCTCGAACAAGTACAGATAAAATCCTAATGCAAACCTCATCATCCCATACAATCCGAAGACACACTGTCAACACACAACCTCTGTGTAATCCATCTGACCCAAATCTTCTACTCATTATAAATTATAAGATGGATTTTGGTTACCTTGTCCATCATTAAATAAAAGAAATGCATACATGACCTCTAACAGACTTAGTTCGAATAACTCTCAGTAATTAAGTACGATTACGGAGTGTGAATGATCATAATATTTCACAGTGTGTACCCACTTCAAGAATCATAGCAGAAGCAAACATGTGGAGTATTTTTTGTGTCAAGTGTCACTTCCTATTTCAATTGCTCACGAAAAATGCAGTGTAATAACTGTCAATGGTCTAAACCTAGTTTTGGTATGTCATGTCGTTAGCTTCCTTCCTATTAGCATAAATTTATACAGATTCCATAAAACCTCAGCTCATGTGACTTCTATGAAGTTTCTTGTACTAATGTCGTTCGTCGAATTATAGCAGTTCATTTTCCAATCTTAAAAATATAAGACACTGAGCGTAAGCAAAACATGCAATAGCGAGTAAATATACCAGTAGAGAACAGAATGTCAACAAGTGGATGCAGCACAATTCTTACAACGAGGCTCTGCCAAGCGAACAATCTATAATTAATACAATAATGTGACCTAAACTCTATGTTCATTCACAGTTCATCAGCATTTCTATATACCAAATTAAAGAGTAGTTATGACAACAAACAGAAATGTATAAATATGCAATCCATACGCATAGCAGTAAACATATATCTTACGTAATAAACAGGTCATTAGCATCATATCAGCATAAGCAATAAATGTTCATGTGTCATCTTAATAAGTAAACATGAAGGCGCAAGCAGATAAATCGCAAAGTATAACTTACATACATAATCACAGTCAGCACAATTAATCAGGTGACAATTATAATTTAAATAAATAAGCACAGCAGGCACATAATTAAAAAATATGACATCAGTGAAAAAGCAGTGCAGCCAAGCGATGCATAATATACACAAGTTACAACCCAGTTCATTAATAATCATTGTCAAAATCAGTTAACGTACGCAAGCACGTCGCTTCACAAGTAAATTCATAGAACATGAAATTAGCACAAAGTATGAATCACGTAATCGCGAGCAGCAAATTACGTCTAAAGTACGTACCTAAGTGGAAATATGTTACCTGAAAAATGAACTCAATTAATAGTTACCTTTTTTTTTAGTTTATTAGTTTCTTCTTCGAAATTACATTCTTCCTGAAAATTTCTCGATAGCAAGTCGTCTTAACGTCGGACACGCACAGAATTTACCTGAAGTTCTTAAATATTTTATAGAACCGTATCCTGAAAAATACTGAATGTTAATAACATAATTCATCAAGTCACTATAGCTTTATACTGAATTTAATCGGAGAAATTAAACTGTGTCTTTGTTTACGGCTGTCAGTGCATTCGCACTGAGCGCTCGATCAGCTGTAGGCTGTGACGTAGGAAGCAATTGTTTGCGGTCAACGACTGCCTTGTGCGGCGCGAAGACTTGACTGTTGCTTTGAGTATGTGCCGCCGCCAAAACGCAGCGCGGTATCCTTGTACTCTCCGCATGTTTACATGTAGCTGTTAGTTTCTCTAAAGTATGTCATTCCACAAAAATTTTTCAAAAGTATATCATTCCACAAACATTTTGGAAACTACGAACCTCACGTTTTGTGGTAGGAACAGCATAATTACGAATAGCGTCTAGTTTTTTTTTTTCTGGATCAGGAAGAATACCTTTTGTAGAAATAATGTGACCGAGAAATTTCACCTGTGAACGACGAAATTCAGATTTTTCTAAGTTCACTGTAAAGCCAACGCTTGCAAAGATACTTAATAATGAATCCAAAATTTTGTTGTGCTCACTCCAAGAACGTTTAGCAATAAGAATGTCGTCAACATATGAAATAAATTTGTCACGAATATAAACAGGTAAAATTTCGTTTAAGCTAGGAATAAATGCTGCTGAAGGTACAGTAAGTCCAAACGGTAATTTCCGAAGTCACTTTTAGGTAAAATCATCATATCCGGTTATTGTTTACTTATTCTCTAGATAGATTGATAGTCGAAGAGTTGTTTTGACAGATGCAAAGAATAGTAAAAGAGTAGGCAGCGGTGCAGAAAACTAAAAGGGAAATAGCACCACTACAGCTCGGGGCCCTATGCACGCTACGGCACATATTCACTTAGAGTAGTGAATCCCCTGAGGACTTTAATAGCCGCACATAATTTCCAGTTTGTGACTTAGTGGCAAATTTGGTGGAAGTGCGTACATAAATTGATCTAACCATGCACATGGATGTATGTCATTCTTAGAATTGCGGAAGATCTTAAATTTCCGAACAGTCAAAAAGTGTTTATAGTCAAAGTTTTCGCCTCGTGGCGACAAAGACCTACCGCGTCTGTCCCAGTCACAATGACGATTATTGTTAAGTTCGCGCGCCTGGCGCTCTCTTGTTGCATCACGTAAAGGAAACAAATTATTTTCTTCAAACCCTTCTGCTAAACTAACACTTGTCAATTTATCTGAGATCTCCTCAACTCTTTCCGATGAGTCACTTAATTGTTCTTTCTGTTTATTTACGTCTTCTGTAAATGTCGCGACTCGGGTTTCGGTGTTGCCACATTTAGTAGTTAACTGTTCACACTGTTGCGTTAAGTTATTTATTCTGTCATTTGGTACGGATTCCTCGATTCTTTCAATTATTTCTTCCTTATCGTGTGCACGTTGTAAATTTAATTCTGAAAATTTTTGTACTATCACGCGATCTTTTTGTTCCTGTTCTCTATCCTGTTCCTCTTGTCTGATTTCTGTTGAAATTAAACTATTATTGTGAGCATTCAAAATCGGTTGTACTTCTTCTCTAATTTCTTTATTTGATTCGTCTTTCATGTATTTGAAACATGTCCCTGTTCGTGAGTCTAACCGTGTTTCCATTGTTCCCATATCAGTTTCTAATTCAGATCGTAACTGTGATCCCAATGCTTTCATCTCGGTTTTAATTGATCCTATTTGTGAGCATAACCGTGTTGTCATAGCTTTCATTTCTGTTTTAATTTCAGATCGTAAAGTTCCCATCTCTGTTTCTAAACGTGTTGCCACTGTTTTTAATTCAGATCCCAAATTTAATATTGCACCCATCAACTGCTCCATATTAAATGGTTCAAAATTCTTTTCGCCCAGAACATTTCCCGCAAAACCAGTTTCCTTCGTCATAGCTGTAAAGCTATCTGTGTTCGATACTATTTCAGAATCTTCTGTCGTTAATCTCGTATTCTGTGAATTTTCTGATTGAGAAAAATTTTGAACTGTTTCCGGACTATTTTCCCTGCTTATTAAATTGTTTTCAACACCATTATTCATCATACTGTTGTCCTGTGTTGGCGAGTTCGTCATGTCAGCAATTTCGTTATTCTGACTATTCATCATTTTTGCCTGTTTCATTGACCGCGTAATCATTTACAAAACATAAAAAATTCGTCACTGTACGAAAATTACACACAATGACTCTTTATCTCCAACAATACCATTTACACGAAATATTTCCCTCAAACACGATTAATCGAACAATCGAAATAATTGCACTAAATTGTCAAACCCGTAGACAAGACAACACAAATTAAATTTTGAAAAATACCATTAGAAGAATGACAATTACCAAATCTACACATGCAATACAGACTACAATTACTAAACTCAAATTACTACAACAATACTACGGTCTACTATTTTTACAATCAGAAGATTCCAAGGGACGATCCGAAGCAGCGGTCGCCAAGTGCATGGGGGCTTAATTAATTAGTTTGAAAATAATATTTAATAGCTGTAGGTCCGATTACGCTGTGTCTCGCAATCGGTTGGCCCTGACTAGTATTATTACGCTATCTGACTGCAAAGAACAACAACAAAGAATGAAATGAAATTTTCGTTAACACAATTAATTAAGTCTCCAGCAACTATAAAACCTACAAAACCAAGGCACAAGTATAACTGTTCTGTGTGTGGAAGTATGACTCAACGTACACATATGGCACGGTTCTTTTTCAATAAGACAAGAAATTTCAAATACCATTTATACTGAAGTGATAAAAAAAATAGAAATACTATAATTGCTCAAGAAAACCAGATTACACTCTAATACAAGAACACAAGCCAGATGCTTTGTTGACTGAACCTGTAATGACGCATTATTTTGGACACTGAAATAATGAGAAAAAAAGAAAAGTAGTTTGTTACCTTAATTTATATTGATGAAAAGCACTCTAATCATTACAATCTCTCCACGCCGACTCGTTACTATCACATCTCAACCAGAACTCTCCAATATCACATCTCAGCAAGCACTGCCTACAAACACTCTCTGCTACGAGTTCTTAACAGGCACTGACTACTACGATCTCTCCCCAAGCACTGTGGAGGCGGCTGAATAATACTCTTTGGCGCAATCTCTGGCGCAGTGGCTCAGTGTAGCCACCTTTCCACCTAACACATAACCTACTCTTACAAAAAGTGGAAAACTTATAGTTTACGACGATCAGAGTCGCTAAAACATCGCGAAACATATTTTTGTGCCTGCGAGAGCAAACGGGAAAGATAAAAATTAAAAAAATAAAAACGTGTTGGTCACTGGAGCCAATGCGGAAACCAATATGTTAAAGAGTCCTACCTGCGCCCGATTTCTCCTGACACACACTGTGCCACTCCTTTCCGTCTGCTAGCCAGTGCAAATTTTTAAACGAAGTTGCACATTTTACAAGCGTTTCCAAGAATACATTAAGATGAAAAAATGATTGGAAACGTTTTTTAATTTCAACAGTCTTTATTAACAATATTTTATTGAAGAACGGTAAATAAGAATTTGTATTTGGAATGAAAACTAGATTTTTGTGTGCAGTGTGTAATTAAAAATAAGAAGACATGGAATATCTCAAAAATGATACGTAGTGTTAATTAGCATATATTTAATGAAATTTATATTTAATGACGTAGGGTTTCGAAATTAATGGAAAAACAAAGAAAACAACCGAAATGAGGCTAACCAGCGATTACTAGTCTCGACCGCTACAGATTTTTCTGTATGTTTATGTATTTTATGTTTCACAGAAATTCTCGTGGAACATTATCTTTGTTTAAAAATTTGCGACAGCTGGGAACAGAATCCAGGCGTTCACATGGCAAGTAAGCACTCTACCACAGAGACATGCAGGCTGTTGAAAAGAATTGATCTTACTTTAGGGTCTTAAAGGCGCACGGAAAAATTTCGTAGTCGATTTTCTCGAATGTTTATGAGAGCTGCATATAACTGCTTAGGGCGATTGATATTTGAGTTCTGAACTTCACGTACCATAAAAAATCCAATTACAGTGTCGTCTCCGTGTGAGACAGCTTCCGTTGATGTGCAGTCAACATCGAACACTTGGCACATGCGCGAGAAACACCACTTTGACAGTGTCGAAACGTTGCCCTATGCTTTCTGTGGCAATGTGCCCGTACTGAGTCCGTTGACCAAATCATCTGACTGGCTAACTTTTCTACTGCGTCACGCATACTCCTATAGAGCTTTTATTCAGACTCTTCACTTGTATGTACGATTTGATTCCCGTTTTACTATATTAAGATGTCATTCCCAAGCACTGAAGCAAATGATTGTTGTTCCACTTGCTTCAAAAATGGTTCAAATGGCTCTGAGCACTATGGGACTTAACATCTGTGGTCATCAGTCCCCTGGAACTTAGAACTACTTGAACCTAACTAACCTAAGGACATCACACACATCCATGCCCGAGGCAGGATTCGAACCTGCGACCGTAGCAGCCGCGCGGTTCCGGACTGCGCGCCTAGAACCGCTAGACCACCGCGGACGGCCCCACTTGCTTCATGTTCTTGTTTTTAAATGATTGTTCACTGTTGTCTTCTTGTAGTATTATTTGTTTCAACTTTTTCGGGTTATTTAGGAGCATGCACGTAAAACCAAAAACGTTTGATACTCTCAGTAGCTCCCGAACACTAGAATAGTTGGTCTCTGTTGACCTACATCGCTACTAAGGAAGCAACCACACATTTCTGTACTTACTCCTTCACCTTTACAGACTGAACATTACATATTAAAAATATAGAGTTTATGATAAAAAAATAGTGTGTTACCGGTAAATCCACTTACAAATATGCCGTGCTTTGAAGATCTTTAAAGGACATTTCATCTTTCCTCTTTTTGTTGTCACTTTATGATCACAGAGTACATTGCGTAAACATAAATTTATTCGTTTGAAAATCAAATTTGTTCGCTAATTATTTTATGTAAAATGCCTTGGACTAAGCGACTTTAACCATACGAAAAAATTCAGTGAAACTGTATAGCAACGAAAATTAAAGTTTTAATACAATAGTGCAAATCATTATAGAGGCATAGATAATTGAAGGAAAATTAACATTGTCAGTTGGAATAGCTGTGCACAAAGCACATGCGTAGTATGATATCCAGTATACCGACAACTGCAATCAAATGGTATTGCATCTGATGTCAGTAGTACAATACGTAACAAGATATCAGTGTTTCAGGTGGTAGTGAGTGGAGCTAAGTATAAAGATAGGCGGCAATGTGTGGTGTTAGTTGTTCGTACGTGGCTTCACTGCTGATAGAAAACAAACAATTAATGACGCGTGTTATGTACGAAGACCAAGCTTGTGGCAGTGCCACGGGGAAAACCGGTATCATGTGAAGAAAAATCAAACATCAGAACATACAAGGAAATGGAACACTCTGATTGGCAAATTGCTAAGAAGTTGAACTGTTCGAGTACAGTGATTGATAATTTCGTTAAATTGGGCGCACGATATGGGCAGAACGGAAAATATGGGCTAGCAGCAAATTGTTTCAGGCATAAGAGGAGGTATTTTTACGCAAAGCAAGGGCCACAAACTGTTATTCTACTCGACTTGTTGCTGATTTATAGTTGCTGGTAACTGCCAGGCATGTTCGACAAATTTTGTCACATGAAAACATCTTGCATTCAAGAAGCGAATGCAGAATCCTGCTCTAGCATCCAAATATTAACAGGCTAGATAGGAGTTTGCTGAAAAAACATGTATCGTAGACTTGAGAATGGGATAAGTTATCTTTAGTGATGAGAAGTAGTTTAATTTCGATGGGCCAAAAGGATTTCACTATGATTGGCATGCTCTGAGAACAGAGCAGCAGGTGACCAGATGAAGTGTTTCAACAAGATTACCCATCTATGCATGTTTCTGCTACAACAAAAAAGTTGTTTGAAAATAAAGATAGCGGTGTCGTGCTCTGGTCTGCACATAGCCTGGATTTGAATGCCGTGGAAGACCTTTGGGGAATACTTGCAAGGCGTGGTTAACGCAATGGAAGGCAATTTGAGACCGTGTGTGGGCAGAAAGCGGCGATACGAGAAGAATGGGCAACAATTTCGCTGCTAGAGCCACAGACCCTAACGAAATCAATGCCGAAGAGAATTTTTGAGGTAATTAGGAAGAACGGAGGCTGGACAGTGTGCTAACAGTGCAATGACACAGCAGGGCAGTCAGTGCCTTTGTACCAACTTCCATCTAGAAAATGCAAACGCTTTATTATGTAACTAGTCTTATGAAATGAACTATGTAATTCCGTCCATGATTCTTTATGTCTTATTTGTATCCACTACTTTCGTAATAAATCCGATATATGTATGCTTCGGACTCTGTACTATTACTTTCCTGGAACCCTGCCTTTATACTGATTTCCAATACTGTTGCGCCACCGAAAAAGTACACAAGACGTCGCTGCGAACAAGAACGGTGATTTAAGTGAGCCATATTCAGGGATTCCAGTTCGCAATGATTTGCTAAACAGTAACACGTCTTAACGTGTACTGCTAACTAACCTGGCAAATTATTTATTTATTTATTTACAGAAATAAACCAGAGCAACTGATTTCCCGCAAGGTGCATTCTACGTTAACAGCTTTTTATTTAACAGTCTGGGATCGGTTTTGGATTTTCGAATAGTTCACTTTTACTTCTGTCTTTGTTGCTAAGTGAATCGTCGTCTTAGCTCCTAAGTACCACATGTCAGAAATACTCATTCCTTCGATATATGGAAACTAATTAAGTTTCCAAACTGTCGAGTTTGGGCTACTCCACCGCGCGGGCTACCCATTGTGCCGCAGAACACATTAAACCCTTTTTAAATCCGAAATCGGCCATACTGTAAAAAAATGACTGCAGTCCCAAATTCTTGAACAAGCACTTGTATAGACACTGTGTTCTTAATTCTTCTTCTTCTTTTCTTCTTCTTCTTCTTCTTCTTTTCTTCTTCTTCTTCTTCTTCTTTTCCCTAACGTTTATCCCGTTTAACACGAGATCCGCAATTTCAGGAGCTGGCAATTTTTAAAAATTTGTTATTTAACTTTGTGACTGAATGCCCTTACTAACGCCACGGTCGCTAAGGTAATGTGCCTCAATATACAGATTATCACCGGGGACAGACTACAACCCTGTCTCACTCCCTTCCCAACACTCTGCTTCCCTTTCGTGCCCCTGTTAATATTGTACTTCATGTTGGCTGACTCCCAGTAGGGCAGTGTCTAGTAAACCGCTGTGTTCAGACTTACCCTAAGGTTTGTAACTACCGTATTTACGTAACCTGAATACCTACGAACCACAGCTTGAATTGATCATTAGTTGACAGTGTTCTACGATAACGCTGATATGATTAACGACGTTCATGATTTATGACTTGCCAACGGGCTGCTCCACCGCGCGGGCTACCCATTGTGCCGCAGAACAGTGATGCGTTACGCACAAGCATGCATGCTGATTAACTGAAGAGAGATTCATTCCGTACTGCAGACCGTATTACGGATCGTGCGCTCTGTATGCGGGCAGCTGGATCACATACCTTCTTTCACTATTTAGGAAGCTGACGAAACGGTCAGAACTACTGTCGTGGCCCGAATGCACACCCCTCACGTACGAGGGGGGACCCAAAAGAAATCGAATTGGTGTTACAAAAAGTTTATTGATGAACCTTTTTACAAAATTACTTCAGTCACCTTCAAAATACTCCCCATTACACGCGATGCACTTGTCAAGACTCTTTTCCCACTGTTGGAAGCATGTTTGGGACTCTTCAAGTTTGATATTGTCCAGTGCCCTTTGCGACGTTGTTTTTACCGCCTCCACATCGCCATAACGCTCCCCTTTTAGCGTTTTTTTCATTCGTGGAAATAGGAAAAAGTCGCACGGGGCTACTAGGTCCGGCGAATACGGAGCGTGGGTAACGACAGACCACCTCTGAGATGCCAAGTAGTGGGTCACTCGTAAGGCCGTGTGCGCTGGAGCGTTGTCGTGATGCGGAAACCAGTCACCTGATCGCCAAAGTTCCGGGCGTTTCCCCCTCACATCCTTTCGCAGACGCCTTAAAACATCCAAGTGCTGGTTAACAGTCTGGCCAGGGGGTACGAATTCTCGATGCACAATTCCACGAACATCAAAAAAGACAATGATCATCGTCTTCACATTTGACCCCACTTGCCTTGCTTTTTTTGGTCTGGGAGAGTTGGGAGTCCTGTACTGGCTTGACGCTTGCTTGGTTTCTGGGTCATACCCGTAAGACCAACTCTCATCCCCTGTAAGGACTTGTTGAAGGAGTTTGGATCACGTGCAATCTCTGTTTTGAAGTCCTGACACACATTAATGCTGATGGTTTTTTGATCTTGTGTGAGAAGGCGCCGAACAAATTTAGCAGCAACACGTCTCATGTGCAAATCCTCACTGAAAATCCGCTGTCACGAGCTCCAACTGATTCCTGTCTCTGCTGAAATTTGGTCGATCGTTTGGCGACGATCCTCGTTGATCTTTTGGCGGTCCTTTTCAATGTTCTCCTCATTTCGCGCGTCCAGAACGAGGTTGGTCTTCAACACACATCTCACCATGTTTAAAGCACCCAAACCACTCGAAAACCTGTGTGTGGCTAATACCATCCTCCTGGAAAGCTTCCTGAAGCTTTTTTAAGCAGGAAACAAAATTTCACACACACTCTTTGTTCTTTTAAAGTTGCCATAACGACTTCGCAGAGGTAACCCGCCAACAGTCAGAGAAACTTAATACCACACCTGCACGTTCAGCTCTACACTGACGCCGTCTGCACAGCTGTTTCATGACGATCTCTACTAACACCATCTAGCGTGAGAACCCTGCACTACGTCTACGAGTGGCAGCGCCCTCGGAGTCCGGTTTATTTTGGGTCCCCCTCGTAAACTTGAACGCAAACTGTGGAAAGTATTTTCGATGGTGAATTTTGGCATTTGTTGCCTTTTTGTGTCAACTCCGTTTATTCTTTGGTTCCCGCGCAGCCGCGGAACGATGCGCCTTACACAACTGACGTGTCCTGACGCCTGGCTTCATTCTGTGGCAGACTACAAGTTCCCTCGTGCCTCTCCAGCAACTGCCTTCACAGTGCGTATAAAGCTTTCCTGTATCTTGTAAGGAACAAGAACGCCTTGAGACGAGCTGGTTGGGCTACGTACGCACTGTGGAAACAAGCGGCATCGTTCTCCTTGAACAACTCTGATTAGTGACAAAAACTGGAAGCCAGTCGCCGTGTTAGAGATGTGGATGATGACATTTGAGGAACTTTTCCCTCCAGGGTCTCAGGCGCTCCGTACAGCGAGTGGCGCAGTGGTTAAGGCGATGGACCGTATTCGGGAATGAGTGGGCGTTACTATTCACTTTTAGCTTTACCGCGGTTTCGCAGAGTCACATCAGGAGTTCAGAATGAATCTCATTTTCAACTAAATACGCGCTGTTATTAAGCTCACTGGCATATCAAAACTGAGTAAAAAAATACTTTTTTTGAAAGTTCAAAAATGGCTCCGAGCGCTATGGGACTTAACTTCTGAGGTCAGCAGCCCCCGAAAAGTTAGAACTACTTGAACCTAACTAACCTAAGGACATGACACACATCCACACCCGAGGCACGATTCGAAACGCGACCGTAGCGGTCGCGCGGTTCCAGACTGTAGCGCCTAGAACCGCTCGGCCACACCGGCCGGCTTTTTGAAAGTGCTTAGTATTTTCAAAACTAGTGTTAAAAGTTTACGGGCAGTCGTGCAAAGCAGGTATGAGTATCGGAGTGGGACGTGGATAAACTTTCAAGAACAGTGGGTTGTTCAGCAATCAATGTTCGTAATCACTAGGAGAGTCAGAACAAACAAGTGGGTCAGGAAACGCACTGGAGTGGAATGCTTAATTATGGCTGTCATTGAAATTTAATGGACTTGAACGATGCACGTAGTCAGATGTAGGTGGACCAAGGAATTTGTTCGTTAGGTTTTGCAAGCAATAGAAGACAAAGACGACGGCCTAACGGAAGGCGAATTACAACACATGTAGGAGCAACAAGAATGGCTTCAGCTGGAGACGGCAGCGCATGCATAAGTCAAGAGAAAGCCTTTATCAGGTAGTGGATGTCAAATGGCTGACAAATTTCTGTCCTAGCTCGTGATTTCTTGAGCCGATGTGGACCAGCCTTAGAAACTGTCAGTATTTCTGCAAGTGTAACATGTTTCATATTGGCTGCATTTAATTTTTGAAAGTAACCGACTGTCATAGTAAGATTCATTTTCTGTGCTCTTGGGGAGCTTGCCTTCTTCACTCGAACACTCCCTCTCCCCCACCCCGAACTCCACTGGCAATATTTCGCCACTGACTTGCCCAGTTCAGAGCTTTGTGACCCAAAGTAAGTAGGCACTGACAGCTAGCTAAGAAAAGTGTAAACAGTGCACGGTTTCGTACATCTTGTTCCGTAAATCATGTCATGAAGGGGATCCTTCACGGCAATGGAAGCAATCACGTTTCACAAACTGGCAGAAGTAGACGCTGTGGACTACTTCAGTAAAGTGCTGTATCAACAGATTGTTACTATGCTAATCGAGTCACACTGGTAATAAAAGAATTACTTCTAAATTACTTCGTAGCTGTTTATGTATATTCGGAGAAAACACCTACTTTGGAGAGAGAGAGAAAAAAAAAGCCACTGCCTCTCCTCTTCTAGTACTCAGCTGCTGCTTTTAACTGACACTAAAAACAAAGCATTTGTGTAACTTTACACAGACCACTATTAGCTCTTTGTATACCAACAACTCTACATGTTTTTATTAAGCATTACAAACGTTTTCGATCTGAATTACAGGTATCAGCATTAGCTAGTCTAATATGCCACTAGCTAAGACGAGTTGCTAGCATCCAAAGCAGCCTGGGTCATATAGACCACGTGACAACATTGACAAATTGAATTATTTTTTTGACAAACAGAGGTATGTAAAATGTGAATAGCTAAAATAATTATAACAAACAACTGTTGCTTCTAGGTCCATGGTTACTTTTATCATCCTCTTGTGAGGTAGTTAACTCTTTAAAATCCTCCCCTCTTTCTGCTGATTTATATTTGAATTTCCTGATTTGGATTATTTTGGTCTATGTATAGAGTCTCACGTTTGGCAACTGTGTCTCTTTTCATGGGCGGCGTAATCTTGTAAAAACAATTTCTTTTACTTATGGCCCTGTGTCGTCAGTACGCTACGAACATAAAAATCTGGTTTCATTAATAACAAAGAAATCACGGAAGTAGAATTATTTTTACCCTCTTATTTATTTGCTTCGAGCAGCAAGATTGAGACACTGCTCTAAGCAATCACTTCTCACTTAAAAACGTTACTTCGGTTGATATTGCGAAGTAATTGAGAGTAATTATACCGCTTGCAATGGCGGATAACAATGAATGGCCCGGTTTCGTTACTTAAGCGTCTAATACTTTGAGTTGATAAACGTGAGCCGGCCAGAGTGGCCGAGCGGTTCTAGGCGCTACAGTCTGGAACCGCGCGACCGCTGCGGTCGCATGTTCGAATTCTGCCTCGGGAATGGATGTGTGTGATGTCCTTAGGTTAGTTAGGTTTAAGTAGCTCTAAGTTCTAGGGGACTAATGACCTCAGCAGTTAAGTCCCATAGTGCTCAGAGCCATTTGAACCATTTTTGATAAACGTGAATTTTACTTTCTTTGGCGTCGTCCCCGTATTCCTTAAGAGGGAGACAACTGGACACCCAGAGAGCAAGCTAAATCTTTGCTGTACCCATGGTAGAGGATAATATCTTTGACTTAATGCGTAGGGTTACCAGACGTCCATCATAAGAAAAGATGACAGTGCATATAAAAAAAGAGGACGTACTTTTTCGGTAATCTCATGTGGTATACAGCTTAAAAATAAACAATGTAAAACTATCCTAAATTAAAGCATTGACTTTCTGTGGTTATTTTAAGACTAAATATGCATTACCTTTATAGTTTATTCGACATCGCTACACTCTTATTTCATTATTCTCTCTTTCACTGCTATGCCATGAATGTTTGGAGGATGAAAAAACCTATACTAAGAGTTTTTTCCTAAGTATTCATGAAAGGTCAGGCAGTTCTCAACTGGTTGAAATTGTACTGGACACACACTAACACCTTTTATGTTTTCTGTTTTAAATCTATTCCTTTCTTTGGTACGCTGTGCGTTTACAAGAGAAAAGAAACGTTCTGTTTTATTATTATGATTACGTACAGAGAAAAATTCTACAATTTTCAGCAGTTCAGAATAATATACAAAGCTAGGTGACTGACTGAAATATGCATACCGCACTTCAGCTGCTGGTAGATTTTGTTTCCTTTGATATTCTTTCCAAAATTTTATAAAATTACAAATCTGATCAAAGCACAATGTATCATTAACGCTTACTTTTGTTTGTTCTTTCAGGTAAAAAAAAGTGTATGAAATCTTATGGGACTTAACTGCTAAGGTCATCAGTCCCTAAGCTTACACACTACTTAACCTAAATTATCCTAAGTACAAACATACACATCCATGCCTCAGGGAGGACTCGAACCTCCGTCGGGGCCAGCCGCACAGCCAATGACTGCAGCGCTTCAGACCGCTTTGAGATACGTGATAGAGTTTTCAGCATCCTCCCAAATAGGAATTCCTGAGAGCTGCATCCACTTGAATGGTCCGAACTGTTGATAATGAGCCAACCACTTCTCTAGATATTCAGTAGCAGAACTATACACGACTGTCATTTCTTTGTCAAAGTTGTCACGCTCCTGTGAGTGACTTTCTTCCCTTTTATGTTGAAGTATGGTCTTTATTTTTATGGGCATATAAATATGTTTGTACCTTTACTCGAAAGTTTCTAAAGTAGATTCTAAAACAGAAACAGATTCAGGTACAGAATTTCATTCACTCTCCAAACTGACATCAGTCCTCAAAAAATCCATATCACAGGAATACAAAGTTGAAAAAAAAAGCAAGATTTCAAACTGGAAACATCTGAATCAACCTCTCAATACAAGGAAATAGAGATAACCACCTAGTTTATGTGTGGTGTAACAGCTGCTGGTATCTAACCTCCCAAAAATCAGAAAGTTCTTTCAACTATTTTCTACTTAAAGTACAAATGGAAAAGTAACTGATAGATTCAACTGTATTGAAAATATCCAGTCTTCAGCCCGGAATCAAAATCATATTGCACACAACTGTGCAGACCATGTGCTGGACAATCCATCTCGACCAATTTCTTAAATAAACAACACAACTTTAAACTCAGCCTCCAAGGCTAGCAGATACTACATCAAAGAACATAGCGGTCAGAACATGGAAAATAAACATAGAGATTACGTAAACAAATCTATTCATGACAAACTTTTGAAAAAAGCATTTTATTTTATTCGTGAGATTGATGAGAGATTAAATTGGAAGAAACACATTGATGATCTGCGGAAACGTTTGAGTTCAGCTACTTATGCAATAAGGGTCATTGCAAATTTTGGTGATAAACACCTTAGTAAATTAGCTTACTACGCCTATTTTCACTCATTGCTTTCATATGGCATCATATTTTGGGGTAATTCATCACTGAGGAATAAAGTATTTATCGCACAAAAGCGTGTAATCAGAATAATAGCTGGAGTCCACCCAAGATCATCCTGCAGACATTTATTTAAGGATCTAGGGATATTCACAGTAGCTTCTCAGTATATATACTCTCTTATGAAATTTGTTATTAACAACCAAACCCAATTCAAAAGTAATAGCAGTGTGCATAACTACAATACTAGGAGAAAGGACGATCTTCACTATTCAAGATTAAATCTAACTTTGGCACAGAAAGGGGTGAATTATACTGGCACTAAAGTCTTTGGTCACTTACCAAATAGTATCAAAAGTCTGACAGATAACCAACAAGTATTTAAGAAGAAATTAAAAGAATTTCTGAATGACAACTCCTTCTACTCCATAGAGGAATTTTTAGATATAAATTAAGAAAAAAAAAGAAAAAAAAAATATAAAAAAAATAAAAAATAAAAATAAAAAATAAAGAAAAACAAAAAACACAAAAAAATTGTTTTATTAACTTAAGTATGTTGTTAAATTAACCTAATTATGTCATGTATTGGAAAATTCGACTCGTTCCACATCATTACGAAATATCGTATTCATGATCCATGGAACTAGTATTAATCTAATCTAATCTAATCTAACAATCTTATGATCTCGATAGAAAATAATTGAAAATTTTTGTGAATTACGTGGCTCTGGTCAGCGATGTATTTCCCTCACTCAATGCGACGTGTCACGCAAGTAAATGGAATTCGCGAACTTTTCTAACACTGGTTTTTTGTTCTTATGCATGTTTGTATTAAAAGATAGCAGTACATGTACGGCCACATTTCTCCAGCCAGATGCACTGTAATCAGATCTAAATTTAGTAGCACCCATTTCACGGGCCACCTTTGACATCTGAATGTACGGCCAGAATACTCGGTCCTCAGTTAAGTCAAGCTGAGTTTCACACGAGTGATGCTTGCTAAAACCGCGCTGATTTGTGGACAAAAGCTTTTCTGTGTCAAGGGAAATTATTAGTTCGAATCTGCTCTTGTGCAGCAAACCGGTGTTCTTTTATACTTCGTGTATACGGAAGTCAACTGCGTTTTCTTACAGTGGCGTGGGGCTTTGCGCTGGGCGAAAGATTCACGATAAATGCAAGCGAAACAGCGGGCTAGTGCCGTGGAGTACACTGTGAAACCGAAATGGAATTCCGCCCGGACTCGGCGACCTGTTTGTTTTCAAATCTTTCAGCTGCTTCCCTACACCAGGGATGCGGAATCTCTTTGAAAAGGAAGAAGTGCGCACACATGCGTTAAAGCAGTCCTCTAGAAGTAATTAACCCGCCGTGAACTACGCTGATTGTAGTCGCCAAGTGATCCACCCCGAAATCTGAAGTGCAGACTTTTATTCATTACCAAATTCTCACAGTTCTAGACATGACTCTGACTGATAAACCATAGGTTGCCTAGAGTCAAGGGGAATTCTGTGGCCTTGGCAATCGTTGTGTAAGTTAGGTTTACTTTTTGTTGCCAAGCAGTTCACGGAAAATTGCTTCCTTCGCCTGACAGCGGTTCGACGCTGCGCTATGGTCAAAGCTGACCAGTACTGAAACCGGGTCTCCAATCTTTTGTCAAAGTTGTCTCTTCTTCGAACACACAGTTACCGATCTGCAGGATGGGACCGGTCCATCCCCTTAGTGCGAGGAGTGAAGCGACTTCGCAGGACGGTCCACTCCTCAGCAAAGAGGTCAACATACACATCACTTGCTGGCTGCCTGACCGACAACGGTACAAATTTCCGCAAGGACACCGTATTCTCAAGCCGCGCGGGGGAGCCGTGCGGTCTCGGGCGTCTTGTCACGGTTCGCGCGGCTCCCCCTCATCGGAGGTTCGGGTCTTCCGTCGGGCATGGATGTGTGTTGTTCTTAGCGTAAGTTACTTTAAGTTAGATTAAACAGTGCGTAAGCCTAGGGGCCGATGACCTCAGCAGTTTGGTCCCGTTGTCGTCACCACAAATTTCCAATTTCTAATCACAACAGTTCGCGCACGTAGAAAACATACGTCTAGTTTCTGAGATTATGTTTAGTTTTAGATGGCAGAAAGATTGTAGTAGGCCATGAAGATTAAGTCCATGTCATTTTGTAGATGTGCTTATGTGCAGAGTGTGTGTGTGTGTGTGTGTGTGTTCCTGGAATTGACACCTTCTCGATTTCGACGGGTTGAGAACACACGCTCAGCATCCAGTTACAGAACCACAGATCCTGGAAACAAATGGCGGGGCTACACGATAATGTGTCAGACTGGAGAGGCGAAGACCATCTTGGTTTGATCCTAGGCTATCTATTATCGGACCTGTCGGCCACCTGAGCGTCGTTTTGGGGCGTTTCTCACATTCATGTAGTCGAATGATGGGCTTGCATTGCAATTTACGCAAACAAGTCGAAAAAACTCTCGTGTATTTTAGAACAGTTGTTTACTTCATTATGACATTCAACATTATAGAACAGAAGACCTAAAAATAATTCAATACATTCATTAATATTATCACTTATTAGATTCTGTAAGCAAACGAAGGTATTATAGATGACATCAAAATTGAATAAGCTTTATTTCTTGCATCTTTACTTTGAAGAGTAGTTAGTGGCGTTTTAATTGATTCTTGTGTTAATATCCAATATGATTTTCTCGCGTATTTTGATTTCTTTTCAGTTTCAGATGTTCAATTTTCAGTGCTTACTGAAGTATCGGCCTTGGACCTTAATTGATGTCAAACACGCGAAAGTCACTACTGAGCTCAATACACACAACACGTAATATTATACTATAATTACCAACCTGAAGTGCCAGTTTACAGCAACTACTATCGTTAGCCGCGAGGTTTGAGGCGCCGTGTCACGGACTGCGCGGTCCCGGCCGCCGGAAGTACCCAGTCCTTCCTCGGGCCTGGGTGTGTGTGTTGTTCTTAGCATAAGTTAGTTTACCTTAGTTTAAGTAGTGTGTAAGTAAAGGGACCGATGACCTCAACAGTTTGGTCCCTGAGGAATTCACTTGTACGGAGGCATATAAATAGTCGTTTTTTCCTCACTCTACTAGCGAGTGAAAAGGGAAAGGAAATGATTAATAGTCATACATTGTACCCTCCGCCACGTGGCCTGCCGAGTAAGTATGTAGATATTAACCTAACGTTATTGCTGGATAGTTAGTCTGTGAGATCTTCTCATGGAATGAAGACGTACGAGTTGAAGCACGGTCCCACTGGCGCGAAGTATTTATGTTATGATTATCGTCGTTCAATTTGAAACAATGAATTTTTATTTTCGGCTACCGGTCTGAATCTTGACGGGCAATGGTTAACTTAACGGGAAACGTGAATAGCGTGAGTGTTCATGTAATCTGAAAGATCTTTACATCGACTTAGGGACAAGATATAATAAACCCACTAGTAATCACGAACCCTTTACTTCTAAGATGCCCTTTTCAACATTTTAAGTTTATTCGGCCCAGTTATATTGAAGAGTAAAAGTAGTACATTGAGAAAACGTGTATGACATAGGCACTTGACTATACAATGGTACGTATATCAGTGAGTTTGTCCGGTAAAGGTGTCTTCAGTTAGTCTGATGTCAAATCGATTCGAATGGAAACAACAGATCAAGCAAATCAACAGTTCATAAATTTTTTCAGAAACGACCGGTCAACTTAGATCTTTTAGCATCATAGAAATCTACCTACCAAATATTGTGTGCATGACTATAAGTGCTTCGTGATTCAGTAATGTATATCTCTTTTGAAATTTAGCTCTGGGAAATGAAACGTGATCAGACTCACCGAATTCTGCGGGTGCACGTGATTAAACAGTAGCTGGCTGGGTAGGACAGCTCAGAGTGTAGAGAAAGCCAGGGGCGTACCACCTCCAGTAGGACCATCCCTAGCGAAGCACTGTAGTGTCCAAACCAACCTTCGTATCGAGGTCTGCTTTACATAATATTGATAAGCGGTTCATTAATAGGTATAAGCTGTAGAGAAAGACCGGTAATATACGACATTTGCAGGAACGAAGAGGGAAAGGTGTGAGTTAACGTGCATTTCGCTCTCACTTAAGTATATGGCCGAAAGAGCCAGCCTTCAGGAATTGTGAAACGAGCCCTGTGGTCCCGGACCGCGTGCCACAAAGGGCGGAGATTCGCCACGAGGTGAGGACATTCACAGGCGTCCATTGTGCTGAATGAGGCCCAAGCGCTGTAGTGTGCGAGTGAGACAGACGAGCACCTACGTCATAGGGAAACCCAGGGAAGCATAGCAGTGTTAGATGTGGCGGACCTAAGGTCGACCCGTGGAGGTACCTCCATGGATCGGCCATAAAGAGAAATATTTATGAAAACTATTTAATTCTGTAGCAATTCAGGGAATTAAGCCACAGTTATTTTAATCTACCGTCCTTCATAAATTTTCATAGTGATCCCAATAAAACTGGAATAATGATAATATCTATAATAGTTTAGGATTTTCTGTTAAAGTGAAATTAACAAGTTTTGAAAGCAAGACCTGAATGCTAAAATCTGAACGCTTTGGTCGATCTTAACGATCGACATTTCATATACAAGCGCATCATTAAAATTACAAACGCTGTAAATGTCAACTCTGTAACTTTATTTGTTTAAAAGATAAAGCAAATTTAAATTATCAGTATTTTCAGTTAAGCATCAGATCATCATTTCCTCCACACAAAACACATTGAACGATGACAGCATAACACTTTATTGAATCATTAGGTAATAGAATATTTGTTGTAAAGTTTAGTGCATAATACCTACTTTTGTTCTTTATTTATTTATCAGGAAGCATATTGGTGCAAGGCTACTGGCCGTGACATTCAAAGTTAAGAAGGAAATTGTATTGGTTTTTTTGTAAAAGAATTTAACGTTTATTTTGTTATGGATATTATTGAGCGGTGAGATTGTGAATGATCGAACTGTATCAAATAGATATGCACTCGAGTGTAACAGTAACTCTAAATACGACCACTTTCGCTATTAGTTTGCTTTCTGAATAAACAATATTCTAACCAAATCGCAACTGTGTGGCCCAAGTCATTTACGGGTCGTTAATTTAGTTCCCGATATTATTACTGCTGTTATTGTATGTTATATTAACTTTGTATTTCGCAAACTTGCCATCAGCCAGACAATTTAACTAAAGGGTCACAAGTGTCTGATTTAGGACGTGTAATGCGACACGTGCGGTTCATCCCCTAGACGAGTTTTCTTCGACGAAGAGGAACCGCATGTGAGACCGAACATCTTTGGGATGTTAGCTCGCAACGATAAGAATGGAAGTCCAACACGTAAGTTCTGAGATTAAAGATGATGTAAGGCAGAGATTCAGTCGTTTTCCTATTTTGTTCAACGTATATTTATAAGGAACGGTGAAGTAAATAAGAGTTTCAGGAATGGGATTAACACTCAGGGTGAAAGGATGTCAACAATGACATTGGCTGATGATGTTGCTATTCCAAGACCTACAGCAGTTGTTGAATTGAATGAATAGCCTACTGGTCACGAAATAAGGACAAAAAAACCAAAGAATGTCGAAAATAATGAGGCATAACAGAAATAATATTAGCCGGAATTTAATATCAGAAGCGACTGGGGTGTTTTGCAGAGGGATTATGAAAGTTAAGCAGACTGGCAAGATACAGGATGAGGAGTTCCGCAGATTGACGAGCAGCGTTATATGTGGAAAAAATACCTAGAAGCATGGGCCTCCGCAGAAATTTAACCAAGTGGGGGCAAGATTTTAAAACAGATTTTTTTTTCTTTATACAGGGTGTTACAAAAAGGTACGGCCAAACTTTCAGGAAACATTCCTCACACACAAAGAAAGAAAAAATGTTATGTGGACATGTGTCCGGAAACGCTTAATTTCCATGTTAGAGCTTATTTTATTACTTCTCTTCAAATCACATTAATCATGGAATGGAAACACACAGCAACAGAACGTACCAGCGTGACTTCAAACACTTTGTTACAGGAAATGTTCAAAATGTCCTCCGTTAGCGAGGATACATGCATCCACCCTCCGTCGCATGGAATCCCTGATGTGCTGATGCAGCCCTGGAGAATGGCGTATTGTATCACAGCCGTCCACAATACGAGCACGAAGAGTCTCTACATTTGGTACCGGGGCTGCGTAGACAAGAACTTTCAAATGCCCTCATAAATGAAAGTCAAGAAAGTTGAGGTCAGGAGAGCGTGGAGGCCATGGAATTGGTCCGCCTCTACCAATCCATCGGTCACCGAATCTGCTGTTGAGAAGCGTACGAACACTTCGACTGAAATGTGCAGGAGCTGCATCGTGCAAGAACCACATGTTGTGTCGTACTTGTAAAGGCACATGTTCTAGCAGCACAGGTAGAGTATCCCGTATGAAATCATGATAACGTGCTCCATTAAGTGTAGGTGGAAGAACATGGGGCCCAATCAAGACATCACCAATAATGCCTGCCCAGACGTTCACAGAAAATCGGTGTTGATGACCTGATTGCACAATTGCGTGCGGATTCTCGTCAGCCCACACATGTTGATTGTGAAAATTTACAATTTGATCACGTGGGAATGAAGCCTCATCCGTAAAGAGAACATTTGCACTGAAATTAGGATTGACACATTGTTGGATGAACCATTCGCAGAAGTGTACCCGTGGAGGCCAATCAGCTGCTGATAGTGCCTGCACACGCTGTACACGGTACGGAAACAACTGGTTCTCCCGTAGCACTCTCCATAGAGTGACGTGGTCACCGTTACCTTGTACAGCAGCAACTTCTCTGACGCTGACATTAGGGTAATCGTCAACTGCACGAAGAATTGCCTCGTCCGTTGCAGGTGTCCTCGTCGTTCTAGGTCTTCCCCAGTCGCGAGTCATAGGCTGGAATGTTCCGTGCTCCCTAAGACGCCGATCAATTGCTTCGAACGTCTTCCTGTCGGGACACCTTCGTTCTGGAAATCTGTCTCTATACGAACGTACCGCGCCACGGCTATTGCCCCGTGCTAATCCACACATCAAATGGGCATCTGCCAACTCCGTATTTGTAAACACTGCACTGACTGCAAAACCACGTTCGTGATGAACACTAACCTGTTGATGCTACGTACTGATGTGCTTGATGCTAGTACGGTAGAGCAATGAGTCGCATGTCAACACAACCACCGAAGTCAACATTGCCTTCCTTCAATTAGGCCAACTGGCGGTGAATCGACGAAGTACAGTACATACTGACGAATCTAAAATGAGCTCTAACATGGAAATTAAGCGTTTCCGGACGCATGTCCACATAACATCTTTTCTTTATTTGTGTGTGAGGAATGTTTCCTGAAAGTTTGGCCGTACCTTTTTGTAACACCCTGTATAACTGAGTAGGTGAATTTGAAACGACATAACGCCCCAAGAACCACATTTAACAAGAAAAATACTTAACTTATTTTATCGTTAAGTATTGAGGTTACTCAATCAGAATTTTGAGGTGCGTTACTTTGATAAACAGTAAATACATTACTACATGCAAAGTATATCTTACCAGTCGCCCGCCCGGTTAGTCATGCGGTCTAACGCACGGCTTTCCGGGCTGGAAGGAGCGCCTGGTCCCCGGCACGAATCCGCCCGACGGATCAGTGTCGAGGTCCGGTGAGCCGGCCAGTCTGTGGATGGTTTTTAAGAGGGTTTTCCATCTGCCTCGGCGAATGCGGGCTGGTTCCTCTTATTCCTCCTCAGTTCCATTACGTCGGCGATTGCTGCGCAAACACTTTCCCTACATACGCGTACACCACCATTACTCTACCACGCAAACATAGGGGTTCCCGTGGGGTCCACTGGGGACGGAACCGCACAAAATCCCGGGTCGGCGGTGGGGTGAGTGGACAGCTGTAGCCTGCTGTGGTGGGGTTGTGAACCACTGAGGACTACGGCTGGAACGAAGCCTCTCCGTCGTTTCTAGGTCTCCAGTTCCATACAATACAATACAATATCTTAACAGTATTAATGTGCCATCTTTACAATTCAGTTATCTGCAATTATAAGAGTATCTGCCTGTCATGAAACACAGGATATCCAACAAGTACCGAGCAGGATAGCACAGTGTTTTAGAAACTGGACTCGCATTCGGGAGGACGATGGTTCAAACCTGCGTCCCGCCATCCTGATTTAAATTTTCCGTGACTTCCCTAAATCGCTTAAGGCAAATGCCGGGGTGGTTCCTTCGAAAGGGCACGGCCGCTTTCCTCCTCTATCCTTCCCTAATCGGAGCTTCTGCTCCGTCACTAATGACCTCGATGCCGACGGGACGTTCAGCACCAATCATCTCCTCCGCTAACAAGACAGGAAGTGAAGCTGGGAGATACTAAAAAATTTTTTTTTCTTCCTCTATCAGTAATGTCGACCTTGAAAGTTCAAAATCTGAAATAGAAAAAAAAAAAAAATCAGAGTGAGTGAGGAAACACTGTTTGCATTAAATCCGATGGTTTTACGAGGGAGTGACAGAAAATATGATAGAGATTCTGTTCCAGCAATGTACTGCAAATCTTCACATTCGCCATGACTGCAGGGCAGCACCGAAATGGCTTTCAGCACCAAGATAACGGCATAATTTCCCGTGAACGGCATGACAGCCAAACCAACCCAAATTCTATTGCGATTCCTAAAACTACATCATACCCCGTCACGCTCGGCAGTACTAAATATGCGCTTTGGTAGAATCGAAATCAATCATTGACAAACTTCTGTAATAAACACGAAGTCTGTCCTCCTATTCCAGGATGAAGCAAGAGCGCACCCCCCCCCCCCCCCCCCCCGCACATATTAGTGTGTATTTTCGTGGTACTAAAGAGACTGTGGCGAGCGGAAGCAGTTGCGCGGCGTATCAAACCAGCCAGAAGCCCGATTAAAAGGGCGTGCATTTATTTAGCCTATTTATTTGTATACTACTTAATGTTTTAGGTACATAAACTACTAGTATCTGTATTTTAACCACTGTAGTAAGCTGGAAGTAGGTGGCCTGTTTGCGGACATCAAGAGTACGGTGCTTGGCTGCGGCACAAACAATACGCTGCATCAACTGCCCCAAGACTAATTGCTATGTGGGGAAGTGATATCGGAGTTTCCCAAGAGAGGCAGCCATAAGTGAGAAGAGCATTAAATCGGAAGATCTCGGTATTTTCATCCAGTAGAAGTAGGCTACCGTGTAGGTTTGATGACATTCTGGAGAAACTAGCAGCTGTGATTGGATACCCCTATCCCCAGGAAACAGCAGGAGTAGAGCGGTCCCACCTCTTCGGGAATAATCGTCTTTTGGTTTGTAATGATTTATAGTAGTCGTGTTTGCCAAGCAAAATTACGCAAATGGATTCGGCCTACTTTGTGAAAAATACACTGTCGGAAAAAAATCTCAACACCAAAAAAATAATGTTGAGAAACGAAATTTCGAGAATACATTTGTTTAGATAACATAGTTAAGTGATTAATATTGCAAGATCACAGGTTAATCTGTCCCTTCGTCATATATATATATATATATATATATATATATATAGGACTAGGAATAACCCTCAGAAGAAGGATACAAAAGGCAAATCGTGGGAAGTTCGACTGTAAGCAAGGTAAAATGAGACAGGGATAAAATCAAAGAGAAATAGAGAGAAATGAGAGGGGTAAGGTGAGCCAACTGCTCTCCCCAGAATGCAAATTTGAAAATGGTTCAAATGGCTCTGAGCACTATGGGACTTAACTTCTGAGGTCATCAGTCCCGTAGAACTTAGAACTACTTAAACCTAACTAACCTTAGGACATCACACACGTCCATGCCCGAAGCAGGATTCGAACCTGCGACCGTAGCGATCGCGCGGTTCCAGACTGTAGCGCCTAGAACCGCTCGGCCACCACGACCGGCTGCAAATTTGAATAGACATCTTTCCCTTGTAGAAACACGCATACCAACTTTCGTTTATGTCGCACAACTCCTTTTTTCCGTCAGTTTATTGTCGTTTTCCTGTTTGCCAAACGTTTCAGCACATCAGTGGCATGCCTCTGTGTACTTTTATTACATACATTAAAATTTTGAATATGTAATAAAACCAACTGTGAGTAAGTGGATAAGTATCGGGTTAGAAATAGAAATGGTCAACTTTCAGTCTTCTGTCGGTTCTAGGATGTTTTCTGTCACTTAGCATTTTTCACATTAACAGATCGTTGCTAGCGGCGGAAGAAACGCTAAGTTGCACTGGGGTCGTGAGTCCACGTTGAAGAGTAGGTCTCCCTATACAGGATGGTAAGGTAGAGGCATAGCGGCAGTCATAGGAAGAAGCGCAGTAAAGCACTCCGGGAAGTTAACAAGTGCAGTGGAGCCTTGTTTATTCGCCCATCATTAATCTGGATTTTGGTCCGTCTGTGTGTGTGTTTGTCAGAATCAGACCCAGCTCGTTTTTATGGCTTTTCCTCAGTTATGCCAGCGCTCTATCTCACGTAGACAAGTGGGAATAGTCTCAGATTCGTGAGCAGAATTGGGTTGTGACAAAGAGGGTTTCTAACTACTTTCGGCAGCCTGCTAATGAGAAGAAATATCTGAATTTTACGTCCCTATCGACACAAAGCGTGTTAAAAACAGATCACTCATTTTGATTGATCAAGTGTGGAGGAAGGAATCCTCCTTGTTGTCTGAGGTTCGATCCCGCCGTCCGCTTGAAGTATTATTTATTTATTTATGTATTTTCGTTTGAACACATTGCTTTATGAATAACAGGTATACACCATAGAGACGAACAGTTATTGCACAAACATGATGAAAGATGTGTAAAATGAGAAATTTAAAGTAAACAGGTGACTGTTTTCAGCCAGTAACAAAGCCGAACTGACTGTAACGATCTCCTAGCGAACACATTGCGATGCCAAATCCAAATCTTCTAGTGATGGAATATTTTAAACTATAGAAAATTTGAACGTGAAGGCTAGATAGGGATGTGAACTCTGCCCCTCGCGATTACGCGACTATTGCAACTAAACGCTCATGTCAGGCATCTGTAGAAGTAACACGAGCCAGCGTTAATCATTTTATACACGCATGAAAAACGAAGCCATCAGCCGTCCACATATGAAGAAAAGTTACATTTAGAAAATCTGTCGTTACTTTATGCCCATCGAACGAGGTATGTTCCACGTTCTAACCAGTGATCTCTCTGTAGTGCTGTTGGTCACAAATTAACTGTTTCCTCATTTTCGTTAACGTTTCTCCCAGTAAGCTCGACGAAGTCAACGGCTTGCAGTACGAGTCAAATTTCAAATATCCTGTGTCATGCAGAGCAAAGTGGTTAATATGTTCCTTTACATTTTAAACGTGGAAAAAAGAAATTGCTGAAGAGTACGGGAATCAACGAGTAATTCACTGCATTTGTTGCTTTTACAATTTCGTTTACAATTACTTCATAGATCTTCTACAAATAATAATAATACATAATAATGGAAAATGGAATTGAAGTCCCATGCTTCTTGACAGAGCATAGAGCAACGATGCGGGAGACCCGCACCGACGTACCAGGCAAGGCCCTACTGGAGGTGGTTAGCCGTTGCCTTCCTCCGACCGTAACGGGGATGAATGATGATGATGATGATGATGATGATGATGATGATGATGAAGGTGACACAACACCATCCAGTCATCTCGGGGCAGGTGAAAATACCTGACCCCGCCGGGAATCGAACCCGGGACCCGCGCTCGGGAAGTGAGAATGCTAAAGCTATTAGTATACTCTTGTAAAAGTTATTATTGCCAAGAAGTGTAGTAGATACACGAGGCTGACAAAGGGCTAAATGTTAGTTATAATTTACGTTGAAATTGCCTTGTAAATCGTTGTTCGTGTTATGGTCTTCAGTCCAAAGACTGGTCTGATACAGCTCTCCATGTTACTCTATCCTGTGCAAGTCTCTTCATGTTCGAGTAACTGCTGCAACCTACGCCCTTCTGAATCTGCTCGGGGGACTATTTTACCTCCGAAATATTTTACCCAAGATAATATCATCCTTTAACCATACAGTAGCGCTACATGCCCTCGAGAAAAAATTACGGCTGTAGTTTCCCCTTGCTTTCAGCCGTTCGCAGTACCAGCACAGCAAGGCCGGTTTGGTTGATGTTAAAAGGCCAGATCAGACAATCATCCAGACTCTTGTCCCTCTTCAAGAGCTACACGTTTATCCCTCCACTGTGGTTGCACCCATGGCACCGGTATCTGTATCCCTGAGGCACGCAAGCCTCGCATCGGCCATGGCATTTTAATTTATTACTTTTTTACTACTAACTCTCTTAGCAACACATCTTGCTGACAGTATCCACATTACTGTTGAATGTCCCTATCTTTCAAAGGCGTATAGTTCGGGAGATGTGACATAATCTGAGAAGCGTGAAAAACTAGCTTTTTCTTCAAATGAAGCGCAAATTACCCAGTATTTGACGCTGGGAGCGCTTAGTGACTTCCAACAAATCTTAAACATAATTTCAAACCTGTTCTAAACTTTTTCTCGTTTATCTGCCTAAGAGTCAGATATTTAACACATGAACTCATTTGTAAAGTAATCACATATATGAAGCTGTTTTCGAATCTTTACGGGAGCGGGTTTGCTGGTCACTTTCCTGAAACAGTAAGATGCAGTTCTCAGTAAGACAGGAAAAAAAACCTTTCAAAACTTCAGAGCGCTATTAAGTGCAAAAAATTTCTGATTCATTAACAGAGTGCGAGAAATGAGTTTTCTAACTGCGAAATCGCTGACAGCAAGTCTTTTAATATTTATTTAAATCCTGTCTTTGTTATGAAATGGAAATTTTAATTAAAAGTATTGAATAAATTTTTAGTAAAAATAAGTTTTAATTACTAATCACAAGACAATATTTGATGCAGACAAGCAAAATATTTCATTGTGAAATGAAAAAATAATATGTTGGTCGATAATACAGTTCAGCCTCTGGAAATAAAATATTTTTTCTATTTCATATTTCAGATTTCTGCACTTAATTTTAATTCATTGTGAATATTCGCATTTTCACGCAATTAGTAATTAAAATATATTTTGTTTTTATTAAAAATTATGATTCAATTCTTGTTAATTAACATTTCCTTTTCGTAATAAATGTAGAATTTTAAAGAAGCAGAAGAAAATCATTATTAGCTGAGGCCTACTTACTGTTTATTTTATTTGGCGTTTTTTCGAGTTCCCATTTATAACGTAAAATTCCGAAATCCAAAAGTTTGTGGATATACTTATCTTGTAGCCATTTGTTGTCTAGGGATGCAGGTCAATGTTTTTTTGTGGTGATCGTGTAGTGTTATTAAGAACAAACATTTCAAACAGGCTTGGTTCGTTATGGTTTTCTTCATAAACAACCTAGGATCGGTGCACTGAACGACTGATGCATCGCTGCCTCAGTGAGTCAGGTTTGCCATCTTGACCGCAGGCAAAAACTGGATCCCCATTTTGGAAACATACGCACATCTGTGACCTGCTAAAGCGTCTACTAAGTCTCTCACCACAACAACCGCCCACGCAAGTGCTACAGCGAAAAATACCTCCCCTGCCCCCTGCCCCCGACCACTCCAACGCCCTTTTTTCGACTGAGGCTTCGGCTTTTGTTCTGGAGGTTAATGGCGTCATTCCCGTGGCATCAGACAATGCCTACGCTCGCATTTACGACACGTCTTATGACTAAGTATCATGTAATTTTATGTTGACGGTTAATAATGCAGATAGTTCACTGCATCCAGTTGGCATTGTAAGTCCCTCAAATTGGCGGTTCTAGTCTAATGCAAATTGTATCTTTAATGCCCTGATTGAACTCGACTTGAAAGGGGTGAGAAGGGTTAAAATATACAAAAATCACTAGAAAAGTGACAAAATAAAAATCTAACAACGTTTTCATGATATACTTCAAACGATTCTGTTTGACGAGAGGATTACAAAACAGGAATTAGGTTTCGCTGATGCAAAGTGTTATGATGATAATTATTACTTTAGAACTGTGCAAACTCAACTAAACAAACCATTTTTTTTTCTTGTCGCACATGTTTCCCTATTATTATTTGCAGGGCTCTTCAGTATGATTAAACTATTTTGCTTTACATTTTGGACGTTACATATTGAAGTTATAAAAAGTTCTGGCATTTTCTGCTTATCTATGATGTAGTGATAATATAAATTTCTACTAACAAATTTCATAGATTCTGTTCAGTGTTGTTGTTCTGCTTACTGCAGTAAGGAATTTCGTTCTTACAGCACTAGAAAGCGAACATTTGTTTACTTTTATCTAATGAAATTATGCGCTTTGTTACCTTTGAGCTAGAACGTCGAAGAATGGAGAATGATAAGCGCCGGAGACGTAACCTCCTCCAGGCGCAGCCACGTCCTCCACCTTCCATCAGCTGTAGTGTCTGTGGCCGCCTGTTCCACGCTAGGATTGGACTGCTGGGCCATCGACGACGCTTCCAGCCCTGAACCGTGCCAAGCGAAATCTCAGGAGAGAAATGAAAACTCGGATACGAGTATCAGCCGACGACGACGAAATGAAATTACATTTTCGTGGGGACATGTATCTCAACTTTACTTTCAATAAAGATAGAAGGTGTGGTAATGAATTAAAATTTGTACCACGGCTGGGACTTGAACCCAGGCCTCATATTTACCAGGCAGATTGCAAACCACTACACCACGGTCGCATTCTGGCTACAACAACTGCACGGACTGTACTACTCCAATGCCCGCCATGACACGCTTGATATTATGTTTTGTATAGTGTTGGTATTTCCAATTGGTGAATTACAAACTGTTCAATGTGTCTTCGTGATAGCGATAAGTGATATGTATGTGTATTTAAACATGGTTGATGTATTGTTTTGACGTGGTATTAAGTAAGCATTATGATTTTTTTTTTTTTTATTGCTTGGTACCGCCTTAGGAAAATTTATACCCAGTCACTGACATTCAAACCCTGTAAGAATGAAGAAAATCGCGGACGGGCAGTTTGCAGGGCTCCTTCGTCAGATTTATTGAAATAATCCTGAGGAACTGTATATAATTCATGGACGAAAGAGATTGCATGAAAGACACATTGGAGCAATTCATGACTATTGTCCATCAGTCTTTGACTGTTATCGAGTTTAAGGAAAGGAAGACGTAGAGAACATTTAAACAAGAGCTGCACAATTCTTCACGCCTGTATTTAGTCAGTGAGATTGTGAGCCCTCAACAAACTGCTGTGGAAGACGGTACCAGGAGAACGCCCATGTTCCAAAACGAGTCAACACACGCCTCACGCAACGGCCACGACGCTAAAATTAGAGAAATTAGGAGGCACACAGACCGGCAGTCGGTCTTCTCGTAAACACCCGCGAATCAATACTCTGCCGGCTGAGTACAGATGACATCAGCATGGCAGCACAGTGCGTGGAATTCTTCTGCCATTCGTCGTTCTGCCATCCTACTCAGTCATCGTCCATCATACTCTAAATCAAGCGTGTCCCCGCCAATTTCATGACTTCGGCCATTTCCGAGTCAGTTGCAGACTGTGGTGCAAGGTATCCGACGAGGTGTAAAGCAGACAGTAATTTGTCGTTTGTTTACACGGGCAATGTTCTTACTAACTGAGCTATCCAAGCACGACTGACGATCTGCTTTCACAGCTTGAGTTCTGCCAGTATGTCTCTCTCACACTTTTCAAACTTCTCTCTTGCTCTCGTGTTGGACTGTAACTCCCGGTAGAAAGGATATATGGAGAAGTGGCTTAGTTACAGCCTGTGAGTTGCTTGCAGAAAGCATCCTTTAACTCTGTAACAGAATGGAAGATTCATTATAGAACAAATGTGATAGGAGGAGCTGATGTGTCTTGCAGTGTTGCTATTATTCTGTATAGATTTAAGTTCACATATATTTATGGCGGCTGTGAAGTGTTGTCAAGGCGCAAAAACTATTTTTGTCTACTTACGAACGCTCTTTAAATGAGTGAAATGGTGATACTGTCGTTGAGGTTCGCAATGTATCGTTTTTCAGAAACATCTGGATAACGTCTTCATTTGAGGACGAAGGATAAGATCAACGGACACAACTTCATTCAGACCGCTGTAATCAACTTTTCATTACCCCATTTTGTAATTTTTATTTCACAGCAGGAGTAAAACTATTGTGGACGATTAATTCCTTGTACCAATCTGATACATTTCCCGGTTGTTCTTGTGAACCTATTTATTTTTTCAGGTGTTACTCTGTCCTTGTGGGAGTTCGCTAAATGATCTTCCATTCATAGCACAAAAGGAACTGTTTCATCAATTACTTCAACTGACTAATGAAGCGGTCACCATTCTTCACTGAAAATTTTGTGGACACTGTGGTGGACAGCAGAACTGACAGTGTAAACATAAACGTAACGAAGCCGAAAACACGCTCTTCGGGTGTTATTAGGGATCGATAACCTCGTTTCTTGATGTGCAGATGTGAAGTTAAATGTGTTTTTATTGACTGGACAGCCTGTGAGTGATTTTGTGTGTCGTCTCTAACGCAACAAAACCATTGCTGTTCTCCAATTGCAGTAGGTGAAACACGTGAATAACAAGGGCAGGCCACGACGTTGGCATCACGGATTTACCTCAAACTTTAGTAGGCCATTAACGTAACATAATGGGCAAGTATTAAGATGCACTACTGTGGCAGTTCCGAGAAAATCGCAATAGTAGTTTTACGCGACTATTAGTAAATGTCGTATCTGTGCGAAGGTGCCGGGCATAAGAAGTCAGGTGGTCAGCATTCGCGCTTTGCAAGAGGATCGCGGACGAGGCGACGGTTCGAATCGTCATCAAATTTATTATCTGCAGTAGCCGAAGAACAGAGTCCCTTTCATTTCTGTGGTGCACGTGTAAATTCTGTGACATTCAAGAAATTTGCACCTACGCTACCCGTTCTTGGGACATTAGCAACGTCTCACCGCTGCACGTGTGGCGGATTTCGCAAATCACGACAGGTGTACATTTTCAGGAAAACTCTATGCGTTTCGTTCTTTACTTGTCGACATTTAGAAATATGTTTCTTCTAACAATTAAATTTAATTAAAACTAGTAAGTAGTCAAATAACATTAAATTCACTAAAACTTCAGACAGATACACGTGGTTTCTTTTAATTATATTATCTCTCAAATGTGATCTAAAACAATATGATCAATCATGGAAAAAATATAGCTTAAAAATTGTTTGAGCAGAAGTCGAACAGTCGCCTCATACACGTTCGTTTTACGGAGCTCGAACGCTAACCATTTGGCCAATATGAGCTCTAACGCCTAGCATCTACGCACAGATAGATAAACCACATAACAGACGCGCAAAATTTGTCTTGCGATTTTCTCGAAGTTGCCAGAGTAGTGCACCTTACTGGTAGCACATTACGTTGTTTTAATGGCCTACTAAAGGTATACAAAGTTTGAAGTAAATCTGTAATCCCAACGTCGTGGCATCCCCTTGTAAGTCAGCTTTACAGATTGCAATAGATATGGTAAACTTGGTAAGAAAATTCTTTAATTTTCCTATTAATTTTAGAAACTCTTTCGGGCATATGGTACGAAATTGCTTGGCAGTGATTCCCACTATCTTTATGAAACTTAATTAAGCGCACCAAATTCGACCTGTTTTGGCTTAGTGAAATGTGTGTTTAGCCTGTCACTTTTGTTGTTCACGACGGTCACCGTGAGTTTTTCAGTGAACAGTGAAGAGTGGTGCTCACTTCATTAGCCAGGGAAATTCATTCACGCGCAACTGCTACACAAAGGTTGATTAATATTCAACACTTCCGACCTGCAGCGCGTCGTTTTGAAACACTTCTGTTTAGACACGCTTTCTGGAAAAAAAATTTTCACTGTCGGGTACCACAAAAAATTGCCGGTTCTAAGAATTTGTGAAGTTCTGTTTGTAATCTGGCGATGTTGTAGCTCGTATTATTGTTATATTCTGTCCTTATTGCGTCCATGTCATTTCCGTAAAACGTACTTTCCCGTTGCCTGTATCGATTACGATCGATAGTTTTCACTAGTCTATATTCCGCTCACCTTGTCGAGCGTTACTGTTTGTAATGTGTAATACGGCGGAGGAATTTACATTGCCTGCTTCTAGGGAAAAGACGAACAACGAAGCACTTAAGTTTTGTCAAAAATGTGGGAATTTACGGCTTCTCGTGTTCAGCGTGTAAGCTTCGAGCTACGCCATTTCATGATAAACCAACTGCATTTTAATAGCTTGAAAGTGAGTTAAAACATCCGTCACCTGTCAGATGATTTTATTAATATTGAACCATGCGGTCAAGGCTTTAATCCTGACCTCTAAGTAGTCATGGTCTAAATTTCATCCGCGGCATTTACGTTGATATTATCCATATGTCTGTCACTGTCGTGTAACAAGAAGACTAACTGTTTCTCATCGCTAGATACAGCCAGACAAACAGTTATTTCACTTAAGACTTTCACTTTCATAACCTAATTTCATACGAATGTCAGGTTTTTTCTCTCGTTTTACGGTCATGGCAGACTGAAATAACTCTAGAAATAATACACAATTAGAATTTTAGTTTTAATGCAGCTCTAGGAATATTACAGTATTTTTGTTTACAGTAATTATGTGTAAAATACTCCGCGGGCTACAGCAGAAATGCCTGACATAGAAATACCTATTTTCATTGCCTTAACCAGGTTGTTAGATAGAAACATTCTTTATCCACGCATCTCTCCTCTTCCTTTAACACTTTTAGTTAAACATCATTGCAGATCAGGAAGTTAATAGGAATATAAAAAAGGGAGGAAGGTTTATCTGTTTAGCAAGAGTAATAGAAGGCAGATTTCAGACTACCTAACAGATCAAAACGAAAATTTCTGTTCCGACACTGACAATGTTGAGTGTTTATGGAAAAAGTTCAAGGCAATCGTAAAATGTACCCACCGTGGTACAACAACAAAGTTAGGAAACTACTGCGAAAGCAAAGGGAGCTCCACTCCAAGTTTAAACGCAGCCAAAACCTCTCAGACAAACAGAAGCTAAACGATGTCAAAGTTAGCGTAAGGAGGGCTATGCGTGAAGCGTTCATTGAATTCGAAAGTAAAATTCTATGTACCGACTTGACAGAAAATCCTAGGAAGTTCTGGTCTTACGTTAAATCAGTAAGTGGCTCGAAACAGCATATCCAGACACTACGGGATGATGATGGCATTGAAACAGAGGATGACACGCGTAAAGCTGAAATACTAAACACCTTTTTCCAAAGCTGTTTCACAGAGGAAGACCGCACTGCAGTTCCTTTTCTAAATCCTCGCACAAACGAAAAAATGGCTGACATCGAAATAAGTGTCCAAGGAATAGAAAAGCAACTGGAATCACTCAACAGAGGAAAGTCCACTGGACCTGACGGGATACCAATTCGATTCTACACAGAGTACGCGAAAGAACTTGCCCCCCTTCTAACAGCCGTGTACCGCAAGTCTCTAGAGGAACGGAGGGTTCCAAATGATTGGAAAAGAGCACAGATAGTCCCAGTCTTCAAGAAAGGTCGTCGAGCAGATGCGCAAAACTATAGACCTATATCTCTTACGTCGATCTCTTGTAGAATTTTAGAACATGTCTTTTGCTCGCGTATCATGTCATTTCTGGAAACCCAGAATCTACTATGTAGGAATCAACATGGATTCCGGAAACAGCGATCATGTGAGACCCAACTCGCTTTATTTGTTCATGAGACCCAGAAAATATTAGATACAGGCTCCCAGGTAGATGCTATTTTTCTTGACTTCCGGAAGGCGTTCGATACAGTTCCGCACTGTCGCCTGATAAACAAAGTAAGAGCCTACGGAATATCAGACCAGCTGTGTGGCTGGATTGAAGAGTTTTTAGCAAACAGAACACAGCATGTTGTTATCAATGGAGAGACGTCTACAGACGTTATAGTGACCTCTGGCGTGCCACAGGGGAGTGTTATGGGACCATTGCTTTTCACAATATATATAAATGACCTAGTAGATAGTGTCGGAACTTCCATGCGGCTTTTCGCGGATGATGCTGTAGTATACAGAGAAGTTGCTGCATTAGAAAATTGTAGCGAAATACAGGAAGATCTGCAGCGGATAGGCACTTGGTGCAGGGAGTGGCAACTGACCCTTAACATAGACAAATGTAATGTATTGCGAATACATAGAAAGAAGGATCCTTTATTGTATGATTATATGATAGCGGAACAAACACTGGTAGCAGTTACTTCTGTAAAATATCTGGGAGTATGCGTACGGAACGATTTGAAGTGGAATGATCATATAAAACTAATTGTTGGTAAGGCGGGTACCAGGTTGAGATTCATTGGGAGAGTGCTTAGAAAATGTAGTCCATCAACAAAGGAGGTGGCTTACAAAACACTCGTTCGACCTATACTTGAGTATTGCTCATCAGTGTGGGATCCGTACCAGGTCGGGTTGACGGAGGAGATAGAGAAGATCCAAAGAAGAGCGGCGCGTTTCGTCACTGGGTTATTTGGTAACCGTGATAGCGTTACGGAGATGTTTAATAAACTCAAGTGGCAGACTCTGCAAGAGAGGCGCTCTGCATCGCGGTGTAGCTTGCTCGCCAGGTTTCGAGAGGGTGCGTTTCTGGATGAGGTATCGAATATATTGCTTCCCCCTACTTATACTTCCCGAGGAGATCACGAATGTAAAATTAGAGAGATTAGAGCGCGCACGGAGGCTTTCAGACAGTCGTTCTTCCCGCGAACCATACGCGACTGGAACAGGAAAGGGAGGTAATGACAGTGGCACGTAAAGTGCCCTCCGCCACACACCGTTGGGTGGCTTGCGGAGTATCAATGTAGATGTAGATGTAGATTCATACATTCCGTTGGTCGTTATCCATTATAATACGACACAAGCGTATAAATGCCTGTACAGTATCATACTTAACACTTTCATCTCTACACTGCATCCATACTATACCAGCCATCTTACGGTACCTCTCGTACCGTTATCTTTTCCCTCTTCACTCTTCCATTCGCGAATGGTACTGCGAAGAATGGCTGTCAGTATATCACAGTATTAACACTAATTTCTCGGATTTTCCTATTGTGGTTATTTCGCAAGACGTATTTGGGGGAAGGTAACAGGTTGCCGGCACTTCCCAGAGCATACTGTGTCGGAATTTCAATAGTAAACCACTGTGATGCACAACGCGCCTCCCTCAGCGTCTGCTACCGGACTTCGTTGAGCGTCTCCGCCTACATGTGTATCACTACCCTGCAATTGACACCAAGTGCTACGCAGAAGGTTCATCGAATGACTTTCAGTCTGAAGCTTCCTGGCAGGTTAAAAACTGCGGGACCCGATATCGAAGCTGGGACCTTTGCCTTTTGCAGGTCAGTACTCGCCAAACTGCGCCACCCGACGACGGCTCACAGCTTTACTTCCAGCGGTGCCTCATCTGCTGTACGTTCCTAGTTGCCAGCGACAGGGCGCACACCTTTCATATGCCAGGAAGCTTCATTTGGCGCTCACTCCGCAGCAGAGTGAATATTCGTTCTGAAAATAGTTCCCCAGGCTGTGGCTAAGCCATGTCTCCGCAGTTTCCATTCTTCCAGGAGTGCTATTACCGCAAGTTTCGGAGGAGAACATCTGTGAAGCTTGCAAGGAAAGAGATCGGGTATTGGCGGAAGCAAATCTGTGTTGGCGGGTCGTCAGTCGAGTTCGGGTAGCTCAGTCGGCAGAACATTTGGCAGTGAAAGACAATGGTTCCCGGTCGAGTTCCGGTCTGGGGCACAGTTTTAATCTGTCAAGAAGTTTTATAACAGCACACACTTCGCAACACAGTGATTTTTTTAACACTTTCGTACAATTTCTCTACCGCTCCACTCTAGAATAGCACGTGGGAAAAAGAATAGTTAAACCTGTCTGTGCGAGCTTCGATTTCCCTTATTTTATTATGATGATCACTTTTCCTCTAAGTAGGTGAGAGTCAATAACATATGCTATAAGAAAAACAAAAACCGAACACCATGAAGGTATTATCCGAATGTGACGGAAATCTGTAGATGTGATGTACATTTACAGACAAACATCCGGCCTCAGTTGGAAATAGGACTCACCAGTGACGCCAATTCTACTCCAGGCAGTGAGATTCTGGGCCGAAGGTGAGTCACGCCGGACAGCAGTGGGATACCAACCTGACCGTCCGGACAGCAGTGGGATACCAACCTGACCGTCCGGACAGCAGTGGGACACCAACCTGACCGTCCGGACAGCAGTGGGACACCAACCTGACCGTCCGGACAGCAGTGGGACACCAACCTGACCGTCCGGACAGCAGTGGGACACCAACCTGACCGTCCGGACAGCAGTGGGACACCAACCTGACCGTCCGGACAGCAGTGGGACACCAACCTGACCGTCCGGACAGCAGTGGGACACCAACCTGACCGTCCGGACAGCAGTGGGACACCAACCTGACCGTCCGGACAGCAGTGGGACACCAACCTGACCGTCCGGACAGCAGTGGGACACCAACCTGACCGTCCGGACAGCAGTGGGACACCAACCCGACCGTCCGGACAGCAGTGGGACACCAACCCGACCGTCCGGACAGCAGTGGGACACCAACCCGACCGTCCGGACAGCAGTGGGACACCAACCCGACCGTCCGGACAGCAGTGGGACACTAACCTGACTGTCACCTGCAATAGTGTCCGACGATCAGGAGTGATGGTTTGGATGCCATTTCTTTCCATAGCAGGACCCGTTTGCTTGTCATCCGCGGCACTCTCACAGAACAACGGTAGGTCGACGATATTCTGCGCCCCGTTTTGTTGCCCTTCACGGCTAGCCATCCTGGGGGCACACTTCAGCATGATAATGCCCGTCCGCATAGGGCGAGAGTTTCTACTGCATGTCTTCGTGCTTGCCAAACCCTACCGTAGCTGTCAGGGTCGCCGCATCTCTCCCCAGTTGAGAATGTTTGAAGCAGTGTGGGCAGGGCTTTCTAACCAGCTCGCCGATTGGACAGAATTTGGCACGATATCCCTTACGAAGACATCTAACAACTATCAGTCAATGGCACGCCGACTAAGTGCTTACGTAAGGGCCAGAGGTGAACCAACACGTTATTGACTTGCTTCATTTGTGTGCATCTCTCTCCTGAATAAATCATCCAATTTTTCTGAAATTTTAATCATTTGTTTGCCCTTACACGTATATCACATCTACACTACTGGCCATTAAAATTGCTACAACACGAAGATGACGTGCTGCACACGCGAAATTTAACCGACAAGATCCTATGATATGCAAATGATTAGCTTTTCAGAGCATTCACACAAGGTTGGCGCCGGTGGTGACACCTACAACATGCTGACATGAGGAAAGTTTCCAACCGATTTCTCATACACAAACAGCAAGCAGTTGACCGGTGTTGCCTGGTGAAACGTTGTTGTGATGCCTCGTGTAAGGAGGAGAAATGCGTACCGTCACGTTTCCGACTTTGATAAAGGTCGGATTGTAGCCTATCGCGATTGCGGTTTACCGTATCACGACATGGCTGCTCGCGTTGGTCGAGAACCAATGACTGTTAGCAGAATATGGAGTTCGTGGGTTCAGGAGGGTAACACGGAACGCCGTGCGGGATCCCAACGGCCTCGTATCACTAGCAGTCGAGATGAAAGGCATCTTATCCGCATGGCTGTAACGGATCGCGCAGCCACGTCTCGATCCCTGAGTCAAGAGATGGGGACGTTTGCAAGACAACAACCATCTGCACGAACAGTTCGACGACGTTTGCAGCAGCACGGACTATCAGCTCGGAGACCGTGACTGCAGTTACCCTTGACGCTGCATCAGACAGGAGCGCCTGCGATGGTGTACTCAACGACGAACCTGGGTGCACGAATGGCAAAACGTCATTTTTTCGGATGAATCCAGGTTCTGTTTACACCATCATGACGGTCGCATCCGTGTGTGGCGACATCGCGGTGAACGCACATTGAAAGCGTGTATTCGTCATCGCCATACTGGCGTATCAGCCGGCATGATGGTATGGGGTGCCATTGGTTACACGTCTCGGCCACATCTTGTTCGCATTGACGGCACTTTGAACAGTGGACGTTACATTTCAGATGTGTTACGACCCGTGGCTCTACCATTCATTCGATCCCTGCGAAACCCTACATTTCAGCAGGATAATGCACGACCGCATGTTGCAGGTCCTGTACGGGCCTTTTTGGGTACAGAAAATGTTCGACTGCTGCCCTGGCCATCACATTCTCCAGATCTCTCAGCAACTGAAAAGGTCTGGTCAATGGTGGCCGAGCAACTGGCTCGTCACAATACACCAGTCACTACTCTTGATGAACTGTGGTATCATGTTGAAGCTGCCTGGGCAGCTGTACCTGTACACGCCATCCAAGCTCTGTTTGACTCAATGCCCAGGCGTAACAAGGCCGTTATTACGGCCAGAGGTGGTTGTTCTGGGTACTGATTTCTCAGGATCTATGCACCCAAATTACGTGAAAATGTAATCACATGTCAGTTCTAGTATAGTGTATTTGTCCAAAGAATACCCGTTTATCATCTGCATTTCTTCTTGGTGTAGCAATTTTAATGGCCAGTAGTGTATTATCTTCAAATAATGTAAGAAGTGTGCTCAGATTACGTTTCTTAATGTATTTCTGGAACAGCAGAGGGCCTAAAGCACTTCCTTGCGGAACGGCAGATATCAGTTCTGTTTTTCTCGAAGATTTTCCGCCGATTACCGTATACTGCGACGTTTCTGACAGGAAATCGCTAATACAGTCGCCAACTGAAGCGATGCTCCATAGGCGCGCAATTTGATTGTGTCTCTTGGGAGGAACGGTGTCAAGAGACTTCTGGAAATCTGGAAACATGGAATCAGTTGGAGATCCCTTGCTGATAGCACTCATGACTATGTGCGAATAAAAGAGCTAGTTGTGTTTCACGGGAACGATATCTTCTGAATCCATGCTACGTGTCAATAAATCGTTTTCTTCGGCGTAATTCATAACATTCAGACACAACATATGTTCCAAAATCCTACAGCAAATCAACGTAGTGATACGAGTCTGTAACTCAGCTGATTACTCCTATTTCCTTTCCTGAGTGTTGGTGTGAAATATTGAGCCAAGCTGCTGCCTCTACAGCCGGAGATACTTAACTGTAGAAAGGTGCAAAGTGCCAAATTTATAAACTGAAATTATTACAAACGAACTGTCTGTAGTGCAATGTTTTAATTATTGATTCCTCAAACTTTTCCATGTTACAAATGAGAATATGTTATCGTATATTAGTGGTGGTTTCATGACGCAAACAGAAACACTTATGAAAGGTGCTAAATGCCATCGAATTAGTCTAGGCGCTATGTTCTTAGTCACTCTCTACAGATCTGTATAGAATAGTCTTTATATTCATTCTTTTCCGGGTAAGGAATCATAGCCTTTAAATCTTTCTTCTTTTCATCTGTAATTGAATCGATTGAGGAAATAGATTCAAAGGTAGCAGATTGAATGTTTCATGCGGGTTTCCCTTTTTTTGAGTACATTCACCTTACGGATCCTTTCCATGTCGGTGTAACATTCTCTTATTGCTACAAGTGCTACATCTGTTGAATGATATGTGACGCTGACAGCCTTTGAAATGTTCATCTTTTTTGTGGAGAGTATCTCGGCTGCTACACCTTGAATATTAAAAAAATTGGAAGTATTCATAGACATTACTTTGAAAGGTCTAACATCTTTTGCTTCCTCGACCATTTTGCATAGGTCGTTGGGTACAAATGCCTTCGTCACCGACTTCCTTCTCTCTGTCAAGGCAAACTCAGAGTCGCGGGGGAGGAAGCTGTGCCCACTAACAAGAAACCGTTGTTCTGGTCGTGTGAACAACGCATTTGCCACCAGAAAAAGAAGTAGCATCATTCAATTTTTGTTTTGTGAAGCACAGTTGTCACTCCAAACAACAAGGTTTTTCTTCGTTGTTCCCCCGGTGTTTAACACTTTCCCAATGCATGACGCGATTTCATTTCCATCCCCACCAGCGATATTCTCATCCCACATGCACATGCAAGACTGAAGAGTGTTACTTACAGATACTGCCACGTTGTAACAAGATAAGTGGCGGCGATATAACACCTTGGAGTGCGTTAGAGTGGACACAAATATAACCTGCTGCACATCAATCGATACGCAGCAAAGTGAAACAAACAGAACTGAATGGCACACTGCACCATTCTTATGAAATCAGCAGGCAACTTTGCACAACTGCCATCTAGTGGTGGCAAATGTACCCACTTGCAATTCTCGGTCGACATGGCACTTTTCGTATGTAATCTTCCTCGGTATCCTGAACCTTTCAAACCACTTATCACATTTTTCATGAATTTGGCATTTAACACCTTTCTACAGTTAAGTCTCCAGTTGCGAAAGGGTTGCTGGTGCAGCATTTTGTGCACGAACTGACCTCTCGATTACGTCCCATAAATGTTGGATGGATTTCATGTCGGACGATCTGGATGGCCAAATCATTCGCTCGAAATGTTCGGTGTGTTCTTCAAACTAATTGCTTACAATTATGGCCCGGTGATATAGCACCTTGCCATCCGTAAATATTCCGTCGTTGTTTGCGAACGTGAAGACCGTGAATGGCTGCAAATGGTGTCCAAGTAGCCCAACATAACCATTTCCAGCCAATGGTCGGTTCACATCATTACGAAGCCACCACCAGCTTGCACAGTACCTTGTTAACAACTTGGGTCCATGGCTTCGCGGGATCTGCGCCATAATCGAACCACACCATCGGCTGAAATTGGGACTCATCCGACCAGGCCACGGTTTTCCAGTCGTCCAGGGTCCAACCGACACGGTCACGAGTCCACGAGAGGCGCTGCAGGGGATGCCGTGCTGTTAGCAAAGGCACTCGCGTCGGTCGTCTCTTGCCATAGCCCATTAAAAGCCAAATTTCGATGCACTGTCCCAAAGGATACGTTCGTCATACGTCCTACATTCATTTCTGCGGTTATCTCTCTCAGAGTTCCTTGTCTGTTAGCTCTGACAACTCTACCTAAACGCCGCTATTCTCGGTCTTTAAGTGTAGGCCATCGGCCACTGCGTTGTCCGTGGGGAGACGTTCTACCTGAAATTTGGTATTCTCCGCACACTCTTGAAACTGAGGACCTCGGAGTATTGAATTCCCGAAAGATTTCCGAAATGAGATGTCCCATGCGTGTAGCTCCAACTACCATTCCGCGTTCGAAGTCTGTTAATTGCGTTAATCACGTCGAAAACCTTTTCACGCGAGTCACCAGAGTACAAATGCACTGCCTATTTATTCCATTTTTTTTTAAACGGAGGTGGAGCCCCTCCACGCCCACACCGGCATTATGGCCAACTCAATAGGTCTACTGCCATCTCTGCATAAGGGCTAGTTTTCACTAATGTGAGGTGTCGCAGGATGTGGGTACTGCGATGTTTGCGTACGTCTGGTTAATGTTAACCATTAATCATCTGGAGATAGATTGGGTCGAAGTCGAACGAAGGGTAGCGGTTTGAAGGGGAGAAGAAGAAAAGGGCCAAGGCAAGTGCCAAGGGAAAGAAAACCTCTGCGATAGTTAGGTCGGGTGGTAAGAGCAGTAGCGGATGTCTTGTTGCCTGCGATAGGTCGTGCAGGGGTAGGCTTTGTTAATAATGGGTATCATGCATGTCGATACCTTTGACGTTGTGCGGTTTTGTTGCTCGGAGGATGCCGCTAGGTGCCGGTGTTGGGCCCTCGTTCAGCGTCAGCGACCTGCAACAGTTAGGTTTATTATCATTTCTGTGTCCGATAGGTCATATATCGGATGCACAGTGTAGGGTGATGTTGGCGGTTTGTTTGTGCGTCGGTGGGCGAGCTCGTCGGTTTTCCTGCTGTGGCCTGTTGGTCGGCTCTAGTAGCAGCTGGTAACTACCAGTCAGTGTTGCTGATATGCAGGGGCTTGCCGACGTTTGTTGCTTGTTAGTGTATGTTAGTTTACCACAGGTGGCTATGCCCTAGCTAGTAGTGTCTTTGGCCGCTTGTGCTTCCACCTATGGTTGTGATCGTAGTTTCCCAGAGTGAGGATGAAAGGATTGTTCGAGTGTCTCGAGTTCCTGTATAGTCGTGTGGCGTGTTTTTTTAATACTTCAAGGCGGTATTCATGGTGAAGATCCACGGTGCGTGTGTAGCGTGGGGCGTTGCTAATGCTTCGTAGCGCTTTGTACTGTATGATCTGCAGGCGGCGCAGTCGTGTAGGAGCTGCGTATCCCCAGACGGGAGCTGCGTACTTCATCAGAGGTCTAATCAGTGTCACGTATATGGACCTCGACACCCTCGTATTCAGTGTGCTTTCCCTGTTGAGCATGGGGTAGAGGTGTTTGAGCCTCCGCGTGCGCTCTGTTGGCAACGTACTCGATGTGAGACACCTAGGTATCTGACTTTCTCTCGGAAACGTATTGGGCGTGTGTGTAGTGTTATCGGTCTACTGTGTTGATGTTTGCGCAGTAGTTCCGGTCTACGCGTGAACAGAACTGCTTTGCACTTGTCGACCTTTACTTTAATACGCTATCGCTCCAGCCAAGGCTCAGCTGTTCTGAGTGCTGTCTGTATTCGTGAATTAATGTTCGACGGTTTCCAATTTTGCGCAAGGATGGCGGTGTCATACGCGTAGATGGCTAACGTCGTGTTTTGTGTTGCTGGGAAGTCGTTAATGTACAGGTTGAACAAGATGGGCCCTAGGATGCTTCCTTGGGGTACTCCAACTTGGATACCATGTTGTGTTCCTCTAATAATTTCCGGGTATGCAGCCGGATCCCGTCGACATTCTGCTACGATATTTCGGCCCAGAGACGTCCGGCCATCATCAGGTGAGTACACAACTACTGAAACTACAAATACCGCGACTGCACCTGGGCTCTTCAGTAGTTGTGTACTCACCTGATGATGGCCGGACGTCTCTGGGCCGAAATATCGTGGCAGAATGTCGACGGGATCCGGCTGCATACCCGGAAATTATTAGAAGAAGAAATACGCCGGGAAAATTTCAGAAGTCACACCATGTTGTGTTGATTGTTTATCCTGCACGTTAGTGTTGAAACATCTGTTCGTGAGATCTGAGTGTATGAGACGTACGAGTCCGTCCGGGAAACCAGCTTCGCTTAGTTTGCGTATGAGTCCGTTGTGCCAGAGGCGGTCGAAAGCCTTTTCGATGTCCAGGAACACGGCCCCTGTGGCTATGTGTACGCCATATTACCGCCATCTGTTCATGTGCGTAACGTTATCCCAAGACTTTTGTAACCTCAGTGGGGGCGTTGTGGTTTACGCCAGCTGCGACGAGTAGCAGATTGAGACAAGACAGTTGCTCCTGCAGAAGGGGGGGAACGGACAGACGTCGGACGTGGCAGTACGCTTAAAAAAAGTTAAAGATGGGTGTTGTTTTGGGTGTTGCAGCAAAGGTGATGTCTGGCGAGAAGCCGAGCTTCACGGTGGGCGATGAGGAGGAGACGGCGCCAGCGGACGACGACGCGCAGACCGACGCCACCGGCGGCGGCGCCACCGGCGAGGAGGCGGACCAGTTCCCGCAGCAGTCGGCCCGCCCAGGCGCGGGGGCGGGCGCGGGGGCGGGGGCGGCCGGCCCCCTGCTGCTGCTGGGGCTCACCGAGCGCCGCAAGAGGCTCAGGTCAGTGCCGGCCCGTCCACAGGCCTGACACGTCGTCACTAGACAGCTGCCTCTTTTCCACTGTTCCGGGGTCTACCGAAGCGTCCGATCCCACCCGTCAGCTTTGACCCGTGACGTAAGGCTATTGTGTGTGACGTCACGACGGCGCGGAATTTAGTTTGTGAGAGTGGCGTGTTTGTCTGAGTCGTTTTGATGCGATCGGTGGTGCTCTCTGGTGGTGTTTTAGGTGATGTTTTTAGTTTAGTTTCCGCGTGTGGCGTCGTGTGTGAATTTTGGTAAACTGCTTTTTTTATGTCTTTAGCAAGTATGGATATGACCGACAGGGTCATCGGTTTTCGGTTGTCGGCCATGATGGGAGACAGCAGCTATGATGGAGGACAGTGCATTGTCTCTAATAAAATTTCTTCAACTATTCGTATTTTTGGATAAAATCGTGAAGTGTTCAGTATGTCGTGAAGAAATGAGGCTTACTTAAAGTTCCGGCGTCTCGGACCAGGGACGGCTGTATGTGGAGATGTCTTAAGGGTAACAGGTCAAGGGAAGTGTTTGAACCCAATGTGTGGCTATGAATGTTGCTATTGGTATCGGGAGATGTTTTTGAGCTATATAGGTCAAGGGAAGTGTTAGGTCCTAATTTATGGGATCGGGAGCTGCTGTTGAGCTATATAGGTCAAGGAAAGTGTCCGATTCCAGATGATATTTTGTTTAGTGGTATTTGGGGATTTTTGTGATGTCTGTTTTTTTCGTCATTTTGCGTCGTTTTGTATGGGGGTGGGTGTCTAAATTTGTTTATATTTAGTTTGTCCCCACCCAAAAACCCCCTATTTCCCGCGCTTGCCCCCTTAGTGTCATTAGGCTTTTTGTGGATCGTGTGTGTGTTTTTTGATGTATTTTCGTCCTCATAATGTCTGCGTAACGATTTAATATGCGCCATATTGGAATTGTGGTTTATGGTCGTTTCCGCCGTATTTGTGACGTCATGAGTCAAAGCAGACTGGCGGGATCGGACGCTTCCGTATTTCCCTGTTCCGACTGGTTTGATGCGGCCCTCCACGATTTTCTCTCCTGCGCCACTCTCTTAGTCTCAGAATACCTTTCTTTCTCTATATACGACTTCCTCAGGCGCCATGGAACCAATTCCCTGATCTCGTAACACGTGTCCTATCATTATGTCTCTTCTTCTTGTGAGTGTCGTCCACACGTTCCTCTCTGTTGTGCGGCACAGTGTTGAGTTCTTAGATTTACTTCGGGAGGGAGCTGCTTGGATGCTATAACACACACAAAATATTAGATCACTTTATTGTAAGTTGCCAACGGCCTTGCCGGAGTGGGGCTTTCGTCAGATCACCGAAGTTGAGCGTTATCCGGTTTGGCTATCACTTTGATGGGTGACCTTCCGGGTGTGACGATCGCTGTTTGCAAGCGGGGTGCAGTCAGTGATTTTGAGTCCATCTGAGGAACTACTTTATAGACAAGATAGCGGGTCCGGTCGCGAAAACTGACAATGGCCGGGAGAGCGCTGTACTGACCACATACCCCTCCCTCCATATCTACATCCAGCGACGCCTATCGATTGAGGATGGCACGGCGGTCAGTCGGTACCGTTGGGTCTTCCGAGTCCTGTTCGGACGGAGTTTTTGTCATAACTTTGAAGCAATCCATTGCCATAGGAAAATTATGTGTACTGTTACTGTCTCTGAACACTAACGTATCACTTGATAACTGTTATGTATGAGGCGGAACTGTGGGCCTCATGGAAAAAGGGTTACCCGGCTGAGTCACGCAATTTGACTCTTAGTCTGATCACGAGGGGTGGCCATTTTTGCACTTGCTGATTACGTAGGCTGGCTTGAGGATCAATGAACTATACTTGACGGGATGTATCTGGAAAATCTTAGGTGATTAGATAGTTAGTGGGCAGGAATACAATTAAATACTTAGCTTTAATTCAGGATCAGCGGTGAACGTCGATTTTGACTTTGTACAATAATATTTAAAAGTGCAGTTCTAGACTGGACTGCGAATACTTCTTTACAATTCTGATTGCTTCACACATATAGATCAATTGTCAATGCATAAACTGTATATGTCGCCTGGCTAGGTCGTAGCTACTGACTTAGCTGAAGGCTTTGCTAACTAGCGTCTCTGCAAATGAGATCTCTGAAGCTATAACGAGTGAACCATTCCTATTAAAGTCGGCTGTACAAGTGGCCAGTGCGCTAGCTTGTCTCGTAAGAGTGGGATCGCTCGGTCTGCTAGCGTCGACAGTGGCGACTCGCGGGTCCGATGTGTACTGACGGACCGCGGCCGATTTGAAGCCTACAGGCTACAACCTAGCAAGCGTGGTGCCTTGCGGTGACACCACAATAACAGTACTAGATAGTAGTCTCTTCTCTCAATGTACAATCGTGGATAACTTTACTGCAGTTCTGTCCTTATTCTCGCACTACTGTGCAGACTCGATGGTGTCGTCTTCGGTGATGACTTCAGACGGGGCTAACCGGCACTCCATTCTGCTCCCTCGGCGACGTATGGAAACTCTTGAAGGCTTGTCTACGCCAACGTTTCTCTTTCGTCGTTGCTTCTGGCATCGACTATGCTTACTCGTGGTTCCGTCGCGAGGTACCAACCTAGCATTGGGACCTTGTTCTTTGGACGGAGCCCGAAACAAGAATAACCAGTAGCTGAAATCGGAAAGCGGTCACGAAACGCCCCTCGCTTTTTGTGTGGTGCGATCTTTGTTTGACCGCTAGATTTACGAAAGCGTTGTTAAGGATTCGATCACAGCTAAATATCTGTGACAATCAACATTATAAATATGACTGGTGCTCGTTTCATTCGCAGCAATTTATGTTGTGCTCTTAGGTTTCTACTTAACTACACCTTCGAAAATCGCGACATATTCCGAATAAACAATGAAGTATTGGTGCCGTGTAAGACTATAAATATGATTGCAGCAATTTAAGCTGTGATCCTAGGTTTCTGCCTATCCGCACCGTCGGAAATCGTCAGCAGTTTCATCTTTCGTTTTTTGATCAGACTGAAGCCACGAAATGGAAGAAACTCGTTGCTGAGAGACCATGATCTTATATGCAAATAACATACAAGAGGTACAACTTTGCTTCCGCCGTTTTTCCCTAACATTTGAGGCTTTAATGAAACATATTGGTTACAAACATATCATTCACAGTATTTTCCATCGCTGGCCATTACTTTCTCCCATCTTTCGGACAGTGTACGAATCTCGCGTCGAAAAAACTGTTCATCTTTTGAAGCGATCCACGAATCGATCCAATTTGTGACTTCTTCATGAGATCGGAAGTGTTGGTCAGCCAGGCCATGCGCTATTGATCTAAACAGGTGATAGTCAGAGGGAGCAATATCTGGAGAATACGGCGGGTGGGGTTGCACTTCTCATTTTAACTTTTCCAAGTACGTTTTAATCTCTTTTGCAACGTGGACTCGAGCGTCGTCGTGCTGCAAAATCACTTTATCGTGCCTCTCGCTGTATTGCGGCCGTGTGTCTTTTAATGCTCTGCTCAGACGCGTTAATTGCGTTCGATAACGAGCACCTGTGATTTTTTCACTTGATTTTAACACCTTATAGTACACGACGCCGAATTGGTCCCACCAAATGCAGAGCATGATCTTGGAGCCGTGAATATTCGGTTTGGCCGTCGACGTGGAAGCATGGTCGGGATATCCACATGATTTTTTGCGTTTAGGGCTATCTTAATGAACACATTTTTCGTCTCCGGTCACAATGCGATGCAGAAATCCCTTCTGTTTTTGCCTCTGAAGCAACTGTTCACAAACACACAAACGTCGTTCAACGTCTCTCTGTTTCAGCTCACACGGGACCCAAGTTCCTTCTTTCTGAATCGTGAACATAGCCTTTAGACGTTTTGAAAAGGCTTGCTGTGTCACTCCCACTAATCGTGCCAATTCCTCTTGAGTTTGCCGCGAGTCTTCACTCAGCAATGTCTCCAGTTCTGCATCTTCGAAAACATTCTCTCTTCCACCACTATGCCGGTCTACGACGTTAAAATGACCGTTCTTGAAGCGTTGAAACCACTCACGACACGTTCGTTCTCTAATAGCGTCCTTACCATATGTACTTGAGAGCATTCGATGAAACTCAGCCATTGTTTTCTTCATATTGAAACAAGACAGTAACACCTCCCGCAAATGACGAGAATTACGCTCGTAAACTGACATTTTCAATCAAGAACAACTTTATGATGCAGACGCAAATTCACGAATGTTTGAATGAGGTCATGTTGACCGAAGTCCAAGCTAACTGCCTGACGTCTGCGATCTGTTTCTTTCGACCGCTACTTACCGTTGTCGCCACCTATCGGCAAACGGCGGAAGCAACGTTGTACACCTTGTAGAATATTGCAGAACATACCTCTCTTACATGAATAAAATAGTCACGGAATGTGTTACAAACGCGGGGATGGACAAAAAAGCATGCTCTGGGACGCGAAATTCCGTCCCTGTGCTCATCAACTGCATGTCTCTAACCACAAGACCACAGCGATCGCTGTCCAGTTTCGCATTTCTTACAGTTCATATTTTACAGCCGAGATGACATTAATTGACATTTGGTTATAACACACCGTACGTAGAGTGATATGTTTGTGATAAATCTTCTTTGAGCCTTTGCCTTGAAACGGCATACTGCCATTACACTCAAATTATACCCAAATACGACGAACCCATTATGACATCACATACTTAGCGAGCAAGGGACGTTACGTGATCCGCATGCCAGATGCACGCCGTGGTTGTTGCGAAGCAATCCTATGGGCTCTCGCTACGCTGAAATTCTATTGGTTATTCTTGTTTCGGGGCGAGCTCTTTTTAACCGTAAGTACTATACCACACTCTCCTCGCCGATTCTGCAGTCAACCTCCCCGTATCTTACCTTACCAGTCTATCTAATTTTCAACATCTTTGTACAGCACCACTTCTCAAAAGCTTAGATTCTCTTCTTTCCCAGTTTTCCCACAGTCCATTATTCATTTCCGTGCTGTGAGGTGCGTCAAAATGTTCTATGTTCAATACTTGGCCAGGAATGGCTTTTATGTCGTCTTTCTTTCGTCCGCATTGTGTTGTTTTGCTTGTAGGATAGCATAATTCCTTCACTTCATTTACTTCATGCTCCTAAATTTTAATATTCAATCTATCGCTAATCTTATTTCGTTTTTCTTCAGTTTACACTCAATCCATAGTGTGTGCTCATTAGATTGTTCATTCCATTAGACGGATTGTGCAATTTGTTATACCGGAGCCAAGGTAGCCCCTGAGACCTGGCATCCCATATTACACCACAGAGGACGAGGTTGTCTATGCCCAAGGCGTACCAAAATGACCATGGTAAACAACGGCTATTTACATACAAGATAATGGAAACAGACATTCCGAGCACTACTTCCTGCAGAGGGAGCTCGAGTCACGGCCTGCAAGAAGTATCACTACGCCAAAACCTGATTGGCTAGACACAGCTATTTAGGGGGTAGAACCAACCCCGAAGTTCAGTTTACGCTGGATGCCGACCTTCTGTACTGCGAACGTTGAATATTACGTCGTCGTCTTTAAATTGGACTGTTACTAGTGGTGTGTGTGTGTGTGTGTGTGTGTGTGTGTGTGTGTGTGTGTGTGTGTGTGTGTGTGTGTGTGTGTGTGTGTGTGAATTAGAAGTCAACTTTTGTTTGCCTCAATTAGAAAACTTTTACTGGCATCGTTACTGTTACCTTTCGTTTGTTGTTCTGTCATCATCCTTGTGAACTTACATCAGTAAAAGTTGCGTTTGTGAAAACTGCGAATTGTCAGTCACAACACAATTCTTCACTTTCACTAGTTGTTCTTTTAGGTTGACGAATCCTATGTTGCCGAACAATCTCCTTTACCTTCGCCTTTTCCCGTTTCGGTATGGGGGTCGGCATTGTTGTATGAGTTCTGGCACAGTTGGTGACAGCTGGTGGTCGGTTGCCCTTCCTAGCATTATATATATTACCGAAAAATAACTTTCGTAGATCACGATTACAGAGTAGCGTCACGAATTGCCCGTAGAAGAATGAAAGACCGGTAGCGGCTGACCTCGAGGTAGATCAGTTTGAGTTACGCAGAAATGTAGGAACACGGGAGGCAATACTGACCTTACGGTTTATCTCAGAAAATAAAGAAAGGCAAGGCCATATTTTAGCACTGTACGGTTGGTCCCGACGGAGGTTCGAGTCCTCCCTCGGGCATGGTTGTGTGTGTTTGTCCTTAGGATAATTTAGCTTAGGTAGTGTGTAAGCTTAGGGACTGATGACCTTAGCAGTTAAGTCCCATAACATTTCACACACAGTTTAACATTTTTAAACATATTTTAGCTTTCGTAAATTTATAGAAAACTTTTGACGATGTTGAAAGGAAAACAGTCTTCGGAAATCTAAAGTAATCACGAATAACATACAGAGAGCGAAAGGTTATTTATAATTTGAACAGAAGCGAGTCTGCAGTTGTAAGACTCAAAGGGGCATAAAAGGTATGCAATAGTTGAGAAGGGAAAGAGACACGGTTATATAGTATATTCCATGTTAGCCAATCTGTACGTTGACGAAACAGTAAAGGAAATCTGGGAATTAAAGTTCAGGGGAAGAAATAAAAATGTTAATGTTTTCTGCTGACATCCTAACACGGCAGAGACGCCAAATAACTTGAAAATGTTCAAATGTGTGTGAAATCTTATGGGACTTAACTGCTAAGGTCATCAGTCCCTAAGCTTACACACTACTTAAGCTAAATTATCCTATGGACGAACACACACACCCATGCCCGAGGGAAGACTCGAACCTTCGCCGGGACCAGCACCAAATGACATAGAATATCAGTTGAAGTAAATGGAAAACAAACAAAGGATGACGGAGTTTGAGATTATTAAATCAGATAAACGTGAAGGAATTATATTAGAAAATTAGACACTAAAAAGTAGTTAAGATATGCTATTTGGGCGGAAAAATTACTGTCGATGGCCTTAGTAAAGAGAATACAAAATCAGATTTGCAAAAGTAAGAAAAGCGTTTATGAGAAAAATTATTTGTTAACACTGAATATAAATTTAACTGTTCGGAGGTCTTTTCTGACAATACACTGAGGTGACAAAAGTCATGGGATACCCTCTACTGTCATGTCCGACCTAGTACAGCAACTCGACGTGGCGTGCACTCAACAAGTCGTTGAGAAATATGGAGCAATACTCCTCTATTAAAAAAAAGAAGAAAAAATAAGCAAACACCGCCCGAACAATAATTGCGAAAATATTGCCGATGCAGGCGTTTGTGCACGAACTGACTTGACGATTATGACCCATAGATGCTCGATGGGATTCATGTCGAGCGATCTGGGTGATCAAATCACTCGCTCGCACTGTCCAGAATGTTCTTCAAACCTGTCGCAAACAACTGTGGCCTGGTGATATGGCTCACTGGCATCCAAAAAAATTCCAGTGTTGTGTGGGAACAAAAGGTTTCCAAGTACCTGAAAGTAACCATTTCCAGTCAGTGATCGGTTCAGTTGGACCAGAGGTCTCAGTCCGTTCCATGTAAACAGAGTCCATCCACTTCTGGAGACACCACCAGCTTACACAGTGCCTTGTTGATAACATGTGTCCACGGCTTCGTGGGTCTGCGCCATACTCGAAAGCTACCATCAGTCCTTACCAACTGAAATCGGGACTCATGTGACCAGGCCACGGTTTTCCTGTCATCACCGTTATGACCACGAGCCCAGGAGAGACCTTGCAGGCGATGTCGTGCTGTCAGCAGAGGCACGCGCGTCGGTCGTCCGCTGCCACAGCCCATTAACGCCAAATTTCGCCGCACTGTCCTAACTGATGCGCACGCCCCACATTGATTTCTGCGGTTATTTCACACAGTGTTGCTTGTCTGTTAGCACTGACAACTCTACGCAAGTGCTGCTGCTCTCGGTCGTTAAGTGAAGGCCGTCGGCCACTGCGTTGTCCTTGGTGAGAAAAGTAATGCCTGAAACTTGGTATTCTCGGTTCTCGGCACACTCGTGAAACCGTGGATCTGGAAATACTGAAATCCCTAACGGTTTCCGAAATGGAAAAATGCTTCTTGTTCCAACGGTCATTCAGCGTTCAAAGTCTGTGAATTGCCGTCGTGTGGCCATAATCACGTCGCAGACTTCTTCACGCGAATCGCCTGAGTGCAAACGACAGTTCGGCAGGAGCACTGCCCTTTTATACTTTGTGTACGCGATACTACCGCCGTCTGTGTGATTTTTTCACCTCAATGTATTTGTCTGGAGTGTAGTCATGGGAAAGCGAAGCGTAGACGCTGAACTGTATAGAGAATATAAGCTACTGAAATATGAAGCTACAGAACAGTGCTGAAGATTATTTGGTGGCTCAAGTAACTAATGAGGAGATAGTGAATCGAATTGGAAAGAAAAAAAAAATGGTACAATTTGACTAAAACGATAGATCGATAGGATATACCCCGAGCCATTTAGGGGGTAATTAGTTTAGTAATGAAGGAAAGTGTGGGGGGTAAGGTTTATAGAGGGAAACCATATGTCGTCTGCAGTAAACAGGTTCAAATGGATGTAGGCTGGAGTAGTTATGCAGATATGAAATGATATGCGCAAGAGAGGTTACGGTGGAGAGCTACATCAAACTAGTCTTCGAACTAACAATTACAAAAGCAACGGAAATTTCCGCTGTACCGGAATTTCCCACTTACCGCAAACATTAGTTCAAAATGGTTCAAATGGCTCTGAGCACTATGGGACTTAACTTCTGAGGTCATCAGTCCCCTAGAACTTAGAACTACTTAAACCTAACTAACCTAAGGACATCACACACATCCATGCCCGAGGCAGGATTCGAACCTGCGACCGTAGCAGTCGCGCGGCTCTGGACTGAGCGCCTAGAACCACTAGACCACCGCGGCCGGCGCAAACATTAGTATCAAGCAATAAGCTATATGAGCACGCCTCCAGACCTGACACTAACTTCCACTTGTAATTTTAGAACACTGCTGACAGAGGCTCTTCAAGGCTCATGTAGGAACATACCCACTGGGGGCACGAGTTTGCAGGAGGACCGTGGCATACTCTGCTCTAAGTTGGCATACTTTGCCCTTAGTGACGTAATCCCCTACCATGAGTATTTGCGAATCATGGATGGAAATTTTGCCAACCGATGTGACTGAAACCCTACGAAGGCTTTCGTAAAATCAGTAAGCGAATCAGTCATCTATTCACTCGCTCAGTGACAATACTGGCACCGAAATGGAAGATTACAGAAGAGTGAAATACTGAACTCGGTCTTCCGCAACTGTTTCTCGGCAGAAGATCCTTACACCACCTCACCTTTCAGTCAAGGTACGAATGCCGAAATGGCAGATACCCAGATTAGTCATCGCGGAACAGAAAAGCAGCCGCAATTGCATAATAGCGGGAAGGCTTCTGAGCAAGATGAAATACTTGCAAGTTGCTACAGAGATTATGCAGAAGCACTTGCTTTCCATCTAGAAGTACGAGGGGTGTTCAGTAAGTACGAGGTGCAGTCAAGTTCTAAGGCCTCCGATTTTTTTCCTAATTAACTACTCACCCGAAATCGATGAAACTGGCGTTACTTCTCGATGTAATCGCCCTGCAGACGTACACATTTTTCACAATGCTGACGCCATGATTCCATGGCAGCGGCGAAGGCTTCTTTAGGAGTCTGTTTTGACCACTGGAAAATCGCTGAGGCAATAGCAGCACGGTTGGTGAATGTGCGGCCACGGAGAGTGTCTTTCATTGTTGGAAAAAGCCAAAAGTCACTAGGAGCCAGGTCAGGTGAGTAGGGAGCATGAGGAATCACTTCAAAGTTGTTATCACGAAGAAACTGTTGCGTAACGTTAGCTCGATGTGCGGGTGCGTTGTCTTGGTGAAACAGCACACGCGCAGCCCTTCCCGGACGTTTTTGTTGCAGTGCAGGAAGGAATTTGTTCTTCAAAACATTTTCGTAGGATGCACCTGTTACCGTAGTGCCCTTTGGAACGCAATGGGTAAGGATTATGCCCTCGCTGTCCCAAAATATGGACACCATCGTTTTTTCAGCACTGGCGGTTACCCGAAATTTTTTTGGTGGCGGTGAATCTGTGTGCTTCCATTGAGCTGACTGGCGCTTTGTTTCTGGATTGAAAAATGGCATCCACGTGTCATCCATTGTCACAACCGACGAAAAGAAAGTCCCATTCGTGCTGTCGTTGCACGTCAACATTGCTTGGCAACATGGCACACGGGCAGCCATGTGGTGGTCCGTCAGCATTCGTGGCACCCACCTGGATGACACTTTTCGCATTTTCAGGTCGTCATGCAGGATTGTGTGCACAGAACCCACAGAAATGCCAACTCTGGAGGCGATCTGGTCAACAGTCATTCGGCGATCCCCCAAAACAATTCTCTCCACTTTCTCGATCATGTCATCAGACCGGCTTGTGCGAGCCCGAGGTTGTTTCGGTTTGTTGTCACATGATGTTCTGCCTTCATTAAACTGTCGCACCCACGAACGCACTTTCGACACATCCATAACTCCATCACCACATGTCTCCTTCAACTGTCAATGAATTTCAATTGGTTTCACACCACGCAAATTCAGAAAACGAATGATTGCACGCTGTTCAAGTAAGGAAAACGTCGCCATTTTAAGTATTTAAAACAGTTCTCATTCTCGCCGCTGGCGGTAAAATTCCATCTCTATGACGTATTGACAATGAACGCAGCCTCATTTTAAAACAATGCGCATGTTTCTATCTCTTTCCAGTCCAGAGAAAAAAAATCGGAGGCCTTAGAACTTGAATGCACCTCGTAATGCAAGACTTTTTTCTCGGCAAATTTCGGTTGGAAAAATGGACAGGTTGTTGTGGAACATCGTGGAATGTTCCCGCTTCGGACCCTATAGTTCCATGAAATTCCGATAGGTGGCGGCGCTATATATGGCCTTGAAATGGATCGTAGGTATGTCCGAGCAGTGCTGTTATCGAGTTTCATTTGGTGGAACACGAGAGCATTGCAGGTTTTGACAGGCGCTTGCAGAATGTCTACGGAGACATGCGAGTGAACTGAAGCACAGTGGGTCGTTGGGCGGGGTCATCATCGCAAGGTCGCGCAAACCCGTCCTACTGAGCGAGGGGCCACAGTGGTTAGCACACTGGACTTACATTCGGATGGACGACGGTCCAGACCCGCGTCCAGCCATACAGATTTAGGTTTTCCTTGATTTGCCTAAATCGCGCCAGACAAATGTTGGATTGTTTTCTTTGAAAGGACACAGCCGATTACCTTCCACATCCTTCTCTAATCCGAGCTTGTGTTCCGTCTCTAATGACCTCGTTGTCAACGGGACGTTCAACACTGATCTCCTCCTGTTCCTCCTCCAAACCTGTCAGATCTTCAAATGGTTCAAAATAACTCTAAGCACTATGGGACTTACCATCTGAGGTCATCAGTCCCCTAGACTTAGAGCTACTTAAACCTAACTAACCTAAGGACATCACACACATCATTGCCCGAGGCAGGATTCGAACCTGCGACCGTAGCAACAGTGCGGTTCAGGACTAAAGCGCCTAAAACCGCTCGGCCACAGCGGCCGGCTTGTCCGACCTTCCGCGTGCCTGCACGCTGGCCGCACACGGCTGTGACTACTGAAATATTGTAACGAGTGGAGAGTCTCATTCGAGGTGATCGGCGGATCTCAATCAACCATCTTGCTGCACAACTGGACGTCACTGTTGTTAGTGCTGACACATTCGACCACCAGCTGGGGTACTCAAAGGTGTGTGCCCGTTGGATTTCTCACCGCCCAACAGAAGACCACAAAGAGCAACGAAGGACCATCTGTTTGGCCCAATGAAGGATGCACTCCAGGGGAACCAGAACGTGGATGATGGGGAGGTTACTGATGCAGCAAGATGTTGCCTCCAACATCGACCACTCGAATCACCACTAGCTACATGCGGACATGCAGGGCCTCCCGGTAAGGCGGCGTAAGGCCTTCGCATCGAACCGAGATTATGCTGAAAAATAGCGTTTTGTAGCGAAAAGAGTGTTGCATAATATTATGTATTAAAATCCTAAATAAAACCAACCTCCTTTCAGAAAAAAGTGTCCCCTTCTTTCTGGAACGCCCTCGTAGTCTAACGTACACTACTGGACATTAAAATCGCTACACCAAGAACAAATGGCAGATGATAAACGGGTATTCATTGGACAAATATACTAGAACTGACATGTGATTATATTTTCACGCAATTTGGGTGCATAGATTCTGAGAAACCAGTACCCAGAACAACCACCTCTGGTCCTAATAACAGCCTTGATACGCCTGGGCATTGAGTCAAACAGAGCTTGGATGGCGTGTACAGGTACAGCTGCCCATGCAGCTTCAACACGATACCACAGTTCATCAAGAGTAGTGACTGGCGTATTGTGACGAGCCAGTTGCTCGGCCACCATTGACCAGACGTTTTAAATTGGTGATAGATCTGGAGAATGTGCAGGCAAGGGCAGGAGTCGAACATTTTCTGTATCTAGAAAGGCCCGTACAGGACATGCAATATGCTGTCGTGCATTATCCTGCTGAAATGTAGGGTTTAGCAGGGATCGAATGAAGGGTGGAGGCACGGGTCGTAACACATCTGAAATGTAACGTCCACTGTTCAAAGTGCCGTCAGTGCGAACAAGAGGTGAACGAGACGTGTAACAAATGGCACCCCATACCATCACGCCGGGTGATACGCCAGTATGGCGATGACGAATACACGCTTTCAATGTGCGTTCACCGCGATGTCGCCAAACACGGATGCGACCATCGTGATGCTGTAAACAGTACCTGAATTCATCCGAAAAAATTACGTTTTGCCATTCGTGTACCCAGGTTCATCGTTGAGTACACCATCGCGGGCGCTCCTGTCTGTGATGCAGCGTCAAGGGTAACCGCAGCCATGGTCTCCGAGCTGATAGTCCATGCTGATGCAAACGTCGTCGAACTGTTCGTGCAGATGGTTGTCGTCTTGCAAACTTTTCCCTCTGTTGAATCAGGGATCGAGACGTGGCTGCACGATCCGTTACAGCCATGCGGATTAAATGCCTGTCATCTCGACTGCTAGTAATACGAGGCCGTTGGGATCCAGCACGGCGTTCCGTATTACCCTCCTGAACCCACCCATTCCTTATTCTGCTAACAGTCATTGGATCTCGCCCAACGCGAGCAGCAGTGTCGCGATACGATGAACCGCAATCGCGATAGGCTACAATCCGACCTTTATCAAAGTCGGAAACGTGATGGTACGGATTTCTCCTCCTTACACGAGGCATCACAACAACGTTTCACCAGGCAACGTTGGTCAACTGCTGTTTGTGTATGAGAAATCGGTTGGAAACTTTCCTCATGCCAGCCCGTTATAGGTGTCGCCACCGGCGCCAACCTTGTGTGAATGCTCTGAAAAGCTTATCATTTGCATATCACAGCATCTTCTTCCTGTCGGTTAAATTTCGCTTGTGTATCACGTCATCTTCGGGGTGTAGCAATTTTAATGGCCAATAGTGTAGATCGCTGGAACATCGAAGGGTACCTAAGCACTGGAAAACAGCGCAGGTCATTTCCGCCTTCAGCAAGTGTCGTTGGATAGATGCACGTAATTGTAGTCCTATATCGCTAACATCAATCTGTTTTAGAACTATGGAACATGTTGTGTGCTCATGTATTATGACGTTTTTGAAGAACGAAAATCTCCTCTGTAAAAATCAACGTGTATTCCGCAGACAGAGGCGTCTGGAACACTTAGCTCGCTCTGTTCGTCCATGAGACCCAGAGCTTCGTTGACATCGGCGTTCAGGCTGACGCCGTTATCTTTGCCATCGGGAAGGCATTTGATAAAGTTCTGCACTGTCGTTTAGTCAACTAAATACGAGCTTGCAGAGTATCGGACCAGATTTGTGACTGGATCCAGGAGGTTTTCCTTGCAGGTCGAACTCAATACGTCGCTTTTAAAAGAACAAAATCGTCAGATGTAGTGGTAATTTCAAAAGTACCCTAAGAAAGCGTGATAAGGCTCTTACTGTTTACAATATGTTCACTTATCAACCCGAACATTGTGATCACCGACCTACTATCGATATAAACCCATCCAGGCGACAGCAGCGTCGCCTGGCGAGGAATGACTGCTAGTTAGACACACGCACGGTCCAGGTAGTATCGGTGAGCGTGATATCCGTGGGTAGAACGGGGAAGGCGCGGGATTTATCTGAGTTTGACCGCCGGCCGGAGTGGCCGAGCGGTTCTAGGCGCTACAGTCTGGAGCCGCGCGACTGGTACGGTCGCAGGTTCGAATCCTGCCTCGGGCATGGATGTGTGTGATGTCCTTAGGTTAGTTAGGTTTAAGGAATTCTAAGTTCTTGAGGACTGATGACCTCAGAAGTTAAGTCCCATAGTACTCAGAGCCATTTTTTGAGTTTGACCGAGGACAGATTTGTGATGACCCAGAAGCTCGGCACAAGCATTTCTGAAACTGCACGAGTCGTCGGGTGTTCGAGGAGTGCTGTCGTGAGTGTCCCCAACACGTTGAAAGCTGAGGTCGAATCACGTCTAGGCGTCGTGGGGCTTAGCGGCCACCCCTCATTACAGATGTCCGACGTTGTAGGTTGGCAGACTGGTGAAACAGGAGAGGCGGCGAGCTGTGGCGGAACTAACATCGCACATTAAAGCTGGGCGGAGTACAAGTGTGTCAGAACACACAGTGCACTGAACGCTGCTAACGACGGGCCTCTGCAGCCAACGACCCATGCGTGTGCCAACTTTAACACCAAGACATAGCAACTACGACGTTGGCACAGAGGCAGAGCGTTGCATGGTCTCGTAAGTCCCGCTACCTTCTTCACCATGCCGATGGGAGGGTGAAAATCTTTCGTCTTTCAGGGTTACAGCTCTTTGACACCTGTACTGCGGGACGGAGACAAGTTGGCGGCGGCTACATTATGCTCTGGGGAACATTCTCGTGGGCATCCATGTGTCCAGTGGAGCTGCGACAAGGCACCGTGACGGGCAAGGAGTGCCGTACATTGGTTGCAGACCAAGTACATCCCTTTATGACGATCGTATTTCCCGACAGCAGTGGCATTTTTCAACAGGATAACGCGCCATGTTACAAGGCCACGAGTGTGATAGAGTGCTTCGAGGAAGACAGTGGCGAGTTCCAGCTGATGTGCCGGCCGCACAACTCGCCAGATGTGAACCCGATCGAACACATCTGGGATGTGACTGAGCTTGGTGCCAGCGCTCAGCACCCCACTCCTCTGAACTTAGTGGCAACGCCGGAAGACTGTATCGAAGAGTGGGACGACCTGCAAAGGATCAGTGGTTGGTGCAGCAACTAGTAGTTGACACTGAACGTAAGTAATTGCGCACAAATAGGCACACTGTTGCTGACAAATCGCTGTTAACTACCGTAAAACATGTAGGAGTAACCACCTGGTACGTGGTATGACCACACAAAACAAATAGTAGGAAAGGCAGACGCAAGACAGATTTATACGACGAATATTAAGGAAATGTAATTCATCCACTTTTTCGACCGATTCTCGAAGATTGCTCGTCAGTCTCGAACCTTCAGCGGGTTATATAAATAGGAGAGAGAGAGAAGATCCGACAAAGAGTGGCGCGTTTCGTCGCGGAATCGATTAGTCGGGGTAAGAGCGTTACGGAAATGGCAGGCTACAAGAGCGGCGTTGTGCATCGTGGAGAGATTTACTATTATAATTCCGAGAAAGTTCATTCCGGAAAGAGTCGGGCGACATATTACATCCTCCAACATACGTCTCGCAAAATTATCACAACGAGAAAATCGGAGAAATTAGAGGTAGTACCGATAATAATCATTCCTCCCTCCAGCCATCGCGAATGGAACAGGGAAGGGGAGGATTCTTTTTTATTTATTGGCTTTCGGTATGTGCCCATACAGCCATTTCAACAGTAGAATGCCATTTCTGACGATACGAACGTGAGGACAACACCCTGTCACAGAGCGGAGAAAATCTCTGAGCCGACCGGGAATCGAACCCGGACACCTTTCGGTTAGCAGTCGGCCGCGCTGAGAGCGCGGGTACCGAGGCGGACGGGAGGGGAGGATCAGATGTGGCACCACAAGTAGCCTCCGTCACACACCGTAACGCGGCTTGTGGAGTATAGATGTAGATGAAACATCAATGAAGATGGAGGATTAAGTCGACTACTCGCGGGAAGCTGGAATTCCAGATTCAAGTTTCATTCTGGCATAAATTTCCTTTCATCGCAACATATTCATTATATAGGATGTTCAGCATTCCTGACAGGTTGTTGCCGATACAACTTCACTGAACGTAAGCCAAATCACATTGTATTTTTCTTTATAAGAAAGGAATTTTTGCGAGCTCCATTGCAGATATATATTTTTTATTTACCTGAAATATGTTTCTTCACTGCTTTAAAATGCGTCGTAATTGAACATTCTGAAATGACACGATTTTTGGTGGTACAAGCTTTAAATTACATATGTAAAATAGTTCACATTTAGATTTTTGGCTAAAATGCAAATATGATGACAATTAATTTTACATGCCTAACCAATATGTTTTTATGTGGCTACAGTTTGAAAGACGCATTTCCACTGTGCTTTCGTGCACTTAAGTATTCTCTGTGAAATGGCTGGATTCCCTTTTCACGTTCAAAAGTTGTTCTGCGCACACGCTTTTGATGGTGATCTAGTCTCTAATTGAGATGTTTACGGCGATAACAATTGTATCTTTGAAAGCAGATCAGTTTGTTTGCCCGATGTTAGCCGTTATATTTTTGTGTGCAAGTTTCGTAAAAGTCGATTATTGAGCACTGAAAAGACAATTTTATTTAAAATATGGCCATTTTCAAACTGACTTTAGGGAAGTATTTGGGGATTCTACATGAGTACTCACTAGCTTACTAGCTATCGAATTTGAACATGGTCGTAGATTTACCACGTACCGATCACCTGTTTGGAATTTATTATAAGAAAATGCTTGATAAAATTGATGCGGCATTTTCTCTAATTAGGCTGTTATTTGTTTAATCTTTCTTTCTTTTCACATCCGGTTTCGGTTTATGAAATCATTTTATAATGATTATCTGCGTGAAAAAGCACACTCTGTTCACATGTTCAAATGTGGGTGAAATCTTATGGGACTTAACTGCTAAGGTCACCAGTCCCTAAGCTTACACACTACTTAACCTAAATTATCCTAAGGACAAACATACACACCCATGCCCGAAGGAGGACTCGAACCTCCGCCGGGATTAGCCACACAGTCCGTGACTGCAGCGACCGAGACCGCTCGGCTAATCCCGCGCGGCCAGCACACTATGTTATCAGTAAGAAATGATAACACAATGTGATAAAAGGAAGATTAAATAACTAACAACCTAAATAGAAAAAAATGTCCCATTCATTTAATAAATATTTGGCTGTGATACTCTACCTGCAGAAGGTGGTTGACAAAAATTGCAGTGTCGCGTAAAAACATTTTCGCTTTATGATAGTAGACTTTTCATATGGACAGGTATGTAATATACTGGATAAAGTTCTGCATTTTAAGAAGTTTTAAAAATTATACTTTAGAAAGTTGAAACATAACTCGTGGGATGTCTAACGTCATTATATGACGGAACAAATCGCCTATGCAACATTACACACCATAAACAAAGCTGCAGTAAGAAAGTGAAAATGAAACTAAACTGAAACAAGTAAAAACCGTCATATTGGCGAGAAAAGTGATAGCGACTGTTTTGGGGTTCAAATATTTAGCGTGGTAGGTACAGTCAATGGATCGACTGGCTTGCGAGTCAAGTGAGAAACGAGCGAGATTAACGCGCAGATGAATAATCCTGCGCCTGAACAACGCTCGTTCTCATTTAGTGGCCTCGTTGTGGCGACAAAGTCCGCGAAATGGTTCTCCATCTATCCATCCAGCCCTCCATCCAGACTCATCCTTCTCCCACATTGTGCACCGTGCAACATTTTTTCTGTTTCCTAACCTCTAAACATGTTTTACATGGAATAAATACGCGCCGAATAGAGAGATTGTACAAGATGTTTAAAAGAAAATTGGGAAGACATTCTCACAGGAAGTAATATTGGTCAAACTAGAAGAAACGTCCGCAGCTCGTGGTCGTTGCGGTAGCGTTCTCGCTTCCCACGCCCGGGTTCCCGCGTTCGATTCCCGGCGGGGTCAGGTATTTTCTCTGCCTCGTGATGACTGGGTGTTGTGTGCTGTCCTTAGGTTAGTTAGGTTTAAGTAGTTCTAAGTTCTAGGGGACTGATGACCATAGCTGTTAAGTCCCATAGTGCTTAGAGCCATTTAGAAGAAACGTTTCTATAATTATACGCCCGGAAACCAGTGCCTCTTTGGGATATGGGCCATTTCACTTGTGAGGAGTAATGTGTAGCAATCGGGAGTAATGTGCGGTAATCAGTGGTGTCGGCCGTCACAAAAGATGACATAGTAATTAGCACAATATGTATGTGTGGGCATATGCAGCTCCTCGAGCAGTCATGGAGATGAGGCATCAGGATCGCTTCAGTTTCGATGTATGGGCGGAAATTGTTGGTTGGCAGACTCATAGAGCTATACACTTTGCCAAGCAGACTAACAGGTGCTGTGTGTCACACGACAATGAATTACAAGTGCTGTTGGAGAATGTTAGACTTGTTCAGATAGATGGCGTCTACAACGGAGGTGCGTTCCAAGCAGAGCGCTGTCATTGAGTTTGTTTTGGTGGGAAACTAGAGCATCGCAGATATTCATAGGCGCATACAGAATTTCTACGGAGACCTGGCACTGTACAAAAGCACGGCGAGTCTTTGGGCGGGGCGTCTGTCATCATCGCAACGAGGTCGCGCAGACCTGTCCGATCCCCCGCGTACCGGCCAGCCGCACACAGCTGTGAGTGTTGTAATGTTGGAACATGGGAACAGTCTCCTTCGAAGTCATCGACGGATCAAATACCTCGCTTACCAACTGGACGTCACTGTTGGTAGTGCGGATACGCTCGTCAACCATTGGGGTATGTACCCACTGGGTTCCTCGCCACCTAACACAACACCATAAAGAGCAGCGAAGGACCGCCTGTGCTGAATTGCTTGCGCGTTACGAAGCTGATTGTGACGATTTTTTTGTCGAACATTGTCACAGGCGATGAAATATGGGTTCGGCGCTTCGAACCGGAAACAAAATGACAGTCTGTGGAGTGGCGCCATACAACCTGCACTCCGAAGAAACTGTTCAAAGCCGCACCTGCAGCCGGTGAAGGCATGGTGGCGGTCTTCTGGGACTCTGAAGGGGTTATTGTGGTTGACGTCATTCCTCACGGTGCGACGGTCAACTCTGAAATGTATTGTGCTACCTTCAGGAAACTGAAGAAGCGACTTCATCGTGTTCGTCCCCACAAAAATGCAAACGAACTTCTCTTTCTCCATGGCAACACAAGGGCCTCACACAAGTCTGCGCACCCGAAAAGTGTCCACGAAACTCCATTGGACTGTTCTTCCTCATCCACCTTGCAGCTTCCATCTGTTTGGTCCAATGAAGGATGCACTTTTCGGGAAGCGTTTGTGGATGATTGGGAGGTTACTGATGCAGCAGGACGTCTGCTGCGGCGTCGACTAGCCGAGTGGTGGTGTGCGGGCATACGGGCCCACTCACAGGAAAGTGGCGTAAGGCCGTCGCACTGAACCGTGATTATTCCGGAAAACAGGCTGGGGGATAATATGGTGCATATGAATCCTGAAAAAAAAACTCATCTGTTTTCAAAAAGAAATGTGCTGCTTTGCTTATCGAACCCACTTCGTACGTTATAGAGAGGACAGACCATATCCCAACACAAACTGGTTTCCGCGCATTTATTATAGGAACTTCTCTTCTAGTTTTGAAAAGTACTACCCCGGTAGGAAAATGTAAACCTTTTATAAACACCCATATGTGCTGTAAGCAGAGCGTCTGGAATTAATAAGGAAGCACATTTGTTCAGTGCTACGTGAGCTTAGTTGGGGTCGTTGACAGAAAGGAACAAAATTTAGGACTTGAAAAAAGGCATTCATGCAATCGTTTTTCCCGCATCCTATTTGCAAGTGGAACAGGAAAGGGAATTGTTAACAGTGGAAGAAATTACGATCCGCTGTGCACTGTTCAGTGGCTTGCGGAATATGTCTATAGTTGTACATGCGTAATCATCCATCGCACATGAAATTCGTGCAAGAATTCCGAGCACAATCACGATCCACGAAGAGTCAAGCAACATATTACTTCATCCCATATCTCTCTCCTCTTGTCGTATGGAATGCACTGTTTTCATGATTTGGCAGGTTTATTTTTGTTTTAGCTTTGTGTCCCAATGCCGCTCCTGCGCTCCCAGTGATCAGTTAACCTAAGGGAGGGAAGTCGTGTGGGCAATCAATATGTGCATCGTCTACACTTTGTTATGTGATTGTCGCATTTTATCTGTTCGTGTATCTTATTTACTAAGATTGGAGACCAGCCTAGCATTTACTTAAACGAGTGTGGAGAACTGCTTAAAAACCACACTCAGTCTGTGCGGCAAACTGTCCAACGGTCCTTAATCCTCACTGCGGATTCGATTCGAGTCAGATTCAGAAATTAATGTCTCGCAAACTATGTCAGAAATATCATTCATCAGTCTCTCGCAATAAAGTGCTTCGACGGAAAAAAAAAAAAAAAAAAAAACCCGAACGTTCTGCTTCCACATTCCACGAAATCATTTGTTTATTCCCTATATCGATGTTGTATAAAAATCACTTGTCGACAGCTTTGCCTATTCTGGTGAGGGTGGATTAGCTTCTTACTCTATTCAATTTTTTTTTACAGAACAGCTTCTCTTCCAGAACTTCGTTTTCGTCGCCTGAACGTTTCTTTCCACTCTTCTCCACGGCGCTTACTGTGAGTGAAACATGTTTCAGAACGCTGATGGTATAATCATTTCACGTTCGCTTTTGTGTGACTGCTTGTCGAAGGCACCGTCTACTATGCTTGATTAGCACGTTTGCACCTTGCCGTACACTTTAAGATATCGGTAAACTTCAGTCCATAGTTGCAGCTACTTCCCGGTATCTTTCGTGCTGCACGTAAAAACTAGAGACTAGCACATATCTTGCTCTCCTGTAACAGATGATAAAACTTTGAGATTATTCAGGGACGTAAGTCTTTTAATCTGAAATATGAACGAAAATAATGCGCAGTAAGTAAAATTCTAAACTAGTAAATCAAAAAGAGCGCCATAGCATCGGCGTGTAAGACGGTTGCGCCTGGCGTTCAGGCAACCGCACAGGAATGCTTGTCGGTCGGGAAACAGGAGCGCAAGGGGCAACTTAGGTTTTAAATCTACCTTTGTCCGGTGGTCGCGAGGTTTGCTTTTATTCTTCTTTGTGTCAACGTTTCTGGGAAAATACTCAGTTAATTCTGTATCACATAGGTGAGTAAGAACATTACATATTAAAGAGCCACAACTTTTTCGTGTTTTACCGGAGATACTAACCATCCCATATGAAGTTCTACTTTTTAGACATGACGATTTTCCTTGTTTCAGATGGGGATGTGACATTAATTTTAATTCACTTAGTGTCCTCTGTATTGCTTCTTCAGTGTACGATTTTGCTTTATATTCTGAGCCATTTGCGCCACTTTTGTCACCTTCTTTTAAAAAAGTTAGTGAAATTATCTGCTACATATGAAGTTCCTTTTGCAATGCTCCCATTCTCTTTAACGGAAACAATGTCATCTGCTATGACTTTTTCCCCCCTCTCTCTCTCTTTTAATAACATTCCGTACTGATTTTATTTCATTATATGATCTGTCGATTTCTGACAAGATGTGCACACACCTGGATTTTTTACACCTTTTCTTAACATGTTACACTGATGTTTATAATAAGAAAGTATTTTTGGGTCGGCACATATTCTGTTAATTCTGGTCAAGCCCTTTTTTTAGTCGTGAAGAACACTGATACCTGTAGTGATCCAAGGTTTCTATGTAATTATCTTATTAAGAGAAGTGCTTTCAATCATGAATACAAACACATTAAGAAATATATTGTATTTAGAGATAGCATTAGGCTCATTGTGAACTTAAGCGCAGTCAACGTTTTTAAGCTGTCTTTAAAATCTTCAGTAGTTTTGCTGTCAACAGACTGACTGTCTTCTTAGAGTGTTATCGAACTGTGCATGGAGCTAAGTTATGTACTGTAACTAATTGTGCCTCGTGTGCTGTCAGTATGTTTACCACCGCACAGGCACTAGTCTCTTTAACTTCTACTTGTTGAATGATTATATTTTCTATATATTATCATATGTATCGCATTCGATGGAAGACTGCACAGACTTTTCCAGTTACGCTGCTGTTCTGTGTGTCAATGTCCCCATTATTACATATAAGGCTGCAGAGATATGGAAATCGATCAGTATCTTGTAGTACTTTTGTTGCACTGTAATTAGAGTAGGTAAATTTCCACTTTTATGCACACTGTATTTTTCTTGTTACCATTTATTTTTAGGCCTACAGAACTTGCCATTCCATCAAGCTTGCTAGTCATTAGTTGTAAAATTTGTGGTATTTTTGCTAGAAGAACGATGTCTTCAGCAAAATCCAGATCCAGAGGCGTAAATTCTCAGTGAAACGTATGTCCATATTGAATTGTCCCTAGATTTTTTCATTGTGAAAACTGTGTTATATTTTCTTTCTTCGGTAGTTAAACAATGATGCCACGCAAACAATCTTTTGGAACTTGGCTTGTTTGCCAACAGTTATTGCACAGTAGGGGTAAAAAGATCAGCACAAAATAAGAAGAAATGGAGCACAGCTTCAGACCAGTCGGAAAAATAACGAGAAACTAAACTTGGTTTAGGATTTATTTCTGATTAAAATGTTTATTTCATTCTATCTACTGTCTCCTGTTTATGTGGACAAGGAATTGAGTGAAGTGGCACAGTCTGGAGGAAGACGGTTTAGATAACTCTCCAGTCATCCAGATTAAAGCTTCCCATGGTGTCTCGGAATCGCGTAAGGCAAATGCCGGGATGCTTCCTTTGAAAGGGCACAACTGATTTCCTTCCCCAACCTCGTCTGTTCCGAGCTTGTGTGACGCCTCTATTAGAAGCACTCTAATGATAGAACATTAGTTTAATGGTCCTTTATACAGTGTGTTAGGGGTATAAATGCATATACTTCTAATAATGACTGAGGACAGTGTACAGAACAACATTACATCAGTATTTACTTCGTTTGTAGACTAGTAACTACAGCTACTACCAGTAGTATGTTATTAGGTGGGCTAGGATCTTCAAGTACCCGTGGTACAAGCAAGCCATTGAAGTTTGGAAGGTAGGAGACGAGGTACTGGCAGAAGTAAAGCTGTGAGGACGGGGCGTGAGTCGTGCTTGGGTAGCTCAGTTGGTAGAGCATTTGCCCGCGAATGGCAAAGGTCCCGGGATCGAGTCACGGTCCGGCACACAGTTTTAATCTGCCAGAAAGTTTCAACCCATTAATATTTATTTTCCCATGGGCAGCAGGTCGGGTACTGAAGTGTGGACGTGTGGTTGCAGAATGGATAGTTATTACTGACGGGTGTAGTCCACTTTACGGCACAGTTACGACGGCGCAACAAACACTAGGTAAATTATGTTTTGTATTTGTAGGAATACTATTAGACTCGGAGTAAAAACAACTAACTCACTGAAGGGTACCAGTTATCACAATATTTGTACCTATAGACTTAGCTTCTTCTTCACCGTTGTCGATGGGACATTAAACATTAATCTTTCTTCTTCATATCACTTTGAATATTCGCAAAGTATTCCTCTTCTTTTTGCAGCAGGTTCATCACGTCTTCATAGTATGTGCACTCTGAGAGAAAGAATTCTGAGAGAACGACTTTAAAACCGCCTCTGTGAATTCATTGCGCACTTTGTCTTTCAGTGTTACTGCTCGCGCCCGTCGGAACGTGAGAATTTCTGTTGTGTGGAGCTTCTGTTCGTGAGTGTGTTTCGATGGCCACACTTCACTGCCACTCAATAGCGCTGATAAAATAGCTCTGAGCACTATGGGACTCAACTGCTGAGGTCATTAGTCCCCTAGAACTTAGAACTAGGTAAACCTAACTAACCTAAGGACATCACAAACATCCATGCCCGAGGCAGGATTCGAACCTGCGACCGTAGCGGTCTTGCGGTTCCAGACTGCAGCGCCTTTAACAATAGCGCTGATCTTACAGCTATTCTATAAATTTTACTAGCGGTTTTTACAGGCATTTTTGTATCACACAGAAGCGCTGAAAACATACGCCAAGTGTTCGAATCAAATATTATTCTGTGCGTTATGTCTGCTTCAGCTGATCTTTACGCGTATGTGTACGTTGCTAGTTAATATGTGTGTCTCAGTAATCAGATAATAAAACTCGCAGATTCGTAAGGCGCCCAAATTGTTAGTCGCCCAAACCAGACGGAGCCAGCGACCGAGACTGTGGTTTTTTATTGTCGCAAAACGTAATACTGTAAGCTAATCCTGTGGCTCAGTTCTGGCACTTGTAGAGCGAACGCCTGCTGTACGACGACCCGCACAGCAGGGTAGAAACGCGCGATCGCTGCAGCCAATAGAGGCGTCGTAAGAGACGTTACCCGCAGGTGAACGCGCGTTATTTTTTAGAGGGTTGCAGAGGTTCATGTGCACCGCTTGACAATGAATCAGCTGTCTCAGGCGAATAGCGAAATTCTGCGTGACCAGCTGAAACGTCGGGACAGCAATGCTGCCGATAATCTCCTGAATGGCTATTTTCAGCTCACCAATGGTTTTGAGGTTATTGCTGTACACCTTGTACAGCCCATAGCCAGAATGCGGCTCCCAAAGTGTTCGGTAGTCACCGTGCCATCAAGGAACGTCGCACCGATTATTCCGTGACTTGACATTGCACACCACACAGCCACCCGTTGGGGATGAAGAGCGAAATGCGGATTCTCAGTCCCCCAAATGTGCCAATTTTGTTTATTGACGAATCCATGCAGATGAAAGTCGGCTTCGTCGCTAAACCAAACTAGCATATGCATACTAATTCCCATCGTGCCCCGCGGCCAACCGTGCAGTTTGAACGCCCTAACGCAAGCTGTTCAATAATTGTCATTCTGTATCTGATAAAGAGTCCCACATTGATGACCGTCATCCAAATATCGATCGACCGAAGGTTTTGCAAGCTATGTCTTTCGTGGATGAAGTACATTTCCTTGTTAGCCACCTATTTTAAAATAGCATTCACCCGTTTGGAAAAATGGGGCCGTCGAATAAACGGATACCTCTGCAGTCGACGTCATTATGTTGTAGCATGATGGAACACGTTTTATGCTACATTATGACGTTTTCGGAGGACGAAAATCTCTTCTGTAAAAATCAACATGGGCTCCACAGTCTTGCGAAACTTAGCTCCATGAGACTAGAGCTCCGTAGGCATCGGCGCACATGTTGATCCCGGGCATTGGATCCAGTTCTGCTTTGGCGTTTAGTGAACAAAGTACGAGATTGCTGTGTACCGCCGGAATGGAGTCTGAAGTCAGGATTTCCTTGCACATAGAACTCAACAAGTCGTTCTTAATGGATCGATGTCGACACGTGAAAGTACAGTGGTGGAACTATTTATTGCATCACCTTCTATAATTCAATACTTTTTTTATAATCGTTGAGTATCTTAGGCAAATTGGCTTGATTTCTCTCTGTTTCTATAGGAAGCAAATGTACACAGTAATTTGTATCAATTTTATACTATTCTTGTTATTTATTTCTATAACATGGTTAGTTATTTACATTTTAATACTTCCTTAGTGTTGTAACGGCGACCGGTTGCGGGGTTGAAGTGACGGAAAAAGCGGCGGAATCCGGGGAGCGTACCGCGAACGACAACACAACGGGAGAGGACGGACACGACCAACGAAGGACCTTACGACAACAACAAGAACGAAACAACAAAGTCAAGAAAACCTAACTAGACAACCACGTCCACTCGTAAACATAACACGAAAGTAAATACGCTGTTTAATGCGAGGCGATATGTCCTGTCCTGAGATGTACGCGATGTTAGACTGGCAGGCTAAGCTTTTTTTTTTTTTTTTTTTTCTTTATTGAGTTTCAATTCCCCCCGAAGGGGGCGGGCTGGCAGCAGCTTACTACGCTGCTCTACAGCCTACAGACTTTTTTTGTTAAATAAAGGAAGAAGAAAGAAACAAGAAAAAACAGGCGATAAAATGGTGATTTAAAGTGTAAAATGGCGTAAAATTGCGGAAAGTTAAAACAGAAAGCAAAAGGGGTGGGCAATGTAGATAAAAGACACAGGAATCAGACAAGTAACATAGTAGACACACAATTAAAAAAAAACATGGCGACAGTCTGGTTTCTGTTCGCAAGAGATAAAAGGCACACCCAGCGACAGTATGATGGCCGTTCGCAACAAGTCCCAAAAAACACAACACGGAACACTCGCTGTAAAACACGCACTGTAGAACACTCATTGTAGAACACTGCACGAAAGTGGCAGCACAAAGACGACACTCCCGAGCCAAAGGCAGTTGGGGGGGGGGGGGGGACCTGCAGGAGGGGGAAAAACAAGGAGGGAGGAGAGGAAAAAACGAAAACGGGGGGGGGGGACCAAGGAGGGAGAGGACTAATAAAGGGGGAGAAGGGGAGACGCGAGAGGGAATGAGAGGAGGGAGATGGAAAAGGACGCGGGGGAGAGGGAGCCCGGGAAAAGGACAGAGGAAAGGAGGGGGCGTGAGGATCAGAGTTGAGCAGGCTAAGCGACAGACAGGCTCTTAAATACCCTATCGGGGACGCCGCTATTGGCCGCTGGAACCACGCGTTCCACTGTAGCGCCCTCACTCTTAAATGCGGGCCAGGAGGCGCGCGCCGCAACAGCTTACGGCGCGATGGTGCAGAGACCTCTTACGGGTCTTCGACGTCCATGACGTATGGCGGGGATTCAAATTCCGCGACGCGCGGTACCAGACTTAGGGAATGGGGTGGAAGTGCATATGTTATCTGATCTGTTTTTTCTTCTGAACACAACTCTGATAGTTTTTAGTGTTTGTGCATACACAGTTACCTCATCTGAATCCACTGTTGCCATTTAATATTTGGTCGGTCCTCCAGGTGCCTTAATCGCTGTTCTGCATCGTGTTGGCATTGAGAGAATTAAATTTTTAAAGCATTCGCCAGTCGGTTCATGAAACCATACACGAACGTTTCCTATAATCTTCCAACAGTTCTCAGTAGGATTGAAATCGGGGGCTATTGCCAGACCATTCTAAAATTTGAACTCCATTTTGTCTAAGGAAAGTTATTGCCTCAAATGCAGAAACATTTAACAATTGAGCTGGAAAATTATTTACTTCATTCTTGATGCAAATATTGATCACAGGACATACCTTCAAATTTCTGTGGCAAGGAACAGAATCATTCTATAAAATGCAACTGGAAAATCTTCAAACTGGTCTCCTATTGTGGCTATAAGCATGAAAGGGAAGCAGTGGTTGGGAAGGGAGTGAGACAGGGTTGTAGCCTCTCCCCGATGTTATTCAATCTGTATATTGAGCAAGCAGTAAAGGAAACAAAAGAAAAATTTGGTGTAGGAATTAAAAACCATGGAGAAGAAATAAAAACTTTGAGGTTCGCCAATGACATTGTAATTCTGTCAGAGACAGCAAAGGATTTGGAAGAGCAGCTGAATGGAATGGACAGGGTCTTGAAAGGAGGATATAATATGAACATCAACAAAAGCAAAACGAGAATAATGGAATGTAGTCCAATTAAATCGGGTGATGCTGCAGGAATTAGATTAGGAAATGAGACGCTTAAAGTAGTAAAGGAGTTTTGCTATTTGGGGAGCAAAATAACTGATGATGGTCGAAGTAGGGAGGATATAAAATGTAGGCTGGCAATGGCAAGGAAAGCGTTTCTGAAGAAGAGAAATTTGTTAACATCAAGTATAGTTTAAGTGTCAGGAAGTCGTTTCTGAAAGTATTTGTATGGAGTGTAGCCATGTATGGAAGTGAAACATGGACGGTAAATAGTTTGGACAAGAAAAGAATAGAAGCTTTCGAAATGTGGTGCTACAGAAGAATGCTGAAGATTAGTTGGGTAGATCACATAACTAATGAGGAAGTATTGTATAGAATTGGGAAGAAGAGGAGTTTGTGGCACAACTTGACTAGAAGAAGGGATCGGTTGGTAGGACATGTTCTGAGGCATCAAGGGATCACCAATTTAGTATTGGAGGGCAGCGTGGAAGGTAAAAATCGTAGAGGACGACCAAGAGATGAATGCACTAAGCAGATTCAGAAGGATGTAGGTTGCAGTAGGTACTGGGAGATGAAGAACCTTCACAGGATAGAGGAGCATGGAGAGCTGCATCAAACCAGTCTCTGGACTGAAGACCACAACAACAAGAAGCTTCCTTTCAAGGATACCGATGTATACATTTGCATCGACTGTGCCATTTATGAAGACCAGATGACCTATCCGTAGACCATCTGTCGTGCTGGATGTTTGAGTGTTTGTGTTGCGCACAAAGGCAAAAATTCTTCACCTGCTCTGCGACACGAACACTTTGCCATCGGAGAAATGCAGATTAAATTTAGATTCATCTGAAAATTTGCTTTGTTCCAAATCTCCGGCGTCCATGTTTGTGCTATAACCCATTTTAGTCACTGTCGTAGCATTGTTTATGTTAATAAGGCTTCTTTCTAGACTGGGCTGTTGCCAAGAGTTTTGCCGCGCTAGGCGAGAACTGTAAAATCACTCCCCCTCTTTTTGACTACCATCGGTCCCCCAGATAGCCCCCCCCCCCCCCCCCAACAACAACGTAGGTCTTCTGTTACATTGTTAACTATTAAGCCAAGGTAACCAGACGTCCTCACTTCCTGGGGAGAGAAAAGACAACAAATGTACTCACTTACTTTTTGTCCTCAATTTTTGAAATTTCCCAAAATCACTGAAGTAGGAAGAATGTGCTGAACATTTTAAACCAGAACTCAACTGAATATACCAAAGCAACCAAATGTGACATCAATTACTTATCATATTTAATTGCAAGAAAATGGACTAACAGAGATGTGGAATCATTTTCTGGTGTGAATGAATTTTCCCTTGAATTTAGAAATATGCAGTATCGATGGGAGAAATCAGACTAGGTCATGTAGATAATCATACTATCATTTCGTTTGTTTTAACTGAAACATTTTTAGGATGAGGAATAAATCTCATATTTTTCAGTATCCACTTTCTCGCGGTTACATAAATAAATGGCACCTTGTGTGTACTTTCTATTGGCAGTCCAACAACTTTTAGTAGCCGCCTCGGTATTCCAGCGTTCTAAGCGACTGGCTTCTGATTATTCATTCCAGATGAGTCCGTGTTCGAATCCCAGTGAGGGACGAATGTTGTGTTTGTCTAAAGGCACTGGCTTTTTCCCTTTCCTGGAGTCAGTGACCATAAATTAGGGGCGGGAGCCCGTTGAGTTGCTCGCGGTGGTCGTTAAAACCTAAGTGAAAAATAATCTTTTTTTAAGTAAATTTTTACATTAAACTGGTTTTTCAATCAAAATTACTGGACCTTCGTTTGTTCCTCCTTATTTGCTCAATTTTTTCGCTGTTTAATTTGAAATTAATTTTTCCGCCCTTTGCCGCCGCAAAAATTTTGCCGCCCCAGCCGGCCGCTTATTCTTCCCTAGTAAGAGACCTTCTTTCTGGGTCGGCGGGCAGCGAGTCCAGCTTTGAGCAGTCTAACTGTTCTACTGGTTACAGAGAGGCCATCAATTTCTTGTCAGTTTCTTTCAGCTGAGGGCAGGTGACGATCCATGAGAGAAAGTCTTTTCAATAATCTACCCTGTTTGACAGTAAAAGCCTTTTTTCTACCTCTTCCATTTTCATGATTAAAATTCTATTTCTCCCTGCTTTTTTTCAGTAACCTCGACATTTTAGATAGGTTAACAGGATATTTCTCGTGTGCTGAGACCAGCTGACTCATAAGTAAGTATAACAGCTTTCTTCTTTGGCGTTAATTCCACAGACCTGCCCATCTTTTCACTTCAGTGTGTCAACATGAAATTACTGTATGAACACTGCTTTATTTTAGACGACAACAGTGGCAGCAGTGAATTGGGTATTGCTGGAAAAAATGTGATAGGTAGTGAAACAATACAGGCAAGAATATGTAACGGAAGACTTAACGACAATGGACTAGTATAATCTGAAGCAAACAGCCGCCAATGACAGAATAATGAAGTAATAATTGGTGATGCAATAAATAATTCCTTTCTTCTTTCTCTTGTTCCTATTCGTTCCGGATGTTGGCAACCGTCTTGGCAGTGCTTTTCGTGTCACTTGCGGCTCTAAATAGCTCTGTAGGTGTTTTAGAGGTCCACGTTCTGATGTTCTTAATCCAGGATATTCTTCTCCGGCCAACGCTTCTCTTCCATGGTATTTTTTCTTGCAGGATGGTCTGGAGGAGATGGTATCTGTTTTAGTTCCGCATGATGTGTCCTAGGGACTGGATCTTTCTTGCTTTCACGGTGACCACTTCTTCTTTCTCTGTCTTCGTTCTTCGTAGAACCTCGACATTTGTGACATGCGCTGTCCACGGTATTCTTAACATTCTCCTGTACAGCCACATCTCAAAAACCTCCAGCCGCTTACCCAACGATTCTGTCAGCGTCCATGATTCAACACCATAGAAGAGGCTGGAAATTACGTATCAGTGTAGAAGTCTGATCTTCGTCGTCATTGCTAAGCCATGAGTCTTGAAAAGGTTACTCATGTTATTGAAGACAGCCCTGGCTTTTCCAATTCGTGTTCTCACCTCATCAGAAAGATCCCTCTGGTCATTTATTGTAGTGCCAAGGTACGTGTAGTTATGTACTTGCTCTATGTGATTTTGGCTTATCTTAATGTGACATGCAGGGACTCCGTTTTTATTGATTATCCCTGTTTTCGTTTCTTGAGGGTTGACATCTAGACCGTTCAAGGTACCCCGAGGGTGGGTTATGGGGCCGCTACTAAACTCACGTGGCAGCCCACTGTGCATGCACAGATGATTCGTTAAGCCTTTACAGTTGGTACAGCGGTCGAGTAACCTGCTGATCTGTGCACGCGCTGCCTCTGCGTGAGCGTAAAGCAGTAGCGATCAGCGAGACATTTGCGTTTCAAGCAGACGTCGTACGTAAACATGGACGTGACAGAGTGGCAAAAAGGTGCAAACGCCGCCGTGCCCATGGACATACGGCGGACTGTCCAACGTGTTTACAAGAAGTGATGTAACAGACGTGTCCACGAAACACGACGTCAGAATTGTGGTCGGAAAGAGATCGTAACTGACAGCTACCGGAGACGCGTTTCACAGCTTGTGAACCATAGTTGCTTCCAAACTTGACAGGAATTGCTGCAGGCAGTGAATGAAGGTCCGTCCCAACTTGTTAGCGAGAGAACATTGCGTCGGTATCTGCATGCAGTTATCATTTGGAGTCAGTCACTGTGCAAGAGGCCATTGCTCACACAGGCAGATATAGACCACAACAGAAAAATTCATCACAAAATGCCGACATCAACATCCGCGCAATTGGGTGGAACTGCGCGACCAAATCCTCAGTGATTGGTTTAACTATGATGCGACATTCCTAGGGGTGCCATCCGTCCCGATATTTTGGGACCGTCACCCTTGTGGACCTTCTTGTGCCGACATCCCGACAAGGCCCAATTTTGTCCCGATTTTGCAAAATACTGTTACGAGCTTGGCTCAAGTTCTGAAGTAAAGCCCTCTGTTAGCGTAACATGTAAATGCAGCCTCAGTTAGTTTTATTTATGTCAACAAGTTTATGTTGACAAGGTCATCTCACAGATGGCGTTGCATGTTGCGTGTCCTGTATCGACGAAGCAAGCACCTTCTAGATCTAGCGCCATCATTCGAGGAAATACCAGACTTCTCCAGTAATACGGAGCTGGAACTATTTAAGCACCACCACGCGAAATAATCTCTCAGTTCTTGGAAGTGTTCTGCTTATTCGTTGATGTCAGTCACCAGATTTTTCTATCTCGCTCAGAAACAAGATGGCTGACGCTAATGCTCACAGTTGAGAGAATTCCTAAGGTTTGGATTCCATTAAAACAATTTTTTGACGCCGAAGACAGGTCGCCTAAAATAATATGAGATATTTTCAGTAGTCCGATCAGTGAAATTTACTTCATGTTTCTGCAGTCAATCTTGGCTCTGTTTGAAAAAAATATAAAAAGCGTGGAGAAGAATAAAGTCTGGATAATTGAAATAAGAAATGTATTAATGGACACGCAAAGATGTCTGAATGGCATGAAAGGAAGACTGCCAATTTGAGTCGCATGCAAACGAAGACGAATTTGAACAAAGTAAAAAATGAAACCGTAAGCAAGAAATAATTAGATTTCGAAACTTGAGGAAGGGACAATGGCTTTCTACACCATAACATCTGATTACTTAGAGAAATGGGCGATTTCTTTTAATAAATATCGAGTATTTGATTGGAAGACGCTATCAAACCCCAGAATGGATGGTGACTGGAAACACTATTATGTACCTGACTAAAAATTATATGAAGATTTCAGGCACAATTGTTTTCAGGAATATATGCATCTGAACAGCTTTTTAGAAACTAAGCGTGACTCGGAGGAAAGGAAATCTAAACACTCCATGGAAGAAAGTTTGATATACTTCCAGAATGAGATTTTCACTCTGCAGCGGAGTGTGCGCTGATATGAAACTTTCTTAAGGAAACCGAAAATCCTGAACGCAAATGCCAACTGCTAAAATTATGTATGTTTTCTATTCCCGCACACATCATCACTGGGGGAAGAGTCGGCGCAGTGAACTGATGAAAGAAATCAACTGCTATCAGGGATTGTGGAATCAATCTTACAGTGCTAGTGTAAGTGCAAGACAACTTGCATGGAGTGTTATAAATACATAAAAGGGATAAAAGATGTGCTGAAAAAGGAAAGATATGCTGTACCAAATACTTCGCCGCAACAAATTCCATGTAATTGCGTTCTAAATAAAAAGTAATCATGTTAAATAAAGTTTTTACTTCATTTCTACACCCCCCATCTCAGTGTCCCGACGAGGTCCCAGCTAGATATGACAACCCTAGACATATCGCACGACCGTGTGGGCTCATTTCCTAACCGAATCCAGGCGGTTACCAAGTCCAGGTGCGCAACTACACGGTATTGAAGAATGTTCTTAATGATTTCTTTAAGGGTGACTAATTTTTATCCATTGAGCGTATTCACAATATATATAAATGAACCAGTATACAACTCCGCAAGCTTTGTGAGCCAGTTCAAGAACGATGATATCTGCAGGAAGGTTGCAACGCCAGAAGAATGGCGAAATGCAGAAAGTAAATGCCTTCAAATAACCTGGGGTAACTTCTCGGAGCGGCCAGAAGTGGAATGACCACGTAAAACAAATTGTACCAAAAGTATATACCAGAATGAATTCGGAGGGACAATAATTTTTTTTTGGAGGGGGGACGGGGTCATCGGTCTTCTGACTGGTTTAATGCGGCCCACCAGTTTTGCCTTCTACAGCTCCCTCTAGTACCATGGAAGTCATTCCCTCATGTCTTAACAGATGTCCTATCATCCTGTCCCTTCTTCGTATCAGTGATTTCCACATATTCCTTTCCTCTCCGATTCTGCACAGAACCTCCTCATTCCTTATCTTATCAGTCAACTTAATTTTCAACAATCATCTGTAGCACCACATCTCAAATGCTTCGATTCTCTTGTGTTCCGGTTTTCCCACAGTCCATGTTTCATTACCATACAATGCTGTACTCCAGACATACATTTTCAGAAATTTCTTCCTCAAATTAAGGCCGATATTTGATACTAGTAGACTACTCTTTGGCCCGGATTGCCCTTTTTGCCAGTGCTAGTCTGCTTTTGATGTTCACCTTGCTCCGTCCATCACTCGTTATTTTACTGCCTAGGTAGCAGAATTCGTTAACTACATCTACTTTTTGACCTTGGGTACTGATATTAAGTTTCTCCCTGTTCTCATTTCTATGACTTCTCATTATGTTTGTCTTTCTTCAATTCACTCTCAATCTATACTCTTTACTCATTAGACTGTTCATTCCATTTAGCATATCATGGAATTATTCTTCAATTTCACTCAGGATAGCAATGTCATCAGCGAATCGTATCATTGATATCCTTTCACCTTGAATTTTAATTCCACTCCTGAACCTTCTTTTATTTCCATCACTGCTTCCTCGATGTACAGATTGAACAGTAGGGGCGAAAGACTACGTCCTTGTCTTACACCCTTTTTAATACGAGCACTTCGTTCTTGATCGTCCACTCTTATTATTCCCTCTTGGCTGGTGTACATATTGTGTATGACGCGTCTCTCCCTATAGCTTGCCCCTATTTTTCTCAGAATTTCGAACATCTTGCATCATTTTTCATTGTCGAACGCTTTTTCCAGGTCTACAAATCCTATGAACGTTTCTTGATTTTTCTTTAGTCTTGCTTCCATTATTAACCACAATGTCAGAATTGCCTCTCTCGTGCCTTTGCCTTTCCTAAAGCCAAACTGATCGTCAACTAGCTCATCCTCAATTTTCTTTTCCATTCTTCTGTATATTATTCTTGTCAGCAACTTGGATGCGTGAGCTGTTAAGCTGATTGTGCGATAATTCTCGCACTTGTCAGCTCTTGCCCTCTTCGGAATTGTGTGGATGATGTTTTTCCGAAAGTAAGATTGTATGTCGCCAGACTCGTACATTCTACACACAAACATGAATAGTCGTTTTGTTGCCACTTCCCCCAATGATTTTAGAAATTCTGATGGAATGTTATCTATCCCTTGTGCCTTATTTGATCTTACAAAGCTCCTCCAAAGCTTTTAAATTATGATTCTAATACTGGATCCCCCATCTCTTCTAAATCGACTCCTGTTTCTTCTTCTATCACATCAGAGAAATCTTCCCACTCATAGAGGCTTTCAGTGTATTCTTTCCACTTATCCGCTCTCGTCTGCATTTAACAGAAGAATTCCCGTTGCTCTCTTAATTTTAGCACCCTTCATTTTAATGTCACCGAAGGTTGTTTTTTCCTTTTCTGTATGCTGAGTCAGTACTGCTGGCAATCATTTCTTTTTCGATTTCTTCACATTTTTTCCTGCAGCTATATCGTCTTAGCTTCCCTGCACTTCCTATTTATTTCATTCCTCAGCGACTTGCATTTCTGTATTCCTGATTTTCCTGGAACGTGTTTGTACTTCCTCTTTTCATCAATCAACTGAAGTATTTCTTCTGTTACCCATGGTTTCTTCGCAGCTACCTTCTTTGTACCTATGTTTTCCTTCTCAACTTCTGTGATGGCCCTTTTTAGAGATGTCCATTCCTCTTCAACTGTACTGCCTACTGCGCTATTCCTTATTGCTGTATCTATAGCCTTACATAACTTCAAGCGTATCTCGTCATTCCTTAGTACTTCCGTATCCCACTTCTTTGCGTATTGATTCTTCCTGACTAATGTCTTGAACTTCAGCCTACTCTTCATCTCTACTATATTGTGATCTGAGTCTATATCTGCTCCTGGGTACGCCTTACAATCCAGTATCTGATTTCGGAATCTCTGTCTGACCATGATGTGGTCTAATTGAAATCTTCCCGTATCTCCCGGCCTTTTCCAAGTATACCCCCTCCTCTTGTGATTCTTGAACAGGGTATTCGCTATTACTAGCTGAAACTTGTTACAGAACTCAATTAGTCTTTCTCCTCTTTCATTCCTCGTCCCAAGCCCATATTCTCCTGTAACCTTTTCTTCTACTCCTTCCCCTACAACTGCATTCCAGTCGCCCATGACTATTAGATTTTCGTCCCCCTCTACATATTGCATTACCCTTTCAGTATCCTCATACACTTTCTCTATCTGTTCATCTTCAGCTTGCGACGTCGGCATGTATACCTGAACTATCGTTGTCGGTGTTGGTCTGCTGTCGATTCTGATTAGAACAACCCGGTCACTGAACTGTTCACAGTAACACACCCTCTGCCCTACCTTCCTTTTCATAACGAATCCTACTCCCTTTATACCATTTTGTGCTGCTGTTGATATTACCCTATACTCATGTGACCAGAAATCCTTGTCTTCTTTCCACTTCACTTCACTGATCCCTACTATATCTAGTTTGAGCCCGTGCATTTCCCTTTTCAGATTTTCTAGTTTCCCTACCACGTTCAAGCTTCAGACATTCCACGCCCCGCCTCGCAGAATGTTATTATTTCGTTGATTATTCAATCTTTTTCTCACGGTCACCTCCCCTTTTTTGGCAGTCCCATCCAGTAGATCCGGATGGGGGACTACTCCGGATTCTTTTGCCAATGGAGAGATCATTATGACACTTCTTCAATTACAAGCCACATGTCCTGTATATACACGTTACGTGTCTTTAATGCAGTGGCTTCCGTTGCCTTCTGCATCCTCATGCCGTTGATCTTTGTTGATTCTTCCGCCTTTAGGGGCAGTTTCCCACACCGAGGACAACAGAGTGCCCGCCCTCTTTGACAAGGCCGTTGGCAGAATGGGGGTGACTTCTTATGCCGGAAGTCTTCGGCCGCCAATGCTGATTATTAATCAAAATTTAAGCAGTGGTGGGATTCGAATCCGGGACCGAAGATGTTTTGATTATGAATAAAAGACACTACCCCAAGACCATAATCTTAAGGAAATGTATTCGACCGATTGTTGAGTTTTTCTCACGAGTGTGAGACCGAGCAAATTGGATTAATACAAGAAATTGCGGAGGTGCTACACAGAGCACCTCGTTTCCTTACAGGATCTGATAACCATCGCGTTACTAAGGTGCTCATCAAACTGCAGTGACAGTCTTTGCAGGACAGGCGTAGCGAATCACGGAGGAATACCAAGAGCGTATGAAACTTCCTGGCAGATTAAAACTGTGTGCCCGACCGAGACTCGAACTCGGGACCTTTGCCTTTCGCGGGCAAATGCTCTACCAACTGAGCTACCGAAGCACGACTCACACCCGGTACTCACAGCTTTACTTCTGCCAGTACCTCATCTCCTACCTTCCAAACTTTACAGAAGCTCTCCTGCGAACCTCGCAGAACTAGCACTCCTGAAAGAAAGGAAAGCTCAAAGAAAGCTGTGAGTACCGGGCGCGAGTCGTGCTTCGGTAGCTCAGTTGGTAGAGCACTTGCCCGCGAAAGGCAAAGGTCCCGAGTTCGAGTCTCGGTCGGGCACACAGTTTTAATCTGCCAGGAAGTTTCATATCAGCGCACAGTCCACTGCAGAGTGAAAATCTCATTCTGGAAACATCCCCCAGGCTGTGGCTAAGCCATGTCTCCGCAATATCCTTTCTTTCAGGAGTGCTAGTTCCGCAAGGTCCGCAAGAGAGCTTCTGTAAAATTTGGAAGGTGGGAGACGACGTACTGGCAGAAGTAAAGCTGTAAGTACCGGGCGTGAGTCGTGCTTCGGTAGCTCAGTTGGTAGAGCACTTGCCTGCGAAAGGCAAAGGTCCCGAGTTCGAGTCTCGGTCGGGCACACGGTTTTAATCTGCCAGGAAGTATCATGTCAGCGCACACTCCGCTGCAGAGTGAAAATCTCATTCTGCTGAAAACTAGATGGGTAGTTCGTTTAACTAGTGAGAAATTACTGAATAGAAGTGGTGGAGAAAAGAAATTTGTGGCACAACCTGACTAGAAAAAGGGATAGGTTGACAAGACACTTTCTGAGGCATCAGTAGATTGTGAATTTAGCATTGGGGGTAAGTGTGTGGGGTAAGAACCGTAAGAGAGAGACCAAGAAATGAATACTGCAAGCAAATTCAGAAGGTTGTAGGTTGCAGTAGTTCCTCCGAGGTGACGATGATGATGTTTGGTTTGTGGGGCGCTAAACTGTGCGGTCATCAGCGCCAGTACAAAGTCCCAATTTTTACACAGTGCAATTTTTACCCAATCCAATCTAGCCACTGACACGAATTATTGTGAAAATGATCGTATGGCATTTACTGGCCGGGATATCCCCTTCGGGGTACGACCGCCGTATTGTAAGTCTTTTTAGTTGACGCCGCTTCGAATTATGATGATGATGATGATGATAATGATGATGATGATGACAACAGAAACACCCAGTTCCCGGGCAGAGAAAATCCCAACCCGGTCGGGAATCGAACCAGGGACCCCGTAATCCAGGTTCAAATGGCTCTGAGCACTATGCGACTTAACTGCTGAGTTAATCAGTCACTTAGAACTAATTAAACCTAACTAACCTAAGGACATCACACACATCCATGCCCGAGGCGGGATTCGAACCTGCGACCGTAGCGATCGCTCGGCTCCAGACTGTAGCGCCTAGAACCGCACGGCCACTCCGGCCGGCGTAATCCAGGAACAGCAACGCTAGCCACTAGACCACGAGCTGCCGACTCGGAGATTTTGAGGCTTGCACAGGTCAGAGTAGCATGGAGTGCTGCATCAAACCTGTTTTCGAAGTGAAGACTAAAACTACAGCAACAACAACAACAACAACAACAAATCTTTCGCACAAATGTGTTCCCCATGTTATTGTTCACTAATGTCACCTTTCATACCAAGTGTGAAGCGCTGTAAGAGCCTCGTCAGTGTAGGCTCGTGGGTGGCGGAAGCAGCAGTTGTCGCGGCATTATACGGTGTGACGCTGCCTTCGATCTGCCGGGCGGCACGCGGATACACTCACTTAGGTGGCCTCTGACTGACGGCGGCGGTGAGGGGTTGCAGCGGCTAAAGCTATTGCAGGCGCCGTGCGCTCACGCCACCTAACATAACCTAACCTAACCTAACTAAACTGAACCTGCGCACGGCGGTGGCGCTCGGCGCGCCGTTATACTGGGTCAGTAGCGAGCGGGTGGACGGGGGGGAAAGGTAGCGCAGCACAGGGCGGGGAAAACACGCCACGCCGCGCCACGCCGCGGCAGTTGGCCGCCATGCAGCGAATCAAACGGTTTGTGCTCGCGCAGCAGAGCAGCGAGGACGAGGCGTGGCATCTGCCCGAGATGCACGGGCTCACGTGAGTACCCCGTCTGCAGTCTACGTAGTTTCTGCGGAAAACAGTTACTCCGCCACGTGCGGAGCTCTCGGAAATCTCTGAGACAACGTCGTATTTTTGCAGCGTCGCTCTGAAAGGGCTTCGCTCTGTCTTGTGAGGCCGGCTGTGGTGCAGTGAAGTGCTTCGCAGTCGACGCAAAGTGGCCAAGGGCGCGAGAGTTTGCAAGCGCTTCTGCTTCGCCAGCGATGTTTACGTGACCGGCACGCTGCGTGAGGGAAAGTTATACGTGCTTCCGTCCCGTAATAGTGGCGTAGCTTGCCCGCTCACACGAGCTGGAAAGAGGACGTATTACTGCAGGCAGAGTCGGTGACTTAACTGTATCTCGTGAAAAATCCGTCGCTTAGACGGAAAACACCGTCACATTATTTGTGAGCTTGTCTGAACACACCTTAATGTTTTTATGTTTTGACTAAAGTTCAGTCTTGATCACACCATTTATGTTTCAATGATATAGGTAACCGGTTTCGGTTATTTTTACATAACCATCATCAGACCCATGGCTTCCTTAGGATGGTAGGCGGAGCTCTCCTCAGCTGCTACGAAGTCAACCGAAACCGGTTACCTATGTCATTGAAACATAAATGGTGTGATCAAGACTGAACTTCAGTCAAAATATAATAATCTATTGATCACTGTATTCCAAAAATGTTTACCAAAATTAATGTTTTTGTTTTCGTTTTCGAGAGTGAAAACAAACCACCTGCCGCTTGGTGACTTCGGCTGAGCTCTTTCATCTCGTGAAATATTCCCTGGACAATTGATTGATCCGTAGGTTCGAGGTTTTAAATTTTTTAGATAGCAGTAGATTGAAAGCAGTTTTTTTGTGAAGTGTCACATTCAAACTGTTATGCGGAAGCTAAGGATTACTGTCTTCACAATCAGAATAATGTTCTCTGTTTACGACACTGAAACGTAAACGTTTGTTTATTTTCACTCTGTTCTGAATGATATTTTGGGGTAACTCCTCATTCGGAATTGATATTCTGAGCATACTGAACGGTCATTAGACTGATCTGTGGAATCAGCTCTAACACTTCCGTTCATGTTCATGTATTCCCTCGTGCTATTTGTGATTAATAAAAACTCTTAGATATAGAAATTATTTACACCGAAATAAAACTTCCTTAACCGTTGTACAGAAAGGTGTGCAGTGTTCGGCGGATTTTATTTTCAGTGGGCTTCCTACAGAAATGAAGGTGTGAGAGTTAAACCGAATGTACTGCTTTTAACCTACATAGGATTTTTTCGCAGCAATTAAGGAATGTTGTCTGTAATATAACTCTGAAGTATTGAAGTATGGTGTAGCTCGTACGATACGATGGTGCGGGAGACTATAAATCAGTCAGCTTTCAAAACATTTCCGTTTTGTCCTCTAGTTCTTCTGTCGTACAGATCTGGGTGGTCTTAGAGAAATCGAATTTTGTCATTTTCATTTTTGGAGGTGTGTAAACAACACTGCAACTTCATGTGCTTTTTTACCCTGATAACCTGCCGTAATTGGCTAGGGCAATGTGCAGCTGAGGTAAGGTGGTTTACGATAGCATCTTTCTGGACAAGTCGTCATCGAATGATACTGTATAACAGTACAAAGATTTTTCTTAAATTATAACTATATTTTACGTATATACACCTTCTTTTTATGGCGAGGTGATACCCGCGACATGGTGCGTTTTTTTTAAAAAGCGAGGGATAGATATAGAACATTATATCTTTAGGATCAAAGCTTTAAGACACGAAAATCCATCTCGACACGGGCGTCTACGTTTATTCACATGCCACATTCGTATATTGCAGAGAGTTCAAAGAGCACCAACATCATTGGTCCCCTGCGAATGGCATGTCTGCCTCTATGTAAGTTAGAGATTCGTTGTGGTCATGTACCATCTCAAAGTACACGGTGCTGAGAACGTATTCGTTTTCCTGAGATTTTTCGTTAAAGACAGAGTAGTTTCTCAGTGTTGTTCAGCCGCCTGTCGAGGAATATTCGCTTTCTTCGCGCAGGTTGTCATCGTTTTATCGCGACGCTTGAAATGTAACCTGTCAGTTCAGCTTAGAGGAGCGTCGAGTTCTTGCGGAATATGATGTCATATTTTTTTATGTTGATGCGTGGACATAAAGAATGGAATCGGGTGCTGGTTCATAGCCTTATCATCTCGAGTAGCAATAAATTGGTCCGACGAACCAATCAGTACCAGAAGTGTCGAGCGCAGCCACTTTAAACACATTGCATAGATATTTTTGAATTAACCCAGAATATTAGGGGACAGTACAGTGAGCAGTAACTATACGGAATCATCTCTCTTCCCTCGCCGGCGATGAATATGTCTTCAGCCACCGACATTCCAACTGCTTATCACCAGACCGACACCACCGCAGTAGCTTACGCTAAATATCTTGGTAATGGAGGACGGTAAAATTCCAGTTACCTTCGTTGCTATCGGACCTTTGAGCATTTTCATGTCATCAGCTTTCATACTTGGAATTAACAAATGACGGATCCATTAGGCATTTTCCTCGATGCGAGGTGCTGACAATCCGAAAGTATCATCATCATCATCATCATCATCATCATCATCATCATCATCATCGAGATTCACTGACACTTAGAAAATTGAGTTTCGGCTGAAAAACGTTAGTTCTGTTGACTGCTATGTCCTTGTATAGTGAGTCGTCTATTTGATCCCTTTCTGCATTTCGCCATTTTTTCTACGCGAAATAGTATCCACCATAGGTGAATTTAAATCCTTGGTGACAATTTCACACATTAGGCTCTACGTGATATTAGGAAATGCGGCTGCAGGGGTGAAACATGCACGACACAGAAAATGTTTCCACCGTGTTGTAATATGTATGGCAAGACAGCAACATTTTCCTTATCAGCCACGGAACGTTATATGTAGGGCTAATGCTTGTACAGAAAAATAGATCGATTTGTGAAATTGACATTAGACGAATAGTTTTCAGTAAAGCAATGAAAAACGACATGAGCGCTCGACCACTAAATTTTTTTGTCATAATCGAAGCATCATCTCTTTTACGAAACTATGATGGCATGTCTTTAATGCAACTGCCACAGTAGATGGTTGGGTGTGCTTTTGTTGCACACGCGAAATGAGAGTGAATGAATAAAACCCAGCGCTAGTCCTCTCAAACAGCACACTGGGAGCGGTCGAGCTGAAAGTCCCCCCCCCCCCTCCCCCCCCCACACGATGGACGGATGATATTCATTTGTGTTAATATCCTCTTTCCACCCACTGGGCAGATGTTTCAGATTCAGTTTAGAGCTTTGAGGGCGCCGTATGGTAATCAGGAAATGTACGCATCAGCATGTCTTGGAAATGTAAACATCCGCATATCTTCACATTTCGTCGAATTACTCCATAATGTTCGAATACAGTATACTCTGCTGCAAATTGACATTAGTGATATGGATCTGTAATTCAGCTGATTACTCCTACTTCTCTTTTTGGGGTATTGGTGTGACTTGAGCAATTTTCCACTCTTTAGGTACGGATCATTCAGTGAGCGAGCGGTTGTATATAATTCGTAAATATGGAGCTGTTGTATCAGCATACTGTGAGAGGAACCTGACCAGTATACAATTTGGACCGGAGGCCTTGGCTTTATTAAGTGATCTGAACTGCTTTGTTACACGGAGGATATCTGCTTCTATATTTGTCATCTTGTCAGTTGTTTTCCATCGGAAATCAGGAATATTTACTTCGTCTTCTTTGGTGAAAGAGTTTTGGAAAACCGTGTTTAATAACTCTGCTTTACTGCCTCTGTCATCAGTGACTTTACCGTTGTTGTCGCTCAGTGAAGGTATTGCTTCTTGCCACTGGTGTGCTTTGTGTACGACCAGAATTTCTTTGGGTTTTCTGCCAGATTTCGAGACAAAATTCCGTTGTGGAAATTATTAAAAGCATCTCGCATTTAAGTACGCGCTGTATTTCGAACTTCTGCACAACTTTGCTAATCTTGGGGAATTTGCGTTCTTTTAAATTTGGATTCCGTTTTTCGCTGCTTCTGCAACAGCGATCGGACTCGTTTTGTGTACCATGGGGGATCAGTGCCATCACTTATAAATTTATGTGGTATATATCTCTCAACTGCTGTCTATACTTCGATACAATCTCTTTGAAATCATTCCACAACTTTTCTGCGCTCACATAATCAGATCGGAAGAAGTGAAGACTGTCTTTTAAAAAGGCGGTAAGAGCATTTTTATCAGCTTTTATAGTAGATTGCGTTTCTTTTTGATGGCTGTTATGGTATTGAGCCTAGTTCGACTGGTTCCGGGGGGTGGGGGGTGTTGGATAAGAGCAGTGGGGTAAGGAGAACGGGAGCCTTCAGCACAGCGAACGGATCATCAGTGTCTGATAAGAAAGATAAGGTGATAAACATGGTATTAAGTCTTGCATGTAGATAAAAGATAACGAAGGGGACATATTTTTTTTGCGTCTTTCCGAGTTCGCCAATCTTTGGGAGATGACGAATAAGGCGGCCAAAAACCAGATGGGGGCGCTTTATACTCTTTATCTACCCTGCTTCACAGAAAATATAGTTCGATGGTGGTCTTGAGAATGCCTTCTTGTTTTACCCTCAGCGTTCTCATGGGCTGCAATCGCCAAGATACCTTCTAATCACTTCCACGGCATTGTAGCAACAATGTTGAATGTATTTTGTAACCATTCATGATCTGTCTGTCTCTATCTCACGCATCGGTAGTCCGACAGAATATCGCCAGAAACAGTGTTGTTGAAATGTGAAGTTATTCTAACGGCGCTCCAACAAACGGATCTGGGAATTTATTGCCACAAAGGATCTATACAAATACATAATCTTTTTTTCTGAATACGCTCTCACTGCGAAATACGAAACGACATCTTGTTGAATTGCGCTGCTCGCAAGAATTACGCACCAGTAACTATGATTTACGTCTATTGCAGGTATCTAGAGCGTATGCTAAGTTCAAACATAATGACGTTGCTGGAAGAAAAGAAGGTTGGCTATTTCAAAGAATCCACACGAATTCAGAAAAATGCACTCACTTAAGACAGTCTGCTGTAGTCGTATACGGTATCTTGAGAACAGTAGATAAACGTCAGCAGGTAGATCCGCCTCCATAGATTTCAGGAAGGCGCTTCCGCACTGTATCATCGAATAATAATAATAATAATAAATACACCATCATACGGAGTATCTTAAGAAATGCGATTGGATCAACGAATTTTTGACTAATCGAACACAGAACGCTATATTTGACGGCCAATGCTCAGTCGAAACGAAAGGGACATCGTATGTGTCCCAGGGAAGCGGAATAGGGCATATAAGGTTTTCAGCATACGTAAAAGACTTGATCAGCAGCACTGTCAGACTGTACTCCGACAATGTTTTTCTTCTGCATGAAACTACCATCATTGGACGGTCGTAAGGAAATGCGGAAGATTTAACAAAATTTCCACTTTTTCAATAAAAATGGGAGCTCTCGTTAAATGTGGATAAAGGGTAGGAAATTCCCGTGACAGAGAGAACCCGGCAGTGTACGAGTACTACACTCATGCTCATAAATTAAGGATAACTGCAGAATGTGGTGCCACACAACGTGGCACTACACGAAACTGACGCTAATAGCATAGGCACATAGGGAACACACACGACACAGATCTGTAAGTCCACGGTATTGGTATGTTTTCAGCATACGTAAAAGACTTGATGAGCAGCACGGCAAGTTGAGAAAACGGTCCCGAAACACACGTGCTACAAAACGCCACTGTTTCCTGCGCATGTACCCTGACATCAGTATGGGATATGATCACCATGCACACGTACACAGACTGCACAACGGGTTGGCATACTCTGGATCAGGTGGTCGAGCAGCTGCTGGGGTATAGCGTCCCATTCTTGCACCAGTGCTTGTTCGAATTCCTGAAGTGTCCTAGGGATTTGAAGACGTGCAGCGATACGTCGACCCAGAGCATCCCAGACTTGCTCGATGGAGTTTAGATCTGGAGAACAGGCAGGCCACTCCATTCGCCTGATATCTTCTGTTTCAAGGTACTCCTCCACGGTGACAGCTCTGTGGGGCCGTGCATTATCATCCATTAGGAGGAAGGTGGGACCCACTGCACCTCTGAAAAGGCTGGTGCAAGATGACGTCCCGATACCCCTGACCTGTTACAGTTCCTCTGTCAAAGACATGCAGGGGTGTACATGCACCAATCATAATCCCACTCCACTCCATCAAACCACGACCTCCATACAGGTCCCTTTCAAGGACATTAAGGGGTTGGTATCTGGTTCCTGGTTCACGCCAGATGAAAACCTGGCGAGAATCACTGTTCACACTATACCTGGACTCGTCCGTGAACATAACCTGGGACCACTGTTCCATTGACCACGTGCTGTGTTCGTGACACCAGGCTTTACGGGCTCTCCTCTGACCAGGGGCCAGTGGAATACGCCTTGCAGCTCTCCGGGTGAATAAACCGTGTCTGTTAAGTCGTATGTAGACTGTGTGTCTGGAGGCAACTGTTGCAGTCGCTGCGGTAAGGTCCAGAGCAAGGCTACCTACAGTACTCCGTGGCCGTCTGCGGGCACTGGTGGTGAGATATCGGTCTTCTTGTGGTGTTGTACACTGTGAACGTCCCGTACTGTAGCGCCTGGACACGTTTCCTGTCTGCTGGAATTGTTGCCATAATCTTGAGATCACACGTTTTGGCACACGGAGGGCCCGTGCTACGAGCTGCTGTGTTTGACCAGCCTCCAGTCGCCCTAATATTCTACTCCTCATAACATAAGTATGTGTTCTTTGAGCCATTTTCAACACACAGTCACCATTAGCACGTCTGAAAACGTCTGCACACTTACTCGCTGCACCGTACTCTGACATGCACCAACACACCTCTGCATATGTGGACTGCTGCCAGCGCCACCGTGCGACGACCGCAGGTCAAATGCACAGCACGGTCATACCCTGAGGTGATTTAAACCCGCAAACCGTCCACCAGAGCGTTGTTTCACCAAGCATCAGCATTATCCTTAATTTATGAGCATGAGTGTAGATTAGTGGTTTACATCTAGAAAACATGACATCGTTTAAATGTGTAGGCGCAATACTGAGAAGCAATTTGGAAAGATACGAACGCATAGAATATGTAATAGGCAGGGCGAAAGCCGATTTGTTGCAAGGGCCCTGTGAAAGTGCGCGACATTTGTAAAGGACGGTAGACTGCTGCAAGACGCCAGTGTGACCTACGAGTAATATAAGCCAGCGTTTTGAGGCATGACAGCAAGTGCCGAATTCAAGGACGCGCTGCTAGGATCATAACTAGTCGATAGCCCATATAAAAGTCAATCAGAGATAAATAGGAGTCCTTGAAAGAAAGGCGACGTAGTTCTCACAAAATCCTTCTGGGTAAATTTAGGCACACTGTGTTCCACGAAAATTGTGCGAAAACTCTGTTGCCATTATCGCATATCCTGGGTAGATATCGCAAGGACGAGATAATGGAGGTTGTGGCGAGGACAGTGAATATCACTGTCTGATCAAAAGCACGCTGACACATATTACTGGACATTAATATCGGGTGTCTCCACTCTTTGGCTTTGTGACGGCTTGGACTCTGCTGTGGACAATGTAACAGAGATCCCTGATGTCGGTGAAGGAATCGCGGCCTGTGCTTCCGCAAGAGCCGAAGCCAGAAAAGGGGTCTGGAGCGAAGTCGACTCATACCAAAGGCGCTCCATTGGAAACTCTTGGCAGGTCAGTCCATTTCAGGAATGTTATTGTCCACAAAGCATTGCCTCACCCTCACTCCTTTATGGCAGGACGCAGTATCACACTGACATAGCCATCGTTTTCAATCTGTTTCTCTACTTACGTAGTACACAATGCCGTAAAATGTGGTCATATATTTCCGCATTTGGCATATTATTAAGCGCAGTAAGGGGACTACACCACAAGCAGTAAAAATACCGCCATACTGTTGCCGTGTCCTGACACAGGGTTAGAGAGAAGGCAGGAATTTTAAGGTTAGTATGAAATTTCCGAGCGGTGAGGAGCAAATGCAGGAGGACAAATTCCCAGTGAAGGCAGAATGACGACTTGGATCAGCCCCAAACCCTGTCACGGGCGCCTACAAGAGATGCAGATTCTGGTATTCGACAGGCTGCTTGGAGCTGGAACAAGACTCGTGGAATTCAGGGGTCCGCCTAACACTAGTAATTTGTGACCAGAGTAACTACTACACTGAAGGCTGATGCTAAACATTAAAAAAAAGCAAAGGAGGCAATTGGTTGCACAACAGAAGTGGGTGCCTGAAGCCACGGCGGCAGGTGCTAACAGAAGTAGCGAACACTACCAGCACGTCAAGTGAGAAAAACAGATACACTATGTGATCAAAACTACCCGGACACCCCCAAAAACATACGTTTTTCATATGAGGTACATTGTGCTGCCACTTACTGCCACGTATTCCATATTGGCGACCTCAGTAGTCGTTAGACATCGTGAGAGAGCAGAATGTGGCGCTCCGCGGAATCACGGACTTCCAACGTGATGAGGTGATCGGGTGTCACTTGTGTCATACATACGTCTATACACGATATTTGCAAACTACTATACATCCCTAGGTCCACTGTTTCCGAAGTGATAGTGAAGTGTAAACGTGAAGGGACACTTACAGCACAAAAGCGTACAGGCCAACATTTGAAGAGGGTTGTAATGTGTAATAGACCGACATGTATCCAGACCATCATACAGGAATTCCAAACCGCATCAGGATCCTCTGCAAGTACTATGACAGTTAGGCGGGACAAGAGAAAACTTGGATTTCATGGTCGAGCGGCTGCTCATAAGTCACACATCATGCCGGTAAATGCTTGGTGTAAGGAGCATAAACATTGGACGATTGAAGAGTGGAAAAACGGTGTGTGGAGTGACGAATCACGGTACACACTGTGGCGATCCGATGGTGTGGGTATAGCGAATGCCCGGTTAACGTCATCTGTGAGCGTGCCTGTGCCAACAGCCCGTGATGGGCTCACATAACTGCAGTGGACTGTTCATCTTCATCCACCCTAGAACCCGGATCTCGCACCTTCAGACTTCCATACGTTTGGCGCAAAGAAGGGTGCACTCCAAGGAAAGCAATACGCGGATCGTGGGGAGATTGTTCATATGGCAAGACGTTGGCTCCGACGTCTACCGGTAGAGTGGTACTATGCGGGATACAACGCTCCCAGTAAGACAGCGTAATGCCATCGCATTTAACGGAGATTAGCTGCGTTAAAAAATAGGGTTTTGTAGCCAGAAGAGTGGGGAATAATATGGTTTACCGGAATCCTGAATAAAACCAACCTGCTTTCAGAATAAATAAATGTCGTGTGACTAGACTCCCGTCGGATAGACCGTTCGCAGTGTGCAAGTATTTCGATTTGACGCCACTTCGGCGACTTGCGCGTCGATGGGGATGAAATGATGATTATTAGGACAACACAACACCCAGTCCCTGAGCGGAGCAAATCTGCGACCCAGCCGGGAATCGAACCCGGGCCCTTAGGATTGACATTCTGTCGCACTGACCACTCAGCTACCGGGGGCAGACTGCTTTCAGACGAAAAAGTATTTCATTGCATATTGAACTCCCATCGTAGATGTTACTTTACGTGAAATTGCTGTTAGCAATGCTTTCTGTGCGTAGCTACTTCAGAGAGTAAGTTACATGTGTCGTTCCAGGCTAAGACAATTACACAAAAGGAGTGGAACATTGTTGGAAGAAACTTAATGTTTCGAGTTTTCTGCGTAGGGAGTTCTGCTGCGATGCGGATAACAGGCGCATCGCAACGTGAGATTGAAATTGTGCGGCAGCTGGAAACCTACTCCAGACATGAAGTATGCGGAACAGTACGATTCTTGTGGGCGAAGCGTCTAAATTGCATACAGGTTCAACGTGAAATTCTGGCGGTATCTGGACCAAGTGCAGTGTCGCGCCCAAACGTAGCGAAATGGTGCCAACAATTTGACTAAGGCCGCTCAGACGTGGCTGATGGTGATCAGGAAGTCTGGATGTTGTGTCATGCGATTTCCATCTTTTCGGCAAGCTGAAAGAAAATTTGGAGGGCAAGAGTTTTTCCAACGATGAGGACGTTCACACAGCTGTTCTCGAATGGATACCAACCGAGGAGTCGAGAAATTGAACGATTGATAGAACGTACACACCGTTGTTTACCCAAACTGTGTGACTATGGTAAAAAATGGTGTCGTGTGACTCTGTGACTTGGAAGTGTAGTGCAACATTCAATGAAAGTTACTTGGCCTGCGTAATGAGGTATAACATACTTTTCGAAGTCCCCTCGTGCTCTTGTCGTAATCCGTATACTGTATACAGACGACTCTTGACCATTGGCCGCCAGTTTGGGGACATCAGCGACTTGGACAATCGTAAGAGTGAGAGGATTCCGAGGAAAAACTGGGCGGTTCGTCACGGGTTTGTTTAGCCGGCGAGAGAGCATCACAGATAGGCTCAACTATCCCCCACTGAGAGACTCTGCAGCAAGACCTTGTGCATCCCTTGATGCTGAAAGCATCCCAACTCGAGACGAGTAGAGGGAGGCACATTTCATCCACTTTTAAATCATTTGATGACCACGACGAGAAACAGATTATGGCTTAATGGGATACGGAATCACCTATCCCCGCAATGTTAATATATGCCTACTATAGGGAACATTTTCTCACAAACTACTGGAGACAGAGAGGTAAAAATTTTACTGTATGTGCATTCATATGTTACAACAATACTGAAACAACAGTTTATTGTCAAAGTATTTTCTTACAGAGATATTGTACATTTATTTTTAAGTAAATTTTTTCCATCGCTTTTTACTAGACTATCACCCCTAAGTCTTTTGTAAATCAAGTAATTAAAAAATCGTTGTTTCAGTATGTAATAGGGACCTATGTCACTACGTCATAAAAATTTCAGACTTCTAGGTTGACCAGTACCTGAGATAATGTTCCTAGATGAAGTAAAAAGTAAACTTACGGGAAACGGAGGAAGAAGATTAAAACATTCCTGATCCGTAGCTAATACCCCCTTCACAGTCTTCATAATCATCTTCAAGTCTTCTTTTGGCACCCCTCTGCACCTGTCTTGCTTTTTTCACTAATGTCTTGATTATATTATCAGCATGCCTTAGTCTGTGCTGATATAAAAAGAACATAGCACGTACCGTACGGGAACCAACACACATACCCAACTTTTGAAGGACCTGGCATTTAGTTATATTTCCAAGATTGAAGGTTGCCACAGCATCATACACACCAAAATGTAGTGTATTAATTCCGACAAACACTGTTTTTGGGAGACGATGCCATATCACACTATTCAAGCACTCGTTGGGGTTCTGCGTTTTTCCGTGAAGACATTTCATCAGAAGACTTCTGTCAGCCAGATCTCTGAAAATGGGCTTTATTTCTGCCATGATGGCTGATGGTAGACTGTGGTGGTGAATGTATTTCTCTCCTGTTGTTAGTCCCCTATTGTATTTACACCAGCTGTTTTCACCTTTGGGGCACAAACCATGTTGTGGATGCTCATCCGTGGATGCGGTGTGGAAATATAAAGCCCATATAGCTCTCCTCATTTCTTCAAGATTGCCTGTATTTTGCCTGATTGCAAGGCCATAGCAGTTCTGAATGTGGTCTATTATGGAATCAGTCAATCTTCCTCTGCCATCCAAGGTTTTCCCATCATCTAGTTTTTTCCCTTTCATAACTGATTTTAACCTTCTCAGCCTGGCACCCATTCTCTTCTGCACATGTCCTATACATTCAAGTTTGCTTATATTTACACTGTTCCCATATGGTTTGCTTTCCAAAACTTCTTTGAATGCTTTAGAGTCACCATCTCCCAGATATTTGACATAGCGAACATTATACCACTGTGAAGAGCGGTGAAAAATTTTCTTCACCCCAGCAACCTCCATGCCACCACTACTACCATAATAATTAGCAATACAGTCATCACTGTGTTCATTTTTCAGCCTGCCTGTGCACCTACAGTATTTAGACATTATTGCAACATCAATAACCTTGCCAGTATCAACACTAGTTGCTGTTACACCACCATTGTTGGAGGTGTGGCCCCTTTTCTGCCACGTGCCATCAAACGCCACTGTGAGGTCACGACTGCCGTCATTTTCTTCCACTGCTTCTTCCACAGCAACCTGCATTGACTTCTGTGCTACATCTTCAACTGCAGATCCTAGTACATAATTGTAAGCTTCAAACTTTGAAGGTGCACTTGGAAGATTTAGAACACCACATAGCATATCACCAGCTGCTTTGCCCTTACCAATTGCTCGCAATCCATAAACTAACCTAATATTTACACTATAAAGTTCAGTTTTCTTGTATCCATTATTTACAGTTACTGAAACCGAACTTGGAAACTTACAGCTGTATTTACAAACACTGCATATTAAATTAAACTGGGCAGCCAGGCCAACATGGGATTCTACTTTCAGAGAAACGTTTCCATGACATTTTTTGCAGCACAAACTGTTTTCAAGAGCTTCACACAATATATTCGTATCAATGAGTTCAAAAACTTCATTCCCTCTATCAAGTAAATTATATTTCTCTTCCAAATCTCTTAGTTTTTTATGAGAAGCACTGTTTTCATTTGGTGTAAGTTCGGTCGGCAAATCAGTAATAAGTGGATTCACATTTTCCAACAGTGATGATGATGAACTGCTTTGCTTTGCTAATGAATCATTATTTCTTTTCTTTTGCCAGTTCACACGCTTTTTAAATACTTTTGCTTTAGCTCTAGGCATTTTCACTGCGAAAAATGAAGCACTAAATACGAAATAACTCAACAACTACTTTCTTGTATCACACTGTTTACAAAACAGTCCCGCCACAAAGTCAAAGAGTAACTTGAGGAAACCAGAGAGAAACATTTTCGGGCAACTAGTGTATAAATAGTCGCTGGAAACCGGGATATTTGAATTCATGTCACTTTAAAGGTACTGCCAAAAAGTTCATGGTCAGCCACGAGAGACGTGTATAACTAAAGCGCAATACCCGATCTCACAAATATATAAAAATAAAATAGTTATAATTGTAGTAGAGCTATGTATGATACGTCATTTTAAAGAGGAAACATGGCAGAATATAATACGCCAATAAAAAAAATTTCGATTTTTTAACCCAAAATCCGATTCCGTATCCCCTTAAAAAGAAGGAAGGAAGGAAGGAAGGAAGGGAGGGAGGGAGGAAGGAAGGAAGACAGAAAGAAAGATTAGGGTTTAACGTCTCGTCGACATCTAGATCTTTAGAGACGGAGTACAAGCCCGGCTTGTTTCGAGGATGGGGAACGAAATAGGTCATGCCCTTTCGAAGGGAGCATCCCGGCATTTGCCTGGCGCGATTTAGGGAAAACACATGGCTGGATGCGGATTTGAACCGTCGTCCTCGAATGTGAGCCGAGTGTGCTAACTACTGCGCCACCTCGGTCTGTGCCGAAGAAAAGGCTTACCGAAAGGTTTGATATCGGGCACCATGTAGAAGTGGTGTTGGACGAGGTAAAAGGGTCGCCAGCACCTGCTTGCGGGCTTCACATCTAGAAACAGAGGTGGCTCAGCACTCTCCAGAAGTTTTTTGTTCGTCTTTTCTGCTACTGTTGCTTAAAAAGCTAAGTGGGAATCTACGATGTGGTAGCACGTGTCCCATTGACATTTGTACCGTCGTTTTACTGTAAACCCATCATCGCTATTTCCTCGTATTACAAGTGCCGCGAGTCGCTTTATATTGAAAAAAGGTGACTATTGAAGGAATTTTTTAAAGCAAGTGATCCTTTCGTTAATTACAGAATGCGGCTAGCAGTCTTTTCCGCTCGCCCTCTTTGAGAAGTTCCGTAAATCATCAAGTAGTTTTTGTCGCTGCTTCTCTGCGCGACTGGAGAAGGAAATCTTTTATTTGCTTTATTCGATATTCTCAGCTTCTGCCTGTCTTTGAACGCAGATATTAAATGATTAAAAACGACAATAGTTTCTACAAATGAAATGACAGTTTCAGAGACTTTACGAGTCTCATACAGATATAATTTAATGTGAATAGGCTGAAGTGGCGAGTGAAAATGTTCGATGCTCTTCCAGAAGATGGAGAAGCGCGGCAATTTTGTTTGTGGGTAAGCGGGAATTTAAAGTCGGGTGGGGGGCAGTGGGAATTTGGATCGATGAGGGAGACGTGCCAGGGTGGTGCAGGTGTGTGAACAGCTATGCCAAGGTGGCGCAGTGGCTAATGCGCCTGCCTATCAGCACAATAATCGGGTTCGATTCCCGGCCGTGGTACAAATTTTCACTCGCGCCTTCAGCCCTTATACATAAAAGGACAATAGTTTATGTAGTTCACGCCATCGTATTTTGAGACTCACCGTTTATTTTAGCAAGTCCATTACAAAAAGTAGAGCGCGCCTCCATTTGTGTCCGCTCAGCTTAAAAAATCCGCGGTGAAGTCAAGTAATATTATCTGCGCCTCCGTCTTTTCATTTATTTCAAGGCAACTGAAAATGGGACGGCGGCAAACAAAGATAAAATTGCCGAAGTGAGCGCCTAACCGATAATAAAGAATACGTAAGGAGAAAAAATACGGAGAGAACATTACGTACTCACAAAACTAAACAGAAAGAGTTACAGTATGTCGCAGCCAGATGGGGTGAGATAAAAAATGGCTCTGGGCACTACGGGACTTAACATCTGAGGTCATCAGTCCCCTAGAACTTAGAACTACTTAAACCTAACTAATCTAAGGACATCACACACATCCATGCCCGAGGCAGGATTCGAACCTGCTACCGTAGCGGTCGCACGGTTCCAGACTGAAGCGCCTAGAACCGCTCGGACACAGCGGCCGGCGATGTGAGATACATACGCACAACTCCCACTGTACTTCCTGCTGGTTAAACTATTCTTTTGTCAAAGATAATCATTATTATTTTATATTTTGTGTGCCGAATCCAAAGATACTTGTCTTAATAAAGTAATATTTATGTGCTGTCCGAATGTAAATACACTCCTGGAAATTGAAATAAGAACACCGTGAATTCATTGTCCCAGGAAGGGGAAACTTTACTGACACATTCCTGGGGTCAGATACATCACATGATCACACTGACAGAACCACAGGCACATAGACACAGGCAACAGAGCATGCACAATGTCGGCACTAGTACAGTGTATATCCACCTTTCGCAGCAATGCAGGCTGCTATTCTCCCATGGAGACGATAGTAGAGATGCTGGATGTAGTCCTGAGGAACGGCTTGCCATGCCATTTCCACCTGGCGCCTCAGTTGGACCAGCGTTCGTGCTGGACGTGCAGACCGCGTGAGACGACGCTTCATCCAGTCCCAAACATGCTCAATGGGGGACAGATCCGGAGATCTTGCTGGCCAGGGTAGTTGACTTACACCTTCTAGAGCACGTTGGGTGGCACGTGATACATGCGGACGTGCATTGTCCTGTTGGAACACCAAGTTCCCTTGCCGGTCTAGGAATGGTAGAACGATGGGTTCGATGACGGTTTGGATGTACCGTGCACTATTCAGTGTCCCCTCGACGATCACCAGTGGTGTACGGCCAGTGTAGGAGATCGCTCCCCTCACCATGATGCCGGGTGTTGGCCCTGTGTGCCTCGGTCGTATGCAGTCCTGATTGTGGCGCTCACCTGCACGGCGCCAAACACGCAGACGACCATCATTGGCACCAAGGCAGAAGCGACTCTCATCGCTGAAGACGACTCGTCTCCATTCGTCCCTCCATTCACGCCTGTCGCGACACCACTGGAGGCGGGCTGCACGATGTTGGGGCGTGAGCGGGAGACGGCCTAACGGTGTGCGGGACCGTAGCCCAGCTTCATGGAGACGGTTGCGAATGGTCCTCGCCGATACCCCAGGAGCAACAGTGTCCCTAATTTGCTGGGAAGTGGCGGTGCGGTCCCCTACGGCACTGCGTAGGATCCTACGGTCTTGGCGTGCATCCGTGCGTCGCTGCGGTCCGGTCCCAGGTCGACGGGCACGTGCACCTTCCGCCGGCCACTGGCGACAACATCGATGTACTGTGGAGACCTCACGCCCCACGTGTTGAGCAATTCGGCGGTACGTCCACCCGGCCTCCCGCATGCCCACTATACGCCCTCGCTCAAAGTCCGTCAACTGCACATACGGTTCACGTCCACGCTGTCGCGGCATGCTACCAGTGTTAAAGACTGCGATGGAGCTCCGTGTGCCTCGGCAAACTGGCTGACACTGACGGCGGCGGTGCACAAATGCTGCGCAGCTAGCGCCATTCGACGGCCAACACCGCGGTTCCTGGTGTGTCCGCTGTGCCGTGCGTGTGATCATTGCTTGTACAGCCCTCTCGCAGTGTCCGGAGCAAGTATGGTGGGTCTGACACACCGGTGTCAATGTGTTCTTTTTTCCATTTCCAGGAGTGTAGTTTCATACAAAACAGTGAATTTACGAAGGGACTTGGAAAAGTAAGGTACTCATTGTTATGGCAGGTGAATTGACTTTTATTGAATGCTCCACAGCACTTCACAGTGACATAGATACATGACAATATTTTTCAGCACATTCACCAAGTTACTGTAAGCAACGCTCGGAACGTTCTGTCAGTCGTTGAATTCTTCGACGGCAGAAATCCGCTCGTCGGTCTCGAGAACTGTTTTATGAACGTTTGAAAAACGCTTTTGCCCCAACGTTCTTTCAGCTTGCCAAAAGATGGAAATCGCATCGTACAACATGTGCAAGACTGTTCTGACAGTGCGCTACTCTTGTTCCTCTTAGCATGGGACGACAAGTTTAACTTACTTTCTGTAGTCACTTAGTGTAATGCTTGTTGCAATGTAGCAGACATCCACATTCACTTGATACGTACGTTAACTGTGTACATACACCGTGAAGAGGGAGAATCATATATATCTAAGGCCGAATTAATAGCAGGTTTTTTTTGCAACTCCTCAAATCAAGGCGCTTTCAAAAAATGATAAATTTCAAGACATAGATTCGGATAAAGACACAAAGGTCTTGCTTATGAAAAGGTTGAGAAGATCTCGCAGAACCTTCCAAGATTTTTGATGCACCTAAATCCACGTATATGCTATTTGACGCGAAAAAAAAAACACCTAACTGGCGGTGCATGACAAGTCTTAAGCGTATGTAACTTCGTAACAGGGTACAACTTCAAACTAGTGTAAATTCTGCGTTGTCAAAACAAACGTATCACCTTTCCCTGTCGAGATGGCTGCGTTGGGACGAACCGAAAGCCAATAAATTAATAAAAGAAAAACTTGAAGTCTTTCGATTTTGGTTTATAATAGTGAACTGTTACGCCGTTAAGTTTTTGTGTTATTTTCTGGGGAAGTTGCAAGCAACCAGTCGAAGGCGTTGTTGACCGTTAGCGGTGTAAGTTTTCCACTCCATCGATCGGATCTTGGAGTATTTCTGAACGCAGTTAAGGGCCGCACACACGAGCGACGGATCGCAGCGATATTCCCTGCCAATCGGGCACTGTCTACACCCCACACACGAGCAATTTGCCAAGCAATTTCAGTCAGTATCATGAACGTCACTGTGTTGAGGAGTTCTGGTATAAAAAATGAATTCGTATGTTTATCAGCAGTTGCAGTATATTCACTAATGCAAATGGTTTGTGTATAGCTTTCCACAGTGTCGTTGCAAATCGTCTCACGTTTATTTGTCTTCAATTCCTTTTTTTATTCATTAATGTTATAGTGTAAGTGCAAGTTTTTACACAGTTTGCTCGATGTATCTGTAGAGATGTTGTCAAGATCAGCTCTAGTGATTACCATAACTCTTGTTATAAATTGTATGAAGGAGAACTGGATTATAGGAAATGACAAGGCGTTTGAATATTACTGTATAATAGATCTGTCCAGAACATTTAACTAAAAATGTCTTCTTAATGTTACGTACGGTAGATACGCATGACGCTTTGTTTAGAAGTTAAAAACTTTAATAATGCATGTAATCATTTCATAAATAACTGATTCATAAGATGGATCCCATTGTATCGCGACCATTAATATGAACTTCTTATCAGTTCTACTTCTATTACACGAACCTGAAAATGCTGATCACCGCAAAATCGGAGGGTGTACCGAGCGAGGTGGCGCAGTGGTTAGCACACTGGACTCGCATTCGGGAGGACGACGGTTCAATCCCGTCTCCGGCCATCCTGATTTAGGTTTTCCGTGATTTCCCTAAATCGTTTCAGGCAAATGCCGGGATGGTTCCTTTGAAAGGGCACGGCCGATTTCCTTTCCAATCCTTCCCTAACCCGAGCTTGCGCTCCGTCTCTAATGACCTCGTTGTCGACGGGACGTTAAACACTAACCACCACCACCACCACCACCACCACCACCACCACCATCGGAGGGTGTATTTCGTATTATTTCTTAATGTAAATGGCAACTCCGGCTTCCACTTCACTTCTCAGAGTAGTTCGTGGTCCCTGGATAACTTTAAATTCTTACTCAACTTGGGCAAAGAAAAACGAAACAAAACTGCACAACCATTCTTGATAAACAGAGGAACGAGTCGGTGCCATATTGCCACGCACCGCTGCTAACCAGACAGGCAGGCAGTTGCTCGCACGAATCCCTTGCGAACCATCAGACTGCCAGGGATTTCCATGCTAACCAGCGATCAGCGACCGATCGCTGCGATTTGCCGACACACTTGCGCTCTACGGAGCGATCGGTCGTCCATACCACGGATCGCTGCCCTCTTGTCTCTCGTGTGTAGAGACCTTTAGATTACTATGGAGTGCGTAATCATTGGTTTTGTAGCAGTAACCATATTAACCTTGTCTCGTGGGTCCGTCCAAATGAGGCTGCTGGCCCTTATTAGGCCTGTCTCACAAGCATGACAGGGCCGAGCGAGCATTGATCGTCGTCCGGCAATAAACGATTTCCAGTTAGTGAGCGGTGCAGTGCCTCGAATAATTTTCATCGAGCGGCGCTCAACGCTACGTGTGCGCGGATTCCTGCAAGGACGCGACGCCACCACATTGCGGTGGACGAACTCTAGAAACTTTCACACCGGCGCACTTTATTCCCACCGGAATCAGTTGTTGTTGTTGTTGCCTCATACGAGTGCTACGTAATGTTACATTTCTGCACGTCGTAAAGGCATTACATAAACATAAAAAAAATTGTTTCATTGGACGGCGCTTGGATATGGTAGGATAGGAATTACTTGCGTACTTGCCTCTGCGGTTGCTTACCGTTCCTCACCGGGATCTGTTCCCCATAGCTGACTACAGTTTCCAGCTGTCTTGGTTTTATCTCACTTTTAACCGTCTGACTTACGTAAATTACTGTCACGCATATTTTCAACGACGACGAAAAGGGCAGAGACCATGGAGCTGACCATTATCATTCACGTCATTTCACGTGAATCTACAGTGGGACGAGAGACTGATGACCAAGATGTTTTTTTATTTATTTTCTTTGAACCATAATCATCGTACTTGTGTTTGTATATACAAGGGACGTCCATATTGATCCCCCCCCCCCCCCTTCCTCCCCGCTTCCCAACCCCTGTAGTTCAGTATTGCGTTTAGAGCCTGCACTTTTTTCACGAAAAATGTCCAAAGTAACTATGGCGTTGAATCGCTTTTTTTTTTCCCACATGCTTCAGAACATTCAGTGGTCCAAACAGGATGACTTTGAAAATTATTCGTAGTTTCAAAACGATTGACACATGGACCGCACATTCATCGTTAAGTCTTTTTATTTTTGAGTATCTGTCTTCGGATCATATGACCATTTTACGTGGGTAACACTGGCTGACCGGCTCAGTAAACTGAATTGACTCCGTATTCTTTTTACCTTCTGGACTACCTCAAAATGAAGGGAGGAATACTTGAATCATGTTAGAAATGTTGAAAAGTTAAAGGAACCGAAACTATAAAAGGTTGCCGCAATTCCACATGGAATGACGGCCAGTGTCAGATACGTTTCCAACAGTCTGTCATCATCATCAACAACAACAACAGCTAGTGCGATGTTATCTTCTAGAGCAGCTAAAAGAAAAATATAATCTGGACTTTTATAAAATCATATTACCTTTCGTGTTCATGAAGTCGTCGTCGTCATTCTCTCCCTCCCTCCCTCCCTCCCTCCCTCCCTCCCTCCCTCCCCCTGTCTCACGCTCTCCCCCTCCCCCCTCCTTCCATCTTCCTCTATGCTGATGATACCTTAGGTCAGAAAGGTAGGTTGGAATTAACGTCCTGCCATTGTTGACGTTGTCAGACAAAGAACATTAGCTCGAATTAGAGAAGAATGAAGTAGAAATTTCACATTCTGCCCATATAAAGAAACCACCCAGATCTTTCCGTATCGTGCAGCATAGAGAACACTGCAAAAAACAGAAATCCTTTTTGGCTGTTAACGAACTTGCAAGCATGCACGCGTTTGTATATTCACGCTCGAGATTCGTTCGAAAACGATCCGTGCATACACAAATGCACTTACTTTTGTGGGTACGGAAAAATGTAATCTGGAAGCCTGTTAGGCTAAAGGCCTATTTGATAAGATTTTGTGGGGAACATTAAAAGAAATCACTGGATGTTTCAATGGAATATATATAATCTTTTTTTTTGTTGGAAGGGGAAAGAAGGAAGGTTAGGGTAGAGCCACGTAAACAATGAGGTCAACCATCCTGGCATTCCCGTATCAGTTTTCGGAACCCACAGATAATTATCATAATTACAATATCTATTCCTTCAGACATGCGTGCTTGTTTGGAGGAACATAAATTGGTGACGATCTGCCGCTGTAGTAGTATTACGAAGTTTAGTCGCAGTTGCGAATATTTTTGACATCAGATTTATTAGACATGAAAAGTATTTCAGCCTAGACGGGCAAAGCGACTGCAGTACCAACGGTTGAACGCGTTTGTCTCATTTATCCTGTTGCAGGAATGCAGGTAATCTGAGAACCACGGAAGAGTAGACACTGTGACATATGGAGGTTGGGATCCGTCCTAGAAACGCGCACGGATAGCCGAGGTGGTTAAGGCGACCGCTCTCGGTAAGCGGGACATCCGGGTTAGAGTCCCGGTCCATCACAAATTTTCGTGTGTCACAAATAGGTATGATTTCCGTGGCTAATACAGCCGATGTCAAAAAAATATTCGCAGTTGCAGCAAAAATTTCCTAATAGAACCACAGGTAATCTACATGTCGATGCTTGTACGGAGGTTTATTCATTGGTCCACTTCATTCCTTTTCTTGCGAGTGAGGTAGGAGGCCGGGGGGAGGGGGGGGGGTGTCATATACTAATTATCGAAGACTTCAGATCTTAGCCAACTTTTACTTACTTGTGTTTGCTAAAACTTGGTTTTCGCTCTGAGGCACGCCTTTTTTCGGACTTAATCTCGACTGTTAATTCCGAGTACGAACTGACTGACACAGGGGCCTACTCGTATACTGTAAACAACAAGCAGATTATCAACGATGGTTTAGCGTTGGTCTGGCAGAGTGTAAGATGCTCGGGATGGAAGCAGGTCCGTTAATCGTGAGCTAATCGCGCTCCAATTCAAACAAACAATTGGCACTGGTGTCTGTTAAATTCTTTCGTAGAAACTGTTCGATTTGCTTCCACACCATAATATTGGCTGCGTTGGCTAGCATGGCGTCGGAGGAGACCAGTACCGTAGCGTATTACAGGAAAAAAGACAACAGTCGTCTTTCGGTATCGTGTGTGAGACGTTATTGCTTAGCGTAGCGGTAAGTAGAAAATGAAGAGCGATAGCAATCTTCTAACACGCCGAGCTGTTTTGAAACAGAATAAATTAAACTGTATTACATACACCACTGAGAGAGGTGGCGCAGTGCTTAGGACACTAGCCTCTGAGTCAGGTAGACGGCGGTTCAAAGCCCGTCCGACCATCCAGATGTAGACGTTCTGTGGTTTCCTTAATTTGCTTATGGGAAATGGCAGAATAATTCCTCAAAACAGAACACGTTCAAGTTAGTTCTCCATCTTTCCTCCAATCTGGTCTATTGCTCGGTCTCTAATGACCTTGCTATCGACGAGACGTTAGCCCCCTTGTCTCCTATCCTTGTGTTGTAAATTGAATACGTGTTTATATTATTTGTTCATATTGTCATAAACATACACAAAATGCTTTTGTGCTATTCGAAGGGCCTCGTTTATTTCTACTGCAAATACTGATTACCTTTCGTTAGATACTTGCTAAATTCCTGTTACTTGTCTTTGCCTTTGCCGTCGCGATTGCAAGCAATTTGCGGTGGCCTTTTTAAATTGAATCCTGCATCGCTGAATGTTCAGTTTGAAGCGGACCTAGGTTCCTTTTTGGGTTTACTAAACGATAGCGAAGATAGTTGAGATAGTGCACGTTCACGTTTAATAACAACGTGTTGACAGCATCATTTGTTGCCACTCATCGCGTCGTTACCAGTGAGCTCCGTGTAGGACGGTAAATCTGTGTGGACTTTAATCCTTGGGAAAAGCTTCCTGACGTAAGATAACGCGGCAGTTACCTTCGGAAGCCAATGACGAAAGAACTCATTAGCAGCTACCGGCAACAACACATTAAACTTTTCAGGAAGAAAGAGAACTTCACGCTTCAGGACTTTAAGCTGTGACCACAGGACCGTGGTGCCATGTGTCAACGAGTCTGGGTTAAGTTAAGTATCAAAGGTGGGTCAGATATGATAGTCGGATGCTTCTATAGACCACCTGCATCAGCAACCGTAGTAGTTGAGCGCCTCAGAGAGAACCTGCAGAACGTCGTGAAGAAGTTTCGTGATCATACTATTGTAATAGGGGGAGACTTCAATCTACCAGGTATAGAATGGGATAGTCACACAATCAGAACTGGAGCCAGGGACAGAGACTCTTGTGACATTATCCTGACTGCCTTGTCCGAGAATTACTTCGAGCAGATAGTTAGAGAACCAACTCGTGAAGCTAACGTTTTAGACCTCATAGCAACAAATAGACCGGAACTTTTCGACTCCGTGAATGTAGAAGAGGGTATCAGTGATCATAAGTCAGTGGTTGCATCAATGACTACAAGTGTAATAAGAAATGCCAAGAAAGGAAGGAAAATATATTTGCTTAACAAGAGTGATAGGGCACAAATCGCAGAATATCTGAGTGACCACCATCAAACGTTCATTTCTGAGGAAGAGGATGTGGAACAAATATGGAAAAAATTCAGGAACATCGTCCAGTACGCCTTAGATAAGTTCGTACCGACTAAGGTCCAAAGCGAGGGGAAAGATCCACCGTGGTATAACAATCATGTACGAAAGGTACTACGGAAACAAAGAAAGCTTCATCATAGGTTTAAGAGTAGTCGAATCATAGCTGATAAGGAAAAGCTGAACGAAGCGAAAAAGAGCGTAAAGAGAGCAATGAGAGAAGCATTCAACGAATTCGAACATAAAACATTGGCAAACAATCTAAACAAGAACCCTAAAAAGTTTTGGTCATATGTAAAATCGGTAAGCGGATCTAAATCCCCTATTCAGTCACTCGTTGACCACGATGGCACCGAAACAGAGGACGACCGAAGAAAGGCAGAAATACTGAATTCAGTGTTCCGAAACTGTTTCACTGCGGAAAATCGTAACACGGTCCCTGACTTTAGCCGTCGCACGGACGCCAAAATGGAAAATATTGAAATAAACGATATCGGAATTGAAAAACAACTGCTATCACTTAGTAGCGGAAAAGCATCCGGCCCAGACGAGATACCCTTAAGATTCTACAGTGATTATGCTAAAGAACTTGCCCCCTTTCTATCAGCAATTTATCGTAGATCGCTGGAAGAACGTAAAGTACCTAGCGACTGGAAGAAAGCGCAGGTCGTTCCCATTTTCAAGAAGGGTCATAAATCAGATGCGAATAATTATAGGCCTATTTCGCTTACGTCAATCTGTTGTAGAATAATGGAACATGTTTTGTGTTCTCGTATTATGACGTTCTTAGATAATACAAATCTCCTTCATCATAACCAACATGGATTCCGCAAACAGAGATCATGTGAAACTCAGCTCGCCCTATTTGCCCAAGAAATTCACAGTGCCGTAGACACTGGCGAGCAGATTGATGCCGTATTCCTGGACTTCAGGAAGGCATTTGATACGGTTCCGCACTTACGTTTAGTGAAAAAAATACGAGCTTACGGAATATCGGACCAGGTTTGTGATTGGATTCAGGATTTCCTAGAAGAAAGAACACAACATGTCATTCTTAACGGTTCAAAATCTGCAGATGTAGAGGTAATTTCGGGAGTACCGCAGGGAAGCGTGATAGGACCTTTATTGTTTACAATATACATAAATGACTTAGTTGACAACATCGGTAGCTCCGTGAGGCTATTTGCAGATGACACGGTTGTCTACAAGAAAGTAGCAACATCAGAAGACTCGTACGTACTCCAGGAGGACCTGCAGAGGATTAATGCATGGTGCGACAGCTGGCAGCTTTCCCTAAACGTAGATAAATGTAATATAATGCGCATACATAGGGGCAGAAATCCATTCCAGTACGATTATGCCATAGGTGGTAAATCATTGGAAGCGGTAACGACCGTAAAATACTTAGGAGTTACTATCCGGAGCGATCTGAAGTGGAATGATCACATAAAACAAATAGTGGGAAAAGCAGGCGCCAGGTTGAGATTCATAGGAAGAATTCTAAGAAAATGTGACTCATCGACGAAAGAAGTAGCTTACAAAACGCTTGTTCGTCCGATTCTTGAGTATTGCTCATCAGTATGGGACCCTTACCAGGTTGGATTAATAGAAGAGATAGAAATGATCCAGCGAAAAGCAGCGCGATTCGTCATGGGGACATTGTCAGCGCGAGAGCGTTACGGAGATGCTGAACAAGCTCCAGTGGCGGACACTTCAAGAAAGGCGTTACGCAATACGGAGAGGTTTATTATCGAAATTACGAGAGAGCACATTCCGGGAAGAGATGGGCAACATATTACTACCGCCCACATATATCACGCGTAATGATCACAACGAAAAGATCCGAGAAATTAGAGCAAATACGGAGACTTACAAGCAGTCGTTCTTCCCACGCACAATTCGTGAATGGAACAGGGAAGGGGGGATCAGATAGTGGTACAATAAGTACCCTCCGCCACACACCGTAAGGTGGCTCGCGGAGTATAGATGTAGATGTAGATGTAGATGTGCTACAGTTTGTGAATTTCATCAGTTAACCGAAATTGGTCTCATGAATGCAACGAAAGTTCAGCTGGGATGATATTAGCTTCACTAACAGCGACCACAAATGTAGGAGATCTTTAAAGAACCAGAAGGCACTCAAATACGCAGCAGAAGCGTCAGAAAACTGATGTGATGCAGCTGTCAACGCTACTCCATCCTGTGCAGCCTTTTCATCTCTCTGTAACCACTGTAACCTGCATCTATTTGAATGTGCTTTCTTTAATTTCCCTCCATTCGGGTCAGTAGTTCTTTATTAGTCACCCGAAGTATTCATCTAATCTTCAACATTCTTCTATAGTACACACTTCAAATGCTTCTTCTTTCTTATTGTCTGAACTATTTATGATCCCCATTTCACTTCCGTAAAACTCTACATTCCAGATAAATACCTCCTGAAGTGACCATCTAACACTTATATTTATATTCGATGTTAACAAATTTCTCTTTTTCTTGTCAGTGCCAGTCTGTATTTTATATTCTCGCTATTTCAGCCATCGACAGTTATTTTGCTCCCCAACTTTCAAACCTCGTCTACTACATTTAGTGACTCATTTCATAATCAAATTCCCTCAGTATCACCTGATTCAACTCGCTTACATTCCATTCACTTTGTGTTAATTTTGTTAACATTCATACTGTAATATCATTCTAAGATACTATCGTGACAATATCTAACTCTCGGACAACCTTATAGCGCCTTAAAGATAAATTTTAAAAAATAAACACTGTAAGGGTTATAGTAATAATCCTCGTATGTGGAATTTGTGATTAGGCGTAGTACAGTTTGCTGCAGAGTGGAAACTTCTTTCTGAAACCAACCTTTAAGCTGGGGTTAAGCAATGTCTCCGCGATGTCCTATAAGATGTGGAGCACAAATGAGTATATCTCAAAAGCCTTTTACACGCGCCTTACACAAGTATGTGCCGAGCAAGGTTGTGAGGGATGGAAAAGACCCACCGTTGTTCAGTAGCTGTGTTAGAGCTTCATCTCCGATCAAAACGAAGTCAAAGCTCGTAGACAAACAGAAGATGAAAGAAGCCAAATGAGCGTGAGAGATGTGAGAAGTATACAGTAAAATTTTGCCAAACGATCTGACTGAAAATCGTAAGAAGTTTTGGCTTTACGTAGACTCAGTAAGCGGATCGAAGCCATCTATTCAATCGTTTGCTGACCATGCAACTACCAAAGGCGATAATGACAGAACATGCTAACTTTCTCGAAATCTCGGACGTGTTACTTGTGGATTCCTCTGTCTCCCCCATGCATGTGTTGTATCGGCTAACCTTTCCCGAAAGACAAAAAGTGGCTCCTTTACTGAAGATTAATTTTTTAGCGAAGTCGTTATTTTCAAAGTGGTTCTGCATATCAAAGCAGAACTGCAGGAAGACGCAATTTGTCTTCACGGTTTACGGCTTGCAGAAGTTGCAATTTGTACCGCTTCACTCTTGATCGCTTACGAAGGATTTTCCACTCTGTTGGCTGAGGGATATTAAATTCTAATATTAAATTCTACACTAGCTCGATTGGACTTTGTGGGTTTCTCAGCATCATGTCCCTCAAAGGGTCTACCGTCTTCTCTGACACGCCCGGTCGGTCCGAACGTTTTGCGTCGCACAGAAAACAATCCTCCTCGAATTTATTGTACCACTTCCCTGTGCCCTTATAAACTGGCGGTGTCTTGTGAAACTCGTCACGGAAAGCTCTTTGCACATGCCCTATCGATTGGCAGTGGGCAAATTCTAGCACACAGAGAATGCTTTCTCTGCTTGGATTGCTGACATTTTGAGCAACTGCGCTCGATGGTGACTTTGTCGGCGATTTTTCCATACTAACTTGCTGGCAGCAAGCTAAAAAGTTTGCTTTGAGAGTGTGTCTTTCACGTACTGTATCCTTTATTATGTTATATACGACTTCATTCGTAATCGCTTGTTTTCCAAGTAGCCGATTTTTTAAAATGTTTCGTGGACTTCATAGTTACCCTGTAGTTTTCCGAGCATGTCTGTGACGCTCCCGCGCTGACTAAACGAAGCCGTAACGAAGTGTACTGCTGCTCTTTGAATATTCTCTCTCTTCCGTAAATCCTACTTAGCATCGGTCCCTAACCGACGAAAAAAAATTCAAGAACTTGTCTGGTGAGGGTACTGTAACTAACCTCCTTCGTGGATGCATTAGAATTCCTTAAGATTCTTCTGATAAATTTCAACCTGTCGCCTATCCTTCCACAGGATAAATTTCTGTGCCCATCGTACATTTAGTCGCTCGAGACAGGTACATTGAAATCTCAATAACTGGAAATCCGAATTATAGAAATGTTTTCTAAAATAGTTACCTTGAGCTGCAGTTAGAAATGTTACATGCAGTGTATGTAGCGGTTAAATAAAAACTAGAGGAATTGTACAGAGGGTTGTCGTTTGTAACAGGTCTGCGCAGCATCATCAATTGTGATCCCTTTTGATACAGTGTCCATTTTCGTTTTCCCACTAATTCGTTGTGTTTTAGAAGAAATTCCAAAGTTTTACTGAGATTTTATTTTAACCCCTTTAAAAAGTCGACTTAGCTACGCCAAACTCTGCTATGAAGCCGCTGGGAAGCGACGGGATGCGTTCATCGTTTCACGATAAATGAGCTTGACGCGAACGATGTACGGTTCAGTAAGGTGACATTTGACTTCACGATAAAAACCAGTCCGAATTATCTTGAATTCCGAATTAGTGATGGTCTCCTGTACTTGTAGACACACAACGCTTTTGACTGAGTCTATTAATTTATCGCTGATTGTCTAGTCCAATGGTATAGGACCCTTTCGTTTACTTACGCTTTCTACATTAAACAAATTTGCGTTGATGATTAGCTGTCAGTCTTTGCGCCAAGCGCTGACATTTTCAAGTCTTCCGCATTTCCTAACAATTTTAAGCAGATGTGAACTCCCTGTAAAGAAATGGAACGTCTTCCGTCAAGATGAGAAGACGAGATATGTGATTATTGTCCCCATCCGCGGATGACCGTAGTCATAAATATTTGAGAAACCAGAAATACAGCAGTACAATAAATAGAAACGAGCTGACGTAAATAAGAATTGTGATAAATGTAATCAATCCAAAACAGTCATTGTTCCCGTGTAAGTCTATCCACCCATATATGGAAACTGTTACATACTAATGACTCATACCGAACTGTACGCATTGCGTAGTCAGTAAATGAACAGAAACTGCTGGTACTTCCTCGCCACGGAGCTTTACAAACAACTTAAAGACAGGAAATAGAAAGAAAAAAATGGTTCAAATGGCTCTGAGCACTATGGGACTTAACATCTTAGGTCATCAGTCCCCTAGAACTTAGAACTACTTAAACCTAACTAACCTAAGGACATCACACACATCCATGCCCGAGGCAGGATTCGAACCTGCGACCGTAGCAGTCGTGCGGTTCCCGACTGCGCGCCTAGAACCGCTAGACCACCGGGGCCGGCGAAATAGAAAGAAAACTTCGCTCAATTTTTGGTAGTAGCGTTAACATAGTAATCCTTGTATGTAATGTAGAAAAGCAGTGTATATAATGTAGAAAAACAGGAGAAAATTTTAAGTTTTTGCTAAAGTTGTCATGAACCTCCTATTTTCTCTGAAGTTAAACGTATCTGGTCAGCTGAAGGCAACGTGTTTTCTTGTAAGTCATCTCGACTTTGTCATCCAGTTTGCGGTGTGTCGGGGGGGGGGGGGGGGGTTATTTTGTTGTATACCACTGTCACTACCTCCCTTATCTGTTCCAGGCACTAATGGATCCGGGGAAGAATGATCATTGGTAAGCCTCCGTGTTAACTAGACTTTTTCTCATTTAAAGTTCACGGTCTTTTCGGGAGATAAACGTACCGGGACTCTTCTCACGTAATTTTAACAGTAAACCACACCGTGACACACAAGACCCCTCGTGCAGCGCGCGCCATAGCCGAGTACCTCTGAAACGCTTTCGCGATTACTCGTTGCCAGTCCACGTGGTGTAGGCCGTTCTATGTTAGGCTCTTCAAACTCGCCTCTGAAGCTTTCACTGACAGGGTTTCATTATAATAACTACGTTCCTCAAGATAGCTTATAGGAAAAAGCCACACGGTGCCTGGTGTGGACTGTAAAGTGCATGGGGCACCATCGAAATGGACACAGTTCAGACATTTGATTTCAGCTCTTTTTCCCAACTTATTATTTGGCAGAGAAATAGTCTGAACGTGGTTCTATGAACGCCATCCCAAACACTTAAATGTGAATTACGGAGCAATCATGTAGATATAGTTCAGAGCAGGCAGGCAACATTTAATGATAGTCTTGATAATCACTTATTTTCACTGGGTGTAGCGATCTGAAGATGGCCAACAGTCTGTCGAAACCCGTCATGACACTTACAATTACTATTGTCAATTGTTGTTGTTGTGGTCTTCAGTCCTGAGACTGGTTTGATGCAGCTCTCCACGCTACTCTATTCTGTGCAAGCTTCATCATCTCCCAGTAACTACTGCAAACCTACGTCCTTCTGAATCTGCTTAGTGTATTCATCTCTTGGTCTCCCTCTACGATTTTTACCCTCCACGCTGCCCTCCAGTACTAAATTGGTGATCCCGTGATGCCTCAGAACATGTCCTACCAACCGATCCCTTCTTCTAGTCAAGTTGTGCCACAAACTTCTCTTCTCCCCAGTGCTATTCAACACCTCCTCATTAGTTATGTGATCTACCCATCTAATCTTCAGCATTCTTCTGTAGCACCACATTTCGAAAGCTTCTATTCTCTTCTTGTCGAAACTATTTATCGTCCATGTTTCACTTCCATACATGGATGGCTACCCTCCGTACAAATACTCTCATAAACGACTTCCTGACACTTAAATCTATACTCGATGTTAACAAATTTCTCTTCTTCAGAAACGCTTTCCTTGCCATTGTCAGTCTACATTTTATATCCTCTCTACTTCGACCATCATCAGTTATTTTGCTCCCCAAATAGCAAAATTCCTTTACTACTTTAAGTATCTCATTTAATAATCTAATTCCCTCAGCATCACCAGACTTAATTCGACTACATTCCATTATCCTCGTTTTGCTTTTGTTGATGTTCATCTTATACCCTCCTTTCAAGACACTATCCATTCCGTTCAACTGCTCTTCCAAGTCCTTTGCTGTCTCTGGCAGAATTACAATGTCATCGGCGAACCTCAAAGTTTTTATTTTTTCTGCATGGATTTTAATACCTACTCCAAATTTTTCTTTTGTTTCCTTCACTGCTTGCTCAATATACAGATTGAATAACATCGGGGAGAGGCTATTGTCAATAAATTTAATACGAGCTGATGATGTGACCTTTATCTTTAGTAATAAAGCTAAGTAATAAACTCGGTACATCCAGATTACAGCCCTCGGGGAATGTTCCCTCGTCCACCACTTTTGCTTCCCATCAATTAACAACTTTCTCTTTTTGTCCCTTAATTTTGTTACGTGAAATGTATGTAAAAAGCTAGTCAGCAACCAAACGGCTAGAACACCGTCAGGCGTGATACCATTGTATGAATGTCAAATTAGAATGCCGTACTGGATGAATTCCCTTCTGGAAAATTGCTTTTGCGTTGGTAGACGCGGCCCAAGGTTATTCCAGCACTAGTGTGTCTGTGGCGAGAGGTTTGAGCATAGTATCTCCTCGAAAATTTAAAATTCGGTTTCTTCCGAGGCGAACAGTCATACTCAACAGTTCTTCACGGTGGGACAAGAGGGTCCCTGTTCTTCAAGTTCACCCGCAGGCGAACAGGCCAAGGACAGTTTGTCCATGGGTTTCGACCGGTTGCTTCCTCGCTAGACACGATTGCAGAACAATCACTAGTAGTAGTCTCAACCAAAAAATTACGGAGCAATTTAAAGTGGAATGACCTCATCAAATTAATCGTGGATAAGGAAGATGGCAGACAGATTCAGTGGAAGAATCCTCAGGAAGTGTAGTACACCCACAAAGGAGGTGGCTTACAAAACCCTCGTTCGGTAGATATTTGAATATTGCTTGTCGTCTGGGATCCGTACCAGATAAGATTGACAAATGAACTAGAGAAGATCCATAGGAAGAAAGAAAGAAGAAGAAGAAGAAGGAAAGAAAAAAAAAAAAAAAAAAAACTCATGCGGGGAGCATATTGCAAAGATTGGAGTTTGTTAGCTGCTGAAACAGAGTCTTTAGAAAAAATAGTCATCTTGCCTTTCTTGCCATATGCTTTACTTTCTTAGTACGAATGCAAGCCGGAAAGAACGCAGCCTGCCAATAAAAGATGTGCTTCGATAAATTATGTGCTTTTTTCCCAAAGTACTCCCTATTTAGGCTAATTCTGACCGACTGTTTTACTTTGTATAGAGCCCATCTATGACGTGTGATTCTGGAAGGTCTGCGATAACCCATATCTACGAATTACCATAATGGCTCCAGTATTTGACAAGTTTTGCCACCACAGATTTCTGTGAATATCAGGTTAACTTTTATGTGTTGGTGTTGTAATATATTGATTATTCCTTTGCTACTGTAGTGTTATCTTGAAGCTGTTCCAAGGCGCGGAAGCAGAGACTAAACTAGAAGAGAGATTGTTACACGAAGTATACCGTAAGGGGGGAGCGTTGCGAAAATTCAGGCGCCCCCAGGCGCAGTCTCTGGGCGTTAGTTATTCTTCAAGGAATTAACATGTTACTTCATATGTCGTCTAGACGCTGGGGTAGGTTGCCACCGTAGAACTTTGTAACCAAAAGTCACGTACTAGCGCATAATCCGAACTTGATACCAGCCCTGAGAACAGCAACGTCAGTAGGCTCACAAGGGTTAGAAAGAGAGCGAAAACGCAAAAACTGTTGACCCAGCAGTCCCTACTCCTGGGAGCCCGAGGGGCGGGGCTAAATGACGTATAACAATAATGTTGTAAGCCTTATTTGGCAGAGCAGTTACGTTTAGCTTTCAGCTGAACAATGTTGATACCAAATACGGACTTAGTTAGTGCAACTGCATTAACTCCCCCCCCCCCCTCCCACCCCCCTTAGGAGCAGTAGAGGGGACCTAACTAAACCGTGATTGGCAGACACCTGCAAGAGACCTACGGGGTTGGCTGGGTGGATATAAGTGGGAAAAACAGTGCCCCCACGCGATTCTTTAAAACCCCTAGATTCCGCATTTTGGTAGAGTTCTCAGTCATACGATCTGGGCGCCGAATCTGCGTCCGTCGACTTCAGCCTCGGTCCGCTCTCTCACTTGGAGTGCCTCAGCAAACAGTGTCACATTCAGTATGTTTTGTTTTGCAACTAAGTTGATGCCTTAAGATGCTGCTAGTGTTTGCTACTGTGGCTAATATCCACTCCTGGGACTTCTGCACTGGCTTCTGTTGTAACAGTGTTACCCATGCTTTTTCTAACCCTAGAACTAGCCTCCAGTCTACTAGTTAGTCCTGTCTGGAATAAATAACTATTTCAAAACCCTGTTTGTCCAAGAGTCTCCACAACGAGTTCCCTACAGAGCCTCACCACCTGCATTTCTAGTAAATGCCTGTACCAGTGTTGGCTCAGAAGAAAACAATCAAATGCCTTCACTGTGAATTGTCCTTCTGCCTTCTGCTCTGGAGCGCAGACTGTCCAGTAACCCCTTTTTTCCCTCTCCCACCTATTTAAGGACACGACAGTGAGTGTTTCAACAATTCCTTCGTCAAATTCATTAGCTTTTCCATTGGCTGGGCATCTGTATTGCCTGATGAAGAAGATTTTCTTTTACAACTCTGGATCCTATCGCGTGGAGTTTACTTATTTTTCCGATCTATCTCGATTTCACTTGACTGCCCCTTATAGTTGCTCCAGAAGACTTCGATAATACCTGAGAGTTTCTAATTTTTCTTTTTCAAAGTTGTTAGCAAGAAGAATCCCTGTCATATCTTGGCAAACTCTGTGAATAACTTTATCAGCAGTCGAGGTCGAGTTCGCCTTTTCTCCTTGTGCAGAGCCACCAGTTTATATCCATTGGTATGGTATCTCTCGTGATGCATTGGATCAACCGCAGTAACAAATCGACGCACAAAGTAAGTTAGATTTCTTTTTAACAGGGTCCCGACATTGCGAAGAGAGAGTTTTCGCATTTTTCTTTTGGTTAGTGTTCAACAGATGCTCCGTCCATTTAGCACATAATTTTTTCATAGTTAATTCTTCATGAAATATATACCAATCTCTCTTTTCAAACATGCCCATGGTGCCAGAGTTTGAAACATCGAGCCTTAGTTAGCATATGGTGCTCTTTCTCGATATTTTCTATGGCTGCAGTTTTGGCACATCATTCACGTGTTTCACCTTCAAGAGAAATACGGCCACATTTGAATTCGGAAGACTGTACAGCCTTTTGAAAATAAAACAGCAGCATCCTTATCAACTTTTACCAACGCTAGACGAAAAACGCAGAATTTACCAGGGCACAGTACTTAGTTAATCCATTAAAAAAAATGTTCAACACTGCTACTTGAAGAAGGCGTACTAACAAAATTATCGCGTACATCAAATTGACATTTGACTTATGTTACGCCGCAACTGATAGAACAGAACCTAAAAGAAATTTTATTTATATAAATTTCATTCATGTCTGTGTGAAACCAGTTTACTTTGCCCGCGCAAACTCTGCCATGCGGAATTTTATAATGCCGCCCGTAATTTCCGCAGAGTCCCAGACACCTAGCTCAACTAATTCACGGAGGAGCTGTTTTGTATGAGATTACTCGATATGTTTAAATTTTTGTTACCCTTTCACGTATGTTTAAACTCTAAATGTGCTGGTGCAAAGCACAAACACTGAGCCACATCCATCTTTTTGGCTGAGGGAAGAGGCGATAGTTCGTTGCACTCCACACATCCCTCCAAGAAAGTGAGAAGCTGAGCAAAAAAGCACGAATGTGAAGCCCAGGCAGCTGTCCACAGAGTTACATATTATGGTACAAGTGCTGTTGTTGTTCTTGTGTTGTTGGTGTTGTTGTTGTTGTTCTTGTGTTGTTGTTGTCGTCTTCGCCTTCAGTCCAGAGACTGGTTTGGTGCAGCTCTCCAAGCTACTCTATACTGTGCAGTCTTCTTCATCTCCTACCTACTGCAACCTACATCTTTATGAATCTGCTTAGTGTATTCATATCTTGGTCTCCCTCTATGATTTTTAGCCTCCACGCTGCCCTCCAATACTAAATTGGTGATCCCTCGATGTCTCAGAACATGTCCTACCAACCGATCTCTTCTTCTAGTCAAGTTGTGCCACAAGCTCTTCTTCTCCCCAATTCCATTCAATACCTTCTCATTAGTTATGTGATCTACCCATCTAGTCCTCAGCATTCTTCTGTAGCACCACATTTTGAAAGCTTTTATTCTCTTCTTATCTAAACTATTTATCGTCCACGTTTCACTTCCGTTCATGACTACACTCCATACAAATACTTTCAGAAACGACTTCCTGACACTTAAATCTATACTCGATGCTAACAAACTTCTCTTCTTCAGAAACGCTTTCCTTGCCATAGCCAGTCTACATTTTATATCCTTCCTACTACGGCCATCATCAGTTATTTTACTTCCCAAATAGCAAAACTCATTCACTACTTTGTGTCTCATTTCCTAACCTAATTTCTCAGCATCACCTGATTTAATTCGACTACATTCCATTATCCTCGTTTTGCTTTTGTTGAGGTACAAGTGTGATGAGTGAGCAATAGTAAAACAACTAGTAGAAAACTTTTTCGTCCACGCATCATGACCATGATGACGATGGCGATTACGATGATAGAGACGTCGCTTCCAGAATTTGAGAGTACTGGACACTCTCATCAAAAGCTCAATCAAGGATCCACTAATGAGAGATACGATTTATGAGATCTGCTTCTGCAGTGTCTACATTGATTATGTCAGTATTCTTATTCAGTAAATAAAACAGTCTGAAGTATAGAGAGAACTGGGAACACTACACTGACGTAAATGAAAATCTGAATTACGGTACTGTAAGCAAATGCTGCCATGAAGTCGTCTTTATAGACCATTCATGTTGCCCTTCGGAAGCAAAAGTGTGTGTGTATGTGTGTGTGTGTGTGTGTGTGTGTGTTTGTTATGTAAGAATATAAAATGTATATTAGTATTCGACGTATATGCACGACTCAGGCACCACAAATAGTTAATCTCTTCGTAGGACCGAGCGAGGTGGCGCAGTGGTTAGCACACTGGACTCGCATTCGGGAGGACGACGGTTCAATCCCGCGTCCGCCCATCCTGATTTATGTTTTCCGTGATTTTCCTAAATCCCTCCAGGCAAATGCCGGGATGGTTCCTTTGAAAGGGCACGGCCGACTTCCTTTCCCATCCTTCCCTACTCAGATGAGACCGATGACTTCGCTGTTTGGTCTCCTCCCGCAAACAACCCAACCCTCTTCGTAGGAGTAGAAAAAAATGACTCAGAGCAGAGCTCGGTTCAGAGTCAGGTTCAGATTATTGTGTAATTAATGTATGATCAGAAAGCAATACACCACGGCATGTCAGTTATTTTCATTGGCTGGAACTTTTAGTTAATCTTTTCCAGCCAATCTTCCATCCAGTGACGCGTGAACTTCCGTCTCAAACTGCGGCGCTACTGATGCTGGACTCGAAATAACAACCCTCCGATCAATAACGTCTCTTATACGATAGACCCGCTCATTGGATGACAGCTGACGTTTCGCGCTATGATTAAGCTAGCTGCTTATTTGCTTCTACCACACCCCTCCATTTCTCCGATGCTACTGTTTTACGTGAACACGCAGACAATCTTGCGAGCCACAGTTCCACTTTTCTACTACACTGTGTACACTGTGTTTTACACACAATCGACCAACGAATCTGGACACTATTTTTCGTACAAGTAGTAAATTAATCGTCAGAATCTGAGCAAATGGCAACTGTCCCGATAAGCACTTTGTGTTACTCAATTCTAACTCTTCCGTTATTTCGTATGAATTGAATCGTTAAGAGCGTTTTCGCGGTATCTCTGGTTATCATATCGACCCTGAGCTATTTTTTTTTATCACGCAAAGATAATTTGTAATCTCTCCGTTTGTTGTACGTATTTTCAGTATTTCAAAAATGTTGCCGATTCATCCGTATCCCAGCTTTAGTATACACGTTGAGTAAGTTATCGGCATTTCGGCAGCCATGTGCAGTATCCTCCGTATCCTCGTGGCGTGAATTGCAAGTGCACACTGGCCAACGAATTCCTCCATCTGATGAACGTGAAGCACACTAGTTTTCTACCAGTTAATTCCGTAGTGCAGCAACGTGCTCATTAGCGACCGACGGAGATGACCGACTTGATTAGGGAACATAATAGGTGCGGAATTTCCCATCTGAAATTCTCCGTATCATCAGGTTACCATAAGAGTGATGAGGTTAGTGCTGTCAAAGCAAAGGGAAGTTTTGCCGAAACTGCAACATCTATCGACACCACATTGTCGCTTGTCGCCTCACCTAGCAACACGGTCTTGCTTTAACACTCCTTTAATGCATACCAACGGGAGTGGGGGTGGGGGTTATAATCCACCTTCGTTGGCGACTACTTGATGTGTTAACACTTCACATACGTCAAATTGAATGAAACGTGAAAGGAAGTTCGTCTACATCCTATATGTCAATTGAAATTGTATGTTGACGGGCACACTAACTAAAGATGTTTAATCCCGTCCAGTGGACATAATACCAAACGTTTGAGTAATCTTTGTAGTAGTTGGTTGTTCTGTGGCGAAATGCATGTCACTTGTACACAAGGCTAGGAGTACATCTCAAGCGATGTGTTTGCTGACAGTGGCCTTCACCAGTTAACGCCCGTCAATGTAAACAGACAAAGTCCGGCTGCAGAATGATTTTCAACTTTTAGTGGAAGTTACATCACGTTTCAGTCGCTCGTCAAGAGACGTTGCAGATGAGAATTTTTCAGAAGGTACTTGGTAATCACAGTTGTAAGAACGGCTGCATGGTTCAACGATCTTGTTATTAAAGACTGTCTTCTTCGTCTGAAAATTACTTAGTTACTTTTTTTTTGTATGAAACAAGAGGAACTGGGCTTGCAGAGCATGTAACATTTGTCTTTCCTAGTAGACCCTACTGTATTGTGTGGTTCAAAATCAGGCCGAAAAAAGTCCAGATATTGAAAGGGGCCAGAACGAACGAATTGAAGACAGAAACACACATTTGTATTCCTCGTCCAGTGACTGTATGGGGCTTCGAATGGTGGAGAACGATGTGGACCAATTTTCTTTTCTTTTAAAAATATGTTTTTGCAGCTATTTGTAATCTATGAGATGTAGCCTCTTAAAGTGAACACTAGGTTCTAGAAAGTTCCCGACGTTTGTGGTTTTCACGAACTGTTTTCTGATAGTTGAAGCTAGCGATTCTTGAGATGTCCTTCTTCCAATGGTTTGGAGGCCTTTTCTGCGGGGTGGATCCTCTCTCTTCGCGGTGGCACTGGATGAGAGTGTCCGTCCGCCTGCCATCGCTTCTTCTTGCCGTACCTGCAGCACTGACTTTGATCACTCCACAAATATTGTCAACACTTCCGTTATCCCTCCGATTTAACCCTGGCATCCATGTTTCCTTGGGTAGTTTTCGATTCCCGTTTCGCGAAATCACTTAGTCTCAAAGTTCAGCAGGTACAAATTAAGGCCGGAAGAACATTCTGTCCGAAAATCATTATTTTGAAGCCTACTGACTTTTTTTTGCATGCACAAACACGAACATGAAACAGAAGAATTACTCAACAAAGCGAAGAAGAAAGGAAAGGAAATGGAATGTGTAAGCCAAATGTTAAAGCTGAGAAAGACTGCGGCGGAAATTACAGCACGAGTAAACTACGATGATTGGAGTGGGATACAAGTAGCTAGAAGCAACGCTACGCCACAGAAGTCGTGCGTCCGTAGATTGGTGGTAAGTTCTGTTGGACCAAACTGCTGAGGTCATCGGTCCCTAGGCTTACACACTAATTAATCTAACTTAAACTAATTTAGGATAAGGACAACACATACACCCATGCCGAAGGGAGGACTCGAACCTTCGATGGGGGGAGCCGCGCGAACCGTGTCAAGGCGCCTGAGACGCACGGCTATCCCGCGCGGCCGTCCGTATATACCGGGTCGTTGTACGAGGGTTGGAACTTAAATAGTGGCAACTATTTATTCACAACCGATACAAAACAGTTACATGTTTGCACCTGTTACGGTCCTCAAAGTAGTCACCAGCGTTGTGTAGAACCCGATGCCAGCGATGTGGAAGGCGTAGTATACCGTTAGCAGAGCCTGTTCTGTTAATGGTGCGAATGGAGCGGTCTACTGCCAGTCGAATCTCTGGAACAGTTCCGAAGCGAATGCCACGGAATGGTTCCTTCATCTTCGGAATCAAAGTCACTAGGATTTAAGTCCGGGAAGTATGGTGGATGGTACAGTACTTAAAAGTCCCATCGACCGAACAGAGCAGCCACAGCTTGCGCCGTGCAAAATGATTTGTGGGTTGCGCAGAGAGTGTCACCGCTTCTTTCGCAAAGCTGATCGCAGGTGATGCTCCAAAAACGAACAGTAATACTGTGCATTGACGGTCTGCCATGGAGGAACGTAATGCGTTAGGATAACACCATCTCAGTCGTACACGAGAATCACCATAACTTTAGACCGCTCCATTCGCACCATCAACAGAACAGGCTCTGCTAACAGTATACTACTCCTTCCACATCGCTGGCAACGGGTTCTACACAACGGTGGTGACTACTTTGAAGGACAAAAAAAAAAGGTTCAAATGGCTCTGAGCACTATGGGACTTAACATCTGAGGTCATCAGTCCCCTAGAACTTAGAACTACTTAAACTTAACTAGCCTAAGGACATCACACACATCCATGCCCGAAACAGGACTCGAACCTGCGACCGTTGCGGTCGCCCGGTTCCAGACTGAAGCGCCTAGAACCGCTCGGCCACTCCGGCCGGCTTTGAAAGACAGTAACAGGTGCAAACATGTAATTGTTTTGTATCGGTTGTGACTAAGTAGTAGCCACTATTTAAGTTCCAACTCTCGTAATTAAATTTTCGATACGTGAGTCAGCGTAGAAGGAAAAGTATTTACCATATGGCATCCAGCTTTACAGGAATGACTTGCTGTTGGGCGCCGATACTGATATGGCGACGTAGGGTTGAAACTCAAGCATCTGTGTACAAAACATTTACAGATAGTCAACATGAGTCTGGACGTCGGTAGTATCGCACGCACACAAGGCGTAAAAGGGCAGTGCATTGGCGGCGAAGCTGTCATTTGTACTCTGGTGATTCGTGTGAAAAGGTTTCCGACGTGGTTAAACCGCACGACGTGAGTTAACAGACCTTGAACACGGAGTGGCAGTTGGAGCTGGACGCATGGGACATTTCATTTCGGAAATCTTTCGGGAATTCAATATTCCGAGATCCACAGTGTCAAGAGTGTGCCGAGAAAACCACATTTCAGCCATTGCGTATCACCACGGACAAGGCAGGGGCAGTTGGCCTTCACTTAACGACCGACAGCAGGGTTTGCATAGCGTTGCCAGTGCTAACAGACAAGCAACACTACATGAAATAACCTCAGAAGTCAATGTGGGACGTACGGCGAACATATCCGTTAGAACAGTGTGGCAGAATTTGGCGTTAATGTGCTATGGCAGCAGACGAGCGAGGCGACTGCCTTTGCTAACAGCACATCGCCTGCAGCGCGTTTCGTGGGTTTGTGACGACATCGGTTGGATCGTAGACGTCTGGAAAACGGTGGCCTTGTCAGGTGAGTAAGATTTAATTTGGTAAGAGCTGACGGTAGGGTTCGAGTGTAGCGCAGACCCCGCCAAGCCATGGAATCAAATTGTTAACAAGGTACTGTGCAAGGTGATGGTGGCTCCATAATGGTGTGGGCTGTGTTTACATGGAATAGACTAGGTACTCTGGTCCAACTGAACAGATCATTGACTGGAAGTGGTTACGTTCACCTACTTAGAGACCATTTTCAGCCATTCATTGAGTTAAAGTTCCCAAGCAACGGTGGAATTTTTGTGGATGACATTGCACCGTGTCACCGGACCACAGTTGTCCACTATTGGTTTGGAGAACATTGTGGACAATTCGAGCAAACGATTTGGCCACCCAGATCGCCCAACATGAATCCCATCGAACATTTACTTGACATAATCGACAGGTCAGTTCGTGCACAAAATCGTGCCCTAGCAACGCTTTCCCAATTATGGACGGCTATAGAGGCAACATGGCTCAATTTTTGTGCAAAGGGTTTGTTGAGTCCATGCCACGCCGCATTGCTGCAGTACGCCGGGCAAAGGGAGGCCGACACGGTATTAGGAGGTAGGCTATCCCACGACTTTTGTCACGTTGTTTCGAGAAGCAGTAGAGCAGTCTCTAGTGCGGTTCCAGGCGACAGTGGATGTAGATGGCTGTCGCATTGAGAAACGTATGTAACCTGCAACGTAAACATGGTACGCAATTAACAAATGTTAGTCTCTCATGTGGAAATGAAAATGTGTTTCTTTCAGTGGTTTATTCGTTGTTTCTCTTCCGCATATCCTTACAAAACTTTCCACGAAATTTAATTGTCCTACGATCACACGTTTGTCATGGGAGCTCTCTAGAGTAACGAAAGCTTAAATATAAACACATTTGTACTTATTGCTAACCGTGCAAAGCTGGGGCGGATCGCTAGAGTTGAATGCAGCAGAACAGACTTGCTAGCTCCTCTCGCTGTTTCTCGGGCGTAAACACGATAGTACTACTACCTGGCCAAGTGTTAAAAAAATTGGTTCAAATGACTGTTAGCACTATGCGACTTAACATCTGAGGTCATCAGTCCCCTAGAACTTAGAACTACTTAAACATAACTAACCCAAGGACATCACACTCACCCATGCCCGAAGCAGGATTCGAACCTGCGACCGTAGCGGTCGCGCGGTTCGAAACTGCAGCACCTAGAACCGCTCGGCCACACCGGCCGGCGACAAGTGTTCATTTCGCTTTGCTGAGTAATTATTATAAATTACCTATGGAGGTCGAAAAAATACACGAAAAGTGTTAAGCAGAAGGCTGTATTACTCAAGCTAGTGATAAAAGGAAACTGATCTTCCGGAAATGCTAAGAGCCCCGCCTCTGGTATTGCAGCAAGCGTACTATTGACTGACGAACGCTTTCGAAGAAGCCCGGCGCGCCGGGTAACCGTGGCCTCGCTGTCTAACATAGCGGACGTCACAGGTTCGACTCACCGTTGTGTCTTTTGAATGTGTTGGTACTGTACATGTGCTTTTAGGGTGCAGCCGTTGTTGTATAAACTTGGCGATAGTGAATGATACAGAGCATAAAAAAGCTGGTGTAGTGCGAGCATCCCCACACGCTGCAGGTATCCTACCAGCTGAATACTTGTCAAAAACTATGTAGTTGTCACGACACCAGAAAAGAGCATCCAACAGGTTTGCGTAATGTAGACGAAGTGTTGCTTTCCACATTTTGAATGTTCTGTGAACAGTCTCGATGTCTTTTTGTTCATGGGTTCCCATCTTAAGCTTTTCCGCATCCACCCTCTATAATCATTATTACCGTCAACCGTTTGACATCCGTGGCTGGAAAACGTCTCCTCTAGACTTATCTGTGCTTTACTCATCCACGTTGTTCCTTTGTTTCCTAATGTCGTATGCCCTCCTTCCTTAGATCTCTGTGCACCTATTGGAATCCCGTAAAACAGTTACTTTGTACAATCTACCAAGCATTTATCTGGCTACATGTCCTGCAAACCTCTATTTCGTTTTCATTACAGTCGTAATTAAGATGTGCACTCCAGTTTCCTCACTGATCGATTTGTTGGTTTTTTCCTCTCTTCTAGTAATTTACGCAGTCCATCTCCATTCTTGCTGAGTAGCGCACTTTTTTTAAATAATTTTTCCATGGCCGCGTTGTTCGAGGCGCCATGTCACGGATTGCGCGGCTCCTCCAGCCGGAGGTTCGAGTCCTCCCTCGGGCATTGGTGTTGTTCTTAGCATAAGTTAGTTTCAGTAGTAAGTAAGTCCAGGGATCGATGACTTCATCAGTTTGGTCCCTTAGGAATTCACGTATAAACAAACAATTTCTTCATGCAACATCCATGTTGCAATACTATAAGTCAGAACTGATGTACACACTAATTGTAAACTGCTCATTTAAGGCACGTCTAAAGCTTCGTTTTTAAAAATGTGTGGTTTAACAAAAGTTTTTCATATCCAATCATCTTCAAATGCCCTAAATCCGAAAACACGTCGGCTGGTTCCACATTTTAATTTTTTGGTTGGCCTACTCTTTCCTTTCTCATATTTATTCTTAGCCGTAAGCAATCTTCAAGTCCACTTTTAAATATGCATTTTCCATTCTTTGTTAAAGATTGCGTTCGCTAGACGCAAGCAGGACGAATTTATCTGGAAAAGGAAGGTGGTTCTTGTAGGTTCCATTAAGAATTATTCCTTTCTTTTTCCTAGTTTAGGGGTCTAAGGCCGCCTGATACAGTGAATAGTTTACTGGTTATTAAATATCTTTGCCTTAATCCTGCTTACAAATTTCTCACTGTTGTGATCAAGTCTGCCGGGAGCTGTAAAATTGGTGTATATATTATTCAGTGTGCTGAGACAGATTCAAACAAAGCTTTGAAGTTTTACCGGCTCGTTCTAAAACCTTCGATATAATACCGGCGTTGTTGTTCTCTTGTATCCATCATGTCTTAAGTAGGTCTTACGAAACGAGGAAATATAAAAGAGACGAGTTATTAATGTCATTTTAATTGTAATATTTATTACGAAGACTTATCATTATCCAAGTACGTGAGTGCACAGTAACTAAGGATGTTGTTACCCGGTGAAAGGAGATCGTTAGGTAATGGTAATAATGGTTGACGTAATCATTTTGAAAAAAAAAAAAAATGAATTATCTGAGTAGTAGTCGACGAAACCAGCTTCAGAGGAAAGCCTGCAGATTCAGTATCCTTTATTATAAAAGACAAAACTCTGCTTAAACAGAAGTATGGAGGGAAAAAATGAACTGATGATGATTCGGAAAAAGTAATATTGTCTGGCGATTCGTATTTAACATTGTCTCACACGAAGAATGTCCTTTTTGTAAGGAGAATGTCCAAACACGTTTGTGATCTACCTTCGTCAGTCTTTATTGTAAATTCTACCCGCACGATGTTCTCCAAGTAATTTTAAGATTTCTGCTTCAAACAACCGTCACCGATTATCTCCACGCTCATTACTGTAATAAAATTATAGGCATGACAGTTTACTTATGTTTCATCTGAAACTAGAAGCTTATGTTTCATCGGAAACTAGAAGCTACGTAATAAGTGCAATGAGATAATAGGAAGAGGTGGACTTGCCAAAAAGCTGGCCTGTGTTTATTTCAGTTTGACATTATTTGTTATTCGTAGAACATAACATCTGCCCGCTTCAGACTTATTTTAGGTTGTGGTTTGGTAATTACGTACATATTATAACTTTTCGAACGTTTATTGCCGAATCACAGTTACACAGGTCGTGCGGAAGCGTTCTCGCTTCCCGCGCCCGGGTTCCCGGGTTCGATTCCCGGCGGGGTCAGGGATTTTCTCTGCCTCGTGATGACTGGGTGTTGTATGATGTCCTTAGGTTAGTTAGGTTTAAGTAGTTCTAAGTTCTAGGGGACTGATGACCATAGATGTCAAGTCCCATAGTGCTCAGAGCCATTTGAACCATTTGAATTTGAACAGTTACACATTGTATTTTCAAGAAAGAATGATTTCTATAACTACTGTGAATCAGTGATCCATATGTGCGAGGCTCCAGCACTGATTTTGTTTTTGACTGAAAAGTGTGCTGGCGACAGTCACATTGCAGTAAGAAGCACAATAAAACATAACAAATGATATTTTTCGTGTTTTATACTATTACTTTAAAAAATGATTCCTGTTTGATTTTTATTGTTGTTATGCATTTCGTTTATTTTTGCCCACAACAAACAATATCTCCAAAGATGTACCAAACGCGACAGCTGTGTGAACTGTTGTGAAAGTAACACGCCCAACCAGAGACAGAAAGCTGCTCTCGCTTCTCTCGCCGTTTTTGTTCTCTCCTGTTCGTAAGAAAAAAAATTAAAAAAAATAAAAAATTCTGTCGCACTGCCACCAGAGAACTCTGATTTCGTCCTGCAGTGCCCTTACTTGGCAGCATGAATTCCACTCACAAAGAGAAATGCGCAGCTGTTCATCTGACTAATTGCAGTACAGCGGTCTCAAATATCGCTGGGCGGAATCCTGCGCCATGTAATGTCTCCAGTGATGATTTCTGTCGGGACGTCAATGCCTTTATCCCAGTTGCTAGTGTTGCCGATTTTCGTCAGCGCTCCGCCACCCCCTTACTTCCACCCCTCAGCTTTGCCGCAAAGTAAGTCTTTCCAGTTACTCCTGCAACCTGAAATTACCAGACTGATTGGACTGCGTCTGTATAGTTGGCTTATGTTCGACCTTGTGCAAAGGCAATGAGAGAGGAGGAAGAAAAATAAAACAACAAGTAAGGATACGGCGCTTAGAGGATCTCCAGCCAGGCCAGCAACTTATTTGCGTCCTAGCTGACGCCCAGTGATGTTTCCCTCCGCAGGATCTGATGAAACCTGCTACAGAAGACCGGAACTATGTACGGCCTGGCACAAAGACGCATAAAACGAACAATCACCTCCAAACATTCGAACGGAACACAGGGGAGGAATACTGAAAGGGTGAGCCTAATGTAGTGCGAATACCACCAAAAACCAAAGTGGGGTTGTTACGTGATTTGTTTACATTTTGCGCTAAGTGCGAAACTTAAATAATGCACATATTTGCCCTGTTGTTAAATATTTAGTTACTAGTGTCAGTAGCGGTGTACGATTGTTGCTACTGCGGATGCAAATCGAAATACGGGAAGGAGAAAAAATTAAATTTCATAGGCAATTTTTACAAATGCTAGTATGTATTGTAAAATATCAGGACTGCAGTGTTATTTCATTTAACTGAATGGCAGTATGTTTACGAGACAAATGCTAGAAAAATTCGGTAGTGGTGCAGTGTGCTGGCAGTCTGTCCGTCCGTTGAATGTATATATACTGCGAGTAATGTTCATCTGCAGATGGTGTTTATATATGAATAATTGGCGTGAGAGGAATGGAGAGGAAACGGTTTGCGAAAGCGGTAGGAAGGAAATAATGACTTCAACCCGCGCAGGGCATTGCGGCAAAGCACCGGCGACAGCTGAGAATTTGTGGCAGACCAGGACAAGACATTTGCATGCTCCTCTCTTCTAGAACTAGTGCCTTAACCACCTCGGCTATCCGGACACGCTCTCTGTCACTCAAATTCCTAACTTCCCGCTCCCCGCACCGAAAAGACTCCCGCCAGTTAACCCCTACTCGCAGATTTCGGCAGTATGGTTGCCGTAACAGTTCGGAAGTTGTTTGTGCATCCGTTGTGTAACTTCTTCAAACAGCCGTCACGCCCTTAGAATTAAAGAGATGCGTAATGTCTCTGCGATGGAACAGACACCACTCATTTTTAAGATATACAACTAAACAACGGCAGTGACTAGTTCGCAATCTCTCTGGCGTCCTTGGTGAACTAGTTGTACTATTTTAAATAACAACTGAATTAAAACTGTAGTGTTCTCGCAGTCATGTCCCTTCCAAACACCTCATTCTAGGCATTTTTAGCTGAAGGTTCCACAGCAAACCTTAACAGATTTTCCATCACTACACTCGTCTCTACCAGATTTCTCGGACTCTGTTAAAGAGGTGTAGGATCCTGTTTAAAGAAACTCACGTGTCTCTGCGAATCACTGGATAGGAGCGTTAAGATTGTCAACTATACTTCATAATACGCAAATATCTTTGTACGATCGTTTGTTGAAAATGCTGTTTCAATATCTGGAACAGTTTGCGATTATGACATGCCAGGAGTACCCACACTAATTGAGGAGGTACTGTTGAAAATATTTAATGATCTATACCCAAAAATATTTTTGAATAAAAAGTTGAAATTTTCAATTTTCGGTAGGTTCGCTCCCATTCGGAGTTGACTCGTACCATTACAGTACAATCTTACACGCCATTCTGCTACTGCTGAAACACACTGCCTGTCATTAAAAGAGAAGTACGTAGAAAGGGAGGAGGAAACGAAACGAAACTTCACGGGTTGGGAAGGTATGTGATATTATTTCAGTGGTTGTTGTTGTTGTTGTTGTTGTGGTGGTCTTCAGTCCTGAGACTGGTTTGATGCAGCTCCCCATGCTACTCTATCCTGTGCAAGGTTTTCATCTCCCAGTACCTACTGCAGCCTACATCCTTCCGAATCTGCTTAGTGTATTCATCTCTTGGTCTCCCTCTACGATTTTTACCCTCCACGCTGCCCTCCAATGCTAAATTGGTGATCCCGTGATGCCTCAGAACATTTCCTACCAACCGGTCCCTTCTTCTTATCAAGTTGTGCCACAAACTCCTCTTTTCCCCAATGCTATTCAATACCTCCTCATTAATTATGTGATCTACCCATATAATCTTAAGCATTATTCTGTAGCACAACATTTCGAAAGCTTCTATTCTCTTCTTGTCCAAACTGTTTATCGTCCATGTTTCACTTCCATACATGGCTACACTCCATACAAATACTTTCAGAAACGACTTCCTGACACTTAAATCAATACTCGATGTTAACAAATGTCTCTTCTTCAGAAACGCTTTCGTTGCCATTGCCAGTCTACATTTTATATCCTCTCTACTTCGACCATCATCAGTTATTTTGCTCCCCAAATAGCAAAACTCCTTACAATCTTACTAACTCCATTCTGCTACTGCTGAAACACACTGCCTGTCAAAAAAGTAGTACCTAGAAAGGGAGGAGGAGACTAAACGAGACTTCACGGGTTGGGAAGGTATGTGTAATTATTTCAGTGATTACAATACCGCATCATATTTACAAAGCATATGAGCCCCTTATCAGTATGGCATTGTTTTTGACATGAAGTTCTTCATTAGGTCATGACGTTGCACCCCCTATGAGGATGAGTGTGATAAACCTCTTGTAACGCCTCCTAAGACAAGATGGTCCACAACTGTTGTAATTGGTCGTTAATGTCCTGTTGTGTGCAGCAGATTGGACTGAGTTGACATCCTGTCTGATCTCGTGTGTTCCATTGACGACAGATCTAGGGATCTTGCGGGTCACATGGTGTGATTTACTGTTAACATTTCGAGATTATACGTTCCTCGAAGAATCAGTCAAAATACTTTACTGCTTCCACCTACGTTTAAAGACGACAAGACCGTGTAAGTAAAATTAGAGAGACTGGAGATCACACGGAGCCCTACCATTCGCGACTGGAACAGAATAAGAAGGAAGTGAAAGCGCTACACAATGTACCCTCCACTAAGCACCATAAGGAGGGTTGCGGAGTGTAGATGTAGGTGAAGCCAATCTTGTTCTGTGTGTGAGTTGTTTCTCCTGGATGTTCGGCCTTACTTTTATGTTACACTCTGTAGCTCAATACACAAACCATTTATAGGTAAACGTAGTCAGCTGACCGGAATTAGTTCCTCCGTTTCAGCCTTTGGAGGAGTGCGTTTCGTATCACGCACAACGAGACAGTGATGCGACTTCCGCATGATAATAGGTGTTATTAAAGGTTGTCCGTTAGCTATATGTTCCGTAGATCATGTGTAAGATTTTTATCGGAATGATAACAAAATTTGAGAGTATGGCTACTTGCTGACAGTTCACAAGGTACCAAACAGCATAATGGCCTTAATTTAATAAGAATAAACAAACAGCAAAGTACCTTTGTGCGGACGATCCGGCTTGCCGATGACCCGTGCGTAGTTTGACGATTTTTGAAAAAAGAAACAAAGCGTGACGTGTTGTGTTGTAAGTTGAACGATTATTTTCACTTTAAATTTGTGGTTGTGAAGACGTAGATGATGAAAACATCCGCAGATGGTTAGATATCGATGATTATGAACCAGTATTTGGATAGTTGATTGGCACTGATATGATGAAAAATGTGTATTCGGATGAGGAAGAGAGCGAAGACTAGGCGACCGAGGAACCTGTTACCACACGCTACCGAGGCACTTAAATGAATTGATCTACTGTTCAAATAGTAGGTAAAAAATCCGTTTGACTGTATCAGATTTTTGAATCCCTTGAAAATGAGAACCGTTGTCAGGAAAGAAAAGATTATGGACGATTATTTCGTAAAAGAGAATTGAAAACAATTGATACGAAATACAAAGTGTTTTTTTCGGTTGTCCTTGTAATATCAGATCCACGTTGGTCTGGCTTATTCCCCCGTTTGCTACATTAGCCGTTAACACTAGTCATAAAGCTATGATACTCTGAACTTTTCTTAAAGAAAGACTGATTCATATGCTGCTAGGTTTTAATCAAAAATCGTCTTTGGAATATTACGAGTTGTCCAAAAACAATTGTTTGAAGCTAAATTTAAAATATGCTTTGTTACTTGCGAGACATTTTGTGTTAGCGGACAAACGATCAAAGTACTTCTGTATCTCAAGTATGCTGGGGTTAAAATGGATCCGGAACTTCTGTTGTATTTACAATAACCACTATGAAAAACGTTTTAAGTTGCACAGGAAGAACGTTTATTTGTTGAGGACCGATTTCCGACTATTTGTCTACTATCAAATCAGCCAAAAATGCAACTTTGGCGTTACACCAGTCATACAGTGGGAACGCAAGTTAGCGATGAACACATGTGGAGGGCACGTTATCTACTGTAGCACTTACTGACTTTATGGGCCATTTTTCCACTTGTATCACTGGTGTAATGCAGGACGCCGGCCGCGGTGGGCGAGCGGTTCTAGGCGCTTCAGTCCGGAACCGCGCTGCGGCTACGCTCGCAGGTTCGAATCCTGCCTCGGGCATGGATGTGTGTGATGTTCTTAGGTTATTTAGGTTTAAGTAGTTCTAACTCTAGGGGACTGATGACCTCAGAAGTTAAGTCCCATGCTACTTAGAGCCATTTGAACCATTTTTTTTTAATGCAAGACTTGCGTTTTGATGTAATAAAGGACAAACAGTGCGGAACCGTTCATCACTGAATAAATATTCTTCCAGTACCACTTAAGACAGTTTTCATAACGGTAGTTGTAAACGACCAAAAATTTTTGCGGCTGCATGTAACTCCATTCTTAGCCATTTACAGCTTTAATAATGAATAACAGAGGTAATTTTTTTCCCTGAACTTTTGTGGTTTTGAACATCACAATTATTTTCAAATTTTGGTCATTATTTATGATGAGCTGCAATAGTGAATACGCATGTTGTGAACAAACAGATAAAATACTTGACACCTTGAGAAGACGTCTACCACATGATTGTTGGTGAACACGACACGGTTGCCTTTCTACAGCCAATATTTGTTTTTATTGGTTAACTACCCAAGAAACGTGCGCTAACAGATTGACCTGAGCAGCCGGCGTCATACCGCTATCTCCTACAGCTGTTGCTATCTCCCACCAAACATCGGACACCGATGAGTGCGTTGCGACGGTATTGCTTATCGCGGTTTCGCTTCCTACTCTCGAGCGCTTGCTATGTGGAAACGGGCAGCCGAAAGACGCTAGGATCAGCGTGTTGGCGGAGGGGCAGAGGAGGGGTGGGTGCCGCGAATACGTCATCAAGAGTGGTTTGTGGCGTGGCGCGCAAGCCGCCAGTACAGCCTTCACACCTTCGCGGCGCGGACCAACTCTTCGCTGCCTGCTAGAAGTGGGCGTCGCGTGCGCCCAAAGTGCCGAGTGCTGTCGGTCTACGCACGGCTGGAGCTCTAGGTCTGCGTTGCTTCCACGGACAGCCAGCTGCTTTCCCCAGAGTGAAGGAGAAAGTGGCGCACGCGCGTGGTTACGGCAGCACGCAGAGATGGACGGGTCGCAGCCTCGTAGGTGAGTGCCAGCGAACGATGCTGTGCTCGCCTTTTTCCATCTTTGTGACATACTCGTAGCGCGCGAGTGGCGCACGCTAGTCCAAGTTCTGGGTAATCCCTACAATTGGTCAGCGCCTCCCCCCCCCCCCCCCCCCCCTCACTTCCGCGGACTTAAGTTCTCTCTTGTGCTAAGCGGTGATCGTGATGTTTTTTCTGAGTACATTTCTCACACCGATCGTAAACAGCTACGTTTTTAACATTAGTGTATCTTAAAACTACTGTTCTTTTCTTTTTAAAAACGTCGTATATGTGAACCGCCAAGAGCAGCTGATAAATGAAATATTAGTAACCATCGGTTTCGATCATTGTTCATTTTCAGGTACCATGAAATTATATGTATTGTAACTAGTTAATCTTTGTGCTCTGTCATAAACGGGTTCCATCCTTCTATGTGGAGTACGTTGTGCACACTGACGTATGGGCAGTATTGTGTGTGCAGCGTACACTCCACCCAGAAGAACGGAATAGCTTTATGACAGTTTTCAAAGATTGAAATTATTTATATTGTAATTAGTTATTGTCCCTGAAGATCATCAGACGATCGAAACGGATGGTAAATGATTTATTTATCATCAGCTCTTGGCAGTTCTGAAGTACAACTTTTATTTTCAAACCGTTACGAACTGTGGGGCACCATCTTTACAAAATACACTGTCCTAAATGGTCCACCTGGAAACGCTAGGTAGTAAATGGGACACAGAGAGAAAGAGAATGAGAATGACAATGACAGTTATCATATTAGCAGATCGTTACACAGCCGACATAACGGCGTACGTTTACCGTTTTAAATGATTATAAGGTCAGCATCAGTACACATTTCAGCATACCAATGTTTCCAGTATGGTTCAAATGGCTCTCAGCACTATGGGACTTAACATCTGAGGTCATCAGTCCCCTAGACTTATAACTACTTAAACCTAACTAACCTAAGGACATCACACACGTCCATGCCCGAGGCAGGATTCGAACCTGCGACCGTAGCAGCAGCACGGTTTCAGACTGAAGCGCCTAGAACCGCTCGGCCACAGTGGCCGGCTTTCCAGTATGTGGCGCAGGTTAATGAATAACGTCGATCTCGCCATAAACGATGCCAGGACTAGTTGCGAAACGAGATGCAGTCCAGAGCTAGTTTCAGCTTACTGCATTCTTCTTAATAGTCACTCCTTTAGCCTTCTTGTTTTTATGTCAAAACCGTTACCTCAACTTCAGGGAAATAATTTATCGAGTATTAGTGTCTTCATCGCTTTCGCTCTTTAGCGTTGTAGTGGCCATTCATTTAATAGAGATGTGACATCGCCCGTAGAAATCGTAGTGATCCAGTCATGATCTACAATTTGTTTTGCAGCAGGCTGACAATTTTATCTTTGATCTCTCGAAAACCTACCACTCTACGAGACTTCTTTCATTTGAATGTAGTGTACCACTGTACTTCACTGCACTGTGTGTAGCGTCGTATGTGGGACATGCAGAACTGTTAGTCAATATTAAAAAGCAAGTTCTCTTCACCTCCGTGTCCTACATGATTATAATATGTTTTACCGATTAAATTGGAACCTAATTTGCCGCTTAACCGACTGTTTCCCGACCGAGCAAGTTATACTGACTTGCGATTTTTAAAGACAGCGATCGTGGGCTTCTTAGATTTTCAACACGTGTTCTCCCTTCACGTACAACAAATTTTCAGCATTTCTTTGACTTGCTTGCTCAGAATTTACGACGATATTCCTCTGTAGGAAAACTAGTATTTCTTTCCAAGCCTCTCTGAAAGTAAAGTTGTAAGGACATAGCGCTCGGCTATGCTCATCCAAGGACGCGGGAAGAGAGACGTAGCGGCCTTGGTTGGACGTCCGACCTGGTTTTCCCTGTCACTGAACTACGGAAATCCCAAAGCAGGTTGACGAGATCTTCAGTAACAAACAATAACATAGGGTACCTGCACGACTGAGCTCTTACGTCGGCACCGAGAGTTTTACAGTGGTCACGTGCAAACCACAGTGTACTCGTCTTATCAAGTGATTATCTGCAATGTTGTTAAACACAGTAATGAAATAAAAGCCTCACTTTTAAATGTATCCACGTTCGTCGTCTTCTCTATCCCACAGCTGTACGCGTTTTGTCTCGCATTCCTTTTGCGGTACGGATTCGTAGTGGTCTCGCTTAAACGTTCCACTCAGTAAGTCATTAAATGATTCAGGGTTACCTATTGTGATTTACATTTTTCCATTGTTCCAGTATCGAATATTTCGGTGTATAATGATGTGCATATCAGCTGAAATGTTATTAAATGTCTATTTTCGTGAAAATAAGAACGTGATTTTTAAATAACACAATCTTTAGAGATATAGAACGCAAAGGATTTCCACTATATCCGCGTTGCTCTCTATTCTGTACGAAAACAAGAGTTCCAGTCATCACTTTCCAACATACAGTACGCGAATGCGATTTTACCAACATACTTGAGCCATTTATTTTACAGAGCGTATCCTTTACGTCGTATATTTGTGAAATTCTTTCGAGGTTCAGTTTCATACCAGGAGTTATTGTCTACTAATGGAGACGACAATCGACCACACTGAGGCGTGCAGTTCGCCGCTGTTTTTCCAGCGTCCTTGCGTTGAGTTCGTCCACAGCGTAGGCAAGGTGGGCGTGGCCTTCGCAACACGTGGCTGCACGGGATGTGTAATCTGACACTGGCTGTAGCCGGGTAACCGTGCTCTGCACAGCACCTTTTGCGTTTCGCCTTCCTCCTTGCGCAAGGTCACTGACTTGCAGCAGCAGCAGCAGCAGCAGCAGCAGTGCGTGGGACAGGATAAACATTTTGTGTGCGAGATCTCGACGGAGCGAGGTGCCGCAGTCGTCAGCACACTGGACTCGCATTCGGTCCTCCCAACCAGATTTATGTTTTCCGTGATTTCCCTAAATCGTTCCAGGCAAATGCCGGGAAAGTCCCTTCGACGGGGCCCATCGTTGAGGCAATCCGAGGCCGAGCTCCGTCTCTAATGACACCGATATCGACGGGACGTGAAACCCCAATCTTGCTTCCTTATTTTTTTATTTTTTTTTTGCAAGTTTTGGAGTGCATATTGCCATGCACAGTGTTCATTCGTTGAGTTTGTGCTAAGCATAAGCGAGCAGCGTCCGTGTGTTAATGAAGTCAAGTGAGAGCTGTGGTGCTAAACTGACCGACAAACTGCGAGATAATTTTTAATTTAATGAACACTCTGTCTTCTTCACATGGCTGCATGTACGCGTGGCGAGTCGCGTAAGATGTAACACCCATTTTATTTCGTGGACAGTTCAAGTTATCGATCCGAAATTTTTTCAACAAATGATACTACACAGAGAGGCATTTAATTTTGTTGCATAGTTAATGCTCGTAAGTCGTACATTGACCAAAATATTGCAGCAAATACAATTTTTTTGTGTAAATATGTACTATCATTAACGACATTTGAAATCTCGTGAAGAGACGAATACAGTGAAATAGCGGTTGTTAGTGTCTGCGTTGAAACTTTTCGCAAATGTACTCAAGAAATGTGCTCTTATTGAAAGGCAAGGCGGACGGTCATAATTGGCTAATGCGATGTAAATGGTGCCAAGTGGCGTTATTATGCCAGTTTATATGCAGCAGGAAGACAGGCCTACTTTACTAACAGTAACATAAAACTTATTTCCCCATGGCCCTACTTTATTCGACGTAGGTACAGGTCAGCTACGAGTTTTGTAAATGGAACTGTATGCTAACTTATAGAGCATCGGATGCGTCTTAGGAAAACTGTTTTATTTACTTATTTGGCCTTCGGCATCTGACGGCCATTTTAGGCAACTAAAAGGTAAACAAGTGACAGAATACAAGACGTAAATTGATAACATAAAAGAAGCCTGCTGTTGATTAACATGCTTGTAAAATGTTGAGCAGTAGGTTTTGATAATTTAATGGAAAAGACCTAGGAAAAATACAATAATATTAACGACTAACAGTTCCGTTGCGGCACAAATATAAGTTACAAACACAAAGTTTACAAAGGCGTTTGAGATACTGTGAAAAAAAAGAAATGTTTAAAATGTGTCTCTGTACAAAGGTTTAACCGAACAGCTTTCACGGAAACAGGTAAACAGTCGATAGGCTTAATACAGCGGCGTATCCTCGTCTGAGAGAGCCACTTGATGGTGTTTACATCGCTATAGCGATTCGGCCACCTTGCCTTTCAGCTTTAGCACATTTCTCCGATTCTCTGCGAAAATGTTCAAGGACAACATTAACAACCGGTTTATCATTTTACTCAAATATTCGAGAGCCTTCGAATGCCGCTTAACAAACTATGGCGTTTCATTAAAAAACGTCATAGAATACTTCGATTGATGTAGTAGAGCAACAATAATACAAAAAAAACTATCTGCCCAGTGAGTACTATCATGTTCCGAAATATTCGTTTCGATGTCTTGAACCTTCCACGAAATAAGAAATGTTCTCTCTCTCTCTCTCTCTCTCTCTCTCTCTCTCTCTCTCTCTCTCTCTCTCTCTCCTCCTTTTTCATTTCTTTTTTTAAGCCCTTTCTCCTTTACCTAAGTTAACTCATTGTGTGAGCATCATCTAAAAGCTTTTAAACGATACAATTGAACCATTGGAAACTGTAAAACTGCTTTTAAAATTCAATCGAAAAATTATTTTTTAAATATTTTGCAATTTTTTATACGCAATTCGTTATTTACAGCAAGCAGTCAAGTATAGTAATATAACATTTCGCGGTGCACGGACTAATTTTTCTTCTTGATCAATCCGAATATTTCCAGGTTGAAATTTTCGTTCTTCTGCGTAGAGTGCGTTGATATGATACTTCCTGACAGTTTAAAACTGTTTGCCGAACCTGCACTCGAACCCAGAACGTTTGCCTTTCGTGATCAAGTATTCTACCAACGGAGCTATCACGGCACGATTCTAGACCCGTCCGCTCAGGTTTAGTTCCGTCAGTGCCTCATATCCTACCTTCCACACTGAAACTTGAGAGATCCCGGGCTCGAATCCTGGCCCGGCACACAGCTTTAATCCACCAGAAAGTATCAATCCGAGTATTGGTTGGCAGCAGATCTCCATTCTTCATGTCGTTCCAGTTTTCTCTTCATTTCTCCGTAGACTTTAAATTCCACATTTTGCGTAATCTAGTCTGTGTGCCTTAGTCGCTGTCTTGCTTTAGGTCTCTTTCCGTTATGATAACCCTCCATTGTTGTCTTCAAAAGTCCCTCATCTATCGTTAGATGAAAGGCAAACATAAATGTGTGACTAGTGAAAGGCGAAAATACCGGGTGATCCAAATGTCAGTATAAATTTGAAAACTTAGTAAACCACTGAATAATGTAGATAGAGAGGTAAAAATTGACATACATGCTTGGAATGACATGGGGTTTTATTAGAACAAAAAAAAAAAAAAAAAAAACACCCTCCCCGTACTGCTAGACGCGTGAAAGATCTCTTGCGCGCGTCGTTTGGTGATGATCGTGCGCTCAGCCGCCACTTTCGTCATGCTTGGTCTCGCAGGTCCCCAGACCTCAGTCGGTGCGATTATTGGCTCTGGGGTTACCTGAAGACGCAAGTGTATCGTGATCGACCGACATCTCTAGGGATGCTGAAAGACAACATCCGACGCCAATGGCTCACCATAACTCCGGACATGCTTTGCAGTGCTTTTCACAACATTATTCCTCGACTACAGCTATTGTTGAGGAATGATGGTGGACATATTGAGCATTTCCTGTAAAGAACATCGTCTTTGCTTTGTCTTACTTTGTTATGGTAATTATTGCCATTCTGATCAGATGAAGCGCCATCTGTCGGACATTTTTTGAACGTTTGTATTTTTTTGGTTCTAATAAAACCCCATGTCATTCCAAGCATGTGTGTCAATTTGTACCTCTCTATCTACATTATTCCGTGATTTATTCAGTTTTCAAATTTATACTGACTTTTTGATCACCCGGTAACTAACCCTATACACTAAAGGGGGTAAAATGCTACTTTGCTACCAACCATCGTAAATTTCACTACTCTGTATTTTATTCGAAGAAAGACGTAAGTTATGGTTTGTGCACTAGTTAATTACAATTATAAGGTATCCGACTGCCGACGGCCTTGCCGCAGTGGTGGAAACGTATCACGGTTCCCGTCAGACCACCGCAGTTAAGAGCTGTCCCGCATGGGGCTTGCGCTGGGTGAGTCACCGCCCGGGTCTGCCGTGCGCTGTTGGCAAGCGGGGTGCACTCAGCCCTTGTGAGGGCAATTGCGGAGCTACTGGACTGGGAAGTAGCGTGGCACCGGTCACGAAAACAGAACGGCCGGGAGGGCGGTGTGCTGGCCACGCGCCCTTCCGCATCCGCATCCAGTGACGTCTAAGGGTGAGCACGTACCGTTGGGCCTTCAGGACCTGTTCGGACGGTGTTTGTTTGTTTTTTTTTAATCTTTATTCACAAAACCGTTGGCATTATACACTCTTAACCCACTTCCTCATGTGATTAGTGCATCCTAAAACTTTATACAAAACATTAATTGCAGCTAATTACAATTTCTTTGAGTGAGCTACAGCCAGATCTAATTAACAATGGGCAACTTAATTATTATTATTATTCTCTTTGGAAAGCCTACCTATAACTAGTCTCTACTGTCTGCAGCGTCACAGGCGTGTCAGCAGTTTACAAACCTATATCATCGAGTTAACCCCGATGACCCTGCCGCTGACCCTGGGCAGACCAACGATGTTAGTCGCTGCAGGTTCCCAACTAATTTCCTAATTCTAAGTCCTGCTAACTAATTCTATTTTATGTCATATCCGGTGCTTGTCCTATATCGGTGACGTTGCACCCCACTCCCCCTTGTCCTGTACGTGGCGGATTCCAGACTGTGAGGAAAGTCGGCCGGTCCACGCACGGCGGTATGGGAATAGGGCACTGGACTCAGCTGGTATTAGGTATGTCTCAGATTGTTAATTAACTAATGTCCCTCAGGTAGTCTATCAACACTTTTCGTGATACCTCGTTAGCCAATTTATTCAGAGTTCGAGAAGTGTCTTCTCGTCGAAATAAGTGGTAAGTGTCGTGGTCGGGCAGTTGTTCTCGTAATGTAGATGCTACGTCATTGAAAAGGGGGCACTCGTAAACCACATGATCGGGAGTACCCTCTAATGCACCACATTCCCAAATCGACATAGATATTCGGGTAGGGCCCATGACCAGTGAGAAAGTGGAATAATCCCCGGGTTGGTTCAAAGTATTTCGTGGCCAGTCGTTCCCTAACATCCGGTACAAATTCAAATGCTCTACGACCTTTTTCTTCTGCTTCCCACGATTCCTGCCACAACTGCTCACCTCTCCGCCTTATCTCACCCTTATTCTCAACCCTAATGCCTAATATGTCCTCTGTTTTCGCAGTATTCCCTTTTTTGGCCCAGTTCCATGCAGCCTGTTCTCGAAGTTTGATGTCCAGGGGGGCAGAGCCCCATTATAATTAATAGGGCTCCCCCTGTAGACCCCCCACAGATCTATACCCTATTTCTCTGAACTCTTCTCACTGTGAAGGCGGCCACTACCCTCGTGAGCCTCTGCGCCCGGGCTCCCGAGCCATAACCCACTATTGATGTCAGGATACTATTGTGATATATTTCTTTGTCTTATAAGTTATTCATTTGTAGGTCACATACGAAATAAGTACAAAATGTCTTGTTTTACATCCATACTGGCGATACCAGATTGGCGGGAACCGCGATTTAGCACCAGCTGCAATCATGTGTTTTGTTATGATTGAAGCAGCAGTTCCAGTGATCAGAATTTCTGCTCTAATAAGATGCACACAGACTGTCAACGATGAATTAACTATAGAGAGCATAAGGAGTTTTTCAGGCTAAGCTGCACTTGAGAACGTTGAGTTAAAGATCTTAATACACTACTGGCCATTAAACTTGCTACACCACGAAGATGACGTGCTACAGACGCGAAATTTAACCGACAGGAAGAAAATGCTGCATATATATATATATATATATATATATATATATATATATATATATATATATATAAATGATTAGCTCTTCAGAACATTCACACAAGGTTGGCGCCGGTGGCGACACCTACAGCGTGCTGACATGAGGAAAGTTTCCAACCGATTTCTCATACACAAACAGCAGTTGACCGGCGTTGCCTTGTACAACGTTGTTGTGATGCCTCGTGTAAGGAGGAGAAATGCGTACCATCACGTTTCCGACTTTGATAAAGGTCGGATTGTAGCCTATCGCGATCGCGGTTTATCGTATCACGACATTGCTGCTCGCGTTGGTCGAGATCCAATGACTGTTAGCAGAATATGGAATCGGTGGGTTCAGGAGGGTAATACGGAACGCCGTGCTGGATCCCAACGGTCTCGTATCACTAGCAGTCGAGATGACAGGCATCTTATCCGCATGGCTGTAACGGATAGTGCAGCCACGTCTCGATCCCTGAGTCAACAGATGGGGACATTTGCAAGACAACAACCATCTGCACGAACAGTTCGACGACGTTTGCAGCAGCATGGACTATTAGCTCGGACACCATGGCTGCGGTTACCCTTGACGCTGCATCACAGACAGGAGCGCCTGCGAACATGGGCGCACGAATGGCAAAACGTAATTTTTTCGGATGAACCCAGGTTCTGTTTACAGCATCATGTTGGTCGCATCCGTGTTTGGCGACATCGCGGCGAACGCACATTGGAAGCGTGTATTCGTCATCGCCATACTGGCGTATTACCCGGCGTGATGGTATGGGGTGCCATTGGTTACACGTCTCTGTCACCTCTTGTTCGCATTGACGGCACTTTGAACAGTGGACGTTACATTTCAGATGTGTTACAACCCGTGGCACTACCCTTCATTCGATCCGTGCGAAATCCTACATTTCAGCAGAATAATGCATGACCGCATGTTGCAGGTCCTGTACGGGCCTTTCTGGATACATAAAATGTTTGACTGCTGCCCTGGCCAGCACATTCTCCAGATCTCTCACCAATTGAAAACGTTTGGTCAATGGTGACCAAGCAACTGGCTCGTCACAATACGCCAGGCACTTCTCTTGATGAACTGTGGTATCGTGTTGAAGCTGCATGGGCAGCTGTACCTTTACACGCCATCCAAGCTCTGTTTGACTTAATGCGCAGGCGTATCAAGGCCGTTATTACGGCCAGAGGTAGTTGTTCTGGGTACTGATTTCTCAGGACCTATGCACCCAAATTGCGTGAAAATGTAATCCAATGAATACCCGTTTATCATCTGCATTTCTTCTTGGTGTAGCAATTTTAATGGCCAGTAGTGTATTATATAGATTATATAATGGTAAGACAGAGATTTAGGAACCAGGTTTTAAACTGTAAGACATTTCCAGGGGCAGATGTGGACTCTGACCACAATCTATTGGTTATGACCTGTAGATTAAAACTGAAGAAACTGCAAAAAGGTGGGAATTTAAGGAGATGGGACCTGGATAAACTGACTAAACCAGAGGTTGTACAGAGTTTCAGGGAGAGCGTAAGGGAACAATTGACAGGAATGGGGGAAAGAAATACAGTAGAAGAAGAATGGGTAGCTTTGAGGGATGAAGTAGTGAAGGCAGCAGAGGACCAAGTAGGTAAAAAGACGAGGGCTGGTAGAAATCCTTGGGTAACAGAAGAAATATTGAATTTAATTGATGAAAGGAGAAAATATAAAAATGCAGTAAATGAAGCAGGCAAAAAGGAATACAAACGTCTCAAAAATGAGATCGACAGGAAGTGCTAAGCAGGGATGGCTAGAGGACAAATGTAAGGATGTAGAGGCTTATCCCACTAGGGGAAAGATAGATACTGCCTACAGGAAAATTAAAGAGACCTTTGGAGAGAAGAGAACCACTTGTGTGAATATCAAGAACTCTGATGGCAACCCAGTTCTAAGCAAAGAAGGGAAGGCAGAAAGGTGGAAGGAGTATATAGGGGATTTATACAAGGGTGATGTACTTGAGGACAATATTATGGAAATGGAAGAGGATGTAGATGAAGATGAAATGGGAGATACGATACTGCGTGAAGAGTTTGACAGAGCACTGAAAGACCTGAGTCGAAACAAGGCCCCCGAAGTAGACAACATTCCATTGGAACTACTGACGGCCTTGGGAGAGCCAGTCCTGACAAAACTGTACCATCTGGTGAGCAAGACGTATGAAACAGGCGAAATACCCTCAGACTTCAAGAAGAATATAATAATTCCAATCCCAAAGAAAGCAGGTGTTGACAGATGTGAAAATTACCGAACTATCAGTTTAATAAGCCACGGCTGCAAAATATTAACACGAATTCTTTACAGACGAATGGAAAAACTAGTAGAAGCCGACCTCGGGGAAGATCAGTTTGGATTCCGTAGAAATACTGGAACACGTGAGGCAATACTGACCTTACGACTTATCTTAGAAGAAAGATTAAGGAAAGGCAAACCTACGTTTCTAGCATTTGTAGACTTAGAGAAAGCTTTTGACAATGTTGACTGGAATACTCTCTTTCAAATTCTAGAGGGGGCAGGAGTAAAATACAGGGAGCGAAAGGCTATTTACAATTTGTACAGAAACCAGATGACAATTATAAGAGTCGAGGGACATGAAAGGGAAGCAGTGGTTGGGAAGGGAGTGAGACAGGGTTGTAGCCTCTCCCCAATGTTATTCAATCTGTATATTGAGCAAGCAGTAAAGGAAACAAAAGAAAACTTCGGAGTAGGTATTAAAATCCATGGAGAAGAAATAAAAACTTTGAGGTTCGCCGATGACATTGTAAATCTGTCAGAGACAGCAAAGGACTTGGAAGAGCAGTTGAACGGAATGGATAGCGTCTTGAAAGGAGGATACAAGATGAACATCAACAAAAGCAAAACGAGGATAATAGAATGTAGTCGTATTAAGTCGGGTGATGCTGAGGGAATTAGATTAGGAAATGAGACACTTAAAGTAGTAAAGGAGTTTTGCTATTTAGGGAGTAAAATAACTGATGATGGTCGATGTAGAGAGGATATAAAATGTAGACTGGCAATGGCAAGGAAATCGTTTCTGAAGAAGAGAAATTTGTTAACATCGAGTATAGATTTAAGTGTCAGCAAGTCGTTTCTGAAAGTATTTGTATGGAGTGTAGCCATGTATGGAAGTGAAACATGGACGATAAATAGTTTGGACAAGAAGAGAATAGAAGCTTTCGAAATGTGGTGCTACAGAAGAATGCTGAAGATTAGATGGGTAGATCACATAACTAATGAGGAAGTATTGAATAGGATTGGGGAGCAGAGAAGTTTGTGGCACAACTTGACCAGAAGAAGGGATCGGTTGGTAGGACGTGTTCTGAGGCATCAAGGGATCACCAATTTAGTATTGGAGGGCAGCGTGGGGGGTAAAAATCGTAGAGGGAGACCAAGAGATGAATACACTAAGCAGATTCAGAAGGATGTAGGTTGCAGTAGGTACTGGGAGATGAAGAAGTTTGCACAGGATAGAGTAGCATGGAGAGCTGCATCAAACCAGCCTCAGGACTGAAGACGACAACAACAACAGTGTATTTCCCAGCGCGGCACGACACTTCGTCGTATTAACAACTTGGGAGACAGACGCTGAATATTTGCTTCCTCCAAGCGAGTAATACTTGATCTCATATCTGTCAGGCAGTGCGCCAAAAAGAGGCCGTGAGAAAGAAACGAGTAGCCTGTACAGCAACTCAGGTTGAAAGATAAAGGAGTGCGATGGTATCTCCATTCGATGTAATCTTACCAGCTTTTATCACAGGTACACAACCAGCTGACGCGCAGTTTAATGCTGCTTTTTTGTATAATCGTTACTCCGTACACAACCCTGCGGCCATACAGAAGCTTGTTATTGCTGCAACTGTTTTGCGGCACTCGTGCAAAACAACGTAAAATTACCACTTCGTGTTGAGACTGAGGTTTCTGCCGCAGGATAATTTCCTCGGTCGTTCTTTGACTTTTCGAAATCGACAGTACTTGCGAGACTGACAATTAACAGCTGGGTTTTACATTTCTTAAAACTAGTCGTTTTGGCTACATTAATGTCAGATTCCTACTAACTTCTTTTAGTGGCCAAGATGAAATTGATAGATAGCGGTTCTGATATGTACGTTGCTTTGTATTCTCGAAACGGGCACTAGAAAGAGATGTATACGGTAGCTGTTTGTCGTTTTGATTTGATTAAAATTTATAGTGTCCGCTAACAGTGATTATAGATTAAATTACTATTCAATTCTCGTGATTCATGTGTTAATCACAGCCCCGAAACACAATGCTCAAAAAAAAAGAAAAAATATTCACTTGTTATTGCTGCAGTTACTTTGCAGCATCCGTAAGAAACGGCATAAAATTACTCACCAACTCGTGTTTGAATAGTTGCTTGTTCAAACTGGTAATGCGCATGAATACTAAATGTTTTTTTTCTATATGCTACTGAAAATGAAAAGTTACCAAGAAACTGATGTTTCAGACATTTTAACAAGTAAGCAGAAAGAATCGATAATTCATATGTCACACACATTTGAAAATAATTCTATCACTAATGTGCAATGCGGTAGGTAAGAAAGAATTTACTTGCCGTGGAATGGATTGTGCAGCAACATACCAATTGGAGAGGATGCGTAATATTTCATATACAACTGTTAATCAGTTGTCTCAGCTAGTTTATACGAAAATTAGTTCTATTATCAAAATTGTGTCAAGTTTGTTACTGCTTTAATCTTAATAAATTTCCACAAAGTAACCATATGTAGTTTTCTACCTACACGCCTGGTGAAATGAATGTATGTACAATTTACTGGTGCAAAAAGGGCTTTCCACACACAAAAAATCCACGTGTTTGACGCAGGTTTTTTTCTTGCCTGTATTTAATTTAAAATTGAGGTCCGACGATTCAGAAATCTAGCCTGAGCTTCATAACATACTTTGTGTACCATAATGATGTAATATCACTCAGCAAAACAGAAACTATTACTATGGGAGAATGCTCACATTTCAGTCACAAATAATTAAATTCGTCGCACCTCAAGCAAAGTATCCAAAGAAAGCGGCGGCTGCCTGCTGACGGCTGTTGTGTTGTAACACGGGGTCTCTGATATCGCCAAACCGCCGGAGTGGCACGTCCCTCGTTCTTCAAGATTGCGCCGGTTTTGTGAAGATGTATTAGGTTGGCACATAAGTTCTTAGCTGTGGATTGATTTATCGGTTGTCGTTTTTTTTATTTGTTGTTCACTGTTGTTTTTGAGTTTACATATTGTCATTTTGTCATTTGGAGATAGTGAATGGAGCTGTGGACGCTAGAAAATGGAGTGCCAAGTGGAGAAATAGAAACATTTCCAACATATTCTTCTTTTGAGTTTCATATAAGGCTGACAGCAGCGGAGAAGGCCAGAAACATTTGGGCCTTGTTTGGGGATAATGCCGTTGGACAGAGCACGGCAAGAAAGTAGTTGTCTCGTTTTAAGGAGGATGGTTTTGACATTAGCGATTCTCCACGTTCAGGAAGACCTTCGGGGTTTGGTGAAACCAGTTTAAATGCGCTAATCTGCAGTGATCTACCTCAGTCTACTCGAGAACTGGCAAATGCGAACATTCTATCATCATGCGCCATTTGCATGCAGTGGGTAAGGTTAAAAAATCGAGTGTATGTGTCCCGCACGCTCTAAGCGAAAATCACAAAAATCAGCGGTAGGCCATGTGTGCATCTCCGCTCGCGCGTGATCAGTTGTCTCGTGAGCAACACCGACCATTCCTATCTTGCATCGTTACTGGTGACGATAAATGGTGTCTTTATGTTAACTTACGGAAAAGAAAGGAATGGTTGAGCCCAAGAAAAGCAACAAATTCCAGTAAAAAGACCAGGGCGGATCCACAAAAGATAATATTATTCATCTGGAGGAACAGCAACGGTGTGGTGTATTGCTAATTGCTTCCCCAAGGTTAATCCATCAATGCTACATTTATTGTCAACAGCTGAGACGTCTTGCAGATGCGAACCAAGAACAATGACCAAAAAGACTGCGTGAAGTGATGCTACACGATAACAGCCGCCCGCATTCTTCTACATTGACAAAAAACAATAAACAGGAATTGGTTTGGGAAGTCATTACGCACTAGCCTTATTCTACTGATCTTGCGGCCTCAGATTTTCGTTTTTTATGCAATCTGTAGAACAACCTTCAAGGAACTTCGTTTCTGGATGAAAATGTGCTCCGAAAATTGATCGACGAGTTCTTCGCCTCAAAACCACAATCGCGGACTCGAAAAGTTACCCCAGCGTTGGCAGATTGTAGTAAACAGTGAAGGGGAATATACACTGAAGAGCCAAAAAACTGGTACACCTGCCTAGCCTGCCACGGTGGTCTAGCGGTTCTAGGCGCTCAGTCCGGAACCGCGGGACTGCTACGGTCGCAGGTTCGAATCCTGCCTCGGGCATGGATGTGTGTGATGTCCTTAGGTTAGTTAGGTTTAAGTAGTTCTAAGTTCTAGGGGACTGATGACCACAGATGTTAAGTCCCATAGTGCTCAGAGCCATTTGAACCATTTGAACACCTGCCTAATACCGTGTAGGGCGCCCGCCAGTACACATAAGTGCCGCAACATGCCATGGACTAATGTCTGAAGTAGTGCTAGAGGGAATTCACATCATGAATCCTGCAGGGCTGTCCGTAAACCCGTAAGAGTACGAGGAACTGGAAATCACTTCTGAACAGCACGTTGCAAGGCATCCCAGATATGCTCAATAATGTTTATGTATGGGGAGTTTGATGGCCAGCGGAAGCGTGTAAACTCAGAAGAGATTTCCTGGAGCCAATCTGTAGCAATTCTGGACGTGTGGGGTGTGACATTGTCCTGCTGGAATTGCCCAAGTCCGTCGGAATGCACAATGGACATGAATGGATGCAGGTGATAAGACAGGATGCTTACGTACGTGTCACCTGTCAGTATCGTATCTAGACACATCAGGGGTCCCATATCACTCCAGCTGCACACGCCCCACACCATTAAAGAGCCTCCCTCAGCTTGAACAGCCCCCTGTTGACATGCAGGGTCCACGGATTCATGAGGTTGTCTCCATACTCGTAGAAGTTCATCCGCTCGATACAATTTGAAACGAGACCCATCCGATCAGGCAACATGTTTCCAGTCATCAACAATCCAGTGTCGTTACTGACGGGCCCAGGCGAGGCGTAAAGCATTGTGTCGTGCAGTCATCAAGGGTACATGAGTGAACCTTCGGCTCCGAAAGCCCATGTCGATGATGTTTCGTTGAATGGTTCGCACACTGACACTCGTTGATGGCCCAACACTGAAATCTGCAGCCATTTGCGGAAGGGTTGTACTTCTGTCACCGATTCTCTTCAGTCGTCGTTGGCCCCGTTGTTTCAGGATCTTTTTCTGGCCGCAGCGATGTCGGAGATTTGATTTTTCACCAGATTCCTGATATTCACGGTACGCTCGTGAAATGTTCTTACGAGACAATCCACATTTCATCGCTACCTCTGAGATGCTATGTTCCATCGCTCGTGCGCTGACTACAACACAACGTTCATACTCACTTAAACCTTGATAACCTGCCATTGTAGCACCAGTAACCGATCTAACAGCTGTACCAGACACTTGTCTTACTGTTTACATATTTCTGTATTTGAATAGGCATGCCTATACCAGTTTCTTTGGCGCTTCAGTGTATTATTGATAACCAAAAGACACTGTTATGTGTACCTGTTTGTGATTATTAAACTTATGGAAAAACGCCACTAACTAATGCACTAACCCATTAATTAAGAAAGAACAGACCTACTGTTGATGTATGATGTTCTGTTATTAACCTACAGTTTGATAGTGTTCCGAGTATAACTCTTCGTCAGTAGTCGTAATATTCTCACATAGAACGTCTGTAAGGTATTCTCAGAGGTTAGAAAGGATAGGTCAACGATTTGCTTGTCGGTAGTGTACTTTGACAGTAACCTTGTAACTACTGTACCCACAAAAGATGTTCGTGCGATAACATTCGAAATAATGATTCAGCATGTTACACTGGTTTCATCTTAATAAAAATGCCTTTTCTTTAAATATGTCAGCTCAGATGGTTGGATATGAGGGTCAGCATGTGCATCAGTTCTATGATAAAATGTTCTCACTTCTCTGTGACCTAGTACGTTGTTGTGCTGCAAAAGAATACTTTTCTTCTGCCTAGGGAAGGATTACAGTCGAAGAGGCGCGCGATTTGCCACGTTCCATTTGGCTTTCAGAATGCTAATAGTACCGGTGGGGTGGGTGTCATCTTTGACATTTGTGAGAAACAAAGCCAGCTTTATTTCTCTGCTATTCAGACTCCTTCAGTCTCACCTTCGTGGTAGAATCTTCGTATGGTAAAGCGCGAAACTAAGGATGTTGTTTACTTTAGAATGTATAGATAACTGTGATATGCTGGCTGAGTGGGTTAGTGACATACTACGAACACAAAATCAAAGAGATTGAATTCTATTCTCAGTCGGCCCTGGGATTTTTTTTTTTTCACTTATAACCTCTGTGGAACTCCGGTACGTAGTGACACCGACTGATAGACGACGCAGTGTACGCACTTTATTTTACAGAAACTCGGTACATGCAAGAATACATAACACACTCGAATCACAGAGAGAACTGAACGACTCCCGTCACATGTCAAAGATAAGATTGGGAGTCGTTTTCTCTGGCCAGCGATGCTAATGTTCCCATACCTTTCTCACCTCTGTCAACGGTTTGTTGATGTAAAAAATGTCAAACTGCATCGCGGTTGTAAATGAACATGAAATTACTGGCCCTCCTATAACTGGCAGAGTAAAGCAACTCAAACGACGGAGGAAGGCAAGGGCATACATATTAGGTTAGTGAAACATTGCGACTGTGGTGCTTCAAACCAAGATTCAAGCGACATAAACCTGGATATTGGCTACGCCGTTAGTGTCCTTAGAATCTCGTCGCTTAGAATTTTAGAACATGGATAGTGTCCACTTGATCATATCAGTTTACACCAAAAAAATACTTGAAACAGCTGGGACACATTTCTGCTTTCAGGCTCGGTTTCGGAGGATGTAATAAACCTTTTTCCTTCTACTAAAGCGAATGACGAAATGCAATAGTTAGCAGTCCCACAACAGATATTTCACGACTGTTGTGTGCCACGTCGCCGTGTTTTTTGTCTAACTGTAAGTGAAAATTTGCACTGTAAGTGAAAATCGCAACTGTTCAGGAGCGGCTTTACGTGTATCTTACAATCACCTATAGAAGGAGGGAGATGAAGTGTTCCTTAAAATTAAGCATTGGATCTACAATATTTTCACTTTACATTGTCTTCGTGCCATCACAGTAGATACCAGTGCTGTCTAGACGTTTCATGTTATAATCTGCTGGCACAGAGCTGTGCTAATTTTTGTCGACGGTCATGTTTATATATGAAATTCGCCCCCAACTCATCTCATTTAGAGACTGAAAAACAGTCATAAAACATCTGAGTTTAATTTGGTCACATTTACACACAGTTCCATCGTGTGTTATTGTACATGACAGAAATTTCTTTCTGCTCCTTAGTGAAAAACTTGGTAATGTTGTATGACCAAGTAAACATGACACAAGAATCGTTATACGCTTGACTGGCGTCATTTGTCGCTGAAATATTGAGGAACATTAAAAAAAATAATCCCACTAAGATAGAAAAGAAATGATTCAGCGCGTCACATGTCTGTCCTTGACTACTGCGACGTCATAAGACAAGGACAGACGTAATACACCACATGGAACCTTGACCTCGCCCTAGACTCATGCGTTCGATTTGTATCTGACGTCTGACTATACAAGCACGATACCCCACCTCCCTATCTGGACTGTGTGCTGACCGTCACGAGAACTTCTCCGTGCATTGCGCGTATCTGTCGCTCAGTCAAGTTTCACATTGAGATATAAGCATGTTACCATGAATAGCCAGCATCGTGTGCAAGATTTCGACCGAACTGCACACAAACTCCCTTTCACAAGGCGGCCTATCCAAGACGTATCTGTGGCGCTTAACGTCAAATTGAACTGTCCGCAGCTGAGAAGATTATGCGATGTAGGAATGCGCCTGCGAATGTGGTATTGTTACTGTGACTGACATTAAGATGTTCGCGCGACGTAAATACATTAAATCCTCCAACCCTTTCAGCACACTGATAGTTCCAGTTCCGAAACACTCATTCTTTGTTTGTGTGTACTGATGTCAGTTGCTGTATTATTAATTTATTTAATAGTCACGATAGAACTTTTGTTTTGTTCGGATAAAGGATCGACAATGTTAGTTTTAACGTCTTTTATTTTTTATCATCATATTTTGTCATTTCCCAGGATTCAGCTAAATATAAACAAATGCTTTGTGTCTTTGATTCATGTAACTTTTTTTCGTCTTTGCCGTAATTTTATTTGACCAAAGGCTGGAATTTAGCTTATTTATTGCTTGTTTAGCTTGAATAGTCCTCTACCTTATTTCTTGTTTACTGGAACCCTGATCTGTCACTGTAACTCCCATAATTATACTTATGAAATGCCTGAATAGTACTTCCATCTATGATGTGTCATATTGCTTACTTCCAATAGAGAGAGATTTTGTTTTAGAAAAAATGATTTGTTCCGTTTTATTGTATGTTTCTATGCATCCTCGTGTACTCTGTTTCAAGGTAATCTGCAGCCAGTATTATCTGATCACCGGCGAATAGTTAACTCGACAGGTAATCTCCATCTATGTTTAGGTCCATTTCTTCACACTTTTTCATGCATTTTTAAGAACTTCGTTAAGGTAATATTTAAACATAGTAAATGCTATACAGCACCCATCTGTAAGGCCTTTGGTTGGTCGCATTACTCTGGAGATCTCTCTTCATATTTTAATTCTTGTCTTAATTCTTGGTAAACTTTCTTAACAAGAGAACATATTTCGGATGGCCAACATCACGCACTGTTACGATGCGATATTGCAGTGGCTGTGTTATTCTGATTACGATGCAAAGTTCCTTTACACGTACATGCATGTCCAAAGGAGCAGTCACTGCGGCGACTACAGCCGTTACGTAATAAATTAAATGTATTCGCGAATGCGAATAATGACAACCGTCAGCTGTAGAATGAAATGACGACAGTGAAAATTTGTGGTGGATTAGGAATCGAACTGCATCGTAATCCGAATTGCACAGCCTCAGCAATATCGTATTTACCTGTCGATACGGGGCAAGCGACTTTCGAGTACAACGTCTGACCTGTACGGGAATACACGTAGTGGATGAACGAGTACAGATCTCAGATGCGTGACTGACGACACACGGACCGTGAGCCGTGCACGGCTAGCCAAATGGTGAGGCGATAGGCGGCAAATCCGGCTTCGAGTCCCGGTCCGGCACAAATTTTTATTGTCGTCATTCCATTCTACAGCTGATGGTTGTCGTTATTCGCCACTGTGAATACATTTAATGTATCACAGACGATTTGTGGCCCGTGGCCGGAAGTGAGCGTGGGGAAGAACTGTTTCCCCCGTCCTATAGGCATCCTGCTCAGCTGTCTGCTGTAATTAGCCTCTCAAGACACGTGTAGTAGCAGCACGAAGAAAAGCGTGTCAGAGAAAGAAGAAGTTGTGGCCATCGAGGAGACACACAACAGGAAGACTAAGCCAAAAGAGAAGACAGGTTACTCATCCAGTGAAAACAGTTCCCAGCGGTATTAGTACGAGGTGGAATCCGCGTTCCGGCTTCAGTTAGGCTCGAGAGGACACTGGATAGTGCACAAAGCGGCATTATTATGCTGCGACCTTGGGTTAGTGCTCCGCAAAATACCGATAGTACTCGGATTCTTTGTGATCTGTGGCTTGACAGTACTGCCCCAATTATTAATCCAAAGATTTTGTAATAAAATATAGAGCCATTTTCCAACCCTACCTACATCATGACAGGACGGCATCCAATCTTTTTTTGGGGGGGGGGGAGGGGGGGGGTGTGAGGGAGGCATACCAACTGAAGAAAATGAAGACAGACAATCTCCTGAAGTGACTATACAATTTGATGTCAAAAGCCCCTTAAAGGTACCACTCTTTTATCAACGGAAGATATTAGAGCATTCAATCTAACCGTACAGTGCCTCGACGGTGTGTGCATAGTGTAGCTCAATATAAAGGCGCACTGGCCAGTTTCAACAGAGATCTGTGCATTCTATGGAGAACAGTTTTACAAAAGAACCCAACAACGGTAATCAGACGAGAATCTGAGACAATGAAATATGGAATCTGTACATCAAAACTACTACTAGTGTATTAACGACTCTCCTGTGACTATGACGTAATCTGCTGCTAATTCAGCTATTTTTTATATCATCTGCTACTAACTTCGTCCATTTTTAATGTCATCCAGCATATTTTGCTCCCGTCCTTTCCTTTGCAATCTTGCCATCATTGCAGGTAATTTCTTCATCGTTATGTTATTATTTCCACCAGTTTTCTTTCCTCGCCATTCTTCAGACTTTCAGGCCATTTCACCTTTAGTATTTTTCTCCACATCCAAATCTCAAAAGTAACAAAGTATTCTTTTCTCTTTCTTTTTGACTGCCATATAACACCACACTCCACGTAAAACACTTTGCGATTCTCTTAATTTTAAGGGAATTCTGTTTGCTTTAACTAAGCACTCAACTTTTAAAAAGCTCTTTTAGCCATAGAAATTCTACTTCCTATTTCCTCGACGCAGCTTTCATTTTCTGTCACCAAAAAGTGTCATAAGATTTTACTTGTCCCAAGTTCTTTTCTCCCAGTGATCCTTTGACCCAGTATTCATATTTGTTGATTCTGATCACTTGGACCCTTCTTACATTTATCGTCATTACATACTCTTCTTCTACTTTTACGATCCAGTCCATAATAAACTGTAAACTCTGATTCAGCCAACACTGCTTGATTAGCTGCGTAGTTAAATTTCTTTATCCTTTATTCTTTCTCATACTGTTGTGCCTCTTGCTTCTTGCAATGCTTTGTCTGTTTCTTTCTCAGCAAAAGTATTGAAAAGCGTTTGTGAAAATCAACAATACTCATCTCCTCTGTTTCCTCATGGCCACTCTTTTAATTCCTATTACCATTTCGTCATATGTGTATCTCCTTTATCAGTCGTCAGTCTTTCCAGGTAACTCTGTCAGACACCTTTTTTCAATCAGCTAAACAAATGTACACATACCTGTTAACTAATAGCATTTTTTTGATTCTCAAACAGTCGCGAGAAAGTGCGTAGGGGAGCAGATGAACGAATCTGCCATTCTAGGCACATATGTAGGAAGTGTCGTGTGTTTACAATCTTATTCAGTTCTACCTGGTTTCCACTACATCTCCGCTAGTTATTTTTATCACAAATCGCAGCTCCTCATTAATAAATGCGCTACTGCCCACAGATTTTGTTTATTCTGATGTACACGCTCAGTTGGCGTGATGGCCGGCACACAAGTCTTACGAGCGGCCAGAATACGTTCTCAGGCTTTCTAATCGCGCTCGACATATTGTCGTTTCTTTCTCCTATAAAAAGACACTGTCGACCTTGAAAGGCGCTTGCAGCTGTAGCAGTAGTTGCCATAATCAGTACAGCAACATTGCTACACAGGAATGATCGCATGTAAAGGTCGCAGAACTGGCGAGGAGAAAGAAGTGGCGTTGCGAAACGTCAGAGGCCGTGGGACTCGATACCCCCCGTCGGAGTGACGTCTGCCCAGAGCGTGGTGCCACCGGGCTGGCCGCGATACCACAACTCACACACACGCGGGGTTCGGCACTGCCGCTGCGCCTCTTCTCTTCTGCGGCCGAGTTACCGCGTCACTCACACAGTACCGCGGGCAGGCGGCGCTAGCGCTCTACCAAGGTCAGTCGTTTCTGTTTCGTTCTTCCATTTGAACTCTTCCATAGATGACAGTACTAACTTTGTGAGTCGGTACCAAAGCATTTTCCGTGTTGGGCGCTAACGTCGAATTTGGATGGTCTTCGGCGAGAGAAAAAAGAAAATGCTTGAATTAAATGTAGGACAGGTACATCTTCAACGGGTTTATCAAATGACAGTGAACGTTTCATCTACAGCCCTAGTGCTCGACCGTTATAAGCTCACAGATAACGAGCAAGATAGTGCAGAGGTGCTCATCATTCCATGAATTCATTCATTCATTCATTGTGTTGAGTCTCACATCATACAGTAGTACATTCTGAAATGTGGAATAGGCCAAGGAATTCGTTAACCGACAGAAGCACCGTTTGCAAACTTCATGCTTCAGTAACCAGTTGTTTACATCTATCATTCGTGGGACGCGTATATCTCACTAAAGTAATACGCCATATTATATCCCGATATCTGTCTAGTGCTACAATCGAACAAGAAGCTTTCGGAAATTGGAAAAGATACTGTGGAACGTGGGGTAGGTGTATAGAGGGCTGTGAGCGGCATGTGTTTGTAACTGGTCCAGTGCATCTAGTTCACGAAAATCAGATCAAATCGCCGACTTCTCCTTTCTTAGAATGTCTGAAGTAACTGTGTTCTTTATGCTTCACAGACATTCTTACTTCATATAAAGTAGAAAACATTGGTATGTGCTGTGCCAAAGCCATCATAAAATTTTATATTGAGGATTTTTGTACGATATTTCATGTTTTTAACTGTAGTGAGAATAAAATGTGTGTCGGTGCTGATTTGTTACGCTTTCTCCATATTTACCATACTAGTAAGGTCATTGTACAGATAACAATTTAACGCTGAAAATCCTAGGTTCACATGAAAACATGGACCTTGTTAGGTTCGTGGGACACGTTTGTCCCTCCTCACCGATTTTCAAAATCGGTCACATTAAAATTTTTTTGATAGGTTAGCGTATTACAGATCAAAAGAAAACACTATTTAACCTTTTATTTTTCAAATATATGCAAAATAAATTAAATTTTAACAGCCTAATGGTTAAAGAAGAGCAGTGGATGTTCTCTGTGTATTTTACGACTGACTACAAATTAATGACTGCTTAATTGGCAGGAAAAGCACTACACTGAAATTCAAAAAAAAGTTAAAACAGTTGCAGTATCTACCTACCTGCCTTATTTTATATCTGCCTAGCTTTATCACCTCAAATAACTTCTGATTAGTTAAAGATATCTGTAATCTCTTTTCATCATGGCTAACAATGATCATTGGCGCTTGATTCAGCGACTAACACGTTAGGTAGAAACAGGGATCAATTTAAAAAAAAATGAACTGTATTATTGTTTTGTGACAAAATACCAGATCTGAACGAAACCAGTTCATTATAACCCTTATGTAGGTGTGACAAAACGTTACGGAGTAAAAATACGTGGAATAACGGTATTACATTGAGATGACGAAAGTCATGGTATAGCGATATACACATATACAGATGGCTGTAGTACCGCGTATGCAAGGTGTAAACAGGGCAGTGCATTGGCACAGTTGACATTTATACTCAAGTGATTTACGTGAAAAGGTTTCCGACGTGATTGTGGAGGCACGATGGGTTGGTTCAAATGGCTCTGAGCACTATGGGACTTAACTTCTGAAGTCATCAGTCCCCTAGAACTTAGAACTACTTAAACCTAACTAACCTACGGACATCACACACATTCATGCCCGCGGCAGGATTCGAACCTGCGACCGTAGCAGTCACGCGGTTCCAAACTGTAGCGCGTAGAACCGCTCGGCCACTCGAGGCACGATGGGAATTAAAACTTGGAACGCGGAACGGTAGATGGACCTGGGCGCAGGGGACGTTCCATTTCGGAAATCATTAGAGAATTCATTAGTCAGAGATACACAGTGTCAAGAGTGTGCCGAGAATACCACATTTCAGTCATTACCTCACACCACAGATAACGCAGTGGCCGACGGCCTTCGCTTAACCACCGAGAGCAGCTCGCGTAGAGTTGTCAGTGCTGCAAGACAAGCAACACTGCGTGACATAACCGCTGAAATCAATGTGGGGCATACGTCGAACGCATCCGTTAAGACAGTGCAGCGAAATTTGCCGTTAATGGGCAATGGCAGCAGTCGATCGACCGCGAGTGCCTTTGCTAACAGCACATCGCCTGCGGCGCCACTCCAGGGCTCGTGACATATCGGTTGGATCCTGGACGACTGGAAAACCTGGCCTGGTCGGATGAATCCCGGTTTCAGTTGTTAACACCTCTTGGTAGGGTTCGAGTGTGGCGCAGATCCCTCGAAGCCATGGACCCACGTTGTCGATAAGACACTGTGCAAGTTGGTGATGGCTGCCTGATGGTGCGAGCCATGTTAACATGGAATGGACTGGGTCCTCTGGCCAAACTTAACCGATCAGTAACTGGAAATGGTTATGTTCGAGCACTTCGAGAGCATTTGCAGCCATTCATGGACTTTCATGTTCCCAAACAACGATGCCATGTCACCGGGTCACTGTTGATCGGGACTGTTTTGAGGAACATTCTGGACAATTCGAGCGAATGATTTGGCCACCCAGATTACCCGACATCAACCCCATCGAACATTTATGGGATATAATCGAGAGGCCGGTTCGTGTACATCATCCTGCACCGGCAACACTTTCGCAATTATGGACGGCTACAGAGGTAGCATGGCTCAGTATTTCAGACGACTTTTGAGTCCATGCCACTTAGAGATGTTGCACTACGCAGGGTAAAAGACCGACACGATATTAGTAGGTATCCCATGACATCTGACACCTCACTGCGTTGTGTTGCTGTTGCAGCCGCTTGTGTGAATGGCGTGCAGCCTAACGCTAGTTACTATAGAGCAGTGATTTCCAAACAGGGGAGGTAATTACAGCTAGAGGGCTAAAATGTAATCATCTGAGAAGTGAAAACAAAAGGGTTCATTTTCGCTTTGGGCACGAAACTGTTTTTAAACGATCATTACTATTATCACTATTTCGTAAGACAGTAACACTAATTACGTAAGTAGCGATGGTGTGGAGATCTCAGCTTATCGAACGAAAGTATGAACAACATAGCCCCACATAGGCCACCAAGTGTGCACACACTTAGCACTTCGTACAGCTCATCGGTGACTGTAGGACTGAGACATATATATCACATATGGTTAAATATCTCATGAGAATGCCTTCTGCGAATTGTGGATTGTTCCCGCAATAGACTAGAAATTGCTTGACTGCTCACTTTGCAACAGTAAGCGAACTAGACAGCACAACACAACAATGACTGCATAATGTCTATTGCACTGCTATAGGGTCTGCACTGTATTATTATTATTATTAATATTATTATTATTGTTGTTATTTCTTTCCTTTCTCAGACGTTATGTCTGGTTAAAAATGGAAAGTGACGCGGACCTTGATCAAGCGTGACTTCCTTTTAACTGTACGGTATATGTTACATTGCATTTAGGAACTTTCGGGTAATTGAACATGTATCAATAATTACAGATTTGGATGTAGCTGTATGAAGGATTCCCTCACTTCCGCCCGAATCCTACGAGTAATCTATCATAATCATTGCTAAAATGAATGGTTTTGGAAGTCCATACCATTCTAAGAACCTTCTGTGATTGTGTATGATCGAAATCTAAAAGTATGCGTAAGTTATTGTAGAAAACAAATGTGCATGTACGATTTTGAGACTAAAAATTAACTCGTCTAATCTATTCGTCGGGCGTTTTACTGTCGACACTTTCGGTTTCTGTCTGCCGACTTTTCACAGGAACCATCCCGGCATTTACCAGTAGCCATTTAGGGAAATTACGAAAAACCTAAATCAGGATGGTTCAAAATGGTTCAAATGGTTCTGAGCACTATGGGACTTAAAATCTGTGGTCATCAGTCCCCTAGAACTTAGAACTACTTAAACCTAACTAACCTAAGGACACCACACACATCCATGCCCGAGGCAGGATTCGAACCTGCGACCGTAGCAGTCGCGCGGTTCCGGACTGCGCGCCTAGAACCGCTAGACCACCGCGGCCGGCAAATCAGGATGGTCGGACGCGGATTTGAACCGTTGTCCTCCCAAATGGGAGTCCAGTGTACTAGCCACTGCGCCACCTCGCTTGATATAATGATGCTGCTGTAACATAACCGTTGTCAGTTTAAACCACGTTCCATATCTCAGTAGTGTTCTCTCTCTCTCTCTCTCTCTCTCTCTCTAGTAATGTTCAGTTTGAAGATGAGATATGAACACAGTATTATATTCTTCTTTCTTGTGGCTTAGCTCAATGGTCATTTTGAAGATGAGACGTGAACGCAGTATTATATTCTTCTTTTTTGTGGATTAACTCTGCAAAATGTATTTTTGAATCCATACAAGAAATTATTATTTAATTCTTTAAACGTATCGTTTCGCTATACTTTGTCACAGAACATGTAGCAGAATACTGTCATGGTTGTTATTAAAGGCCTACAGTTTTATTCGTATGCTTTAATAATGTAGATTATATGAATGGTTTTTTTTTTAAATTCATGGAAGAAACAGACTTCGCAAAAGTGTAAGGACATTTCAGCTCGTTAGTTCCTGAAGTATGTTAAAATTAGCGGTGCCCACCTTGCTACTCGACGCAGAGCTGTCCAACATTGCAATCTGTTTCAGTTTGTAATTCATTTTCAAACAGCCAACATAACTCAGAATATAGGCGTCCGTAAGGGGAGGTGGGTGGGGGAAGCATTGTCACTTGCGCGGGTGGGAGGGAGCGGCATTTACTCCCCGACCCTCCTCTGGAATGCTTTTCAGTTCATTATGGGTGATTTCCCCCCCCCCCCCCCCCCCCCCCCCCCCATGAACCATGGACCTTGCCGTTGGTGGGGAGGCTTGCGTGCCTCAGCGATACAGATAGCCGTACCGTAGGTGCAACCACAACGGAGGGGTATCTGTTGAGAGGCCAGACAAACATGTGGTTCCTGAAGAGGGGCAGCAGCCTTTTCAGTAGTTGCAGGGGCAACAGTCTGGATGATTGACTGATCTGGCCTTGTAACATTAACCAAAACGGCCTTGCTGTGCTGGTACTGCGAACGGCTGAAAGCAAGGGGAAACTACAGCCGTTCTTTTTCCCGAGGACATGCAGCTTTACTGTATGGTTAAATGATGATGGCTTCCTCTTGGGTAAAATATTCCGGAGGTAAAATAGTCCCCCATTCGGATCTCCGGGCGGGGACTACTCAAGAGAACGTCATTATCAGGAGAAAGAAAACTGGCATTCTACGGATCGGAGCGTGGAATGTCAGATCCCTTAATCGGGCAGGTAGGTTAGAAAATTTAAAAAGGGAAATGGATAGGTTAAAGTTAGATATAGTGGGAATTAGTGAAGTTCGGTGGCAGGAGGAACAAGACTTCTGGTCAGGTGATTACAGGGTTATAAATACAAAATCAAATAGGGGTAATGCAGGAGTAGGTTTAATAATGAATAAAAAAATAGGAGTGCGGGTTAGCTACTACAAACAGCATAGTGAACGCATTATTGTGGCCAAGATAGACAGAAAGCCCATGCCTACTACAGTAGTACAAGTTTAAATGCCAACTAGCTCTGCAGATGATGAAGAAATAGATGAAATGTATGACGAGATAAAAGAAATTATTCAGGTAGTGAAGGGAGACGAAAATTTAGTAGTCATGGGTGACTGGAATTCGTCAGTAGGAAAAGGGAGAGAAGGAAACATAGTAGGTGAATATGGATTGGGGGGAAGGAATGAGAGAGGAAGCCGCCTTGTAGAATTTTGCACAGAGCACAACTTAATCATAGCTAACACTTGGTTCAAGAATCATAAAAGAAGGTTGTATACCTGGAAGAATCCTGGAGATACTGGAAGGTATCAGATAGATTATATAATGATAAGACAGAGATTTAGGAACCAGGTTTTAAATTGTAAGACATTTCCAGGGGCAGATGTGGATTCTGACCACAATCTATTGGTTATGAACTGCAGATTGAAACTGAAGAAACAGCAAAAAGGTGGGAATTTAAGGAGATGGGACCTGGATAAACTGAAAGAACCAGAGGTTGTAGAGAGTTTCAGGGAGAGCATAAAGGAACAATTGACAGGAATGGGGGAAAGAAATACAGTAGAAGAAGAATGGGTAGCTCTGAGGGAGGAAGTAGTGAAGGCAGCAGACGATCAAGTAGGTAAAAAGACGAGGGCTAATAGAAATCCTTGGGTAACAGAAGAAATATTGAATTTAATTGATGAAAGGAGAAAATATAAAAATGCAGTAAATGAAGCAGGCAAAAAGGAATACAAACGTCTCAAAAATGATATCGACAGGAAGTGCAAAATGGCTAAGCAGGGATGGCTAGAGGACAAATGTAAGGATGTAGAGGCTTATCTCACGAGGGGTAAGATAGATACTGCCTACAGGAAAATTAAAGAGACCTTTGGAGAGAAGAGAACCACTTGTATGAATATCAAGAGCTCAGATAGCAACCCAGTTCTAAGCAAAGAAGGGAAGGCAGAAAGGTGGAAGGAGTATATAGAGGATTTATACAAGGGTGATGTACTTGAGGACAATATTATGGAAATGGAAGAGGATGTAGATGAAGATGAAATGGGAGATACGATACTGCGTGAAGAGTTTGACAGAGCACTGAAAGACCTGAGGCGAAACAAGGCCCCGGGAGTAGACAACATCCCATTAGAACTACTGATGGCCTCGGGAGAGGCAGTCATGACAAAACTCTACCATCTGGTGAGCACGATGTATGAGACAGGCGAAATACCTTCAGACTTCAAGAAGAATATAATAATTCCAATCCCAAATAAAGCAGGTGTTGACAGATGTGAAAATTACCGAGCTATCAGTTTAATAAGTCACAGCTGCAAAATACTAACGCGAATTCTTTACAGACGAATGGAAAAACTGGTAGAAGACGACCTCGGGGAAGATCAGTTTGGATTCCGTAGAAATATTGGAACACGTGAGGCAATACTAACCTTACGACTTATCTTACAAGAAAGATTAAGAAAAGGCAAACCTACGTTTCTAGCATTTGTAGACTTAGAGAAAGCTTTTGACAATGTTAACTGGAATACTCTCTTTCAAATTCTGAAGGTGACAGGGGTAAAATACAGGGAGCGAAAGGCTATTTACAACTTGTACAGAAACCAGATGGCAGTTTTAAGAGTCGAGGGGCATGAAAGGGAAGCAGTGGTTGGAAAAGGAGTGAGACAGGGTTGTAGCCTTTCCCCGATGTTATTCAATCTGTATATTGAGCAAGCAGTAAAGGAAACAAAAGAAAACTTCGGAGTAGGTATTAAAATTCATGGAGAAGAAGTAAAAACTTTGAGGTTCGCCGATGACATTGTAATTCTGTCAGAGACAGCAAAGGACTTGGAAGAGCAGTTGAATGGAATGGACAGTGTCTTGAAAGGAGGATATAAGATGAACATCAACAAAAGCAAAACGAGGATAAAGAAATGTAGTCGAATTAAGTTGGGTGATGCTGAGGGAATTAGATTAGGAAATGAGACACTTAAAGTAGTAAAGGAGTTTTGCTATTTAGGGAGTAAAATAACTGATGATGGTCGATGGAGAGAGGATATAAAATGTAGACTGGCAATGGCAAGGAAATCGTTTCTGAAGAAGAGAAATTTGTTAACATCGAGTATAGATTTAAGTGTCAGGAAGTCGTTTCTGAAAGTATTTGTATGGAGTGTAGCCATGTATGGAAGTGAAACATGGACGATAACCAGTTTGGACAAGAAGAGAATAGAAGCTTTCGAAATGTGGTGCTAGAGAAGAATGCTGAAGATAAGGTGGGTAGATCACATAACTAATGAGGAGGTATTGAGTAGGATTGGGGAGAAGAGGAGTTTGTGGCACAACTTGACTAGAAGAAGGGATCGGTTGGTAGGACATGTTTTGAGGCATCGAGGGATCACAAATTTAGCATTGGAGGGCACCGTGGAGGGTAAAAATCGTAGAGGGAGACCAAGAGATGAATACACTAAGCAGATTCAGAAGGATGAAGGCTGCAGTAGGTACTGGGAGATGAAGAAGCTTGCACAGGATAGAGTAGCATGGAGAGCTGCATCAAACCAGTCTCAGGACTGAAGACCACAACAACAATAGGTGATTTTCCGTGATGGCGATAAGACTCATGTTTAGAAAGTTGTAGCATTACGTGGCTGACCACAGTGTGATAGTTCTATGAATACTTCGAACTGGCCAACTCCTTTATAATTTTAAAAAATGGTAATTTTAAACAAATGCCCCCTCCCCTCCGTGTATAAATTTCTGCAGACGGCCATGGTTCAGAACACTGGATACTGTGATTGGATGTGGATGTTTTATGGTCTCTCTCCCCGGGAGAGAGAGAGAGAGAGAGAGAGAGAGAGAGAGAGAGAGAGACTGCTAGTAACTTAGTGACGCACATCTTGCGACTGTATTTTTAATGAATATACACATAAGAACAGATAATACCGTTAAGCATTGGAAGACACGTGCGAGCTCAGCCTTTTATCCAATCAGCAGGCCACAGGCAAGGTGGTAACTACCGTAAGCCATACATCAAGCAAGAACGAAGGCCGTGGGAACCCATTGTGACTGTCAATAGCAGGACGTAAGTACTATCCCATGCCCACTGTCATGCAGTACCTAAATCGTAGCCGAGCTCGTACCAGAAGTTGCGAATCTGTATTGTCGTGTAGTTATTCTTGCAACGCGTACGGTTTTTCGAAAAAATGATAAGGTAACAGTATCCCATACTTTGTTTCTCACTTAAGGTTCCGTGTTGGTGTGTACAACACGTCTTTCAAATGTTTAACAAGAACTTCTAGTTTGAACAGAAATGGCCTTCTGATCTGCAGTCCAGCCCCTGAGTTCGGATTTTGTGAAGCAGAACTCGTATTTGCCGGAGCTGAGAGTTGGGAAGGCGCTGATCAACTATTCATAAGTGATAGTGAATAAATTTTTCTTGGAAGCTACGGATAATTAAATACTACTAATACGTATATGAGCACTGAGCCATCAGTAACTAATTTTTGGTTAATTACTGTTTTATCCCTAGAGAGAATAATTCTGCGCAACAGTGTTTTTAACTTTTAATTGTTACTCTGCGATAATAATGCACGAGATAGAAAAGGTGTATAATAACTTTGGAGTTACGAAAAGAAAAAAACATGCCTCATTTTTTTTTCATTTTTGTTTAAAACGTGTCTATGAAAAACCAGGTAGCAGTTAGGTGTCAGATTACTTTTAGGGATATGTGCTGACCACTTCGCAATGTTCATAGGAGATTGCAATCCATGGTTACAGGCAGTTAACCGTAAAGCAAATTTCATTCAGACTCAACTTTTCATTGAATACGATTTTCTTGCCTGCAAAAACAGGTCGTAAATTTCGTTTTGTGGATTTTTTGCTGTACTTGATTACCATGCTATTTTTCATTCGTTTATATCTTATAATTAAGCTGTTCATAGACGCCTGAAACGAAAAATTTCAGACACACAGTCATATATCTGTTTCTTATTTGTGTAAACTTTGCAAGTAAAAAAGGTTTATTGTCTCAACTGTTTTACATGTCCAATACATGACTTTGTTATGGAGCTTATATTTTCATTTCTCTCTCATTGTTTATCAGAAATACACTCCCAACATATCCGAAAATTTGGATCACAACTTCAGCGTAGTTACTTTTTCCTGTGATGTTAAAACATTATAACTGCTGGTTATAGAGACATAATTTCGACGCCAAAATCAGACCGCCATAACTTTTTTGTAATAAATTCGTTTCCTTCAGCTACACAATATATGTATGAGCATTGGAACCTTTTCAAAATGATAACATTGTTTTACAACTAACCAACTGTTTGTGCAAAGATGCCCTTGTAATACAAAAAAAAAAAAGAGATCTGTACTGATACCCATTTAAACGCGTGTTTTCGGTATTTAGTAATTTTTTGGAGAGGTATGTTTCACCTATAAATCTAAGTATCATGCTCAATGTTGCTATGTAATTGTCCAGTTGCAGCGTAGCAAGAGAACTGCCAAATTTTCTTAGACATTCCATTTTATTAGTTTTTAAACAAATTTTATTGCCTATTTTATTTTTGTTTTATTTTTTGTCTATTTCTGTCTGTAGTGTGTAAATTTTTTATGGTTATCAAATCAGAGTTGAAGATCAGCATTTTGAGATGCAGGGGGAACTGAGACGTGTAAACTTGTGTGACTTAGGTTCACAACATGTGGAATTCTATATTGTATTTAGCATTGTAGCATCATTTGCACAGTTTGTTTTTCTGTTTATAGGCCCAGTATGTCCCAGGGCACAGTGATGGTTCAGCCTCGGTTTCAAGAGAAGGACTTTACTGTTGCAACACCAGAAGAATTTGTTAGGAGGTTTGGTGGCACGAAAGTCATCAACAAAGTAAGTGTAATTCATTTATTTTGGAGTGAGCAGGAATAGCAGTTGCAGTTCGTTAACACAGTGCTGAAAATTAGTCATAAAAATCTGGCTGAGATTGTAGGTAACAAGACTATTCAGTGATCAAATAGACAGCTAACTGGATCACTGAAAGGACAGTACCATAGGGAGAGATGGAAATTTAAACTTCAGCCATTCTTTCCCTAACCTTATGTCTGAGTCAAGTTTTCAGTATAACCCTTGAATTATTCCTGTTTCTTCCACACCTTTGTTTTTGACTGATGAAGGAATCAATTAATCTGAAATCTAATGTTTGTGTTGTTCTTCGCTCATAACTAGACTTGTTGCATTGTAACTAAAAGTTTTTCATGCAGTGGTTTCCCGTTTTGGTTTTATTATTTGTGAGGGAATGTCGTGTTGTGTTGTGTTGTATTGCATGGAACTGGGGACCTAGAAATGATGGAGAGGCTTCGTCCCCGCCATAGCCCGCAGTGGCTCACAACCCCACAACAGTCTCTCCCCCTCCAGGGAACGTCTCACACCAGACGAGTGTTGTTTGCGTGGTAGAGTAATTATGGTATATGCATTCATGGAGAAAGTGTTAACGCAGTAACCGCCGACATAGTGTAACTGAGGTGCAATAAGAGGAACCAGCCTGCATTTGCCGAGGCATATGGAAAACCGCCTTAAAAACCATCCACAGATTGGCCGGCACACCAGACTTTGACACTAATCTGCTGGACAGATTCGTGCCGGAAACTGGCAAGCCTTCTCGCCTAGAAAGCAGTGCGTTAGACCACACAGCTAACCGGGCGGGCTGATGGAATGTTACACACATGAAAAAAAGTTTTGCATCGCCCCGATTCCCAAAACTCCTGAAGATAGACATTGACTGAGGATAGTGTATCACAGACACAGTCCCTTTGACTGTTCAGAGATGTTGCTAAACCTGCCCAAAGAAGTAAACAACCATGCATGAGCAGCTCCTATTAGATGGAGGGGATTCGACAGCCGATCAGTTCCAGTCACTCCATCAGGAAGGAAGTACACAGCTCATGTTGTGTGTATTCCAACCATGCCTAGATGGTCAATATTGCAGTTCGATCGCATCTGCATTGTCACTTTGTGCCAGGAAGGGCTCTCAACAAGGGAAGTGTCCAGACGTCTCGGAGTGAACCAAAGCGATGTTGTTCGGACATGGAGGAGATTCAGAGAGACAGGAACTGTCAATGACATGCCTCGTTCAGGCTGCCCAAGGGCTACTACTGCAATGGATGACCACTACCTACGTCTTATTGCTGGAAGGAATGCCACCATGTTGAATAATGCTTTTTGCGCAGCCACAGAATGTCGTGTTATAACTCAAAACTGTGCGCAATAGGCCGGACGATGCGCAACTTCACTCCCGATGTCCATTGCGAGGTCTATCTTTGCAGCCACGACACCATGCAGCACGATACAAATGGGCCCATCAAATTTCCGAATGGACCGCTCAGTTTTGGCATCATGTTCTCTTCATCAATGAGTGTCGCATATGCCTCCAGCCAGACAATCGTCAGAGACGTGTTTGGAGGCAACATGGCCAGGCTTGAACACCTTGGACACACTGTCCAGCGAGTGCAGCAGGGTGGTGGTTCCCTGCTGTTTTGGGGTGGCATTATGTGGGGCCGATGTACGTTGGTGGTGATGGAAGGAGCCGTAAGGGCTGTGCGATACACGAATGCCATCCTCCAACCGATGGTGCAACCATATTGGCAGCATACTGGTCAGACATTCGTCTTCATGGATGACAGTTCGCACCCCCATCATGCACATCTTGTGAATGAATGACTTCCTTCAGGATAACGACATCACTCGACTAGAGTAGGCAGCTTGTTCTCCAGACAGGAACCCTATCAAACATGCCTGACATAGATTGAAAAGGACTGTTTATGGACGACGTGACCCACCAACCACTGAGGGATCTACACCAAATCGCCATTGAGGAGTGGGACAATCTGGACCAACAGTACCCTGATGGATTTGTGGATAGTATGCCACGATGAATACAGGCATGTGTCAATGCAAGAGGACATGCTGCTGAGTATTTGAGGTACCACTGTTTACAGCAATGTGGACCACCACCTTTGAAGGTCTCACTGTATGGTGGTACAACATGCAGTGCGTGGTTTTCATGAGCAATAAAAAGGGCGGAAATGATGTTTATGTTGATCTCTATTCCCACTTTCTGTACAGGTTCTGGAACGCTCGGGCCAGAGGTGATGTAAAACTATTTTTGATGTGTGTGTATATGTGCCCAATAGTGAAAAAGGAAAAACGGGGCCCCAGTTTAAATTGATTTTGCGCACATAGAAATCATACATATATTTATGAAAATTACAATCCTCATAAAAATGGGCCAAATAAACCTCACTTGGATGATAAGCAGAAAAATGTACCAGCAATAAGCAATTATGGTTGCAAATAGATGATGAACACTGAGACTTAGCAGCACCCTCTCTTATCAAGATCAGTCAATATTCTGTCAGATGATATGAGACTGGTTTCATTGTACCTTTTAGACACCTAATGCCACAATAACAGAATGACAGTAACTTTGAACTGGGCTATGATGCAAATACAGGTAGAAGTGGACTGTACACAGCTATCTGATAGTCTTATGTGTATCACATTTCTGTGGTGATTGCAATCTAGCAGTGCGCATTGTTAGTGGAATAGCAGGCATACTTAGACTGTGATGGTTTGGGGTGCCAGAATGGCTGGCCACTGCTTGTCATTAGGAGGCAAATATTGAATACTGCCAATAGTTACATACAAAAGTACATGGCGCTATCCTAGCTTATGAAACTATCAGTTTGTTTCTTGGAGAGGATTAAAAAGGAAGAGAATGTCACTCAGATCCAGGATGAGAGGGACCCAATGTTTTGACGAGGGAAGATCCATTATGTTGTAGTTTTCTCAAGTGAATTTTCCTTTGGATAAAACTGTGGTTTATTGTTAACACATAGGCCTAATGAGTATCTTCATGTTTTCATGTTGCATTTCTTGATCCATTCCTGGAACTTCATGGGTCAATATGTGATGACTTTCTTGTTTTAACTCTCTTTCTCTCTCTCTCTCTCTCTCTCTCTCTCTCTCTCTCACTCACACACACACACACACACACACACACTCTTTTTTGTTTTTCACATTTAGTTGATATTGCTGGTGTTACATTTGGCTCATTTTTAATGGTTCTGTAGCACTTGTTTTATATAAAAACATCGTATTTTTTATATAATTTTCTGTTGTAAAATGTTGTAGTTCTATCATATATTTAAAAGTTAACAAATTTTGCAGGTGCTGATAGCAAACAATGGAATCGCAGCTGTGAAATGCATGAGATCTGTACGACGTTGGTCTTACGAGATGTTTAAAAATGAACGTGCTGTCCGCTTTGTAGTGATGGTGACACCGGAGGACCTTAAAGGTACCATGTACATCTAAACTAGATAAATATGGTAATGAAAATTCCTTGTTGGAATATAAACAGTTTATGGAGTAAGAGTGATAACTCACCCACATGGTTGAGATGCTGATTCTTCGATAGACACATAAAGAAGACTGAGAACGTTATTACTTTTCGGATGAATCCTCATTCACACATGCACATGTACAGTTCCAATGCCCCAGCTAACTATATTGTGTTGGCACAGCAAGTGATTGAATTAGAGGCTAGCAGAGATTGATGCCAGAAGGGTAACAGGATTGAAGGATAGTTCCTGCCTATGTAATTCAGAGAACCTGGCATTGGGGAGCGGGGAGAGATAAAAATGACAGAGATTGTGAAGCATCCATTGTAACTGACCATTTTGTGCCTGACAACATGTACACCACTGGGTGGTAAACTCTGCTCTTGGGCTCTTCATCTCACTTCGATAATGGCCTTTCATTTGGGTGGACAGCTGGTTGTAATGCGCACACAAATTGTGTGGAGAAATACACCAGATCTGCTAAATGATTGACTGTTTTCACAGGTGGCTCTGCACTGATAGAATAGCATAAGCCAGTGATGGTAACAGGTTGTGTAGTGCTGGTTCCTACACCTGAGTCAACAGTGTTTGACCCATGTGGCATGAGATTTGGTGTAAGTGTCGTGTAATGATCTACATGGTTACAACTTTGCTTCTACCATTTTTTCCCCAACATTTGAGGCTTTAATGAAACAAGTTGGTTACACATGTATCATTCAAAGTATTTTCCATCGCTGGCCTCTTCTTTCTCCTACCTTTCGGGCAGTGTATGAATCCCGGGTAAAAAAAATTGTTTTATCTTTTGAAACGACCCACGAATCAATCCAATTAGTGACTTCTTCATGGGATCAGAAGTGTTGGTCCACCGGGCCGTGCGCCATTGATCTAAACAGGTGATAGTCAGAGGGATCAATGTCTGGAGAATACGGCCCGTGGGGGCAGGACTTTCCATTTTAATGTTTCCAAGTACGTTTTGACCTCTTTTGCAATGTGGAGTCGAGTGTTGTCGTACTGCAAAATCACTTTATCGTGCCTCTCACTGTATTGTGGCTGTTTGTCTTTTAATGCTCTGCTCAAATGGATTAATTGCATTCAATAATGAGCACCTGTGATTGTTTCACTTGGTTTTAACACCTCATAGTACACGACGCCGAGCTGATCTCACCAAATACAGAGTGTGATCTTGGAACTGTGAATATTCGGTTTGGCCGTCGACGTGGAAGCATGGCTGGGATATCCCCATGTTTTTTGCGTTTAGGGTTATCATGATGAACCCATTTTTCATCCCCGGTCACAATGCGATGCAGAAATTCCTTCCGTTTTTGCCTCTGAAGCAACTGTTCACACACACACGCATGCCGTTCAATGTCTCTTGGTTTCAGCTCACACGGGACCCAAGTTCCTTTTTTCTTAATCATGCCTATGGCCGTGAGACATTTTGAAATGGTTTGCTGTGTCACTCCCGCCAATTGTACCAATTCTTCTTGAGTTTGATGCGAGTCTTTGCTCAGCAATGTCTCCAATTCTGCATCTTCAAAAACATTCTCTCTTCCATCACTACGCTGGTCTACGACATTAAAATCACCATTCTTGAAGCATTGAAACCACTCATGACACATTCTTTAACAGTGTCCTTACCATACATATTTGAGAGCATTCAATGAGACTCAGCTGCTGTTTTCTTCATATTGAAATAAACCAGTAACACCTCCCACAAATGACAAGAATTAGGCTCGTAAACTGACATTTTGAATCAAGAACAACTTTATGATGCAGACACAAATCGACTAATGTTTTAATGAGGTTTTGTTGACCGAGGTCCAAGCTAACTGCCTGACATCTGTTATCTTTTTCTTTCGCCCGCTACTTACCATTGTCGCCATGTATCGGCAAACAGCAGAAGCAGAGTTGCACACCTTGTGCTAGGATATAACTTGTATTGGTGGATGGTGCAGTATCATTTGGAGGTGGTGGAAGGGATTGTAGTTATGATTTTCCTCACTCCCTTCACCGGACTCTCCCCTAACCCCAGTCAAGCTGCAGTGCCAATACAATGTATTCATCCAAGATGACATAACCAAGTAGGTGCATGTGGGTGTGTGAAGAAGCATTGGTCCAAAATCTACCATTGTTCTCAGTCTTGATTATATTCCTATTGATGACTCAGCTCCTCAACTATTTGTGGAATTGTAAAATTCTTCTTAAATGATTTAAGTTAGGTAATTCTCTGCTTACAAGGGAACCTCCCCATCGCACCCCCCTCAGATTTAGTTATAAGTTGGCACAGTGGATAGGCCTTGAAAAACTGAAAACAGATCAATTGAGAAAACAGGAAGAAGTTGTGTGGAACTGTGAAAAAATAAGCAAAATATACAAACTGAGTAGCCCATGCGCAAGATAGGCAACATCAAGGACAGTGGGACCACAGGAGCGCCGTGGTCTCGTGGTAACGTGAGCAGCTGCGGAACGAAAGGTCCTTGGTTCAAATCTTCCGTCAAGTGAAAAGTTTAATTTTTTATTTTCAGTTTATGTGACAAACTCTTATGTTTTCATCACTTTTTTGGGAGTGATTATCACATCCACAAGAAAACCTAAATCGGGCAAGGTAGAAGAATCTTTTTATCCATTCGCCAAGTGTACAAGTTCGGTGGGTCGACAACATATTCCTGTCATGTGACGCACATGCCGTCACCAGTGTCGTATAGAATACATCAGATGTGTTTTCCTGTCGAGGAATCCGTTGACCTATGACCGTGCGATCAAATGTTTTCGGTTCCCATTGGAGAGGCACGTCCTTTCACCTACTAATCGCACGGTTTTGCGGTGCGGTCGCAAAACACAGACACTAAACTTATTACAGTGAACAGAGATGTCAATGAACGAACGGACAGATAATAACCATGCAAAAATAAAGAAAGTAAAATTTTCACTCGAGGGAAGACTAGAACCAAGGACCTCTCGTTTAGCAGCCACTCACGCAACCACGGGACCACAGCGCTCCTGAGCTCACATTGTCCATGATGTTGCCTATGTGGCCCATGGACTTCTCAGTTTGTAAATTTTGCTTATTTTTTCACAGTACCACACAACTTCTTCCTGTTTTCTCAATTGATGTGTGTACAGTTTTTCAAGGCGTATCCACTGTGCCAACTTATAACTAAATCTGAGGGGGGTGCAATGGGGAGGTTCCCTTGTTAGTAAACTGTTGAGTTGTTTGATCAACCAGGTTCATTGATTGAATGATGATGGCATATTTTGATGTTAAGGGTGTCAGGAATGTTCGCTAATTGGATGGAAAAGTCACACGTAGGAATTATATTCTGTGCTGACTCTTCCATATTGCAATATTGTGAGTGAAAGAAACAGATTGGCTTTAGAAAAGTGAATATAGTACAATGGACCATGTGAAAGATTTTAACAGAATTGTAAAACAGAGCAATTTGCCAATTGTTCTGGATTCATAAATTTTGAGAAAGCTTTTTACTCAGTTTCAGCAAAATCTGTTGGAATGACTGTCACAAAATTGTCCATACAAACCTATATTTGTATACAGAAAGATATAAAATATACGGGGTGAGTCACCTAACGTTACCGCTGGATATATTTCGTAAACCACATCAAATACTGACGAACCGATTCCACAGACCGAACGTGAGGAGAAGGGCTAGTGTAATTGTTTAATACAAACCATACAAAAATGCACGGAAGTATGTTTTTTAACACGGACCTACGTTTTTTTAAATGGAACCACGTTAGTTTTGTTAGCACATCTGAACATATAAACAAATACGTAATCAGTGCCGTTTGTTGCATTGTAAAATGTTAATTTCATCCGGAGATATTGAAACCTCCGACGTTCAGTTGCGTGTTGTAACAAACACGGGCCACGGTCGGCAAGCAGCATCTGCAGGGACATGTTTACGATGATGACCGTGTTTACGAGTGTGGCTGTAGTGCACTGTTGTCATTTGGTCTAGCTGTCGCAGTGTCCGCATGTAGCGCTTGCTGCTATTGTTATTCTGCATTTGTCTCCGCACGCAGACCAACTGTAGTACACCGTGTTACCAGACGTCTGTGATAGTGTAGTGTTGTAGGAACTGTGACCATGGTGTATTCGAACTCTGAAAAGGCGGAGATGATACTCATCTATGGCGAGTGTCGACGAAATGCAGCTGAAGCCTGCAGGGTGTATGCAGAATGGTACCCGGACAGATAGCATCGAACGTGCCGCACATTGTAAAACATCTACTGCCAACTGTATGCAACAGGTATGGTCGTAGCACGCAAACGGGTCCGTAACAGGCCCGTCACAGGAGAAGCGGGTGCAGTTGGTGTGTTAGCTGCTGTTGCCATGAACCCACACATGAGTACACGGGACTTTGCGAGAGCCGGTGGACTGAGTCAAAGTAGTGTCATGCGCATACTGCATCGTCATCGCTTTCACCCGTTTCATGTGTCGCTACATCAGCAATTACACGGTGATGACTTTAATCATCGAGTGCAATTCTGTCAGTGGGCATTAACAGAGAATGCGTTGCAGTTCTACCTGTTTACCGATGAAGCGGTTTTCACAAACCACGGGGCAGTGAATCTACGGAACATGCATTACTGGTCTGTGGACAATCCTCGCTGGCTCAGACAGGTAGAACGACAGCGACCGTGGACTGTAAATGTATGGTGCAGAATCATTGGCGACCACCTCATTGGTCCTTACTTCATTGCAGGGGCCCAAACAGCTGCAACATACATCGCGTTTCTACAGAATGATCTGCCAACGTTGCTCGAAAATGTCCCACTGGAAATGCATCGACGTATGTGGTATTAGCATGATGGTGCACCTGCACATTCCGCAATTAACACTAGGCTGACCCTTGACAGGATGTTCGACGGGCATTTCATAGGACGTGGAGGACGCATAAATTGGCCAGCCCGTTCTCCTAATCTTACACCTCTGGACTTCTTTCTGTGGGGTACGTTAAAGGAGAATGTGTACCGTGATGTGCCTACACCCCAGAGGATATGAAACAACGTATTGTGGCAGCCTGCGGTGACATTACACCAGATGTACTGCGGCGTGTACGACATTCATTACGCCAGAGACTGCAGTTGTGTGCAGCAAATGATGGCCACCACATTGAACATCTATTGGCCTGACATGTCGGGACACACTCTATTCCACTCTGTAATTGAAAACGGAAACCACATGTGTACGTGTACATCACCCCTCATGGTAATGTACATGTGCATCAGTGAAAAAGACCAATAAAAAGGTGTTAGCATGTGGACGTAATGAGCTGTTCCAGTCTCTTCTGTACCTAAGGTCCATCACGGTTCCCTTTGGATCCCTACGTCATTCGGTGCTCTCCGATACACACGATCGAACAGCGGAGGAGTGGTACTCAAGCATCAACTTTAGGTTACAATATCTCCGGATGTAATTAACATTTTACAATGCAACAAACGGCACTGATTACGTATTTGTTTATATGTTCAGATGTGCTAACAAAACTAACGGGGTTCCATTTTAAAAAAACGTAGGTTTGCGTTAAAAAACATACTTCCGTGCATTTTTTTATGGTTTGTATTAACCAATTACACTAGCCCCTCTCCTCACATTCGGTCTGTGGAATCGATTCGTCAGTATTTGATGTGGTTTACGAAATATATCCAGCGGTAATGTTAGGTGACTCACCCTGAATAAGTCAGTGCCATAGATTCCATCAGAATTTATCAAAATACTGGGAAATTCAGAATTGACAGAAGAGTCCACATTACCAAAACTACTTGTGATAACCCTAGATGGTGTTTCCATATTATTAAACTGCAAAAAAGGAGAAATGTGAGTTCATGGAACAAATCCGAACCACCTTCATTTTGATGTACTGTTGACATCAAATCCAGATAAATTTTAACAGTGGATGGATCTTTATAGAAAAGATTTGGAAAAAAGGGTAAAACGCAATAATAATAAAACCAAAAATAATGTATTGATAATTTGAAAAGAAAATAGTAAAAACTAATAATACAGTTGTAGAACAATTTGAAATGTTTTTAGAATTCAAAGTAGTTTAATATGACGACTGACAGGACAAGAAAATAAATAAACATAAAGAGTAAAAATGATTTGGAGAGTTTCTGGTAACCAAACATAATTTTCAAAATGGAAGTTTGAATGTGCCCAAAAAGAAAAGTTTGTAACTGGTATGACTTACAGCAGTGAGTCAAGGACTGCTGATGCACAACCATGCAAAATCTGATGGTTGCGCAACAAACAATCTGGAGATACACATTGGGAATCACTAAAGAGACAAAAAAAAAGAAGAAAAAACCAGATTGATCAAGGAACATAATGGAGTGGAAGACATAATTACAGCTGTAATGAAAATGAAATGGAGGGGAGGGAGGGAGATGGTAACCAAGAATATGGGTAATAAAAGGACCAAGGAAGTCCTTTTCTGGGTTGTAAGTGTAAGAGGTAATAGAAAATGAAGGAGACGATGAAATGGAAGATGGATAGATAGCAACAGAAAATGTGCAGGAGTAACAGGGATAAATGTCATTGAAGACTATACTACATATCAAACTCTAGAGCAGGGCTGGCCACAGCATGCCACACTTCACACATGCAGCATGTGTGGGCCGCAGGCATGCCAAAGCCCAGCCTGTCACTTGGGTTAGCTCAGTCTTTCTCGCAAGTACCTGGAACAGGGTGACATTTCACTTAGCATTGCAGTGTGACATTCTTCTGTTGGAACAACTCTGTGAGTTTGGCAGAATTGTGGTGTCAGCAGTGTTTGCCTTATGCTCTTTCTCCATGATATGAAGGATGTTCACGGGTGCAGTGGATATTTGCACAAAAAGAGGCAGTTTAGCAGTCTGTTGCCACAATTCTTTAAAATTAATGGGAATGACAGAAGACAGGGCTGAGAATTCTCAATTCAAATAAGTGATGGGTACTACTTATTTGCTATGAAACGAAATTACAGTACAATGCAGAGAGAATTTAAACTTTCAGATGTCAATGAAAGAGCAAAAAATTACAATTAAATTCATTGTTCTGTTCATCAATAAGTACTAAATTTGCAGGCATGGAGCACTTCAAAAGATTTTGTGGTGCTACTAGTAAAATTCCTGAAGTCGCATCCATTGTTCCAATGGTTTTCAGTGGAAATGAACAAAGAGTGTGGAGACTTCATATAGTACTGGAAAGTACATTGGCTAGGTCAAGGACATGCCTGGAATGATTTTTTAATTTAAAGCTCACCGTTGTTGAGTTTATGAAGAAAGGAATGGATGAATGAAAAATTCGAACATCTGGAGTGGATTGCAGACTTTGCCTTTGTAAGTGGTCTTGTTTGCACAATGCCCACAGTAAAACATTGCAAGGTAACTTCTATCTGATTTGATGGGGATGCATTTAAAAAGAAAATCACAATGTTGAACAGACACATTTTGACAAAGACAGTTCAGTTCCCAGAGCTCACTGGTGTTAAAGTGCGAGATTTGAAGAATTCATTGTGGTCTTGCAAGGTTTTGAGGACACTGTCAGTCTTACGTCTCTTTTCAAGCTGTTTTCAAGACCGTTTGCTGTTTCAGTTGAAAGTGTCCTGTGCATGTGCAGATGTGACTGATCGATCTGCAAAGTAATTTCAGTCTCAGTGATAAATCTTTTCACGTTAAAACTGTCCAGGACATCTACAACACTTTCCTCAGATGAATTTTCCAAGTCTCCATAATGAGATTGCAGAAGTTCTATATTTCAGTTGACCTCTTTGTGTGATGGACCTTTTTTTTAATTTATGAAACTAAACAAGTCATGTTTACTTGGCAACTTGAATGTGAACCTGTGTTAAACTTTGTGTGTATGTGCATGTGCTGAGAGTTTGTACCAGATAAAAACTATATTGTGTCTTCTGCAAGCCAATTAATTAATAGTGAAAACTTATTTTGTTTGTGATCTGTGTTGTTGAGAAGTGTGAAATACAAAACAAAGTCGCATGCAATGTGACTCTACGACCATTTAAATGTCAGCACATTCGCTGTTTTCTCCCTCTTCTCGCTTCTTGCATTCAGACAGCGTGGCGTGGTGGTGGGGGAAATGTAAAGTGAGGCAGAGCACTTTGCACTTGGGCCTGGGCATGGCCCATGAGCTGAAATCTTGGCCACCCATCCTCTGGAGAATTACCAACATGCAGTCTTATGTTACCCTGTTGAAAGAAAACATTGTGAAGATGTCAGAGATTGAGCACAGCCACTGCCCCTAAAAGGTAATGTCTGCTGTCCAGTTTTCAGACTATGCGAACGAGATGTGACTGTGTTTTGTGCCAAATGGTGCTCCATAAGATCAGACTAGGATAGGAGCTGGGCCCAAATGATGATGACAATTAAAATGTGACAACATATGGATACATACATCCTGTTACTGTATGCAGAACTGAAACTTGTCCAAAAAGTGTCCAGTATTGTTGGACACACCATTGTCGGGACACCTGTCACTGCCGTTATGTCAAGGGAATGGCCTCTTGAGCGTGAGACTGTTTTTTAGTTTAAAAAAAAAAATGGACAACCAGCTAGTATGTATGACTGTTGTGTATACAAATAATGTATGGAACATAGAGGCTATGAGTCATAAACAAAATTTTTGTACTCATTATAATAATTATTATTATTACACAAAGGAATTAATAGCATTTAGCTGCTAGTGGGCATTGATTTATGTCAGTGGTGAAAGTTGAAAATTTGTGATGGACTGGAATTCGATCAGGGTCACGTGCTCATTTGGCAGATGCTCTGTCCACTAAGTTGTGTATATACACTGACTGGCATGAAAAATGCAACATCCAATAAATGATGTGTAATTATTGAATTATCTATTTCATCGAAGTGAAGCACTTCAGTTTTTTGAGAAGGGTTATGTTATTGGCCTTGCTTGTGAGCAACAATGAAGTGTTGACTGTTTATTGCACCAGCCTCAATTGTTTTTTTCCATGCAACCTGGAAAAGACATCATTGAATGTGAGCAAGTAATGTTTTCCCGCTCTTTTAGCGCTTATTGTTGTACCCTGAATTGTTCCTTTTTCAATCACACATGTTTGTAGGGTCTTTTTGTGATTGTTGTAATCAGCTTTCTGGAGTAAACTTGCTGTTAAGCCCTGAACAAGCTGCAAAAGTTGTTGCTTTGGTGGAAGATGTCCGTAGCATGCATTACGTTGCAGAAGTGTAGGGGACTACACCTTTCACGATTTCCAGATCTGTATGAAGGTCCAGGGAAACTGGTGATTTTGCAAGGAGACCAGGAACAGGCCTGAGAAGAGCAACAGCGGAGAGAGATGACCGCTTCTTACAACTGGAGCCGTCGAACCAACACTAGTGAAGCGCGAAAATGACTCCGCCAGGTTCAGGGGTTCAATGTTAGTGAGCAATTGTTCGAAGAAGACTGGAAGAAGCCCATCTTCAGTCTGGAAGACCTGCTACAGGTCCTGGACCCACCACATATCATTGCACAGCTTGACTACGTTTTGCAAGGGAACATCTTGGCTGGACAGTACAATAATGGGATCAAGTGTTGTTCACCAATGGGTCACGATTTGGCCTCCAATCACCTGACGGAAGAGAGAGTGTCTGGAGAAGGCCATGGGAAAGATGTTCCACTTGCACAGTCTCATCTAGGATGCCTTTTCAGGTTGGTTCTGTGCTGGCATGGGTAGGAATCAATACAGCCGCAAGGACGGATTCGATCTTCGTGGAGCATCGTAGCCTTACCGCACATCAATATGCAGAGGAAATTCTTCTGGAGCATGTTATGCCTTTCGCTTCATTTATTGGTGATGATTTTACACTAGTGCACATCATTTCAGTTTTTGTAAGGAATTGAGGTGTTGCTTTTCTTGCCAGTCAGTGTATATACACAAGAGACTTATCAGAAGTCACAATTGCATTAAGTCTCAATTCTCTCACCCATCTTTATTGACTAATTTTACATTATTGGATGACACTTATTTGTTTTCATTCGTATTTCTTTGGCTGGTGTGGAGGCACTTACAAGTACAGAACTCTTGTCAATTGACAGTGAAAGTAGAATCATTATGAGAGATCTGTTTTGTGTTGCACACAATTATTTAATATAATTTGTAGTAATAAATTTTCAAGGATGATTTCAGCTTCAATGCATGAAAGATAGCTACATCCTGCTACTTGTGCACGTGAGTGTGAGTGTACTGAGTGTAATGTCACTGCAGTATGTAGTTAAATCTACTGCCAACTGTATCAGTGCAGGCCGGCCACCAAGGCAGCCTGTAGGAAGTGTGCACACAGGACGGTCTCTGCCTTGCCATCTATCGGTGACTCGCGCCTAAATAAACTCAGACCAACAATGACTCACTACGTTTTTTTAGTTTGTACCGCTCACATCAGTTGTTCTGTATATCACGTATGTTGCACATTCTGTTTGCATCATTACGTGCGGAGTCACAAGATGCTTATTTCCGTTATTCTTCAGAGGTTTATGGATAGAGCCATATTTGTGTTACTTGAATTTGGTTTTGTGTATTACTTGGTTACTATAATGACTGATTGTAACACGGTATTTGACAGCAGAAAAACTCTCACAGATCGAACAATTTGATTGTTGTTGTAGATTTCATTGTTCCTTATTCATGGTGACCTTTTTTTTTTTTTCTTTTGCAGCGAATGCTGAGTACATAAAAATGGCAGACCACTATGTACCTGTACCTGGAGGTACTAACAACAACAATTATGCAAATGTTGAGCTGATTGTTGACATAGCTATGCGAACACAAGTTCAGGCTGTTTGGGCAGGGTGGGGTCATGCCTCAGAGAATCCAAAGCTTCCAGAGCTGCTGCACAAACACAACATAACCTTCATAGGTCCACCAGAGAAGGCAATGTGGGCACTGGGTGACAAAATAGCCTCTAGTATTGTTGCTCAGACTGCAGACATTCCAACACTTGCATGGTCTGGAAGTGGTGAGTTTTCTTGCTTGTTTAATACATTTTTTGTACTACATTGAAATAATAAGTTGGTGGTGGTGGTTGTGGCTGTGGCGGTCTTCAGTTTGAAGACTTGTTTGATGCAGCTCTCCACAGTAGTATATCCTGCACAAGACTCTTCATCGCAGCAAAACTGATGTAACCTACAAACTCAACCATCTGGATCCTCCCCTTCACCACCAGCTTTTCTGAACTGTACAGTTATCCTTACAACACATTCTCCACTCCTGTAATTATCCCGGTCTCAACCTATAGTAACCTACTGCCCCTGCACCCAGCACCCAACAGTTCACACCTCCTATGTCCTATCACCTTCTCCCTGTTCTCATCCCCCACCCTCTTTTTGTGCCGGCCTCTGCCAATGCACCCACCCGTAATTTTTTTTTTCTCCCTCCTTAAACTTCTCCTTTCTTGCACCTCCCCCTCCCCCCCCCCCCTTTTCTACCTCCCTGCCCCACAATCATGCGACACTGTAGCTGTTTGCAGTCTAGTCCCTGCACACTCCACCAGACAGTGCTCCCCTCCCCTCCCCCCCCTCCCTTCCACCCCACCTCAGGCCCTGCTATCCCTTCCCCTTCCGTGCCATCTCCAGATTGCTACTTCCATTCTGTGTGGCAGTTGCATTCCAGTCCGAGCTGCCAGAGATGGCAGTTGTGTGTGCGAGGTGTGCCTGCTTGTATGAACCTGTGTGTGTGTGTGTGTGTGTGTGTGTGTGTGTGTGTGTGTGAGTGAGAGAGAGAGAGAGAGAGAGAGAGAGAGAGAGAGAGATTTCTTTACTGATGAAGGCTGTGGCTGAAAGCTAATGTGTAAGTGTCATTTTGTTGCACCTGCCTGCAACGTAACGTGTGATCTTTATGATAAGTAGTAATCTATATTTTCGTTATGTTGTTAACCTACATCCAATTGAATCTGAACTCTTTTTGGCCTAATTCCTCTCAGTGCCTCCTCATTAGTTATTTGATGTATCCATATAATCTTCAACTTCCTTATGTAGCACCACATTTCAAGAGCTTCTATTCTCTTCTTGTCTGAACTTCTCACTTAAGTTCTACTAGATATAGAAATGTAATATTTGTAAGGCAGAACATGAATAAGCGAGCTATCTCAATGTTTATAACTAATGATTGTGGGTTCTTAATTTGTCTACCAGCTTGAAAAATGGGGAAAATATTGTACGCTTTGGGAAAACTTCTGCACTACTGCTTCAGTATAGCTACCATTTTGACACTTTTTTCATGTTCGCTGCTTTTTATTTTGTTTAGTATATTTTGTCCTTACTCTCAGTTTCTTGAATGACAGACGTTCAGTTTTATTCATAAACTCAACAGGTTCAACAGCAATGTTGTCAAACAGCATATTCATGGTATTTTGTAATGTTTTAATGTTGTTAATAGTATTTTGCAAATTTAGTCATTCACTTGTCTCCAAACTCCAGGACTTGCTTACCTGTAAAAATTTCCACTTACATTCTTCTCGGGTACTCTTGACACTGTGTCACTACAACATTATTAGATTATAGAAATAGGAATCAATTTGTATTCCGTTCAGTCACATTTACCAGAGATGTCTTGATCATTCCAGTAAACCCTAATGTTGGAGAAGTACTTTGGCTATCTTCATAACAAACTATTCTAGTTTGATTTAAACCATTTTGCAGTTTTCTTCCCAGTTGTTCAAGTGCTTTGCAAGTATATCAAATACGGAAGCTGTTGCCATTTTTTTCTTAATGTAAGAGTAGAGTTCACCATGAAAACAGTCGTGGAATTGCATGTATTCGCAACTTTTCTTCCATGTCACATGTAGCTGTAAAAAAGTTCTTGCAAATGGTACACACTGCCTGGGAGACTGTGTCATTTTATTAAGTGTATTTTAACTTGATATTTACATGCGAGTGTGTGTATACTGTATGCTTGCCTCAGTTGATAAGGTAATTTAGAAATACATGCTTGAAGTTCATCATAGCTAAATAATGCACTGTTATGTCTGTCCTGGCTTTATTTCCAAACTTTTACACATCTGTACAAAACAAATAACTTGCATTACATTCTGTTCCTGCATAATTTTCTTTCCATTCAATTCATGGTGGTCCCACAGGATTCTGATTCTTCGTAGGTAGCAGATTGCTATACAGAATTCAGCAATAGAGCTCTAAATGTCTTTTTAGAACATAATTGCCATTCTGCTGTTCGACACCATACTTTTATCATGTGCTATAATGTAAGTTGGGGGAGGGGAGAAGGTTAAGAAAATCTCCCACGTATCACCATTCAGTACAAATCAGTGTACTGTTGTTCCTTTTTTTTGCCACCAATGCTAAAAGTGTAGCTATGTACCAACTTGGATGCTCAAGTTCTTCGAAGGAAACTTGTCATTGCAAGGTCTTCTCTTTGTTGTATCATATTGGTGGTAGGCAATGAAAACTTGGTTACTCCATTTTGCTAAATTTTACAGGTGAACCAAAAATGATTTAAAAAAAATACATAAAGTGATACAGTTAAAGTGCTACATGTGCAGCTATGTATTAGATGCCTACTTTTGACACATTAGTGAAAGCCATGCGCTTTCAAATCTCTCTTTATAAAACAGAGCTACTGGTTACTGGAAGTATAAGGTTTTCACAGGCAGATGGAGTTACCTAGGTTTTCGTTGCCTACCAGCAATACACTTTAAATTTGAAAATTTGCAGAAGACATTAAATTTGTGTCTTTGTAAATTCTGGTCTAAGTGCATTTGAACATATGAATTTGAATCACAGAAACTGGTGTGGTTTCCCAAACTTGGTGGTGCCAGCTAAATAAATTTTTTCTCACGAGTTACATTAATAGCATATATTTATGGTGGCAGGAGCCTATGAAAATATACATTACAATTTAATATATCTGTTACTGAATCTTCATCCAATGTTCAAGAATGGAATGGAATAGATTATTAATCTTTGAGCATTTTCCATGCAGTCTACATGTAATTGCAACTACACTCCTGGAAATGGAAAAAAGAACACATTGACACCGGTGTGTCAGACACACCATACTTGCTCCGGACACTGCGAGAGGGCTGTACAAGCAATGATCACACGCACGGCACAGCGGACACACCAGGAACCGCGGTGTTGGCCGTCGAATGGCGCTAGCTGCGCAGCATTTGTGCACCGCCGCCGTCAGTGTCAGCCAGTTTGCCGTGGCATACGGAGCTCCATCGCAGTCTTTAACACTGGTAGCATGCCGCGACAGCGTGGACGTGAACCGTATGTGCAGTTGACGGACTTTGAGCGAGGGCGTATAGTGGGCATGCGGGAGGCCGGGTGGACGTACCGCCGAATTGCTCAACACGTGGGGCGTGAGGTCTCCACAGTACATCGATGTTGTCGCCAGTGGTCGGCGGAAGGTGCACGTGCCCGTCGACCTGGGACCGGACCGCAGCGACGCACGGATGCACGCCAAGACCGTAGGATCCTACGCAGTGCGTAGGGGACCGCACCGCCACTTCCCAGCAAATTAGGGACACTGTTGCTCCTGGGGTATCGGCGAGGACCATTCGCAACCGTCTCCATGAAGCTGGGCTCCGGTCCCGCACGCCGTTAGGCCGTCTTCCGCTCACGCCCCAACATCGTGCAGCCCGCCTCCAGTGGTGTCGCGACAGGCGTGAATGGAGGGACGAATGGAGACGTGTCGTCTTCAGCGATGAGAGTCGCTTCTGCCTTGGTGCCAATGATGGTCGTATGCGTGTTTGGCGCCGTGCAGGTGAGCGCCACAATCAGGACTGCATACGACCGAGGCACACAGGGCCAACACCCGGCATCATGGTGTGGGGAGCGATCTCCTACACTGGCCGTACACCACTGGTGATCGTCGAGGGGACACTGAATAGTGCACGGTACATCCAAACCGTCATCGAACCCATCGTTCTACCATTCCTAGACCGGCAAGGGAACTTGCTGTTCCAACAGGACAATGCACGTCCGCATGTATCCCGTGCCACCCAACGTGCTCTAGAAGGTGTAAGTCAACTACCCTGGCCAGCAAGATCTCCGGATCTGTCCCCCATTGAGCATGTTTGGGACTGGATGAAGCGTCGTCTCACGCGGTCTGCACGTCCAGCACGAACGCTGGTCCAACTGAGGCGCCAGGTGGAAATGGCATGGCAAGCCGTTCCACAGGACTACATCCAGCATCTCTACGATCGTCTCCATGGGAGAATAGCAGCCTGCATTGCTGCGAAAGGTGGATATACACTGTACTAGTGCCGACATTGTGCGTGCTCTGTTGCCTGTGTCTATGTGCCTGTGGTTCTGTCAGTGTGATCATGTGATGTATCTGACCCCAGGAATGTGTCAATAAAGTTTCCCCTTCCTGGGACAATGAATTCACGGTGTTCTTATTTCAATTTCCAGGAGTGTATAACTGCAGAAATACTTCGTACATTAGATTTGCACATTGTTACCATATTTCAGATAATTACAGCAATACTTCATATTATGTTCACACACATGGCTATATACATTACATCTACATCAGACATTGAGCACACATGACTTTATACATTACATCTACATCACAGATTGACTTGCTCAACATTGCATATGTACACTATTGCATTTTCTTTCATTGTATGGTATTATCTACTTTTAATCCATTTCCAGTCTTATTTTTGAATTTATTCAGACAGGCTGTATGGGAACTTTGTGGGAATTTGTTAAAGAACAAATGCTACCTGAAAGAATCTGTTGCACAGTTTGTCTGTATTAGTTTCCCATGTAAGTCCTTGGTCAGTATAAAAATGAAGAAATTTTACTGACTTGTATTCCTGTTTCAGAACATTTAAATTGAACAATTTGTCTTCAGTTTTTGTATCATTTATATACAGCGTATTTTGCTTAAACTGTGTGCTGTGGGTATGCCTATTGCTGTTGCTTCTTGAAGTTGTGGCCCCTCCACACTACTGTCTTGTGCAATTAGTTTATCATATGTGTAGAGCAGTGTTCCACAAGGCAGTGGTGTGGGAAGCTCAGCCATGAAATATGATAAAATAAAAAGGGTCCAAGAACTGAGCTCTGAGGCACTCCTTTTGTGATTAAACGACTTTGTGATTTTTGATTGTGTACACAGACAATCTGCTTGCTATCACTTGTGTAAGACTGCAGTGTTGCAGGTTTTTAATTTGTGTGTTATGCGAGACTGTGTCAGGGGCTGTGCCCAAATAAAATTGCGTTGCAGAACTAATTGCCTAATTCTCAGAGCAGTTATACACTTTTGCAATAATGTTTTCAACTGCTTTAACGGTAGAGAGCCAGGCCTGAGGCCGTTCTGTTCAGAACTGAGGAAGTTATTGTGTTCACAATGCTGGCTAAACTGTTGTTGCATACAGTTCTCAATCATCTTAGAAATGGGGAAAATTGAGATTAGTTGTTAATTATATGGTGTCATTTTTATAAATAGGTTTAACTGTAGAGATTTTCAAGCATTCTGTGTAGACACTTTCATATGGCATCTTGTTTATGATATTTGTTAATGGCATTAAGATTTCTTCTATTATATTTCAGTTACAAAGTGTGAGATAGCGTAATAATCTTCAGCTCTTGCGTTGGTCCGAGTTTGTTTGATAGGTCACTGATTTGTCTACTAGTTATGTTAGTTCATCTAAAACTAACATTTGTATTTTTTTCTATAGTGCTTCAACTTTATTCACATCTTCCTATTAGTTGAGTCCTGAAAGAGCTTTAGCAAAATGTTAGTCTAATTAATCTAGTGGGATTGGCTTTCTTTTGGCAGTTTACTCCTGTTTAAATGATGTCCCATGTTGGATTACATCGGTGACCTGTCATATCAAAGTTGTATCAGGATTCTCACATTATTTAGTTGTGATATATATCACTTGCACAGTCTTTTAGGTTTAGTGGGATGTTTCTGCTTTCTTGTAATATATATAACAAATTTCATTAAAGGTGTCCACTAAGACGATTAAAAATTTTGTTGCTGACTTATTTGCTTTCATAACCTGCAGGGTCAGTTTACTCTGGTTTATAAAGTTTGCTCTGCTTTTTAGCTGACTTAATTTGTGATGATTAATTGTTTGTATTACACTCCCATGTTCAGTAGCTATTTCTTTTATTATTTACAAGAAATCTAAACCACATCCCTTCACGATCTCAGATACATAGATTAATAGTATTTGACTGTGTTCTGTTTAATTCAGAGTTGCACACTGTGTTATCCAAGCATACTGCAAATCTGGTGGGGTTATCATTTATGCTGTTAAACACTTTTCATGGTCATATGGAATTGAATGATCCACTGGCATCACAGGATTTCATGTACTGACAAGGTATGGCAGATCATGGGTTGAACTGAGATACTGATTGTTTAATTCGTGGAGGGGGCTCTGTATCTGCCTTCAGTATTCGTTCTTGTTTCTTGATATAGTTGGTGTGGCAAAATTACTAATCTTCTCGCAAAATAAAATGAGAATTTATTATTCACTTACAGGTATTAGTATCATTTCCCTACAGATCTTACTTAGGAAGTATCTTTACTGAGATTTTGAATATCATCCACATATTATCTGATCTCACTTGTGGTTACAAATACAGAAAAAAGTGCTTCCCTTCTCATTATGTCAGAGTGCTTGTAGGGCATCTATACTTGCACAAGGACCATTTTTATAATGTATAGCTGTTTTAAAACTACTAGTGGGCATTATGTAATCCCCTGTTTAGTATAACTTTTTTGTTGCCAAAAATATAGATACTAATTGGATATCTTTTGCAATTCTTCAAAAAAACTGAAACATTTAGTTAATAAATGATGATTTGTTAAAGTGTGTGTTTTCGTATTATAAAGAATACTACTTTTTTTGTTAGAGCTGAAAGCACAATATGGTGGAAAGAAGATAAAAATCTCATCAGAACTGTATAAGAAAGGTTGTGTAAGTACAATAGAAGATGGGTTACAGGCAGCTCAGAGGATTGGATTTCCTGTTATGATAAAAGCAAGTGAAGGAGGTGGCGGCAAAGGAATCCGTAAAGCAGAAAATACTGAAGAGTTTCCAAATCTTTTTAGACAGGTGAGTTAATGACACCTTTATTGTACGGCTAAGTTTTCGCCTTCAGTACGTGAGACCTAAGAGAGAGTGTCTTAACATTATGTGTACAGGTGCTTGCGTGTAAGTGAAGCAGTATAAGCAAAACTATTGATTTATGGGTTGCAAGAAGTATTTTGTGATATTTTTCTTATAATTTTAGTCAGTAGATTACTTGCATGCTGTTGAATCAGAGGCTTTTTTAAATCGATATTTTTCAGGTACAAATAAAAATAAAACAGTAAAAACATGTTACTTCTTTCTTTGGATTGAGTTCACATGTGTGTCTATTTCTAAAAGAAAGCACATGACAATTTGTATGATTAGCAAATACAGGGTGGGGAAAATAAAAGTGGCCTGGAAAACACATGGTCCACTCACATTAATGTGACCACTTGTCAGAAGCCTGAATAACTGCCTTTTGCAGTGCAGACCACTGCGAGAAACACAGGGAGAGTGTTGTTGAGGTTCCCGAAGGAGCTGTCAGGGACATGGAGCCGTGCCGACTCCAGCACTGTGGCCAGCTGCATTAGGTTTCTCGATTGAGGGTCCATGGCAAGAACAGCCCAATGGATATGGTCCCACCGATTCTCTATTAGATTTAACTCTGGGAAGTTTGGTGGCCCAGGGGGTGCAGTAAACTCATTCTGGTGCTCTTTGGACCACACTCGTACACTGTGAACTGTGCAACACATTGCAATGTCATGCTGGTAGATGCCATCATGTCAAGGAAAAAACAACCTGCATGTAGGGGCGGAACTGGTCTCCAAGGTTAGATTCATGTGTGTGTTGATCAGTTGTGTCTTCCAGAATGACGAGATCACCCAGGGAACGCCACAAAACATCCCCCAGACCATAATCCTCCTTCCTATGGCCTGGACCCTTCTGACAGTTGTTGTAGGGAGTTTGCTTTCAGATGTTTCACGCCGTTCACTCCAGCAGCCACCTATCCGAAGGAGGATAAAATGTGATTCATCTGAAGAGGCCGTTGCCACTGAGTGGAGGTCCAGTTGCATTCGTCGCCAGCGAACAGCAATATGCACGGATGCATGCGTGCACTAGTTTTGGATAATGCCTTTTTGCCATGAACGGTGCATTTCAACCACAGCGGCATGCGAAGAGTTTACAAACTTAGCCGTTTCGCGAATACTTGCGCCCTTGGTTTGAAAGCCAATGATCGCACCTTTTTTGGATGTCAGAGATACTGCTAAATCACTCCGCTCTGCATTACAGCTACTGCACTGTTTTCCATGTTTCTCTGATGTGCTTTAGGTAACCTCCCATGCTAGTGCTACCACCTGCTGTCTGCAAGTGGTTATTGCTTGTTGACATCGAACATAAGTGGAGGTCACATAATATGACTGGACTGTGTACTAATAAGACTGATGTAGAATTGCCCCTATTCTTAATGAACAGGAGAGCTGCCCATTACAAAAGACCTTGGAGACTTGAGTTTGATACACCAATCAGCTGCTGCCGCATGTTTGCACATATGCATCTTCCGCCTGCTCTGTCCCGAGTATTTTGCTACGTCATTATGTTTGAGTGAATGAGAGGAGCAGAAGTTAAAGTAGCATGTGTTCTTTATCAAGTGGTATGCAGATACACATGTGGAAGTGTTTGCATGAGAGTTAAAGACTGGAAATTCTTTGATGAAACCCCTAGAAAAGGCTGTAATGCAAAACTTAGTGGTAAAATGGCACGAAGTGAACCCTGTGATGAGTAAAAGCCATAACTATCTGCAAAGAGTTCAATAACCAGAAAACATTGCTCGAATGAGGGAAAGTCTGGAACAAAGTTTGGCCAAATATCTGTATTTGATATCTGTGCAAGTGGAAATTGAGAGATTGTCATGTTGAAACATTGTCAAAAAGGACTTGCTTCTGTATCCTAATAAATTTACTGTTGTACACAAGCTAAAGCATCTACACGTATGGAGGAATCTGTTTATCCCTTCTGTCTGCTTCCGATGTATTTGCATGGTCAGTTGTGATACAACGTGTTTGCAAATTGTCTACTTGAGGCGGGACCTGGAAAATAGCCCAGTATTTACCCATGTAGTAACCACATCCAGGATGGCCAACACAATGTTTAACCTTTCATCACTGTGCAATTCATGTTGCTTATCTACAACAAGAGAAATTTTTGAAAGTCATCTGAATGCTCATGCAGAAAAATATTGTGTCTAATTTGAATTATAAATAAAATTGTTGTTTTAGGTACAAGCTGAAGTTCCAGGATCACCAATTTTTATTATGAAGCTGGCTCGATGTGCACGGCATTTGGAAGTTCAGCTTCTGGCTGATCAGTACGGCAATGCAATCTCTCTTTTTGGTCGAGACTGCTCCATACAGAGGCGTCACCAAAAGATTATTGAAGAGGCTCCTGCTGTCATTGCCAAACCTGAAGTGTTTGAGGATATGGAAAAGGTATAATTTCTTGGCTCACTTCATTTACTTGAACTAAATTATTTTAAGGATTAATAATTAAGATGGCTGAAGATGTTAATTGAAGTAAGTAATGTTTTACTAAATTGTTCTCAGAGTTAATGCCAGTCACAGATAGGTCACACTCATGCTAAGGCCTGACTCACTTGCTCTTTCTTTTTACTCTTCCCCAACCCATAACTCTCTCCATCTCAAGGAGGGAAGTATTAGTTCTGACAGCTAGGTAGTGTGTCACATTTGTGTGTGACTATCGACAGTACTACACATTTTTCCTCCTGAAGTTAAGCACTGGTCAACAGTTCTCTCTCTTTAATTTATTTTTCTTAGTGTTTATTTCCACCAGGAACAGGAAGCTGCATGACCAGTTTCATGAGATCCAAGATAGGGGGAAGGGTAACATCGGTAGTAAATTTTTCTTAATTTGTTTATTGCAACAGATTAAAAAAAATATGACTGATGCTATCCTTCTTCCTGTCTTGGATCTTAGTTTATTAGTTTCCTTGATTGAATTTTCCTTAGTTCAACAACTTGTGCAAATTTTTCAGTGTTATCTTATATAATTTTGCCTGTACTCGAATTGCCTAGTTATTGCCTGGATTTTCTTTTTTATTGTAAAATGAAGAAGAGAAATTTTAATTTTAGAGAGATAATGATCAGAATAAATTCCCAATTTCTGATCACTTTAACGTTCTTAATTTCCTTGAAATTCCTCTTTATTTATTTACTTAATTATTATTTCTTTCTTTTCTCAGACGTTATGTCTGGTCAAAAATGGAAAGTGACGCGGACCTTGATCAAGCACGACTTCCTTTTAATTGTACGATGTAGGTTATATTGCATTTAGGAACTTTCGGGTGATTGAACATGTATCAATAATTACGGATTTCTGTAGTTGTATATATAAGTTTGGATGTAGCTGTATTGCATTGATGTACTGATGGATATTGTGTGGTATGACTCCTGTAGTTGATAGTATAATTGGTATAACGTCAACTTTATCCTGATGCCATATGTCCTTGACTTCCTCAGCCAGTTGGATGTATTTTTCAATTTTTTCTCCTGTTTTCTTTTGTATATTTGTTGTATTGGGTATGGATATTTCGATTAGTTGTGTTAATTTCTTCTTTTTATTGGTGAGTATGATGTCAGGTTTGTTATGTGGTGTTGTTTTTATCTGTTATAATGGTTCTGTTCTAGTATAATTTGTATTCATCTTTCTCCAGTACATTTTGTGGTGCATACTTGTATGTGGGAACATGTTGTTTTATGAGTTTATGTTGTAAGGCAAGCTGTTGATGTATTATTTTTGCTACATTGTCATGTCTTCTGGGATATTCTGTATTTGCTAGTATTGTACACCCGCTTGTGATGTGATCTACTGTTTCAGTTTGTTGTTTGCAAAGTCTGCATTTATCTGTTGTGGTATTGGGATCTTTAATAATATGCTTGCTGTAATATCTGGTGTTTGTTTGATCCTGTATTGCAATCATGAATCCTTCAGTCTCACTGTATATATTGCCTTTTCTTAGCCATGTGTTGGATGCGTCTTGATCGATGTATGGCTGTGTTGGATGATACGGGTGCTTGCCATGTAGTGTTTTCTTTTTCCAATTTACTTTCTTCGTATCTGTTGATGTTATGTGATCTAAAGGGTTGTAAAAGTGGTTATGAAATTGCAGTGGTGTAGCCGATGTATTTATATGAGTGATTGCTTTGTGTATTTTGTTAGTTTCTGCTCGTTCTATAAAGAATTTTCTTAAATTGTCTACCTGTCCATAATGTAGGTTTTTTATGTCGATAAATCCCCTTCCTCCTTCCTTTCTGCTTAATGTGAATCTTTCAGTTGCTGAATGTATGCGATGTATTCTATATTTGTGGCATTGTGATCATGTAAGTGTATTGAGTGCTTCTAAGTCTGTGTTACTCCATTTCACTACTCCAAATGAGTAGGTCAATATTGGTACAGCATAAGTATTTATAGCTTTTGTCTTGTTTCTTGCTGTCAGTTCTGTTTTCAGTATTTTTGTTAGTCTTTGTCTATATTTTTCTTTTAGTTCTTCTTTAATATTTGTATTACCTATTCCTATTTTTTGTCTGTATCCTAGATATTTATAGGCATCTGTTTTTTCCATCGCTTCTATGCAGTCGCTGTGGTTATCCAATAAGTAATCTTCCTGTTTAGTGTGTTTTCCCTCGACTATGCTATTTTTCTTACATTTGTCTGTTCCAAAAGCCATATTTATATCATTGCTGAATACTTCTGTTATCTTTAGTAATTGGTAGAGTTGTTGATTTGTTGCTGCCAGTAGTTTTAGATCATCCATGTATAGCAAATGTGTGATTTTGTGTGGGTGTGTTCCAGTAATATTGTATCCACAATTTGTATTATTTAGCATGTTGGATAGTGGGTTCAGAGCAAGGCAGAACCAGAAAGGACTTAATGAGTCTCTTTGGTATATTGCACGCTTAATCTGTATTGGCTGTGATGTGATATTATTTGAATTTGTTTGGATATTAAGTGTGGTTTTCCAATTTTTCATTACTATGTTTAGGAACTGTATCAATTTAGGATCTACTTTGTATATTTCCAATATTTGTAGTAACCATGAGTGGGGTACACTATCAAAAGCTTTTTGGTAATCAATGTATGCGTAGTGTAGCAACCTTTGTTTAGTTTTAGCTTGATATGTCACATCTGCATCTATTACCAGTTGCTGTTTACATCCTCGTGCTCCTTTGCAACAGCCTTTTTGTTCTTCGTTTATAATTTTGTTCTGTGTTGTATGTGTCATTAATTTCTGTGTAATGACTGAAGTTAATATTTTGTATATTGTTGGTAGGCATGTTATGGGGCGATATTTTGCTGGGTTTGCTGTGTCTGCTTGATCTTTAGGTTTCAGATAAGTTATTCCAAATGTAAGTGTATCAGGGAATGTGTATGGGTCTGCAATGTAACTGTTGTTGTTATTATTATTATTATTATTATTATTATTATTATTATTATTATTATTATTTGCTATCATTTCCCTTTTTCCACTTATTATTCCCAGCATCAGTAGAACAAATTCTGTTTTAGTACATTGAAAATGTATTACCATTAATGTAATGTCGTAGTAATCGACACGTATAGTGAAATTGAGGTATTTATATTTATTGTTAATAGGTTCATGTGCTTGCCATTTCCTGTATATTTGTATAGTAATGTGGTATAAAGGCTCATCTCATGTGCTAAAAGTGTATAATAATGTGGTGTTTATTGTAATTCTCAATAGGCAGCTGTCCGACTTGCAAAAATGGTGGGCTACGTAAGTGCAGGAACTGTGGAATATCTTTATGACATAAACGGCAATTACTACTTCTTAGAACTGAACCCTAGGCTGCAGGTTGAGCACCCATGTACAGAAATGGTGGCAGATGTGAATCTTCCTGCAGCTCAGTTACAGGTACTTTTATTACATTGGCTTAGCAATTCAATACAGTCTCACAATTTCGTGGATTGTTTGTGGGTATATGTTACCTTCATATCATATTAATACAGTTTTCCACTTGCAGATTGCTATGGGTTTGCCATTAGACCGGATCAAAGACATTCGTCTTTTATATGGCGAGTCACCATGGGGCGATTCACCTATTGATTTTGATAATCCACGGCACAAGCCCCAGCCCTGGGGACATGTAATTGCTGCTCGGATAACTAGTGAAAATCCTGATGAAGGTATAGCAATTCTTTAATTACCGATACCAGCTTGTGTATCTATTCTGTAATATTAATTCTGATGACATTTTGATAGTGTGTTCAACCATCAGGCAATTTTTCGACTTCTTCCATCACAGAATTGGAGGAATCCGGTGCACAACTGGGGGTTTCACATGCTACATGATTCAGAACCAGTCGACAGCAGTGTTAATGAAGCCCCCCAGCTCCGACACATGCACCTTTGACCACACAGCTGTATTCGCAAAATTGGCTCATTGTCCCAACGTAGATGATTTTCATTTATTGGTCTGGTCAGGCATAGACAATTGGTCAGGCATAGACAGTTTGCCTGTGTTCTGTTTTTCTTTATGCAAACCTGTTTCTCACTGCCTTGCAATGATTTTTTGCACCATCCTTCACTAAAAAATATGAAGAAACTTCAAACATTGTCGCAGCAGTTCCTAATGACAAGACCACATAAGATGACTGGTGGGACAAAGAAAGCAACTTTCGGGTAAAATTTGAAATAAGAACTGTGCATGTTAGACTTTTGGCATGGTGATTCGCAAGAACATTGAAGACTTGGTGTACATTCACTGCACCCAACAATCAGTTATTGAATGTGGAACTTCCTGGCAGATTAAAACTGTGTGCCGGACCAAGACTCGAACTCGGGGCCTTTGCAGGAGAGCTTCTGTAAAGTTTGGAAGGTAGGAGATGAGGTACTGGCAGAAATAAAGCTGTGAGGACGGGGTGTGAGTCGTACTTGGGTAGCTCAGGTGGTAGAGCACTTGCCCGCAAAAGGCAAAGGTCTCGAGTTCGGGTCTCGGTCCGGCGCACAGTTTTAATCTGTCAGGAAGTTTCATATCAGTGCACACTCCGCTGCAGAGTGAAAATCTCATTCTGGAATTATTGAGTGTGCTACGTGGGTGTTTGTTTTTGCATTAGTGTTGAACTTACGACGAATAAAGTATGGTAGTTACAGTTAACCCATGTTCATTGTTGTTTGCTCATTGTACGGTATTCACTTACGTCGTCAGTTGTGCAACATGATCGGTGAAAAATCTCAAAGCCATGCCTTGGGAATGTAAATAACAAATAGGTTTATTGAAAAGGTTCACATTTTACCTGAAATGTTTTTTCTCCCTTCTCTTTAGGCTTCAAACCAAGTTCTGGCACAGTACAAGAACTTAACTTCAGATCATCAAAAAATGTCTGGGGCTACTTCAGTGTGGCTGCATCTGGTGGTTTACATGAATTTGCAGACTCTCAGTTTGGACATTGCTTCTCATGGGGTGAAAATAGAGAGCAAGCCAGGGAGTAAGTAAGCATTATGAGCTTTTACACTGTACAGTGAAACAATTAACTTGTTAATTATACCTTCACAGTTGCACCATTGCTTCCTTCTTTCCTCCATTCTTCTTCTTCTTCTTCTTCTTCTTCTTCTTCTTCTTCTTCTTAGACTACTATACCTGGGCTGGTGAAACAAGTCACTCGACAGCTTGCATGGAGTTGGCTATAGTGAGATTGCGAGGTTGCAATAGCTGCCACAGCACACGCCCACAGCTCCAAAGTACATTTCGTAAATGTAAGCTACAGTCAATGTTTATACATAAGTGTAACAAAGTGCATTTTTCTATCAATGGAGAGAACAACAATGGAGACTAAGCGTTTGATAGCATATGAAACTGGGAAATAAAAACAACGAAAGTTAATGACAATATCTATGAAAAGTCATTCCAAATTTTTACCGTAATAGGTGCCTGTAAAAAGTCGTATAATAATGTAAACCTAAGCATACCAGAGAACATGCTATCCACACTCGTAGAAAGAAATAACGCAAAACATGCGTAACCTACTAGATTGCAAAGATAGAGAATTAATTCTGTATACATTTACACTCACCAGTTTACAATGTCGGTGGCGGAATTCCATCCAGTTCTCCTTCACTATCATCGGAATCGATGCCGAAACCTTTGCCTTCATCATCATCATCATCAAGAGAAATCATTAATTGTTCGTTTTCATTTACAATTCTTGTATAGTGTGTTTCTCTTATGAGTTTAGCAACATGGTAGTGTGTGCAGTAGCAAGACCTCCACTTAGCAGTGTTTCCGCTTCTGTTGTTGTAAAAGTCTTGTTGTTACTTCTAATGTATGCCTTGACTCCTCTACAAAATATTTAGGCGTCACAGGCTTTGTTTTGTGAGCGAGTATAACAACAGCTTTGTCATACTCATGTCTGCAGCAATCTCTCTCGCCTGCAACCACTGCACCATAGTTGCTTCAGTCACTGGAAGTGGGAGTTTTATCTAAAATCACGGAATGGGCATTGCATTGTCCATCATAAACACTGTCGGAACACTAAACTGGAGCAACAAATTTTTAAACCACTGTAGAAACCGTGTCTAGTTCATACCCTCATGACATTCACCGGTTTTTCTGGATCGAAAAACTAAAAGACCTTGAAGCACAAAGCCGTTTGAAGATCCTGTATGGGCCACAATTAATTGGGATCCTCCTCCTGTTGGCTGATGACTGCTGCTATTCGGAGTATCATCTGTTTAGAATTTATCAACTGGTTCTCCAGCGTTGACCCAGGTTTCGCCTAACCATATGGCTGAGTGTATGTCCTTTCCTAGAATTTTGTGTAAGAAAATGGTATGAGCTGCAACGACGTGAGCTTTATCAATAATTTTTGTCCATCTAATTATTTAAAATGGAAGCCCAAACTTTTTAATACCATCTTAAAAGACCTTTTCCCCTGTGAGAAAAGTTCAGTTTCTTTTAAAAAAATTAGCAACTTAGCTATTGTGGGTTATTCTTTCCTTCTATAATATCTGTACGTGTGCTGACGAATTGCATTGGTTTGGAAAGAATCAATATCTGTAACAGGACAAGGTTGTTTTTTTGTCTTTCCAGGAGTATTTAAAAACACGCTGTTTGTCCTACGGGCTTTATTCCACACTGTTTATTTCAGTGTTTTGTAAGCCTTGAAGTAGCGCCCATTTCCTTATAAACTGTTCTTTGACAGAGTCCTAGAGTTTTTGAGATATGCTTTAAAATTTTGTCGGCAGGAATTGACGCGTGCGCATGAACAGAAACAAATTTTATATCTCGATCATAAAACTCGTGCATCCTCCATAGCAATTCCAAAGCTTGACTGTTTAATGGCTCCCAGGCACAACGGATTGGCACTTGGTGAATGATATCGTTTTGGTGACATTGTTTAGTAAATAGAAACTGTAGTCGAGGCAGTAACACAACACAAAAGCAGGCAGTCGTGCACTATCATACAGTGTTTACATGGAAGCCAGTAACGGAGTAGCATCAATGCCGGAAGCAGCTTTTGTTCAGTGCTGCAATTGGTTCAGACGACGCAGCACCTCGCGTTCCTCACACGTTTGTCAGTTATATTTGCCAACTTTATGGTGCTTGGGGAGTGACCTTGAAGTGACATGTTTCAGTGGCCTGGATATACTTCTTTCTTTTTTTTAAGTGATTGTTTTTGAACACTTGCATTCAAACAATTTGGTATATCAGAAGGTACAATATTAATAAAACATAAAATACCAAATGTTAAAATACATAAATAGTTATCCAACATTGTGTATGCACAGATTACAGTAGAGCAGTACATTGTTTATGACATACCTGCATCTCTAATATTTGACTGTACATTATTCCAATGGCACATCCAAAGATTTGTTCATATATCATGTCAAATTAACAATTGTGATCTGACTGTAACATAATTCCAATGGTACATTCAAAACTTGACTGGTTTCCGTAGTTCTTCATACAGTCAGAACTTCACAGACACCTTCAGTTGTTTATGTAATCATGCACATTGTCTCTCCAGAGATTATACAGTTAAAATGAAATACATCAATATTGAACAATGGAAAATCCAGGATGGAATGTAACAATTCTGTGAATAGGAAAGTTGCTACTCACCATGTAGCGGAGACGCTGAGTCACAGTTAGGCACAACAAAAAGACTGTCACAAAAAATAGCTTTTGGCCAGTGAGGCCTTTGTCAGAATTAGATGGCGAACACACATACATGCAAACGCAACTCGCACACACGCCTGCAGTCTCAGGCAACTGAAGCCACACTGCGAGCAGCAGCACCGGTGGATGATGGGAGTGGTGGCTGGGTGGGGGATAAGGAGGAGGCTGAGACAGGGGGGGGGGGGGGGGGGGGGAATAGTAGGGTAGCATGGCAGACAGTGACATGATTTCGGGGAAGGAAAGAGGGTAGGTTAGATGGAGGGAGGGGAGGTTGGGGGGGGGGGGGGGACACAGCTTAAAAAGAGAAAAGTACAAAGATTGTGTGCAATGGGGGAATGAGGGCTGTGCAGTGCTGGAATGGGAACATAGAAGGGGCTGGATGAGGGAGGACAATAACTAACGAAGGTTGAGGCCAGTAGGGTTATGGGAACTTAAGATATATTGCACGGGACGTTCCCACCTGCACAATTAAGAAAAGCTGGTGTTGGTGGGAAGGATCCATATGGCACAGACTGTGGAGCAATCATTGAAATGAAGGATGTCCTGTTTAGCAGCATGCTCAGCAACAGTGTGATCCACTTGTTTCTTGGCCACAGTTCATTGGTGGCTATTCATGTGGACAGACAGTTTGTTGGTTGCAGCATAGCTTGTAGATCGTATGACCGGTTTCACAGGTAGCCCTGCCTTTGATGGGATAGGTGATGTTTATGACCAGACTGGAGTAGGTGGTGGTGGGAGGATGTATAGGACAGGTCTTGCATCTAGGTCTATTACAGGGAATGAGCAATGAGGTAAGGTGTTGGGAGCAAGGGTTGTGTATGGATGGACAAGTATATTGTATATGTTCGGTAGACTGTGGAATACCACTGTGGGAGGGGTGGGAAGGGTAGTGGGCAGGACATTCCTCATTTCAGGGCACGGCAAGAGGTAGTTGAAACTTTGGTGAAGAATGTAATAGAGTTGCTCCAGTCCTGAGTTATAAGGATAATGCTCCTCTGTGGCCGGACAGTGAGACTGTGAGGTGGTGGGAGACTGGATAAATAAGGCACAGGAGATTTGATTTTGTACAAAGTTGAGAGGATAATTACAGTTTGTGAAGGCTTCAGTGAGACCCTCAGTATATTTCAAGAGGGCCGCTCATCACAGCATATGCGACAACCTCGGGTGGCTAGGCTGTATGGAAGGGACTTCTTGGTATGGAAAGGGTGGCAGCTGTCGAAGTGGAGGTATTGGAGGTATTGCTGGTCGTTAGTAGGTTTGATATGGACAGAGGTACTGATGTAGCCATCTTTGAGGTGGAGGTCAACATCAGGAGTGTGGCTTGTTGGGTTGGGTATTACCAGGTGAAGCAAATGGGAGAGAAGTTGAGGTTCTGGAGGAAGGTGGATAGGGTGTCCTCACCTTTGATCCAGATAGCAAAGATATCATTAATGAATCTGAACCAGGTGAGGGGTTTAGGATTCTGGGTTTTTAGGAAGGATTTCTCTAGATGGCCCATGAATAGGTTGACATAGGATAGTGCCATGTGGGTGCTCATAGCTGTACCATGGATTTGCTTGTAGGTAATGCCTTCAAAGGAGAAGTAATTGTGGCTGAGGATATAGTTGGTCATGGCAACTAGGAAGGAGGTTGTTGGTTTGGAACCTGTTGGGTGTTGGGAAAGGTAGTGCTCAATAGCGGAAAGGCCATGGGCATTAGGAATATTAGTGTATAGGGAGGTGGCATCAATAGTGACAAGCAGGGCACCATGTGGTAATTGGACAGTAGCTGTGGAGAGTTGGTGGAGGAAATGATTGGTATCTTTTATACATGGGGATAGGTTCCGGGTAATAGCTTGAAGGTGTTGGTCTATGACAGCAGAGATTCTCTCAGTGAGGACACAGTAACTGGCTTCAATGGAGCCTCCTGGGTGGTTAGGCTTATGGACTTTAGGAAGCATGCAGAAAGTGGGAGTGTGGGAGGGGTGAGTAGAGAGATGGACTGTGGGGAGAGGTTCTGGGAAGGGCCTAAGAATTTCCAGAGTGACTGGAGATCCTTCTGGATTTCTGGAATGGGGTCACTGTGGCAAGGTTTGCAGGTGGATGTATCTGACAGCTGATGTAGTCCTTCTGCCAGAAAATCCTTGCAGTTCAAAACAACAGTGGTGGAGCCTTTATCCACAGGCAGGATTATAAGATCAAGATCAGTTAAGATGGCAGACTGTCGGTCTTTCTGTTTATGTAAGGTTGGTTAGCATGTTGAGGGATTTGGGGAATGATGGTAAGGCAAGGTTCGAGGTTAAGAAATTCTGGAAAGTTAAGAGGGTGTGGTTTAGGGCAGTGGGGGTGGACCACGGTTGGATGGAGGAGTGAACTGAGTTAGGCAAGGTTCAACATTGGTCTTTGGTTGATGAGAGAATGTCTTTAACAAATCCTGCATGACTGAATTTGGGAGTGGGGCAAAAAGTGAGGCCTTTGGAAAGGATTGATATTTCTGTGGGGCTAAGGCTTCTGGAAGAAAGGGTCATGGCTGTGCTTCTGGTCTGTGTAGGTTCTGGATCTATGTAGTGGTGGGAGGGAGTTTTGGAGAGTGAGGTAAATGTAGTAGGTCTGCGAGGCAGGGTTTGTCAGCTATGAGATGATGTGGAGGAGATTTGGAGGTTGTTGTAGAGGGGGGGAGGGGGGTGGAGAGTGGTACTCCAAGGCAGGAGCAGGAAGTGAGCAGGAGGGGGGGGGGAGGAGCTTTTTGAGGTGGCGTTGTGTATGTTGCTCTAGTTCCTGGAGGGCAAGAGTTTCAATGTGTGTTATTGGTTCCAGGAATTTGGGACTGCGTAGCAGGAGAATTTTGTGGATGGAGAGAAGGTACTGCAAGGAGATTTGGGCTTAGTTGATATGGTTTTGCAGGCCTATGTTGGTGAGGTCCGATTGGCGGAATCTGAACAGGTGGTCATTGTGGCAGGGGAGATGGCAGCCAGAGATGGGTGATTTGATGGTAAGGCCATTTGGGGGGATTCCATGAGCCAAGCAACAATGCAGGAATGGTATGTGGGACTAGGTTCTGGCTAGGAATAAGGAAACTTTTCTGTATTGATACAGGTGGAAGGAGCAAGGATCCGGGGTGGTGGAAAATACGTGAAAAATTACGTGAATAACGTAGAATTATGTTCGAAAAAAATCCCAAAAAAAGACTAAAAAATCACGAGGATGAAATGAAGGCAAAAGGGGGAATCAAGATGAAATCTGTGGGAGTAACTGGTAGTGAAAGTTGAAAACTCACTAAAATTGGCGAGAAAGAACAGTGAAATCAATGAAAAGATATATATAATATACAAATACATTTTACTGTGGGTAGCGGAATGGATAAGTATGAAGAAAGGGGATGGCATATGTGACTGGATGAGGTGGAATTAGTTGGTGCGAACTGGGATAGAACGGAGAAAGAGGGAGGGGCGGGGGGGATGGGGAGAGGTTCGTAGGATAAGATTAAAGATCGTGTAGCACCGGAAAGGTGCGGGGAAATAACACACGAAAATACCAGAGAGTGACGCAGGGAGAGTGATAAAGGAGGCTGTATGGATTAATGATATCGGCCGGAGTGATGTGGGACATAAGATGCTGCAACAACAGTCAGTGTGATCTCATAGCTGTCTGTTGTGTGCGACTGAGACAGTTGATACAGTGTGGCTCGTAAGTAGAGCATGAAGTGCAGCTTGTAAGGTGACAAGGAAACACAGGAAAGAAGAGAAAGGAGGATGGACATTGAGTATAGTGATGCATTAGAAAATAGTAACAAAGGAAGACAGCACTGGCTTAGGATTGAAGAAAAGCCGTCGGGCAAAAATCAAACAATGGAAAATCCAGGATGGATTGTAGCAATATTAATATTGTGAAAAGGAAAGTTGCAACTCACCATATAGTGGAGATGCTGAGTCACAGATAGGCACAACAAAAAGACTGTCACCAATAATAGCTTTTGGTGAGAAAGGCCTTCGTCAGAATTAGATGGCAAAAAAAAAACACACACACACACACACACACACACACACACACACACACGACTGCAGTCTCGGGCAACTAAGGCCACACTGCGAGCAGCAGCACTGGTGCATGATGGGAGTGGTGAATAAGTGGGGCTAAGGAGGAGGCTAGGACAGGGAGAGGGAGGGATATTAGGTTAGGCATGGTGGACAGTGGCATGCTGTTAGGGAGTGTGGAGGGACAAGGTGGAAAGAGGACAGGGCAGTCGGGAGGTTAGATGGGGGGAGCAGAGAGGTGGGGAGGGAGGGGGGGGGGGTTAGCGGGAAAGGAGAGGAGTAAAAAGACTGCATGTGATGGAGGAATGAGGGCTGTGTAGTGCTGTAATGGGAACATAGAAGGGGCTGGTTGGGAGACGACAATGACGAACATAGGTTGAGGCCAGGAGGGTTATGGAAATATAGGATATATTGCGCAGAAAGTTCCCACCTGCAAAATTCAGAAAAGCTGGTGTTGGTGGGAAGGATCCATATGGCACAGACTGTGGAGCAGTCATTGAAATGAAGGATGTCATGTTTGGCGGCATGCTCAGCAACAGTGTGGTCCACTTGTTTCTTGGCCACAGTTCATTGGTGACCATTCATGCAGACAGACAGCTTGTTGGTTGTCATGCCCAGCACAGTGGTTGCAGCATAGCTTGTAGATCATATGACTGGTTTCACAGGTAGCTCTGTCTTTGATGAGATAGGTGATGTTTATGACCAGACTGGAGTAGGTGGTGGTGGGAGGATGTATAGGACAGGTCTTGCATCTAGGTCTATTACAGGTATATGAGCCATGAGGTAAGGTGTTGGGAGCAAGGGTTGTGTATGGATGGACAAGTATATTATGTAGGTTCAGTGGACCTCGGAATACCACTGTGGGGTGGGGGGGATATTTCTCATTTCAGGGCACGACGGAGAGGTAGTCAAAACCCTGGTGAAGAATGTATACATCAATAGGGTATTGATAAAGGCCCCAGACATTGTCACATTGTTTTACAAAATACTGACATGAACGGCCATCAGATGACTGATTGGAATTTTATAACTAGGTACAAGGAGCATAGCCTGAACAGCAAGACTACTTTTGGCCATAATTTATAAAAGCACAAAACACGTAATTGGTAGTATTGAAAATATCATGAAAATTGAAGTGCAAGAGTGGATGCAGTTGTAGATCTGTCAGCAGACGACCATGTTCTATGAAACAGGAATTGATTATCTTGTCTCAACATTGGAATAAATGTCTGAATGCATGTTACGATTACTTTTGAATGGAACGATTCCATGGTCCCGTTGTGGTGGGTGTTTGATTTTCGTTTGGCTGCCCGTGTGTAAAACAAATTATTGCAGTGTACTTCTGAGTAAGTGAATTATCAGTGTAACTCAATTTGTATCTGTTGTCTTGTATATTTATAATATTAGTGTCAAGAATAACATTTTGGATACTGTAATGTTTTTTGCGTAAAACAATGGCCTCTGAGACATGAAAAATAGTCACTCATCTCTCAGTTGGCAATTATGATAGTGCTAGTGATTCAGTAACATAGGTTAATGACTGGTGTGTGCTAGAAATTGATAGTTACATTTCACTGATTTTCATACTGTGTTGGTTGTTCACAAAATTATACCCTGTATATTGTGAGCTGACACAGTATAAGAGTAAGATTCTGGGATAGTCTGCTGTGTTTGAATGAATTTCTTAGAGAAACCCAGTGTCACACCTGTGACTGTGAAGGACATCTTTAAGGTGGGTTGTAGCTTCTGTGAAGGTCCAGTTCGCACCCTTGGTTAATACTGACTGAGGTAAAATTTTGTTTTTATATGCTCCGTCCTGGAGACTGAAGCCTGGCCTCATGTTTTTAAAAACTTGAGTGCAAATTTACCATGATTGTTTTCTGTCAGGCATTATTCTATTGTTTCACGGTGCAATATTAGTACAGATTGTTTTCAGCACTGGAATCCTACGATTTCATCAGTTTCATCACCTCTCCTGCCCCTCCCCTACCCATCTAATTAAAGTATTGTAGTGAAAATTATGACTTATTGACAATATAATGTAAATGGACAGATAAAGATAATCTGCTCACCAAGTGCTGGAAGGCAACACACACACACACACACAAAAGATTGAACTTTCACAAGTTTTCAGAGGCAGTGGCTCCTTCTTCTGGTGAAAGAATTGAAGGGGAAGGAGGAGGGGTGAAGGAAAAGGACTTGAGAGGTTTAGGGAAAGGGATACAGTTTAGAAAAGTCACCCAGGATCCCGAGTCAGAGGAGACTTATGGGACGGTATGAGAAGGAAAGACTGATTGTAGGAGACTGCATCGGATGAGATTTGAAATCCCAAGAGCTTGAGGGTGGAAGACAGGGTAATATGGGTGACAGATTACTACTAAAACATTGCCAACATTCATGCAGTGCATTTTTGTAAAATAATAACCTTTTGACTTAAAAATGTAATGTTGAACGATACTGGTCAAAGTATTACTTTGTGTTATCTGATATGTTTTAGAAAAGACACAGTGAAATGTTTAGGAAATAATTCCAGGGACAGCTGCTAGAGAAAATTGTACATAGTGTGCTGGTAAAAAGAGATGAGTTTCTACCCTCCATCTGTCTTTTCCCTATCTATCTCCCCCTCTCTTTATGTTGAAGTTAATATATAATTTTACATTCATGAACTGCCATGATTTGACCATGAATTATGTTTTAGATCACTAATCTCTGGCCCTGAAAATAGGTAAAAGTAGACAGATGAAATATGACTAAGATGGTGCCAACAAACTGTAAACAAGTATTGTAATAAACAACATAAGGACTAAATACAACACAACGAACAGACTTTTTTGGTAGCTTCCTTGTGACTTAGTGTATATCTATATGAAGCTATTTTAAATGAGTGGCACCGTGCTTTATTAAAATGATGTGCTAAGAAATATCTGAAACTATTACCTTTTTGGAATACAAATATTATGTTATTTTTCAGGAATCTTGTGATAGCTTTAAAGGAACTCTCAATCAGGGGTGACTTCCGTACAACAGTTGAGTATCTCATCAAGCTGCTAGAGACATCAAGCTTCCAGAACAATACTATAGACACTTCATGGCTAGATATTCTCATTGCAGAGCGAATCCAGGCAGAAAAGCCTGATATTTTGCTAGGTGTAATTTGTGGTGCTCTTCATATAGCTGACCGAGCGCTCATCACTGCATTTCAGAACTTCCAGACGTCTTTGGAGAAGTATGTAGTCCTGCATATTGCTGTTTTACATAAAGTACTCAGTATTTTGAACTAAAAAATACATAATAATAGTTTATTGTTATCTTACACAGTAAGAAAGGAAAAAGTATATTTTTATATGCGTAATGCAATGTTTCATAGTCCCTAGAGAGTGCATTCACTTATTAAACTTTCAAAGAAATATGCACCAGGCTCAGGCAATGGTTTTATTTCCAGGGGGCAAGTTCAAGGATCTAATACTCTGTTCAACACAGTTGATGTTGAATTAATAAATGAAGGGTACAAATACAAGGTACAAGCCACCAAATCTGGACCAAACAATTATTTTATTGTATTGAATGGCTCCTTTAAGGAAATAGAAGTCCATAGGCTTTCTGATGGAGGTTTGTTATATAATGTTTAAAGTAATTTGTAGCAGTGTTTCTACTAATTTGTGAATGTGTTTCATTTTCCTGTTGATCATCAATGATAATAGACTATTATTGCTATTATTATTAATAATGTGTCTTTAATTATTGATCATGCAATATATTTCCATAATATGTGTGGTTGTGTTACAGTGCAGTAAAATAAAACAATACATAATTTAAAAAATATGTTGAAGTATCTTTCATAAGCAGATGTTAATAGAATTTATTTATAATGTATTTTGTGTGTCTGATCAGGCATCTTGCTTTCAATTGATGGTTCAAGTTACACAACATACATGCGCGAAGAAGTTGATCGCTATCGCATTGTTATTGGAAACCAAACGTGCATTTTTGAAAAGGAGAAAGACCCTTCCCTTCTGCGTTCACCGTCACCAGGCAAACTTCTGTCTTTTCTTGTAGAAGACGGAGGACATGTGGACAGAGGACAAGCGTATGCTGAAATAGAGGTGTGAATTTTGAAAACTGTTCATTGTGTACCACCATGACTCTCTCTCTCTCTCTCTCTCTCTCTCTCTCTCTCTCTCTCTCTCTCTCTCTCTCTCTCTGTGTGTGTGTGTGTGTGTGTGTGTGTGTGTGTGTGTGTGTGTGTAAAAGCCATGCTAAATATGTGATTATGACAGTTTCATTTTATTCATTAAAAATATAATGTAGAGCATATACAGAATAGGTCACTAAAATGTTAGTATGTTTGGTTTTTTTTCCAAATTAATGTCCAGTAACCTCCTTTTTCCCCCTCTCTTAGGTCATGAAAATGGTGATGACACTCACAGCAAGTGAAGCTGGCTGTGTGTTTTATGTGAAACGACCTGGCGCCCTTCTTGAACTTGGGACACTGATTGCTCACCTTGAACTCGATGATGCCTCCCTTGTTACAAAGGCACAGGAATACAGAGGTGGTTTTCCAGATAATGACAGTTCAGCTCCTGGTGTCGCAGAAAAGCTGAATCACCTACACAATAAATACAGAGTAACACTTGAGAATATATTAGCTGGTGAGTGTGATCATCCTGTCAAATGTTCTTGATTGGGTTTTTAAGACCCACTTTGTGCAAAATACAAAATGTTTTTCTCTCCTTTTTTGTTGCCTAGGTATGGTTAGATACCTGTGTACAAACTTTGTAACTAGACAGATAAAAAAAGGAAAGTCTTTCCTTCTCATTGCCTCTGGTAAGTCTCCCCTGACCAGCGGTTCTGTGCGACTTTCCCGAAATCTAATCCTTTTCCTAGACCTCTCCAGTCCTTTTCCTTCACCCTTCTTACTTCCTCTTCAAACCTTCTGCCTGAAGGAGGAGCCACTGGCTCCGAAAGCTTACCTAATTATAACCTTCTTTTATGTATGTGTTCTGCTGCCACTTTGTGAGTAATCTTTTATTTGCTTAATTAGATTCTTTTGGCAAAAATTGATTGTTTTTTTTTTGTTATATGTACTAACTTTGATTGGTTGGTTGATTCCGGGGGAGGGGACCAAACAGTGAGATCATTGGTCCCATCGGATTAGGGAAGGAAGTCGGTCACACCCTTTCAAAGGAACCATTCTGGCGTTTGCCTGAAGAGACTTAGGGAAATCACAGAAAACCTAAATCAGGATGGCCGGATGCCGATTTGAACTGTCATCCTCCTGAATTCAAGTCCAGTGTGCTAACCACTGTGCCATCTCGCTCGGTAGCTTTGATAGATCTAACTTCATCTCTAAAAACATGATACAGGTTTGATTAAGTTTGAATAAACCTGTACCATATTTGTATAAAAATAAAGTACGAATCCATGGAAAGTGGAACATGGGTACTGAAACATGCCACCCCCTTTTTTTCCCAGAAGTTGAAGTTAGAAAACTTTTGTTTGCTCAGAAGCAGCCATTGTAAATTCAAAAATTAAACTGTTATTGGAGCTGTTCTATCACTTAAAATAGCACACTGATTATTTTATTGTCTGTATTTAATAGTGCAAATGGTTCTACAAAGACAAACACTGTAAATCAGTTTAGGATGAAATTGGTTCTAAAGGCAAGGAAGCTTGTTTATGGGCCATACAGTTCATTGCATGGCTGTTCAACAATTTTTGATGCTGCTTGCTTTCGCAGAAATGTCTACTGTGTGACTTGTAAAACATGCATTCACTCATTAAGCATGCAAAATGAGGCAGAAAAACAAAAACAAAAACAAATATGTGGTATCAAAATTCAGTTCAGTATTAATTTCTGTTATCCTCTAGAACAGCACACAACAACCAATTTCCCCAAAATTTCTTCACTTAGACTCATTGTTCTTATTATTAATTTGGTATCCAGGACAGTAAATTACAGCTGTTTACAAATTCAAGACAAATATACAATACATACACAATTTTGGCATATGTGTTTATCAGATAGAACATTTTTGAACATAGAATTTTTTTTTTATGTCACAAGAAGCGGGAGATGCATACTTTAGAGAATAAATTTTAGACAAAGTTGGGTCAAGTTGAGAGTCTTATACATTCTTGCCACAAAAATGTTTCTGTCAATTTCATAATAGTAGAATCAGGATTTGATCCGAAAACTGTGTTCACCTTAACTTTTGCTGCTGCACACACTTCTTCATAGGCTGATTGCAAAGATTTTTCAACCTTCACAAAAGTTTTTGATTTGGTGTGAATTAGGTCTCGCTTCAAATCTGTAAATCTGCTTTCTTGAATGCCACTTCCACGCTTTTAATGCAAGCTCCATTGGTGGCTTTGAAAGTGTTTACACTCCCTCACTGGAAAATAAATAAATAAATTTGGGGCCAGTAATGTAATGCTTTTCAATAGAATGAAACAAATAAATGTTAAATTCAATAACTTTTGGGGAATTTATAGTTTCTTACCAACTTCATGATAGTTATTGCAGTAAAAGGTGACAGCAGTTATCCATTATTCCATCTGGTTAAAATACATAGACTGCTGCAGCAAAGCCAAGTCTGGCAGCACATCTCTAAATGTGGCAAAATGGATTTTCAGTAGGAGAAAAGTCAGCCTGTGTCTTAGTTAATGCTGTCAGAATTATCAAATTTTGTGCATCAGTTTCCCTTGTTTGTGGAGGATGTGAGAGTATTCACATTGTTTCAGCAACACAATGTCATATATGGGCTTAAAACGCTTTACATCATTATCAAGATATTTTAATTGCTTCCCTTCGCACATACGATGAAGCATCACTTAACAACATACTGACTTCTGCCAGCATCTACAGAGCCAAGCTAGGTAGCTTGAGCTCTTTATGAAGGTTGCAGACTGTAGCAAAAGTTGCGAAATTACTCACTTCCTGTACTTTTCGCATATTTCATGTGAAAAAATCTAAATAAAAGGCACTATTGTGCAAGTTACTGCAATATATGTAGTGAGGTCAGAAAAATGATGCAGTGTGCCAGGTAATGTCTAAGTACATGCAATTATATTGATGAAATATTCAGAAGGTGCGTTTACTACCCAAGTAATCAGAACATGCAAACACTCGTGCAGCATGCTTGGAAATGCAGGCTGTAGTGATAATTAAATAAAGGAAGCAATGAAAGGAAGAGAGAGGTTATAAGCCATGCAAAGAGAGAGAAATGAAGTGAGAAGTGGAAAGTGAACATGAGGGCAGGGGGAATGAGATATCATTGACTACAACTGGGGAAGACTTCAAGAGGAGCAAGCCCAATGGACCTTTAGAACAAGAAGTGAAAGAAATTTAAACTTTTTAAAGATATAACTTCACTTAGGGTGACCAGATGCAATTGTTTAAAAAGGAGGACAAACAGCTTCAAAAAGGAGGACAAAATAGGAAAAAATAGGACACATCAAATGGATCAAGTGCAGATGAGGATACTACCCGTCAGCTTTGGACAAGTCACGTGACTGCTGGGAATTACCAGTAAAACTAGTAGGTAATTGTTACTGATGGTCAGGTGGTGGTTCACCGAGCAATATAAAAAAAAATTAAAAACATTGATTGTGGTGACAGTGTGGCGTCAATTGTTTTGTTATGTCAACAACACAGAATTGCTTACAAAGCGAAAAATGTAAGGCCATTCACCTCCCTTCATTCGACGCATCGCTACCAACATCTACAATTCAAGCAGCAGCTGACGACATGAAAACTGCACTTTAATCTTCCGAATACAAATAAATTGAATGACTATGAAACAATGAAATAAAACCATGACAGTTAATCTGTCAAGTTATTTCTTACCTTTATTGGCCTCTGAGACGTACATTCCAGCTCCACATATCTTACATTCCACTTCAAATTCATTTCTCCCTTTCTTAAAGCCGGACATTTGCAAGAAAGGACATCAGAAAATGTACACTTTCGTTTAGGCATAGCCAAATATTTTACGTAACTCACTCGGTTAAGAATTACACTCACAAATCACACGTACACTACAGGAAGCCAAGCCAATACAAAGCGAAGATACGAAACGAAAATTTTAAATAATCGATATTTGCATTCGCTCATAGGTAGATCAACAATAACATCGATGATCCTGGTGCCACCTACTAACACTGCCTTCGTACTTGTTTATCACGAAGGCTGTGCCAATAGTTAAAGTACTTAAGAAAAGAGCAATAGAACAGGACAAATTGTAAATTTAACTGTATTACGCTCAACTTTGTGGGAAAGCCAGACACCGTAAAAATCCGCCCAGACCGCGGACAAAGAGCTAAAAAGGAGGACATGTTCGGATTAATCCGGACGTGTGGTCACCCTAACTTCACTTGAAAGTTCTAAGAATTTTTCATTTAAGTGAGCTGTATTACCTCTTTTGATTATAAATAACAGAAGGAGTAAAGCAGACAATGTACTGAGTAGTTGATAGGCACATAAACAAGACTGTGAACTGCATTACAATCCTTATGGGTATTATGCCATATCGTAAGATGATGCAGCAGTACAAATCTGAGAACATAGTTTGAGGAATCCTTCTTAAGAGCTGTAGAATACATGTGCATATACACACATAACACCAGCACAGTTTTACAGTTTTCATACTATTGTTGCATTCCTTCCTGGATTTTCCATTGTTTGATTTTACTTCCACAGTGGCATCATTCCAGCTGACCACATAGTGTGTGCATTGTGGATCAACTTTGCTTCAGTGCCAGCGCAATATAGTTGGTTGAGAAAACTCCTATAATTTGCAGATTGCTTGAAAAATTGTTGTTTTAAGGTAATCTCACGGAACTATAAAACGGGTGGACATGTCAAATGTAATAGTGTAGCTGTAATGTAGGAATAAGTAGGCAATTTTTGTGTAGCAGAGATAATAGAGGGGAGAGGTTTCCATTGTTCTGTATTTTGACAATATTGTTTTCTATTTTAGGTTACTGTCTTCCTGATCCATATCACTTAGCTCGATTAAGAGATGTGATAGAGAAGTTCATGAGTTCTCTCCGTGACCCTAGCCTTCCTCTGCTTGAGCTCCAAGTAAGTTCGAATATCAACTAAATCTTCAGGTTAGATTTCAGAAAATTTTCTAAGTGTTACGCTACATAAAAAAGTACTGTGAAGTTATATGTATGATTAATGTGCTTTTCAGAAACTGTGAGCTAAAATAATAATCCTCATTTTTATTTTATGAAACTTTGATGCTGCAGTAATGTATTCTGAATGCAGTATTTACTCTGTTTGTGAGATACCTGATTCTAGTTTCATCCAGAGAACTTGTCAGCATATGTTTAACTGACTACTACTATTAAGTGCATGTGTGCTGTTAATTCATTTGTTGATTCTTCTTGCAAAAATTTACTGTATAAATATTTTTAAATGTGTATAAAATGTTGTAAGCTAATCTTGACAAGTGCTCTTTACAGGTTCAATTAATTCATATTCTAATAAATGTTTGTTTTGTCCTCCAGCTGTTTGATTTGGTTTTAAAATCAGAGCTATCTAAATCTGACAGAAAATGTGTGAAATCATAAAGTAAAAAAATTGCATTCTTCTCGACTTATCGTCTGAAGTTAACTTTTAAAATGTTTGTAAATGACACACAGGAATTCTTGCAGACATGATTTACTATTACTTAACCAGTGAGGGAATAGTCAAATCTGACATGTTGAAACATGCCCAGACATTGTTTATACAGGAAGAATGAACTGTAAGAAAGACTCTGTCAAAGTTTTAGCTGCTAAGACACATTGCAAGTATTTTAAAAAATGTTTAAAAATTCATAGCTTGCCAGGCAGCTGGATGATTGTACACCCCTACCTGAGCTGTAATGGACTGCACTTGTGCATATCATTGGTTGACAGTGCATCGTTAAACAGATAACATGACTGAGTTTGATCGTAATTTGTAAAGCTAATTTCAGTTTACAGTTATCCACAATTCATTTAATATTTGTAATAATTACAAGTTTTAGTGTTAACAATGATGATAAAACTGAATTAATACTCATTGTGTTTAAAGGTTAATGTTCAGCAGTGTGCAAACCCAGTTTTGCTTCATAAAATCTAACAGCAAGTAAAAGTGAATAGCACATGCTGACGTGAAGTCAAAACTTGCTGTTATCCCCACATGTACTGTATGAAACACTAATTGGTCAGGTTTTGTGAAAGAACTGCGAGCAATCCGCACTTTATCATTTCGATGTGAAAAAAAGACAGTGTGTGTTGTGCAACTGATTATTGCTATGACACGTTCATATATAGTGGTGAGAATGAGTGTATTAATGTTTGCGCAGCTTTATATCTGTCTTCAGGGACCTCAAGGCAAATGAGGACCAAAAATTAAGAAAAAGAACTGTTTAGTAGCAAAAATCATATGATTGACCTGTCAAAATCTGGAAAAATAGGAACAAATGATTTTTAACATTTCATTCAGAACACTATCTGACCAGTTACAGAAATTAATTCATGTCTTTTGTTGGACTCTTCGTCTGGACATAACAGTACTTCTGCCATTCAGGAGGATGACAAAAAAGACTCTTTGATATTATTCAGCTTCCATCCGGAACAACCAATGGAACTCTTAATAAAAAAGTTTTTCAGCTGTTTAAAGTATTTTTAAAGAAATTATCAGACAATATAATTTCCAATAACTTCATATCATTTGAGGGTTATCAGGATAACAGTATTCTTAAATTTCATTCATTTGTGCATTATCAGTTTGCATCAGCACGTTTTATGAACTGTTTTAAGTATGCCCAGTATGCAGCACAATAAGCAGAACAGCAGCCACGGCTGTTTCTTACTCCTCCACAATTCAGTCTAAATAAAACTATTAATTACTGTGACACACGTGAAAGCATTAATTTTTCTTTCATCAGGTGTGTCTAATGTAAGGAAAATTATTGTTTTCATCATACAAATTACACTTCATTTTATTGTGATGACTGTGGGGAATGAACAAAGAACTGTTTCATTGTTACTACATTATTCAAAAATTATCACATGAACTGTGCTACAGAAATGATTATAAAATGATGTATGTGTAAGAAATATTGCTTTTCAATAAATTAAAGTCAAAATTAATGGACGTTGTCTGTAATGTGACATTAAACACTGCCTTGATTTATTCCCCTCTGCTAGTCATGTTTGTAAGAATTACATGTGGACCATTTTAGCTTTGATGTGAAATGTCTTACTCAAAACATTAATGATACGTGACCTTTTTTGTATGGTTTAGCCGCTTGAAATTTGCTTGTGTCACTCTGGATATGAGCACTATGTGCTACTATGCTCTCTTGTAATAGCACATCATGTGATAGGCAGGAAGAGCTGTACAAACCACTGTTATAAGTGGTTCTTCATGTGTCAAAAACAAGTTACTTCTAAAATTCTTGCAATGCATCTTATCAGCTAAAATTTTTACAGTGCATTTGTTTTTTGTTGTATTCTTCCTGGATAAAAAATTTCAGGGTAGTTTGTGACATGTCGGATTGGGCCATTCCCTTTTATGTGAATTGCAGACACAGTAATTGGGGAAACTAACTTGGTCATGCAACCAGGTGCAGCCAAATTAACATACTCTGTTACTTCACAGTGCAGGCACAAATAGTGATTGTGAAAAGTGCTTTTGCAGGCAGCTGTGACAGCTTGCTGTTAACACCGTTAAATTTATTGATGATGAGCAGAAAAAAGGAGTGACAGTGCTGAAAGAAAAGGTGATGGAACATGCACACAACATTTTATGATTATGTCATGGTATGCAAATTTCATGTGGAGGGACATTATTATGGAACAGAGTGGAATGCAGTTTCTGTCCAGCAGCAGCAGCAGCAGAAGAAGAAGAAGAAGAAGAAGAATGCTCTCAGTAGATATGCTGCTGACAGTATGGATTACTGTGATAGTTGACAGCAATTTTTCTTATACGAACACTCCGAAGAAACACTAACTTTGTGATAAGTTTTCAGCTTTTGTTGCAGAGAAGTGAATGTCAGGGGTAGCAAGGGAATTGTGAGAAAAATTGTTCTATGGGATTTGGTTCTAAAAGGTGCCAACATAAACAAGTCATCGTGTGCAAGTGTGTTGATGTAGTTAATTTTTTAACATGGGGCTGGGCATACAACATTAAATTTTTAAGAAAAAGTAGATCATCGTATTTAAAATAGCCAGTGCCTTATTCATTTATGTTACACTGTAAATAAATTTTGTCACAATGATAGTGTGTGAGAAGTATTGTCAAAAAAAAGCATTAGTAATGTGTAATTATTGTGCTATGCATGGAATTTGAAATTAGATGCCTAGCGTGTGTCAGTGTTCCACTAGTAACAATATTGGAGTGTGCACTGTTGCTGTCTATGTTACCTGTTTGTTGGGCATAAACACGACAGTGCTGCCATCCTGACCAGGTATTCAGTTTGCTTTGCTTGATAATACTTTGCTCGCGTTGTGATTGATAATACATGCCAAGCATTGCTAGTGATACTTCAAAAAATTGCTTTTCTATGTTGTATGTATCCCAATATTAGTGTAGTTACATTCTACAGATCATTATTATTATGTGTACTCTAATACCTTTTCATGAAACCTCCTATTTCTTGAATATAAGCACAGTCATCTTAAAACAAGTGTTTTATTTTTGCAGGAGGTGATTGCTTCAATTTCTGGGCGTATCCCTATTTCAGTTGAAAAAAAGATTCGAAAACTGATGACCTTATATGAAAGGAACATTACTTCAGTATTAGCTCAGTTTCCAAGCCAGCAAATAGCTGGTGTTATTGATGGGTACGTTAAGCTGTTTCCTTTCAGTCATAGGCTAATAACAACTGTCTGACTGCACTTTTTCAATCTTTGTTACTGTTATTTACAGACATGCAGCAACACTGCAGAAGCGCTCAGATCGTGATGTGTTCTTTATGACAACACAAGGAATTGTTCAGCTTGTCCAGAGGTATCGAAATGGCATAAGAGGGCGTATGAAAGCTGCTGTCCATGAACTTCTGCGTCAATATTATGCCGTTGAGAGCCAGTTCCAGCAAGGTAATATCGATGGCAGATGTCTGCATTTTGATATATCTAGTTATATCACATATCTGAACTAATACGAGGGTAATCCCAAAAGTAAGGTCTCCAATTTTTTTATATGTACATAGACCTATTTATTTCTACAATGGTTTACATCAGTTTACAGCTTGCACATGTGGCTATTTTTCGACATAATCGCCATTTTTGTCGATGCATTTTTGTAGATGCTATGGCAGTTTTTGTATACCCATGTCATACCAGCTCGCTGCCATGCTGTTCAGAAAGCTACGAACCGCTCTTTCACCTCGTCATCGGAGCTTAATTGCTTTCTGGCCAAATGTTCTTTTAACATAGGGCACAGGTGATAGTCACTGGCGCCAAGTCAGGACTATAGGGTGGGTGGGTGATTATGTTTTACTGAAACTGTGGCAGGAGAGCAACGGTTTGCTGAGCGATGTGTGGGTGAGCGTTGTCATGGAGAATGTGTACGCCCTTGCTCAACATTCCTCTTCTCCAGTTCTGAATTGCCGTTTGAGGTTTTTCAGAGTCTCACAGTACCTGTCAGCGTTAATTGTGGTCCCAGTGATTCATCTCGGAAGACGAGGTGAAAGAAGAGGTTCATAACTTTCTGAACAGCATGGTGGTGAGCTGGTATGACATGGGCATATAAAAACTGCCACAGCATCTACAAAAATGCATTGACAAAAATGGTGATTATGTCGAAAAATAGCTAAATGTTCAAGCTGTAAAGTGATGTAAACCGTTGTAGAAATAAACAGGTCAATGTAATTATAAAAAAAATAGGAGACCTTACTTTTGGGATTACCATCGTATATTGGCTAATAAAATTAGTTACAGTAGTTGCTATTTACTGAAGGAAAATTTTCTGTTAAGTTTGTAATAGCCCAGCAAATGTGTACCCAAAATGGACATAAAGGCTTATGCAAGTTGGAGAAAATCACATACTCACAATCATGCTGAAATCTTGTTTATAGAGAGCAGCAGATTCATTTCTGATATTGTTCCACTTTTTTTTTTTTTTTTTTAGAAATATAGTGTTTCATGTTTGGAATTTGTCAAAAATGCTTGGGTTTTGACCATCCTATTGACAGACCTACTTTCATTGCAGGACAAGATTTATGAAGTAGTTAAAGTTATTTTATAGCTCTTCAACTTCGGTCTGCATGTATTTATTTAGCAATTCATCACTGTTGCGTATTTTTCTTTTTTCACTGAGCCAGTAGCTATCAATTTTCTTCTTCAATCAGTTCCAGTTGCTGGTTTGTATGTACACCTTTCACACCATTTCATGCTTGATGTGCTACTAGCAATACATTTGTAACCTTGTCTTGTCAGTTGACTTTTGGATACTGGTTTACATTTTTATGAGGTGGAGTGCACAGTTTTGTTACAACAGTTTTGATGGCGGTCAGGCCACTCAAACCTGTGTATAATCCTTGTTTATGTATATAGCTTGTGGTGTTACCTTTATTATCTTCTCCTCATTAGCTATTGAAACAACCTCGCTTTGTAATGTGATTTTAATTTTCACCCAAAGGCACATTCAACACAGCGCGGAAAAATACACGTCTTTCGTATCAAGACAAGAGAGAGAGAGTCATCAATTAGTTCTTAAAAAGAGAAACAAAAAAAAAAAAAAAAACCTATGCAAAAGTAAAGAGACGAACAAAATTATTTATAAAATCGGTCGCTGGCGGAGGCGCGGAAGTCAAAGTACCATTACAATGCCTCCTCTACTGACACGCTCCGCAAGCGAGCATGGCAGTATAGAAAATTTACATAGATACATATATATATATATATATGAGAAAATAAGAAATTTACATATTACAAAAAATATTTCTGAGCACAATGCTCTTTGCATATCAGTCTTTGTATACAGTCTTTTTGGTGTGTATCTTCTTTATGAGTCGTAATATTAATGTCTTTGAATTGCAGCGTATTATCGTTGCTTAGCACAGCGTTTGAATTCAGTTCACATGATTCGTGTTTACAATGGAATTAATTCGAACAATAAATGTATCTATTATATTGCTCCAATGTCTTTAAACGTAGTATCGGATTCTGAGTGTGTGTGTACTGCCTGGATCTCTTGCGTGTGACTTGAAGAAAATCCAAAGTTTATTCAATGTGTCAACACGAAATTGTGATCTCCATCAGTCGAATTTTGGTGGCGTCTACCGGGGTATAAATGGTCAATGAGGGCACAGGAAACACCTCACTGCCTACGACAGGTGATGAGCTTGTCTTTTACACCAACCTGAAGACCTGCCGGCTCCCACAACACCATACACTTCAAAGCATATTGACACTACGTAAATATTGCTTGACCAGTGTTCCATCACGTTGGTTTCTTCTTTTCATTTTCAGTTCCATTTATATGAATCATGTGCTACATGCACAAGTCCTTTGCAGCTCATTAACATCTACTTAAAATACATTTCTTGATATAGTAAGTACATAAATATACAAATATTTACAATTAATCATTACATGAGATAGTTACATTGTTGTCATATAGCACATATACAGAATTAAATGAAAAATATAGTAAATTTTAACGTTACATTCAATATCATTGTGCTGACAGTGAATTACATTACATTCAGATTGAAATATACATTTTATTTGTTAGCTCATTCTCTCTCCCTTTTTTTTTTTTTTTTTTTTTTACACTTGCAACATTTGAAGATAATTGTGGCAACTCGCTAGAATATTCAACTTAAAATTCATCTTGCCTCCTGGAATAAAATTTACACATATTTCAAGCTTCAAGACAGCCCTATGTAGGAGGATAGGTTCATGGGATGGTTGCTAACTACTTCATAAATGCTAGTAAAGTCATCCCCTACAGTGGACTACACAAAATAAAATATGATAAATAAAATACATGTTAACTTAATATAATGTAAAAGTTCCTATACCTAATACCGTTTCTAAGTGTGGTGTCCCCACTATTGCTGTTTCTAAGAGCGGTACCCCTCTATTACCATTTCTAAGAGTGGTGCCCCTCTAAATATCTTAGGATCCTACAAGTATGTACATCAGTGTGGTAATTTTTATATATATATATATATATATATATATATATATATATATATATATATATATATATATATATATATATATATATATATATATATATATAAAAAACAAAGATGATGTGACTTACCAAATGAAAGTGCTGGCAGGTCGACAGACACACAAACATACACACAAAATTCAAGCTTTCGCAACAAACTGTTGCCTCATCAGGAAAGAGGGAAGGAGAGGGAAAGACGAAAGGATGTGGGTTTTAAGGGAGAGGGTAAGGAGTCATTCCAATCCCGGGAGCGGAAAGACTTAGCTTAGGGGGAAAAAAGGACGGGTATACACTCGCGCACACACACACATATCCATCCACACATATACAGACACAAGCAGACATATTTAAAGACAAAGAGTTTGGGCAGAGATGTCAGTCGAGGCGGAAGTGCAGAGGCAAAGATGTTGTTGAATGACAGGTGAGGTATGAGTGGCGGCAACTTGAAATTAGCGGAGATTGAGGCCTGGTGGATAACGGGAAGAGAGGATATATTGAAGAGCAAGTTCCCATCTCCGGAGTTCGGATAGGTTGGTGTTAGTGGGAAGTATCCAGATAACCCGGACGGTGTAACACTGTGCCAAGATGTGCTGGCCGTGCACCAAGGCATGTTTAGCCACAGGGTGATCCTCATTACCAACAAACACTGTCTGCCTGTGTCCATTCATGCGAATGGACAGTTTGTTGCTGGTCATTCCCACATAGAATGCGTCACAGTGTAGGCAGGTCAGTTGGTAGATCACGTGGGTGCTTTCACACGTGGCTCTGCCTTTGATCGTGTACACCTTCCGGGTTACAGGACTGGAGTAGGTGGTGGTGGGAGGGTGCATGGGACAGGTTTTACATCGGGGGCGGTTACAAGGGTAGGAGCCAGAGGGTAGGGAAGGTGGTTTGGGGATTTCATAGGGATGAACTAAGAGGTTACGAAGGTTAGGTGGATGGCGGAAAGACACTCTTGGTGGAGTGGGGAGGATTTCATGAAGGATGGATCTCATTTCAGAGCAGGATTTGAAGAAGTCGTATCCCTGCTGGAGAGCCACATTCAGAATCTGATCCAGTCCCGGAAAGTATCCTGTCACAAGTGGGGCACTTTTGTGGTTCTTCTGTGGGAGGTTCTGGGTTTGAGAGGATGAGGAAGTGGCTCTGGTTATTTGCTTCTGTACCAGGTCGGGAGGGTAGTTGCGGGATGCGAAAGCTGTTGTCAGGTTGTTGGTGTAATGCTTCAGGGATTCCGGACTGGAGCAGATTCGTTTGCCACGAAGACCTAGGCTGTAGGGAAGGGACCGTTTGATGTGGAATGGGTGGCAGCTGTCGTAATGGAGGTACTGTTGCTTGTTGGTGGGTTTGATGTGGACGGACGTGTGAAGCTGGCCATTGGACAGGTGGAGGTCAACATCAAGGAAAGTGGCATGGGATTTGGAGTACGACCAGGTGAATCTGATGGAACCAAAGGAGTTGAGGTAGGAGAGGAAATTCTGGAGTTCTTCTTCACTGTGAGTCCAGATCATGAAGATGTCATCAATAAATCTGTACCAAACTTTGGGTTGGCAGGCCTGGGTAACCAAGAAGGCTTCCTCTAAGCGACCCATGAATAGGTTGGCGTATCTCTGCCTACGTAGATAAACACCTTCAACCCATTACGTGCAGTCTCCCATCCTTCATCAAAGACACCAACCACTTTCTCGAATGCCTGGAATCCTTACCCAGTCCGTTATCCCCAGAAACCATCCTTGTAACCATTGATGCCACTTCCTTATACACAAATATCTCGCTTGTCCAGGGCCTCGCTGCGATGGAGCACATCCTTTCATGCCGATCACCTGCCACCCTACCTAAAACCTCTTTCCTCATTACCTTAGCCAGCTTCATCCTGACCCACAACTTCTTCACTTTTGAAGGCCAGACATACCAACAATTAAAGGGAACAGCCATGGGTACCAGGATGGCCCCTTCGTACGCCAACCTATTCATGGGTCGCTTAGAGGAAGCCTTCTTGGTTACCCAGGCCTGCCAACCCAAAGTTTGGTACAGATTTATTGATGACATCTTCATGATCTGGACTCACAGTGAAGAACAACTCCAGAATTTCCTCTCCAACCTCAACTCCTTTGGTTCCTTCAGATTCACCTGGTCGTACTCCAAATCCCATGCCACTTTCCTTGATGTTGACCTCCACCTGTCCAATGGCCAGCTTCACACGTCCGTCCACATCAAACCCACCAACAAGCAACAGTACCTCCATTACGACAGCTGCCACCCATTCCACATCAAACGGTCCCTTCCCTACAGCCTAGGTCTTCGTGGCAAAAGAATCTGCTCCAGTCCGGAATCCCTGAAGCACTACACCAACAACCTGACAACAGCTTTCGCATCCCGCAATTACCCTCCCGACCTGGTACAGAAGCAAATAACCAGAGCCACTTCCTCATCCTCTCAAACCCAGAACCTCCCACAGAAGAACCACAAAAGTGCCCCACTTGTGACAGGATACTTTCCGGGACTGGATCAGATTCTGAATGTGGCTCTCCAGCAGGGAAACGACTTCCTCAAATCCTGCCCTGAATTGAGATCCATCCTTCATGAAATCCTCCCCACTCCACCAAGAGTGTCTTTCCGCCATCCACCTAACCTTCGTAACCTCTTAGTTCATCCCTATGAAATCCCCAAACCACCTTCCCTACCCTCTGGCTCCTACCCTTGTAACCGCCCCCGATGTAAAACCTGTCCCATGCACCCTCCCACCACCACCTACTCCAGTCCTGTAACCCGGAAGGTGTACACGATCAAAGGCAGAGCCACGTGTGAAAGCACCCACGTGATCTACCAACTGACCTGCCTACACTGTGACGCATTCTATGTGGGAATGACCAGCAACAAACTGTCCATTCGCATGAATGGACACAGGCAGACAGTGTTTGTTGGTAATGAGGATCACCCTGTGGCTAAACATGCCTTGGTGCACGGCCAGCACATCTTGGCACAGTGTTACACCGTCCGGGTTATCTGGATACTTCCCACTAACACCAACCTATCCGAACTCCGGAGATGGGAACTTGCTCTTCAATATATCCTCTCTTCTCGTTATCCACCAGGCCTCAATCTCCGCTAATTTCAAGTTGCCGCCACTCATACCTCACCTGTCATACAACAACATCTTTGCCCCTGCACTTCTGCCTCGACTGACATCTCTGCCCAAACTCTTTGTGTTTAAATATGTCTGCTTGTGTCTGTATATGTGTGGATGGATATGTGTGCGTGTGTGTGCGAGTGTATACCCGTCCTTTTTTCCCCCTAAGGTAAGTCTTTCCGCTCCCGGGATTGGAATGACTCCTTACCCTCTCCCTTAAAACCCACATCCTTTCGTCTTTCCCTCTCCTTCCTTCTTTCCTGATGAGGCAACAGTTTGTTGCGAAAGCTTGAATTTTGTGTGTATGTTTGTGTTTGTTTGTGTGTCTGTCGACCTGCCAACACTTTCATTTTGGTATAATAGAGGGAAACATTCCACACTGGAAAAATATATTTAAAAACAAAGATGATGTGACTTACCATACGACTAATGTTTCATCAGCTACCCCCAATGGTATTATGGGTCCTGCATTTTGTGTCAAACTGTGCATAGTACGTGGTGATGTCTGATAGTAATTTTGATCTTGTGGTAGCATTGAAAATGGTTCATTGGGATTTGTATCACTCATTGGTAATTCTATTTTCGGCTGTGCGCTGGGTCTAGCATTATTATGATTCTCATTTATGTTTTGGTTGCCTGTTATGGGTTTTGGTATCACTGATGAACTTGGTATTACATTTTCTTTAAGTTTACGTACCTCTTTCTGAATATTATCTGTTTCTCCCTTTACTTGTTCCTTTGTCTTATCTAAAATGATCTGTGTCATTGTCTCAAACTTCTCATCTAAATAATCATCACATAATTTGCATTCATGTACAAGTTTTTCTGCTGGAGTTGTGTCATTCTTTAAAGATGCTACATCTGCTCTGTCTTCAAGTTTTTCCAACTTTTCCTGTAAGGATTTCTGCTCCAATGTTACATCATTTAATCTGTCTGAAAGGTCTGTAATCGTCAGGTCTAAGTGTTCTTGGTTTGTTTTTACGGAATTGTGTGATTGTCGTAATTCGTCAACTTGGGTACTGGTTTTCTGTTGTTCAAAAACTACTGTTAACAATTTCTCATTACATCGTTGTAAGTCAGTTTTTGTCTCGTCACTGAATTCCACGAATACCTTTTCTTGTCTTGTAACCTTGTCTGATAAGTCAGTAAATTTCCTTCCAAGACTACTGGTGGTTTCTGTCAAGTCGGCAATTTGTCTCGATTGTTTTTCAAAATTTTGTTTTATGTCCCATGTCAGTTCATCGAATTTAGTGTCAAATTTGCCAATGTCACGTTTTAAGTTGTCGTGTAAAGCGTCAAATCTTTTGTCTAAAGTGTCAAATTTTCTGTTTTGGTCACCAAGTAACTTCAGAATCTGGTTGAGCATGTCAGAGTCCTGTGTCTTAGTTTCGTCATTTTTTCATGTCTGATTGATGTCTGGTTCTGAAGTTGACGTTGGATCCGGTAAAATTATGTCTTCAACATCCTCACTATTAAGTTCAATATTCATTTGACTGTCGGACATGTTTTGCAGTGTGTCACTTTCACTAAGCTCGTCCGCGGAAACAATTTCTACGCATCTAGCGTCCATCTTGCGATTTTCGTAATTAATTGCAAATAAAATTTTCCAATAGTAAATAAAAATTTTTTAATATGATATGTTGAAATCTGAAATTTCTCTTATGGAAATGGATATTTCTATATGATTTCTAATTAGAAATTGAATTATTAAACTGGTACTGAAATTTCCCTCTCACAAATAAATGACTGTGAATATGCTCTTCACTTATCATTTGCAATAATAGTAGTAAATCAATTTTAACTACAATTTGAAAAAATAATTTCGAAATAAATGGATCGGAATAAAGGAAGTACAGATGGCTGCTTGAAATGGGAAAAAATGTAAATTTCTGTACTCACTATATATATATATATATATATATATATATATATATATATATATATATATATATATATATATATATATATATATATATATTTCAGTCTTATGTTGCAAATGTAGCGTCAAATATACAGTTTACAATCCAAAAGTTTTCTTTCGCGTCCGTGCAAATTATTTTATGGAACGTTATTCTTTTTTTTATCAAATTAATTTCCTCATTATGAAAATGAAAATTAACACGAATTAATAACAGGGAAAACAATATTGTTGTAAATTTCATGCACGTAACATTACAATTGAAATGAATGAGACTTAGTCCAAATACATTTTCTGATGCTATTAAGTGGTTAAAATTAGGTAAAATGTCCAAAATTTATAATAACTGCACTTGTATCAAATCCAAACTGCACTTGTATCAAATCCGAAGATTGCAAGTCCTGTCACCAGGACGCCAATTGTAGTGTTACCTTTAATTATCTTCTCCTCATTAGCTATTGAAACAACCTCGCTTTGTAATGTAGTTTTAATTTTCACCCAAAGGCACATTCAACACAGTGCGGAAAAATACACGTCTTTCGTATCAAGACAAGAGAGAGAGAGTCATCAATTAGTTCTTAAAAAAAAAAAAAACCTACGCAAAAGTAAAAAGACGAACAAAATTATTTATAAAATCGGTCGCTGGCGCAGCGCTCTTCTGCGTGCCCGATCGTAAATTATATCTTTGTATTGGCGGAGGCGCGGAAGTCAAAGTACCATTACAAGCTATGTGTGTGTTTGTGAGAAATCCGTTTAGTTTGTGACCAGTAAACATCATTGTGCACTTAATTTCCACAGAACTTCTGAAAAATGGTAGTATGAAGGCATTTAGTGTTTTAAAACTAAGTGTGGTTAGGGTGGTCTAATAAGAGAGGCAGAAGCCCATAACAATCAGTTTTCTTCTTCAGTCAGTCCAAGTTGCTGTTCTATATCTGTATTTTGCACACTGTTTCATTCTCAATGAGAAAAATTTATGTTCATTAATATGGAAGAAGTTGATGAGTTTTGCAATATTAGCTTTGTGGGGAGTCAGTGGGAACTGGAATGCAAACTTATTACATTGGAGTAGAGAGAAGAAGAAGACAAATAGATGGTTGGTTGGTTTCGGGTGTAAAGGGACCAAACTACAGGGTCATCAATCCCTTTTTCCACTTGCAAACAATTCTCAAGTTATAACAATTCTCTAAAGGAGTCAGGGAAAGTGAAAGTGCGTAAAACTAACGGGGAACCACTCTGAAAGAGTGAACCAAAAGGGGAAAATGTACACTAAAACGAAATGTAATGGAAGATATTAAAATAATATAGCAGATGGCCTGGGCTGACTGATCACAAGAGTAAAAAAGGATGTGCCAGCCACTCTGCAACACACTAAAATCTCCAGCTTAAAGACAAGGCGAGATGAACACACACAGCAACAAGATGAACAGCAAGGCAAAGAAAGTGTGAGGAAGAGTTAAAAATGGAGAGAGGGTGGAAGCCTGGGAGAGAGGGCCAGATGCCCACCCTTAGATTGTGTGATAAAAATCCCCCTCACGAATAAAACGTGAAACTAAATCAGACATTGAGGCATTCTCACGCAACATTGGAGGTAAAGTGCTGTGAAGGTGAAAAGTCTGCTACAGAGTGGCTAAAACTGGGGAGTCCAACAAGATGTGGACACCAGTCGAGGGGGAACCACAGCGACACTGAGGCGATGGAGGAGGTGTCTACGGGTCAGCCACTAGGCCGATGTGGAGCCGGCAAAGAACGACGGATTCTTTGCGAGTGGCTCTCACGGATGACCACCACACATTCATTGTCTCCTCAAAACACACAGTTTATTGGGTGCGCCATTCAGCATCCCAGATCATGGAAACAACATGACGGAAGACCGATCGGAGATCGGTCTCCAGCAGGCAGATCTCCAGAGTCGGTTTACCGGTAGTCTGTTTGGCCGGCCTGTCGGCAAGTTCGTTGCCTGGAATCCCGACATATCCTGGGGTTCAAATGAAGGACACTAAACATCCACTGTTTCTGAGGGCATAAAGTGACTCCTGGATAGTCCTTACCAAAGGATGACGAGGGAAGCACTGGTTGAGAGCTTGTATGCTACTTAAGGCATCACTACAGATGACGAAGAACTCACTTATGCAGGAGCTGATATGCTAAAGGGCACAAGAGAGGGCTACCAACTCAGCAGCGAAAACATTGCTGCCATACGTCAAGGAGTGCTTTTCAGTACAGCCAGCGTGAACATAAGCGAAGCCGACGTGACCGTCGACCACTGAGCCATCAGTTCTGAAGCTGTGGTCGAGGCGTGGACCATGGAGGTGTACGTAAGTGGACCCGCAGGAAAGGTGGTCGAGGGAAAGTGTCGAATTCAGTAAGAAGTGATTGGACGTGGACTGCAGTTGGAATCCCTGTTCTGGGTCACCATTGCAGGATATTGAGCTCCGTGTTATGGAAAAGGAGACGGTAATGTGGATGGGGAGGAGGCGCACTATGAATGTGGACAGTATAGTTCACAAGCAGTAGTTGCCACCTGACCGCACTGGAGGAACACCTGCGTCTACGAGGAGGCTGTTCTCTGGGCTTGTTCAGAAAGCTCCCATCGCAAGTTGAACTCCACAGTGGTGTATAGGGTCCAGCTGCCGTAACGCAGAGGGCAATGCTGAACCGTATACCGGGCTCCCATAGTCCAGATGGGACTGCATGAGGGTGTTTTACAGCTGCAGCAGTGTAGGGCAATCAGCACTGCAGTCAATGTGGCTCAGGAATCGAATAATATTAAGATGCCGCCACACTTTCCTTTGAGCTGATGAAGATGGGGAAGCCAAGCTAAGCAGGTGTCGGAAGACCGGTCCCGAAAAGTGGTAAGTTTCCACTACATTAAGTAGTTGGTCATCGAGGTAAAGTTTGGGTCGGCGGTGGAGATTGTGACGATGTCAGAAGTGTGTGGCACAAGTCTCGGTGGCTAAAAACTGAAAGCCGTGAGTGAGAGCCCGTGTCTGCACCTTTTGTATGGCTCCCTGCAGTCGACGTTCAGCCACACAGATAGAAGAGGAGCGGAATGAAATACAAAAATAGTCAGCATATTGGAGGGGAGACACTGAGGACCCTGCTACTAGTCGAGACCATTAACATCAATTAAAAAGAGTGGGACACTCAGAACAGATCCCTGCGGGACCCCGTTCTCTTGGATATGCGGCAAACTGTGGGAAGCACCAACTCGAACTCTGAAAGTGCGAAGCGACAAGAGGTTCCGTATAAAAATCAGGAGCAGTCCCCAGAGACTCCACTCGTGGAGAGTAGTGAGGATGTGGTGTCACCAAGTGCTATTGTAAGTCTTCATCAGGTCAAAAAAGATGGCAATAAGGTGTTGATGCCAGGAAAAGACTGATTGGATGCAGACTCCAGGTGGCCCAAGTTGGTGGTGGAGTTACCTTTGCGAAAACTATCCTGGGACAGAGCCAGAACACCCTGAGACTAATGGGGCTAACACAACTACTGGCTCACCATATATTTCAGCAGGTTGCACAGAACGTTGGTGAGGCTGATAGGATGATAGCTATCCACATCGAAAGGGTTCTTACCAGTCTTTAGCAATGGAACTATTATACATTCCCACCATTGCAACGGGAATTTGCCAATGCTCCAGATGCGGTTGAAGATGGCAAGGAGGTGACACTGGTGCGCTGCTGACAGGTGCTTAATCATTTGGGAATGGATATGGTCTCGGCCATGGGATGTGTCAGGACAGTAGGCTGTTTGAGGAGATGAAAGGCGGAGCAGTAATTCTGAGACGCGGAGCTACGACAATAATGCTCGGCAAAATGCTCTGCGATTATGTCTGGATCGGCAGATAGAGCTCCATGTGTGGAAATTCCAGGTACACCTGCAGGGGTCTGATAGCTGCAAAGTTGTTGGAGCTTGGTCCAAGCCTGAGAGGAGAGGTTCCTGTTCCAGTGGTGGAGATGCAGTGTTCCCAACACTCCCGCTTCCTTCGTTTGATGAGTAGGTGGACCTGGGCACGGAGCCGTTTTAAGGCAATGAGGTTCTCCAGGGATTGGTGGCACTTATTATGGTGGAGGGCCCACCTACAGTCTCTGATGGCTGCAGTGATTTCCGGCATCCGTCAAGGTACTAACTTCCACTGGGGGCAAGCTGAGGTATGAGGGAGTGCCAATTCAGCTGTGGTAACAATTGTGGTAGTGACACTGTGGATCACATCGTCAATGTTGCCATGCAACAGAGATTCAGCGGTGGTGGCAGCTGTGAAAGCATCCCAGTCAGCCTTCGTAAGAGCCCATCTGGGCAAGTGTCCAGAGGAAAAACACTGGGGAAGGGACAGGAAGAGTGGAAAGTGGTCACTACCACACTAGTTGTCGTGAGCTCTCGATTGGATAGACGGGAGAGGGCCAGGACTGCAAACGGAGAGATCAGTGGCCAAGTATGTGCCGTGAGCCACACTGAAATTCATGGGGGCGCCTGTATTTAGGAGCCAAAAGGTTGAGTTGAGTTATTAGGTCCTCGACATCTTCACCATGGCCAGTAATCTTGGTTCCACCCCACAAAGTGTTATGGGCATTAAAACCCCCAGAAGTAGAAAAGGTGGGGGGGGGGGGGGGGGTTGGAAATTAGTGCAGCCAATATATGGTGTGGTGCTTCACCATCTAAAGGGAAGTAGATGTTGCAGATTGTAATTTCCTATGTTGTCCTCACCCTGACAACCACAGCTCCTAAAGGTGTTTGAAGGGAGCAAGGTTTGCTAGAGACAGAGGTAAGAAGATAGATACAATTGCCACCCTGCGTCTGTTACAGTAGTACTGTTTTTGTAGTATCCCCGATACATACAAAGGGTGAGGGACCGCATCATGAGAAACCAGGTTTTCTGCAGGGCAACGCAGAAGGCAGATGTAACACTTAAGAGTTGTCGTGACTCGCCCAGGTGGCAGAAAAAACCGTTACAATTTCCCTGGAGAATGATACTTTCTGTTGTCTGGGAAGGCGTGAAGGGACCAAGGAGGTAGATTATGCCTCTTGGTTACCTGCTGCCATTGGTTGAGTGTTCACATCCAGTATCATTGCATCCAAGGTGGCAGCAAAATCTAGGTCCTCAGGGGATGCCAGAATCTCCACCTCGTCCTCGGACGCAGAATTATTAACGAGTGGTGGTACGGGGGCCACTGGAGTCTGTCCTTTCCTAACAGACTACTTCTTTGTTTGTTCACCCTCTCGCCACTCCTTAGGGTCTTGCTGGGAGGGCTTCTCAGAAGTAGCCTCAGGGATAGAGGAAGACCATGAAGCTCTTCAACCAGCAACTAGTAGCTCCTTCAGTCACTGGCTTCTGTCCACTTGGCCACGGGGGAAACCGTGGAAGGTAGTCCTGAGGGACCCCTTCTGTGCGAGAGGTGCCGGAGGAGGGTGTTGCTTCTCCAGTTGGGGGGAGGCAACTGATGTCCCCGGCATTTGGGGGGGGGGGGGGGTGGGGGGGGGACGATGCTCCCAAAGTAGAAGCTTTGGGAGCAATAGAGGAAGACGTGCCCCCAGCCAGTGGGAGGGGAGATGAAGATGGGTAGCCCTGAGGGACCACTGGAGAAAGCTTAGAGTGCCGTAATGGCATCACGGAGGGTGGCGCTGTCGTAGCAACAGCGTAAGATGATAGCATTCGAACATGGTTCAATGTTTTGTATTTCAGCTTAGCCTCGCGGTAAGACAGTCCGTTCAGGGCATTGTACTGCATAATTATCTGCTTGTTTTGTAGTACCATGTAGTCTGGTGAGTAGTTGGAATAGTGCTTTCCACAGATGACACAGGTGGGAGGAAGTGCACATGGGGTATTCGAATGCAGTGAATGTCCGCAGTCTCTACATGTGATTCTGGAATTGCACCAGGAGCACATGGGCTCGAATTTAAACACTTAAAGCACCTCATAGGGGGAGGGATCTATGGTTTGACATCACATTGGTATACCATCGGTTTGATCTTTTCAGGTAATGAATCACCTTCAATGCCAAGTTGAAGGCACATGTGGCAACCCTATTGTGTTAAGGTCACCTATAGACATGACCCCTTACAGACGTCCCAGACGAAGTGAACACCCCGTCGTTCTAAATTGGCGCATATCTCATCGTCGGAGTGTGACAGTAGATCGCAATGATGGGCCACGTTGAAGCTTTTATGAGGAGTGACCAAAACAGGAATATCGCCCTGTTTGTCACAGGGGAGTAACACCTGGGACTGGGCTGGGGATGCCGTCTGAATCTGGACTGACCCACTGCACATTTTGGACAGCTCTGTCACTTCCCCAAACTTATCCTCCAGGTGCTAAACAAAAAACAGAGGCTTCATATTCAGAAAGGAGTTCCCATCGGTTCTGCTAAATAACAACATGAATATGGCTCTCCTCATTCTGTAGCCCTAAGTTCCTCCCAGTGTTGCTAGGGAGGGGACAACTTGGGGTCTATGTTGCAGCACTGTATTCTATCTTCCCTTTCTTTGTCTGTTTCATCGCGGGTCATCTGCCCTGATGCCACCCACTCCAATCAGGGGCTCTCACGATGGGTGCCAGCCAGCCACAGAAAAGGACGCCTGGCGCGATGGCTGTTGCAGGGAGTCCCAATGCCCCAAGAAGATGGGTGTCTACTCCTTGGCATACATGAGGAGGGTGCAGCTCAGGCATCAGTAGTGCGATCCCTGTGTAATCAGGGGGCTACCACCAAGAGGGTGCATGTTGACCCCACCACGATGGACTGACTGGATACAGGATGCGTGAAAATCCAGTATTGTCATATGGCAAAAGTGGACAATGGATGGAGATTATGCACCACATAAGGTATCCTTGTCCAAATAGCTGGAATAGTGGTGGAGTGGCAGTGCTATGACAACAATGGATGCAGAAGATCTTAATGCGTGAGGGATATAAGATTCACCACATAAGGCACATAGATGAAGTGATTTCACTGTGAGCACTGCTCTAATCTCAGAAATTTCACGATAAGCAGAAACTGGTGTTCATATTTCAGGAGTAGAAGTTAAAAATCGTGAAAGTGGGCCCAAGAGGATGTAGCAACTATACATCTGAAGCGGTTGTGAGCAAAGACATATGAGTCCTGCGTGATAAAGCAAATATTTATGCCAAAATAAATCTGCAAGACAGATGCAGGGGAATTCATGAAGAATGTGTGAAGAGTAAACAGCAGCTGACATAAGAAGGGGAGAAGGCAACCATCATAAACCATTGAAAGGATAAAGAAAAGTGCTAAAGTCAACTAAGCCAAGAGTAAACTGAGCAAGTGGGAAGACAGGCATAAAAATACAGGAAAAGGATGAAATTTTTCAAGAAATGAAAAATATCTACAAGAATGAAGATAGCATGTTAAAAAAAGAACACAGTGCAAAACCAGTAAAACTCCATTAAAATTTAGTTTTGGGAGGAAAGAAAGGATTAGTGCTTCTTTATTGATCCTTTGAATCTTCAGGAAAACTTAAATTTGTTCAGCATGTACTATATCTACAAATTAATTTGCAATGTGAACTTAAAATGACTCATTCCACATAATTACGATTTATCGTGCAAAATGATCCATGGAACCAAAAGTAATTACACATACACACACACACTTGTGATTGACTTAAAAGGGGGACTTTTAAGGCAGGGGTTTGAGTTGTATGAACATGAAGTTCAATTTTCTGCCTTGTACTGTAAGCATGGACATTTAATTTCATTTTTTTTTTTAATTCAAATGTATACTTTTGACAAACACAGACATTTATGATAATATGCAGCAGTTCTAAGAGTTGAAGGACATGAAAGGGATTGAGTGGGTTTGTAGTGTATCCCCTCGTCTGTGCTGTGAGCAAGCAGTAAAGGAAATAAGATGTTTGGAAAGGAAATTAAAATTATGGAAGAAGAAATAAAAACTTTGAAATTTGCAGATGACCTTTTAATTCTTTCACAGACTGCTAAGGACTCAGAAGATCATTTCAGCAGAATAGATTTTTTGGCAACTTAGAGACGTACCTTAATAAATGAAAGTAAAAGAGGCATATTGGAGTGTAGATGAATGAAGTCAGCTAATACCGGGAAATTAGATTAGCATATGAGATGCTGAAGGTAGGAGGCGAGTTTTGTTATTTTGGCAAGAAAAAAACTGACAACAGCAGGAGGATAGAACATAAAAAGCAAACTGGCAATAGCAAGAGAAGCTTCCCTGAAAAGGAGAAGTATATTAACATTGAATACAAATTTGACTACTGGAAAGTGTAAGCACACCATATATAACTTAATTACCTCCAGAGACATCGCAGTAATACCATGTAACACCACCTCTAGTATTGATAATGGCCTCAGTTCACTGAGGAAAAGAGTCCACCTGTTTCTCCTGGTATACCGTATGCAGTCAAGCCACCCAGTGATGATTGGCTACTATAGAGCAACCAAATTGCAGAGATGTTGATTGCTTTGTTTCTCACTGTTCCAGATAGGTGGGATTAAGATAGGGTGATTTAGCAAGCCAGCTGAGTTGTGATAAGAGTACCTGAGTGTTCGTCAAACTAGGAACATATGCTTGCAACCCAGCGAACACAACTGTCGTCATCTCATAAGTGTGTTTACAGCATACATACATGAAAGTGTAGAAGAAAGGGCAATATTTGGCCATTTAAATGGGTGGGCCCAAGTCATTATGACTTCTTCCTTCACACAGTATGGGTTAAACAGTGTTTGGCTGTCCGTGCATTCAACACCTTGCATAATTTTAAGAGAAAACAGCAACTTGTAAGGCTTCAGTACTTGCCTGCAGGCATCAGTTGTTCCGTTTCTGAGAGTTTGACCACTGAAGGTGGGCAGCTTTATGCCGCTGTGGACAGTGGCCTTCTATGGGATACCCAATATTAAATGTTATGGAAATGAACAAGAGCTCCTTTACTGGTTCTGCTTTTGAGACTACATTGTTTGTAACATTGTTGTTGTTGTTGTTTAAAAAGACAATTCAATCAAGAAGCCTTTGTTCTGCTAAAAATCAGTTTAGTTTCTCTGCTTTATTGCTGTGTGCAGTTTTTTCTTTCAAGAAACATTAATGTGTGTTAAACATCTGTTCATTCTACTGCAACAGTTTACTGTCATTAATGTTATTTGCAGCTATAGCATGGATGTGCTTATAGATTTTTTGTTGTTGTTGCAGGAAGCTATGACAAATGTGTGACAGCCCTACGTGATAAACACAAAGATGACATGGCTGCCGTTACTGCAACCATCTTTTCACATTCACAGGTGAGAACCAAAATCACTGAAGTATGTTGAGACAGTGTGAAGAGCTTGAGTGATAATCCCATTTTGTCTTTATTTGGTGATGTAGTACAACAACATTATACTCCTTAATGTTTTTAGATGTCAATTTAAAGGATAGGTGAACTATTTTTCATAATTAAATTAACATTCACATTAATGGTGATAGATATGATTTAGTAGACAGTGGAAGTTGGTTTCTGCAACATTTCCTTGCACTAGTTGAACACTGCAGCTGGAAAGTTCTTTGCATTCATGTGTATTCACCAGAATCAAACAATGGAAACTCCAGGTAGGAATATCAGCGATGTAGGAAACCATAGATTGCTACTTGCTGTAAAGAAGACATGTTAAGTTGCAGACAGACATAATAAAAACACTTACACAAAGCTTTTGGGCCACAGCCTTCATCAGCAATTCATACATGCAAGCAAGTTCACCTCACACACACACACGGCCACCAACTCTAGCAGCTTGGGCCTGAGCTGCTGGAGTTGGCACTCGTGTGCGTGAAGTGTGTGGGGGGGGGGGGGGGGGGCTAACTGGGGTGTCTGCCCTGGGCTGCAATTTCAGGAGGTGCCAAATTCATATTCTACAAGAAAAAAATCTTTTCACAGAGTACCTAGCATCTAGTGTACGTTGGTCTATTGATTATTCAGATGATTTTGAAATGCATTCCTGTTGGTTTTTGAACATTTTTGAACACATTCTAAGTTAATTTATTGATTTATGATTGTGTGCGTAGTGTAAATTATGTCTGTACAAAGGGAATCCCCGTCACATGTAGAAATAAGAAAATTTCCCATGGAAAAAATGGGACGGGGCTATACGAGTTGTGCTGAACAAACCCGAACGGGTTAATGTCGGTCACTGTCTATTGATGTGGTTGATTGCGTGTGTGAATGATAAGCTTTGTTATAATTATTAGTGAAATCTGTAGGTTCAGACTACCAAAGCGGAAATAAACGGCTAATGGGAAGTAAAGGTAAGAAAAAGTACGTATTATCTTCTCAGTGTACCCTAGAAAATGAAAAATTTTGACAGAAAATTTTTGCCAGATTGCTACACTACTAACAGCCATCTGTACAGTCTCTGGTTAGCAGCCGCTTGAGTTCTGTTCACAGAATAGTGCAGAAAGCTCATTGTACAAACACATAATAATGCCTAACCAGAGAATAAACGTGGATAACTGAACCGGTGATACTGGCAGGGTTAGTGAAATTAACTGGAGAATAAGTTTTGACAATGGCAGGAATCATTACAGAATTACTGATGACAAGATTGTTTGTTAGAACAAGGAAGGAGAAGAAATGGAGACATCACACAAATTATATGGAAAACTGTGACAGTTCCAAGTTTATATAAAAATTTCGTACTGCTACTACTTTTTGATCTCGTGCTTGAGAAAGTGCAGCACATGAATGAAGTGTGAAACTATCTCCTAACATAAAACTTCTTGCTTGTAGTAGGACTAGACATCTGATATTGGTACTTAATGAATTATATTCTTTCATAAATTAGGTAGATAAAAATGACCATTTGTGCCAAAACATTCTCACTTATACAGTGTGTGTTACAATTGCCACAATATTAGAAAGATCTGTTTCATTTTATCTAGCAGACAGTGTCAAAGTAGATGTAAATATCAAGAAACCATGCTGGTCTGGGGTACTATTTATATTAACAGCTTTTTCAGTATTAGACGACAACATTTTGATTTTTCATGTAGCAAAATGTTTGCCAAACTTTGATGATGTAATAGATTCTTTCACAGAAAGGAAAGCACGCCATGTAAAGCTGTAGCAAGATTAGAGAGAGAGAGAGAGAGAGAGGGGGGGGGGGGGGGAGAGGGAGGGGGGATGCTGTGATGTAAGAATTGAAGAAATGCGTACTGTCTAGCTTGTCTCTTGTCTTTACTGCTTTTACATTTCCTATATTTAGTTTTATGTCGTATAACCCCACTGAATTCCACAGAGTGAAGACAGTGACGTGCAATAGAAGAATGCTGTGTGGAGAGGTATGGTGCTGCACTTTGGCACACTTAAGACCACATAACATGTCTTGCGTTTCCTTGAACATGTATGTTTTATATATCAAACGTTTCAGAAAAATGTGCTCTACAAAATGAACATATTTTTGAAAAATTGATTTTTTTAAAAATATTTTTATGTCCTGTCTCACACTTGAGGGGGAGGGAGGGGGGGGGGGGCACCACTATCAAGTTTTTGCACCAGTTCGGAAATATTGTAGGTTTGGGGCTGCTTTTCACTATTACTACTCGCAGAATGCAGACTAAGTATTCTTTTCCTATTACTCAGTCTGGGACTGAACTGGGCCGACCAGCAACTGGTGGCTGGTTAAGTCAGCATCGACAGGGGGTGCTAAACTCTGTCTTCCTGCCCTCTCTTTCCATTGGCGTGCAGATCAGCACCTTCTTGATGCACTGGTCGGTGTGCAGTCAGTGGTTTAGAACTGCACATTCCTTGTCCAACGCCCCCCCCCCCCCCCCCCCCCCCAAAAAAAAAAAAAAAGAGAGAGAGAGAGAGAAAAATGCTGCACCATTGTATTGTAGGGAGCCATCTTACGACACTGGAGGAGGAGGAGGAGGAGGAGGAGGAGGGAGGGAGGCAGGAAGCTGGGTGGTGCGATGAGCCATAACTGGGACTGACGCTTAACCCCCTGCTGCACCCCGACAACCATCCTGCACTCAGAGGGGAACGTCGTTCGCAAAACCCCCGAAAAGGTTGACGCCCTCTTTCTGAGCCAGTCTTAGGGAAAACAGAGGGTGGCGATGATAATGGCAGGCCGCCTGCGATGCCGGGTCCATGGCGGGTGCTGGGATGAGTGCAAGAAAGTTGAGCTTCTGCGGTGGCAAAATCGATGAGTCTAGTTCCATCTTTGGTGGTACCAGAGAGACACCCAAAGGGGGCCTTGCCGGCTCCCCTTTAAGGGGTGGAAAATGTGCGGAAAAATCTTGTAATCGACAAGCAAAAATCTGGTTCTGATTACGGCGCAGCAACCCAGCAGGACGTTGAATTGAATACATGCAAGTGCTCAAATTTTGAAGAATTGTTCCTCTTGTGCAGCACCTATTGTGACCAAAAACTCTGAAGAAATACAATCATTAGGCATAAAGCAATACTTGAGGCGTGTCGGAGGCACCGTTCGCTGCAGTGGGTGTAGCAAATGGAGCAGCGTGTGGTGGTGCCGGCCATGTAGAAGCTCTGCCAGCAACGGAGCATCACAAGGCTGGGGGCAGCAAGTCGCGAGGAAGAGCAGCAGAGCTCATTCCTGTGTGTGAAAGGCACATAAATTGTTCATCTGTTGCTTGAACGTACGCACAAATCGTTCAGTTTCACCACTCAACAGAGGATGAAATGGAGCAGTGGTAAGATGAATGATACCATAGACTGTACAAAACTGTTTAAAGTCCTGAGCCATAAACTGTGTCCGCAGCTCGTGGTCGTGCGGTAGCGTTCTCGCTTCTCACGCCCGGGTTCCCGGGTTCGATTCCCGGCGGGGTCAGGGATTTTCTCTGCCTCGTGATGACTGGGTGTTGTGTGATCTCCTTAGGTTAGTTAGGTTTAAGTAGTTCTAAGTTCTAGGGGACTGATGACCACATATGTTAAGTCCCATAGTGCTCAGAGCCATTTGAACCATTTGTGAACCATAAACTGTGGTCCATTGTCTGTAACCAAAACTTGAGGCAAACCTTCCAACTAAAAGTTGTTGACAAAGCGTGACTGGTACTTTGCAATGTAGTAGAGTTCATGGGCACTGCAAATGGATATTTGCCAAAAGAGCCCACAAAAATAAGCCAAAAAGTGTTTGAAAAGGGACCAGCAAAGTTGATATGCGCTTGTTGTCACTACTGTACACGAGTCCTCCAGACATGAACCTTTATTCTGCTCTTACATTTTGTGATTATTCTGTTAATAATTTGTGATACTTGTGTTCTCTTAATTTTTCCTCTTCTATGTTTATGGTTATTTCTGTTATTAATTTTCTTATCTACTCTTTTTCTGCCCTCTGATTGCATTTCCTTTTGTCTAGATTTATTTGAATACCTATTTTGCCTGTACGTGTACTTCGTAACTATACATTAAGCACTTTTCAAAAACGGTTTTTTCTTCCTCCTTTTTATTCTCCAGTGTTCTGAGTGAATTACCCGTGCTCATACCATATGAAAATTATTTTAATTTTTCAGTTCAGAATGTCATTGTTAATCATGATCTGCTGTTAGTTCTTGAAGTAAGCTTACCTGCATGTGAGACTCCTATACCTTTCTGTTTGTATTTTATAATTTGTTTCTGTTTATAGAAACACCCAATACTTTCACTTTTATTTATTTACATTTTGGTTTATATTTTAGGTAGCTAAGAAGAATATGCTTGTAACTATGCTAATAGATCATTTATGGTCAAATGAACCGGGTCTCACAGATGAATTAGCAACTACATTGAATGAATTGACTTCACTGAACCGTAGCGAGCACTCTAGAGTTGCCCTAAGAGCAAGACAAGTAAGTAACCATGACTTTAAAGAAAACTAATTTATTAAGATCATATTTTATTTAAACAAATCTCAACTAGCATTTTTTTAACTGGATGCATTATTCTTTATTTTCTGCAGGTGTTAATAGCTGCTCACCAGCCAGCTTATGAACTGCGGCACAATCAAATGGAATCAATTTTTCTGTCTGCAGTTGACATGTATGGCCACGATTTTCATCCTGAAAACTTGCAGAAACTCATCATGTCTGAAACATCCATCTTTGATATCTTGCACGATTTCTTTTTCCATACCAATAAAGCAGTGTGCAATGCATCTCTAGAGGTTAGTATAATTAAATTGTTATCTCTGTTGCTTAAAGAAATGACATGCATTTACATTTATGTTGCAAAAGCTTCAAGTTTACAAAAAATGTGATATTGAAGGCTCTATTTGTGTGATTTTTATATATATATATATATATATATATATATAAAAAAACAAAGATGAGGTGACTTACCGAACAAAAGCGCTGGCAGGTCGATAGACACACAAACATACACACAAAATTCAAGCTTTCGCAACAAACTGTTGCCTCATCAGGAAAGAGGGAAGGAGAGGGGAAGACGAAAGGAAGTGGGTTTTAAGGGAGAGGGTAAGGAGTCATTCCAATCCCGGGAGCGGAAAGACTTACCTTAGGGGGAAAAAAGGACAGGTATACACTAGCACACACGCACATATCCATCCACACATACAGACACAAGCAGACATATGTCTGCTTGTGTCTGTATGTGTGGATGGATATGTGCGTGTGTGCGAGTGTATACCTGTCCTTTTTTCCCCCTAAGGTAAGTCTTTCCGCTCCCGGGATTGGAATGACTCCTTACCCTCTCCCTTAAAACCCACTTCCTTTCGTCTTCCCCTCTCCTTCCCTCTTTCCTGATGAGGCAACAGTTTGTTGCGAAAGCTTGAATTTTGTGTGTATGTTTGTGTTTGTTTGTGTGTCTATCGGCCTGCCAGCGCTTTTGTTCGGTAAGTCACCTCATCTTTGTTTTTATATATAAATATATATATATATATATGATGGATAAATTTTATGCTACTTATACAGGTTACAGGTGTCAGTTGTAGTACACAGTAATACAACAATGGCCTTGTCTTTGTTGTTATTGAGACCTTCAATCCAAAGACTGGTTTGTTGCAGCTCACCATGCTAGTCTATTTTGTGCCAATCTCTACTTATCTGAATAACTACTGCAACATGCTTTGAGTTGAACCTGCTTTCTGTGCTTCTGTGCTCAAGCCTTGGTCTCCCTCTAAAAGTTTTCTCTCTCTCTCTCTCTCTCTCTCTCTCTCCCTCTCTCTCCCATCCATCCATTACTAAATGGATGATTCCTTGATGCTTCATTGTGTTCCCTATTCTTTAGTCAATCTGCGCCATAAATTACTTTTTGTCCCAGTTTGATTAAGTACATCTTCATTAGTTACTCAATCTGACCTCGGGTGTTGTGCACTCTTCTTTAGCACCACTCTATAAAATCTTGTATTGTTTTCTGGCCTGAACCTTTTATTTTCTATGTTTCACTTCCATACAAGGGTACAGAGTGGACAGTGTCTTGAAAGGAGGCTATAAGATGAAAATCAACAAAAGCAAAACGAGGAAAATGTAATGTAGTCGAATTAAATCGGGTGATGCTGAGGGAATTAGATTAGGGAATGAGAGACTTAATTTAGTAAATGAGTTTTGCTATTTGGGGAGCAAAATAACTAACTGTGTTACAGAACACAGCTTGTCATTCTCAATGGAGAGAAGTCTTCCGAAGTAAGAGTGATTTCAGGTGTGCCGCAGGGGAGTGTTGTAGGGCCATTGCTATTTGCATTATATATAAATGACCTTGTGGATAACATCGGAAGTTCACTGAGGCTTTTTGCGGATGATGCGATGGTATATCGAGAGGTTGGAACAATGGAAAATTGTACTGAAATGCAGGAGGATCTGCAATGAATTGACGCATGGTGCAGGGAATGGCAATTGAATCTCAATGTAGAAAGGTGTAATGTGCTGCGAATACATAGAAAGAAAGATCCTTTATCATTTAGCTACAATATAGTAGGTCAGCAACTGGAAGCAGTTAATTCCATAAATTATCTGGGAGTAGGCATTAGGAGTGATTTAAAATGGAATGATCATATAAAGTTGATCGTCGGTAAAGCAGATGCCAGACTGAGATTCATTGGAAGAGTCCTAAGGAAATGCAATCCAAAAACAAAGGAAGTAGGTTACAGTACACTTGTTCGCCCACTGCTTGAATATTCCTCACCAGTGTGGGATCCGTACCAGATAGGGTTGATAGAGAAGATCCAACGGAGAGTGGCGTGCTTTGTTACAGGATCATTTGGTAATCGTGAAAGCATTACGGAGATGATAGATAAACTCCAGTGGAAGACTTTGCAGGAGAGATGCTCAGTAGCTCGGTAAGGGCTTTTGTTGAAGTTTCGAGAACGTACCTTCACCGAGGAATCAAGCAGTATATTGCTCCCTCCTACGTATATCTCGCAAAGAGACCATGAGGGTAAAGTCAGAGAGATTAGAGCCCACACAGAGGCAGACTGACAATCTTTCTTTCCACGAACAATATGAGACTGGAATAAAAGGGGGAACCGATAGAGGTACTCAAAGTACCCTCCGCCACACACCGCCAGGTGGCTTGTGGAGTATGGATGTAGATGTAGATGTAATGATGCTCGAAGTAGAAAGGATACAAAATGTAGACTGACAGTGGCAAGGAAAGCGTTTCTGAGAAAGAGAAATTTGTTAGCATCGAATATAGATTTAAGTGTCAGGAAGTTGTTTCTGAAAGTATTTGTATGGAGTGTAGCCATCTATGGAAGTGAAACATGGATGATAAATAGTTTGGACAAGAAGAGAATAGAAGCTTTCGAAATGTGGTGCTACAGAAGAATGCTGAAGATTAGATGGGTAGATCACATAACTAATGAGGAGGTATTGAATAGAATTGGGGAGAAGAGAAATTTGTGGCACAACTTGACTAGAAGAAGGGATCGGTTGGTAGGACATGTTCTGAGGCATCAAGGGATCACCAGTTTGGTATTGGAGGGTAGCATGGAGGGTAAAAATCGTAGAGGGAGACCAAGAGATGAATACTATAAGCAGATTCAGAAGGATGTAGGTTGCAGTAGGTATTGGGAGATGAAGCAGTTTGCACAGGATAGAGTAGCATGGAAAGTTGCATCAAACTAGTCTCTGGATTGAAGACCACAATGGTACACTTCAGAGAGAGAAATTCGGATTAGATATACTAACACTTAAAATTATGTTCATTGTTAAAAAATACCTCTTTTTAAGAAGCACTTTTCTTGCTATTGCTAGTCTGCTTTTCACATCCTCTTTACTTTGCTGCTAAGAGAACAAAACTTATCTATTACTTCTAATGCTTCATTTCCTAACGTAATTCTCTCTGTGTCACTTGATTTGGTGCAATTTAACTAAACTCCAGTACCCTTGATTTACTTTTGTTCATAGTTATCCGATATCCTCTTTCAAGACACAATTCGTTCTGTTCATCTGCCCTTCCAAATCCTTCGACAGAATTGCAATGTTACCAACGTACCTCAAAGTTTTTATGTCTACTGCTTGAGACTTAACCACTTTCCAAATTTCTCCATGGTTTCCTTTATGGCTATTTTGGAAGAGGTATTTGAAATAGAACTTTAGAAACTAGTTTGGTGTTTACAACTAAATGGTGAGTCATTAACCTTTGAAAATTTTAAAAACATGGTTTTGAGTAAACTTTGTTGAATAAATTTGGATGTCCCATAACCAATGTAAATACGTATCATATTTCTTCACAGCATGTAAAAGTGTTTGAAGAAAGGATCTGGTGATTACTCCGTCATGAGAAGTAGAGTTTTTAGTGGTAATACTTGTGTTATATGACAGAAATTTGTGCAACTTACTTAAAAGTAATTTAAAATGTTTAAACTTCTATTCTCTAATTAAATGGGATCGATTTTCTGTTTGGATTATAAAATCTGTCTCTCTCCTCCATCTGATACAGTATGAAAACACATGATGACATCTGAGTGAGTGATTTTGTATCTGAATTTGTTAGCTATCATCTCAGTGTATTTCATTTCTGTTGTGTTGAAATCCATTTGGTACTTAGTGTGTTTGCCCAATAGATTGCGCCAGGTCATATTGAACTTATTTCTTACTAAGTGTACACACGCGCGCGCGCGCGCACACACACACACACACACACACACACACTATGTTATAAAGACAGTTGCTAGCCACTAATTTGAAGACTTTTTTCTCAACACATTTTATTTCTCCGTGCCATTTCTGGTTTTGAGCTTTAGTTAATAATAAGTTGGCTGCATTACAAGATAAACTGCTAATCAGACATTGGTTGTTTTGTTTGCTATGATGCCAGTGAACATGGCTGATACCAGACAAAACAAAACAACTAACATCTGATTAGCAGTTCATCTCATAATGCAGCCATCTGATGGTGAATGAAAGTTTGAAACCAGTAATGGCATGGAAAAATAAATGTCTTCAGGGGATTGGGGGATCCCAATAGGTCTTTAAATTAGTTGTGGTTAGGTGTTTCTATAACGTAGTTTATAATACAGCTACGAATTCTCACAGTGTCAGCTACTGACAAAGTAGCTGTTCATAAGTGTGCCCATAATTTTTAATACATTATGTAATCAGTGGCAACCAGGCACGCACTGGTTCCCATAATTTTAGTTTTGTGTCCTCGTTCTGGGTTAGAAATGTTATTTGTTATTTCAAAAACTTTAGCTTCTTTATGCAACATTGATTCAACAACTGCACATAGTGGTCAGCTTTCAGTGAAAGTAATCGACAAAGAAACCTGAGAGCCATTGTTGTGTCTAAATACTTGTCTCAGAATGAACCAAGGGCCTTCAGTGGCTTATTTACTTCTCTCTCTCTCTCTCTCTCTCTCTCTCTCTCTCTCTCACACACACACACACACACACACACACACACGTGCGAGCGCGCACTCCCCACCCCGCATGATTGAATGGCCAGTGCGAAATGTGACTTCTTTAAAACTAGACTGTTTTATTCATTTCTACAAATAAACAGAATTAAAGTGTGCACCAATACTGAAGTGGCAGTTGTTTACTGCACATGTCTACAGGTGACAAGGGAGCGGCTACAATGAATTGTGATTTTTTGGTGTCCATGGATTGGGCAAGCAGATTTAAGACACCTAGGTTGGGATGGGGATATGAAGAATGTAATCAGTGGGAGTGAAGGTATCCTTCACAATGATGAGATGCATGGTCAGAACACACATAACCAAGCTTTTGGACAAAGTCTTATCCCTAAACTTCCATTAAAAAAAAAAAGAAAAGAAAATCCACTGCTACATTGAGTACATTGTGCATGTGCTGTAGCCCATATTCAGTACCATAAAATGATACAGAAATCAAATTTTGGATTTAAAATTCTTGGAAATAACCTTTCTTCTGAGTGAGGATTCTGCATCCTAATATTGTGTTTCATGTAGAGCAGACAGTGCTTAATGATGTCTGAGTGTCTTAGCTACTACAGTTAGTTGTGAAGCTCATAGTTTTTTGCATGTTACCTACAGTATCTCTTCTGCTGATATAATTGATTTATTTTTCACAAAATACATTTGTTAATCCAAGGATCTATATTTTAAAAAGGTTCTGTACCACTGAAATTTGCGACTAACACTTCCCTTGTCAGACAATGTGCAAACCATAGATCAGGTATTTCTATGAACGCGTGATTGGTGCCTTGAGATATGGTTATGGAAGTCAGTGTGAATTGATCTTTTGTAGCTACCAAGGCCCAGGAATCATTCATTGGTGCTTCCCTTCAAAAATGCACTGAAAAATGCAAAATCTCCATTTTCTTTACTTCATATAAATATAATACTGGAAAGGAATGTGTTACAAAGGCACCAGAAATCTTGATGATTTTCAGTTTCACGTGGCCAGAGAACAATCTTGTTCAGCCATGTTGTCACAACCACCAGTTGAATATATCCTGAAAGACAGTTTGATCACCATGCCACACACCAACTAGAGTCTACATGACAAGGAAATCTCATCTGTATTCATACAACGAGACAGACAATTGGGGCAGTTATCAGAATATTTGATGTGGAAAAATAAACATTTCTTTTGGACTGATATACACAAATTTGTGTAACATGAAAATATGCCGAGGTAACGTCCAATTTGACCTTTTATAATTGTGCTCTGTGCGTGCCACTCCAAGGTCATTGAAGACCTATATATTTCTTTTTATGAGCACACTCATGCCAGCCCCCCCTCCCCCCCCCCACCCACCCCCCCCCCCCCCCACACACACACACACACAGACAGACAGACAGACAGAGAGAGAGAGAGAGAGAGAGAGAGAGAGAGATCCTATGCGATAGTATAACATTATTTTATTTTTTTATTTGTGGAAATAACTTATGTGAAAAATTTATGATTTTCTCTTGTTGTAGGTTTATGTTCGCAGAGCCTACATATCCTATGAAGTGACATCACTGCAACTGTTAGAGCTTTCTGATGAGATCAGTTTAGTACACTTTCAGTTCCTGCTACCATCCTCTCATCCCAACAGGTAAAACTGAGTGCTTTATGCTTTTTTATATAAAGCATGATTTTTTGGTAATTTGGAAAGTATATGTTGAGTAGGAGGGAGACACTAAAACTACAAATGCTGTGCTTATTTAATAAATGTATGATATTTGTTTAAAAAGATGACTATACAAGAGATAAATAGAAAAACCACTTGAGAGTGATATCCACCAAGAAAGGGTACTGCGTTGGCCTAAAACAACACACTCGTAGCATAGTTCTCAAGTTTTGGATCTTTAAGAGTTTACACTATGAGAAGAGAGATCTTTTGATGATGCAAGTCTTGTTTGGAAAGTAATGTTCGATTCCTTATAAAACATAAACTATCACAGATTTTTTTCAAAAAACTGTTATTATTTAATTCCTTACATTTATCTATTTTTCATCTTGGTTTCCATATTTGTTTAAAATTTTGTCATAACATTCTACAAGCTTTTGTATTCCTAAGTCACAGATGTTTGCAGAGTGTGAGGATAACCATTCTTTATCTGCTTCTTTCACTTCGTCATCTGTTGTGAAGCACTTGCCGGTGAGAAACTCCTTTATGTAGCAGACCAGGTGAAAATCACTCATTGGCAAGTCTGGACTGTACAGCGTGTGGACAGTCGCTTCTCATCCAAAAGATCTGATCAGATTTTGGGTGTGAATGGCAGAAAGGGGTCTGACATTGTCATGTAGCAACAAAACACCAGATGTTAGAGGGCCATGTTGCTTTTTATGTATTGCATGGCAAAGTTTAGTTAGGGTAGTGCAGAAAGCAGGTGCACGTATTGTTGTCCATTTGTGCATAAACTCGACTGACAAGACTCCATGTGCATTCCAAAACATAGTTGGTCATAACACTGTGTGTTGAGAATGTTTGCTTGGCCTTGACTTTGACTGGTGATATCATGTGACACCATTTCACTGACTGATATTTAAACTCTGGTATTGTGTGAGAAACCCATGTCCCCTGCGACAGTGTTCTCTAAAAATTGATTACCTTTCTTATGATATCAGTAAAAAATAAGAGCACAAGCCGTTCTCTCCATTTTGTGTTTCTCAGTAAGCTGTCTGGGAGCCCAACTTGCACACAATTTGTGAAACTGAAACTCATCAGAGACAGTTTTGTGAAAAGTTGTTCTACCCACACTGGGTAATTCCAATGCTCAAGTTGAAATTAAGAATCGTCAGTCTTCACAAATCTTTTTGGCCACAGCATTAACCAAATCTTCTGAAATCACTGATGGTCAGCTTGATCACGATTTGTCATGGGCATCTTCCCATCTCTCCTTGAAAGCTCTTATGAACTTACACACTTTGGTTGGGCCATACAACACACTTACCTGCCAGTGAATTTCCACTTAGCAACATTTCTTACTCTCAGAAACCAAATCATTGACTATTTAACAGTCGGCAGACTGATCAGTTGTTTTAAACATTTTTAACCGACATGTAAACACTGTATCAGCACCAATGCAAATGGCGTCATTTGAGGAGCAAGGTGTGCTGGGAGTCGGTGTGAATGTGCACTTCAATGTATACTTGACCATAGCCGACTAGTACGCTCTTAACGGCCTCGGCACTCCATTTCTCTGCTTGTTACACCGTCTAGTTCAGCCAGCTGCTACGGAGCACTGCCTGCTGACTGTTCAGGTGTTTTAGCAGAGGAGGGTATCTGCTTCAGTGAAACTGGCAAAACCATTTACACACTGGAGCACAAAGAAGTAACATATGGTTTCGCCAATTCTGTTTATTGTCAAAAAAAAAAAAAAAAAAAAAAAAAAAAAAAAAACTACAACTTCTCTATAAAGTAGATTAAATCAGTTTTTATTGGTATCCTACGTATATGTGTGTGACACCGATTGTCTGCATGTCACACTGTATGGTGTTATACACACAGCACCTTTAGGTTTGGTGGTTTGGAGTTCAAGAACTTTGGTCTTTCATAAGCTTCTCTGGTGAATGAAGCTATCTGCTTCAGCACAATTGGTAAGAAATATTTGCACGTAAGGACACTAAGAAGTTCTGAGTGATTTTTCCCGCTGTTACAACATAAGCAAGCTGCTTTTTCTAGTTCTGGCATTATATACATTTCCAAATGTTTTCTCACACCATTAATTCTAAAGTACGGTAGAGGACTTGCCACAAAATCTGACGCAGTATTTAGCAGATTCACGAAGGGCATTGACGGGTAAGTCAAGCTGTTTTCTGTGATGTTATGGGAATATATTAGATACATTAAGGAAAATTTGTGCAGACTGGTTAAAATCTGAAGTTCGCGGGATGAACAGGATATTTCATATAATACTTTCTTTATGACACATCCACTGACGTACACCATAGATGATAATTTAACAGTATTAAGCTGTGTATTTAAAAAAAAGATATATAAAACTCATTATTAGCATGCGTAGGTTAAAAAAAAAAGTTAAACTTGGCAAAAGTGATTTACATAGGGAGAAAATTTTACTTTCTAAGGAGGATATACTAGATTGCTCTAATAATGGTAGGAGCATAAGAGAGTTTTAATAACCCCAAGGACTTAAGTTGCATTTCACACATGGCAGCTTGTATCTGGGTAATATGAGCTGGCAACTGCTCTTTCTCTTTGTTTACCTCTTGACTATTGGGTGTTGATGGTTTTGCATGTGAATTTCTCCATACTGGAAGTGCTTTTTCGTCCGTGTCTGTATTGGTACCCAAAGTCACTGATAACAAACCTGTTTTCAAAATTCTTTTCATACTAAAAGTCACTGTTCTGCAATCCAACATGTCGTTACTGCCGGCTGTTTGCTGCAGTCTACTGAAGAAGATTTCTACACAGTCGCTGCTAAAACTGTGACTGAGACAAAGTGAAAGCCATTATTTAGCATATATTTTATGCATTCAATTGTTGAGGTAAATGTTAGTTTTTATTGCTTCATATATTTCATTACTTAATAATTACTTCTCAGATCTAATGCTTTCATTTTTAATAGAGTCTAGGTACAGTAGGAATTGATTTTGTAGCCATTCTAGCCTTTCATCATCAACTGAAAGTTATTGCTTTCTGCCATCATTGCGAATTCGTGTATGACGTGATGTATTGCTAACATCATGAAGTGTATACCATTTTAACACATGCCCCATGTATTTTCTCGTAGCTCCTGAAGAAATGAAATCCAAAGCTTTCTCGTGAATGTGACTACTGTATTTAAGCTTTAGTGCAGAAATTATTTCTGGCGAAAATGCCTGCTTAGCACGCTTAACTTTCATTTTTTCAAAGTTAGTGGGATCAATGTGCTTCGTAGAAAGAAAAGTAACAGGTTTTATAATTTCTGAAGCTTGTAGTTTGTGTAGCTGTTTCACGTATTTCCCAGAAATCACTCCCTCGCCATCAAACATCTCTCTTTCTAAAAAGAGAGATCTCAGATTCTTTAAAATGTGACACTGATCGAAAGTTAGAAACAGCGGCCGTTCAGTTTTCTGGACGTGACACTCTGATACAGTGATTTTCTTCCGCACAACTTTTCATCATTTTGATGTTTGTTTTATGATTATCTGTTACAATGCGAAGCACAAAAAAACCACATTGTTCGGTCTTGTAAATCAAAGACAACATAAGTTTATATAGTTGTGCACCAGAAAGTTGTTTAGTGAAAAAATATGCTGCTGGCAACCTGAATTTAGTTGAAAGTCCACTTATCATGAAACATAACAAATGATTAGCCAGAATTGGTAATTTTCTTTGCCCACATTATTTTGACTCGCTACCATTTTCAAGATGCTGCTCCTGCATTGAATCTTGTTCTTGGAAGAATGCATCTAATTTCCTGTCCTACTGGAGTTGTTGCTTAATTGATATTTCATCAATTACTAAGCGACATAGCATCTCTGCCTTGTTTAGACAGGTAGCTTCTGCTTCCAACTTTGACTTTATCAGAGATGTAACTGCTGTCTCCTGTGAAATATCACCAACAAACCGAGAAAGAGTACGGTCACTGGGCAATTTTAGCACAAAATCTCTGGCATATTTTAACCTTTGGGTGAGCAGTGTTGCAAAGTGACGCACTGTTTTATTACATTCTTGCCCCATTGCGGCAATTTATTATCTTATTTTTTATTTGCACTAGCAAAAATTCAGTTTTAAAAGTCTTACTTTCTTGTGATAATGACCCCAGGGTTTTATGATACTCATTATTTTCATAGTGTGAAAGTCGTTCTTATAGCACGCAGATGTTACATTCCTGCCTTTTCAATCTGCTCTTTAGTCTCCATGCCTTAGTTTTCTGTGACCTTAGTTCTTTTTCTAAGAGTTTCAGTCTGGAAAGCACGTTGTCTTCTGTCTGAACTCCAGCTGATGTGACTTCATTTGATGGAACGTTTGTGCAGGTTTCTTGCCCAGAGTCTGCACGTCATTTATGTTTACGGTATATTTGATTATTTGGAGGCTTCTTTTCAACTTGTCGTCTCGATATTACAGTTATGGGAATTTTATGGGGAGGATAATCAGGAAATCTGCTAGGAATTCTATCTGTTTTGAGAATCTTTATCTTGGAACTTGATTTATAATCTGCCTCCATAAAATGTTCACTGCAAACTACTGATGAGTTTGTCCGTGTATTAGGCATGAAGTTACCTCGAGAAATCGGTCTTGACCATGTTTGCCTTAGGTCATTATTAATCGAAAACTCGTGGTTGATGCCAACCGTTTTTACTCTTTTGTTTTTGCAGAATGGTACGCAGCAGTATGGCATCTGTAAAAAATTACTGATTTTTCAGACTAATATACATCGCAGAAGCGTAGTAGCAACATACTTTTATTTCAAATATTTCTACCTATCGGCAACATGTATAACTGTAGTACGAGTGGAAATACTACAAAATTTTTAATACTATATGCTTTCTGTATTAGTTACTGTACCTTGGTTAAAAGATGACTTCAGTCAGATGATAATCTTCGGAAACAATAATGCAGCAAACCACTATTCACAGACAGATAACATCACCCACTGTTCACAGCCTACACAAGCACATGTAATTTTAGCAACAACAGTTCCTCAGTACAGTCCGATAATGCCTTTGCGTAGCATACTATTAGGCTGGGAACAGTTGGCCAGTGGCACAGTGTGCAGCAACTGTGGGAACTTCCACAGACATGCTAAATCCCATTAGATTCTGCAAAGCGCCAAGGCTGTTAACAGCATACTAATGGGCTGTGGATTGACATTTGATTATTTACAGTTACTAGGACCTTTATTCCTGAATTAAGTTAGAAAAATATCATTAATTGACAAATAGAAAACATGTTTTCATTTTAACAAGCTAACAGCCATGTATTTTGCATTTCAGCTAGATATCTGGAACCTTCGTGTAGGTTACTTATTCTAATTCATTGCTGACTCCTTGTCATTATTCGAATTTTTGCTCTCAGATAAAAAAAACTTAAAAAAGTTCATTTTTATCCTACGATTATACTCCATTAAAAAAAACTTTAAAAAGTTCATTTTTATCCTACGATTATACTCCATTAAAATTTTTGAGATCTGTGCCACCTTAACATGATATTAACAATATTATGAAAAGCATAAATTGCTACTCATTGTAAAGATGACCCAGTGAGTTGGCAGACGGACACAACAAAAAGACTGAGCTTTCGGCCAGTATTGTTAATATTCCAACCTGGAATTACCATTATTTAACATATTTTAAGTTATACTCTCACTTCTTTTGCACAAGTTCGTTTGCAAAATGGATTTTGACACTATAAAAATGCTATGAGACACCATGATTCTCAGCAGATTAAAAAATATCCCATCAGGTTGGGGATGTTTATTTTGTGTTAGTATTTGATCAGTCAGAGTAAATACTCTGTGTTAAAGTTAAAAATTTTTAGTTACTGCAGCCAATTTAGCAGCCCTGCCCCCTTTGCAGTTTCAGTCATTTATGCAATATTGTTATCTAAGGAAAGGTCAACGACTCAGTCTTATCTACTGTTGCGTCAGATGTACCTCAAACACAAAACAATTTGGATGCAAGTATGTGATGACTAACTCCATAAGTAACTAGTGTCTTATTTTAGTAACTGAACTCTAGAGATCATAAGCAGAATCTCATTTCCAGTTGCTGCCATTGAAGTATAAATAAGAAAATTTCAGTTGTGGTAGAGGCGTGTATTGAAATCGTGCTCCACATTATTATTATTATTATTATTGTTATTGTTATTGTTATTAACATTGTTATTGGGTATTACTCAGTACTGCATTGCTATATAACATTGAAACAGGCTTTGGTCTACTTCAAACGGCAGCTATAACAATAATAATTTACAACATGGAAGCTTTAGCTGATTGGTGACAGATTTATTAATATGTATGGGATAACTTTCCACACTGAAATAGTTATTTCAGATGAACATTACCTTGAAACTGCCATTAAAGTGTAGAATATTATCTTTCCCAGGTATCACAAGCTATCATGCTTGTTGTAATAAATACCAACATCTCTATAGGAACAGAACTCGTGTGCTAATATTACCTGAAGAGTCAAGCTATTGTGGCAGGATACAGTACTTAGCAACATTCAGTGAATTCCTGTTGATTCTGAAGAAGTACTTTTTCCAAATATTTGAAAATTTATTGTCCTTTTATGCACTTGTGTGCATTAATTACTTTTATATTTTGTGACTAGTAATGGATTTTTCTAGTTTTGCAGCATTGGCACAAATTTATTGTTTGTTTTTCCAGGATTGCAAGATACACTACAGAAGCACAGGATGTTGAACTGTCTGCTGTTGCTCCAACTGCAACCTGGCAGCGAACTGGTTGCATGGCTGCATTTGAGACTTTTGAGCAATTTGAACAACATGCAGATGAGATGTTAGATTTAATTGAAGACTTTGCTTCACCAGCTACTGTCTCTGCGAGAGTGCTGGATGCACTTGAAAGTGGTGGCAGTGAGTCGCGTGTGTCTACCAGCATAAACATCAGCATGTCTCTTGGAGACAATAGGGCAAATAGTCAAGATCTAGAAGACAGGGTAAGCACGCAGTTTTACAAGAGGAAAAAGCTAATTTATTCTTATTGTTGCATAGGAGTTACCTCTACGAATATATTTATGGAGGGATTTCTTGTCCTAAGTTGACTATCATTTTCTTTGGCAATTTTTTATTACTTTATCTTCCTATTATGATTTTGTAAACATCTGAGGCACTGTGATTACTGCTTCACAGTACATTTATTCCATCATGAATTTTGTTGTAAATAATCCACTGCAGGTCAAAAGGAACAATGATGTACATAATCATAATACCAGAAGGAAAAATGACATTCATTAATCCACATTAAGGTTTTCTTTAGCACAAAAAGTGCTGCACAATGTGGCAGCTAAAATTTTGGATAACTTACCCAATAATATAAAATGTCTGATATACAAAGAAGTAAAATTTGAAAACAAACTGAAAAAGTTCTTCTTAACAACTCCTTCCATTCTGTAGGAGAATTTCTATTATTGTGATTGTAAAAGTGGCAGGTAGGAATTACTAACTCACATCTGTATATTTAATGATGATGATGATGATGATGATGATGATAATAATAATAAAACTTATAAATGTTTAGCATATAGCCATATTTAGAAATTAATTTGTGATGCGACTGTAAAATTATTCATTCCACATTGTTATGATTTATCGTGCAAATGATCCTTGCTAGATGAAACTAACTGTTACCCACATGTATTTGTTTTTGGCTACTTATTGCCTCTCCTTTCTCATCATTACTACCAGTGGAGTCACTGCTAGTAATCAGTTCTTGTCTTCTGTTGTTGCATGAGTTAAAGACTCATCTCCATAAAGTAAGTACAGTAGATGGCCAATAATCGAACCCTGTTGGACGCCCTTTGTAATTTTTCTCCATGAAAATGATGTGGTGTCCCTCTTTGTGGTATTTGAACAACAGGGTAACTTTCTGCATTCTGTTTCTTAAATAAGAACTAAATGAGGCATTTGCTGAACAGTTTATTCCAAAAAACTTAACTTCTGTTATAGAGTATTAATATTATGAAGAGGGAAGTTGCTACTCGCCATATAGCGGAAATGCTGAGTTCCAGATAGGCACAGTGAAAAGGCTTCACAAATAAGCTTTCGGCCAATGAGGCCTTTGTCAGAAATAGACAGGGCACACACACACACACACACACACACACACACACACACACACACACACAAATGCAAACGCAACTCTCACACCCAACTGGAGTCTCTGGCAGCTGAAGTCACACTTGGCCGCCTTCAGCTGCAGAGACTCTAGACGTATGTACGTGTGTGTGTGTGTGTGTGTGTGTGTGTGTGTGTGTGTGTGTGTGTGTGTGTATTTTTGACAAAGGTCTCATTGATCGGAAGCTTATTTGTGACAGTATTTCTGTTGTGCCTATCTGGAACTCAACATCTCCGCTATATGGCAAGTAGCAACTTCACTTCTCATAATATTGTTGCTCTCCAACCTGGATTCTCCATTGTTTGGTCATAGAGTATTATAATTTCACAATTAAATGCCTTCAACAAATAGCAGAAAACCCCAACTGGTGATATTTTATTGTTTAAAGAGTTTGTTATGAGCTCGGTTTGTGTAGAAATAACTAATTCAGTAGAGTAGTCCTTTTAAAATACAGACTATTTGTTAAACAGTGGAATGTCCTGGATGGAGCAATGTCAATATTATGAAAAATATAGTTGCTACTCACCACTTTTGTTGTGCCTATCTGAAACTATTTGCTAAGTATCCCAGTATTGCAGAGGTTGGAGACAATCCTTGAGTTGATTAACTTCTCAAAAATTTTGGAAAAAGAAAGGAAGATTAGGGTTTGACATCCCATCAATGTCAAGGTCATAAGTCGTGGAGCACATGTTCAGAGCATTACAGGGATGGGGAAGTAAAACGGCTGTGTCCTTTGAATAGAACCATCTTGGCTTTTGCCTGGAGCGATTTAGGGAAATCACGGAAAATGCAAACTGGGATGGCCAGACACAGATTTGACTTGTCCTACTGAAAGCAAGTCGGGTGTGGTAACAACTTCATCACCTTGTTATAACAGATAAAGTAAGGGCAGTATTATGAAAAAGACAGATTGCTACTCACCATGTTGTGGAGTTGTTGAGTCGCAGACAGGCACAACAAAGACTGCTACACAAGTAAGTTTCAGCCAAAAGACCTCCTTCTGGAGTACACACATACACACATACACACACATACACACACACACACACACAAACCATTGTCTCTAATTGCAGAGGCTGGACTGCTATACCTCAGTGGCAATATGTGTATGAGTCTTGTATGTGTGAATGCATGTGTGTTGCTACTCAATGTCTCCGCTATATGGTGAGTAGCCTTTCCAAAATACTTTCATTGATCCTGGATTTCCATTTGTGTCATAAATTAAGTTGTTTAATTAACTCATTTGCTTTATTTTTTACCCCCATTAATAAAGCAAGTTGATGCCACTTTTCTCTTTATTATTGTAAGATGAATTGGGAATCAGTTTCAATTTAATTTCCTTTAATGCTATCTGAATTTGACCTATCAGTGTCTCACCTGATGCCAATAACTACAGAGCCACGTCACCACCACAGCTCTCTTTCAAGAGCACTGACAAGGCACGTGTTTACAGGCAACAGTCCAATGAATATCACCTGAACAACTCATTGTGCTAGCGCTGTCCTCTTGTGGTGATTCTGACAACTTTTCAAACCATCCTCATATTATGCCATAATAAAGAACACAACATGAGATAATACAGTAGTGATATTCTGAGAAAATTTACATCACAAAAACCTCACCGAAAAGCTTACTATCAGGTTGGGGCCTACATCATTGTGAATCTGTACATACGAAAGTGCACTTTAAGCCAGATTATGCATTTTAGTATGGTTTACGAAATTCTGATGCTCTTAGAGTATCCTCTGATATCCTGTTTTTGTTAGGACATAATGTAAGATCTCTTATTGCTTTATATGTACGTACGAACATAGGGGCTTCCTACATCACGAGCTGTAATGCCTGTTTCATGGTGCTCCCTGGCAACTGCTGAAACGAGCCTATTTCTAACAGGTAATGGGAATGAGGGTTTTGAAAAGCATTACTTTCAAAGCAAAATTTCTCTTACGCAAAATGAATCATGTTACGCTTGAGAATGTGTGATGAATTTCTTAAATCACAGATTGTTTGACTCTCATTTAAAATTTAACACTTTGGGGACCAGACACTTGGAAGAATTTCGAGCCCAGAGAACCAGAAGTTTATGTCAGTATTAAAATTTTACTGGGACATTTGTGTGGTATATCTTTAAGTGTAACATGTGCAAAAGAAGATTAATATTATAAGTGAAAGCTTAGCTTTTCTTGTAGCTTATTAACCGTCGATACCAATGTCATGTGACAAAGATTAGCTTTTCTTGTAACTACACCATGCATATTAATTTAAACCATTGACTTTTTTCCTATTTGTGTGTTTGCATTACTTAACAGTGATGTTGCTATTGGCTAACTACATCATGTGCCGTATGCTCTGAATATCTGCTGTTATCGCCTGGCAAGATCACGTGACGAGCTATGATTGGCTTACAGAATCACATTGCAATCTCTATTTCAATGTTTCAGAAATGAATCTGCTGTTTTTGGTGGAATTTGAATTTATACTTTCGCTATACAAAAATATACAGTGTACAATAATACGAAAATATGCAGCATACATGATGCTGCACATCGGAGATCTTTCAAAAATGTGTTTTTTTTTTTTTTTTACCCCCTTAAATGCCGGGAAGTTCGATAACAGTTTATAAAACCTTAGCCATTGAAAGGGCTGATGACATTTAAAATTCCGAGTGAAAGTATACTAACACTTAAAACAAACAAAAAAGTGAATTTTCACCTGGGGAAAAAAATTGTATTTTTTTAAGTGGGAAATTCAGGAAAAATCTGGGAATTTTTTTTTCCTTGTCCGCATATACATTCTGTTTATTGCTTACTTGCTGTCTATTACTCTGTTTCATATACTACTTATACAATCAGAAATATTAAATGATACAGTGCACGGACATCTGTGCTCAAAGAACTCTTGTATGTTTCACCTCACTTAGCAATTTTCTACTGTGTTACAGTATAATAAAGTAGATTTTAAAATTTGCTGTGCAGTGTTTTATTCAGTGGTGTATTACAGCGTTGTTGTACAGTAATAATGTTAAAATATCGATTGGCATTGATTTGCAATGAAATATGTTGTATGGTATTTATAGCTGGTGGAGCCAATTCATATAATTAATGTTGGAGTTAAGGATAGAGGAGACACAGATGATGCAACATTGAGCAGAAGATTTGGAGACTTTTGTGCCAGACACATAGACGAGCTCAAACGAAGAGGGATCCGTCGAATAACATTCCTTGTGCTCATCAGGCAAGTGCAGTAAATGTGTACTTGTGTATGTATAAAACTTACAGTACAAGAAATGCTGTTTTTATATATATTGAAGGAACATTTCACAGAACTTGGCAAATATAATTTATCTAAGAAGAAAAATTTTGGTTGTTTTACCTCTCATTCGTGTTGTTCCATACAAATATTTTGTTGTTGTCATGGTCATGCAGCAGTCACTGTAAAATTACAAGGGGATAGATGACCGGCCAATACTTACCTTCGGGAGGCAAAATTACTTGTGATGGACATGTAAAGTAGAAAAGCCTATTGTAGCTTTCAGAAATATTAGTTCCTACCTCAGGGAGGGATATGTTAAGGAAGCAAAGGCGGTCGGGTTCTCTGACCTCAGGATGAGAGTGACCGACTTCTTGTGAGGATGAGGGGAAACAAAGATAAATGGAGAGATGTCAGAGGTCAAAGACAGGACATGGGATGAGCCAAAAAGGGCTTTACAACTTTGGAAGAATATGGAAATTTATTGAGATAACTTACCGAATCTGGAGATACGTCATTTTGTTGCAAAAAACATCAAATTTGATTCACATGGTGCATCAGCACCCCATTCCATCACCAGAAGTGTAGCATAGTGCACAGTTAAAGTGGCTGCTTTCACTGGTGTGGAATGTGCTCGTTGTGTGTTTTGGTTTCATGAAATGAACTCTGCAAAAACTGTTTGGTGTAAATTTTGCACTGAATATGCTAAGGAGCCTCCAGGCAGGTCTACAATTTACTCTTGACCAAAGAACTTTGTTGAGACAGGTTGTTCACTGAGACATAATAAATCACCAGATCTCCTGCATTTTGATGATTATGTCGAACAGGCTAGAGAGGAACGTTGCCCAAAGTCCACAAAAATCAATGAGGCGTGCATCTCATGAAACTGCCATTCCGCAAAAAACTTTGTGGCAAGTACTGCATAGACATTTACATGTTGAACCATACAGATTCACAATGGCACAGCATAACAATGATTCAGGTAAGGTTGCTCGTGGGGGAATTCTGTGCAGAAATGTTGTATTGGATAGAGGACGATGAGACAGTCCTGAACACATCTTCAGTGATAAGTCAACATTTAATGTCAGTGGCTTGGTGAACACCACACAACCGCAGAATATGAAGCAGCGAAAATCCACATGCAATCCTGGAACATGCTCGTGACAGCCCCAAAGTTAGTGTGTTTTGTGCCTTTAGCAAATTGAAAGGGTATGGCCATTTCTTCTTCATAGAGAAGACTGTCACTGTTGTTGTGTACCTGGATATGCTTGAAAAGTTTTTAATTCCACAAATCAATGAAGATGATGTCACTGTAATCGTATACTTGGATATGCTTGACAACATTTTAATTCCACAAATCGATGAAGATGATGAGATGGGATGGTTTACTACCAGCAGGACGGTGCACCACCTAATGTCCTAATGGAAGTTAAAGATTTCCTCGGTAATCACTTCCCATGTCAGTGGATTGACCACAAGGCCACCTTGCTCCCCAGACTTAACACTTCTGGGGTTCCATTAAAGACAGTTTAGCTGACCTGAAAAATTAAATCTACGCTGCCGTTGCACAAGCTACGCACAGTTGGCTATGCACAGTTGGCTGCAGCAAGTGTGAGAAGAAACTGATTGTGGTGCAGCAAACATCCCACCCCCAAATATTAGTCACTCTGAACCAAAATGTCACATGACACTTTTATTTGATACTTGAGGTTATTTGCTATAAAATGACACATCTGCTGATTGTGTATGTTATCTGAATGAATTTCTATGTCATTCCAAAGTTGCATAAAGCTTTTTGACTCACCCGGTATTGGCAATCCTCAATCCAGAGACAATAGGAGGACAGAATGAGAAGGAAAGGTGGATTAAGTGTAAGAAAAACGAGAAGTGAACTGTTTATTGAATAGTGCAGTTAAGAATTAAGAGGAAAGTGGAAAAGGAAACAGGGCAAACCAGAGATTGGGGGGGGGGGGGGGGGGGGAGATAGGAGATAGGATTCCAGTAATTTATTTCCTTTTTACAGTGTGGGACAATAACTTCACATGTAAAATTTTCTGAAGAAAGTATCAATATCTAAAAGGAATAGTGCATTTTCTTGACATATGCCAAGAAGTATCTGGTTTGCAATTCTTTTCAGAAATAGTGAAATACTTGGAATGTTTTTTGCGTGCTTCATTTTGTATATAGGTACGTAGCTCGACACTGCCATTTCATGTAAGTTTTCACAGTTAAATCTTGAATAGAATTTATTGTTTAAAGGAATAACCTAAATGATGATATATTGGAACAATTTGATAAATTAATAAGAAGTGTTTTCTGAGAGCATTAACAGGATTCTATAACGAATTTGGCAGTATTTCATTTTCTGAATGTGTGCCTAGCCTGACCATCTTCAGATTTCCTGTTATGGTGGGTTAACTACTCATTATGTGTAAGTGAAGGTTTAAGCTCTAGCATACATCTATAGTTACATATCAAGAGCCATATTACTGTCGTATTACTCATTCAAGTGAGCATGCAATATTGAAATTTATAGACTACTGTTTCATATAGAAAGCACTGAACATTTTTTTAGTTTTAGAATTTCGTTGCTGATTGAGACAAAAGTTTTCTTGTTTCAAGATTTCAAAGCTTGTATTTCGGTTACAAGTCACACATACCATTAACATAAAATTAAAATTGCATTTTAATGTCATTTGCAAATATGAATTTTTATCTGATATTATTTACACGTATATGAAAATTTTCAGAATTAAGTTTCAACTAATTTTTGATTGATTAATTGGATTCTTTTGCATCATTTTTATTTCTGTGTAATTGTTGATCATACATACAGCAGTAGTAATAAAGTTTTAATTATCTCCACTTTTATCAGCGGGCTGCACCCTTTTGTCTTGGCTCCTGTAGCGGCATGCTTTAGTACTGTGGTGTGGGAATTTCATTGTGTGCCAGGATTGCAGGTATATACCTGCAAAGAAACTAAAAAATAATTACGTGTCTGTGTTTTTCAAACTGATGATAAAAACTTTGACTACCTCCGTGTATTACTAACTTCAACTTATGGTACTGTATAGAAGGGGCATTCAATAAGTAATACAACACATTTTTTTCTGAAAGCAGGTTGGTTTTATTCAGAATTACAATACACCATGTTATTCCCCACTCTTTTGGCTACAAAACCCTCTTTTTCAATGTAATCTCCATTCAGTGTGACAGCCTTATGTCACCTTACTGTTAGGGCCTGCATCCCTGCATGGTAACACTCTTCTTGTCAACATTGGAGCCCATGTCTTGCTGCATCAATAACATGCCTATCATTCGTGTATTGCTTCCTGTGTTGTGCATCCTTCATTGCACCAAATAGTCGGAAGTCGAAAGTGTGAGATCCGGGCTGTAGGGTGGATGAGAAAGAACTGTCCAGTGAAGTTTCATGAGCAGGCTTGTCAGAGCTTGGACTGTCGTGGAGAAAGATAAGTTCGTTTGCATTTTTGTGACAATGAACGTGCTGAATTCATTTCTTTATTTTCCTGAGGGTAGCACAGTACACTTCGGAGTCGAGTGTTGCACCATGGGGGAGGACATTAAATGGAATAACCCCTTCAGTGTCCCAGAAGACTTTACTGGCTGAGAGTGTGGCTTCAAACTTTTTCTTCTAGGGAGAGGAGGTGTGATGCGACTCCAGGTATTGCCATTTTTTTTCCTGTTCAAATTGATGAACCCATATTTCATTGCACGTGATGATACTCAACAAAGAACCGCCACGATCTGCCTTACAACGTGTAAGCAATTCTGCATAGATGGTCCTTCGTTGCCTTTTATGATCTTCTGTTAGGTGGTGAGGAACCCGACAGGCACACACATGTGAGTAACTCAACTGGTAATGAGAGTGCCGGCATTACCATCAGAGATGTCCAGTAGTGCAGTGATGAGTATGATGGTGATTCATCAATCACCTCAAATTCTGACATTTGGGAGATTAGACAGGTTCGTGCGACCTGTTTGTGAAGAAGACAGGTGACTTGCCTAATGAATCAACATACTTTTGTTCACCACCACGTTTCCATAGACTTTCTGCACTGGTTTTCTGGCAAAGAAACTGTTACAGATGCCATTTTGAAAGTTACAACTAGCGCCACCACCTGTCGGAATTTGATGAAACTGCAGGGGCTGAAGCACGAGTATTCCATGATGTTCCACGACAAATTCTGCATTCTGATACTGAAATTGGCTGAGAAAAAAAAAGTGTTGCGTTTCTTATTGGACTTGCCTCGTTTGTAGAAGATGGTACAAATGAGTCGTGGATAAAATTTTAGAATTCATTTGTTGACCTCAGAAAAGGGACAGGTTTGTGTTTAAAGTAAAATAATTTTTCAATAGTGTTTTCAAAAATATTAATGTAGGTAAGCTTGCTGTTCAACTAAAATAAATGTTGTCATTACAAATAATTTTCTGCTAGAATTTCGTAATATAAAATGCCAAACACTGTGCAGTTTTTATAGTAGCCATATTTAGCAAGATCAGTGATCACCGTGGCAGCATATTTGGCATTTGTTATGACTACTGTTATTAGTTTATTATTAATAGTGATCAAAATAACGGCTTTTAAGTTGATGAAACCGTATCATTTAATTCACTGAATTCTATCTTTTCAGGCGCCAGTTTCCTAAGTTCTTCACTTACCGGTATCGTGATAACTATTCAGAAGATCGCATTTATCGACATTTAGAGCCCGCCATGGCATTCCAATTAGAACTCAACAGAATGCGTACCTATGACTTGGAAGCCCTTCCTACGTCAAATCAAAGGATGCATCTGTATCTTGGAAAGGCAAAGGTAAAAAATCAATACTTTCTTTATTACTGAAGTTGATGGTAACTTTGTTGTTGTTGTTGTTATTCACCAAAAGATGGTTGTTTATGTACATGTTGTACGAAAAGTAGAAGTGGTAAGCAAGCTGATAGCTTCAGAGTGGTGAGCATAGACCAGGAGTAAGTGGAACTAAAATAGTAAGTTACAAGGAGAGAAAGAAATTGGCAACTTCCAGTCGATAGTACGGAACTAAAGGAGTAAATTACTCCAGGAGTAAATTTCTCCAGGAGTAAATTTTTATTTACTTCCGAAGTAAATTTATTTACTCCTTTACTGGTGGTGAACACCATTGGAGAGTTCGCTACTATGTTAGCAAATTAAGGAGGAAATAAGACCAAAATTTACTACTAGGCAGTAGTAGGAATGAAGTAAGAGAGTAAGGTGTGATCTTTGAGTTCTGTGTTTTTTAGTGTTGAATTCTGTCGATTACCGAGAGTACAAAGAATAAATGGAGATGGAGCAAGAGATGAACATCCCAAGAATGAGTGAGGATTGTAATGAATAGAAAGACCCATTTGTGATGTTTAGCGGCTGTGATTTCAAATAGTGGTTTAGGTTTCTTAAGGAATCTTTTGAGTTCTGCTTGGTATACAGGAGCCATTACTGTTGCATAATTCTGACAGGAGCCATGCTTTGTCTCCTAGGCTGCAACTTCTTTGTGGACTGTGAATCTTTCGCACAGGTACTTACAGGGAATCTCATTAATATCCACCATACTACTGCTGGAAGAGCTTTTAATAGTGTGATAAACAGTTTGTCTTCAAGCCACTGTATGTGTCCATGCCACAGACCTAAGAAAATATATCAAAGAATAAAAGGAAAATCTATTGAACTACTTCTATCCTTTTTAGCATGTTGCATCATGCCTTTTAGATTCAATAGTAGTTATTTACTTTTTCTTTATTTAAGCTAACTGATCTTTTTCATTTTCTGGTATGTTTTTTGAACGTTTCTTGGCTACTGCTGCTAGTTTGTATCTCAAACTGGCACTTTAATTAACATGTCTCACCAACCAACAACAGACGTTGGTAGCTGTAGATGGCAGGGTTAACAATAGATTCATCCATTAATAGCACGTTTCTTTTTCATAATTTATAGATCTTGCCATTAATTAGTACATTAGCATTTAGATTTTCAAATTTTAATAATTCAATTTAATAATCATTTCTACCTTCTAAAATTATACCGATGAACATAAATTACGCAAAAGATGATGCAATAATGTCTGCCGGCAATCAGTATTTTCCGAGAGGCAACGTACTGCACATGCCAGCAGTGTGCAGAAATGACTTACTTCTTTAGTTAAAAGGCGTTACTACTTTAGTTACAACTAAAGAAGTAAATAGAAATTGTACTCTCCAAAAGTTTCTAAAGCAGTATATTACTACAGTAGTAGTCCAGACTGAAGAAGTAAGAGTTACTACAAGAGTAATTTGTACTATTTTGGTGCTCCCCACCCTCAGTGTTAAGTAAAATTTACATTAATGTAGACAACCAAACATACATTTCGTAGAAATGAAAATATGACTGATGAGCAGACAGTGTATTTTTCAGCCAGTTGATAAGCTGTATGAATGCACCCAAGGGAAATCTACACTAGGAAACAGGAAGGCTGCAGTAAGAACCAAATAAGTTAATCAGAAACCTATACAAAATTATTGAATATGAGTTCTGCTCTTTGTTTTCTCCATCCTGAATTTGAACAGAATTCTCTCACTGTTCTGTTTCTTACTGTTTCTGTAGTACCACTGTTTTGGTGCAAGAAAGTTATGTTCCTGAAGCTCAAATAATTGTAAACATGTACACAAAGTTTCATGAATGTAATAAATGAAAAGCGCTCTGTTGCATTTGTTGTAAAGGATTAATTTATTCAAGTTATATGGTTTTCAGATAACAAGGCCATCTTCAGACATTCAGGAGTTACAGTGTTCGTAAACAACACTGCAAAAGATGTTAACTCATCTAGATCAAGGCAGAAATGCACAATAATAGTCTACTTTTACAGTGCGCCAGTAACATAATTCAAATGGAACCATAAATAAGGTGGCAAACCAGGAAAAACATTAACACTAAACTCAAGAAACAGTGCCTGTATAACAATGTACACTAAATCTACAAAACCAACAAAATAAAATTTATACTTGACAAGACTACTCAAATAGGTTTTACACGTGGAAAGTGATACAGAAATCAAGTAAAACAAAAAAATTAAAAATTGTAACAACAGAATATATGGAGTACATAGGCAATCACAATAAAACAAAAAGAAACGAATAAATATAGGAAAATTGAGGAATAAGAGTGACTAGTTGCTATCTCTCTGCTATCTTTGCTACTGAAAATATATGGGGCTGTGGTGTTCTTCATATAGTAAGAAATTTTACTCACTTTATATTTATTTATTGTTCAGCTTCACATTTCTTAAACTGCATTACCACCACAATGTCGAAGATGACATGTACCATGTCTTTGTGCCTCAGTTTGAATGAGTAACATCTTTTCTAATGTTATTTAAAAACACTGTAACTTCTTTGACCAGTACAGTCATTTAAAGTATGATGATGGCCTTGTAAGCCGAAAACTGGTTAACCTGAATAAATTAAACCTGTAAAACATACACTATATAGTACTTTTCATTTATCATTATGGTGGTCTACTAAGAAGGTAGGTTTAGAGTTAACTATATTTGTTGTGGCCCATATCTTTAAATTTTCTTTATTGAGATTATAATTCATCTTTTTTTTATGAAAACAATAAGAGATCTCATTCTGTTACAGCTACTTGTCTCAATAAGTTTTAAAATGGCATTACATTTGTATTGTACTATTGCAGTATAATTTTCCTGTTTTGGCAGGTGGCTAAAGGGCAAGAGGTGACAGATTATCGCTTTTTCATTCGCTGCATCATTAGACATTCAGATCTCATCACAAAGGAAGCATCTTTTGAGTATTTACAAAATGAAGCAGAACGTGTTCTGTTGGAGGCTATGGATGAGCTAGAGGTTGCCTTCTCCCATCCAGATTCACGACGAACAGACTGCAACCATATATTCCTCAATTTTGTGCCTACTGTCATCATGGATCCTGTGAAGGTAAATGATAATAAACAGAATTGTATATCATATTTGTTTGGTTGTTAAGGTTTCATTGGTAGAACAATAATATACAGTTTCTTGCTATTAAACATCATTAAAAAAGTTCTTAGAAGATAACCCTTCTGTCAAAAGAATGCATTATGAGGTAATTTTAGGACTGGTCCCAAAATTGGATTATTTGCCTGGAAATAATAATACTGAAACATCTTTGAGTTAATGATAGCGCCGGTTTCCCTCTTGCAATAAAATTTTTCAATATTTTAGAAACTTAGCAAGTGTTCTAACATTTTGTTGACATCACAGATTGAGGAGGCTGTAACAGATATGGTGAAGCGTTATGGTCCCCGTCTTTGGAAGCTGCGAGTACTGCAGGCTGAGCTTAAAATGTTAATTCGTCAGACACCAAATTCACCTACAACAAGTGTGCGACTTTGCTTAGCAAATGACAGTGGTTATTCATTGGATCTATGGTTATATCGAGAAGTCACAGACCCTAAAACAGGTGTTGTAAGTATCTTAAAAACATTTCTGTAAGTTCCAAGTTGTGTAAACAACGTAAAAATTGCTGTGTCTTTATATCACTAGTATATCTGATTTTTATGGCTTTCTTGTTACTTACTATGCAGCTAAAATATTCTAAGATCTTAGAAATTTCACATTTGTTCACAGAAGAAGTTGAAAGATTCTGTTGCTGCCAATGTAACTATACAAACTGATTAGTTATTTCTTGTTTTCCTTTTTCTAGATAAAATTTGAGTCATATGGTGAAAAACAAGGGCCAATGCATGGCTTAGCAATTTCCACACCGTATGTCACAAAGGACTATCTGCAGCAAAAGAGATTCACTGCACAGAGTGCAGGCACAAGCTATTGTTACGATATCCCTGATATGTTTCGTCAGATGAATGAAAAGTGTTGGAAGGAGATTGCAGCTACTAATTCTGAAGGTATGTCAGTGAAAAACTGTTCAAAATTTTAACAGATGTTTGAAGAGAAGTTTAACAAATGCATCTTCCAAATGTTACCATCTTTTTGTGCCTTCCAATATAGGTAAAATAATTTGCTATGTTTCTTAGAATATAGTTTCTTTTGGTCCTGTCATTAGCGTTACTACTACTACTACTACTACTACTACTACTACTACTACTACTTCTACTTGCTTATGAACTGTTGTAGTGGCCCCTTATTGTTAGAGGACCCACAGAACGGACACACAACAGAAGTGCTGAGAGAAACATTGCCAGCAGACAGAAACAATAACAGACTTTCCAAATAAACACAGAACTACTTCACCAGACAACATGTGACAGTGTTCATATGACTGATGTAGCACACCACCAACCTGGTTTTATAAGCACACTTAGACTGGCAGTGTTAACCAACTGCTAGCAACAGCTCTGGCCAGTTCTTATGCCGGCCCTAGCACTGTATTCACTCTCCCCAGCATTGTAGTAGCACACTGTATTTTGTATTTTGGTAGAGTAGATTTTGGTCAGTATTTCTTCCATTGTCTTGTTTCCTTATCTGGTTTGCCACCATAAGAGTTGTGGAGGTTTTTTCTGTTTGTTCTTGCGTTTAACACTTAGTGTATGCCAAGAAGGCATTTTTCTTTAATTATATTAAAGTGTGGACAAATTGACTGTTCTTTTTCTTGCCAACTATAGTGCCTCTGAGGAGGCCATTCCGTTCGAAAATGAAAGTTTTATCCTCGTCGCCAATATCAGTTGTGTCACAACGAGGATAAAACTTTCTTTTTCGAACGGGATGGCCTCCTCAGAGGTACTTCTTCAGTCCTTGGTGGAAACTTGATAGCAGATTCAGGCCACGCTCACAAGGTCATAACATCACTCTCACTCCCCAACATTGCAAGAGGTAGCTCATAGAGTAGATTCCATTGTAGGTAAATTGAACACTTTTCACATGGCTCCACCAACATTTCCGGCTTTCCATAGGTCTGTTGAACCATGGTCGAATTGTGTAGAATGGTTGCAACAACACTTACTGGCACATGGGATCCACAACAAAAATTAAAGTCAGGCTTTCTTTTTAGCAACAGTCAGTCCACAGGTTTAATTGAACCCTGAGCAGTCCCCTCGCGATCTCTCATTTATCCATATTAAGGGCTGCCGTTTTGAGTACTTTGACGCACAAATACACGCCACCTCTGCCCATCACAGTTTCTTCTCTTGTTGCAAGTCACCAGGTCAGACTTATCAGGAATGGATTACATCGCTCCAGTGTCTCTCTGGTGATTGTAAATTCTGGCGCACCAACGTTGCCTGCAAGCAGTCTTATGCCTCTTCGTTGATTTGCAATATGGTGGTGTTTCAGGCACCAGACGAGAATCTTCGGGCTGATATTTTGAAGTTACATGACCCATACCTTGACACCTGTCTGCCTATCATTCGTGGGTTTGAACAGTCCCACCAACTATAACCACTGCATCTTGATCCAGCTGTTTGTGCGGTCTTCCAGTTGCCTAGCGCCATGCGGGAGTCTCGTCAATCCGTTGGTCCATCCCGTGACAGGAAGTCTTTCACGCAGCTTCCCTCCTGTCCAGACTGTTTCCAGACTCACCAGTGGTCGGAGTGCCCCCACCAGCAAGCAAGATGAACGGCTTGCAGCCGAGTGGGCCATATCGCCGTGGTGTGTCAGGCTACGCAGAAACATTGCGTGGGTGCCATGCTTCCTGATGATGCACAGGCTCATCTTGAATCATAACCTCAGGACCTGAACGCCCCGCATTCCATTGACGGTGAAGTATTCTCCATCATTCCCCAGTTGGGTGCCTGTTTTCTCTTTACCCTGCAGGTCGCGCATATTCTGCTGGTCTTCCAAACTGACACGGCATCATCCGTTTCTATTGTGGACTGTACCACATACTGATGCTTGGGCTAGCCAGCTTTATTCCCATATACTCGTGCCTTATGCAGCTTCAGTAATCACTCTGTATGAGTCAACAGCGTTTTTTCCACACAAATATCTTACAACGGTCGTTCCTTCACCACTCAGTTTTTGGTGGTTGGATACCCCGGTGCTACTAACTTTCTGGGTATGGACATTTTTGGTCGTCCGGGGTTATCAGTGCAGGACGCAGTATAGGCAGTATAGATTCCCTCATTGGATACCCTACTCGCCCCGTTGCTCTGCAAATATGAAACATTGTTCTATCCTCCACAGCAGGGGTGAAGGGTTTCACCGTGCATGTTCAGCTTCTTCCCTCTGCTGTCCCTCATTTTTTAAAATTTTTTTTAAGGCCCGCCCAATCCCCTTTGCTCTCAGAGACAAGCTTCAGGTGGAACTTCGCCGCTTAAAAGATGAAGGCATCCTTTCTGCTGTCGTGCACAGTTGCTGGGCGATGCCTATCATGATAGTCGAGAAGCCGAACGGGACTTTACGCACCTATGGCGATATTAAGGTCATGGTAAATTCTCAGTCCGTCATCGATGCCTATCCTGTCCCCTTCGGTGGATGACATACTGGCACATTTTGCGGGCTTGACCATTATCGCCAAAATTGATTTGTGCGATGCTTATTTCTTATTTGCAGCTGCCGTTGTAGGAGGAAGCAAGCAGATCCTAGTCATCAATACTCCTTGTGGCCTTTACCGGTACAACCTCCTCCCGTTTGGTATCATCAGCACCCCCGCTGTTTTCCAACATTATTTGGAATACCTTACAAGCCAGGTGCCTGGGGCGGCCACTTATCTGGACAATGTCATCATTGGTGGCTCATCCGGGGTGGACCTCGCGGACAAGCTGGATTGGCTGTTTCAGGTTTTTGCTGAGGCTAACCTGCGTTGCCAGAAAGGAAAGTGTGACTTTTTTGCACGAGGGGTCAGCTATTTTGGGTTCACGATTGATCCTCGAGGCCTACATGCCTCTAAGGAGTATGTCGAGGTGATTTAAAACATTCTCCTCTGACCAATGTGAAGTAACTGCAATCCATTCTCAGTCAAGTCAACTATTATTGGCATTTTATACCCCATGCCACCAAGATTTCGGCGCCCCTGACCTGATTATTGCGCAAGGGTGCGCATTGGGTTTGGAACAGTGCGTGTGAGCAGGCTTTCACACATCTCAAGTCAGCTCTCTCCCGCCATCCTTGCCTGGCCACTTACAATCCTTCCGTGCCTCTCATTGTTGCCGCCGATGCCTCGGACAATGGCTTGGGTGCGGTCCTCTAGAAAGTGGTGGTTTTGACATTCAAACAATTGACCATCACGCAAATAAAATATAGTGAAATTGAAAAGGAAGCTTTGATGCTGGTTTTTGCCCCGACAAGATTCTAAGATTTCGTGTATGGTCATCATTTCACACTGCAGACCAATCACAAACTTTGGTTTCTTTGTTTCATCTGGGTGCTGCACTGCCCACCTGGACAGCATGCTGCCTCCAACATTGGGTGCTCTTCCTGGTGATGTTCAACTTTGATACTGTCTATTGCACCTCTGAATGGCATGCAAATGCCAATTTTCTGTCCCGGCTTCCTCCCAGGGCGGACTGTAAGTTTGACGCTTCCCCCTTGGTTTTTTTCCATGTGAAACTGGACATGTACACAGCTCTGGAAGCACTTCTGTTGGATGCCGATACGGTCCGGCAAGCCGCTGCTCAGTATTGGACACTGCAAGCTCTCCACTGCCAAATCGCTGGGGGTTGGCCGACCAGCTGTCATAGCATCCGAACTGCAGAGGTCGAGTATTTTTTTGAGATCATCGGCACACTCTCTTTTTCCACAGTGGCGTCATCCTTTTACATAGTGATTCTGACATTCCTCGGGTGGTAATACCACATACGTTGTGCCGCCATGTCCAACATTCTCTATGCTGGCCATTGGGGCATTGGCCTCACCAAACAGCTGACCCGCCGACATCTTCATTGGCGTGGAATGAATAAAGACATTGCCTCCCTCGTGTCAGCCTGCACCACATGCCAAACACATCAGGCAGCACCCACGCACCAGTATTTATCATGGCCGGATACAGCTGCTCCAAGGGAACATCTCCATTTGGATTTTGCAAGACAGTTTCATGGTTCCCACTGGCTCATGTTGATCAACTCCGGGTCGGGATGCCCTTATGTCTACCGCATGATGACCGCCACTTCTGCTGAGACTATCAAAATTCTCCCGTGCCTTTTTGCTGTTCATGGACTCTCCGAAATGATTGTTACAGATAAGAGTCCACAGTTTACTTAGACTGAGTTTTAGCAACTCTGTACTGCCAGTGGAATTTCCCTAATCCATACCGCCCCATTTCACCCTGCATCAAACGGCCGGGCAGAATGATTTGTGCAGGTGTTCAAGACCCGTTCGATAAGCTGCTGAGCCATTACCTGCTGGAGGAGGTGGTGCTTCTTTTCTTGGCTACATACCACACCACTCCCCCAGCTGGTAAAAGTCCAGTGTAGATACTTCACGGTCGACTGTTCCATTCTCCCTTATCCATACTGCTTCCTTAGGCTTCTTATCCTCCCACCCGCATGCCGATTTACTCCTTTGCGCATTGGGCAGGAGGTATGGGCATCGACCTTCTCTCATCCACTGGCATGGTGGGCACCTGTGGTTATCACCGAGTTCTGCAGCTGGGCAATGACGTCTCTCTGGTGGGCCGACGGTTGTGCTGCCTGCCGGCACCTAAACCATCTCCGCCCCCGTCTGGTGGACCATAATGCCCCAGGGGAGCTACCAGTGCCTATCGATAACTGCCCTGTGGCAGAACCTCCACTTCTGTCTCCGCCTAAGCTGCTGTCTCCACCGCCAGCTGCCCTTTCTGCATTGCTGCCACCTGCCCCTGCCAGCCACAAACCCATGGACATTGACCTGGACGCCCCTACTTTTAAGGACACTTGTGGTACTGTGCACTTACTTTTCCCAAAATGTCGTATCAGTCCTTTATTTTTAGAGGGTTCGCAGAACTGAAACGCAAGATGGGTTCCTGACCCCCTTTCAAGTGCATGGAGAGAAACATGGAACTACTTCGCCAGACAACATGTGACAGTGTTCCACCAATCTGAACTCATATGACTGATGTAGCACTCCACCGACCTGGCTTTATAAGTACACCTAGACCGTCAAACCGGCAGTGTTTACCAACTGCTAGGAACAACTCTAGCCAGTACTTACACCGACCCAAGCATTGTATTCACTCGCCATAGTATTGTAGTAGCACACTGTATTTTGTATTTTGGTAGAGTAGATTTTGGTCAATATTTCTTCTATTGTCTTGTTTCCTTATCTGGTATGTCACCATAGGAGTAGTGGAGGTTTTTTCTGTTTGTTCACGAGTTTAACACTTAGCGTATGCCAAGAAGGCATTTTTCTTTAATTATATTGAAGTGTGTTCAAATTGACTGTTAGTACTTTTTCCTTCCGACCGCAATACACAACATGAACCATTTTGGATCACACAGTGCAGATTTGTTCTTGTAATCGTCCTCATAGCTCTAACTGTGTCTGTGTTGTGTGTATTTATTTCTTGAGTCCACTTAGTTCTGGGTTGTTGATTTTCATCTAATTCTCTAACTGTACAACCCAACAATTTCTTTTGACTATGCACATTTTGTCTACTACTTCCACTGTATCTATGTGGTTTTTTTGGGGAGTTTTTAAGTTGTTGGTTCCATGGTATATTCTTTAATTTTGTGATGTATATCATATATTCCAGTGCTTGATTTGTACAAAAAAAAAGGCTCTGTTACTGTGGCCTTCGAAGGAGGATGGGGTGTTTCTGAAATTTATTTATTTATTTATTTATGACAAAAGAGATTTGTTTGGCCCACTTTTTCAGCTCATTCTTTGAAGAATGATTGCTGTGCTTTCACTGTCCACTAGTATTGCTGAAACGTCTGTGAAAGTTAAGTGAGAGATTTTAACGTTGTCTTTTGTTTGTCCAAGTTGGGTAAGCTTCTGTTGGTTGTGGCTTTTTAATTCTTTTTCCCATTCCCTAATGAGTTTGTTATAATTGAAGAGGAGTGGCAACTGTCCATCTCTTTGGTGAACTTCAGTTTTACTTTCAGAGGGCCCTGATAGTTTCCTCATTAATTTTATTTTGTACTTTGGGCCTGTGAGTGTTTGCTTTATGAGACTCACTGTTTTTGGGTGCAGTCTTTGCCCATTTTAGGAGACAAATATGCAAATCATTGGGCTGTTTCAGGTTGAAGATCTGTTCTATGCATGAGCATTCTGGTCAAAGGCCCAGTTGGTATTTTCAGCGCAATGTTTAAGCTGTCCTTGTGCTCTTTAAATTAAACATGCTGAGAATATCATGTACGTATTTCAAAGGAGAGAGCTCCTCTCTCTCTCTCTCTCTCTCTCTCTCTCTCTCTCTCCCCCTCCCCCCTACCCCCCCCTCCCATTCTCCCCCCTGCCCCCCACCCTTCATCCTCCCCCCCCCCCCCCCCCCCCCGCCCACCCACCCCTTCCGTCCCTCACTTGGCAGCTTACCAGCTAATGAATAATAAACACTGCAAGGAGTAACGATAACCGCCACCATATACAGAGCGCTTAAAAGTATTTTTACAATTTAAAATTCGTTATTATTTCTTGAAAGTAAAACACTACCAGACAGTGTCTTGAGTATAGTGGAGAGCAGTATAACTGCGATTATATGAAGGTAATAGGTTGCAACTTGTTTGTTTACACTTTGCACTGCAGACGAATGTGACTTTCAGTGAGCTCAAAGGTATTTTGACATGAAGTTTTCTCCCAAAATTTGTAGACTTTACTTGCTTCTTAGTTCTGACTTTTACTGATATCTACTTACAGTGATTATTTCAAATGCTGAAACATAAGGAATATTCCAGTGACTTTAGAAATGCCTTGATAAGTGCAGTAAAGGAGGTCCGAGACAAACCGAAGTTGTTCTTATTTTTAAAGTGTCTTGTCAGCTTGTTAGTACAGGGAAAAAAAACTTTATAGTAAATGAAAGGCTGCCAAAAATAAGCCTTGAACTGGACATCCGAAAAAAGTCTCCTATAATCGGTCATATCATAAAAAAGTTATCAACAAGTGATGTTTGCAAGTCGGCTGTAATGATGCAAAGATAATTAAAAGAAAAATAGAATGTGGACATTCATATTTCCACCGTCAAATGATGCTTGAAATTCTTTGGATTACATGGATGAAAACCAGCAAAAAAGCCTTTAGTATCTATGAAAAACAGGAAGGCCCAACTTGCATTAGCAAAATGGCACAGATCATGGTCAAGTTTAGAGTGGTCTAAAATTCTGTGGAGTGATGAGAGCAAATTTAAATTAATGTTTGATGTCCTGTAAATAAAAGACATGACTTTAGGTACCAAATTCCCATGGTCAAATATGTAAGTGGCAGTATGATGGTTTGGGGATGGTTCTTCACACTCTGAAGTTGGACCATTAGTTCGAATTGAAGGTAATACAGATCAGTTCATTTACAAAAAAGTATTGAAGACTCAAATGCTACCATACGCTAAACAACACATGCCAGCTGTGTGGTATTTTCAACAAGATAACAATCTCGAGCACAAGTCCAGGTACAGTAGTGATTTTTTTTAAATGCAAAAAAGTCAAGGGTTTGGAGTGGCCAAGTCAAAGTCCAGATTTGAATCCTATAGAACATCTGTGGGAAGAGTTGGATTGCAGAATAAGAATAAAAAATTATTCGAACAAAGATGCTATTTTTTTAAGCTGTCAGAAATGAGTGGAATAAAATTCCAATTGATCGTTTTCAAAAGTCGGTCACCTCAACGCTGGCAGGGTGTGAGGTTGTCATAAAAGCCAAGGGATATCCCACTAAATATTGATTTTCTTATTACAGTAGATGATAATTATGTGTTTAAAAGTGTTTTTTTCAACAATGTCAAAATACTTTTGCGCCACCGTTGTTCTCATTAAAAAAATTACACTCTATTATGTTGCAAACAAGGGCTAATTGGTCACTGTTCTGTAGAACATTGAATATCTGTCAGTGAAATAAATTACTGATTTTAATGTTTCATATTTGTTCTTAATTAATCCAGTTAATGTGTTTGTCAAAATACTTTTGAGCACTACTGTACTTTAACATAAGCCTGTTCTGTCACGCATTTCTTTTTTAAGTTTTTTTGTTAACTTCTTCCTTTTTGTATTCCAGTCAAAACTTTCTAATGTTGTAGTAAAGTTGAGTTATGTTACTTGTCAGGTAACCATAACCCCTCTTCTTCTCCTTCATGTCATTCTCCTCCCCACCAACTACCTGTTTCTTGCATTTACTATTGTTCACAGTTGATAAAATAATGTTCAACAGAATTTATCTTGTGTTTCAGTTGTTGTTCCAACCCAGCTACTGGAGTATGTGGAATTAGTTCTTGTGGACGATCATCTAGAGGAGCAGAAGAGATTGCCAGGAGAGAATGACGTATGTTAACTGTATTATTAAATTTTTGTTAACAATAATACTCAAAGAACCTAACTTTTCAGAAGAGAACAATCTAAGCCAACAAAAACATACTCGTATTGAACTGCACAGTGAATGTTGGCTGTGCATTGTACCAGCACTCTGGTTATTGTTTTGAAATTTATGTTAAATGGTCTGCTGACTTTGGTTTATTGATGCTTTCACCCCTGTGGATTTTTTGCATTATGTCTTCATTTTCATGCGATTTATAAAAACATTACAATAAAAGAAGACAGCTGCGCATTATATTAACAAATCTCCTGTATTGTAGTTTCCTGGTAGCACAGCAGCTGCATAGCACACTGGTTGTTCTAAAGAGTTGTTTTAAGTTCACTATGTTTGTAGTTTTGTTTATCTTAATTTACAAGAAAGAATGTAGTATGGCTATAGCTGTTTACTTCACAGTCTTTTACTTTTCAAATCTTATTACTTGTTTGTACAGTGTTTTAAAATTATTTAACCGGGAAATGCAATCCGGGAATTTTTTTTTTCCTTGTCCTTGTATACACCCTGTAATAGTGTATAGGGCTAATTCTACCAGCCAACAGTAGTCGTCGTACATAGCCACACTACCAATGATTGACATTATTTCTACGACTAGCATCCTAGTGCATGAGTGTTGTAACATGGTACAAAATGACAAAGGGCACATTAACATATATGTCTCAACATAAACCACTGTTAACATAATAGCAGCTCATGACTCTTTATGACAAATTCCTATGGGAGCATTGCCCTAAAACATTAGTTTATCTCAAAAGATAATCATACAATCATATGGCACAATTGAGTAACTTATAGTGCCTACCTGCTATGCCCAATATAGGCTGAAAACCTCCATGGAAGCTGGAACTTTTCAAATAACACTGATAATTCAGTAAATTCCCACTGTCAAACTTTTTGTGCTTGTATATCTGCACCTCCTCCAATAAATCTAATTTCATACCCTTTGCTTCTTTACACAATAGTTTGGTGTCGTTAACAGGTAGGGGCCATATGTCCTTCTTTGATGATGTGTTCAACAGACGTTGACCCATTCTTATTCTTATCCAACCTCGACAGCATGTGTTCTTTATATCTTATGGCTATAGACCCACCTGTTTCCCCTATGTAATATGCCAGGCAATCATTACATTTATTATAAACTCCTGATTGCAATAGCTCAATATAATTGTTATTGCTGAAACAAACAAAATTCCATTTTAAGCTATTGTTGGTGGAAAATGGTACATTACAGCCATGTCCATGGAGCACACATTGCATTTTATAAGATATGTTTCCTAGAACAGAATAGCTATAAATCTCTCATGTTCATCCCTGTTTTTCACGGACTTCATCAGTGTGGAAACTGTCTTTTTCATTTTGCACTCAGTTATATTATCGACTATGTTGGGGTTATAACCATTATTACTGGCAATCTCTTTTAGTACACACTTCTTTTTGAAAGTTAGCTTGGGTAAATGTACCTCTTACCCAGGCCTGGGTAAAAGTTTAAATTATGGAGGAAAATCATTTACAAATTAATTGCAGTATTTGTTTAATTGATTATGTATAATATTTTTAGTTTCCCCTCCAGTCCAGGAATTAAGAAATTGTTTAGTGAAACCATTCTTGCGCAAACATGAAGTACCCCATAGGAGAAAACATGTTGATCTCAGATCCATTCCACAGTACTGAATGGACACTCTTGTAATGTTATCAAAAAGAAAATTCTCTTGGGGCAGTTTGCTGACCAGTACTTAATCAGGAAGTGAAATTTCAGTCCTGCTGATAATACACTTAGAGAATCTCGAGCGTCTAGGCTAATAGTCCCTTTCTTGGGAGGGGACGTTAGAAAGGAAGGTCAGCGCATTCCCACCCTACGATGTGTAAGATGCAGCTCACAACAGATGGTTCCCTTGTGAAAGCAGTTTCAAGAAATAAATGACACTTCTAGTTGTGGGTTTTTCTATGCATTTTTCTTTAAAGTTTGTGACAGCTTCTGTTACATATTTAGTGGAAAAACTTAAAATTCTATCTTTCCAACATATTTATAATTTATTGCACTTGATGCTCTTTGATTCTTAAAGAAACATGTAGTATGCATTGTATTATGTTAAAAATTTTGTTTTCATGTAGATGATGCACTTGTAGGACTAGTTTGAGTACAGTAAAAATGAATTATTGAATGTTTCAGGTTGGTATGGTAGCATGGCGCATGACCCTTTTCACACCAGAATATCCTGATGGACGTGACATTATTGTAATTGCTAATGACATTACATATCTTATTGGATCCTTTGGGCCCCGAGAAGACTTGGTATTCCAGTTGGCTTCAGAGTTAGCTCGAAAACTTCAGATACCTCGAATATATATAGCTGCCAACAGTGGCGCTCGTATTGGTCTTGCTGAGGAAGTCAAGAGCCTGTTCAGAGTTGCGTGGGAAGATGCAGAGGAGCCTGACAAGGTAGAATGTTTTAGGCTGAAATTTTAATTGTTGTAAATTATAATCCTTATGACTAGTTGGAAAAACTAAAAATGAAAAACTCGGTAACAAGAACCTACAAAAATGGTTTTTGCATATTGTTTTCTCCTACTTCTATTGCTTAGTAACCAATTACTGTGGTCAATAATGATAATTTTAAATAATAATGATTTTATTTATAAGAGTACCTGACGTAACAACTGCTTATCCCCCTTCTTGCGCAAATGCTAACTTCTTTTGAGTGTATGAAAATGATCAGTGTTCTCTCTCTTTCTGTCTTTTTAAATTGAGTGCAATACATTCCGTAATTCTTTTTTGGGCTGTAGATGTTAATCAGATATCAATTTTTATAACAGTTAGATACTTTGTGTCGCTACATAAGTGGTGAACGATATCTATGGCAAATACTCCAATCTTTTCTGTGTCGTGCTGTAGTTGAAGGATATAACTACAAATCATTTTCTGTATTTAGTGTTATATTTATGAGTGTTGCTGTTGTTTCCAAACACTGATTTATGGTTGCCAATAAATTTCATAAAACTGTAGAGTGGCCACTACATATAATCATTATTACACACTGGAATCACGTTCAAGAGGAGCTACCATCCAAATTTAGGTTTTTTTTTTTCTTTTTTTTGTGATTTCTCTAAATTGTTAAGAGTGAGCTGTTCCAGCTCTAGTGCCTGCCCATGGGTAGCCTGATACCTATGGGGTCTGAGGGACAGATGTAAGCAAACATATAGTGCAAGTGCAGCCAGCCAGCTGTGTGATCATACTGTCCTGGCTGAACGCCCTTGGTCACGGGTGACAAAGTGCCTCACGTGTGGGCAGATTGTGTGTTACAGAACTGTCTGGCGGGAGCCTGTACTACTTGTCTGTCTGTGGGTGAACTGATGGGCACTTGTGGGCAAATATGCCCCAGGGGACAACATTAGAGTATTTTAGCATAGCAGAAAACTGCGATGGTTCCATTGAAAATGGATCAGCTGATTCCCCCCCCTCCCCCCCCCCCCCCCCCCCCCCCTGTGTTAGAGTGTACTCTGTGTCCAATGACTTTAAATCTTGATCTTATTTCCTTCCTTTTTCTTTTTTTTCTTTCCTTACTCTTTTTACACACTTCTGCATAATGAAAATATCATTATTCAATGGTGAGCTGCCTCAGAATGTGATCCAATAAGACATTCAGCAAGTGTAAATATGATGAGAAAGTAAACTTACTGATATTTTCATCGTCAAAGTCTGCTGTTACCTGTAATCCAGAAGTCTGAGCTTCGGTGTGCAAGATGAACTATAATACACGACTTCTAATCCAGGTTAATGTCAATATAAACTCCAAAGTTCAAAAAATTATGTTTCTTTTATAGATTTTTCCCCACATGTGTTTTAGGCGGCAAGACTACAGTGGCACGTATTGCATTAGTGATATTCCATTTGCTGAGGACCAGTTAATAGTGTTCACAAAATTTTGTTTTGAAATGTCTCCATTAGGTTCTATTGTATAACACTTCCATCATCTACAAAGAGAGCTATTTCAATTTGTTGGTTGTACTGTGGCAATTAATTTATATACACTCCTGGAAATGGAAAAAAGAACACATTGACACCGCTGTGTCAGACCCACCATACTTGCTCCGGACACTGCGAGAGGGCTGTACAAGCAATGATCACACGCACGGCACAGCGGACACACCAGGAACCGCGGTGTTGGCTGTCGAATGGCGCTAGCTGCGCAGCATTTGTGCACCGCCGCCGTCAGTGTCAGCCAGTTTGCCGTGGCATACGGAGCTCCATCGCAGTCTTTAACACTGGTAGCATGCCGCGACAGCGTGGACGTGAACCGTATGTGCAGTTGACGGACTTTGAGCGAGGGCGTATAGTGGGCATGCGGGAGGCCGGGTGGACGTACCGCCGAATTGCTCAACACGTGGGGCGTGAGGTCTCCACAGTACATCGATGTTGTCGCCAGTGGTCGGCGGAAGGTGCACGTGGCCGTCGACCTGGGACCGGACCGCAGCGACGCACGGATGCACGCCAAGACCGTAGGGTCCTACGCAGTGCCGTAGGGGACCGCACCCCCACTTCCCAGCAAATTAGGGACACTGTTGCTCCTGGGGTATCGGCGAGGACCATTCGCAACCGTCTCCATGAAGCTGGGCTACGGTCCCGCACACCGTTAGGCCGTCTTCCGCTCACGCCCCAACATCGTGCAGCCCGCCTCCAGTGGTGTCGCGACAGGCGTGAATGGAGGGACGAATGGAGACGTGTCGTCTTCAGCGATGAGAGTCGCTTCTGCCTTGGTGCCAATGATGGTCGTATGCGTGTTTGGCGCCGTGCAGGTGAGCGCCACAATCAGGACTGCATACGACTGAGGCACACAGGGCCAACACCCGGCATCATGGTGTGGGGAGCGATCTCCTACACTGGCCGTACACCACTGGTGATCGTCGAGGGGACACTGAATAGTGCACGGTACATCCAAACCGTCATCGAACCCATCGTTCTACCATTCCTAGACCGGCAAGGGAACTTGCTGTTCCAACAGGACAATGCACGTCCGCATGTATCCCGTGCCACCCAACGTGCTCTAGAAGGTGTAAGTCAACTACCCTGGCCAGCAAGATCTCCGGATCTGTCCCCCATTGAGCATGTTTGGGACTGGATGAAGCGTCGTCTCACGCGGTCTGCACGTCCAGCACGAACGCTGGTCCAACTGAGGCGCCAGGTGGAAATGGCATGGCAAGCCGTTCCACAGGACTACATCCAGCATCTCTACGATCGTCTCCATGGGAGAATAGCAGCCTGCATTGCTGCGAAAGGTGGATATACACTGTACTAGTGCCGACATTGTGCATGCTCTGTTGCCTGTGTCTATGTGCCTGTGGTTCTGTCAGTGTGATCATGTGATGTATCTGACCCCAGGAATGTGTCAATAAAGTTTCCCCTTCCTGGGACAATGAATTCACGGTGTTCTTATTTCAATTTCCAGGAGTGTACAACAATAAGAGAAGTATCGATGTCTGTGGTACGTCCGCAGTGATTATTTTATTGACTCTGCAAATTCTTTTAATTAAATAGAATGAAAACCAGTTCCAGCAGATCCTTGATATCACAGTATTTGAGGTTTTCTAAGAGAATACTAAGACTGTCACTTTAATGTACTTTTGACAAGTCACAGTAAGTGCTAGTTGGCAATATTGTTTCATTTAAATTTTGTGGAATTTGATGTGTGAATTTAAGATGGTGGATCATAATTTGTTTTCTTAATTTCAGGGGTTCAAGTATCTTTACCTTACCACTGAAGACTTTGCTAAGGTGTCGGCAATGAATTCAGTGAGAGCAGTGCTTATTGAAGATGAGGGTGAGGCACGATACAAGATTACTGACATAATTGGTAAGATACATAACCCTCAAATGTTGACTTATGCTGTCTTCTATTCCTGTTGGATTATTTTCAATTCTTTCTCTTTTTTTGTGTGTTTGGTTTTGTCTGCTTTTGTATTCAACTTTGGTTCTGTAGTCTATTACTTGGAAATAGATGAGGTGGCACAAATATTAAGACACTGAATCATTTGGGAGAAGTGGGATTCAGCCGTTTGCCTATACATTATAATTTAAGTTTCCTATGATGCCACATAATCACTACTGTTGAATATCAGGAAGCTTCCACCAACAAATCAAGGAAGGTAATACAGTGGTTAAGGCAGTCAACTGAGGAATGAGTTTCAAATCCCCATATGGCTATACAAATTTAGGCAAGTTAAGATGAACACTGGGATTGAAATGCGATAACTTGGTTGTGAGCTGGTGAAGCTAATGAATGTGAAAGACAAATAAATGTTATGATAACACATTGACATGTAACATAGTCTAATGTCCATGCCATGTAATTTTCCTCATTGAAACTCAATGTGTGTGCGTGTGTCCGTGCGTGCGTGCATGCCAGGTACTCCACATCAGCGACCTCACTAGTCACTAGACATTGTGAGAGAGCAGAATGGGGCACTCCACGGAACTCACGGAGTTTGAACGTGGTCATGTGATTGGGTGTCACTTGTGTCATACGTCTGTAGGCGAGATTTCCGCACTCCTAAACATCCCTAGGTCCACTGTTTCCAATGTGATAGTGAAGTGGAAATGTGAAGGGACACGTACAGCACAGACATCTATCCAGACCATCAAACAGGAATTCCAAACTTCATCAGGATCCACTGCAAGTACTATGAGAGTTCGGCAGGAGATGAGAAAACTTGGATTTCGTGGTCGACATCATGCCGGTAAATGCCAAATGATGCCTCGCTTGGTGTAAGGAGCATAAACATTGGACAACTGAACAGTGGAAAAACGTTATGTGGAATGACGAATCACGGTACACAATGTGGCGGCGGTCCAATGGCAGGGTGTGGGTATGGCTAATTCCCGGTGAACGTCATCTGCCAGCATGTGTAGTGCCAACAGTAAAATTTGGAGGTGGTGGTGTTATGGTGTGCTAGTGTTTTTCATGGAGGGGGCTTGCACCCCTTGTTGATTTGCATGGCACTTTCACAGCACAGGCCTACATTGATGTTTTAAGCACCTTCTTGCTTCCCACTGTTGAAGAGCAATTTGGGGATGACAATTACATCTTTCAAAATGATTGAGCACCTGTTCATAATGCACGGACTGTGGCGGAGTGGTTGCACGACAATAACATCCCTGTAATGGACTGGCCTGCATAGAGTCCTGACTTGAATCCTATAGAACACCTTAGAGATGTTTTGGAACGCCGACTTCTTGCCAGGTCTTACCGACCGACATCGATTCCTCTCCTCAGTGCAGCACTCGTGAAGAATGGGCTGCCATTCCCCAAGAAACCTTCCAGCACCTGATTGAATGTATGCCTGCAAGAGTGGAAGCTGTCATCAAGGCTAAGGGTGGGCCAACACCATATTAGATTCCAGCATTGCCAATGGAGGGTGCCACGAACTTGTAAGTCATTTTCAGTGAGGCGTCCAGATACTTTTGATCACATAGTGTATATAAAAAAGTGCATGTTAGATAATAGACAAGTCTCCAATGAGTATTTTGATGCATAGTATGTACATGCAACATACATAAACCACTAAAAATGCAAGGGAGGTTCATTACATAACTTTTACCCAGAATTTCACCAATATGTCAAAACACTATTTCACATATCTTGTACAAGCAATTGGTCTGAGAACTGCTAAAACTGGCACAAATGTGAGAAAGTGTATACCAGTTATAACCCGATTGGTGTTCATCAGTTTTTAGCTGCTGGTGATTTGCACTTAAATTTGCTTTACCTCTCTTAACGTATACTATTCATCAGTAAGCCTCATGCTACCAGTAATATGTAATGCTTTTGTAGGAGGACTGAAAGATCTCATTAATGGATGTTTGGGAAAAAATATATATATTTGTTCATCAGTACACACCATTGTTACTGTTTCAGCTTCTGCTTCAGGTACGTCTGGAGACAGTATGAAATTCATGGCATCAAATGAAAATCATTGCATCAGATGAAGATTCACCTGCACTTCCACTCTCGCTGTGTGATTTCTTTGATTCACATTTGACATAGGTTCGAAGGCTTCAAAATTTTTTTTTGTATGTTTCATTAAGTATGATTCCTGAGCTCATTGGCAACAGCTTGCCAACTGTTTTCTTCATATTTCTATCTTTATATACATTACTTTAAGAGTCTTATAGTCCTGGTTCATAGACAAATTTTATTTATAAAATTCATAGTCCTCTCTTTTCCTCAGTTTTCCACTAACCACTACACAACAGGAAATATTCTCCACCATTTGTGGACAACACTGGCAACCTCTCTCCAATATGTCGCCAACTGCACGCAACAGTCTGCAACATCAGCGATATTGCCCAACCATACTGCAAAATTTCCATGTATCGCAGCAGTGTTGACGGGAACACTATTGGGCCAAATACTGCCATAAACTATGGTACATCTAAATGCTCCTTTTTCATTTGAGTAAAGATTACTGTTTTGTAGAGAGTGCTTAGATGTTTGTCTCTATCAGTTGTGTGTAAAACTGACAGGCAATTTGCTACATCTGTTGCTTCATGATTTTGCTGTCTCAAATGTGTACTTAATGCTGATGAATTAGTTTCACTATTATTCATTTGTTCATGGACTCTCATGTTACAATATCTGCTTTTATCAATGCATATTTGTTCATAGTCTTTACATTTTATAAACTTAATGAAGGTTGCAGGATGCTGTGAATACAAAATACATACATTTTATTTTACTAGAAATGTGAATATTATTTGGACACACATTCAGCCCATGTACTGTCCATGGAGAAGTGAAGTTCAAATCTCTGTTTGACATTCCCAAGGATATTCCCCCCATACATTACTGAAGGCAAATGCGTGGTTGCTGCTTTTGATAAGACAGTGGCCTATTCCCTCCAAATTGTTTGTGAGACAATGAAACATGTTATTTCCTAAGGACAGCTGTAATATGATATTTTTATTTCTTAGAAAGATGGTGATATTCTGTCAGTAATGAGATGTATTAATCTGACACTAATCTTAATTTCTTCTTATAGATTTCAATGTTTTATTTTTGTCTTTGTATTTGTAGATTATAACTGTATTGGGTTTGAATCAAATTTAATAATCTGACAAATAAATTTCCTTCAGGAAAGGAAGACGGGCTGGGTGTAGAAAACTTAAGAGCTGCTGGAGCCATTGCAGGTGAAACTTCCCAAGCTTACAAAGAGATAGTTACTATATCAATGGTGACCTGCCGTGCCATTGGCATAGGGTCTTACTTGGTGCGGCTGGGCCAACGTGTTATTCAGATTGAAAATTCACATATCATTCTGACAGGTTACAGTGCTCTGAACAAAGTAAGTTATTATTATTAAAAGAATACAAACTTTCATAAGGATAAGAAAACTGTATTTGAAACATCCTGCAAATTAAAACTGTGTGCTGGGCTAGGATTTGAACCTGGTACCTTTGCCTTTTGGCTGCAGAGTGAAAATGCCATCGGAAAACTGTACTTAATTAACAGTATTTAAAGACAGCTTGACTTTCAAGAATTAGAAAAAGAAAGGAACTTTGTGGTATTTTCTTTGAAAGACAAATGGGTGGAATTAAACTTTACATAATATGACAAAGATTTTTAAAAAAATCCTCATTAAACTATGCAGCTGTAGGTCATCCATTACATCACACTTTCCAATTGTGCATGTTCTGTTTAACTATTGAAGACTAACACTTATTTGGTCTGCGCAGGCTGATTTACACCTTACAGTTTGTCTTATAGCTTTTACATTATTAGAAAAAGCTTCAGGTTAACTATCAATATTGTGCAATAAAAAGGTGAAGAATGTAACACCACTGCTGGCCATTAAAATTGCAACCCCATGTATTCCATATGCAACAAATGTCTAGTTTGGATGAAGCATATTACATGCTTGGATACACAAATGATTAGTATTTCAGCACAGTTGCACAAAATAGGTAGGAGTAATGCCGTCTACATTATGTATGTAAGGGTTTCACATTTGAATGTTGAAACTTCCATGTGCCAGACCGAGACTGGAACTTGGGACCTTTGCCTTTCGTGGAAAAGAGCTCTCCTGACTGAGCTACCCAAGCACAGCTCATGACCTCTTTGAGGATGAGTCATGCTTGGGTAACTCAGTAGAGCACTTGCTGATGAAAGACAAAGGTCCTGAGTTTGAGTCTTGGTCTGGCACACAGTTTTAGTCTGCCAGGAAGTTTCATATCAGTGCACACTCTACTACAGAGTGAAATTTTCACTCTGGACACCTGTGAATGTTGTTAGTTTATGAAATGTTAAGCCTTCTGTGAGGAGGATAGATGGCTACCAGCACATGCCAGACTAGATGATGACAGAATTATGGCCTGTTGGTACCATGGTATATCCCATTCTGTGATATTGCTGCTAGCTTTTTCAGGATCCCGTGACTGTCAAGTGAATATGGACTTGGTGGGTTCTGGAGGGCCATAATCAATGCCATATAGATGTCAAATGGCGCCATGCATCTAGTGTCCGAGAGGACCGGCACATTGTTCGCTCGGTTGTGGAGAGTTGTAAACCCCCTGTCAGGAATTAAGCTTGGTTGTAGCAAGGCAAGCATCTGTACAATGTGGTGGCATTTGGAGTGCCACAAACTGGCAGAAAAGTGACCATTATTGCAACTTCCCTTGTTTCAGCATCAGAGAGAGGTGTGCCAGCAGTGGCGTGGACACAGTTCTGCATACAGGATCCCGGTGGATGTATCCATATTTGTGAGCTCCAATGATGACAGCTCCAATGATGACAGACGTTGCCATATTCATTTAGTCATTATCATATAGGCCCAGCACCTGGTGTGATGATACAGGGTGCCATTGGACACATAACATGATTAACTCTTGTTTGCGTAGTCTGTAATTTCATTTCTGATCTGTTAAGGTCAATGGCTGTCTAGATAACACAAGATTGCATATTGCCTGTGCTATCCTGAATTGCCTCTGTGTAGAGGGTATTTGACTGTTGCCCTAGCACATCACCACTCGCCAGTCACTGTGATCGGTGAGATCTGGCATAGTTGAAGTAGCATGAAAATACATACCCATATCTGACAACCAAGCTCAGTTCAACTCTCTGCCCATCTGTGTAAAAGCCATTGTTGCTGCCAGAGGTGGCAGCTCTGTGTATTAAATTATCACCAAATTCAAATGTATATTTTTTCTACTGTGTTGGATATATGTAAGTAAAATTTTGTCAGTTTTTACTCTTCCTGGTGTAGCAATTTTAATGGCCAACGATGCATAAGAAAACAAAGATAAAGCATGTGGTTTCTTTGTTTCATCAGAACAGAGAAAAAGGATGGTAAGCCTGCACAGAATCCAAACAGTCCAAGGGGAACACAGGTGTTTAATTCGTCTTCTCCTTAGTTAATTGAAGCTTCAAATTGGTGGGGAGAGATCTTCCAAATAACACGTGTTTTGTACTGTATCAGTGACACACCTAAAAGCAGATGAAACATAGTATTTGATTTGCACATTAAAAAATAAAAATATTTCCCTTTCAGTTGTTGGGCCGTGAGGTTTATGCTTCAAATAATCAACTCGGTGGCACACAGATAATGTACAATAATGGTGTTTCACACAAGACTGAGTCGAGAGATTTGGATGGTATCTACACAATTCTGAAGTGGCTCTCATATGTTCCCAAGGTATGTTCTATCTCCCTAGGCATGTTTTGTTTGTAGATCAGCTGATGAAATAATGTAACTTAATAAAAAACAAATTTAAAAAAAATTGAGAATATGTTTTGTAAATCAATCTGTCACCAAATTTCTTGTTTAATGAAGTTTATGGTTTACTAAGCATCAAGTACAGTATGGAAAGTTCTGGCAGTGCATAACTAATTTAGCAGTAAAATTAACAGCTCAACGAATAGCAAAGGCATTGAGTTGTCACTAGATATACAAACAAGAATGAAATCTTCATCTCTGGCTTTTGCCCAAATGCTATTTCCTCTCTCTCTCTCTCTCTCTCTCTCTCTCTCTCTCTCTCTCTGTGTGTGTGTGTGTGTGTGTGTGTGTGTGTGTGTGTGTGTGTGTGTGTGTGTGTGTGTGTGTGTGGGAGGGGGGGGGGGCTGAAAGCAGGATAGTTAAAATTTCAGTTTTGTTTGTCTGCTCAGTATCTCTACTATTCAGTGAGTTGTTAACTTTACTCCTAAATTATTTATATAAATAGAGAGACATCACAGTTTCCTTTCACTGTGCTTTGAAAACTAATATTATTCCCTCTTGGATTTTCCATTATTCAAAACTAATATTTCTCTTTTGGCACATGAGGCATAATAATGAAAAAGAAAGTCTTGCTAAACGCTAAATGTTCTAATTCTAACACTAGCTTCTCGGTGCACTATAAATGTACATTTTACTTTCTTGTCATAACTACATTTTTCATGTACATATCTTGAGTTTTTAAAAATATTTGCATAAATAACTAAGTTCACTTGACAGTGTCATTATGACTCCAAACGTTTTGCTGGCAAGTTCATGTATTGCATGATGTGTGTGTTTAGGATAAGCAATCGCCACTGCCGATCATTCAGCCAGTTGACCCAATAGAGAGAGAAGTTACGTACATGCCAACTAAGGCGCCCTATGACCCGAGGTGGATGCTTGCTGGAAGGCCTTCACCAAGTAAGTTGTAATATTATATTAATAAACATGAAACTGCTTTTTACATTGTTTGTAAGCTGATATATATATATATATATATATATATATATATATATATATATATATATATATATATATATATATATATATATATATATATATATGTTAAGATCATTAAGCAAGACCAGGACTCCAACCTGGGATCATCGTCTTTTGTGGGCAAGTGCTCTATCAACTGAGCTACCCGAACATGAGTCACCTGTACTACAGCTTTACTTCCACCAGTACCTCATCTTCTACCTGCAAAACTTCACAGAAGTTCTCCTGCAAAACTTGGGGATTAACACTCTTGGGAAAAAAAGAATATTGCGGTGACAAGACTTAACCACAGCCTGGAGGATTGTTTCCAGAATGAATTTTTACTCTTCAGTGTGTGTGCACTGATATGAAACTTCCTGTCAGATTAAAACTGTGTGCCTGGCTGGGACTCGACCAATTGGTAGAGCACTTGCCCATGAAAGGCAAAGGTCCTGGGTTTGAGTCCCGGTTCAACACACCATTTTAATCTGCCAGGAAGTTTCATATCGGTGCACACTCTGCTGCAGAGTGAAAATTCATTCTGGATCAGTAAGCAAATTGATTCAATAGAAAGAAAAGTTCCTTCACTCCCTTTTAAACTGTAGTAGTTTTTGTATAATGAACAAAATTTTTGATTAATATTATTTTTACAGCTGCTAGAAGATGATCTGGGAAAACATTAGTTTACATTTCAGGAAAATGTTGAAATATGCGAGGCATTATTAACCCTCCTATTTAGAAAGTAGATTAAAAAAAGTTGAACCTACATTTATAGCATTTGTAGATTTAGAAGCAGCTTTTGATAATGTTTACTGGAAATTCTGAATTTAACGGGAGTAAAATACAGGAACAGAAAGGTTACCTGCAACTTGTTCAAAAACCAGATCACATTTATAAGAGTTCAAGAACATGAAAGGAAGACAGCGGTTTAGAAAGGAGTGAGACAGAATTGTAGCCTGTACCCCATGTTATTGAATGTGTACTTTGAGCAGGTACAAAAGGAACCGAAGAAAAGTTTTAATAGGGAATTAAAGTTCAGGGAAAAGAAATAGAAACTAAGTTTTCCGGTACTGTCAGAAGTGGCAAAGACCTTGGAAATTCTGTTGAATGGAATGAACCGTATCTTGAAAAAGAGATTATAAGATGAATTAATTTGACTAAATTAAATTAGTTGCAGCTTGAGGGGTTTATATTAAGAAATGTGACTCTAAAAATTCCTATTTCAGTAAGCAAAATAACTAATGATGATGACCAAAGTGCAGACCAGCAATAGCAACAGCCAAAGAGAAGTATGTGGAATGTGTTAACATCGAACAGTTAAAATCTTAGGAAATCTTTTCTGTAGATATTTGTCTGGTGTATAGCTATAAGGGAGTAAAAAATGAACAATAAGTATTACGGATGAGAATGGACTAAATGATTTTGAAATGAGGCGTTACAAAAGAATTTTTGAAGAATAGATAGGTATCTCAGATAATCTGTGAAGAGATACTGAAATTGGGAGAAAAGAAATTCATGGGACAACTTGAGAATAGGTTGACAGGACACATTTTGAGGCATCATAGATAATTATAAGGGTGCTTTGAAAAGCTCTCAGAACGGAATAGAAAAAAAGTACTTACATCACTGAAACTTTTTTATTTTTCCATGTAGTCTCCTTATAGATTAATGCACTTGGTCAAACAATGTTCTAATGCCTTGATCCCATCTCAAAAATCAGTTTCCTCCAGGCCTGCAAAATAGTTATCAACTCCGGCTACCAATTCTTTGTTTGAAGTGAATCTTTGTTCACCAAGAAAAATTTTCAGTTTTGGGAAGAGTTTGAAGTTTGACGGAGCCATATCAGGTGAATAAGACAGGTGAGGCAACAATTCATACCTTAGTTCATGTAATTTTGGCATGGCGATGGCACATGTGTGCAGACGCGTGTCAAGAGTCACGGCACCCATCTTGAAGACAATTTTTTCATTTCTAATTCTTCAGTTAAAATTTAATATACCCTTTCAGATGACATCTGGCAAGCGTGAGCAATTTCGTGCACTTTCAATCGGTGATCCTCCAGGAACATTTTGAGCACTTTTGCAATGATGTCTGGAATAGTGACACATCTTGGCCAACCACTGTGCGGATCATCATCTAAGCTGTTCCGACCAAATTTAAATTCCTTTGTCCACTTGGCAACAGTTGAATATGAAGGAGCAGATTCCCCCAGTATGTTCTGGAATTCAGCATGAATGTCCTTCGCTTTCATACCATTCTTTACGAAGTACTTAATCACTGCTCGAATCTAGATTTTTTTCCATCTTCGCAAATCACTACACAACAACAAAGCCACATCACTGCCACAGCTCTCTTCCCAGAGCACTGATGTGGCACGTGTTTACAGGCAACAATCCAATGAATGTCATGTGAACAACTCTTTGCGCTAGCACTGACCTATCGTGGTGATTCCGAGAACTTTACAAACCACCCTTGTAATTTGGAGATAGAGGTAAGTGTGCGTGTGTTTGGGAGAGAGAACTTGTAGAGCAAGACGAAGGCCTGACTACAGTGAATAGCTTCAAGAGGATGTTTGTTCCAACAGTTATGCAAAGATGAAGAGGCATCCAAAAGATAGACTTCCATGGAGAGCTACATCAAAATTGACATTGATGTAAAGGACACAGTAACAATATTCTCTTCTGGTAAAAAGCTTACATATTCATGTGCTCTGTTACCATTCAGTCACTATTAAAATTATGCTCACATATGGTGACTTATGTTGCAGTGCCAACAATCTATAATTCCATATAAACCTGTCAGTTTGATGCAGTAATATTAGTAGTTTTCTAAAGCTTGCAGTAAAGTAAAGGATTTTTGTGGGGGTGTATGACCCTAATCGCAATTTACAAAACTTCTCAATTCACATGCAAGAGGTTCTTATAAAAACAAATCCATTTTCCCAGTGCACATATAGTGCAGTGCAATTATTGTTTTGTAGCAGAACTGGTAAAGGAGAAGTGAATGGTAGAATATGTAAAAGAAAAATTGTTTTAAAAAGCTACAGTTCATACCAAACACAAAAAGAACGATCTGCTCAGTTACATCTACATCTATACTCTGCAAACCACTGTGAGATGCATGGCAGAGGCTAAGTTCCATTGTACCAGTTATTCGGTTTTCTTTGTTTTCCATTCACATATGGAGTGTAGGAAGAATGATTGATTGAATGTGTCTGTTTTTGTGTGCAGTAATTATTCTAATCTCATCCTTATGGTCCCTATGTGAGTAATACTTAGGGGGTTGTAGTATAGTCCTAGAGTAATCACTTAAAACCAGTTCTTGAAATTTTGTTAATAGACTCTCTCGGGATTGTTTACATCAGTCGTAAAGAGTCTTCCAGACCAGCTCCTTCATTGTCTCTGTGACCCTCCCCCATGAATTAAACAAACCTGTGACCATTCACACTGCCCTTCTCTGTATACATTCAATATTCCCTGTTAGTCCTATCTGGTAAGGGTTCAACACACTTCAGCAATGTTCTAGAACTGGTTGCATGAGTGATTTGTAAACTATCTCCTTTGTAGACTTCCTAGATATTATACCAATAATCTGAAGTCTACCACCTGCTTTACCCACGACTGAACCTGTGTGAGCATTCCATTTCATATCCCTACAAAGTGTTAAACCCAGGTATTTATACGAGTTGGCCGCCGATTCCAGCAGTAACTTGATATTATAGTCATAGGATATTATGTTATTTCATTTTGTGAAGTGTACAGTTTTACATTTATGAGCATTTGGAGCAAGTTGCCAGTCTCTGCACCACATTGAAATCTTATCAACATCTGACTGAATATTTATGCAGCTTCTTCCAGATAGTACTTCATTATAGATAACTGCATCAGCTGCAAAAAGCATGGTTTTACCATTAATATTGTCTGCAAGGTCATTAATATACGACATGAACAGCATGGGTCCCAGCACACTTCCCTGGTGCACATCCAAAGTTACTTCTACATCTGATGATGACTCCCCATCCAAGATAACATTATGTGTCCTCCATACCAAAAAGTCCTCAGTCCAGTCACAAATTTTGCTTGTTACCTCATATGATTGTACTTTTGACAATAAGTGTTGGTGTGGTACTGAGTGGAATGCTTTTCGAAAAGCAAGAAATATTGCATCTACCTTGTTGCCTCGATCCAAAGCATTCAGTATGTCGTCAGGAAAGTGCGAGTTGAGTTTCACATGATTGATGTTTACAAAATCCATGCTGGCTAACATTGAGGAGGTCATTCTGTCCAAGAGACCTCATTATTTTTGAGCTCAGAATATGTTCTAAGATTCTACAATAAATTGATGTCAAGGATATTGGACGGTAGTTTTATAGCTCACTTGTACTACCCTTCTTGTAGTCAGATGTGACTTGTGCCTTATTCGAAGAACTGGACACAATTTTTTGTTTAAGGGCTCTATGACAGATTATAGTTAGAAGAGGGGCTCACTCAGCCTCAAATTCGGTACAGAATCTGACAGGGATTCCATCGGGGCCTGGAGTTTTGTTCAATTTTAATGATTTCAGCAGTTTCTCAACACCTTTTCAGTGGTATAAGGATTAAATTGTAGCAATTCTCGTGGTTTTTCCTTTGTAAAGGAACACTGGAAAATGAAGTTAAGTATTTGAGCTTTTGCTTTGCTATCCTCAATTTCAGTTTCTGTCTCATTCACAAGGGACTGAATGCTAACTTTGGTGCCACTAACGGCCTTTACATATGATCAGAATTTCTTTGAGTTCTGTGACAGACCACTTGACAATATTCTGCTTTGGTAGCCATTGAAGGCATCATGCATTACTCTATTGACAGCCAGATGTGTTTCATTCAGCATTTCTCTGTCTATAGCCCTATGCCTTGTTTTACACCTATTATGCAGTAAGCTCTGTTTCTTTAGAAGTTTCTTTATAGTGACTGTATACGATGGAAGTTCCCTCCCTTTATGGACTGTTCTACTGGGTACATATCTATCCAGTACATGGTCAACTATTCTTTCAAAGCCAGAGTTCCTCTGCTTACTCCTGCCTTGTGCGGAAAGTTTCAAGTTCCTCATTGAGATATGACACTACTGATTTTCTATCTAGTTTACTGAGCATATATATCTTTCTGCTTGTTTTAGTTGTCCTCTGTACTTTGGTAATCATTGTTGCCACAACCACGTCATGGTCACTGATGACACTTTAAATATGGGCATCCTCAGAGAGGTCGGGTCTATTTGTTGCCATTAGATCCAGTATATTTCCATCATGAGTGGGGTTGCTAACTATCTGTTCTAGGTAGTTGTCTGAGAAGGCATGTAGTAAAGTTTCACAGGATGTCTTGTCATGCCCACCACTAACAAAACTGTAATTTTCCCAATTAATTGTTGGATGATTAAAATCTCCACCAGTGATTACAGTATGTGAATGGCAGCAGATACAGATTTAATAAACACTAAATTATTAGAACCAGAATCAAGGTTCTGCTTACTGACTAGAGAAGGAAGAGGACGACAGAAGATCAGACTATTCAGGAATAAATTATCAAGAAAATCACAGTTCAAGGTTGGGAAATTAACAGGGGAAGGCTAATACTGATGAAATGTTAAAAGTGGCAAAAAGGGCAGTTCATGACTCATAAGAGGGCATGCAGAAAATAAATAGGTAAGAGAAAAATACAGAGCAACAGAAAAAAGGACAGAAGTAACAAACAGTGAATAGTGAAAATCAAAGCACATCTTCAAGAAAAAGTGATTGGCGATAATGGAAATGGGTGTGATGAGGCGGGTCACAACGGAAATGAAAAAGAGGTAAGTAGCAGCATGAGCGATTGACATTAAGTTGAGCCCAAGTGAGTGGTAGCTAACCAAGCAATATTCCATGTGTGAAGTTGTGATATACTAGTGCTAGGAGGAAAAATCTAAGTTCTATACAGGGTAAAACAGACACAAAGGCAATAATTATTATTTTTCTGAGTTTGGAGAGTACTGCTGCTCCACAACTGTGTACTAAATTCATGAATAACAGGAGCAGTTAATCAGTTCAACCAAGACAATGGATGGTGACTTAGAATGTGGTCAGAGACATGTCTTTGTGTGTTACCAGTATATATTCACCTTGCTGATAGTTTAGTGGTTGGCAATGGGTCATTTAGGAAGAATAATATAAGGGATGAGCTTCAAAAAATTGTAAGCTTGGCTGTCCAGTGAAATAGTTGTTCCCCAGTAATTAAAATTCGGTATATTTAAATACATGTGCCACACATTTAGTGCAAATTGATGAATCCTGTGTCCAATATTATTTCTTAACAACATAGAATTCCAAAGGTTTGTTAAAACTGATGTCTATCCCTGAAAGCATTGTTCAGTGGAAGGCAGTACCTGTATGTGGGGAGTGTTTGTGTTATGGGAGTGGGGCAAACACAGATTGCAGTATTATGGAGTCCCTTGAGAAACAGCTTGTACATGTTGGTTCAGCCATAGTAAAAACTCATGCAGTTGGCGTTTTGATGGCTATAACTGTTAGATGGTCAGTATGAATAACTTTGTGTGTCCTTAGAAGAAGGCACAAGTTGGATAAATTTTGACTTTACTTGAGTCATATCAGTTGATTTGAGTAAAAAATCTCTGTAGAAAAGGTGATGAAACCATGCTGGTTGTAAGTAATTCTTGAAGATGCCCACAGTGGATGGTCCTGTATATGTGGTAGTGGTTCAAGTTGCGATTGTGAGGGAAAAACTCTTCGAGGCAAGGTCCATGGTCATGCTTAGTAGTAAAAAGAAAGTTTCTTATTTTGAGTGCCAGAGTGAAATTCCTGGTAAGATCGTGAATGCGAATTATTTTGACATTGCAGAGAGATTAATGACATCAGTTTTCCCAATAAATTTATTATGTAGCTGTAGATTCTATGCCGGCCGGGGTGGCCAAGCGGTTCTAGGCACTACAGTTGGAACCGCGCAACCACTACGGTCGCAGGTTCGAATCCTGTCTCGGGCATGGGTGCGTGTGATGTCCTTAGGTTAGTTAGGTTTAAGTAGTTCTAAGTTCTAGGGGACTAATGACCTTAGAAGTTGAGTCTCATAGTGCTCAGAGCCATTTGAACCATTTGTAGATTCTATTCTAGGTGATTAAGAAATTTTAACCTGCATTCAGTCAGGATACTATCCTCTTGACACACTGAATTTTATCCTGCAAGAGTATCCATCAGTTTGCACTGAGTATGTGGCAGATGTATTTCAGTATACTAGCTTTTAATGACTGAAGAGCAGCTATTTTACTGAGCTGCCAAGGTTACAGTTATGTGTGTTATTTTTGTATGTCTCCAGTTGTTTAACATTCCATAAATAATTTGAAATGCATAAAATTGTTATAAATATAAAAGAGTAACTGAGGGTATTAGCTACATATTTTCGAAGCCCCCCTGTTACTTATTCACAAGTTGATTGTTTCAAATATTTTTATAGCAATTCTCTGAACGCTCTCTTTTGAAGCTTGCTAGTCTCCACGCAACATGAGAAACTCTTCGAACACAGGTTGAATGCAATGTCAGGTGTCCTCCAACTCGGAGCTTGAAGGGGGAAAAAAAGTGTGAAGTATTAACACTTTGAGATACAGCCACTTAGAAAAAATTCAGGTCCAGAAAACCAACCATTTATGTTGTTATTTAAAATATTACTGGCACATCTGTGTTTAGTATATCGTAAAGGATAATATACGTGAAGTTCAAGGTTTATTTTATTTTAGTTCAGTGATAGACTACAAATGACAGAAATTCCTGATTTTATTCATAGCTGTTATTTTCTCAGCAACTGAAGTATGTATTTCAGAATAAAATTCAACTGTCAGTTGCACAATTATTTTTATTCGATTTACCACTTTATCGATTTCAACAGATTAATCCGTCTTCCTCAGATATCTTTTGTAGGCTTCTGAAAATAACGAATTAATTCGTAAAGCAAAATGAAAAATAATTGTGCAACTGCCAAGTGAATCTTGTTCTGAAATTAAATTTTTCTGTAAAAAAAGGTGTGGTGTGAGCTCTTGAGCAATTTTCCAGCTAGCTGGCTTTTGTATGAAGTCTGAAGTATTCTGGCATGCGGAGAGGTATATTACAATCAGGGCAATACTAGCTTGTTGCTTTCTTGCTTGCTTTTCCAGTAGCATCTTCTCTGAAACTGATATTGCATGCTGATTTGTCATGAGATTCATCTCTTGAAGAGACAAGATGAATACAAACAAAACAGAAATAAACTGTAATTATGGCAGCAGTATGTGCAACAACAACGCTAGCAACAAAAAATTGTAACAGATTATAGCTTACCTGAATACAAACCTCCTTCAAATTGTTCTCACACTGATGTTTCTCACTCCGGGGCAGAATTGTTGATTCTTCCTCTAGAGCTTCCAAAATTTATTGCTCACAGAACAAGTGTGACATATTTGTAGCAGAATGAAGCAAATTCTAAAACCTAACGAGTACGAACATTAATGTCGTGAGAAGGCAACCTTACAGTGGCTCAGTTGTGATACCAGCTCTTATGTTCACTACTGTGTCTTTTGAATTAATTATAAAAATTTACAACAAAAGATAGCACCTGAAAAGTGACAGGTAGCAAGATGTCCATGGATATTTCTCATATGAAGTATGTGGCTGAAAGCTCATGTGTAAGTGTCTTTTAATTGTGTGTGTTTGCAACTTAACATGTCATCTGTACAGTAAGTAGCAGTCTGTCTTTTCCTACATTGTTCACATGAAATTAGTTCAGTTTGCAAGCAATGGGTAGCTCATGTATCTTGAAAATCACAGCCTGAGGTATGCTTGAGTATTGTTCTTTGAATGCAGTGCTGTAGCCCCCAAGTTGCACTTGGGCTTATTCGCCAAAATGTTAATTAAAATGACAAAACCATTTTCATTTCCACTGTGTATGCCTTGTGTTGTGAAGCTAGGAAGTTGTGCGTATCCATCTGTTACTTATACTGATGATTAAATCCAGTCTCTTACCTATGGTTTTGTCATTGTTTATGATTTGCCTTCAATGTTCTGATTGTGTGAATCTGTATGAGGGGTCTGTGTGGTTACTGTGTTCTTATTGCATCTTTTATGTTTTTCACAAAGAAAATAAAATGTGGTTTCTAAAACCTTACACTTTGCAGCAAATTCAGGTGAATGGGAATCTGGATTCTTTGATGCTGGCAGTTGGGATGAGATCATGAGACCATGGGCCCAGACAGTAGTCTGTGGTCGTGCACGCTTGGGAGGAATTCCAGTTGGTGTGATTGCTGTAGAGACACGCACAGTGGAACTGACATTACCGGCAGATCCCGCAAATCTTGATTCTGAAGCTAAGGTTGGCAGATGATTGTGGATAATACATAATAAGAAACAGTTTTTAGCACATTTTAAATTGTATTTGTTGCATTTTATCATTTAACATGATTATGTGTTTGTAATTTGATGTTTTCTCAGACTGTATCGCAAGCAGGTCAAGTGTGGTTTCCAGATTCTGCGTATAAAACTGCGCAAGCAATACAAGATTTTAGCAAAGAAGATTTGCCACTGTTTATTTTTGCTAACTGGAGAGGTTTCTCTGGTGGAATGAAAGGTAAGCAAAAACGCATACTAAACTGACAGTTAATTTTGAAGTATGTTATTGAACCTTGGTTTGTAATAGTGAGTAGTTGGATAGTCACACTTAATTGCTATGATTCACTTCAATGTAATGAAAATAAATGTTTCACAGATATGTACGAGCAGATTGTCAAATTTGGAGCATATATTGTGGATGGACTCCGGGAGTACCAGCAGCCCATTATCATATATATTCCACCAAATGGTGAGCTCAGAGGTGGTGCCTGGGCTGTAGTTGACCCAACAATAAATCCTCGTCACATGGAGATGTATGCTGATCCAGAGAGTAGGTGAGTTTTCTGGATCATGTGGGATAATCCTTAGAAAAAATGTCTGATATGGTTAGAACATTCTTGGAATTAATCTGCGATCGTGGTTTCTCGTACACTACATGGTATTTCTCAAAAGCTGCTGTATTAAAAAAGAAAATTTCAGTGAAAGAAAATTTGTTTCATTGTAAATTACATGTGTGAGCTTCCATGTGTCAGAATTCATAATGTTCAGTATTCATGTGGTGACTGTCCTCATCTCTAAACAGTTGAAACGGATGGAGCATTCTGTGAAAGAGTTGTGGCATTCATATGGTGTTATTTTTGAAGAATAGCATCACTTTTTGCACAAATATATTCTGAATTTTCAAACACTTGTTTACCCTTGACTCACTATGTCAACAAAGATGTCTAGGAATATTTCACATCTATTGATGTAGATGACTGCAACAAATGTGACAAGGATACACCTGGTTTTATCTCACTAATTCATAAATTTGTGTCTCTTGTGGAACCACCTTTCAAATTGTTGTCCGACGTTTTATCTACCAAGTGAAAACAAAAACTGAATCCTGTACAATCTGTGTATTGATGTGATCAGAAACCAAAGATGTTAACTGATAGTACACACACAAAAATGTATTTATGCATGTTAAGCATGCAACACAATCTCCAATATTGAAGGAAGATAACAGACACATAATCTGCCAGTTTTGATGCATCCACTGCACATTGTTTTATGTGGGTATGACCATGAACAAACTATTGTCCCACATGAATTGCCCTGCCAAATTGTAGCCCATGACCAACAATACTACCCAGTTACAGAGTCTGCTGCTAAACATAAAGTGGTGTTCTTAACTGAATGTATCACAACCTGTGCCATGTGGACCCTTCTCCAGTTGCAGCTCTTTCAAATTGTGCCAGTGGGAACTCCCTTTCAACATATTTAACATACTGTTTTTGTCACCCCCCCCCCCTCCCCCCACACACACACAAAGCATCATTCTCTTCAATTCCCTTCCTACCCCCCATGCTCTATATTACTAGTGCAATTCCCCGCCCTTCCCACAGTCATGATTTCAACTGGCCCCTGCATGTTCACCTACATGTTCCCCACTGCCACAGTCTTTCCTAATACGCTCTCTTTCTCCACCACCATGCCTTCCATGATTCAACCATCCAACTTGTTACTTTCAGGCACTAAGGAGATGATGATGATGATCATCATCATTCCCCCCCCCCCGGCTCTCTCTCTCTCTCTCTCTCTCTCTCTCTCTCTCTCTCTCTCTCTCTCTCTCTCTCTCTCTCTGCCCCACTCTCTCCCTCTGTGTTTGTTTGTTTGTTTGTTTGTGTGTGTGGGGGGGGGGGGGGGAGAAAATAAGTATTGATGGTAAAATTAATTAATGTTGTGTTAAACTCCTCCATTCACATTTTAGGGGTGGTGTGTTGGAACCAGAAGGAATTGTGGAAATAAAGTTCCGTATGAAAGATATTGTGAAAGCAATGCAGCGATTAGATCCAGTGATTCGACAGCTTCGGTCCCAACTGCTGTCCTCTCCTAACCTTTCAAATGAAGAGAAAGTAATACTGGAGAACAAAATAAGTGAAAGAGAACGTTTCCTAAGACCTATGTACCATCAAGTAGCAGTACATTTCGCTGACCTTCATGATACTCCTGAGAGGATGCATGAGAAAGGTACTATACAGGTAAGTCTGGTTTCATTGTTAATGGGTTTTATACATGTTTATGGTAGTGAAGTCCAGGTGGAATATAAGTAATTTAAGAGTGAAGTTAACAATACACTGAAATGTTGTCAAAAGGGACATAAACAAGACTGAAATATTTGTGAGCTTTCAGGTGAATCGTTTTTTGACCTAGAGGACACACACACACACACACACACACACACACACACACACACACACACACACACACACACAGTTATATTAAGCTGGCTGAAAACACTATGCCGGGAATGCAGTTTTGCAGCTCGACTAGGGAGTGAAGCAGGCGAGGAGAGAAAGGAGATGGAGAGTGGAAGGTAGGGTTGGGGTGTGGCTGATGGTTCAGAGGGATGCAGCAGGTATGCAGGAGAGGACAGGCAGAGACAGCAGGTGCATGGAGGAATGCAACAGGAGAACTGGTACTGGTGAGTTTGTGCAGCACATGATGACAATAACAAGACATGGAGAATTTAGTTGGGAGGGGAAGAGAGAACAGAGGAATAGAAGTCTAACAATTAATAAAATATTCCGGGATGTCAGGCCATGATTGAAAGGATTTCACTTTAAAATGTGACGTTTCATCCCCAAATGTGGAGGACATTTTCAAGGGGGATCGTAGCTTTGTTCAATGTCAGATTCACACCTTGGCTTGCTGTTTTATTAATTATGACAATTCCGGCCATGGAAGTTTGTATTTGATGAATAGAAGACTGTGGAGAAGAGTATGCGGCAGTATGTGGACAGTAAAGGTGGAGGTGAACATGGAGCAAATGTCTAGTGGACATTGAGGCTAGGAGCAGGATGATTACATCTACGAAGGATGCACTGCAAGGATGACTCCCATGTATGTAGTTCAGAGAGGAAGGGGGGGGGGGGGGGGGATCAAGATGGCAGAGGTTGTTAAACAGCCATTGAAATCAGCCATGTTATGCTAAGCACAGTTCACCAATGGGTGGTCAAACACCCATTGGGTGGTCCAAACAGGCCTTGAAGGTCCGTTGTTACCAACCAGCCGCCATGTCGTCCTCAGCCCCTAGGTATCATCAGAAGTGGATACAGAAGGGCATGTGGTCAGCACTCTGCTCTCCCAGCCATTGTCAGTTTTCGTGACTGATGCTGCAACTTCTCAATCAAGTAGTTCCTCAAATGGCTTCATAAGGACTGAGTGCACCGTTTTGCCTACAGCACTTGGCAGACCCAGACGGTGACCCTTCCAAGTGCTAGCCAAGCCTACAGTGCTAAACTTTGGTGATCTATCAGGAACTGGTGTTACCACTGTGGTAAGGCCATTGGCTGCTCATATAAAATACAGTGCAAAAATTGCAGTAGAGCTGGTATATAATATGATGGTTTTCACATGCGGTCCTGCTTCCAATAGAGTATCATGGCTACCTGTAAAAGGTGTGTGTGTGTGTGTGTGTGTGTGTGTGTGTGTGTGTGTGTGTGTGTGTGTGTGTGTGTGTGTGTGTATGTGTTTTTTTTGGGGGGGGGGGGGGCGGCATCATTCTCACACACTTTTTGTGTATTTGTACCCTAGCTCAAAATAAGATTCATCCAAAAGCTAGCAAAGGCTTTAGTATTGTTTATATGCCCTCTATGGCTCAAAATCTGTACCATTTGGTGAGTTGTTACCTTCACTCTTAAATTAGATTCTTATATATTCCTCTGTTTCACATGTTGTATGTTACTCTAATCATAATGTATTTATTTTATCAGGATATTGTGCCATGGCGCAAATCGCGATGTATTTTATATTGGAGATTACGCCGGCTTTTATTGGAGAATGAGCTAAAAACAAAGCTTCTGGAAATCCAGCCTGACCTCAGTGTCGGCCAGGCAGAAGCCAGATTGCGGCGATGGTTTATTGAGGACAGAGGAGCCACTGAGGTAAGGGCCAAAACCCAAACTGTTACTGAATGAGAGTTCAGGGATCCCAAACAGTCTGCAATGTCCCTTCTTTTTTGTCTTAAGTGTTGTCGAACATTTCATAACCGTTATCATTCATTGCACATATGAAGTAAGGCTTAATTTGCAGTGTCACAGAAACCGATAATTGAGAGATGCATATTTGAGTTGGATTGTTTTTGATTACATTAAATATGAAAGTTTGCCAGTCCATGAGGGCACAGGCTATTGCAAACTAATTTGTTAGAAGTGTAAAATTAGGTCACCTCTAGCACAAGGATCATAGCTAAAATACAATCAGCTAGGCACCAACAGAACCACACACACCTTTTTCGTGGACTTCGTATACTAATTATTTAATATTAATATATTTCACTCATAAATGAACATAGCAACACAGGAACAACACTGTTTCCATGAACAAAGCATAGGAAGAAACAGAAAAATTTGCACCTACAAGTATTTATTGCAATGCATCACATTTGAAAGTAAAAGCTTTTATTTTAAAATTGAGCAAATTTTTCAATGGTATTGAATTTAAGTTTAGTTTTCAAATTGTAATCATTCAGTAAGTTAACTGATTTTGACAGGCAAAACTGGTTCACTTATGGACTAGGTACAAGATATTATCATAGGACTAGAGCTTCAGGGCAATTGTAGTTTGTTACAGATTTAACATTTAGCAACTATATTGGCACAATTTGTAATTTCACTGGTCTGATCCTGAAAATGTATTAATGGATGTTAATGCTTTGCTGTAAGATGAGATGCAGGAGAATATGAACTGTAGTGGAGTCAGTATAAGAAGCTCCCTCGCAGCACTGTTGCCAGAGGTGCATATTGCTGGTGGCTGTAGGTGAAAGCAGTAGTGGTCTATATAGCTGTGACAACACTGTGGTATTGCCATAGGGGCGTTTACAAAATTGTGTTACATAACTGGTTGAGGTAGCTGCATGAAGTTGTGGTGTCCAACCCACTGCAACTGTCATCGATCTACTTAGACTGACTCGACTATAATACTGGTACTGTACTTCAGTCATCTCATACACAGTTGCAATTGACCCATAATTGTTACAGGAAGAATAGTATAGTTGTTTCCATTGAGTCAATTTCTTCACGGCTAAGGAGTATATCGGTCCATATAGCGAACTTCCTTATGTGTCCGTAACTGTGCATCATCTGAGGTCATGCCTTTTGCGTCTGGCCTGCATGACCTCTTGTATTGGACACTTGTAGTAGTTACCCTATGAAGTCTAGATGTCTCTCATCTATTGAGCAATTTTGGTTGATTTGTGTCCTATGATCACTTATATCAATATGTCATTTTGATTTTCGTGTGGCACTTGAAAGAAGGAATTACAGTATAATCATCCTCAGCGAATCAGTTGTAAAAATGTTTTCCAGACTGCTACTTCCATTTGAGTTCTATTTTTGATAGTGACAAGCATTAACATAAGAAAAATGTTTTGCAGGCATACGTTTGGGATAACAACAGTGCTGTGGTAGAATGGTTGACTGAACAGCTACAGGAAGGCTCAACATTCTGGCACAATGTGCGCAGTATGAAGCACGAAGCTGTCGTACAACGAATCAAATCTGCTCTGGCAGAATGCCCGGACAGAGCCTTGGAAGCAGCAGTTACTGCCATCATGGAGACCTTATCGCAAGAAGAGCGAGCTGAACTGGTCTGGGCTCTTTCTCAAGAAGAACCGTCACAGAAACGTCTTTCAATTACAGGAGATGCACCCTCTATTTCTTCCCAGTAGTATTACAGGAGCTCAGTGTAATGTTTTGCTGGTTGCTGAAAGGCTGTGACTGTGCTGTGTATTTTTCATGGCTGATTACCTAATTTTTTGAACATTGATGGTGCAAGCAGTCTATGACAAGTGCCACTTTGTTCAAGTGTCATGTATGCTGTGCTAGGATCCTAGTTGTTAACTGGATGTTAGATCCTGCTGACACTTTGTCCTGCATAGTTCTTTATGGTGGTTATGAAGCAGTCTTGTGTGCTCCTAAACAGTGTGTGTCTGTGGTTACTTATATGTAATGAATGGATATTAAAAGTGAGAAATTGTTACAGTTGTGTTAAAATGTACAGCATTGATGACGCACACTTTGTATGTTCAAAAAATTTTTTGCTCACTACTATCAGACCATACATGCTGTAGATGTTGCAAGTAAATGGGAATATGTATTGGGAAAATACTGATTGCCTGCAACACTGTGTAAGAAGTACTTTGAGAAAGTCACGCATTAATGAGGACTCAGCTATTTTTGTTAACATCAGTTCCCATCAAGATGGAAGTGGTAGGATATAATTGTACTTGCAGTATGTGTTTGGTTAGATGTACAATGTATGAGAATGCCTTTCATCTTTATGAATCTGAAATTGTGTTACAGGATCTTAACCAGTCTGTTGGATTTGCATTGTAAGTAGCAGTTGCTATAGTTCAACAAGAGACTTGTGTAAGCAAGTGTATAGTTAAATGCACATGCATAATTTTGGTTTCAGTATTTGTTACGCAGTTACTGGTTAAGAGTATGCTTTACTAGCCCTTTGAAATGGAAGTACAGTGAACATACATTTAAAAAATTATAACTGGTTGTACAACAAACATGTACAGCATTCAGTATTCTCGTTTCCGAAGGAAACAAGAAAGGTAGATTGTATGTTTTCAGAACATCTTGATCCTTTTTCTTTCAACTCACAGTCAGTGCTGAATGAAGTGGAACTACTTAATTTTTGAAAAACAAGGAATAGTTATAATGATATGGGATGTTGTTATATATTAATAAGAAAAATGGTACAAAATTACATTCCAGTCTGTCAGAAGTGTAGAAAATGGTATTATTTAAAGTCCTCCTGTGTTTTCTTAATTCTTAAAACTTGTTAAACATGATTTCTCTACTTAATTATTATTTTGATTCACTAGTATAGTGCAGTACAAAGACAAAAATAGCATTATCAGAAATGAAAGGCACAAAGTTAGCATAAAAAAGTGTGTGTTCCTTCTGTTTGTGTTTTTCCTCGGTAACATTGTTCAGGGACCAGCTCACCAAAGTAGTAAAAAAATGCTCTAAACTTTCATGTTTTGTGCAGTAAGCAGTCACATATTCTCTAACTGTATTTCCAAGAACTGTGTTTTGCAAACAAAGTCTTGGTACAGGGAAAAAAGGAATGGTTTTGAGAAGAAATGTTTTAATGATATGCAAATCCATGAAGTGAAAGATGATAATGTTTTACAAAGCTTGCAGTGAGTGGGTCAGTGAAGAGACAGACTGAGTTTCTCCACTGACAATAGACCTCTTTTTTGCAGAAGGGAACTTTGTTTTAAAAGTGACCAAAGAATATGTGTGTGCGTGTGTGTGTGTGTGTGTGTGTGTGTGTGTGTGTGTGTGTGTGTGTAGGCGTGCGCGCGTGTGTGTGTAGGCGTGCGCGCGCAGATGTACATGCGGGTGTGCAGTGCACGCACGCGCATTCATATTTTTCTTGTGTGTACCACAGTCAGAGGTGAAGTTAGAAGAGGTTTTCCAGTGTTGTATTTCATCTTCTTCAAAGAAAGGTTCACTTCAAGATAATAGGTGTAAATGTGATAGTGTATATTACTATAATCGTTGACACTTTGTTTTCTTTTTTGAAAAGTGATATGAAAATAAGTGTTTCTGTGTTTCAGATCAAGTTATTAAATTTATATTAACAACAGCTATATTTTACACGTGCCTAAGAAGTATTTTTTCAGCATGTTGTTGATTTTCCAGAAGTTTTAGAGGGCAGTAACACCGTAGAGTCGTGTTAATTGTTACTTATTAATAAATGTGCCTTCTTTGTAGAAACATTGAGAAGCAAATTTTTCTTAAATGAGGTTTGATAAAAAGAATATCCTGAATTGATTTGAGTACATTGCATACTGATGGGTTAGTTAATTTCCACCCATTGCTGAGCTCCCTTTTGCAACTACAGGCATCCTTTGTCCTCTATGAGGAATGAAAGTCACTATATTTTTTATTTTCAGCAAAATATCTTCAAAGTTCACTGTGGATATAAACTGATTGTTTATGACTGGGTGGTTGTTAAACAGGGATGTTTCAAGAAAACTTGTTCTGATGATTGTATTGCTTGAATAGATAGTCATGACTATATTGATACACATGCCAAAGTTTGGAGTAACAGAACATCTGATATGGAAAAAAAGGCACATTCTTCACATTGGTGTTACTGCATTTACATATTTCTCCATTTTTTACATAACCTGATGGAGGTGCCTGTTTCTGCCATATAACAAAAGTGATAATCACAAGACTAAAGGAATTGTTGCACATCATTTGCATAGCAGCAGTCTATTTCAATGTGTAGAAGTCCACTGCCAGTTTCTACTGAATTGTTGATTCCACACTTTTTAAGATGTTATTCAGGATATTTTTTTGTCACCTGCTTGTTCGCCAATGATAAACCAAAAGTTATCTTTATCATGGCAGCTGTAAATCAGAGTTCCCAAACCTAAGGCAGTTAATGTGTTTTTTTGTGATATATGTATATTTGTGTTCTGAATTTGCTTGTAAAAAGACTTCAAATAGCTGCACAAAAGTGTAATTTATACAACTGAAATCTATTTATATGTATTTAGAAATGGTTCAATATATGTTATTATATTTTTTGCAGTCCGAAATAAAAATTTATATATAAAAGAAACTAAAAATGTGTTATCTGTTGTGAGTGAGTGAGTCTATCCTCATTTTTAGCTGTTTGCAAATTCACTGGCAGTTGATAGCTTATGGTATCTTTTTTAAATTCCAGTGATTATTGCTCTCTTCTTGTTTTTATTTAATTATTCACTTATCAAATTAGTTGCAGACATTAAGTCTTCCTTCAGATGTTGCTGTGGAAGAGAGTGGCCTGATTATACAGAGCAAAAGTTTTGAAAATGACAAATCAGAAACTATTGTATTAAAACAGTACCTTGTGGAGCACTGAGATAGTTAAAATTCTTCACAGAAACTTGATGAAATTACAAACAATTAAAATAATTTGACAGCTGAGTTTCAGGATGGAAGAATAAATTCATTCATTGTGTTCTGTATATCCAATCATGGAGGACAACCTTCCAGTGTGTAGAATTATGCAATGATTCAAGGTGTACCTTAATAAAAGAAAAAAAGTTAGAAACAGTGCTAATAATTATCATTAAACTGCTACAAACTATTTGCTTTTATTAACGCTAAATTTAACATATAACAGTCAGTAGGAAAGCTGACACTTTGAAAAACCTACTGACTTCTCCAGTTATTTTAAATAGCAGTTCTCTCTCTACTGTATCCATAACCAGACTGACAATTATCCAGTCAAGTCCATGTAAGCCCAGGTAATATATAGCATTAATACGTGGGGGGGGGGGGGGGGGGGCGGGCAGTGTTAAGAGAGACTACATTAATTTAAGAAAAATGACTGTCGTGATTGGTTTTATAAAATGTGCATGTTACAGAGAAATACATACAGGCTTATTACAAATGATTGAAGCGATTTCACAGCTCTACAATAACTTTATTATTTGAGATATTTTCACAATGCTTTGCACACACATACAAAAACTCAAAAAGTTTTTTTAGGCATTCACAAATGTTCGATATGTGCCCCTTTAGTGATTCGGCAGACATCAAGCCAATAATTAAGTTCCTCCCACACTCGGCGCAGCATGTCCCCATCAATGAGTTCGAAAGCATCGTTGATGTGAGCTCGCAGTTCTGGCAAGTTTCTTGGTAGAGGAAGTTTAAACACTGAATCTTTAACATAACCCCACACAAAGAAATCGCATGGGGTTAAGTCGGGAGAGCGTGGAGGCCATGACATGAATTGCTGATCATGATCTCCACCACGACCGATCCATCGGTTTTCCAATCTCCTGTTTAAGAAATGCTGAACATCATGATTGAAGTGCGGTGGAGCACCATCCTGCTGAAAGATGAAGTCGGCGCTGTCGGTCTCCAGTTGTGGCATGAGCCAATTTTCCAGCATGTCCAGATACACGTGTCCCGTAACGTTTTTTTCGCAGAAGAAAAAGGGGCCGTAAACTTTAAACCGTGAGATTGCACAAAACACGTTAACTTTTGGTGAATTGCGAATTTGCTGCACGAATGCGTGAGGATTCTCTACCGCCCAGATTCGCACATTGTGTCTGTTCACTTCACCATTAAGAAAAAATGTTGCTTCATCACTGAAAACAAGTTTCGCACTGAACGCATCCTCTTCCACGAGCTGTTGCAACCGCGCCGAAAATTCAAAGCGTTTGACTTTGTCATCGGGTGTCAGGGCTTGTAGCATTTGTAAATGGTAAGGCTTCTGCTTTAGCCTTTTCCGTAAGATTTTCCAAACCGTTGGCTGTGGTACGTTTAGCTCCCTGCTTGCTTTATTCGTCGACTTCCGCGGGCTACGCGTGAAACTTGCCCGCATGCGTTCAACCGTTTCTTCGCTCACTGCAGGCCGACCCGTTGATTTCCCCTTAAAGAGGCATCCAGAAGCTTTAAACTGCACATACCATCGCCGAATGGAGTTAGCAGTTGGTGGATCTTTGTTGAACTTCATCCTGAAGTGTCGTTGCACTGTTATGACTGATGTGAGTGCATTTCAAGCACGACATACGCTTTCTCGGCTCCTGTCGCCATTTTGTCTCACTGCGCTCTCGAGCGCTCTGGCGGCAGAAACCTGAAGTGCGGCTTTAGCCGAACAAAACTTTGAGTTTTTCTACGTATCTGTAGTGTGTCGTGACCATATGTCAATGAATGGAGCTACAGTGAATTTATGAAATCGTTTCAGTCATTTGTAATAGCCCTGTATATTGGGTTATTTGTTGAAGACTGTATGCCGACTGTGAATCTAAATTGCTAAGGTGCAGCTTATTTGCAAGTGCATAACTGTTGCAGTTATCAATAGGATGCTTCTAATAGTCATATTTTATGTAAGTGCATTATGAAAGAGTTCTTTTAAAAGCGAATCTTGATGACAACTCAGTTTAGAAGCTTAAGACATCCGACACTTTATAATGAAGGTTTGTGGTCATTCTGTTTGAATTAGCAGTTCATTCCCATCTTATCAGATACATAAATGATCATAGTTCCGCATACAAGCTAGTAACCTTCTCCACACTGTGTACTCATCTCAGTGTAAGCATTCCAAAGCCACCTAAATGTAGCAATTGTACTACAAACAGGAACACAGATGGTAAGCCAGAAATGTCCCAATTTTGAAATGTAAAACAAAATATGGCCTTAATGTAAAGTGGTAACAGTTCTGACTCAATTTTGTCAACAGTGTATTGTTATTCACATCCAAATGACAATGGAAACTTGTCATTGCAGCCAAGGTATCAGGTGTCTTTCTTTACTATATTTTTATTATTTTGCACTAGTAACAACACAGATTTTTTAAAATAATTGAATTTGCATTCTGTTGTGTGCCTACATAGCAGAGCTTTCTAGTATTATGAGTGGTTTCAGTTGTATTGAATCACTTTCAATCAAAACTGTAGAGGTAAGAAAAATAAATTTCTTATCCTTAGAGATCTGAAGATGTTTTTTGAATTAAAAACCAGTCATAATATTAGAGACAGACAATAAAATTAGCAGTGCAACAATAGACAGTGGATTTTCTCAAAAAAGACAATATGCCAATTCTTGAAAAAATACTATTTTCTCTTGTCAACAAAAATTCTTCTAAGTATTAGTTTTATCTAACTTAGGACATACAATTTCTTGTAAACACTTTACAGTCATGTTCAAAGGATTGTTTACAGCAGCCATCTGCACTGCTAAAGCGAAAATGTTATATCATGCGAAAATCGCTAAAGCGAAAATGTTATATCATGATGACTATTGATCTGATATCACATCAACTATGGGCTTAGGTGTTCCTGTGGCCTAACCACATAAGTAATACATTGTTTAACGTTGAGCATAAAATGCTAATTATTAACACTCAGTAATATGCACTTGATCGGATCACAGTTATATTGCGTGTTGTTTAAGGAAAGCACAGTATTTAGCCAGTGATGACACTCACTGTATGTGACATCACGATGACCGTCGGTACGATCTTCTAGCAACAATTAATACAAGTGCTGCTAAGGACTCACTTATGAGTATTGTATGAACTATCTTACTTGCATGTCTACAGTGAACAACAGTTCCCCTGAAAATATTAGGTAAACATGATTCTTGAATTTTCTTAGAATATTTCTCCATTTCTTAACATTCATGAAAGTAGGGAAATAGCATTGCCCCAAGTTTAACACAATTTTTGCTTGGATGAAAATGATAATACTATGATGAACAATATCTTCAAAGAACATTCTAGATTGTTATATTGAGTTATTTGTGCAATACTGACCACCAGAATCACTACAAACATAATTTACTCTGGATATAAAGTGATAATTAAATTAAATTGTAGACTAAAGTAGCCTTTAGCATTTCATTTTGCTACACATTACTCACAGCAAGGAATGTCCCAGTCTTCATTGGTATGTATTGGATACTATTATTTCCTCATTATCTTTCCTTGACCCCAACCATCAACTAAGCAGATATGGAATATGTTCCCTTGACAGCTAGTCAACAAATGCATAATCAGAGGACATTTTGCGAGATACTTTAAAATCTCTTATTGAACATGATGCAAATTTGTTTAAATACTTCAGATCTGTATGCTTCGCATTAGAAGGCTAGGTAATTGAATCAAAAAATTTTGTGTTTTTCATTTATGGAACCTATTAAGTAAGGCTATCACAGTAAGCATATTAAACAGTGAAGAAAATGCCATTGGAGCATACTTGTGTTAGGCTGCTGTTCATGACCTGTCATCTCTGAACTACAAATCTTGGGTTGTGGCTTGCACTTTATTTACAAATAAATTCTGGTGAAACCCATAGTGAGCAATGTGTTGCAGTCTTTTTTTCCAGTGATGGTTATTATTTATTCTTTGTCGCAAGGTGTATCTTGATGTTTGACACTGTAAAGTTTAATTTTTCTCTATTCATTGGTTTATTAATTCTTTGTGGTAAACAACATGGTCATGTTAGCTGGTTTGGTTGGATTGAATTCGTATTATAGCTGCCACATATTTCTTTGTCTTACGTGATGCCAGCTCTCATGACTTCGTACCCTGTGCCGATTTCTTCTTCACTGCATATGTACTAAATCGTGTCTTAACCCTAGGATGCATATAGAGGGCCTCCGAGGCCCTTGTATGTCTTCATTTTTTAAAAATTCTGTAATTTTTTGTTTGATTTCGAACTGCTTTCCAGTACTCTTTCACTAACACTGTGACATTCCTTCTATCAAGTATGAACGAGATATCTTTTTAAGTTTTTTTGTATAATTCAATACGTTTACCCATACACCATGAATGCATAAGCAGGGCTTCAGAAGCCCTCACACATTTATAAATGTTCTTTAGCCTATATTGTCTTCAACATTTTTTTGGGAGCAGTTATTAATTCAACAATAACTGTAGTGCTATTTTCAGCAACAGGAGTGCCAACAGCAGCAGTAGCTGTAGTAGTAATAGTATAACTAAAAAGTAATACACACTACTTTCACATATAGGCGATGTCGATGTATTATTGATCTTTTTGCTATCAAATGTTGTATTAGTGCATAGTATTGTTATCCTGTGCTGCTCTTGTCAGCCTCGTTGTTACTGTAGTTTGTTTGTTGCTACAAGGCTCATATTGTTAGGAGTATGACTCATTTAGTGCTGCACAAGCTGCTGTTCGAGAGACAACACCTTTTGCTATGGCTTCGACACGCAAAGCAAGAGAGTCAGTATGTGCAAATGCAGATAATTTTGAAAGTGTTGTAGCTCAGTGGTTTGAAGAAGATGATTCTTGCAAGGAAGGAAATATTTTTGAAGATGCAAGTAGTGAAGAATCAGCCAATGAACCTGCAGATGTGAATATTGAGGCAGATGACAGTCGTTCCGATAATATTACTTCATCAGAGTCTGAAAATGAAGAACCACCGTAAAAAGGTATAGAAGACCACACTTAAGTTAGTCGGAATGGAATGATTTGGAAATTACATCCTCCTCCAACTTTTCGTACGCCTGTCCATAATATTGTAAAGAAGGCACCTGGTCTAGCCCGTGGTTTGGAAACCTGTAAACCTAAGGATGCCTGGGACTATTTCATCTCCAAGGAAATACTAGAGGAAATTATCAACTGCACAAATATTGAAAGCAGAAGAGTGGCTGCTTTACGTGGTAAAACGTGGAAAAAAGTTTCGCTTGCTGAAATGCAGGGTTTTCTTGGTCTTTTACTGCTTTCTGGTGTTGAGAAGAGTTGGGATGTCCCTGTTAGAGAATTATTCTTGGATGAAAAGGCAAATCCTACATATAAGGCCACCATGTCAGTAAATAGATTTGAGGATATAAGAAGAATAATTAGATTTGATGACAGGCATACCCGTGAAGCTCGATCTGCAGATGACAAACTTGCAGCTGTTCGCTATGTATGAGAATTATTTCTTGACAAGTGTAGAAATAGAATGATTCCCAATGATTCGCTCACAGTTGACAAACAGCTAGTCCCATTCCCTGGAAGATGCAGCTTCACCCAGTATATGCCCTCTAAACCAGCCAAGTATGCCATAAAAATATGTGCTGCTACATCTGCATATGCTTTAGACAGAATTGTTTACATGGGAAGGAAGCCCCGTGAACCTACTCAGAAAAATCTTGGATTGAATGTGGTGAAAGATCTTGCTAAAAGCATTGAAGGATCATCAAAAAATATTACTGTTGACAACTTCTTTACTAGTGTTTAGCTGGCAGAAGAGATGCTTCAGAAGCAAATTACAGTGGTGGGAGCAATCAAACAAAATAAACCAGAAATTCCTAATGAGATGAAACCATCTACCTCAAGAGCGATTCATTCCTCTTTGTTTGCATTTAGATGTGACATTACAATGGTGAGTTATGTTCCCAAAAAGAAAAAGTCTGTAGTTCTCATTAGCACAATGCGTCACGACAGAAACATTGATGAAACTCGAGCAAAAAAGAAACCAGATATAATAAAGTTCTATAACTCTATGAAGGGTGGAGTAGATCAAATGGACCAGAAAAATCGTTATTACACTTGCAAGAGACAAACAAGAAGATGGTCATTTGCATTATTGATGAATATGATGGACGTCACAGCCATGAACAGTGAAATTTTATTTTCTGCCCAACATCTGACATACCATAGTGGAAGAAGTGATAAAAGGCGTTTGTTCCGAAGAGATTTAGCAGAGGAAATAGTAAGACCACTAATGGAACTTCGTATTCAGATCCCTAATCTTCCAAAGAAAATCGTTCATGCCATGCAAAGATGTGGTGTTCAAAAAGATGTCATATTGCCGTACCAACTACCTGTCTCAGGAAAACGAAGAAGATGCAATTATTGTCCATATAATAAACACAGGAAAAGTGCTATGACATGCATTAAGTGTAAAACCAACATTTTTAAGGAACATAGTGGCGTTCTTTGTGCTTCTTGTTTGTCACATGTTGAAAATTAAGAAAAATGCAATTTTATGTGAACAATGAATAATAACTTTTTGTCAAAATATTGCCTATATACACGATATTGTGAATAATGAGTATGTTTCAATTGAAGTAATTTGTTGTAATAAATGTTATAAAATGTAAACTGCAACTTATAAGTGAATTAATAAAATTATTTGTATATGTTGTATGTAAATGGATGTAACTAATAAAAATTCACTCTTAGAGATTTTTTAAAAAATTAATGAAATGTTAATCAGGCCCATCAGATCCTGTTAATGTATCTTAGGAATCTTTCAATATGACAATAAATTTGACAGAAATAAATTTAACTCCAAACAATGATTATATGAAAAGAGGAAAATCTTAAATTAGGGGAGGGCCTTGGAGGCCCTGCATATGCATTCATGTGTGTTTTCGGCACCATGCATCCTAGGTTAAATAACTACGTAAGTACATTGGACTACAAATTAGTCACCTTGAAACAACATGAAGCTTATAGTGTGTCCAAAAAGAGTAGAGGGCTCCCTAGTTCCAAACCTGCAATAGTCTGTAGAAGTCGGTCGACTTCAGCCCACTTGTGTTTTATGTCTGGTCGCTGCTAACCTCAGCAATCTAATAAAGAACCTTGTTGTGTGTAACCATTGTGAAGTGACTGTTAAGCTGTGTTGTGTGTCTACATCTACTGATGGCAAAGCGTTTCTTCACACATCATGGGTAGCGTCAGATAAACTTTCTCCTCCTCGTATAAGGACAAGTATTAGTACTTTATGGAAAGGAGCAAGAAAAATAATTAATAATGTTGCAAGCAGGAGAGAAAAAAATAGAGCTGCTTACTCTGTCTCTCAGCTGACAAGTCAAACAGGACACACTTGCAAAGATAGTTCAAGGAAATCACCAGAAACGTCCAGCAAAAGAGGTAAATTTGAGTACAAATCTTTCAATTAGACAGCACTTTGAAATTGCCTTCCCCTTTGCCTGAATTACTTTAAAGTGGTAGGTTTATTTGTGTATGTAAAAGCACTGCTATTGATTGTAGGAATTTGTGGTACTCTTTCCATTATAGAGAGACTTCTTGAAACCACATATGTGGTTGTATAACAGAGTACTGGGTGTTGTCATGTCCTGCAACCATTTATTCTGGTAATAAAATAAATAAATAAATAAATAAATAAAATAAAATAAAATAAATCCTGTGATCCACTACATGACTAAAGTCGTAATAACAGTGGTTGGTGGTTATTGAAATTCTTCTGTAACATAGTAAAGAAGTTAAGCTGGTATGTTGAAGGTAGTGGGTATGAGTCGCATCACTTCTCAATTTTTTTTACATCTTTATAGATACGACAGTCATCATCAAAGACAGGTTTGAAGCTCGTCAGGTGACAGGTGTGGTATTTGGTGACTTATGTGCAGCGTATGGCATTGTCAGTCACCAGCTACTACCAGCCAAGCTGTAAAACCTGACCAAAGATTTTAGCGTAACTAGGCGACTTTCTAGAACAGCATAACTGTTGGAGACCAGAAAAATGACCTTCCACAGTGAAGCGTGCTGGCTTCAGTTCTGCTCAATATATACAAGAATGATCCACCTGTAGCAGCCAATAGCAAGAGCTTCTTTTATGCTGATGATCTTGCCTGAGCCACCCAGAGCCCAGATTTTGAATCAGTGGAGAACACACTCATGAGTGCCCTTAAACAACTTTCCACATACTGCAACACAAACCAGCTTAAACCATTTCCTACAGAGAGACAAGTGTGTGCATTTCATTTGAGAAACTGGAAAGCTAGTTACAGATTAAAGACAATATGGTCAGTTGTTGAATAGGTACACTGTAAGAACCCAAAATATCTAGGAGTGACACTTAATAGATCTCTTACTTCCAAGAAGTAACATGCATGAACTACAAGTAAAAAATTCTACCAGGAACTATCTTCTATGCAAACGGACCCAGTCACAGTGGAGTAGTCAACCCTAACCTCTACGAACCTCCGCAGTGGTACTGTGCCGTTCTGCAGCAAAGTATACATATCCTGTTTGATATAATTCAACACATGTCCAAAATGTGGGCATAGCTCTCAATGACACCTGCAGAATGACAAGAAGTTGCTCCAGTCAGATGGCTGTACTACCTCGCAGGAACAGCACCGTCCACATCTACTCTACCTCTACATCTACTTCACACTCCACAAGCCACGTAGTGGTGTGCAGAGAAGGGTACTTCTTGTACCACTGACTGATTCCTCCTACCCTGTTCCACTCGCGAACGGCATGTGGGAAGAATGAGTCTCGGTAAGCCTCTGTATTAGTTCAAATTTCTCGAATTTTCTCATTGTGGTCATTACACGAGATGTATGTTGGGGGAAGAAGTATGTTGTCCAATCCTTCCTGGAAAATGCTCTCTCGAAATTTCAGTAGTAAACCTCTTCGTGATGCACAATGCCTCTCTTGTAATGTCTGCCAATGGAGTTTGTTGAGCATCTCGACAATGCTGTTGCCAGCTAAATGAACCCATGACATAACATGCCACTCTTCTTTGGATCTCCCCCTCCCTCTCCCCCTCCCCCTTCACCCTCTCCCCCCTCCCCCTCTCCTCCTGCCCTCTCCCTCCCCTTCCCCCTCTCCCTCTCTTATCAGGCCTAGCTTGTAAGTATCCTATATTGATGAACGATACTTGAGAACTGGTGAAACAAGTGCCTTATAAGCCACTTTCTTCATAGCTGAGTTACATTCCTTCAGATTCTTCCTATGAATCTGAGCCTGGCATCTGCTTTTCCTATTGTTTGTTTTTATGTGGTCATTCCACTTAATGTTGCTCCAGATAGCTACTCATAGACATTTTACAGAAGATACTGTTTCCAGTAGTTTCTTGTCAGTAGTGTAGTTGTACTGTAGTGACTTTCTTTTCCTATATAAGTGCAGTATATTACATTTACTTACTTTCAGGGCCAACTGCCGGAACCTTCACCAATCATCAATCCTCTGCTGGTCACTCCGCAAATCATTACTTTTTTTGCCATTGCTACTTTGTTGCAGACAACCGCATCATCTGTGAACAATCTTAAAAAACATCTGACACTTTCTACTAGATGATTTATGTATGTTGTAAACAGCAATGCTCGTATCATAATTCTTGGGGTACTGTGGAAATTACTTTCACATCTGTCAATTTTTTTTCCATTAAGAGCAACATTTTGAGTTGTATCTGCAGGGAAGTCCTGAATCCAGCTGCAAATCTGGTCCAGTACTTGATAAGCTCATATTTTTTTCACTAAACGGCAGTGCGGGATGGTATCAAATGTCTTCCTGAAGATATGGAACACAGCATCAACCTGGTTGCCATTGTCTACAGCACTACGGATCTCACGGAGGAACAGAGCAAGCTGAGTTTCACGAGATCTCTGTTTGCAGAATCCATGTTGGTTTTTATGGAGTAGATTTGTGTTCTCCAGAAACATCACAATTTTTGAACATAAAACATGTTCCATAATTCTACAACAGATTGACATCAACAATATGCCTTTATAATAGTGTGCATCTGTCCTATGGCCCCTTCCTGAAAACAAGAATAACCTGCACTTTGTTTCAGCCACTAGGTACCCTCTGTTGCTCCAGTGGTCTTTGATAAAATGCCTCTAGAATGGGAGCAAATTCTTTCGGGTAATCTTTATAGAATCATATAGGTATTTCATCTGGTCCTGATGCTTTTCCACTACCAAATGATTGTAGTTGCTTTTCTATTCTGCACTAACTTACAGGGGTGCATAGAAGCCACATTCGTGAGAAAAACGTAACACCAAGTCAGCCGAGTTGGCACTGTCTGCGAGCACCAGAGATGGCATGTCATAAAGATTAAGGTGCCGCCTCAAAGAGCCGCTGTCAGGCAGCCTCCACATCAGCAGTGAGGGGGATCCTCGCATTGGAGAATGTGGCCATTGGTCACCCAACTGTGGCTAATGCAGAGTCGACAGAGGACGGTGGATTCCCTGCTAGAAGCACACAGGGAAGACTGCCACATGGCTGTGGTCTCCTTTATTATTGTCAGTTTGTTTGGGAAGATGAGATCACACCATTGTGAGTTCCAGACTTCCAGCAATGTATGGAGTGTAAACTACCAAAGGTCTGGTTCTGGGACCCCTAATTTTCAGAAACAGCATTCTGTTGGCCAGTTTGGCCAACCGGTCAGCTTGTTCGTTTCCTGAAATCCCAACATGACCAGGGATTGAAACGAAAATGACTGTCCAGCTTGATGGAGGTCAGAGACAAGATCCTGGATTGTCTTAACCAGTGGGTGAAGGGAGAACTGGTCTATAGCCTTCATGCTCGTAAGGGAGTACCTACAGATTAGGATAGTCTTGCCAGTGCAAGAACAAACATGGCTAAAGGCTAGTGTAACGGCCATTAATTCAGCAGTGAAGACACTGCGGCCATTTGGCAGAGAGCAGAGATCACTACACTGTGCATGTGTTTAAGCAAAGTCTGTTACCCCATTGATTGTCGAGCTATCTATGAATACCACTTCCAAACCTGGATACATCCCAAGAATGGGTGGCAAAAAACCAAGAGATCTGTGGAATCTTTTGAGACAAATCCGAGGTCAGGGCACGGAAGTTGCAGTTCTGAACAGAGGCACTGGAGAGGTTCAGCAATTGTAAACCCAATTCCGGGTTGCCATTGTGGGAGGTGTAGCTCCCTTTCAGGGCAAAGGACACGATAGTTGGGATGCTCAGGGAAGCTACAAATGCATGCAGTGTAATTCAGCAGCTGTTGTCAGCACCTGATAGGTAATGGAGGGACTACTGCCTCGGCTAGTAGGCTGTTCACAAGGCTAGTTCAGAAGGCTCTGTAGCAAGTCAGACCCCACAATGATGAATGGGGTCCAGCATCCACAATGATGAGGGTAATGCTGAGCCTTATACAAGACTCCAATAATCAAAACAGGGCACAATCAGGGCTTTGTAAAGATGCAAAAGGGTAGAGCAATCTGCACCCCCACTGAGTGTTACTGAGGCAGTGAAGTGTATTAAGGTGTCACCAGCACTTTCGCTTAAGTTGGTGATATGGGGAAGCCATGTCAGTCGGGAATCGAAGACCAGTCCCAAAAAGTGTACATCTCAACTACAGGAAGTAACTGATCATCTAGGTAAAGCTCTCAGTATGGATAGGCAGTAACACAGCAACAGAAGTGCATTACACAAGTGTTGGTGGTTGTAAACCGAAAGCCATGGGTGAGAGTCCATGACTGTGACTTTTGTATGGTGCCCTGTAGGCACACCCATACTAGAGAAGCAATAATAAAAGCAAAAATCGTCAGCATATAAGGAGGGCGATACTGAAGACCCCACAGCCACTGCTAGACCATTGATGGCAACCAGAAAGAGGGGGACGCTCAGTACAGTCCCAATATCTCTTGAATATGGGGCATACTGAGCAAAGTACCCACTTGGACCCAGAACGTACGGTATGACAGGAAGTTCTTGACAAGAATCGGAAGTGGATCCCAGGGACCTCACTCTTGTAATGTAAGGATGTGGTGATGCCATGTTGTGTCACAAGCCTTATGTAGGTCAAAAAAGACAGTGATGGGGTGCTGACGACGTGCAAAGCCTGGCTGGCTGGTGGACTCCAGGTGCACTAAATTATCAGCAGTGGAACGGTCTTTGTGAAAACTGCACTGAGATGCAGCCAAAAGGCCCTGAGGCTCAAGGAGCCAACACAGCCGCTTGCTCGCGATTTGAGCAACTTACAGAGAATGTCAGTAAGACTGATTGGCCAATAATTGGCCATCTCTAGGGGGTTCGTACCCGGTTTCAGTACTGGTACTATTGCACTTCCTCGCCACTGAGATGGGAACTCATCCTCATTGCAGATCCAATTAAAGAAGGCGAGGGGATGTGACACTGACAGTTCACTGAGAGATGTTTCACCATTTAGTTGTGGAAGCAGTCTGGTCCTGAGGTCATATCAGGGCAATGGGATAGGCCACTGGGGAGTTCCCATTCACTGAATTGAATGTTACATGGCTCCAGGTTGTGGGTTGTAAAAGATAAGCAAATTCGCTCCACCCACTGTTTAACAAGCCAAAAGGTGGAGTTGTAGTTCTCGGATGCAGCAAAATGTTCGGTGACAGTGTCTGGATCATTATAAATGATACTATCTAATGAAATACTTGGTACATGTGCAGGGGATTGGAAGCCGTAAAGGTGTCTGATTGTTGCCTATACCTGTGATGGAGAGGTAAGTGATCCAGCGGTTGAAACATACCATTCCCAGGATTCTTGCTTTCATTGTTTCATAAGGTAGTGAACGGAGGCACGGAAACATTTACAGGCAATGAGAGGTGCGCTTATGGTGTTGGAGAGCCTACCTACGACCTCTACTGATCACAGCACTCTCTGAGCTCCACCAGGGTATGGTCTTCTGACAATGATATCCTGAGGAAGAGGGGATGGCTTGGTTGGCTGCCAAAAGAAGGGCTGCCATTGTATGCTGAAAAGCCACATCGATACTGCCTTGCGATGGTGAGCTAAGGATAACAGCAGAAGTGAACCCATCCCAGTCAGCATTACAGAGAACCCATCTTGGCAGTCATCCAGGGTAGCAATGATAAGGCAAGGACAGAAAGATCAGGAAACAGAAGTAAAGCTGTGAGGACGGGGCGTGAGTCGTGCTTGGGTAGCTCAGTGGGTAGAGCACTTGCCTGCGAAAGGCAAGGTCCCAAGTTCGAGTCTCAGTCCAGCACACAGTTTTAATCTGTCAGGAAGTTTCAAAATTGAAGTTACATCAACGAAAATGTTCTCAGAGAATGCTCATCCTCACAGATCAGGAACAGAAAAGATTAATATGATACTAGTAAACTGCAGGAGCATCCAAGGAAAGGTCCCAGAATTAGTATTGCTTACTGAAGGTAATAATGCCCAGATAGTATTAAGAGTTCTACCAAGTTCTCATGTGTCTTGAATGTGAATTAATCTGGATGATGTCAACCATCAAAGCATAAGATTTGGTAGGAAGGACATCTGCACCTGAGCTTCATAGTAGAATCAGATCCCTCACTTCAGCTGTAAACAGTTTTATTAAGCAGCTGATTTCTGATTCTACAGAGTGTCAAAGGCCAGTCAAAAATGATTATCAGATGCTTCTATAGACCACATTGGGTCAGGAGCAGTAGTGGTAGAGTGCTTCAGAGATAATTTATGGAATATCGTTTCCTGATCACGCTATAGTAATGGGGGATGACTTCAGTTTGCCAGGTATAGACCCCAGAGTCATGCCATTAAAACTGGTACCAGAGACGGGGATTTGTGTGACATTCTAAATATCTTGTCTGAAAATTACTTTGAGCAGATAGAGAACCAACTCATGAACATAACATCTTAGACCTACTAGCAACAAACAGACCTGAACTTACAGAATCAGTTAAGCTAGAGGGAAGTATTAATGATCATAAGGTTGTGATAGCAACTATGACTAAGGGTTCTACAAAGATTGTTAAGAAAGCTAGGAAGATATTTTTGTGTAGCAAGAGTGACAGGATACAAACTGCAGACTATCTGAGTAGTCAGCATCAAATATTCAGTGATACGGATGAAGATGCAAAATGTGGAAAAAATTCAAAAGCATTGTTCAATGTTCATTAAACAAGTATGTTCTGAGCAAGGTTTTAAGGGATGGGAAAGACCCACTATTGTTTAATAGCTCTGTTACAAAAGTGCTACATAAACAAAGAGAGCCTCATCTCAGATTCAAGGAAAGTGAAAACTTAGTTGACAAACTAAAGTTGAATGAAGTGAAAATGAGCATTGAGGAGAACAAAGAGATAAGCGTTCAATGACTTTGAAAGAAAAATTTTGTCAACTGATCTGAGGACTTTTGGTCTTATGTAAAATCAAGAAGTCCCCACAGGGCGCTCATAACTCTTTGGTGAGTATGTGCTTGGCTACTATGAGGCGCCAACCTTTGCTGCATTGCTTCCTCTTTCTGTGCTGCAAACCTGCACTTTGACTATCTTTTGCCTCCTCTGGCTTTCCATCGGATGGTCCTTTTGGTGCAGAGTCTGCTTGAACTTGCTTCACGATTTTGATCTTGATTTCTAGTTTCACTCCCAGTGCTACCTTCACCTTCCGTTAATGATCATGGTTTGACCTTCCATCTTATCCAGATTTTACTGAAGTGCTTGTCGTGCAAGGAATGTTGCCCAGTGTGGCGTATGCTCCACATCTGTGCCCTTCCGCCGTAACACCCTTCCTTCCTGTTGTTGTAGTACATCCAAAACCCCGCACAGTAACCATCCCATTATGAAGTGGGGGTTGTCAAGTAACTGCACAAGCGAAATACCCGCTCGGGAAAAAGAGTTTCAGAAACTCTACCTCCTGGCTGTGATGAGAAATGGACAACTTGGAAGTCTTTAAATAGACTGAAATCTGGAGTTGGCAGATCAAAGGTTAATTTGGCAAGATGATAGTGTGAGTGCAAAGAAGATTAGACTGCTGATCATATGTTTCAATGCCAACTGTTTTCAGCCTCCTGCATAGATGATGAACTTCATCAAGGAACAGAAACTGCACTGGAAGTGGCCAAGTTGTGGGCAAATGTAATATAGTCACCTCTCAGTTAATATATGTTTTTCTGATACAAGAATAAGTAAATAAAAAAATAGTTTCATTCATTTAATTGTGGCTGTGTAGCATGATACCTGCGACTGTAACCTACATGCACAACCATAAAGGGGTTTCAAAATGTTGATCCCATACCTGTGGACTTCTCCTTGTTAGTTGCAACCATACATTCTGCATAGAAGGCAGTCATACTTTATGATTTTTTTAATAATTCTCTTTCAATTAGCCCAAGATCCACTGGGAAAATCCATTCAATAACTTTGACAGGGTTGTCATGAGGCAAACAATGGAAGACTACTTCTAGGTGCAGAAGATCATTCCCAGTGTGCGGAAACTTCGACCAGTACTCGAGGAGAAGATCAGCTTAATTTGGCTTATTAAATCTCTGTGAGCTACTTTGTTGTCCATGGGATTCATATGGAAGAAAGTGCAGAATAAGAGATCTTTATTGCTAGAGCAGGGATCACCATTGATCAGCTGTCACAGTTCATTGTAGAAACAAAACATATTAGGGAAGCAGCTACAGAAATATTCTCTCTGGATGAAACATGGATAGACAGTAATATAATGACTGGGAGATGTTAGCAGAAAGATGATGTTGGCATTATGGGATGGGGAACCTTCTCTAAAAGACTTATTATTGAAGTGTTGTATCAGGAAGGGGATTATCAGGGATCTGGGTTAGATCCACAAAAGGTGACTACCATGGTCAGATGAACTCTGAAAACTTTGAAGGTGGTTTGAGAATATGGTTCTCCCAAATCTTCCTCCAAAGTCAGTCATTGTTATTAACATTGGTCCATACCATAATGGACAGGTGGACAATACACCCATATGGTAGGATACCAAAGTGAGGATATTGGAATGGCTGCAAAAGACGTGTATTGCCTGCAATGAGAGCATGAGGAATTCAAAAACTTAGACCTGCTAAAAATTGTATGTGATAAGTGAAATTGACAAAGAGAAAGTGAGCATGGTTTTCGAAAGTGTCATTCTTATGAAACTCAGCTTGCCCTTTTCTCACATGAGATCCTACGAACCATGGATGGAGGTGTAACGTTCCATAGCAAACTCACACTATTAATAAACTAAAATTTAATTGTACCACATACGCCGCTATGAAGCAATTTGTATATACTGTAATTATTTAACAAAAAATATTATTTAATTTTGTGTAAAGGACATTCGTTATTATTGTAATATTTTCTGTAGTAATATTCTCGATGTATTTAAGATTGTAATATTTCTATACTTATAATGTAATTGCGAAATGTGTCAATATCTCTGATAACAAAAATGTAAAATTCAGCCACAGAGGAAAATAATGTTGTAAGATTACAAAGAGATGTTAATGGTCAGCAATAATATAAATAACACTGAATGGTGTGCGTTCTTTGTCATCCTCCTGGAGAGCTGAAAGTGAGAGCAAGCTGTGACATAGCATTTTATGAATGGGTAGACTTCTTTTGTCTGTATCTAGATTTAGCTGCCATTAGAGGAGAAATTACAAACTAATGTAAGTTGAATTATTGTTGTGGTCTAAATATATTATAATTTAACAAAAGTGTGTATTATTAATGTAAATTAGCTTGCCCATGTCATCTATAATATTTCTTTAAAGAATTTTCAGCATTTTTAGCGGTGTTGCTGGGCTGTGCCGCGACCGAACGATTTGCAGCGGCGGCACATTTAAAAAATTGTCCCACTAGGAAAAATTAACCAAACCCGTAAATCGGGAGCAGATAAAAATTAGCACTGCATTCAAGAAAATGTTTTTCTTTTACAGCGATCCTGAGACTGACGGAATTTATTACTAGTTTCACATTTGTGCATTCATAGGCGGATAGTTAACGTTGAAATTTAACAATTTTGGTTCTTTCAAATAACTTAAATGTATAGTGAAGTGTGTTTTATCAGTGATAATTAAACGTCGGCTTGGCAATATTTAACCATTTTCTGCTAATAGAGACAGTCTTGTGTTCCATAGCTAACGCCGGGAAAGAATTCAGTAAATATTTAAAAAAAACCACTGCATTTAGAAAATGTGTGCCAAGGCCGAATTATATAAAGGATTTAATTCTCAACTAAATATTCTTAATCAGTTAATATGAATTCACGTAATTTTAAATGTACTTAATTCTGTGTAAATGAATTTTTATTACCACACGTAAATAAGAGGTCCTACAACAAAGTTCGTACGTACAGAAGGAAAGAAAGGTAAATTCACTAAAAAACAAATATTTAAAGAAAAGGTAACTGTTGATTATGATTATTTTCTTTTTCTTTTTAATGAAATTTCATTAAAGTCAGTCATTGTTATTAACAATGGTCCATACCATAATGGACAGGTGAACAATACACCCATATGGTAGGATACCAAAGTGAGGATATTGGAATGGCTGCAAAAGACGTGTATTGCCTGCAATGAGAGCATGAGGAATTCAAAAACTTAGACCTGCTAAAAAATGTATGTGATAAGTGAAATTGACAAAGAGAAAGTGAGCATGGTTTTCGAAAGTGTCATTCTTATGAAACTCAGCTTGCCCTTTTCTCACATGAGATCCTACGAACCATGGATGGAGGGCAACAGGCAGATTTGATATTGCCAGATTTCCGTAAAGCACCTGACACGATGCCACACTGCTGACTACTAATGAAGGTACAGGCGTATGGAGTAGGCTCCCAGGTACACGAGTGACTTGAACGTCTTTTAAAATAACAGAACCTAGTATGTTGTCCTCGATTGCATGTGTTCATCAGAGACAAGGGTATTGACAGGAGTGTCCCATGGAAATGTGATAGGACCACTGTCATTTTTATGTACATAAATGATCTGGCAGATAGGGTATACAGCAGTCTGCAAGCATTTGCTGATGATGCTGTGATGTATGGAAAGATGTTGTCGTTGAAGGAGTGTTGGAGGATACAAGATGACTTAGGCAAAATTTCTAATTGGTGTGATGAATGGCATCTAGTTGCAAATGTAAAAAATGTAAATTAATGCAAATTAGTAGCAAAAACAGACACATGATGTTTGAATATAGTATTAGTAATATGCTGCTTGATACAGTCACCTCAATCATATATCAAGGCATAACACTGCAAAGCAATCCGGAACGGAATGCGCATGCAAGGGCTATAGTGAAGGTCGATTTTGGTTTACTGGAAGAATTTTGGGAAAGTGTGGTTTATCTGTAGAGAAGGCCACATATAGAACACTAGTGCAGTGGTTGAGTGCTGTTCGAGTTATTGTGATCCACACCAGGTCGGATTAAAGGAAGATGTTGAAACAATTCTGAGACATGCTCCTAGATTCGTTGTCAGTAGGTTTGAACAACACGCAAATATTATAGAGGTGCTTCAGGAACTCAAATGGGAATCAATGGAGGAAAGGCAATTTTCTTTCCAAGGAGTGCTGCCGAGAAAACTTAGAGAACCGGCATTTCTGACTGACGGCAGTATGATTCTACTACTGCCAGTGTACATTTCACATAAGGACCATGAAGTAATGATTAGAAAAATTTGCGCTTCTACGGAGACATGTAGCCAGTTCTTTTTTCCGCACTCTCTTTGTGAGGGAAACAGAAAAGGGAATGACTAACAGTGTGTGAGGTAACGGGCGAGTTGCGGCGCCCTGGAAATATTCTAAGTTCAGAGTTGGCGGCCACCGCGCAGCAGGGCCGAGCTCGTTAGCATCCGCGTGGTGCCTCACAACGGCCGGAGCATGTGGTCCATCGAGCACTTGGCTGGGAATTCCTTGGTGATGCTGTGCACCGGGAGGGCCAAAGATGACGGACTTTGTGAAACCTTAATGGCAGACATTTCACAGTTCGTATAGAAATTAATAGTAGTCAGATGAATCGTGATACTTCAAAAAGAAACATTTACATTACCATTATTTGCACGACGATTCTGATGGTGTAATTAGATTTTCAATATCTCTATTAATTTAAAGTTTAGTATCTGATGATAAATTATATAAATAACACCCCGCAACGAATTTACAAAATCCAAACACTTCATCCGATTTCATCGACCGATGTGTCTTTAGAAAGCCATTAGTGTAAATCTAAATTGGTATAAATTACAGGGTAACTTGAATAGTACATGAGTTGTTGGAGGTCAAGGTGGCTGATTACTATCGATCACAACAGGCCGTAAGTACTTCCACAGTTACACGAAAAAATGGTAGCAGCATGCTTATAAATATATTTATTCATCTATGTCTTTGTTTATATCCGATATATACTATTCATGAAGAAATTGGTTAAATATTTACTGTCATTTAGAAAGCACAGAGACAGTAAGGCTACTGGCCTACCTTTTGTTCTATTCCTTTGATATATGTTTATTTAATTTGTTTAGGTATTTAATAATATGTGTTAAGAAGAGCGTGTTTATGGTCCAGCTGTTGGAATATTTATTTAATTTCAAGTTATTTAAATGTAAATCCAATATTTCAAATGTGTTTCATTATATTTGTGTGGTTGGTTGGCTTGAAGACTGGAACGAGCGCTCCAGCCAATCACAGCGCTCGTTACTAAGAGACGTATGGAGGTTGGGGAGGAGCATGGTTTCCAGAGAGGACACGAGGCAGTTTGGAACAGTGTGGCACGAGGGACAGTCGCACAGGACACAGGAGGTGCTGGACCGTGCTACGGACACACAGTGGCGGGAAAGACTTGGAGTGGAGCACTTTGCGTGTGGTAGCAAGAGAGAGAAATATTTTGTAGTGCTGACTTGTGTACTTGGGAGATTTCAGTGGCTTCTGCAGTGAAGACGTAGTACGCATTTGGAAGTGAATATTTCGCGAGCTATGTTGTTGTTCATAATTAATTACGTGAAGTAGGAATCTATTGTTTCCCTGTTATTCAACTTATATTTTATTTAATTGTTGGACCATCTACACCAATAAGTGTTTTACAGAAATATACCGCAATCTCAAAAGTACTTCTACTATCGTACTCATCATTTAAATTCATTAATATAGTACCTGCAGATTTTATTTAATTGCAATCTTTCATGTATAAATTTATATGTTACTTTCATTATTCATAATTGCTGAGTGATACAAACCTTCGGCCATTTGATTCATGTGTGTTTTCATATTGTATACTGTACACTCAGCAGTATTTGGCTTGTAATGCAGCAACTAGGTATCCCCAGCCCCTAGACAACGAAACCAGGCAAAACTTTTAATATTTCAACTCTGAGTCTGAGGGAACATAGTTGAGGGCCACCCCACACCACCATGCATTTCTGTTTTTGAAAGTCCGCAACTGGGGGCTCATCTGGGATTTGTGCCCAGCAGAGTGGTAATTCCTTTGCTCTCTGTTATTGAGCATACCATGCAAGGTGTAAAAACCTTTGCAAAGCCAGTAGAGACTTCTGTAGAGTGAACCTGTCACTAAACACAGTGTGAGATCGGTTTTTTCTTCTGCAAGTAGGTCTCTGGAAATAGGTTCCGCAGTAATTTTCACAACTAACACATGCTATCGATAGAGGTCCTAATCTATCACATTGAAGGCAATTTGCATGGGGGCTCAGAGTCTAAATGAGTTGAGTGTAGGGAACAGTAGTGGTTAGTGCGTTTAATGGACAGCTGCATCGGAGACTGTTTGAATACGTGGTAACCAAAAGCAGCTACAGTTACATCGGGCAATTTCTCTAGTGGCGGACACAGATCCAACAGCAGTACGATGGCAGCATCTCCAAGTACTCCAGGGCAGTCTTCAATGTCTTCTTCCACTACAACTGATGGCATCACCATGGCAGAGGGTACCATATCTGATCAGATAGGCGCCTGCACAAGTAATGAAACAGTTATTGTTTCTGAAGTTGAAGCTCTACTTATGGATCTCACGGGTATAAAACAGCCACCCAGTATGTGTAATTCTGAAAATGGGACTGAGCCTGTTATTCCAAAATCAGAGCGCGAAAGTGTAGCTAGTAGGAATTCAGGCAAGGGGAATGAATGTGGGGGAGATATGATGTCTCAGCTAATGCGAATGGTCCAGGGAATGGCAAATAATATCAGCAGAATTCGAACAGATATGGGTACAATGCCAACTGAAATAGGTTCCGCTGCGAAAGAGGAAGTTGAAAAAATTACGGGTAACCTTGAAAAAGCAATTCATGATAAATTAAAATGTGTCTGAGTGGATATCGGGAAAATTACAGATGAAGTTGTAATAGTAAAATCTAAAACTGAGTCAGTGGAAAAAGATCTCGGGGAAAAAATGGATAAGATACAGATGGAACTTGGGGGCAAGGTAAGCGAGTGTATAAAAGTGCAAGATGCTCATAAATAAGGTATAAATTTAGCAATTAGTAACATTTCCAATTGTGTAGGTGAGGGAGAGAAAGAAGTGGGCAAAATTAAAGATAAAATAGAGTCCAGTATCACTAGTGAAAATGAATTTAAAAAACAAATGCAGCAGATAAAAAGTAATTTAAATTCGTTAGCCTCCCAACAAGCCACATCTGTTATAAATACCGGATCTGTGAAATGTTACACAGATGATGGAAGATATGACCAAGTAAATTTCTTGGCTGCGTGTAGGGACGCTTTTGTTCATGGCATGTCGGATGAAGCGAAAATAAAATACATTAAATGGCATTTGGAGGGAGACCCAAAGTCTTGGGCAAATGTTAGATGTAGTTCGTGTGAATCGTTCGAAGAGTTCAAAAAGTGTTTTTTGAACAAATTTTGGAGCGAGGCAAAACAGACGCAGGTCCAAAATGAATTTTTAAATGGGCCAAGTTACAGGTATGGTAATGGGACGATGAGAGATTTTTGCGAGCACGAACTTGGCAAACTTATGTATGTGAAAAATCCGTTGGGGGTTTTAACAGAAATCACCACATTAAAAAGGCAATTACCCGAAGATTTGCAGTGGGATCTTGTCCATAGTCCATGTGATTTCGTGGATGAATTTCTAGAATTTGTAGAAAAATTAAAGAGGGCTTTGAAGTTCAAACCTCAGAGCAAAGCGGGTGGTAGTTATCAAAGTGGGAATCCAAATAATCACCACCAAAATAGTAATCGTGAGAGAAATCAAAGGAATTCTCAGGGAGATAGTAGCTGGAATGAGCAAAATGGTCGGAGAATGAACAGGAGTGATAACTTCCATGAATGGGATCCAAATAAAGAACGCAGATTTGACAGCAGAATTGTGCGAAGTGCAGTCGCGTAATAACTGGTCGGGAAACGTGTTCGCCACATCTCAGGTCCAGGGATGGTGATCAAAACAGGCGATGAAAAGGACTGGAGATAATGGTAATGGTAGAAATGTTGATAGGTTTGGAGAAAGGCAACAAATATGTAATATGGAGTATGTTAAAGAGGAAGGCTATGTAGGTGGCTCTTTCAAAAAAAGCAGGTGTGAACGGCAGAAGCATAGATTTGTGAGAGATTTAAGTAAAAGTGATGGGAATAAATTTGTGGGGAATGTTGTAAATTATGAATGTGTAATGAATGAGTGTGTGAATGGTGATAAATGGAAAGATTTAGAGGTTCAAAAGGAAGTTAAAGAGGAGATGAATTTTGTGAAAGCGAATTGTGTGGAGAGTTCTGAAGAGGTATTAGCAAATAGTAGCAATTGTGGTAAGGAAGGTCTTGTAGTAGCAAGTATTTGTGAACTGGTGAAAAGCGTCGATGTTAGTGAAGGCGGCGTAGCTTTGGTCTCGGCTGCTGCAAGTGAGGGTGATTGCGTTTAGACGAAAACATCAATGTTACTAAGGGAGGCTTAGCATTGGTCTCACCAGCAGTTGAAGTTAAAAATGTATCTGCAGAGTTAGATGATTTCTGTTCAAAGGAACAGAGTAATGGTAATTTATGCAATGATGTAAAAGCCACTGGTATTGATACTTCGGAGGAAGGAATTTATGCATTTCTAGTCACAAATGAAGGTGAAACAAAACTTATTGATGAATGTGTGGATCTAAAACGTTTGTCAGAGTATGAATGTGAGAATGTATGTAAAATAGGATCATGGATGAATCTGGATGAAAGGTGTGTAGAAATGGCAGTGTGTGCTGATTTTTGTCTGATCACAGCAGAATGTAGCAAGTCTGGAACTCCCAAAATTGTATGACAAGGTAACAGCAATTTGGGTAATTTAGCGGCAGAGGATAAAGTTGTGTACAATTCTTGTAAAGTTAATTTGTGATGGAGGGAAGTAAGGTTTCTGATGTGAATTTTAGTACTGATTTAAATGATGTGTCAGCAGATAAGGTTGCTGACATGAATATTTATGGTGATGATGGCTTAGGCATTGATGTATCATTTCAGGAAGATAAAGTGTTTAACAGTGAATTGATGTGTAATTTTGTTGAAGCTGCAAGTGTTGATGTTTTGGAGGGAAAAACAGTAAAGCTGTGCATGCTGTGGGAAGTAAATTGGTGAAATGTGTGGAAGAACTTACGGAAAATTTAGAGAGGGCTGAAGTAAATAGTGTGGATGGGGATAGTTTGTGTATTGAAGTTCTTACGAATTGGTATGTGAAGGAGTGTGATTTTAGTGTGACTGATTGGTGTTGGTGCAGTAGAACTTTATGGTCATTACTGCAGCATATGTGGAAATGAGAGAAGTTTAAGATTGCTAGAGGTTTAGAAAAGGGAAGGAATGAATTTGGGGTGAAAGAAATATTTAATGAATTATTTTGGGATGAACGTGAGATTGAGGGATGGATAGAACAGGATGTGTGTAAGCTAGAATTGGAAGAGAAGGGACAAGACATAGAACATTATTTATTAAGGGAAAATATTTAGAACAAAAGGAAATGGTAAATGTACAGCCAATTATTGAAATTAAAGTTGGCAAAGAAATGGTAGATGCACTTCTAGATTCAGGTAGTAATATGTCAGCAGTATTGGAAAGTTTTATGAACATGATCAAAAATACGAAACTAGTAATCTTCCCAGTCACTGGCGTTCAGGTTAAAACGGCAGTTGGTGGTATGAGTAAGCCAATAAGACAACAAACACTTTTAGAATTTAAATGTGGAGAAAATAAATTTGATATAGAATGTTTTGTAGTGAGTGGTCTAGTAAAGGAGGTAATTTTAGGAACTGACTTCCTGTGAAAATACAATACTTCACTTAATTGTGTAGGAAAATGCCTAGAATTTGATTTCAGAATGAGAAAAGGCAAGTAAAATTTAAAAGACTTTTAACAAGTGAAAATCAGATTGCTCTTACCATAGTTACTGAGGGTTGGAGTAAGGAAGTCGATATGCATAACAGCATTAAGGAAGTGATTTGATGCAGTCAAGAGTATATAGAGAAAGGGGAGAAATGAAAAACTGTACTAACCTTTAATTAGTGGTAGTAATTTTGGAGGGATAATTTATATGTTTTACCTGCGGATTCATTAGTAATTTGTTACTTTATTATGGCACTGTATGTGTGCAAAATGGGGAAGTTTAGACACTGAGGGTGCGTGGAGGTCAGTGACCTCATGAATTTAAGTAAAATATGTATTGATTTATGCTTTGTATAAGAGTATGGCAAGGAATTTAGTGGTCAATTTGAAGGGTATTAAAATTGTAATTGTATGTGCACGCAATTTTTGGTGTGTGGAGATAGGAAGGATTGATTAAAGTCAATTAAACAGAACTTAAGGGAATTTGAGCTTATGTGATTCAGTCGTTTGCCATGTGACTTTGTTCCTTAAGTATCATTTCTGCTGGAGGGGATGTTTAGCCAGCATCCTGGTTGTTTGAAAAATGGTTTGTTGAGGAGTTTCTACTTTTGGTTTTCGTTGTAGACAGATTTGTCATGATAAACGGTGGAGCTCGGAATTCAGGGGCAGACACGATTTCTGCGAGGCACTTGGTCAAAAGACTGATGTGAGTTGATCAATACTTCGTGCAAAAATCCGTGTGAGCATGTGTAGTGCGATGGAAAAAATTTGTGCAAGAAGGTGCCTTAGCGCAGAGTGAGTGGGACAAGAAGTGCTTACAAAATCGTACATACATGAAAGTGCATTTAAAAATTTCTATATATTGTGTCAAAAAAAAAAAAAAAAAAAACGAAAAAAGTTGCATGCAGGCATTTATTTAATGTGCCGGTTAGTTCAAATTTGTGTTGGTTTAAGTTTATTTCGAAATTCATGCTGCTCCCACACCACTACAAAAAATTTTTGTAAACACTATTGGCCTGGCGTTTAATCATAAAATTCTGTTCTTTGAAATTTGGTTTATATTACTTGTATGAACTGAAGGGTGCTACTTCTGCACATTCCGGCATTCTAGAATGTTAATAAGTGGAGGTGTGTGAGGTAAAGGGGATGTTGGGCCGCCATGGAAATATTCTAAGTTCAGAGTTGGCGGCCCTCGCTCTGGCACTGCGGCAGGGCCAAGCTCGTTAGCGTCTGCGTGGTGCCTCACAACGGCCAGACCACGTGGTCCATCGAGCACTTGCCTGGGAACTCCTTGGTGACGCTGTGCGCCGGGAGTGCCAAAGATGGCAGACTTTGTGAAACCATAATGGCAGACATTTCACAGTTCGTATAGAAATTAATAGTAGCCAGATGAATCATGATACTTCAAAAAGAAACATGTACATTACCATTATTTGCATGACGATTCTGATGATGTAATCAGATTTTCAATATCTCTATTAGTTTAAAGAATTACATAAGTAACACTCAGCAACAAATTTCCAAAATCCAAACGCTTCATCCGATTTCGTCAATCGATGTGTCTTTAGAAAGCTATTAGTGTAAACCTAAATTGGTATAAATTACAGGCATGTAACATGAATAGTACAAGAGTTATTGGAGGTCAAAGTGGCCGAATACTATCGATCGCGTCAGGCCGTAAGTACTCCACAGTTACACGAAAAAATGGTAGCAGCATGCTTATAAATATATTTATTCATCTATGTCTTTGTTTATATCCAATATATACTATTCATGAAGAAATTGGTTAAATATTTACTGTTATTTAGAAAGCATAGAGACATTAGGCTACTTGCCTACCTTTTGTTTTATTCCTTTGATATATGTTTATTTAATTTGTTTAGGTATTTAATAATGTGAGTTAAGAACAGCGTGTTTATGGTCCATCCATAGGAATATTTATTTAATTTCAAGTTATTTAAATGTAAATCCAGTATTTCGAATTTGTTTCATTATATTTGAGTGGATGCATTGGCTTGAAGACTGGTGCGAGCACTGTAGCCAATCACAGCGCTTGTTACTAAGAGAGACGTATGGAGGTTGGGCAGGAGCATGGTTTCCAGAGAGGACACGAGGCAGTTTGGAACAGTGCTGTGCGAGGGACAGTCGCACAGGACACAGGTAGTGCTGGGCCGCGCAACGGACGCACAGTTGCGGGAAAGACTTGGAGTGGAGATATAAATATTTCGTAGTGCTGACTTGTGTACTTGTGAGATTTCAGTGGCTTCTGCAGTGAAGACGTAGTACGCGTTTGGAAGTGAATATCTCGTGAATTATGTTGTTGTTCGTAACTAATTACGTGAAGTAGGAATCTATTGTTTCCCTGTTATTCAACTTATATTTTATTTAATTGCTGGACCATCGACACCAATAAGTGTTTTGCAGAAATATACCGTGTTCTGAAATGTACTTCTACTATCTTACTCATCATTTAAAGTTATTAAGCTAGTACTAGCAAATTTTATTTAATTGCTATCATTCATTTACAAATTAATGTGTTACTTTCATAATTCGCAATTGCCGAGTGATAGAAACCTTCGACCATTCATGTGTGTATTCATATTGTATACTGTAGACTCAGCAATATTTGGCTTGTAATGCGGCAACTAGGTATCCCCAGCCCCTAGACAACAAAACCAGGCAAAACTTTTAATATTTCAACTCTGAGTCAGAGGGTATGTAGTTGAGGGCCACATCATTTCGTCATTTTCATATTGTTTGAAAGCCCGCAAGTGGTACAGGGCATCCTCCACCACCCATCATACAGAGGCTTGCTGGAGTGTGTATGTAGATGTAGATATGGTTGTCTGCTTGCCACATGTACTGTGATTTAAATTGGCATGGGAAAAAGTGAAGAAGTTGTTTAGGGAGCACAACATTTCAGGCAACATGTACAATAACAGTGTGTTTAAAACTGCCAGTGAATCCTTTCCATCAGTAACTGCTGATGACTGCGGGAGGTACTGCAGAAAGGCCCAACAACTGGAACAAGATTACTGGATGCATAATGGGGGTCGTGGAACTTTCAGTAGGCAAAATCATTATTAAAGTTGTTGAACTGGACAGTAGAAAAGGTAAATAATGAGTCATGCACAGATGAGGAAAATACTGAGACTGATTATGAGTGACTTATGCATACTTACAATTCAGCATTACATTTGTAAATAAATGTTCAAGATTTAACCATTCTTGCTGTTGCCACAATGTGAGTTATACTAATAGCTCTTTTTAATTTCAAACTGACCATTAGAATTGATACATAATGAGTAACAACAAGCACTATTACTCAACATGAAACCTTCAATTTTGATTTCACAGACCCTATAAGTGTTTCCTATACTCCTTTCTCAATTTTTACTTTTGTAGACGCTCAATATGTAGCAGTTGACAACTGGTGCAGAGGCCAATAGATGCCACTGTCAAAGCTGCTGCACTGTTATGTGAGCCAAAGTGTAGGACCAGCACTGTGTGACATAAGCATGGTTTGTTCCCCCCTCTCTACCCCTCATCCCTCGGCAGCCTGTGTGCTGGAAGTTGATGGGCAGAGCTCACTTCCTCCGCTCCCCACACCCCTCTTAGAATTCGTTGTTCTCCTTGTGAACAGACTGGATGTCGTGCAACATCACCTTTATCCCTGATAATGGCCTCAATACTGCAAGAGAGAAAGTCCACAAGCTTCTTCAGATATATCACATCCAGCTGAAGTCACTCATTAATGATTAGATCCTGTGGATCTACCATATTAGAGGGATATTTACTGCTACATTTCAGTTCCTGTTGTAAGTAGTCCCAGACATTTTCTACAGGTATAAGATCAGGGTGATTCAGCAGACTGCCAGGGCACAATAGGGTGCCTGAGTGTTCATCAAACCGAGGGCATACACCTGCAGCCCTGCATGCATGGTTGTTGTCACTTGGGAATATGAGTGAATGCACAGTATATTCATGAAGATGTAGAGAAATGGCAATACTTGATCTCTGACAATGTTGTGATAAACATTTGGTTCATGTCTGAACAAGTGGGCCCAAGTGATGGTGGAAAAAAAAATGCCCTCAAAACACCTGAAGTGCACCCTCTACACATTGCGGGCCAATGCTTTATTGGGCTATCAGTGCACTCAACGCCTCGCATAATTTGAAAAGTGACAAAATTTTGACTCATCAGACCACATTATCATCTCCTGTTAGTTACGGTCAAGTTTTTGTGTTTGTCCCTTTGAAGACAAGCAGCTTTAGGTGCTGCTGCTGTAAGCAACGGCCTTTTGTGAACTGCCTGCCTCCAGACATCCATTCCATGCATTTCCTTCATACTGTTTGCTTAGAAACTGAAATGAATCCATATGGAGCATTTCTAGTTGGTTTTGATACCAAATGACATTGAAAAGGTGTTATTTTCATTTCCAATTCCTGCCAGTTTGTGTCTTTATACAACGACTGTTCTTAAGGTGTTATGTGTCTGCCAGTGGTACACTTTTCCTTGAAGACACGTTGGGTAGTCTGCATTGAGACCCAACAAAATTGGGGAACTTCATATTTGCTCCAAACGTGAAAACTCCTTTTTGCAATTCTATCTCATCTCCATGTTGACCCATCTAGCTATGCTGATTCCATACAATTGACTTACACATAGACATCACTTCCCCACAACTAATGTCAGTGCTGGAGTGTCACATGAGCACTTGTTACCAGTTCTACAGTGTCTAAAGCACTCCAAAGCAACCAGTGTGTTCCCGTTATGGGATGACTAATATTTAGTCAGGTGAGCTTATTCCACCCTGCTTATTCTTCTGTGACCATTTTTTCAACCTCAAACCTGCTTTCAATTGCCAATAGACAAGCTTCAGATGCTCTAACAACCTGCACCTACTTCTGTTAAGAGCTAAGAAAAATTTTCTTTCATTGTGTATACTGTTTTGTTTTTGCAGTTTACATGTCCAATGAATAATCATCATCAGTCTGTCGAATCATATTTGAAATTTTTGTAGTTTTGTGTTATACACTGACAGGAAAAATCACAACACCAAAAAATAATTAGTGTTGAGGACTGAAATTTTGGGAAGACATTTACTAGGTATCAAATTTATGTGATTAACATTGCAAGATCACATGTTAATGTAAGTGTGCAATACTGGTACATTAATAACCAGTGTAATCATCAGAATGTTGAATGCAAGTACGCAAATGTCCATGCATTGTGTTGTACAGGTACCAGATGTTTGTGGGGTGGAGTTCCTCGCCTGTCGCACTCGGTCGGTCAACACAGAAGACGGTTAATGCTGTTTGTGTACGATGCTAGAGTTGCCGTCCAATAGTCCCACATTTGCTCAATTGGAGACAGATCTGGCGTTTGAGGAGGCCGAGGCAACATGCTGACACACTGTAGAGAATGTCGGGTTACAACTGCAGTATGTAGGCGAGTGTTATCCTGTTGGAAAATACCACAGAATGCTGTTCGTGAATGGCAGCACAACAGGTTGAATCACCAGATTGAAGTACAGTTTTGCAGTCAGTGTGCACGAGATAACCACAAAAGTGATCCTGCTGTCATACAAAATCCCACCTTAGGCCATAACTCCAGGTGTAGACTCAGTGCGTCTAGCACGCACACAGGTCGGGTGCAGGTCCTCGACTGGTCTCCTCTTAACCTACACACAGCTACCACTGACACTGAGGCAGAATTAGCTTTCATCAGGGAACACAGCAGACTCACCTTGCCCTCCAGTGTGCTCTCACTTGACACTACTGAAGTCACAAATGGTGGTGGTTTGGGTTCATTGGAATGCATGCTGCAGGGCTTCTGGCTCAGAGCTACCCTTGAAGTAACTGTTTGTTGTGTCACTGCAGTGCCAACTGCTGCTCAGACTGTTGCTGCAGATGCAGTTAGATGCAACAGAGCCATAAGCCAAACACGATGGTGTTCCCTCTCATTAGTGCCACGTGGCCATCCAGAACCCGGTCTTCTTGCAGCCATACATTCTCACGACCACTGCTGCCAGCAATCGTGTACAGTAGCTACACTCCTGCCGAGTGTTTGTGCAGCATCGCGAAAGGAAAATCCGACTTCTTGCAGATTTATTACGTGATCTGTTCAAACTCAGTGAGGTTCTGATGATGGCATCTTGGTCACCTTACAGTCATTCTTGACTAACATCAACTCACCACGTCCAATCTCAAAGGTAAGTAATGCTCGAGACTGTTACAGCATGTATTTAAATCAAACCTTATTTGCATCCTCATAGAGCCACTACTAGCGCCACTCTTAGGCCACTGGCACAAAATTTAAAGAGACATCATCTTCCAGATGTAAAAACACACCTACTGTCTTTTATTTATGTCATATAACTCCTTCTGAGTGTTGTCCTTTCTTTTCCATCAGTGTATTACATTCTACTGTAACCATTTCAGGTCCATACACTGATGTGAAACTAATCAGAATTATTTTGTCCTTCGAAGGACAGACTCTGAAACAAATATAGGGTGGTCCACATCTGTGGAACCATTCTTCTAAAGCAAAAACAAGTGTATAAACACAAATTTAAAGTCAGGTAGTGCGAGACAGGAGAGAAGGGAAAACTTATGAATCTACTTTCCCAACATGTGGCCCAGTTTGAATGCAACTCGTAAATTTTAAATGGAATGGGAGTCGTGTGATGCCTCATACAGATTGGGAATTACACAAGAAAAACAATGACGACTTTCATTCGAGCATAGTTTTATTCACATTTAAGTTATGTTGCATTGCTTGTTTTCAAAATTAGTATGGCTGAACCTGTGAGGTGCGGTGAGTGCTGTGTTTTGGACTCTTACTGAACGATACCAGATAAGTGGTTGATGTTGCTTCATCCACAGCTGTTTTCTATTGTCCAGCTTTCAGTTTACCTGCAACAGAGCTAGTTTCGTGGAATTTCACGAGAAGATTTAGCAAGGGGTTGTCTGTCTTTGGCGTTGGTTGAAACCTCCTGCCATAACACATGTGCTACTGTCTCCTGATATCAGGACAATCTCAATGTGTTCAGTTTGTGTTAACATGATCAGCATTCATATTGCCAGTATGGAAGAAAACATCAGTCATAACTTGAGAATGAATAAAGCTTTTCTCAGATGAAACGCTCCATTGTTTTTCTCACGTAATTCTCTAGCTCTCTGATGTATCACATGACTGGTTTTCCATTTGAAAGAAAAGAATTGCATCTAAGATAGCAACCTCCAAAATAGCAGTCATGTTGGTAATATACCCTCACAGGTTACCCTCCCCCTCTCTCTCCCATCTCATATTCACTGACTTTAAATTTTTGTTTATCCGTGTGTTTGTTTCAGAAGAGTAGTTCCACATCCATGGACCATCCTGTAGACGATTACTGTTGAAAAGGTGCTCTCTGGCTGTTCTTCATGGCCTCTTTGCTTTCTGTGTATTGGGTTGTCATACTTCTGACATTGATTTACATTTACTATAACAACTCACTCCTTACCTGGGCCATTGTGCATGTGTTTGTTTTTGTTTATTTGTATGGAAATTAAGATACAAATTCAGTTTTGATTATGTGCCTGTCTACTGGTCAACATGTCATCTTTATGGCAATCGATTACCTTTACTGCTTGCATTACTTTAATTTTATGTTCAATGGGCAGGTTTTGTTTTTCCAATATTTAACTGTATTTTCATATGTTTCTACAACAGTTTTAAAATCCAGCATTGAATTTAAACAATCATTAAGAAGGAAAGCCATAATGTTAACATTAGAGATGAACTGTTACATACCGTAAAAAAAGTTCTGCAGATAGGAAGAGGATGTGTGGATATGGAATGGAACCACACGATCAATTAAAAACAGGACAGGAAGTCTGAGAAGGAAATTATGACACCATATTCAACAACATAGATAATCTGCCTACTTCTACAATAATTAGCATTTACTACTCCTTCGAATACTGAACAAAATTTTAACTAACTGTAACACTGTTGCCAACAGTTAATGCTGATCCTGAGAATATTTGAACTATTTTATTAGTATGGTGTGGAAAATACTGGCAGAATGTAAAAAAAATTTGAGTTAAGGTAATAACACATCACATGGCAGAAGGTTTTAGTCATTGACAGACACACAAAGAAGGAACACCCTCTCCCTCACACTCTCTCCTTCCTCTGTTCTGTCACCCCCTCCCAATCTACTCTCCACATCATTGTCACTGTGCATGGCATGAACTCACTGGTTCCAGTGCCCGTGTGTTGAATTCTTAACCTGTGCAGCTGCTGCCTCTCCCTCCTATGTTCCTACCTGCCTCCCTCTGAACTATCACCCACCAATTTTCCAACTCTCCTGTCTGCTCTTTGCCTCCTTTCTCCCTTCTTCCACTCCACCTGACACAACCCCTCACACCAGTCTACCTGCCAAACTGCAGTGTCGATCTTTTGTATTCAGCTAGAACAATGTAGCTGTGCAGGTGTATGTGTAAGTATGTGTACTATAGTTCTAAAAAGAGTTTATCTGAAAACTAACACAGTTTTCAGTCTTGTTCAATTGCCTATTGATGACTCAATCAATGCCTCTACTATCTGGTGAGCTGTTACCTTTACCCCTAAATTATGTAGAGACTACTTTATTCAAAGTGTTGGGTCACAATTTTTTAAAAGCCATATAATTAATTTCCTTTAGTGAGGAACACATTCAGATCTGCATAATAACATGTACAAATCTTAAACAATTAGGCAACTCTACCAACAGGCTGAAATAATGCAAATAAGTCTCATTCAAAATTAGAATTTGTGTAAAACAGCAGCTCATTAAAATTCATGTTACGAATGCTCAGATTCATCATAACAGAGTCAGTTAGCATCGGATTGACAGAGTCTGTTAGCATCAGACTGGGTCTCCAGCAGCAGCTGCTTTCTAAAGTAACTATAAGTCATCAAATAAGAGTGTGAGCTAAAGTTAATGTTGGCTATTTTCAATAGGGTATGCAAATGGAAATCTGAGAGTGAACATTTGATGAAGATTTTGACATGGTGAGAACAGTTTGGAAATTGTGGATATTTGGGATGTATTTTGTGATTTCAGTCGAAACATTTTGACTGCAGAAATTTTCGATCAAGGTTTATATTCTTGGAATAGTATCTCTCTCAGTTTGGGAATTGCAGCAGTTTCATTGATAATGTTTTTCCTTCTGTTGCTCTTCATACTCAGCATCTAATAATGTCTCTGGGAATCGTGAGAAGTAGGTGGTGTCAAGCCTGTGAGCTACTGGATTTGCTAAGGTCACCACCATTCACAAAAGTCAAAGAAATTGTGGTAATTTATGAAGGTTGTCAGTAACAACAAAGGTAATATGCAGACACCCTTGGATGACAAAAGAACTAAAACTGAGCACAGCAAATTAAAAGCAGTTGTGCTGCAAAGGTAAATGAAGTACATATTAGAGTCAGTGAGATTGCAACAATACCAACAACAGCAATTTCAGACGTTTCTCAAACTTCAAACCAAAGATAATTTGTGCAGCTCTCCAAGCTAGTCTGTCCTGTGCAAGTCTCTTCATCTCTGCATCCTACATCCATTTGGACATACTTTCTTTTGTCAAGACTTGGTCTCCCACTACAATTTTTAGCCCCTTCACTTCCCTTAATTACCGATTTAACTATTCTTTGATGCCTCGGGACATATCCTATCAACTGATCCCTTCTTTGAGTAAGCTCTGCCATAAATTTCTTTTTCCTCTGTGTGGTTCAGTGTGTCATTATTAGCTATCCACATAACTTTCAACAATTTTCTGCAGCAGCATGTACTGTATCCAAAGCTTCAATTCTCTTCTGACCTGAGCTGTTGTTTACTCATGTTTTCCTTCTGTGCAAGGGTACATTCTAGACAAATACCTCCACAAAACACTTCTTAATAATTATATTTATTCACGACATCAACAAATTTCTCTGCTCCAAAAACACTTCTCTGATTACTGCCAGACAATTAGGTCACACTAACCCATGGTTCCTCAAGAGGGGGCAGCATCCTTTTTAGTAGTTGCAGCAGGGGTAGCAGTCTGAATTACTGGCTAATCTGGCCTTGTGAGATTAGTCAACATGGCCTTGCTGTGCTTGTACTGCAACATTTTACAAGTTGGAATGCAGAATGTTAGATGCCTTTAATCAGTTAGGCAGCGGAGAAAAACTTAAAAAGGGAAGTGAATAGGCAGAAGTTAGAAATAGTAGAATGGAATGGCAGGAAGAGCAGGACTTCTGGTCGGGTGAGTACAGAGTTATAAATACAAAATCAAATAGGCATAATGCAGGAGTAGATCTAATAATAGATAAGAAAACAGGAATACAGTTAAGCTACTACGAGCAGCTTAATGGATGTGTTGTTGTAACCAAGATAAACACAAAGCCAACATCTATCATAGTAGTGTAAGTTTATATATCAACTACATCTGCAGATGCAGATTGAAAGAATGTATGATAATATAGAGAAAATCACTCAGATAGTTAAAGGAGATGAAATTTTAATTGTGATAGGCGACTGGAATTCGGTAGTAGGAAAAGAAAGCAAACGAAAAATAGCAGTAGAAAATGGATTGGCGCAAAGGAAAGAAAGAGGAAGCCGCTTCGTAGAACTTTGTACAGATTATAATTTAATCATCAATAATGGCTAGTTTAACAATCCTGAAATGAGGTCCTGTAGGTGGAAGAGAGCTGGTGACAATGGAAGGTTTCTGATTAATTATACAATGGAAAGATAGATACAACGATGGTTTAAAAAGTTCTCGGAATCACCACGAGAGGTCAGCGCTAGCGCAACGAGTTGTTCATATTCATTGGACTGTCGCCTGTAAACATGTGCCATGTCAATGCTCTTTGAAGAGAGCTGTGGCAGTGACGTGGCTCTGTTATGGTTCCTGTGTAGTGATTTGCAAAGATGGAAAAAAAATCGAGATTCAAGCAGTAATTAAGTATGTCGTAAAAAAAAGAAAGAAAGCAAGCAAAGGACATTCAAGACGATTTCCAGAATACACTGGGAGACTCTGCTCCTTCATATTCAACTGTTACCAAGTGAACAAATGAATTTAAATTTGGTTGCGAGGGCTTCGATGATCCGCGCAGTGGTCGGCCAAGATCTTTCACTACTCCAGAGATCATTGCAAAAGTGCACAAAATGGTCATGGAGGATCGCCAATTGAAAGTGCGTGAAACTGCTCACGGTTGCTTGATGTCATCTGAACGGACATTTTAACTGAAGAATTAGAAATGAAAAACTTATCTGCTAGATGGGTGCTGAAACTCTTGACGCTGGATCAAAAACGCATGAGAATCGACATATCAGAACAATGTTTGGCCGACTTTAGGAGAAACGAACAAAATTTTTTGCGCCGGTTTTTGACCACAGATGAAACTTGGGTGCACTACTATACCCCAGAGACAAAACAACAGTCAAAGTAGTGGTGACATGCTGATTCTCGCCACCAAAGAAAGCAAAGACAATTTCTGCGGCAGAAAAGGTAATCGCATCAGAGCTCTGGGATGCAAAGGGGATTTTATTTGTAGATTATCTGCCCAATGGGCAAAAAATACTGGAGAATGTTATGCTAACCTCCTGGACAAATTGCAACAAAAGATACATGAAAAAAAAAGCCAGGTTTAGCAAGGAAGAAAGTCATATTCCATCAAGACAATGTGTGCCCACACACATGCGCCATCCCCACGGAAAAACTACACGAACTAAGGTATGTATTGTTGCTACACCCACCTTACTCATCTGATATGGCTCCATCAGACTTCCAGCTCTGCCCAACACTGAAAATTTTTCTTGGTGGAGAAGATTCACTTCAAAGAACTGATAGCCGGAGTTTACAACTATTTTGCAGGCCTGGAGGGAAACTCATTTTCGAGATGGAATCAAGTCGCTGGAACATCGTTGGCTCAAGAGCATTTGTCTACAAGGAGACTACATTGAAAAGTAAAAAAAGTTTCAGTGACATAAGTACTTTTGTTCTATTCTGTTAAACTGTAAAACACTTCACGGTGCACAGGTGAAGTCCTACTAAATTTGTTGGCTATGAACTGCACATTAAAACTGAAGGTATCTGTCTCAAGAGTAGGCTTGTATGGAAGTGAAATGTGGATGATAGACAATTCAGACAAGAAGCAGCTTTTGAAATATGATGCTATAGAAAAATGCTGGAAATTAGATGTAACTGAATAAGAGATGGAGAGGTACTGTACTGAATTAGGAAAAAAATAAATTTCTTGTTGCGTATGCATTGTGGAATGTCTATAACGTTTAACAACACACAGGGTTTGGCACTCCAAGCGGTCACTACTAACTTTTTATGCCCTTTATAGGAATGCTACAGTTGTGGGGCCTCTGGTGTCCCTCAAAGCTCGGCACTCCATCTGTGACTACGTCGCTCGGGCCTTAAACTGGTCCAGTAACCCACTACAATGCTTGGAGCAACAGATAACTCAGTGGAGTACTAGTCCAACCGTTACGCTCATTTTTTGTTTCCCACTCCGTCTGCAGCATTGTATTTTCTATCTGTGCCCCCATGCAAATACACAATTTCTGCTCTGTCTTTTGAGAGGTAATCATTTTTGTAGGTGGTCATGAATGAATTGCGAAGAATAGTCGAGTGTCCTCCCAAGGCAGACGTTTGTCTTCAGGGCGGGACCTTCGCTAGTACTTTCTCGATTTACACTGGGCGTTCGCCCAGAATGTGCCCGCAACCGCCTTCTGCCAACTAAGCATCAAATTGTGTCATTCTTGTGAGCGGGCGAAGCAAAGCAACACCTCCCCCCCCCCCTCTCCCCGCCCTCCCTAGTCTCTTTTTGCTCATTTATATGCTCGCAATACAGGCCCGAGATACCGTGAAGCAGGAGCGAAACGAGAGAAAACAACTGCTGACTGGCGATTGTCCAGACGAGAAATGGTGCTACATGTTTCCCAGCTGATGTAGGCATTGCTTCCAGTTTACTTTATAACCACTATTTCCGGCTTTTATCATTAAATACTTTTCCTCTAATGTGCTTTTGGCCATTATTCAATGCATCCATCACAGAATCAATCTTCCACAATACCAAGGAGTGTGAATCACAATGGAATTTCTTGAAATATTAAGACTGTGTGTCAGCTGATAAATTGAAAGAGGAGTTATTTTCTCTCTAACATTGCGTTTTGAGCGCTTCAAATAGCCTCATGGCTGCAGTCACAGTGTTTGTCTGGCAGTAGCTTCCTCCTGACCTTTACGTTTACAAAGCTTTTCTGCAGTCTTGTTGAACTGCACTTATCAGGGAAAGGATAAGGTGCAGAATGGCTTACCCACAGCCAAAGACGTTTTCGCAGGATGGATTTTTTGCTCTGCGGCAAAGTGTTTTTTTTTTTTTTTTGTAATGACATCATTTCGACCAGAAGTGCTAATACAGGAAGATATTGCAAAACAGGAGTGGGAAAGTGAATGAAGGAGGTACTGCTTCTTGTAGATACAGCCTGTATACAAGGTATCGTGGACCTTGATGTTCAGTCGACAAGGGCAGTTGGGCAAAGGTCTGGTTTGATTCTCGGTACAGTACTGAGCTCAAGTCGGTCAGGAATTTATGCCATCGGGTACATGCCATTTTATATAATCCGTTCATCATAAAAATAAACCAGATGTAAAGATTGTGCCATAAGTACTTCCGCCTCTGCTTGAATTTCGTTGGATTTAGTTTCATGCGGAGAGAAAGCCAAGCTGTGGCCAGTACAGTCAAGTACGATCATAAGGATACGTTCCGCAGCTCGTGGTCTTGCGGTAGCGTTCTCGCTTCCCGCGCACGGGGTCCCGGGCTCGATTCCCGACGGGGGATTTTCTTTGCCTCGTAATGACTGCATGTTGTGTGACCTTCATCATCATTGACACGCAAGTCGCCGAAGTGGCGTCAACTAAAGAGGACTTGGAATACGGCGGCCGAAATTCTCCGCATGGGGCCTCCCGGTCAACAATGCCGAATGATCATTTCATTTCATAAGGATATGTTGTATTACACGGACATAGATTGAGACAGCAACTTTAAACTTGGACAGCACTGGCGGTCCTACTAACCTGCAATGATGCGAGCAGTTGCAGTTCAGACGTAAAAAGAGATGAGCAAAGAAATAATATAGCTTCAAATGTCATTTGATTTATAATGAGAATGAAATATTTTTCTGAGCGAGTTATGTGTGATACAAAAGCATACTGTAGGGATTTCACAGTACTGTTGAATACTGAAGCCACTGGAGTTATTAATTAGACTGTTGTCTAGCAATCTCTTAGTTCCTTCCTTATGCGAATCCAAGAAACACATTTCAGTTCTGGAATTATTATGTGCAAGTGGAGGATACAGAGAAACCTTAAGGAAGGGGCGCTAAAGATATCTTGAGTTACCTCTACCTTTACCGTAATAATCAAGTTACATGCAAATTTTAAGAAAGTTTTATTTAAACTGATTGTACACATATATAAGACAATGCCAGCCACCTTATGATATAAAAAAAAGTTGCAATTGTGGTTCTCACCGTGCGGGCTGACTGGCGGGGGCGGCGCGGGTGGCAATGCGGTGGCCCCGCAGGGGGTGCGGGTGGGTGGCGCCTCGCGCCCTCTCCCCCCCCCCTCCCCTCCCCTCCGTATGTATCCTCAACTGTCTGCTACGCTGATAACGAGTCGATCAACAAAAAAGCCTACGAAACCAACCAAGCATAGCACTTTCTCCTTTTCTTTTATGACGTACCGTTCTATATATCGCCAACGTTCGAGAGTGACATGTGAAAAAGCTGCGTGTGTTAGTTCCAGTACCTCCGGCAGCTTAAGTCTTGGTATTTCTCGGGCCAAATGCCTTAAAATGGCTCCATATAACTTCTGTTGGTTCAAAATCGTTCAAATGGCTCTGAGCACTATGGGACTTAACATCTGTGGTCATCAGTCCCCTAGAACTTAGAACTACTTAAACCTAACTAACCTAAGGACATCACACACAACCATGCTCGAGGCAGGATTCAAACCTGCGACCGTAGCAGTCGCGCGGTTCCGGACTGCGCGCCTAGAACCGCTAGACCACCGCGGCCGGCTAAGTTCTGTTGGGTTCATATTGTAATGGACCAGTGGAAAATGTAAAAATGCAGCATTTGTATGGTGTGATCGATGCTGTGAAAATGATTGTTTTGCATGTTTCTACGACACATAAGCATCTGTGGTATAAAACAACGGACATAGTCCAGATAAAGAGTATTTGGTTTTTCAGTTTTGCCTTAATAAAGTAAACTGTTGTGTTTTCTTAATTTAAGCAACGTTTATTAACAGTCTTTCATAATATCGGCAATTAAGAATTTATATTTGAATTGAAACGGGAATTTCGCGTGCAATATGTATGGAACAGAATTGGGGGAAGAGGAGTTTGTGGCACAACTTGACAAAAAGAAGGGATCGGTTGGTAGGACATGTTCTGAGGCAGCAAGGAATCATCATTTAAGTATTGGAGGCCAGCGTGGAGGGTAAAAATCGTAGAGGGAGACCAAGAGATGAATACACTAAGCAGATTCCGAAGGATGTAGGCTGCAGTACGTACTGGGAGATGAAGCAGCTTGCACAGGATAGAGTAGTATGGAGAGCTCCATCAAACCAGTATCAGGACTGAAGACCACAACAACAACAACAATGACAACAATGTAATTAGAAACAAGAAGATGTCCATTATTCATAAAAATGACGATGAATTTTACAATTACGAGATGCAGGTATTTGAAATTGAGCGAGGAAAAAATGACTTTGGGAAGACTTGAACCAGCGGACCATGAACTGCAGTAAATTGTCATTCCATATCGCCGTCGATTCCGCTATGCATGCAAAAGGAGGTTGTATACAAACTGCATCTAACACAGTCTATCAAAAAGTTTTAAAGCCGATTAACTCTGTACATTTATGAAAAACATTAAGAACTACCTATTTCTCGGTACTTTTTAACCGTGTTCCACTACGGAACAGGAAGTAACCTCAGCCATTTTCATACTGTGCATCAACAGCGCGACAATCGGAGCACAACAGTGCAGAGGCACACGATTTTTGGAATAAAAACTACACAGCTGAAGCGTTGATGGCTGTTAACATATTTGAATATCTTAAAGTTTCATTTAACGTAATTGAGTAATAATGTATCTGTTATAGTGGAAGTGGAAGATTAGGTAAACCTTCACTACTGGATGTTGTGATATTCGCTATTTTTGGCTTAATTAAAACAGCAAATACGAGTAGTTAATACTTTCAGCCAGAAAGCAAATACTTGTTTGTAAATAATGATTAATGTATAATGAGGCGTCGCATAGCGACGGTGGAATTTTCTAAATAATGTAATTCGTCGTCTTTGGGTGGCAATATAAACAGAAAAGTACGGATGGATATGCGATCCTTCACTATTTTGTTCGCTGGAGAACAAATGAAGCCTTGAGCGCTAAAAAGACTTTTACTGTTTTTCTCGAGTAAGACGGACGCAGATTTGTGGCGGTCTGATCTAATTATTTTTACTAAATAAATAAAAACGTGTTCCGTCTAAGTTTTGAGTGAAGTGTAGGAAGAAGAACTGTTGTAACTTACCGTGACGAAGCACGAGCGACTCAAGAGGACAATGGCTATATAAAAGAGCGCTCAATGGACATGATATGGACATAAAAATCTACCGTCATTGTAGTATTAAGCTTAAGGTACGATACATGTTTTAGTTATAATAAATATTTGTTCTGGGAATACTGAATCATTTAGCAGTGCTCATTTCTATTATCTCCTCAGTATTATTTTCATTTTAATTATGCATTTTGCTAATATTACAGACTCCAAGATCAGCAGTCCAATGTGCGTGTTACATTGATAAAAAGAAAACTGTTTTATCGTCTTCTTGCATCAGCTTTAATATTGAATGTCTCTTTTGTGTGATGTTACAGTTGTTTTTGCGCCCTTAAGAACTTTCTGGTCCCTTAGGAAATTTTTTTTGTCATAACAATAACTTCACAACCGGGTATGACCGTATCTACGATCATGAAGTAATTAGAAAGACGATAACGCAACTTCTTAATCAATAGCACGCTAGTTGTGACTGCCTCAAGCCACGCGAAACCGCAAGTAAAAACTATTCACATCTCATAATGCAATATTTTATGACAATGGTCAATCCATGATTCTTACGCCAATTGTGATTGATAAAACAGTTAGTTAAATCTCAATTTCCAACTTTCCATTGAATAGCAACATCACTTCTATTTTGTAACATCACAATGTACACCATCCCTAAAATGATCAGTGAGAGCTTACAATAACTGAAAAAAACGCATCCATTTGTGAAGGTTAACCATCACTGTACTCGGCTAGGGAGTGTGTACAGTAGCATATTATCCACTACTATTCGCATCATGTAAGAAGGCGGCCCAATTTTCAGCCGTTCTGCGAATCGCCCTCCACTAGTCAGTGGCAGCCAATAACGTTCATTCTCTTTCTGGGCGGTTAGCAGTTACAGTTAATCTCGCTCCTACATGCTGCACTGTTGCCATACTTCCCGACAACCGAATTATTCATTCAACTGTTAATTGTTTTGTTTCCTTTTTTTTTTTTTTTTTTTTTGCAGCAGTATTGCTGTCAATGTGTATCTGCAAATGTTTAAGTTCGATTAAAAAAAAGTCAGGCGACGTCAACAAATGTGAAGTGCTTCACAATAATGCGAGGTGGATTATTTGCCGCATTTATAACTTTTTAAAACTGAATTTGAAAGCAGGTCTCTGACTGTGGACATTTGAAAACACAAGAATGGACTGCAGAACCGTGTGATGTCGGCAAGAGAATTGTAAAAAGAATTGTGAACGAAAGTGTCAGACCTGTAGGAACAATAGAAACAGTTGGTTTTGTGACGCCTTGAAAGCATCGAAATCGCAAGGAACCTGTAACACAAATGGATGGTTTTAACAACGATGTTTTAAAGTGCACGTTCTTTGCCCACTCTCTGCTGCCACGCGCATGCGCAGTTCTCATCCCTCCCATGCTTCCTTTCCGCTCCGCTTCTATGTGCGGAAGCGCCGTTCCAGGTGACGCGGACCTTAGTGGAACTTTAGCATCGCTGCTCCCGGGTTTTAACGGTGAGTCGAGCAATGCTACCTCGCATCAGCATAAAGGTAAATGTTGTCAGCTCGTTATTGTTATGTTATACAGCAGTGTAATTATGATTGACAGTAGTGCAGTTACAGTAGTGCAGATGTGGTTGACAGTAGTGCAGTTTCGGTTCACATCAGTTTTTGATTGAATCAGTGAAGTTCTACGAACATCTTAGAGTGGAACGAGGAAATCTCAGTTACAATTCTGTCTTCAAGGACAGAGAAAGTACGAGTCACTTATCAGCAAGGCTAAATCACAAAAATCTGGACGAAAGCGGGACGGCAACGACTACAAGTTTTTGAAGCGATGTGAAGTGCTGGAAGTGAATGGAGTAACCAAATTAATACAACTTGTAACTGAAGAAGGTAAGATTAAATACTACCTTTATGATGAAGAACTGTACGATATTCTGCATGCTGCTCATGTAACGACTGGCTACGGTGCCCACAACCGAATGATGAAATGCATGAAGTCAAAGTTCTGTAATATAACATACAGAGATGTCCAAATGTATCTTAGTTGGTGTGAGCCTTGTTTACAAAAGTAAAAAGTCACAAAAAATTGAATATTAGTGAAGCCAGAGATGTTCAAGGAGGTAAATTCCAGATGTCAAGTTGATCTCATATCACCTCACTAACTTCGTTGTTCTCAGGCTGCTGAAGTCCAAAACAGCTGGAGAGGTATGTGATAACATTATTGGCATTTTTACATTGTTAGGAACTCCCTCAGTATTGCTCTCTGACAATGATAGAGAGAGTTCATTAACAGAATAGTGAGCATCTTAACTGAACTATGGCCCAATTTTAAGATTGTCCACAGTAAACCTAGACACAGTTAGAGTCAAGGCAGCGAAGGGAGAGCAAATCAAGACATAGAAAATATGCTAACTACACGGATGCAGGAACACAACACCGCTGAGTGGAGCCGTGCATTAAGGTATGAGCAGTTAATGAAGAATAGCACTGTAAATTTCGGAATTAAAAGATCTCCGTACGAAGTGATGTTTGGTTGCCCTCCTAAACATGGTTTGTCTTCAACAAGTTTACCTCCTGAAGCACTGATGAACATTCACTCTGAGGATGACCATGAAAATATAATTAATCAAGTGGGTGTTAGCAGTGAGACAGGGACTGAAATGTCGCAGGATAATGATCGCAGTAAATCTCCACTGAAATAGGATAACATCCCAATGGGAGCAGAGGTTGAGAACAGACAGAAAGCCCGCATCTCGTGGTCGTGCGGTAGCGTTCTCGCTTCCCACGCCCGGGTTCGATTCCCGGCGGGGTCAGGGATTTTCTCTGCCTCGTGATGGCTGGGTGTTGTGTGCTGTCCTTAGGTTAGTTAGGTTTAAGTAGTTCTAAGTTCTAGGGGACTTATGACCACAGCAGTTGAGTCCCATAGTGCTCAGAGCCATTTGAACCATTTGAACAGACAGAAAGAAAGTATTCCTGACAATAATTACTACTGCATGACTGATTTAGACGCGTCAGATTATGCTATTACAAAACACAAAAATGAAGTGTACAAGTGCTTAGAAGATCAAGAGCAAAGAATGTGTAGTGTTCAGATCGCTGCTTTCCAAAAGTGGAAAAGCGCTGTACTGTGAGAGTTCCAGTTCCCGACTTCGACAGAAGAAGAGGAGATGCTGCTAGGTCGATCCTGTGTGTCGTCTCGAGACAACGGCCGATGCTTCTACCGAATTGGGACGAGAGATGGTGTGCTGAGCCAACTATACGCATGATAATAAATTGTTTGTTTTTAAGCAATTGTGGAAGGGACGATACGATATGCCACTGCGACTACAACTACAACATTTTGTTTCAGGTCCCAGTTCAGTAATTGCCCTGTGAGAATAATCTCAGAGGAGGAAGTTACAGCAGAGGAAACTGTTGTCCCGAGGACAGCTGCGACGTCTCAGTCGATGGGAAGCGGCCCGGGACTCCTCAAATGCAACTGCCGGCAAAAATGTCAGACTCTGAGATGCTTTTGAAAAACAAAAATTTGTTGTGCAACTCAAAGTGCCATGGTGCACATCCTTGCTGCAATAAATGAATTTTACATGTTGTGACTATGTTTTTAAACTACAGGTGATAAATGCAAGTTCCGAAGTATGATTGCTTTGTTACTGGAGCCATGGTTCACATTCCTTACCTCTTGGCACCGAAGGTACACATTATTCACTAGTGATAGTGCACTATCCCTAGTTAATGTGTATTGTTTGACAGAACTGGAGTCAGTGATCCACTTTCAGTGAATGTGAAGGTGCACTATCACCACTGATGGTATACTTTCCCTGAAAATTCCACTTCCAATGCAGGTCCACAAAGCCCAGTGGCATACTTTGAAGCCTGCAAACACCGCAGTACAACAATCGCACAATGAGATGGGGGCAGGTGAAACCTTAGCAGAGATCTTTCAGGATGGAAGTCTTTATCACAGACAAAAGACGAGTCCATCCCGTAGTTTTTATACATTCATTCCGCAGTGTATTGCCTACGTCATGGAATGAGAGGCAGAGAATAAAATTCATTGTCTTACATATACAAGGAGACGGTGTCTTATAGGCTACTGAAGTCACAGAGAACTATGTACATTATGAGCAATTCGAAAAGGCTCTTCTTACTATGTACTGCGCAGTGGGCATACAAGAACGCCGTAGAAATCAAGTCTTCGGCCCAGAAATTTACAACCCAAATCAGGGTGGATTTAGGAAGTATTTCGAAAAATACATTAATTTAACGAGACACTGAGACGAGCTGGTCGCGCACAATGCTGTATTATGCATCTTGAAACAAAGTTGCCTGTGCACATAAGGGAAAAGTTAATAACAGTCCTTGATTTTGACCTTGAACACTTTTTGTCAGTGCCGGCTACCATGGATCTAACACAAGAAAATGTGAAAAGCTGCACTGGTAACTAGGGCTCACAGTCCGTGAGTAAGAACAGACATGGCCGCAGTAATACCAGGTCGCAGAGTAATAGCGGCACAACGCAAACTGCGGACAGACATTCTTTCAAAGGCAGACACGAAATAATAGTCGGTACCATCCCGATTATCAAAATAGTCGAAAAGGGAATTGACATAACAATAATAGGAGTCTAGGTCACAATAATCAGTCGTTGCAAAGAAATCAAGGGGAAGGTACGCATGTAGACCAAAACAGGAATAACTATAATCAGGACATCCGGATAATTGAGGAAATTGAAGCGTCAGCAATGATAACGTCTGGGGCGTCAAACTAAATGCGACTATATCGAGCTTCCTTGTGGCAGCTGTGGGACAGAATGGAGGCAATAGTTTGAATGAACAGATAAACATGCTCCGATATAACGGATGAGTCTGACAGCCGTCAAGAGCTATTTAACGAAGTAGACAATAATACTGAAAGTCCCTCGGAGTGTGTACAAGCCGCTGTTCAAGCAGTTGTGGGAGGTACTGGCACGGCATTGATTTTAGACACTGGTGCAAGCGGAAACGTGATAGAAGCTAATTTCTTTAAGAAAATAGCACAGTCTGCAAAGATTCCGACTTTGCCAGTTCAAAACTGCGTGGTATCCGGTGCTACTGGCGCCAGAGGCCAGAAACGTTACAGGCACCGATAGGTGCAGAATTCGAGAACGGAACGGATCAATGCGGGCTTCTCGTCGTGAAAAATTTAACCGTGTCCTGTCCTGTAGGCATGGAATTCATGCAGGAACGGAACGTGAAGATCGAACTCCCGCATGGGAAATAACATTTAAAGTTAGGAGGTGTGGAGTTTATTTTGAATCTGATAAAGGCAAAAACGAAACACAGCAGACTGTGGCAAGGAATACGAGTGAAAATTATTAAGAATAGAGTGCCTTCAGTGCAAGGCCACCCACAGTACACGAAGCTTGCACCTGGACTAAAGAACAGTGGGAAAATCGGAATAGATTCTTCGCTCATACAAAGCAAATCCGACGAGGCGAAAACCTTATCTGACAAACAGAATGAAGTGTATTACTGGAGAAATATGCCCAGGTATTTTCATTAAAGCCTGGCGTGATTAAGGATTATGTTTACCAGATGGAAGTCAAACCGCATAAAACTTACTGACAAGTTACCTTTTCCGTCCCGTGGTCAAAAAGGGAGGCTGTCAAACAGGAACTCCAGAAAATAATACAGTGGCGTGTTAATAGAGCCTTTGCAGCCCATTATTAGTTTCAGACAAGGGAGGAGGAAGGGTGCGCCTTGTTCTTGAAGCCAGATCTATCAACAAAATAATTGTTCCGGTAAGAGCCGGGCCAGAATTTTTGTTATCGCCAAAAAGATCTGAAGAAATATTTTCAGTAATTTTCAGTAAGGATGTTTGCCCTGATGTCAAAGTATTTTACTTTTTATATTTTATCTACCCCCCCCCCCCTCCCTCCCCAATGAACCATGGACCTTGCCGTTGGTGGGGAGGCTTGCGTGCCTCAGCGATACAGATAGCCGTACCATAGGTGCAACCACAGCGGAGGGGTATCTGTTGAGAGGCCAGACAAACGTGTGGTTCCTGAAGAGGGGCAGCAGCCTTTTCAGTAGTTGTATGGGAAACAGTCTGGATGATTGACTGATCTGGCCTTGTAACACTAACCAAAACGGCCTTGCTGTGCTGGTACTGTGAACGGCTTAAAGCGAGGGGAAACCACAGCCGTAATTTTTCCCGAGGGCATGCAGCTTTACTGTATGGTTAAATGATGATGGCATCCTCTTGGGTAAAATATTCCGGAGGTAAAATAGTCCGCCATTCGGATCTCCGGGCGGGGACTACTCAAGAGGATGTCGTTATCATGAGAAAGAAAACTGGCGTTCTACGGATCTGAGCGTGGAATGTCAGATCCCTTAATCGGGCAGGTAGGTTAGAAAATTTAAAAAGGGAAATGGATAGGTTAAAGTTAGATATAGTGGGAATTAGTGAAGTTCGATGGCAGGAGGAACAAGACTTCTGGTCAGGTGAATACAGGGTTATAAATACAAAATCAAATAGGGGTAATGCAGGAGTAGGTTTGATAATGAATAAAAAAATAGGAGTGCGGGTAAGCTACTACAAACAGTATAGTGAACATATTATAGTGGCCAAGATAGACCCGAAGCCCATGCCTACTACAGTAGTACAAGTTTATATGCCAACTAGCTCTGCAGATGACGAAGAAATTGAACAAATGTATGATGAGATAAAAGAAATTATTCAGGTAGTGTACGGAGATGAAAATTTAATAGTCATGGGTGACTGGAATCCGACAGTAGGAAAAGGGAGAGAAGGAAACATAGTAGGTGAATATGGATTGGGGCTAAGAAATGAAAGAGGAAGCCGTCTGTTAGAATTTTGCACAGAGCCTAACTTAATCATAGCTAACACTTGGTTCAAGAATCATGAAAGAAGGTTGTATAGATGGAAGAATCCTGCAGACACTAAAAGGAATCAGATAGATTATATAATGGTAAGACAGAGATTTAGGAACCAGGTTTTAAATTGTAGGACATTTCCAGGGGCAGATGTGGACTCTGACCACAATCTATTGGTTATGAACTGTAGATTAAAACTGAAGAAACTGAAAAAAGGTGGGAATTTAAGGAGACGGGACGTGGATAAACTGACTAAACCAGAAGTTGTACAGAGTTTCAGGGAGAGCATGAGGGAACAACTGATACGAATGGGGGAAAGAAATACAGTAGAAGAAGAATGGGTAGCTTTGAGGGATGCAATAGTGAAGGCAGCAGAGGATCAAGTAGGTAAAAAGACGAGGGCTACTAGAAATCCTTGGGTAACAGAAGAAATATTGAACTTAACTGATGAAAGGAGAAAATATAAAAATGCAGTAAATGAAGCAGGCAAAAAGGAATACAAACGTCTCAAAAATGAGATCGACAGGAAGTGCAAAATGGCTAAGCAGGGATGGCTAGAGGACAAATGTAAGGATGTAGAGGCTTATCTCACCAGGGGTAAGATAGATACTGCCTACAGAAAAATTAAAGAGACCTTTGGAGAAAAGAGAACCATTTGTATGAGTATCAAGAGCTCAGATGGAAACCCAGTTCTAAGCAAAGAAGGGAAAGGAGATAAATGGAAGGAGTATATAGAGGGTCTATACAAGGGCGATATACTTGAGGCGAATATTACGGAAATGGAATAGAATGTAGATGAAGATGAAATGGGAGATATGATACTGCGTGAAGAGTTTGACAGAGCACTGAAAGACCTGAGTCGAAACAAGGCCCCGGGAGTAGACAACATTCCATTAGAACTACTGACAGCCTTGGGAGAGCCAGTCCTGACAAAACTCTACCGTCTGGTGAGCAAGATATGTGAGACAGGCGAGATACCCTAAGACTTCAAGAAAAATATAACAATTCCTATCCCAAAGAATGCAGGTGTTGACAGATCAGTTTAATAAGTCACGGCTGCAAAATTCTAACGTGAATTCTTTACAGACGAATGGAAGAACTAGTAGAAGCCGACCTCCAGGAAGACCAGTTTGGATTCCTTAGAAATATTGGAACACGTGAGGCAATACTGACCCTACGACTTACCTTAGAAGAGAGATTAAGGAAAGGCAAACCTACGTTTCTAGCATTTGTAGACTTAGAGAAAGCTTTTGACAATGTGGACTGGAATACTCTCTTTCAAATACAGGGAGCGAAAGGCTATTTACAATTTGTACAGAAATCAGATGGCAGTTATAAGAGTCAAGGGGCATGAAAGGGAAGCAGTGGTTGGGAAGGGAGTGAGACAGGGTTGTAGCCTATCCATGATGTTATTCAATCTGTATATTGAGCAAGCAGTGAAGGAAACAAAAGAAAAATTCGGAGTAGGTATTAAAATCCATGGAGAAGAAATAAAAACTTTGAGGTTCGCCGATGACATTGTAATTCTGTCAGAGACAGTAAAGGACTTGGAAGAGTAGTTGAACGGAATGGTCAGTGTCTTGAAGGGAGGATATAAGATGAACATCAACAAAAGCAAAACGAGGATAATGGAATGTAATCGTATTAAGTCGAGTGATGCTGAGGGAATTAGATTAGGAAATGAGACACTTAAAGTAGTAAAGGAGTTTTGCTATTTGGGGAGCAAAATAACTGATGATGGTCGAAGTAGAGAGGAAATAAAATGTAGGCTGGCAATGGCAAGGAAAGCGTTTCTGAAGAAGACAAATTTGTTAACATCGAACATAGATTTAAGTGTCAGGAAGTCGTTTCTGACAGTATTTGTATGGAGTGTAGCCATGTATGGAAGTGAAACATGGACGATAAATAGTTTACACAAGAAGAGAATAGAAGCTTTCGAAATGTGGTGCTACAGAAGAATGCTGAAGATTAGATGGGTAGATCACATAACTAATGAGGAAGTATTGAATAGAATTGGGGATAAGAGGAGTTTGTGGGATAACTAGACTAGAAGAAGGGATAGCTTGGTAGGACACGTTGTGAGGCATCAAGGGATCACCAATTTAGTATTGGAGGGGAGCGCGGAAGGTAAAAATCGTAGAGGAGGACCAAGAGATGAATACACTAAGGAGATTTAGAAAGATGTAGGTTGCAGTAGGTACTGGGAGATGAAGAAGTTTGCACAGGATAGAGTAGCATGGAGAGCTGCATCGAACCAGTCTCAGGACTGAGGACCACAACAACAACAACATTTTATCTACCACTCTGTATTGTGAATGTATACACTTTTCGAAGTTTTATGCTGAACCTGTCATACTATGAAAGTGTATTGCGCAATGATGAATGAGTACTAGTGTACCAAAACTAATGGACGTAAATACTACCAGATTATTTATACGTAGCAGTAGAAGACGCATAAAACTACTGACATCTGTTTGACATTAGAAGCAGTAATGATCTTTTAGTTTTAAGTATAATGTAAGTAGAAGTTAGGAAATTTTTCTATGTGTTTTCATAAAAGTATGTTTATGTTGTCCAAAGTGACTATGTAATGAGAAAGTATCCCACTACAGCACTAGAATTGTGAAATACGAAAATGAGGGCTGAGTATTTTGGCAGTGAAAAGATTATTTTCAGTATCAGTTCTATGAAGTCTATAAGTGACAAGTTTGTTATGGAAGACATTTCTGTGTAGTTCATTTAAAGTATAGGATTAAAGAAAGTAATGAATAAAAGTCACATAAGAACTAAAGCTAGGTTTTTATAATTTGTTAGCTAGTACAACTATAAACAGATGAACTGTTTCTGGCAACTACCTGTATATAGAGCAAGAGACAGTAATATTCAGTGTAACTGGTTACACTGGTTCCTTCTGAGTATCAAAAGGTGTGAGACAGGGTTGTGTCCTGTCCCCACAGCTGTACAACATCTACGCAGAACAAAACATGTCATTGGAAAAGCTCTCGATGGTCGGAGCAAAGGCATCTCAGTTGGTGGGAGAACTATCAACAACCTCTGTTTTGCTGGTGACACTGTGCTTTCAGCCAACAGCGAAGATGAACTTGCTGAGCAACTAACAAGGATAAAGGACATTAGTATAGCATATGGATTAGTCATCAACCTCAGCAAGTCCAAGCCCATGACAACTGATCAAGAAGAAGAGTTCCAGCTCACAGGCCGATTGAAGGAACTAGAAGTCGTGCATTCCTTCATCTATCTTGGTTCAACCATCTGCAGCACGAGAAGTTGTGAAGATGAGATAAGAAGACGGATCACGCTAGGGCGAGTGGCTATGAAGAAGCTCAAAATGGCTCTGAGCACTATGGGACTTAACTTCTGTGGTCATCAGTCCCCTAGAACTTAGAACTACTTAAACCTAACTAGCCTAAGAACATCACATACATCCATGCCCGAGGCAGGATTCGAACCTGCGACCGTAGTGGTCGCGCGGTTCCAGACTGTAGCGCCTAGAACCGCTCGGCCACGAAGAAGCTCACCAAGATCTGGCAGAGCAGAACAATAACAACTGGCACAAAGATCCAGCTAGTTGAAACACTCGTGTTTTCTGTCTTCTTTTATGGTTGCAAAACATGTACACTTAAGACCAGACACAAACAGTGCATTGATGCGTTTGAGCTTTGGTTCTGGCGTAGGATGCTACGCATAAAATGGACCAAAAGAGGAACAAATGTGTCCATTATTGAACAACTCGATATCTCCAGACGCCTTTCTTCTCGAGTAACCGAAAAAATTCTCCAGCTCTTTGGCCATATTGTGAGAAGAGATGGAGACAATCTATAGAAAATAATCTTGCAAGGAAAGATAGAGGGCACGAGACCAAGAGGAAGAGCAGCGAGCAGATGGACAGACCAGATCAAGACGATCTCCGGCCTACCTCATCAGCAGCCACTAAGAGAGGCTGGCAACCGTCCGGTGTGGAGACACGTGGTCAATGGGGTCACGACGCTCAGTAATGGGCACAATGACTGCTGATGATGAGTTACCGTGGAGTAAACATTTTTTTTTTCAAGTTTAATTCCTATATCATAAATATGTGATGTACTTATACATCGAATACTACCACTCTAAGAACAGTTAGTTAAACCTGGTAGTAAACTGAGCGAATTCTCTGGTCACACTTGTGCTATAAGAGTGACACTAAATTGAACTGGCCATTTATTGAAGGGAAGATGTACAGGCGATGCAATAACTATACTCAAACTGTAATAGTAGCATGTAAGCAGCATGAAGGACAGCATTGCTAGTTGATAACTAAAGCAGAAGCCATTACAATGTGCGACTCGACTGATATTTTATTTTGTATGTAAATATTTATGTGTATGCTAATCTCTTATTTATCTATTTAATGTGAGTTGATAGGAATTCTATTTTGAATTAGAGAACTGCTATGCAAAGGTATTCTGACACAATTTAATCAGCATGATCCATTATGTGTTAAATGATGTGAGACCATGAGTTATGCGAGTTTATGCGGAGCAGGAGTTAGATTTCTGCCACATGCGATTTCGGAGGCATGTATTAATTTAGTGATCGCGGTCTGTGTTGCTTGGATTTTGTTGTGCTTTGCTCTTTGCCGATCCATATCTAGAATAGGATTATTTCATGGGTACATGGTAACACGGCGATAACCTAGGTAATGATACTCAACCTGTGAAATCTAAAATGAGGGAAGTAAAGAATTTTGTGAACATCAGGCCACGAGAAATGCATTGTAACAAATACATCTAACATACCAAAAACACACGAGCGACACATTATTCGTGTAAAGTACGCCATTTGTAAGAAAGATTGATGTAAAAACTATATCAGTTAATTTGTACAAAAAGTACGTGCGACCCAGAGAACGAATAGATCTGGTGGGTAAGAAAAGGGGACTTTCTTATTTGTGGGCGTTTCTGTAAGTGAAGATTGTGACGTGAACTGGTGGACAATGGTCGCAATAGGACACTCGAGCAAGTGATATTGTGAATCCAAAATATATAAAGTAAATAAGTGTTACGTGAAGTGAACAGTTTAAATGTCCGACTCACCAATGTAAACTGCAAACCAGCCAAGGCAGGGAGAAGTACTGTGCACATGACTTTGTCTTCGATGTGTATACGCACGTTGATGCAAGTATCCGCACACAAAAGTGACTTGGTGAACTTATAAAAGGTATGAAACTTCCTGGCAGATTAAAACTGTGTGCCCGACCGAGACTCGAACTCGGGACCTTTGCCTTTCGCAGGCAAGTGCTCTACCATCTGAGCTACCGAAGCACGACTCACGCCTGGTACTCACAGCTTTACTTCTGCCAGTATTATTGCACTGACGAGGTAATAGACAAGTAAAAATACCGATTCGTCAATAACAAACAACGTGTGAAAGCGTGATTAATTGTCGCCGTACACAAACTCTGCAATTATACACTGAGTGGTTTTTATTTATGTAACAACTCTAAGCAGTGACTCTACAGAGACGTTATTGAAATGCCTGTGGTGAATACTAAAAAGCATAAACGAGTACCGAGTACTGTTTGTTGTCGAACTCAGTGGACAAGAACTTTGACTCACTTACAAGGGAAACTCCACGTCGCACCCCCCCCCCCCCCCCCCCCCCCTCAGATTTAGTGGTAAGTTGGCCTATTGGATACTCCATCAAAAACTGAACACATATCAAGTACGAAAACAGGAAGAAGGTGTACTGAACTGTGGGAGAAAGAAGAAAAATAGGAACGGTGAATGGTCCAAATTTAATATGTGTAATAGCGAGAAACGTTAATAGTCGTCGTGACGTGGTTCTGTGATCACGGTGGAGGATTCCGACGCGAGAGATTCAATTTTTTTTTTTTTTATTCCCCGTCACAAAGTTACGAACTTTCCGTCCGGTCACTGACGTGTCTGTTCGCGGTATTCAATTATGTGTCGTGGCGTAATGTCAGTTTGCAACAGCGACGTGTAACATAGGGACGTCGAGACGTACGCGCCTCCTATTTGTACTGCGCAGGTGCCACATGTTATGCCTCTTACGTTCCGTTTTGGAAGTTTTGACTCTTGAATTCCTCTTGTGTAACATAGGTCACACCCCTTTATTTGTTATTTTCATTTCTGTGAGAGGTCTATGCGGCATCTCGCCTGCTCTCGCTATTCGTCACGTTTACTTGCGACAGTAATATATTTTTACCACATAACTTATATTCTGTGATGAATAATTAATAGAATATGCCCCAAAAGCTTAATTAAGCCTAAATACATAATTTCTCTGTGTAAACAAAGTAAGGAGAAATGGTCATGATTTAAGATAGGGCATGCGGGCAAGATAATTACGCAAACTGCGTAATTTTGAGATCGGTCACTGGTCCCTAAACAATGCCATCGGTCAGTGTTCTTGACGGTCTGATGGGAATCTGCTGCTGGATGAAGTTTCATTATTAACAAAAAAAATCTATCCACCATTCAGAGGCCTTGTCGCCAGCAGAGGTGATTATAGAGTGTTCTACAACACAATTTTTTAAACATCGGTAATATTATATAGAAATGGGAAGACTGCGGGCTATTAATGCTTTGTGTCTGACCGAAGCCACTGATAATAATAATAATAATAATAATAATAATAATGTGTACAGCACTATGGTAGCCCTTATGAAGTTAGTGCTGTGTCGTGCCTCAATTAATTCATTTGTCTGTTTCGAAGCGAGCAATGAAGCAATTTCTGCACTACTGCAGGTTCTATCCACAACTTGGAGGAGACATTTTCTGAAGATATTTAGTATGTGTTACGTATACGTCTCACTTTTATCACAGCGATGCACGGGATAAAGCGCAACGTGTGTGGTGGGTGGACTATGTGAGAAACTTGTAACCTCCACCGCATTAATGCTACTAATTGAGAAAAAGTCATTATTGATAATTTATAGAATCAGTATCAGAGTCTTACAAAGTTGTGCTAGTAGTGACGACCTTTCGAAAATAATTTAGTTTCATGACTGAAACAGAATCGAATCGTTTAGTTATCCCTCTGAAAATTTCATTTTACCCCTCAGGTAGTAATTACTCCCAAGATGAGAACCACACGTAATATTAGCCACTTACCAAACATTTAACGAGCACTAATGACAACAAGGCGCTTGACAATGTGACCGCCATTTCCTTGCAACACTGAGTGCAAGAACAGATTATTAATCACAGCCATTGTGACTGTCCTCTAAATTTCAGCTAGATTTCCGAAGTCAGTTCAAATGTAATGAGTCAGCTAGAAGCTGAAATCTAATGCATGATCAGTGGAAGCAGTTAACTGGATTTAAAATAAAGTGCTACGAGTCGTACCATTTCCATCTACAAGTGTACAAGTGTCTTGATTCGCAGTGGTAACAAGAGATCTCATAGATGTCATTCACAGAGTGTCTCTGCTCCTTCGAAACTATGCAGTTACAATAAGGAAAACGATTCGAATGTAATCAAAATACATTCTTTTTTCGTATCTTCCTCTGTTCCTACCAGCAACATTAGTTCTAAACGCAAAACCAAAGTTCGTAAATATCAACTTGATTACCTGACGTCAGACCTTACCAGCATTCTTTTGAAAAATGAGCAACGACCACAATAAGTTCTTTGTTTGGAGATTTTACCCGACGACACCCCGAAGTCTATAAAACTAAAGAGACACTTGCAGACAAAACATCCAGACCATGCAGCAACTAAAAGGAACTCTCAGATTTCTCAGAAACAGGTATCAACTCCTAAGAAAGCCTTAAGAGCATCCTTGGAGGTATCCTACGTGTATGCAAAATCCAAATCATCACACATTATTGGTGAGAAATTATTTCTTCCCGCAGCCGTCAAAATGTGCAAAATCTTGCACAGAGAAAGGTTTGGCGAGTATCGGAAATAGATGTTACTCTCAGATCGTCATATTGAGCAGTAGAAACTGACGTAAGAAAATCAATTGCTTCATGAGAGCCCAAAATTCGCTCCACAACTTGATCACAGTATTGATATCGGAAATCTTTTCTAGCTTCTTCTTTTGTACGCTATTGTTGTGAAAATGAAATACACGAGGACTTTCTCTTTTGTAAAGCTCTCGAACGGTGGACTATAGGTGGAGACAATTATTTTCTTTCTTGTGAATTCCTCTTTTGCTGATAACAATCTGTCATGGACTAACTGTGTTGGTATCTATACCGATGAAGCGGCAGCATTTACTGGAACTAAAAAGAAGTTCATGGCAAGGTGTGTGCTATTTCTCCTTCTATGAAATGACCACATTGTATGATACATGGAAGGGCATCAGGTTCTTATAAAACCGGTAGTCAGTAAGTGCTGAGCAATGCTGTCAGGGGCATATATTTTGTGAAAGCACAAGCTTTAAGCTGTAGGCTATTTTCCATTCTTTCCGAGTATGTGCGTTCTGCTCATGTTTGATTCTATTGTACATGAAGGTACATTGGTTTATCATGGTACGTTAAAGTGACCAGACGTCATGATTTGGCTGGGACAGTTCCGGATTTTGGAGTCTTGTACCCCCCTGTCCCGACCGGGTTCAGCCGGGACGCTTAAATGTTCCGGTTTTTACAAATGAAATCCAAGTCTCGGTCATGGGATGTTTCAACATGTAACTTCCCACATTTTTAGCATAGTAGAAGTGTTTTACACTTTATTTCCATATCGTATCCCAAACCCAACATACCACATTATAGAATGCGTTTACACGACCTGTCCGTTGGCGAGTTCAAGTTCAAGATCTTCAATAATACTTGCGCTGAAGTTGGTATTACTGAGCTGGATTTCCCTAGCGGTAGCCCTTTCGTGATTGTTTTGTTGGCGTGAGTATTGTAGCGCATACAGATTGTAACCAGCTCCGCAATGCCCGAACGTCGCTGCGTTTTCAGTCCCGAACTTCAAGGTAAGTAGCCGTATTCATAATTCAGTGTCATAAACAGTGTGGTATCTCTGCTTTTAATTAACCTCAACTACTGTGGATTGTCTCTCAGAGCACAACACATTTTTTCTATTGTGATACATGACACACCCACGAAAAGGGCTCTTCCTATTGGATGTGATGCATGGATGCCACAACTCTATAGACTATTACTGCACATTTTTCATTTTTAACCGGCGACGCAAACAGAGGAGTGTTACAAGTTTAACTTGTGTTTGTGCGTCTATGCCAGTAGCGTCACAACTTCCAAACGAAAGGTCCGATTTTAATGCAGTTTTTTTTATTTGACAGCTGGTTTAATCAGAATGGTTCTTAGCTATACTCCTTGAAAGTTTGTACAGTCTTCCAAATTTCACCAGCTGAATTTTAAGTAAAAATGTTTTACGCTAGCTCCCCTGATAACAGATATACAATACGATTCATAAGAGCTACAACAAGTTACGTAGTGTCAGATTGCAGAGCTTAACACGTTGCCTGCCAACTACGGGTTATCTCGTTGGAACTGCGAGTTAACTCTTAGGAAACGAGCTTCTGCATAAAGCCAGATACAAAAACATTCGTAGCAAACACGTGTGATTTACAGGTTTTGGGCGTCAGGAACAGGTATAGTCAGTGTGAAACAGAATTTTTATTTTCCCACTTGGAATAAAGTAAGAGAAAAGAGCACACAAAAATTCATAGAAATATTTTAGTTTCAGACGAGAAAAATGGCTCTAAGCACTATGGGACTTAACATCTGAGGTCATCAGTCCTCTAGACTGAGAACTACTTAAACCTAACTAACCTAAGGGCATCACACACATCCATGCCCGAGGCAGGATTCGAACCTGCGACCTTAGCAGCAGCGCGGTTCCGGAACGAAGCGACTAGAACCGCTTGGGTCACATCGGCCGGCCAGTTTGAGACGAAAAATTAATACTGTTTGTCGCTAATGGTAATGGAAACAAAGGTCTATTTTAATTGTTAATATGTCTTATTATTATCAGTTGCGTTATCGCCTTATTTGATTGCTACTGACATGTGTTGTTGACATGTGATGGTGTCACCTGGACCGCGCTTCATGAACTACGCACCTGTTTTCGTCATTTCAGTACAAAATGTGTTCGCAATAATGTGCAATTTTACACACTCTAAGTTCGATGAAATTTTTAGTCAGTGGATGGAGAATGATGTCAGTGACATAGAACAAGTAGTAGACAAAGAAAGTAACGATTTGTCAATAGCCAGTCTTCAGAATTCTGCTAACGAACAAGAGGACCATTCAGAGGAAGAACTTCGGGACAATGGTGATGAGCACCTTTCTGTTTCTCCAACAAAATACTTAAAGTGTTAGTTAAAATTAAATCTGTTCTGAGTGGTGGTAAAGAAAAATGTAGATCTCAATTCTGAATGTTAAATTTGCAGCCTTTCTTTTTCTGACTATCGAGTTCTGTTTTTATATGCAAGTTTAAACCCCGGGAATTAGTTTTATGTCAAAATTTGCTTTCCACAGAGACCATAATTTTTCAGAACGTAAAATTCAGTTCTCTAACAGTTCGTTTATGTGTACGATTGAAAAAAATTTCTCAAAAGTTTGTGATTTTTGCATGATACAAAAATAAAATACTGCTGGCTTTATTTACGGCAATAAAATCAACGAGAAGTATTTAAACAATACATATATATTTGTAACCATAAATGTTCTGTATATAAAATTAAATTTTCAAATTATTGACAGCTTAAATATTGGTTTAAAGATAGGGGTCCCAGAGACCACACCTCGCAGTATACGTTACAGAAAAGTCACCTCTTACGTTAAGGGTTAAAGCAGAGGTTCCAAAATTTTTCGATCTGGTCAGGTTATTTTTTTTGCCTTCCCTTCCTGAAGCACTGATTTTTTTTAGTATATAGTAGGACATTTGAAAGAGCTACCGCCCCCACCGCCAGTTCTTCTCCTGCCTTTTCACGCTGATGCCAACACTTGCGAAAGTACAGTCTTTGGCACAGAGGAGATACATTTCTCAAGTTCGTGAGCTCTGCCCTACTGCTTTGCCCCTTCTCCCTCACATCTCGCTCAAGTGAACTTTTAAAAAAAGTGATTTGGCGTTACAGAGACTTATTTTCATATACAGTACTGGTAAGTAGCAAAGAATATAAAATTAAACTCAACTTGTTATTGTAACAACACTTTGCCACGCAGCTATAGCGCAAAAATTGTTAGATCTAATCACGTTGGCAACAATGAGAAAATGAGCACAGCTGACACGATTAACATTTCTAATAATGCCACCAAGATCCCAACAGCACTAATGGGAGGCAAAAAGCTCAAATTCTCGTGTGGCTGATAATGAAGCAAATTAAAACACTTTCTAAAGTCTACACAGTATACAACTATTTCTAGCGTCAACTTTTAACAATAAAATAATAATTACAGTTTAACAGTTGTATTACCTCAGCTGTACTCTAGTAGTTAGAAGTATGTTGCTGTTTATTTTTGACTATGAACTCCAAATTCGATTCAAAAGATATCTTTATCCATAGGACTGGTTCAACTTCCAATCGGTTTATATAGGCCTATTTATTTCTTCAGGGACACCAGTGTTGAAAACGCTGATTCACACTTATGTATCGAATCTAACGGCATTAGAAATTTCATCGCTTGCTCTGCTAAAGCGGGATCTCTTGACGACAAAATATCAAAAAATCTGTTACACGACAGCACAGCTTACCAGACAGCATTTGAATCTGACAAATTACACGATTCTAAATTAACTGAAAAAAAAAAGTTTCTTATCCATGCTCGGTTGCTCTTGATTGAAGGAAAATATTATTTCAGATTGCTGTCCACTGTCCAGTCCCAGCAAATGCTCCTTGATAAGAGTTGCTGTATCGTATGTTGTACTCTCTCTGAAATTCTCGAGCTTTGTGAGCCTCAGTGTTAGGCCAACCGCAGGACGATCGTCGTTTGGGGAACGTTGTCTTAAAGCATTCTTGCACGCAAAGACTTGGTGTTTCTTCACAAACTGGACAAAAAACCACGGGATAACTGGTAAAAGGCGATTAACAATAAAGTCATTAAATAAGCACACAGACGTACACAATTCATTTGAAAAATGTAATTTCTCCTTCTCCATTTCTTTAAGGTGTAAGAGGATATTATTGCACATCTGAGCTAAACTTTCCACTCTTTACGCCAACTACAAGATAATTCGCGGGCTCTATTTTCTCGTCAGTAATTAGTTTTTTAAAAAAAATCGGAGACAGATGGGTTACAACTGAGATGACGAATCAAATAGCGTGAACCGTTTAACATGGATTATGGGAGAGTTACTCATTTTGGCCGTGACTGTCAACGTGTTAAAAGATCTAAATTAAAGTATTCGAGAATGTATGTTTATCTAATACAACTGACCAACGATGATAATTTCTGTCTTTTGAAGTTGCTCGGTTCAGCACTACAAAGCAGGAAAAATCAGGAAATCATAAACATTCACCAGAACAATTGTTCTACATAATAAAAATAAATAGATTACGTAGTAATTGTGTTCCTGTAGGCACCCATAGATAGCAGGCGGGTTAAATAAATTTAAGCGAACAAACTCTAATACACAGTCATTTATTTACTTTAAACACAGGTATCCATTCATCAAAAAAGAGGGATAACAGACCACGATGTCTGTTGCACGAAATGTGGAAGAAAATTTTCTGTTTCTCATGGAGGGAAGTACGACATAGAATATCACTTGAAAACGGCTAAACACAAGTCATCAGATACCAGTGCCGCATCATCGAGAAGTTTAACAGATTTCTTTCGACAAGTTGTTCCCAGTGACCACGAACTTAAACTAGCTGCAGCGGAAGGCACATGTGCGTTCCATTTAGTACAAGAGAACCATAACTTTCGTTCAAGTGACTGTACTTCTAAACTCATCCAGAAGTGCTTTGAGCCTAAGTACAAAATAGGAAGCCATTGCTGTTAACGTTCTTGCTCCACACTGTCGTCATGAATTGCAGCGAGAAATGTGCAAAGTGAATGAATCACCTCGGAGGGAACCATCTATTGATACGTAATCAGCATGGTTGCAGAAAGCATCGTTCTTGTGCAACGCAACTAGCTCTTTATTCGCACGAAGTAATGGCCGCTATCGACAGGGGATCTCAAGTTGATTCCGTATTTCTGGATATCCGGAAAGCTTTTGACACCGTTCCTCACAAGCGACTTCTAATCAAGCTGCGGGGCTATGGGGTATCGTCTCAGTCGTGCGACTGGATTCGTGGTTTCCTGTCAGGAAGGTCGCAGTTCGTAGTAATAGACGGCAAATCATCGAGTAAAACTAAAGTGATATCAGGTGTTCCCCAGGGAAGCGTCCTGAGACCTCTGCTGTTCCTGATCTATATAAATGACCTGGGTGACAATCTGAGCAGTTCTCTTAGGTTGTTCGCAGATGATGCTGTAATTTACCGTCTAGTAAGGTCACCCGAAGACCAGAATCAGTTGCAAAGCGATTTAGAAAAGATTGCTGTATGGTGTGGCAGGTGGCAGTTGACGCTAAATAACGAAAAGTGTGAGGTGATCCACATGAGTTCCAAAAGAAATCCGTTGGTATTCGATTACTCGATAAATAGTACAGTTCTCAAGGCTGTCAATTCAACTAAGTACCTGGGTATTAAAATTACGAACAACTTCAGTTGGAAAGACCACATAGATTATATTGTGGGGAAGGCGAGCCAAAGGTTGCGTTTTATTGGCAGGACACTTAGAAGATGCAACAAGCCCACTAAAGAGACAGCTTACACTATACTCGTTCGTCCTCTGTTAGAATATTGCTGCGGGGTGTGGGATCCTTACCAGGTGGGATTGACGGAGCTCGTTTTGTATTATCACGCAATAGGGGAGAGAGTGTGGCAGATATGATACGCGAGTTGGGATGGAAGTCATTAAAGCAAAGACGTTTTTCGTCGCGGCGAGATCTATATACGAAATTTCAGTCACCAACTTTCTCTTCCGAATGGGAAAATATTTTGTTGAGCCCAATCTACATAGGTAGGAATGATCATCAAAATAAAATAAGAGAAATCAGAGCTCGAACAGAAAGGTTTAGGTGTTCGTTTTTCCCGCGCGCTGTTCGGGAGTGGAATGGTAGAGAAATGATTGTGGTTCGATGAACCCTCTGCCAAGCATTTAAATGTGAATTGCAGAGTAATCATGTAGATGTAGATGTAGATGTACAAGTGAACTGCTTACTCTTCTCTCTGATTTACCTCATCATGAAAACACAAAGCTCTTTCCTGTACTTGTTCGATATTTCTTGCCTCCTGAAGACATGTGTGAAAATTCTCCAATTTAAAGAGCAGCCTGGTGAAACAGCAGATATTGTTGGAAACTATCTATGTGACACCATCACAGAATATAATTTGAGTGATAAGGCTGTAGCATTCTGCGGGGACAATGCCAACAGAAAATTTGGTGGACGGCTTCGAAGAGGGGCAAACATTATTTCCAAAAATTAAAAGGCTGGTTTGGTCGTGATATCATTGGTGTAGGATGTGCAGCGCTTTACCAGTCGATCTAGAGTGTGTCATTCACAAGATTTAATACTACTTCAACGTATATTCTGCGCGTGTAGAAAGCCCAAAAGAATTTTGTACGTTTTTAGACGTAGAGTACAAACAATTACTTGGATACTGCAGTACCAGACGGTTGGCATTGATGCCAGAGCCATTGAGGGCGTTTTACGGCTCTATCGACCACTAAAATCATATTTTTTGAGTGAAGAAAAGTGCCCAACAATACTAAGGAAATTTTCTGAAAACCCATGTTCAGAAACCGTCCTTATGTTTTTACATAATCATGCGTCAACTTTTGATGCAGCAATATTGAAGATAGAAGACCGCATTGTGACATATGCAGAGTTTGGAGAAGCTCTTCATGATTTAAAAGTAAATAAAACAGAAAAACGAAAAACCAGATCCGTGCCACACGTTATAAGAAGTGCTTTAAGCAAACTTGAATCTGAGGGGGACATAAACGTTGTAAAGTTTACTGAAACCATCTGTGAATTTTATGACAGCAGTGCAAAATATATTGAGCAGTGGACGGATCATCTTAATGCCTTTTTCGGACTTCAAATGGGTTCTTTTAAACGATGTACCTACGTGGTCTGAGGTCCAAAAGTGCCACGAATCTCTCATAAACGTACTGCCAAACTGTAACATCAATCACAATGAATTATTTCAAGAGTGGCTTAATATGCAGCAGTTTGTCACTCCTCAGAAAATAGACGAATGGAACGTAGAAAAAACTGACACTGATATGTGTTGGGTACAGATGTTTCAGCACTTCATATCGAAACAAATTCCTTATGAGAATATTTCAAGGATTGTGGAATTTACGTTGTGTCTTGCAGGTACAAATGCAGCAGCCGAGCGTGTCTTTTCTTTGGTGAATAAGATATGGAGAACTGAGAAAACTCAAATGAAAATAGAGACTTTGAAATCAATTCTGAAGGTTAAAATTAATCCGAAATACAGTTGTCCAGAATTCTATGACTTTCTAAACTTTTAAAAAGTAAACATTTGTTAAATAAAATTCATTCATCGCAGAAATATGGGGCATGAGCAATTGAATTTTTAAAAGTGGTATATTTTTATCTGAGCAAATGTTTTATTAACTTTCCATATTTTGGTGCATCATTATTGTTTAGTAACTGTGAATGTGTTTTACATTTTATTTTGCATTTATGATATTGTCATTTGATGCCTGTTACTTATTTCAATGTAAACTATAATAACAATTAAAAGAAAAACAGCCCTCGGTCACTATTTTTAACAAATTAACCTGGTTTCAACACTGCTAGGAGTGTCTTCTCCAGAATTTAAAACAAAGAATGGTCTATATTCTGTAACATGGTAACAGAATAATGACTAAAAACGTATATAGGGTATAAGTACGGAATCATCGTAAAAGACTGATAGTACTTATATGCCCGTACTTCTGGCGAGGCTACAGGAGGCTGCCAAGACGAAGATTCGCGCGAAGCTACCCAAAGGGTTTTCTTGCTCCAGGACATCGCCCCCACCTTATTCTCCCCAGGACGCAGTCACATATGCTGCTTCTTTGAATTATCAGACTTTGCCTCACCCATCGCATTCTCCACGATACGGCAGCCAGTGACTACTTACTCTTTCCACAGAGGGATAAACTGTTGCGAGGCAGGCATTTCCAGCATTCGCTGCTTCCGCAGCGCTGGACGGACACATTCGCGGCCAGACTGCACACACTCTGAAGGCGGTGTTCTACGTCACACGTATCGAACACGAGTCGGCATCTGCTGCCCGAGCATAAAGTCTGGAACTGCCACACCGAACGTGTAAGTCTCTAACAGCACCCTAAAGGTGCGTATTCGGAACTGCAGACCTGTTGACTGTAAAAGATATTTTTGTAAAGCTGCTATTTACTCTTTGTGAAACTTCTTAGAGGTCTGTGTTCATGTTTATTAAGTAAGTATTGTTATCTTGTGCAGCTAAAATGAAATTACGATATGATTATACAGAATTATGGACTAAAATGTTTGCTTTATGTCATGCTGGTAAAGCTTATGATTATGTACACTTTTTGACATAAAACTCGACCGGCGGCCAGCCGCTTCAGAGGCCAAGTCCGCGCCGATCGAGACATGGGACAACTAAACTGACCAACTCGCTAATTCTCCAAGTCCGGCTTTCTGCACAATCTGGCAACACTGTAGACTGCGGCACTTCCTGGAGGAGGTCTTGTCCGATGTTAGCGAAAACAGATCCTGTTTACGCCCGTGGTATAGCGGTAGCAAGCGTTCTTTCTGTCTATGATGTCTGAGGATCGAGACCGGCTGGAGTAAAACGTTTTTATAGCCTCTTCTGTCTGAATGGTGAAGACGCGAATTTAATGGTAGCGCAGATTCGATCTATTTCACTTTCTGACACACCGATAACAAAATTTATACAGTAACCATTTTGCGGCAGATTTCTCGAAGACTGTCCTCCTCTGGACGCTGTATGCGGTCAGGCTCCGGGATCCACCTGCTGGCTACCGGCAGCGGCTGTGGCGACAGCAGCGGCGCTGCACTCCGCCGTTCTTTATCGAAAGCGCCTGCTACCGCTCATCGCTTTTGATAATTTAAAACGCTTTATTATTATTAAATGTAGCTCCACAGAAAATTTCTACGATTTCCATTCACGCTCGAAAGCAACGGTGATTACTGTATTACATTAATCGGCAACAGCTGAGTATGGGCCAGGACGAAATTAAACCAACACACTACATTCGATGAATTTATAAATGCTTCATACCTCGCTTCTTTTTCTTCCAAAGTTAATTATTTGTGCAACTTTTGGCCAATATTCGGATGTTTTCGTCAAGGCAGAGTGAGCGTCTGTGGTGTAAAGTGTATTACAGTTTTTGTTTCATTCCTTATGGTAAGTCTATGCGATAAACTGTGTGAATACCTTGCAATGCATGCTCTGTAGCAGTGCAGGAACACTGCACATTTCGAGTTCGATGTATGGATTCATGAAGTATTTAACGTTGATCGGAAGTGATAGTTAATGTCATCAGATTTAAACCAGAAAGAGTTATTGTTTTTGAGGTTTCAGAGAACGGAAAGGAATTGCAAACGCCGGTGTCAGAAAAACTGCAGTTAAATGCTATTGCAAAAATTTAGAGGAGAGGAAGTCCACTTCATAAACAACCTCCTGACATGTTAGACCTATATGACGAACAAAGCTCAAATTCGTATCGTTGACAGTCGGTTTGAATCTTGTCCGAAACTATTTACAGTGAAGCACCTTGACATTTGCAAAGTAGACATCCGTGATGTTACATAACTTACTAAGTCGAAATTGCACGAAGATTTGTGCGTAAAGGCATTCTTCAGATTTCGTGTAAGGAATTTTTACTAGCAGTTTGCAACTTCATTAATTTAAATTGAATATAAAAAGGTCGTGTTCAGCGGCTTTCTCCGAGATTGGAACTGCCATCTCATATAGCACTATCATCGCAACGCATAAGGGAACCACTGGGCTAACGACACACTCGCGGCAACAGGCGGACTATAGTCTTTGCGATATTGCCTGAGCCTCAAAGCGCAACATTAAACACGCAAACAGATGTTACTTATGTGAAGAACGCCGTCCTTGGAGTCCAGAAGTTCAATACAGTTTCTAAGTGTCTCATCTTATAGTGGACTATATCGTATGAGTCTTCGATGTGAAAAACGAATGCCAAGTGAATTTAGCGAGGTAATGCCGGGCTTCACCCAGAACTAAATGCACTATCACAGTGTTGACAAATATTTGCTACGACGCTGCCTATTCTCAGTTCTCTTACGAGGCAGCTCTTCAGCGAAATGCTTGTCGTGATTGTCCGATACGGTTCTTCAGAGGGGAGACGTGCGCGCACGTTTGGTTCTTATGCGGCGTTCCCTCCTGATAGTTTCTGACGTCGCTTTGTGGGCTATGTATACATTTGAAGCATTCAATTATCATTAATCCAGAATGATACAAGTTTCAGCACCGGCGTGGGAGAAGGCTGTTGACAACCGACATTATATCATTTCAACGTAGGAAATCAAAACGCATGATTCAGTATTTCTCATTCAGCATAAAGCATGTAAAATAATTTTCCGTGATGTTCATAATCATCTCAAACTACAGACGAAGTAAAAATACATCTTAATCTTATTTGAATTGAATATAATGTAAGATATCAAACGCTTTGTACCTGGATGCCGAATGTGTCCACGTGCAATCTTTTGCAGCATACATATAGAATGTCACGATTACCACGAGAATGAAGAAATATGTTGGTAGGGATGGAAGTAAAAAGAGACACAGTTAACAAATATTCGATTCCTCATGGTATTCATTTCATTTGAGATTTAAGTAGAGGTAAAGCGGGATATTTATTTCGTTAACACGAAAGATATGCCGCACATATGGATAACGAGGGAGTCTGCGTCATCATTCGTTTCCTCCTTGAAATCTGTATGCTCTCTTACATACTAAGTAGCATGATAATTGCTTCTATAATGTTACCCTCTTGTTTGGCCCCTCAACGATCAGTAGATTCCAAATGCATGTCTCTGCAAGAAAGTAGTTGTTTGAACCCTTCCTGTATTGTTGTTGTGCTTTTTGCTTGGAATTCATGAAGCAGACCACTCTGCCTCTCCACACCCTCCCCCCTCGAGGGTTAGGTCTCAAAACTAAACCGTTTTTTATCCAATGGCATAATTTATTCAGACAGCATCACCACAAAACTATCAAACAAGGTCTTCCATTTACAGTTGCAACACTCTAACCAGCAGCTGACCCAAGTGTGATCCACGGTCATGGTCTGAAATTAGCAGCTCTCTGCTACTGTGGCAAAGTCCGTACTACATTTTCGATCCCGCAGCACCAGTTTATCTGGTAACACTGTGTTAAATCAACAGGAGTAGTTGCTGAGTTGTGCCAGTGTATCTGTCCTCCCATTGTCAACTTTATGTATCTCACTTCTCCTGTAGCGTTGATCACGAGGTGCCGAAGTAAAGCAGTGTATTCTTCATGACGTAACATTCAGTATTCCCATCTTTCATAGCCACTCTTCATGTGCATCGATACCAAATAGGGATGTGAAAACTCTTGCGAGTGGGAGAATGACAGTAATAATCGTAGTAAGACCAAGCAAATAATGAGTGAAGTTTATTGCGATGCAGAACGAGAATGGCTGTGAAAATAAAAATCTATAAAAATAGGTTGATCGTTGCGTTGGCACAATGCAAATATCTCCTTAGCATTTTATTACTGAATTTAGTTCTGGATGTTTGCATAGAAAAAGGAAAATTGGGTACTTCTCGCTAGAGTATTCTAATGTGAACCAGCATCTACGCTTTCCTTAGAACAGGACTCAAGCGGGTCCCCAAGTACAGGGTGTTTCAAAAATGACCGGTATATTTGAAACGCCAATAAAAACTAAACGAGCAGCGATAGAAATACACCGTTTGTTGCAATATGCTTGGGGCAACAGTACATTTTCAGGCAGACAAACTTTCGAAATTACAGTAGTTACAATTTTCAACAACAGATGGCGCTGCGGTCTGGGAAACTCTGTAGTACGATATTTTCCACATATCCACCATGCGTAGCAATAATATGGCGTAGTCTCTGAATGAAATTACCCGAAACCTTTGACAACGTGTCTGGCGGAATGGCTTCACATGCAGATGAGATGTACTGCTTCAGCTGTTCAATTGTTTCTGGATTCTGGCGGTACACCTGGTCTTTCAAGTGTCCCCACAGAAAGAAGTCACAGGGGTTCATGTCTGGCGAATAGGGAGGCCAATCCACGCCGCCTCCTGTATGTTTCGGATAGCCCAAAGCAATCACACGATCATCGAAATATTCATTCAGGAAATTAAATACGTCGGCCGTGCGATGTGGCCGGGCACCATCTTGCATAAACCACGAGGTGTTCGCAGTGTCGTCTAAGGCAGTTTGTACCGCCACAAATTCACGAAGAATGTCCAGATAGCGTGATGCAGTAATCGTTTCGGATCTGAAAAATGGGCCAGTGATTCCTTTGGAAGAAATGGCGGCCCAGACCAGTACTTTTTGAGGATGCAGGGACGATGGGACTGCAACATGGGGCTTTTCGGTTCCCCACATGCGCCAGTTCTGTTTATTGACGAAGCCGTCCAGGTAAAAATAAGCTTCGTCAGTAAACCAAATGCTGCCCACATGCATATCGCCGTCATCAATCCTGTGCACTATATCGTTAGCGAATGTCTCTCGTGCAGCAATGGCAGCGGCGCTGAGGGGTTGCCGCGTTTGAATTTTGTATGGATAGAGGTGTAAACTCTGGCGCATGAGACGATACGTGGACGTTGGCGTCATTTGGACCGCAGCTGCAACACGGCGAACGGAAACCCGAGGCCGCTGTTGGATCACCTGCTGCACTAGCTGCGCGTTGCCCTCTGTGGTTGCCGTACGCGGTCGCCCTACCTTTCCAGCACGTTCATCCGTCACGTTCCCAGTCTGTTGAAATTTTTCAAACAGATCCTTTATTGTATCGCTTTTCGGTCCTTTGGTTACATTAAACCTCCGTTGAAAACTTCGTCTTGTTGCAACAACACTGTGTTCTAGGCGGTGGAATTCCAACACCAGAAAAATCCTCTGTTCTAAGGAATAAACCGTGTTGTCTACAGGACACTTGCACGTTGTGAACAGCACACGCTTACAGCAGAAAGACGACGTACAGAATGGCGCACCCACAGACTGCGTTGTCTTCTATCTCTTTCACATCACTTGCAGCGCCATCTGTTGTTGAAAATTGTAACTACTGTAATTTCGAAAGTTTGTCCGCCTGAAAATGTACTGTTGTCCCAAGCATATTGCAACAAACGGTGTATTTCTATCGCTGCTCGTTTAGTTTTTATTGCCGTTTCAAATATACCGGTCATTTTTGAAACACCCTGTAGCTACCAAGGCATTGCTGGATTCTGACTCTGACATTGCTCTGATGACGGTTAATGCAGATAGTTCCGATTATGAAATACAAAACTTATTGCAGATTAGTTCCTAGGATCGTAATATTAAATTTGCGAAGTGAAGACTATCCAGATTACTCATCAATGTAAAAAGGCAAAATTACGGGAATTGAGCATTGTTCTAGGGCACCAATGCTGAAAGAGAGTGAATGACCACATTCGTACCCAACACTTTCAAAAGGTCTGCCAAGTACCAAAGACAGCAGCAATATGAAGAAAGCATTGGACAGATCAAAAAGGCTTCACTGCTATCCACAGCCTGTTTGTGTCAGCCCTAGTGGTGCTGCGCTGCCAGACGCCAACCTGATAGCACGTCACACCACTGAAATCTACGAGTGAATTGTCTACTTATACTGATCAGCTTCAGCGAAATTTTTTTATACATCACTAGAATATCAGGTGTTATTATGGATAATAGTCCAACACATCGAAATCATTTGGCGGATTCACAAAGAATGTGTAAGACGTCGTGGTCTCCTGACCCTCATTGCTTACATATTCCGCCCTCACAATCATATTCCGCACATCAAGACGCTTCATTCGAACCCAAACTCGATAAGATAAAGTCAATGTTGTATGAATTCATGTAAACGATATGCAGTTAACAAGTAAGGGGACCGTGGTTGAAATACTCGAGGCTGGCGTACACACATACATTCCAGACACGACAGTCACAGAAGCTTTTAGCTCGGGAGAGAAACTGCACAACGGGACGCTGGTCCCTTCAGAGGACGACCCAGCCTATGTCAGCTGGTGACCGCCCGTGTAGTGGACAGTGTGGGCCCGTGTGAAAGGGGGGAACAACCCCATATTCAGCTTAAAAGCAAATTCCACTACATTGTGTGGGAGCAGCCAGCCTACGCATTCTTTACACATAGCATGCAGTTTCAGAGATTTTCACAGGGAGACAGCAAATGCCAATGCTACAGGTTTCCAGATTGGTCGCCTTAAACGAAACGTCATTCTCCTGTTTTAGAAGAGCAATGCTGATTGGCAGACGATATTTCTGATGCCTTGAGCTGAAGGAATAATTGAAGAGACCGAAAGATACACCCCTTCACGTCTGGCGTGGAGAGACGCCGTTCTGTTGTCGCTCTTGCAGCGAGGAACAAGTCTCTTCTCAGTACTTCATTGGGAGAGCACCTCTGTCGGAGCGAATCGAAGTGCAACTCTATATTGAGTCCTTGCAATTAAGCGTTGTTCACTTATTGTGCTGTGTGAACGAACAGAGTTATAGTTAAACGCCTCCGAGCGAATTTTGAGTGCCATCGTGGTGGACTGGTTATCTGACCGATGTACCACACCAATAGTTAGACTAGGGGTGAATAGGAATCCTTGACTTCATCAAGGCATAGGGAGAGTTTGATTTGCGAAGGTCAATCCAGAGAGAACGAGAGTTATCTTATTTGTCAGCAGCGAGCGGCGCAGACAGCAGTCATCGCAGCTTACGGTATTGTGCGCTACAGCTATTGCGAGCCCCATATTTCCTCCACAACAGTACACTTCACTGCATTTCACACGTGACAGCCTCGACTGTACCTAGCAACATTCTAAAGGATAATTATTCAAGTTGAGTAGGCGCACCTCTCAGCCATTCTGCCAAGTCAACAACCATCTTAAACTTTGTATAGAAATTTCATTAGCGAATCCTATGCTTGAGAGGTAACTTCACATTCTGAAAAGAACCAGGATATAACTTGTTCAATTCATAACTAAAAGTGACATTGTGATTTCTCAGAATTTTTGCAAAATAAATAATAACTTTCGTTAGTTTCATGTTTTTCTTACACTAACTAGCACTACTCCAGTACCCAAGTATCCCACTAGGTACGTAAGAAATTTTGTGAATTTTTGTGTCATTTCCTTACAGCGGAGGACTCCAGAAGATATTTATTGCTGAAAGTTTTTCAGGCATTTCTCTTTAGAACGTTAGGAGCGTCTGTCTGACTTATGTAGTAGTGTGGGGGTGGAAATTGCATCTTGCAGGAGCCACAGGGTAAAGGGTACATCTCAGATTAATCCAGGTAAGCTACCAGGACAGGAAAGTGTCAGGATACTTAGGTACGGCAGTTCGCAGCAGTAGCACTTTGAAGAACTTTCTTTCATGTATTAAATAGCTATTTGCAAAGATTGGGATCAGAATAGATACAGGTAGTGAAGAAAGCAGAATTGTAGGGAAAAGGGCGTGTGTTATTGTGTTGGAAAATTTTACATTTTTTTACTATTTTTGTTTTACATTTTTTTACTATTTTTGTGTACCTGTTAGGGCATAGGATTTTCAGGTGATAGGCACAGACGCGGAGTGACGCAAAGACGCAATGTGAGCAGCATCATATAAATTAGAATTAAGAAATAATATTTTTCTCCCTTTGCAAGCGCACAGGTAGAGATTGGAGACTGTAGCAGAGCAGACAGAACAATAGCCGAGAAGTCACGACGTTGTTGTTGTTGTTGGTTCAACCAAATGGTAAGTGGTCGTGCAGTTTTGTAGATAGGGTTGTGATGTGTTGAAAGAATTTCCATGTTAACGAGAGCACAAGCCAAAAGGTTACGTAAGGGACAGCAAGTAGACAAGATGGGGGAGAATCAACCATATAGACAGCAAGTAAACGAGCTTATTGAGAATAGGACAGAAGGTGAACCTGAAAATAGGACAGACGGTGAATCAGAGAATAGGACAGTCGGGGAGCTGCAGCAGCAGCAGGCTCAGTTAGACTGGGATAAAATTGAGACAGATCAGACAGATGGGAATCGAAGGGATGAGACCATCGAATTTACAGAATATGAAATTAGAGGTAGGGCACATTCTGAGCCAGAAATAGACAGCCTACGTAGGATATGGCAAAGATTAGAAGCGAAACGAGCACAGGAAACGCGTGTGTTTGCCGCATATTCAGGGACAGAATACGCGTCAATACAGTCAATCAACCGGCAGTTACCTAACGTTCAAAGAGAAGTAGACAGTGAGGAAGAGGGGAAACATTTAGAATACGTCGAACCTATCGTACACATTCTAAATATGCCCCAACAGCAGACACAGAATTTTGCGGAGTTACGAGCGTCACGAAAAGGTTCCGTAACAGACGCAACTGAATCTGCAAACATAAGACATACACAACAGAGAGGGCAGAATGCGGAGTTGTTTGCGCCACGTAATGGTTCAATGACAAACGCAACTAGTCCTCAACATAGACAGCACGGGTTATTGCAGTTATCAAACTTAGAAACGCCACAGCATAGCCCAGTAAACGACGTAACTGACCGAGTAGAAAACAATAGATCGAGAATGCATAGTTCAGCAGAAGGTAGCATTACAGGACAGGACGCGATCATGGAGATGTTACAAAAAATGAACGCTAGTATGACGAAACAGAGTGCACAGATAACAAAACAGTATCAGGAATTGAAACAGGATAATCAAGAACTGAAACAGGACAATCAGGCTATTAAGACACAGATCCAACAGGTTAAAATCCAGATGGAAGAAGGGATCGCCAGAATTGATAGTCAGATCACTCAGATAAACAAAGACGCGAAAGAATCTAGAGAAAGAATTCAGGTACTAACACAAGGTCAGCAGCAACTACGCACTGACGTGGACAAGGTCCAATTGGACATCGTAAACGTTGACAAAAAGGTGGAACGTTTTACGAAAAAAGCCACTCGAACAGCGATACAAATTTCGTAAGAACAAGCAATTCAAAGCAAGGTCGCAAAGGTTGCACTGAAAAAGTATGATCAGCGGATTAATAAAATAGAACTTAAAAACAAAGATCAGTTTGAAAATCTTCGAACAGAGTTGATACAAACCATCGAAGAAAAGATCGTGACCGATTACACCTGTAGCGAAACAACTGACGCGTCAAGCATTAATTCAGTACACGAACATGCGCCGTCTAAGAAAGTCCAAGTAAAACCAAGGCTAGACGTAACACTCGCGCAGAAATCGAAACAGAAAAACCCGATTAAAGTAATACATGACATGCCACAGGACCAGGCACAGTACCCAGAAAAACGGAACACATACATTCAGCCGATACCAATCGAAAGACAGGCAACTTAACCAGTAAATCCAATGACACAACATAATAGCAGCACAGGTACTATACCACGAACGACGAGAGTAGAAACACACGAACAACACTTTTGTTCACCAATGATACGATATGACGCGGATATGAGTCAGGAAATTGAGAATAGGCAGACAGGCAGTAGATTACCAGAGAATAAATACGACGACACAAGCAATGGCAGATTATTTGAGTCCATGAATCAGCCACAAACCGGATTTATGAGTAGATATGATACAGACCACTTCCTTACAGTTAGATAACTTCAACATTTCAAGGAAGAAGGCGGTAGCTTGCATGCACGCACATTCATCGACCAGTTTCAAGTAGGCTTACTAAACCACTGCAGCGTAGCTCACAAACTTTATTTGTGCACACATGTCAGGGACAGTAGCAGAGGTGATGCAAAATATCGCGGCTACCTGCACGTCTTACCTACAGTTCAGAACAGCATTTCTCGAAAGATATTGGTCCAAGGAGGCGCAAAATAAAATTAAATACGAGTTACTTCAGATGACACCATATGAAAACTCAGGAGAGAAAAGCGTGGTGAAATTCTTTGTTACAATGGACAAAAAGAATCAATGCCTAGACAAACCATACAGTAACGGAGAGCTGATATGTCTATGTTGAATGAAATTACCGGTAAAGTATCAACAGGCAACAGTAGGAAAAAATGAAAACACCGAAGAATTCAAAGAGGCTTTAAGGGAACTTGAATTTATGTCTAAAGAAGACGAGGTGAAAGAAAAAAGAAAGGAGAGGGAACAGCACAAGGAGAGGACTAGGAACGAATATTCCAATAACAATAATAATAATCGTAATCCTAACACCAATAATTTCAGGCAATTTAAAAATGGCTCTGAGCACTATGGGACTAAACTTCTTAGGTCATCAGTCCCCTAGAACTTAGTACTACTTAAACCTAACTAACCTAAGGACATCACACACATCCATGCCCGAGGCAGGATTCGAACCTGCGACCCTAGCGGTCGCGCGGTTCCACACTGTAGCGCCTATAACCGCTCGGCCACAGTGGCCGGCCTCAGGCAATTTAAAAGACAAGGACAGTGGCACAATGGAGACAATTGGCATAGAAACGATAACCGGAATAATTGGTACCGAAATAGGAACGGTAATGGACACTCATACAGTGGCGGATATGGATTTAGGAATAAAAATGCCAACGGTCAAGGGTACTTTGAAAGAGGTCACGATGTTAGAAACAGGCGCGAATAATTACCGAGGAAATTATGGTCCACAAAGACAAGAACAACACAGCAAAGGGAAACCAGAAGTAGACATTAGACCACCAAATCCTGAAAAACGTAAAGATTGACGGGAAAATCCGGAAGAGGTTAGGCGAACTGACGTCCATTCATTAAAACACTCAAAAAAGGACATTCATGTTTTGGAAGTAGCTAGATCAAAATTAGAAAAAACTGAAAATAGCCAAAATTCAGACAAACGGCGACTTACGAAAATTTCCGATAAAGAGTCAGCACCAGATACACTTGAATTACGCTACATAGCCTGGGAAAACAGCATACAATGGGAAAATTCTGAAAGCGAGGATGAACTGCCACCACTTCCGTGTATTAAAGAATTAAGCGATGAAGAATTGTTAACCGAACTTAGCAATGTATTTGACGAGAAGCAAGTAAATGAACACGATAAAACAGAGCAGAGTATCCTAGATAAAAACAAAACACAGACGCCACGAACACAAAAGACGTATAATGTATATAACATGGGTGACTATGAGGAGATAGAGAGAGAGTACATTCGGGAATGTTTGGAAATGAAGGAAAAGGAGAGACAGGAGCTCGAAAACAGACGAAAAGAGGTAGATAGGTCGCAAACGGTTTTGCTCACGGAGTTAACATCAAAGCAAACACAAACACAAAGGGAAGGTACAATTATCCACAGGTGAAGCTATGAATCTATAGCAGAGGATTTGATGCAAGAAAAGGAAATCGTAACAAAACAATAGCTTTTGCAAGCAGAGTAATATCGAAAGCAGAAAAGAATTATTCCATAAGAGAAATAGAAACTCTAGCCATAGTATGGGCATTTAAAAAATTTCGACATTTGGCAGAAAAACACAAGTATACACAGACCATAAAGCATTAGAGTCTTTAATCTCCTCCAAATTAACCCACGGACGTTTGGCAAGATGGATGCAAATACTGCAGGAGTATGACTTTTCAATCACATACAGACCAGGACCTGAAAATATTCTGGCCGATGCATTGTCTCGTCTACCACAGATAATGGCAGAGGACCAGAAAATCAACACTGAAGATGAAGAACGGACTGTCCATTATTTAAAAAACGTACCATTCGAAAATTTTATCACAAATGCTTTAAAAAATTCATCTGACGAACAAAACAAAGATCAGACCCTCCTCAAGATTAAACACCAACTTACCGATAAAACCAACACAGAAATTAGAAAAAATTACATAGTAAAGGATAATATCTTATTTTTCAAACATGGTAATGATGCTTCACAATGGTTAGCATTCATCCCTGACGATCGTATTAATAAATACATTTGGTGCACTCACTTTAGCAGTGGACATTTTGGACCCAAGAAATGCTATCTAAAAATGAAACAACCAGTACACTTCCCAAACGTGGAGCGACGTATTCGACGCGTTCTTAAAAGTTGTAAAAAATGCATACAGTCAAAACAAGTGACATATCAGACCAGACCCCCAAAGTTTCCAATTATCCCTGATAAATTAAGACAGATTGTTGCAACCGATATTTATGGTCCAATTCCACAAACAACGAAAGGCTTCACCTACATATTTGTTGTAATTGAACTAGCATCAAAATACACTACACTTACACCCTTAAAGAAAGGCACTGGATTTACAATTAGTAACGTATTTCAAAAGGACTTTATACAACAAGTTGGGAGAGTGCTCCCTGCCGCCGTTGGATAAGCAGCTGCAACAGCAAGTCGTATACTCCTAGCTCACTCATTTGTTACATAGTTTAATTCTTAATTTATTTGCGTGTTTTTGGTACTTGCATTGTTTAATTCGTTTATTTCGGGCGTATTATAGTATTTGAGAGTTGTAGCATCGCGTTTTAGTACCTGAATAGTGTAAATTCGAGTAGTCTCCTTCCGCCGCCGAGCAGTGTCAGCAGTGCGCAAGTAGCAGCATTACTGCATTTACTAGGCAATCTTGTATTTTAATAACCGTTTAAATTTTGTCGATTTGTTTTGCGCTCTCTGTAGATTAGTTCAGACGTTCTTTGCAAAACAGTTTTTAGCATGGATAGGGACCGCAACTGCTGTGTTCGGATGCAGGCTGAGTTGGCATCCCTTCGCTCCCAGCTTCAGGCAGTGTTGGCTTCGGTCACACAGCTTGAGGCTGTTGCCAATGGGCATCACTGTGGGGGTCCGGATGGGGGTTTGTTGGGGACGGCCAGCTCGTCCCACGCATCCCCCGATCGGACTACGACTGTGGTTGCTCGGGATACTGCCCGCATTGGGGCTGATCCCTCACCCGTGGTAGAGTGGGAGGTCGTCTCAAGGTGTGGCAGGGGGCGAACGGAAGGCCTCTCCAGTTTGTCTGACGAACCGGTTTCAGGCTCTGTCTCAGACTGATACTGATCTTCGGCCTGACATGGCTGCTTGTCCTGTTCCAGAGGTTGCCCCTCAGTCTGCAAGATCCGGGCAGTCGCAGAGGGTGGGCTTACTGGTAGTTGGGAGCTCCAACGTCAGGCGCGTAATGGGGCCCCTTAGGGAAATGGCAGCAAGAGAGGGGAAGAAAACCAATGTGCACTCCGTGTGCGTACCGGGGGGAGTCATTCCAGATGTGGAAAGGGTCCTTCCGGATGCCAAGAAGGGTACAGGGTGCACCCATCTGCAGGTGGTCGCTCATGTCGGCACCAATGATGTGTGTCGCTATGGATCAGAGGAAATCCTCTCTGGCTTCCGGCGGCTATCTGATTTGGTGAAGACTGCCAGTCTCGCTAGCGGGATGAAAGCAGAGCTCACCATCTGCAGCATTGTCGACAGGACTGACTGCGGACCTTTGGTACAGAGCCGAGTGGAGGGTCTGAATCAGAGGCTGAGACGGTTCTGCGACCGTGTGGGCTGCAGATTCCTCGACTTGCGCCATAGGGTGGTGGGGTTTCGGGTTCTGCTGGATAGGTCAGGAGTCCACTACACGCAACAAGCGGCTACACGGGTAGCAGGGGTTGTGTGGCGTGGGCTGGGCGGTTTTTTAGGTTAGATGGCCTTGGGCAAGTACAGAAAGGGCAACAGCCTCAACGGGTGCGGGGCAAAGTCAGGACATGCGGGGACCAAGCAGCAATCGGAATTGTAATTGTCAACTGTCGAAGCTGCGTTGGTAAAGTACCAGAACTTCAAGCGCTGATAGAAAGCACCGAAGCTGAAATCGTTATAGGTACAGAAAGCTGGCTTAAGCCAGAGATAAATTCTGCCGAAATTTTTACAAAGGTACAGGCGGTGTTTAGAAAGGATAGATTGCATGCAACCGGTGGTGGAGTGTTCGTCGCTGTTAGTAGTAGTTTATCCTGTAGTGAAGTAGAAGTGGATAGTTCCTGTGAATTATTATGGGTGGAGGCTACACTCAACATCCGAGCTAGGTTAATAATTGGCTCCTTTTACCGACCTCCCGACTCAGCAGCATTAGTGGCAGAACAACTGAGAGAAAATTTGGAATACATTTCACATAAATTTTCTCAGCATGTTATAGTCTTAGGTGGAGATTTCAATTTACCAGATATAGACTGGGACACTCAGATGTTTAGGACGGGTGGTAGGGACAGAGCATCGAGTGACATTATACTGAGTGCACTATCCGAAAATTACCTCGAGCAATTAAACAGAGAACCGACTCGTGGAGATAACATCTTGGACCTACTGATAACAAACAGACCCGAACAGTGCAGAACAGGGAATCAGTGATCATAAGACCGTTGCAGCATCCCTGAATATGGAAGTTAATAGGAATATAAAAAAAGGGAGGAAGGTTTATCTGTTTAGCAAGAGTAATAGAAGGCAGATTTCAGACTACCTAACAGATCAAAACGAAAATTTCTGTTCCGACACTGACAGTGTTGAGTGTTTATGGAAAAAGTTCAAGGCAATCGTAAAATGCGTTTTAGACAGGTACGTGCCGAGTAAAACTGTGAGGGACGGGAAAAACCCACCGTGGTACAACAACAAAGTTATAAAACTACTGCGAAAGCAAAGAGAGCTTCACTCCAAGTTTAAACGCAGCCAAAACCTCTCAGACAAACAGAAGCTAAACGATGTCAAAGTTAGCGTAAGGAGGGCTATGCGTGAAGCGTTCAGTGAATTCGAAAGTAAAATTCTATGTACCGACTTGACAGAAAATCCTAGGAAGTTCTGGTCTTACGTTAAATCAGTAAGTGGCTCGAAACAGCATATCCAGACACTCCGGGATGATGATGGCATTGAAACAGAGGATGACACGCGTAAAGCTGAAATACTAAACACCTTTTTCCAAAGCTGTTTCACAGAGGAAGACCGCACTGCAGTTCCTTCTCTAAATCCTCGCACAAACGAAAAAATGACTGACATCGAAATAAGTGTCCAAGGAATAGAAAAGCAACTGGAATCACTCAATAGAGGAAAGTCCACTGGACCTGACGGGATACCAATTCGATTCTACACAGAGTACGCGAAAGAACTTGCCCCCCTTCTAACAGCCGTGTACCGCAAGTCTCTAGAGGAACGGAGGGTTCCAAATGATTGGAAAAGAGCACAGGTAGTCCCAGACTTCAAGAAGGGTCGTCGAGCAGTTGCGCAAAACTATAGACCTATATCTCTGACGTCGATCTGTTGTAGAATTTTAGAACATGTTTTTTGCTCGAGTATCATGTCGTTTCTGGAAACCCAGAATCTACTATGTAGGAATCAACATGGATTCCGGAAACAGCGATCGTCTGAGACCCAACTCGCTTTATTTGTTCATGAGACCCAGAAAATATTAGATACAGGCTCCCAGGTAGATACTATTTTTCTTGACTTCCGGAAGGCGTTCGATACAGTTCCGCACTGTCGCCTGATAAACAAAGTAATAGCCTACGGAATATCAGACCAGCTGTGTGGCTGGATTGAAGAGATTTTAGCAAACAGAACACAGCATGTTGTTATCAATGGAGAGACGTCTACAGACGTTAAAGTAACCTCTGGCGTGCCACAGGGGAGTGTTACGGGACCATTGCTTTTCACAATATATATAAATGACCTAGTAGATAGTGTCGGAAGTTCCATGCGGCTTTTCGCGGATGATGCTGTAGTATACAGAGAAGTTGCAGCATTAGAAAATTGTAGCGAAATGCAGGAAGATCTGCAGCGGATAGGCACTTGGTGCAGGGACTGGCAACTGTCCCTTAACATAGACAAATGTAATGTATTGCGAATACATAGAAAGAAGGATCCTTTATTGTATGATTATATGATAGCGGAACAAACACTGGTAGCAGTTACTTCTGTAAAATATCTGGGAGTATGCGTGCGGAACGATTTGAAGTGGAATGATCATATAAAATTAATTGTTGGTAAGGCGGGTACCAGGTTGAGATTCATTGGGAGAGTGCTTAGAAAATGTAGTCCATCAACAAAGGAGGTGGCTTACAAAACTCTCGTTCGACCTATACTTGAGTATTGCTCATCAGTGTGGGATCCGTACCAGATCGGTTTGACGGAGGAGATAGAGAAGATCCAAAGAAGAGCGGCTCGTTTCGTCACAGGGTTATTTGGTAACCGTGATAGCGTTACGGAGATGTTTAATAAACTCAAGTGGCAGACTCTGCAAGAGAGGCGCTCTGCATCGCGGTGTAGATTGCTCGCCAGGTTTCGAGAGGGTGCGTTTCTGGATGAGGTATCGAATATATTGCTTCCCCCTACTTATACCTCCCGAGGAGATCACGAATGTAAAATTAGAGAGATTAGAGCGCGCACGGAGGCTTTCAGACAGTCGTTCTTCCCGCGAACCATACGCGACTGGAACAGGAAAGGGAGGTAATGACAGTGGCACGTAAAATGCCCTCCGCCACACACCGCTTGCGGAGTATAAATGTAGATGTAGATCTGAGATAATGGACCCCAATACAGATCAGTGCATTGAAAAAACACATTAGACAAATTAAAAATCAAACCCACCTTTATTTCCAAATATAAACCAAGTTTAAATCTGGCCGAACGTACCATGAAGCATTTGGGAACACTTTGTAGACTGTTTTTTAGAAAGAACCATCGTACTTGGGACCTATATTTACAAGACTTCCAAGAGGTAATTAATGAGACACCACATAGTACCACGACTTATCCACCAATTACAGTATTAAAGAATATAGATCCACCAGAAAAAATAAAAGAAATCATTAAATTTCCAGTTATTCCCCGAAAGCAACACAGACAAATCGTCGCTTCTGCCCTACAAAACATTCGCTCATCAGCAATGAGACGTAAAATCACTCAAGACAAATCTGCTACAAAGAAACGCTTCACACTGGGACAAAAGGTATTCGTAAAAACTCATTACCTTTCACATAAGGCAAATTTTTTTTTTGCAATTTATAAAGGGCCAATGATAATTTCCAGGATCGCTCACGAAAATGCTGTAGAGCTAACGAATCCAAAAACAGGTAAAAGTATTGGCATCTACCACGTGAGCCACCTAAAAGAATGTGAATGAAAGAAATGGTAAAAGAGAAGAAAGGGAAACAGACAGAGGGGCAATCGCAAATCGTGTACTAACCACCAAATCAAAAAATAAATTTAGAATCAACAAAATAACACATTAATTAAAAGAAAATAGAGACACAATACACAATAACAATATCTTGTAGTATCAAGCACACTACAACATGCACACAAACAATAAATGGTACACAACAATTAAAAGGATGAAGAAGTGGTAGAACATAATTTTAATAAAGAAAAGATATCATATATATACAATAATTTTTACCACTATCAGAAAATTTTTGCATTATATAAAATCAGAGTTTTTTTGTAAATAACAAATATATGTAAAACAAAAATTGTAAATATTTCTACGCGTCAGAGGGACATCGCTACCAACACCAAACACCAGCTCCCTTACCACCAGATGCTTCGGGATAGCGACTGAGAGGGTACAGACATGTTGAGAAACCACTTAGGGCAATAACAACAACATGAAGACCAACGCCACACTGGAAATGCAGGTTGCAACCAGGTTGGACTTAAGGAGGACAACGTGCACCATGGACATTTCATATGTCACGACACTGCTACACAACAGAAGAGTGTGGGGAGAATCACAATATGACGAGACGACAATGAAGGTACAAAAATTATTAAGATCTACAAACTCATCAGGTAACAGTTGGAAAGGCAGTCAGATCCTACAAATCCTACACTAAAATTCACATATTTCTAGCCAAATAAGATCAGAAGAATGCAAGAAAGAGGAGAAGAACAGAAGATGCAAGATGAAGAAGGGCAGAAGACAGCAAGATACCTTTCTTTCATATCCTACAAGCAAATTTCTACAAACGTCTTTCCATGGACTTTGAGGCATAGCAACTACTACAACCATCTCTCCAAAAATAAACGTTGAGTAGTCAAACAAATAAAAGCAAACGGCAAACGGAATATTAAGTAGTACTAACCAACATTATCTAGAAATAGATTCAGCAAAATGAACAGTATTCTCCCAACTACAATCATCGACCTGCCACACCGTCCCAGGTGTGACAGCAAAGGAGTACCAAGACATCACTGTTTGTGCAGTAAACCACAGTCATCATCATCGGTTAAAAGTACCACTCCATGATGACAATGTCAACAAGTAAGACCCAGCATCGCATGCTAGAGTGCTTCTCTCATGATTTGTGATACCCAACAAATGAGTCGACGCCTTCCAGCATTTCAGTGGGGATCATCGAGCACAGATCTGATGCAGCAAAAAAGAAAAATCATTAAACACAAATGTAGAGTTAAGAAAATGATATATTTGTAAAAGTACCTTTTTCCTTTCTTGTAAAAGTAATTATTTTTATTATGTATGTAAAATCCATAATTTATAGATACCTTAAACCTTTTGTTAAGAAACTTGGTTAGTATAGTTATATAATCTCACAAACTCATGGAAAGTCTATTTCTTTTATATATAAAATTAGAAAAGGATTTGTGCAGGATTTTTCTTCTTTAAGTAACATTCAAAAACACCTTCTTGGGGTAATAATATTAATACTGAGGATAGAATTAAGAGGAAACGCTTCTTCATTCTTACAAAACAATGACACATAAAGAAAAAGATAATGCCTAAATAAATAAAACAAAGTAACACAACAGAGCTTGTGCGAACATTTACGCAAGCTTGACTAAAGAAAAGATGTAACCACACTAAAACATGATACACTGTACACTTACGAGTTCAGAAAAATTAATATTGTAAAAATGGACTTTAGGAAATGAAAAAGAAAAACAGACACACGTACTGGCAACGACAAAGAATAACAATCTGTGTAAAGCCTATATTTGCCTAACAACAAAACATAAATTGTAAAATTAAAAGATAGAAACAATAGCTATAAAAAAATCATTAGAAAAAAATTGTTAAGAAAGGCTGAGAAAATGTATTGGAAAATCTATAAGAACAATTTTTGCCTGACTTTGTCAATGTTTTCCTCGGCATTAACAAACTCCAGACAAAAATTTTGTCAGAAGGAGGGAGGTATGTAAGACGTCGTGGTCTCCTGACCTTCATTGCTTACATATTCCGCCCTCACAATCATATTCCACACATCAAGACGCTTCATTCGAACCCAAACTCGATAAGATAAAGTCAATGTTGTATGAATTCATGTAAACGATATGCAATTAACAAATAATCGCACCGTGGTTGAAATACTCAAGGCTGGTGTACACACATACATTCCAGACACGACGGTCACAGAAGATTTTAGTTCGGGAGAGAAACTGCACAACTGTCCCTTAACATAGACAAATGCAATGTATTGCGAATACATAGAAAGAAGGATCCTTTATTGTATGATTATATGATAGCGGAACAAACACTGGTAGCAGTTACTTCTGTAAAATATCTGGGAGTATGCGTGCGGAACGATTTGAAGTGGAATGATCATATAAAATTAATTGTTGGTAAGGCGGGTACCAGGTTGAGATTCATTGGGAGAGTGCTTAGAAAATGTAGTCCATCAACGAAGGAGGTGGCTTACAAAACACTCGTTCGACCTATACTTGAGTATTGCTCGTCAGTGTGGGATCCGTACCAGATCGGTTTGACGGAAGAGATAGAGAAGAGCAGCGCGTTTCGTCACAGGGTTATTTGGTAACCGTGATAGCGTTACGGAGATGTTTAATAAACTCAAGTGGCAGACTCTGCAAGAGAGGCACTCTGCATCGCGGTGTAGATTGCTCGCCAGGTTTCGAGAGGGTGCATTTCTGGATGAGGTATCGAATATATTGCTTCCCCCTACTTATACCTCCCGAGGAGATCACGAATGTAAAATTAGAGAGATTAGAGCGCGCACGGAGGCTTTCAGACAGTCGTTCTTCCCGCGAACCATACGCGACTGGAACAGGAAAGGGAGGTAATGACAGTGGCACGTAAAGTGCCCTCCGCCACACACCGTTGGGTGGCTTGCGGAGTATAAATGTAGATGCAGATGTAGATGTAGAACGGGACGCCGGTCCCTTCAGAGGATGACCCAGCCTATGTCAACTGGTGACTGCCTGTGTAGCGGACAGCGTGGCCCAAGTGAAAGGGGGGAACAACCGCATGTTCAGCTTAAAAGCAAATTCCACTACATTGTGTGGGAGCGGCCAGCCTATGCATTCTTTACACATAGCACGCAATTTCAGAGATTTTCACAGGGAGACAGCAAACGCCAATGCTACAGGTTTCCGGATTGGTCGCCTTAAACGAAACGTCATTCTCTCGTTTTAGAAGAGCAATGCTGATTGGCAGACGATATTTCTGATGCCTTGAGCTGAAGGAATAATTGAAGAGACCGAAAGATATAGCCCTTCACATCTGGCATGGAGAGGCACCATTCTGTTGTCGCTCTTGCAGCGAGGAACAAGTCTCTCCTCAGTACTTCACTGGGAGAGCACCTCTGTCAGAGCGAATCGAAGTGCAACTCTATATTGAGTCCTTGCAATTAAGCATTGCTTACTTATTGTGCCGTGTGAATGAACAGAGTTATAGTTAAACGCCTGCGAGCGAATTTTGAGTGCCATTGCGGTTATCTGACCGATGTACCACACCAATAGTTAGACTAGGGGTGAATAGGAATTCTTGACTTCATCAAGGCATAGGGAGAGTTTGATTTGCGGAGGTCAATCCAGATAGAACGAGAGTTATCTTATTTGTCAGCAGCGAGCGGCGCAGACAGCAGTCATCGCAGCTTACGGTATTGTGCGCTACAGCTATTGCGAGCCCCATATTTCCTCCACAACAGTACACTTCACTGCATTTCACATGCGACAGCCTCGACCGTACCTAGCAACATTCTAAAGGATAATTATTCAAGTTGAGTAGGCTCACCTCTCAGCCATTCTGCCAAGTCAACAACCATCTTAAACTTTGTATAGCAATTTCATTAGCGAATCCTATGCTTGAGAGGTAACTTGACATTCTGAAAAGAACCAGGATATAACTTGTTCAATTCATAACTAAAAGTGACATTGTGATTTCTCAGAATTTTTGCAAAATAAATAATAACTTTCGTTAGTTTCATGTTTTTCTTACACTAACTAGCACTACTCCAGTACCCAAGTATCCCACTAGTTATGTAAGAAATTTTGTGAATTTTTGTGTCATTTCCTTACAGCAGACGACTCCAGAAGATATTTATTGCTGAAATTTTTTCAGGCATTTCTCTTTAGAACGTTAGGAGCGTCTGTCTGACTTATGTAGTAGTGTGGGGGTGGAAATTGCATCTTGCAGGAACCACAGGGTAAAGGGTACATCTCAGATTAATCCGTTGCGCAGAATAACAGATCAACCCCACACCTCAGAAATGTAATAGATTACAGAAGAAGACAGGAAACAATGGGAAAATGCGCTGATGTGCATTTTCATACGTTTATATGTTCATAGCTGCCATAGTTAATACATCAATAATAACCTCGTTTATTGCTTCAGTAACTGTTACCTTCCTGTTTGACACTGAGGTGATGTAAACAACACAAAAAAATGGCTCTGAGCACTATGGGACTCAACTTCTAAGCTCATCAGTCGCCTAGAACTTGGAACTACTTAAACCTAACCAACATAAGGACGGCACAGACATCCATGCCCGAGGCAGGATTCGAACCTGCAACCGTAGCGGTCGCGAGGTGTAAACAACACAAATTCGTGTCACTGACAGTTAATTCTAGTCTCTTCCGGGGGTTAGTATTGTTTTGTTGTTGATGTAAATTGGTATTCGCGAAGAATACTACTGTCGCAAATCCAGAGAGGTTTCCAGAACACATATGAATCGGAGGGTTTGGAATAGTCTCGCAGCTGTGACCTTCTGAATAGCAGTTGCCGCGTGGGGTGGGCGCGCTGGCTGGGGCGCCGTGTCACAGATTTCGCGGCTGCTTCCGCCGGAGCTTCTAGTCCTCCCCGGGGCATGGAAGTGTGTGTTGTCCATAGAATAAGTTAGTTAGTGTACGTAGTGTCTACGTTTAGGGGCTGATGACCCTAGCAGTTTGGTCCATTAGGCATTAGAACTTAAAAAAATAGCAATAGCGGAGGGAACTGATAAGATAAAGCTTTTGCAGAAAAACTGGAACTAATGATAAAAACAGCTATAGTTATGTAAATTGAGCACTTTACTGTAGCAGTGCCTTGTTCTCACAGTAGTAAATACTGCCCTTACCATAATCGTTGCTGACGTACACAGCTCGCAACGTGAAGCATGAGAGTACGGCCACCTCTTGCATGAAGCGACCATTTTGAACTGAAATACGTTTCCTAACTCAAAACCACTCCTTCTGTGGTCATTATTCACAATATTTGATCGACATGACAAGAAAATATTTAATGGATGTATCAGATAAAACACAGTCCAACAGCCGCACATCATTCTCATACCAACACAGTTGCCAAATAAGGCGTACGACGTCGTGAGTCCTTGACTATGTTAGTGGCAAGAAGATTCCGTTTTCTTAGCAGGAATTCTTCACGAACGGATGGGGATACAATGCAATCCGAATGACAGATATGGCTCTATGCCTACATGTCTAAAATGAGCAGAAAATCTAATTGTTAACCCTCTGAGCAATATTCCCACGTCTGTGACTCGTATCATGGTTAAAGCCCATATATTACCACTGTTCATGCTTACCGACTATTACCTACACCATCAAATAACAGCAGGAAATGAGAGAAATTCTTTCGGAGTATACACCTTGATATTTGAATTAATTTTCGGATGTAGCAGGTTTTCTTTTTCAATAAAGCTATTGTTTCTATTTCCAGACAACATTTCATATCCTTCTTACTTCTGCTGCAGCAGTTATTTTGCTGTCCACATGGGAAACCATGCCTACGACTACCATCGTCTCATTTCCTCTGATTAGCCTTACTTAATTTTACTACTGCACATTACCCTTTTATTACAGGCTATACACCAAGGAAAGAGAAATAACATCTACATGTAATGTTTACCGCGATGCAATCAGGAAATTATGCTTATAAAAGCGCTCAGAACAGCTGAACGAGCCTTTCAATTTGCAGCACACTCCAGACCGAATGAAAGAAAATAATATTAAGAGGAGCAAGAAAGAAAATAATATTAAGAGGAGCAAGTTGGCCATAACGAGGGTGGGGAGGGTTTGATGTAGTGCCGTGAAGTTAGACCAGTTTCCGTCGCATTTAGTTCCTGATAGACTAAAATGTGATCTTGACACAAAAGCATCAGTGTACTCATATGGGGGCTATTTCCAACGTGTAATTGATAGAATACCTGGTCACGTTAGGTAGCGTTTCGCTTGCGGACATCAATAATTTTAATTTCAGTCCATTCCTTGATGACGCACTGAAATGTTTTCGAACTTTTCTCATTGTTTCCTACCTTAGAGATTTCCTAAAGCGTTATATCGTGTGTTAGTCACACCGTAAGTTCGACAACCATAAAGCTCTTACTTGATGTAGAGCATCAAATCATTTGAGCATCGATTCGAAAATACAAAAGACCACGTCTGAAGAAGGGCCTGCTGGCAGCAAGTCCTGGAATACAACACTGTGGGCAGTAACAATGCCCATGTTTTACGTCACAAGATGCAGAAGTGATTTATGCTTTTCGAAAAAATAATTTCAAGAATGCTTTCGAGTCTGGTAACGTATGGGAAGGGTGATTTGTGGCGATAAAAAGTTGGGTAACACAGATGTCACTAGTTTCGGTGGATTTGAAAATGGGAGTCAGTTTTTGGGTAGTCGAGTGATGTGATGATGGTCAAGACCGACTGCTATTTCTACATCACAGTGGCTGCCGCAGCGTTCCTGTTTCGTCAACACAAACACCACGTGACTGGGTACACTGCTCACCACGTCACGTGCTGCGAGTGGCCGCATCAAGTACGGAGTACTGGCAAGAGTAGCTAGACGCTGGTGGAAAGAATACCAGCAAAGGGGCTATAACGGGTGGAAAAGGGGAAGTGGCCAAGGGACCATGCTCAAATCCCATAATATTGTCTTTTTATATTGACGAGTAATCAGGATAGTCTTCACATCGCAAATTTAATATTACGATCCTAGGAACTAACCTGCAGTAAGTCTTGTATTTCATAATCGTAACTATCTGCATTAACCATCATCAGAGCAATGTCAGACAACAGAATGCAGCAGTGCCTTGGTAGCTACTTGGGGACCTGCCTGAGTCGTGTTCTAAGGATAGCGTAATTGCTGGTTCACATTATATCATTCTAGCGAGAAGTACCGAATTTAGCTTTTTCTCTACAAACATCCAGAACTAAGTTCAGTAATAAAATGCTAAGAAGATATTTGCATTGTGCCAACGCAAGGATCAACCTATTTTTATAGATTTTTATTTTCACAGCCATTCTCGTTCTGCATTGCAATAAACTTCACTCATTATTTGCTTGGTCTTACTACGATTATTACTGTCATTCTCCCACTCGCAAGAGTTTTCACATCCCTATCTGGTATCGATGCACATGAAGAGTGGCTATGAAAGATGGGAATACTGAATGTTACGTCATGAAGAATACACTCCTTTGCTTCGGCACCTCGTGATCAACGCTACAGGAGAAGTGAGATACAGAAAGTTGACAATGGGAGGACAGATACGCTGGCACAACTCAGCAACTACTCCTGTTGATTTAACACAGTGTTACCAGATAAACTGGTGCTGTGGAATCGAAAATGTAGAACGGACTTTGCCACAGTAGCAGAGAGCTGCTAATTTCAGACCATGACCGTGGATCACACTTGGGTCAGCTGCTGGTTAGTGTGTTGCAACTGTAAATGGAAGAATTTGTTTGACAGTTTTGTGGTGATGCTATCTGAATAAATTATGCCATTGGATAAAAAACGGTTTAGTTTTGAGACCTAACCCTCGAGGGGGGAGGGTGTGGAGAGGCAGAGTGGTCTGCTTCATGAATTCCAAGCAAAAAAACACAACAACAATACAGGAAGGGTTCAAACAACTACTTTCTTGCAGAGACATGCATTTGGAATCTACTGATCGTTGAGGGGCCAAACAAGAGGGTAACATTATAGAAGCAATTATCATGCTACTTAGTATGTAAGAGAGCATACAGATTTCAAGGAGGAAACGAATGATGACGCAGACTCCCTCGTTATCCATATGTGCGGCATATCTTTCGTGTTAACGAAATAAATATCCCGCTTTACCTCTACTTAAATCTCAAATGAAATGAATACCATGAGGAATCGAATATTTGTTAACTGTGTCTCTTTTTACTTCCATCCCTACCAACATATTTCTTCATTCTCGTGGTAATCGTGACATTCTAAATGTATGCTGCAAAAGATTGCACGCGGACACATTCGACATAGAGGTGCAAAGCGTTTGATATCTTACATTATATTCAATGCAAATAAGGTTAAGATTTATTTTTACTTCGTCTGTAGTTTGAGAAAATTATGAACGTTATGGAAAATTATTTTACATGCTTTATGCTGAATGAGAAACACTGAATCATCCGTTTTGATTTCCTACGTTGAAATGATATAATGTCGGTTGTCAACAGCCTTCTTCCACGCCGGAAGCTGAAACTTGTATCATTCTGGATTAATGATAATTGAATGCTTCAAATGTATACATAGCCCACAAGGCGATCTCAGAAACTATCAGGAGGGAACGCCGCATAAAAACCGAACATGCCCGCACGTCTCCCCTCTGAAGAACCGTATCTACAGTCACGACAAGCATTTCGCTGAAGAGCTGCCTCGTAAGAGAACTGAGAATAGGCAGCGTCGTAGCAAATATTTGTCAACACTGTGACAGTGCATTTACTTCCGAGTGTAGACCGGTATTACTTCGCTAAATTCACATGGCATTCGTTTTTCACATCGAAGACTCATACGATATAACCCACTGTACGACGAGACACTTAGAAAGTATATTTAAGAACTGCGTTCTTCACATATGTAACACCTGTTTGCGTGTTTAATGTTGCGCTTTGAGGCTCAGGCAATATCGCAAAGACTATAGTCCGCCTGTTGCCGCCAGTGTGTCGTTAGCCCAGTGGTTCCCTTATGCGTTGCGAAGATAGTGCTATATGAGATGGCAGTTCCAATCTCGGAGAAAGCCGCTGAACACGACCTTTCTATATTCAATTTTAATTAATGGAGTTGCAAACTGCTAGTAAAAATTCGTTACACGAAATCTGAGGAATGCCTTTACACACAAATCTTCGTGCAATTTCGACTTAGTAAATTATGTTAACATCACGGATGTCTACTTTGCAAATGTCAAGGTGCTTCACTGTAAATAGTTTCGGACAAGATTCAAACCGACTGTCAACGATACGAATTTGAGCTTTGTTCGTCATATAGGTCTAACATGTCAGGAGGTTGTTTATGAAGTGGACTTCCTCTCCTCTAAAATTTTGCAATAGCATTTAACTGTAGTTTTTCTGACACCGGCGTTTGCAATTCCTTTCCGTTCTCTGAAACCTCAAAAACAATAACTCTTTCTGGTTTAAATCTGATGACATTAACTATCACTTCCGATCAACGTTAAATACTTCATGAACTCATACATCGAACACGAAATGTGCAGTGTTCCTGCACTGCTACAGAGCATGCATTGCAAGGTATTCACACAGTTTATCGCATAGACTTACCATAAGGAATGAAACAAAAACTGTAATACACTTTACACCACAAACGCTCACTCTGCCTTGACGAAAACTTCCGGATATTGGCCAAAAGTTGCACAAATAATTAAGTTTGGAAGAAAAAGAAGCGAGGTATGAAGCATTTATAAATTCATCGAATGTAGTGTGTTGGTTTAATTTTGTCCCGGCCCATACTCAGCTGTTGCCGATTAATGTAATACAGTAATCACCGTTGCTTTCGAGCGTGAGTGGAAATCGTAGAAATTTTCTGTGGGACAACATTTAATAATAATAAAGCGTTTTAAATTATCAAAAGCGATGAGCGGTAGCAGTAGCTTTCGATAAAGAACGGGGGAGTGCAGCGCCGCTGCTGTCGCCACGGCCGCTGCTGGTAGCCAGCAAGTGGATCCCGGAGCTTTACCGCATACAGCGTCCAGAGGAGGACAGTCTTCGAGAAATCTGCCGCAAAATGGTTACTGGTTAAAATTTTGCTATCGGTGTGTCAGAAGTAAAATAGATCTGCGCTACCATTAAATTCACGTCTTCACCATTCAGACAGAAGAGGCTTTAAAAATGGTTTACCCCAGGTCGTCTCGATTCACAGACATTGTACACATTAGAAGAACGCGTGGTACCACTAGACTACGGGCCTAAACAGACTACGTTTTCTCTAACATCGGACAAGACATCCTCCAGGAAGTGCCGCAGTCTACAGTGTTTCCAGATTGTGCAGATAGCCGGACTCAGAGAATTAGCGAGTTGGTCAGTTTATTTTCCCATGTCGCGATCGGCGCGGACTTAGCCTCTGCAGCGGCCAGCCGCCGGTCGAGTTTTATGTGAAAGAGTGTACGTTTACTTTTCACGGCATTTTACATGTGGAGGACACAATTATCTATATGGTGTTTGCAATGTCAGCCTTAGTCATTAGGAGAAGGGTAGAACGAAGACGTAATACTAAGAGAAGGAATTGGGTTCGATCCTGACTGAGAAGCAGTGGTGAAAGCAGGACCATATACTCCTTGTTAATGAAGGAGTTGCCTCGCAAAGTGGCCGCGCGATCTAAGGTGTCATGTCACGGACTGCGCGGCCGCTCCCGCCAGAGGTTCGAGTCCTGCCTCGGGGCCGGCTGGTGTGGCCGAGCGGTTCTAGGCGCTACAGTCTGGAACCGCGCGACCGCTACGGTCGCAGGTACGAATCCTGCCTCGGGCATGGACGTGTGTGATGTCCTTAGGTTAGTTAGGTTTAAGTAGTTCTAAGTTCTGGGGGACTGATGACCTCAGAAGTCAGAAGTTTTGCTCTTAGCATAAATTAGTTTAAGCAATGTGTAAGTCTAAGGACCGATGACCTCAGCAAAAATGGTTCAAATGGCTCTGAGCACTATGGGACTTAATATCGATGGTCATCAGTCCCCTAGAACTTCAGAACTACTTAAACCTAACTAAGCTAAGGACATCACACAACACCCAGGCAGCGAGATGACCTCAGCAGTTTGGTCCCTTAGAAATTCACACACATTTGAATGAAAGGGGTTGGAGCCCTAAGATCCACAGGGATTTAGGAACTTCGTCAGAATAGCTGGGCCTCGATTTGACAAGCTGCTGTAGATCGCACATAACGGGATTCGCGCAAGTTACTGAAAGAAGCTATTTCACAACAGTGCGATCGCAAAGATGCAAACCGACTTTTTACAGCCCTCACTGGTCGAGGCCGGTAAAACATACAGACTCTGAATTAAACATTTGTAGTCTTGTACAGCGTATCTAGAGAATCATATAGACACCTTTCTTTGCTCTGTGTCTCAATAAGTATGCTTGTACTTTCTTTGTTTCGTTCCATTTCTACAATAAGAAGCTATCATTAGATATATAGCTTTTCTCAACAGTGATACTGGTATGCACTACTGGCGTAAGTTTGTATAGGAGTGAAAGGACCTGGCAAAATAAGAACTGAACATCTTTCGTATCAAGATTTTTAGTAATACTCCTCAGGAAAAATCACTTTACCAGTTAGCCCCACAGGGTCTTGACATTTTAAGACGAAACTGTGCAATTAGATAAAAAAGTTAACAATTACTGATAATCGATCAACGGTGTAATCAAATATTTCAGTGAGATCAAATAACAAGAAGTTATAGTGTTGACTCAAATACTTGCTCCCTCAACTCCCCAAGGTCATTCATGGGAACCTAAAGTATGAAAGTTCAAAATTATAACAAACGTTATTCTCTTTTCAAAAATATACACATTTTGTGTGCCACGGGCTACTATTGGTGAAATATTTACAGCAAATTTCAGTAAGAGAGGCAAGATAATATTTCACCAATTGAAGTTACACAGCAATCTCTTCAAAGGTTCTAAGGAAACAGTATTCAAAACAGGCAGGCCACATCCATCTTTAAAATCTGTTTGACTAAAATACAACAAATAATTCAGGTTTCTTACAAAGGAGTTCATTAAAAGGAAACAAAAACAATTAAAATTGCTTGATATGAAACTACTACGCGGCAGTGTGCTCCGGACGAATGGACCCAAAATTATTTAGGGTACACCGGATCCGTGAAGTAATCAAAACGCCCTCGGTCCCGGGTTCGAGTCCCACCGCTGCTTAAATTTTGATTAGTAATCAGCATTGGCGGTCGAAGACTTCCGACATAAGAAGTCACCCTCGTTCTGCCAACGGCCTTGTCAAAGAGGGCGGAGGAGCGGACAGAGGTTCAGGGCACTCTCTTGTCCTAGGTGTGGGAAACTGCCCCTAAAGGCAGAAGAACCAGCAGTTCAAAATGGTTGAAATGGCTCTGAGCACTATGCGACTTAACTTCTGAGGTCATCAGTCGCCTAGAACTTCAAACTAATTAAACCTAACTAACCTAAGGACATCACACACATCCATGCCCGAGGCAGGATTCGAACCTGCGACCGTAGCGGTCGCTCGGTTCCAGACTGTAGCGCCTAGAACCGCACGGACACTCCGGCCGGCGAACCAGCAGTGATCAACGGCATGAGGATGCAGAAGGCAATGGAAACCACAGCATTAAAGAAACGTAACATGTATCTACAGGACATGTGGCCTTTAATTGAGAAGTGTCATGATCATCTCTCCATTGACAAAAGATACCGGAATAGTCGCTCATTCAGATCTCCGGAAAGTTACTGCCAAAGGGGAGGTAACCGTGAGAAAAATATTGAACAATCAACGAAAGGATTCTACGAATCGGGGCGTGGAATGTCAGAAGCTTGAACGTAGTAGGGAAACTAGAAAATCTGAAAAGGGAAATGCAAAGGCTCAATCTATATATAGTAGGGGCAGTGAAGTGAAATGGAAAGAACACAAGGATTGCTGGTCAGGTGAGTATAAGGTAATATCAACAGCAGCAGAAAATGGTATAAGGGGAGTAGAATTTGTTATGAATAGGAAGGTAGGGCAGAGAGAGTGTTACTGTGAATAGTCCAGTGATAGGGTTATTCCTATCAGAATCGACAGCAAACCAACACCGACAACGATAGTTCAGGTATATATGCTGACGTCGCAAGCTCGAGATGAAGAGATAGAGAAAGTATATGATGATATTGAAACGGCAATACAGTACGTAAAGGGAGACGAAACTAATAGTCATGGGATACTGGAATGCTGTTGTAGGGGGAAGAGGTAGAAGAAAAGGTTACAGGAGAATATGGGCTTGGGACAAGGAATGAGAGAGAAGAAAGACTAATTGAGTTCTGTACCTAGTTTCAGCTAGTAATAGCGAATACTCTGTTCAAGAATCGCAAGAGGCGGAGGTATACTTGAAAAAGGCCGGGTGATAAGGGAAGAATTCAGTTAGATTACGTGATGGTGAAACAGAGATTCCGAAATCAGATACTGGATTGTAAGGTGTACCCAGGAGCAGATATAGACTCAGATCACAATATAGTAGTGATGAAGAGTAGGCTGAAGTTTAAGACATTAGTCAGGAATAATCTATTCGCAAAGAAGTGGGATCAGAAGTACTAAGGAATGACGAGATACGCTTGAAGTTCTCTAAGACTATAGATACAGCAATAAGGGATAGCTCAGTAGGCAGCACAGTTGAAGAGGAACGGACATCTTTAATAAGGGCAATCACAGAAGCTGGCAAGAAAAACTAAGGAAACTTAGTACTACCTATCTTAACTTGGCTAAGGTGCACTTGGAACCCATTTCCACTCTCTTCGTTGCGGAGTCCAAGTGTGACCGGAGTGGGTACCTCCAACACCTTATGTGGCCCCACAAAGCGTGGTGACTTGCTGAGTAAGGCGTCCGGGAAATGGTCACCCCACATTGTGGACGCGTATTGCGTGTTGGAAGTGCCCGCTCTGGCGGCCACAGCTTGGTATTCTGTGGCCATTCTGGCTGGTCAGTTCCATCCCATGGTTCAGTGTTTGTTCCCCAGTGATGATGCTGTGTTTGTGATGACAGGCCACTTACACAGATAGCATCGCCCAGGACTGGTTTTGTGAGCATGAGGATGAATTGTTGCATCCCATCTGGCCCCACTAAGGCCACCTGATCTCAATATTATTGAGACTTTGCAGTCTACTTTGGACAGAAGGGTGTTTGATCGCTATCCACCTCAATCAACGTTACTGGTAAGTGCCAATATTTTGCAGGAAGAATAGTATAAGATGCCCTTCAGAACCATACCGGACCTGTACAGTTCTCTTCCGAGACGAATCTTAGTTGCTTTGAATGGTAGTGGGTTTCCCTCCACAGTGTTTGATATGGTAATGAGTTGTTTTTGGTGTTTCCATATTTTTGCCCACCCCCTGTACGTAACACGTCAGGCATTTTCAGAAAGTAGATGCTGTGACGATGACATGCTGTGCTTTTTCGTTTTTTTTTTTTTTTTTAGAGCTGGCAACAATGAGCAGTAGAGGGGGATTCCCGGACAAGAGTGAGCAACGCAGGAACGTGGTAGTACGTAAGCTCACACTGTAGTGTGCAGTAGCATGAAAGATGCTGGTAAAAATTGCTAGCGGTATTTTTGCACGATTCAAACCGGTTTACGTCGACTGTGTTATGAAAGAACCGAGTGTGTTTAAGTGTTGTAGTCAGTTTAGCGGGACAGAACAAATGTTAATGAGGAACAGAGGAGTGAAAACGTTTCACTTTGAGTGATGAGTTGGTGCAAAAAAAATCGAGGAAACTTTTTGTGAAGACCGCCGATCGACAATGGATGAAAGTTCTGCTATGTTTCCGCAACGCTCCAGAACCCTCTTACAAACAGAAGAGCTGTATTGTGTACGAAACGTGGGTGGCTCATTACATGCCTGAGAGAAAAATAAAGTCGTCACAGTGGCGTCACACAAATACTCCGACTGGCATAAAATTCAAAACGGCAATTTCGGGCAGAAAAGGATATCAAGGCCTCAGTGTTTCAGGACCGAAAAGGCTTCATTTTGGTCCAATTTTTGCCTGAGGGGGAGACCATGCACGACAAAGCCCGTTCTCACACAACCTTAAGCGGGCTCTGTTGGACTCATTTGTTTGGGATATTTTGAATCACCCCACGTATTCCCCCGACTTGGCGCCGTCAGATTGTCATCTCCACATCTCGCTGAGAACACAGATGTGTGGAATTAAATTTTCAACCGACGAGCAGGTGCAGAAGTTGTAAAGTGGGAGAAGGAGCTGGCTGGGAGCCCTTTGAGAAGGGCATAAAGAAGATTGTGCCACGGCACTGAACGGGATGGCGATTCTGTGGAAAAATAGTCAACACGTGTCTTTCTATAAAAAATATAAATCTTAAGTACAAACACTTGCTTCCTGAACGTCGAAGTCGACGTTACCAGCACATTCAAAATGCAGACTTCTAGGACAAGGTCTTCATCCACAGCTGTGGAAAATGGGTCACTTTGAACTGTGAATACGTGGAAAAGGCGTAGGATCATCACCAAGTCTCACAGTCGTAGCTAAATAGTTAAGACTGAGTGGCTACCGCCGGTATTTGTGTTGAGTGTCTTGTTTCCGGGCGACACGAAGCAGAAGCGATCTGCGGGGACCCCCGGCCCGGCGTCGGCGGCGGTGAGTATTTCTGGCGGCGTTTCGCAGGCCCGACTTGGCCCCGTCCGGACATCCTCGCCGCCGTTCTAAATATTTGTCCGGACGCGCCCCCAGGCTAGCACACCGGCATTCTCACAACTGCGTGAGTCACGTCTCAAGGAAACCGTCTGCTTGTACCCCGGCACGAACACGTCGAGGTAAACCGAAGTAGAGTATAGGGTGACGCATCTAAGCAGAGCGTCGCCAAATAAACCGTTCAAATTTCGACACTTCGAACGTTCAGTGATTCTGAGGGCGCCCAAGAGCTCCACGAAGGGCACGGCAGGAACGCATCACATTAGCTGCAACAACAATTCTTTTTCCTCTTTTTTAAGTCATCAGTACTTCGGCAGGTTACACCTGCTCGTATAGTGCTCTAGTTTACGAGGCAGGGAGGTGACCCAGATCAGGTTCGAATTGGCTTGGCGGATTAACGGCTGTTCGTTTGGTACACCTGCCAGCCTAACTTCAGACGGGGTTTTCCACGCTTCTTTAGGCAAATGCTTCGCTGGTCCCCAGTCTCCGCAGTACGCAAAACAAAGGTTACGGATTGCACACACAACTTTCTTTCCGTAAATTAAGTGACGAGTGTGGCGACAAGAAGAGCATTTGGCAATAAAACTGGGGTATTAGTTAACAGAATATGAATAGGAGAATACGCAGTTATAAGTTTGTGAATGATGGGATAATAAACTTGAGATTTCATTGACGATATTGGCTATAATAGGCATGTTGTTGTCTTCAATCCGAAGACTGGTGTAATGCAGCTGTCCATGTTACCCTATCCTGTGCAAGCCTCTACATCTCCGAATAACTACTGCTACGTACATCCTATTGAATATGCTTACTGTACTCGTTTCTTGGTCTCACTTTACGACCCCATCCCCTCCCTCGACACACATACTTCCCTCTAATACTGAACTGATGATGCCTTGCTGCCTCAGAATGCGTCCTACCAACCGATCCCTTCTTCTAGTCAGGTTGTCCCACAAATTTCTTGTCTCATCAGTTCAGTCCATGACCTCATCATTAATTACGTGATTTATCCATCTAATCTTCGAGCGAGGTGGCGCAGTGGTTAGCACACTGGACGGAGGACGACGGTTCAATCCCGTCTCCGGCCATCCTGATTTAGGTTTTCCGTCATTTCCCTAAATCGTTTCAGGCAAATGCCGGGATGGTTCCCTTGAAAGAACACGGCCGATTTCCTTCCCAATCCTTCCCTAATCCGAGCTTGCGCTCCGTCTCTAATGACCTCGTTGTCGACGGGACGTTAAACACTAACTACCACCACCACCACTACCATCTAATCTTCAGCATTCTTCCGTACACCATACTTCAAAAGTTTCTCTTCTCTTCCTGTCTAAACCGATGACCATACATGTTTCACTACCATGTATGGCTACACTCCATACAAATACTTTAGGAAAAGACGTCCTAACACTTAAATCTATATTCGGTGTTAACAAATTTATCTTCTTCAGAAACATTTCTTGCCAGTACCTACGGGCAGGTAGGTTAGAAAATTTAAAAAGGGAAATGGATAGGTTGAAGTTAGATATAGTCGGAATTAGTGAAGTTCGGTGGCAGGAGGAACAAGACTTCTGGTCAGGTGACTACAGGGTTATAAACACAAAATCAAATAGGGGTAATGCAGGAGTAGGTTTAATAATGAATAGGAAAATAGGAATGATACTGCGTGGAGAGTTTGACAGAGCACTGAAAGACCTGAGTCGAAACAAGGCCCCCGGAGTAGACAATATTCCATTGGAACTACTGACAGCCGTGGCAGAGCCAGTCCTGACAAAACTCTACCATCTGGTGAAATGGTTCAAATGGCTCTGAACACTATGGGGCCGGCCGCGGTGGCCGTGCGGTTCTGGCGCTGCAGTCCGGAGCCGCAAGGCTGCTACGGTCGCAGGTTCGAATCCTGCCTCGGGCATGGGTGTGTGTGATGTCCTTAGGTTAGTTAGGTTTAAGTAGTTCTACGTTCTAGGGGACTTATGACCTAAGATGTTGAGTCCCATAGTGCTCAGAGCCATTTGAACCATTTGAACACTATGGGACTTAACATCTATGGTCATTAGTCCCCTAGAACTTAGAACTACTTAAACCTGACTAACCTAAGGACAGCACACAACACCCAGCCATCACGAGGCAGAGAAAATCCCTAACCCCGCCGGGAATCGAACCCGGGAACCCGGGCGTGGGAAGCGAGAACGCTACGGCACGACCACGAGATGCGGGCTTACCATCTGGTGAGCAAGATGTATGAAACAGGCGAAATACCCTCAGACCTCAAGAAGAATGTAATAATTCCAATCCCAAAGAAAGCAGGTGTTGACAGATGTGAAAATTACCAAACTATCAGCTTAATAAGTCACAGCTGCAAAATACTAACACGAATTCTTTACAGACGAATGGAAAAACAAGTAGAAGCCAACCTCGGGGAAGATCAGTTCGGATTCCGTAGAAACACTGGAACACGTGAGGCAATACTGACCTTACGACTTATCTTAGAAGAAAGATTAAGGAAAGGCAAACCTACGTTTCTAGCATTTGTAGACTTAGAGAAAGCTTTTGACAATGTTGACTGGAATACTCTCTTTCAAATTCTAAAGGTGGCAGGGGTAAAATACAGGGAGCGAAAGGCTATTTACAATTTGTACAGAAACCAGATGGCAGTTATTAGAGTCGATGGGTATGAAAGGGAAGCAGTGGTTGGGAAGGGAGTAAGACAGGGTTGTAGCCTCTCCCCGATGTTGTTCAATCTGTATATTGAGCAAGCAGTAAAGGAAACAAAAGAAAAATTCGGAGTAGGTATTAAAATTCATGGAGAAGAAATAAAAACTTTGAGGTTCGCCGATGACATTGTAATTCTGTCAGAGACAGCAAAGGACTTGGAAGAGCAGTTGAATGGAATGGACAGTGTCTTGAAAGGACGATATAAGATGAACATCAACAAAAGCAAAACAAGAATAATGGAATGTAGTCTAATTAAGTCGGGTGATGCTGAGAGAATTAGATTAGGAAATGAGACACTTAAAGTAGTAAAGGAGTTTTGCTATTTAGGGAGCAAAATAACTGATGATGGTCGAAGTAGAGAGGATATAAAATGTAGGCTGGCAATGGCTAGGAAAGCGTTTCTGAAGAAGAGAAATTTGTTAACATCCAGTATTGATTTAAGTGTCAGGAAGTCATTTCTGAAAGTATTCGTATGGAGTGTAGCCATGTATGGAAGTGAAACATGGACGATAAATAGTTTGGACAAGAAGAGAATAGAAGCTTTCGAAATGTGGTGCTACAGAAGAATGCTGAAGATTAGATGGGTAGATCACGTAACTGATGAGGAGGTATTGAATAGAATTGGGGAGAAGAGAAGTTTGTGGCACAACTTGACCAGAAGAAGGGATCGGTTGGTAGGACATGTTCTGAGGCATCAAGGGATCACCAATTTAGTATTGGAGGGCAGCGTGGAGTTAAAAATCGTAGAGGGAGACCAAGAGATGAATACACTAAGCAGATTCAGAAGGATGTAGGTTGCAGTAGGTACTGGGAGATGAAGAAGCTTGCACAGGATAGAGTAGCATGGAGAGCTGCATCAAACCAGTCTCAGGACTGAAGACCACAACAACAACATACCATTACCATTGCCATTGCCATTATACCCTCTCTACTTCGGCCATCATCATTATTCTGCTGCCCAAATAACAAAACTCATCTACTACACACATCAAAAAAAGTTTTACATCACCTCGGTTCCGAGAGTTCCGGAACCTGTACAAAAAAAAAAAAAAATGGAACAGAGATCAACATAAACATCATTTCCTCCATTTTTATTCCTCATGAAAACCACACACTGTAAGTTGTACCACCATACAGCGAGACTTTCAGAGGTGGTGGTCCGGATTACTGTACACATCGGTACCTCTAATACCCAGTAGCACGTCCGCTTGCATTGATGCATGCCTGTATTCGTCGTGGAATAGTATCCACAAGTTCATCAAGGCACTGTTAGTCCAGATTGTCCCACTCCTCAACGGCGATTCGGCATGGATCTCTCAGAGGTGTTGGTGGGTTCAAAATGGTTCAAATGGCTCTGAGCACTATGGGACTTAACTGCTGAGGTCATCAGCCCCCTAGAACTTAGAACTACTTAACCCTAACTAACCTAAGGACATCACACACATCCATGCCCGACGCAGGATTCGAACCTGCGACCGTAGCGGTCGCGCGGTTCCAGACTGTAGCGCTTAGAACTGTTCTCGGCCACTGTTGGTGGGTCACGTCGTCCATAAACAGCCCTTTTCAATCTATCCCATGCATGTTCGATAGGGTTCATGTCTGAGAACATGCTGGCCACTCTTCCATGAAGACTAATGCCTCGTCAATATACTGCCGATATGTTTGCACTATCGGTCAGAGGACGGCGTTCACGTATCGTACAGCCGTTACGGCGCCTTCCATCACCATCATCGGCGTACGTTGGTCCCACATAATGCCACCCCAAAACAGCTTGCTGGACAGTATGTCTAAGGCGTTCAGCCCGAGAGAGTCGCCTCCAAACACGTTTCCAACGATTGTCTGGTTGAAGGTATATGCGACATTTATCGGCGAAGAGAACGTGATGCCAATCCTGAGCGGTTCATTCGGCACGTTGTTGGGCCCATCTGTACCGCGCTGCATGGTGTTGTGGTTGCAAAGATGGACCTCGCCATGGACGTCGGGATTGAAGTTACGCATAATGCAGCCTATTGTGCACAGTTTAAATCGTAACACGACGTCCCGTGGCTGCGCGAAAAGCATTATTCAACATGGTGGCTTTGCTGTCAGGGTTCCTCCGAGGCATAATCCATTGGTAGCGGTCATCCACTATAGTAGTAGTCCTTGGGCGGCCTGAGCGAGGCGTGTCATCGACAGATCCTGTCTCTCTGTATCTCCTCTATGTCCGAACAACATCGCTTTGGTTCACTCCGAGACGCCTGGACACTTCCCTTGTTGAGAGCCCTTCCTGGCACAAAGTAACAATGCGGACGCGATCGAACCGCAGTATTGACCGTCAATGACTGGAACTGATCGGCTGTCGGACCCCCTCCGTCTAATGGACGCTGCTCATGAATGGTTGTTTACATCTTTGGGCGGGTTTAGTGACATCTCTGAACAGTCAAAGGGACAGTGTTTGTGGTAGAATATCCACAGTCAACGTCCATCTTCAGGAGTTGTGGGAACTAGAGTCAGGCAAAACTTTTTTTGATGTGTGTACTTTTAGTGTCTCGTTTCCTAATCCAATGCTCTCAGCGTCACCTGATTTAATTCAACTACATTCTATTATCCTGGTTTTGCGTTTGTTAATGTTCATCTTATATTCTCCTTTCAGGAACTGTGCAATTCGTTCAACTGCTCTTCCAAGTCAGAATTACAGTTTCATCGGCAAACCTCAAAGTTCTTTTTTTCTCCGTGAACTTTAATTCCTACTTCAAATTTTCCTTCGGTTTCTTTGGTTACTCAAAGTAAAGAACGAATAACGTTGGGGACAGGCTACAACTGTGTCTCACTGCTTCCCTCTCATGCCCCTCGACTCTTATAACTGCCGTCTTGGTTCCGTACAAGCTGTGAACAGCCTTTCGGTCCCTGTATTTTACCCCTATATTTCTAAGATAAATCGTAGTGGCAGTGTTGCCTCGCGTGTTGCTACGTTTTCCCGGAATCTAAACTAATCTTCTCCAAGATCAGCTTTTACCAGTTTTTAAATAGACATTTATGCTTCGACAGGAGAAAGGAAAGAAGAAAACATAGTATTTTATGGTTAACTTCAGTCCCATCTGAATATCGACTGTAAAACAGGCTGTTTGGCTGTGTGCGGAGATTTCAGTGTAAGAGTAGAAAATCAACGAATTTACAGAATGTTGGGAAACAACAAGAAGACGTGTCAAACGAAAAACGGAAGCATTTGACTAATTTCGCCATCGTGAGTGAGTTAAAGATAACAAGTACCATCTTCTGGCATAAAGTAATACATATACCGCCCCTACAAAAAGTTCCGAGGCTTATTTTATTCCTGGTGTATAAGCTACATTAGAGCAGTAACTACAATGGAAGCTTAAACTAACAGCTGTGAACAGCAGAGGTGCATTCGACCAGTCAGTTATGAGCAGGTAGTGTTAGGTAGTGGACGTGCGATCGTAGCGTGTCAACTTAGTAGTATCAGAAACCGCAGTGGAGCAACATCTCTAAATCCAGTGTTCAAGACATTCTCCAGAATGCTTTGAAGAAGAGAAACGTGTCTACAAAATTTGTTCCGCATACCTTGACCTCCGAACAATTACGATGCGTGGACGCGTGCCTCGACTCGAACCGAAGCAAAACACGGGCGATTCTCTTCTGGAAGAAAGCCATCGCTGGTGACAAGACCTGGTGTTATCAATAAGAACCTACCACAAAACTAAGAAGTTTAGAAATTCACATGAAGTGTCAACGCTTTGACGATATAACCGAGATTCAAACCAACATGACGTGCGACTTTAACATCCCAAATAAGGACTTTCCTGACAGTTTCAGCTGGACGTACGAACATTCTGTGCATTGATCATACAATGTAAACTTTCACGGCTGGTACTGACGTCACTTAAAACTTCCGCGCTATTAGGTCGTGGTCGATGCGTAAAACTTTCTCCTACCTTTTCCTCTCCGACTGCGGGAGATATCTTCAGACGTAAAATGCGAACTACTACCAGAACTCGAGGGAGCGCCGATTATAAAGGCGGTGCAGAGGGCACCACGGTCCATCACGTGACGTCGGCTACGCGAGTATCGCTGGTGTTGCCAACATTCTCGATTGGAAGTTATCGATCGTCATTCTTACGTTGCAATGTTGACATCAAAATTTTGTTTGATTTGACATTTTCCTCTTTTCTGTTAAAATTGTTATGGTGTGCATTGTAGTGAAGTGAGGGGAGAGGAGAGCGTGTAGAACACTTCTAGTGTTAAAAACAACCGTCTTTAACTTTAACTTTTGTCTATTTTTATTATTAATCCAGTCTCGAAACCATTTTGGGCTCACACGGCGAGTTACATAGCACGCAAAGACACAGAGTTCATATTAGGTTATGTTGTGGTCAGTACTAAACTCTCTTCCAAAGGCAAAGGTACAAAGGTGAATAGAGGATATTATATCTATTCAGACCTTTTTATGATCGAGACAAAAACAGCTGAGAGAGCTAAGTGGTCCCTCAAGAGTGAGGAAGTTCGGAAGTTCAGCAGAAAAGTACATGTAAGATGCTATAAAGCACATCAGCTACGGTAGGCCTCGAGAGAGGTGGCGCAGTGGTTAGGGCACTGGACTCTCATTTGGAAGGGCGACGGTTCAAATCCCCGTCCGACCATCCTTATTTAGGTTTTCTGTGATTTCGCTAAATCGCTCCAGGTAAATGCCGGGATGGTTCCTTTGAAAATATTATGAGCGATTTCTTTCCCCTTCCTTCCATAATCCGAGCATGTGCTCCGAATCAAATGACATTACTGTCGATGGGACGCTTAACTCTAATCATCCTTTCATCATTTTTTTTCCTACAGCATGCAAATATAAATATAATATTTTCCATTAGAGTGAAACGAAAATACACTACTGCCCATTAAATTTTTTACACCACCAAGATGACGTGCTACAGACGCGAAATTTAACCGACAGGAAGAACATGCTGTGATATGCAAATGATTAGCTTTTCAGAGCATTCACACAAGGTTGGCGCCGGTGGCGACACCTGCAACGTGCCGGCATGAGAAACGTTTCCAACCGATTTCTCATACACAAACAGCAGTTGACCGGCGTTGCCTGGTGAAATGTTGTTGTGATGCCTCGTGTAAGGAGGAGAAATGCGTACCATCACGTTTCCGGCTTTGGTAAAGGCCGGATTGTAGCCTATCGCGATTGCGGTTTATCGTATCGCGACATTGCTGCTCGCTTTGGTCGAGATCCAATGACTGTTAGTAGAACATGGAATCGGTGGGTTCAGGAGGGTAATATGGAACGGCGTGCTGGATCCCAACGGCATCGTATCACTAGCGGTCGAGATGACAGGCATCTTATCCGCATGGCTGTAACGGATAGTGCAGCCACGTCTCGATCCCTGAGTCAACAGATGGGGACGTTTGCAAAACAACAACCATCTGCACGAACAGTTCGACGACGTTTGCAGCAGCATGGACTATCAGCTCGGAGACCACGGCTGCGGTTACCATTGACTCTGCATCACAGACAGGAGCGCCTGCGATGGTGTACTCGACGACGAACCTGGGTGCACGAATGGCAAAACGTCATTTTTTCGGATGAATCCAGGTTCTGTTTACAGCATCATGATGGTCTCATCCGCGTTTGGCGACATCGCGGTGAATGCACATTGGAAGCGTGTATTTGTCATCGCCATACTGGCGTAACACCCGGCATGATGGTGTGGGGTGCCATTGGTTACACGTCTCGGTCGACTCTTGTTCGCATGGACGGCACTTCGAACAGTGGATGTTACATTTCAAATGTGTTACGACCCGTGGCTCTACCCTTCATTCCATCCCTGCGAAACCCTACATTTCAGCAGGATAATGCACGACCGCATGTTGCAGGTCCTGCACGGGCCTTTCTGGATACAGAAAATGCTCGACTGCTGCCCTGGCCAGCACCTCTCACCAGTTGAAAACGTCTGGTCAATGGTGTCCGAGCAACTGGCTCGTCACAATACGCCAGTCACTACTCCTGATGAACTGTGATATCGTGTTGAAGCTGCATGGGCAGTTGTACCTGTACACGCCATCGAGGCTCTGTTCGACTTAATGCCCAGACGTATCAAGGCCGTTATTACGGCCAGAGGTGGTTGTTCTGGGTACTGATTTCTCAGAATCTATGCAACCAAACTGCATGAAAATGTAATCACATGTCAGTTCTAGTATAATATATTTGTCCAATGAATACCCGTTTATCATCTGCATTTCTTCTTGGTGTAGCAATTTTAACGGCCAGTAGTGTAGATAAAAGAGCTGGAAGCGCTAACGTGGGCAACACCATACACACGCGGCACACGAAGATCAGAAGAGGCCAAGCCGGCTGCTTTTCTGCCATACTCGGGGGAACGAGCATCAAGTTAGCACGTTTGCTGTGGAAACATGGACTGAGACCTGTGTTCCGGCCTGCCCCCAAGTTACGAGATATACTGCGCACTGTTCAAGATGACATAGCTCTTCGTGTGCGCCGGCCGGTGTGGCCGTGCGGTTAAAGGCGCTACAGTCTGGAACCGCGTGGCCGCTACGGTCGCAGGTTCGAATCCTGCTTCGGGCATGGATGTGTGTGATGTCCTTAGGTTAGTTAGGTTTAAGTAGTTCTAAGTTCTAGGGGACTGATGACCACAGATGTTAAGTCCCATAGTGCTCAGAGCCATTTGAACCATGTTCTTCGCGTGCCTGGTGTGTACGGTGTCCCTTGTGAACGCGGCAGCATTATACAGGTCATACAATTCGTTCAGTTGCAGAGCTTTGTACCCATCACAAGCGACGTATTAAGTGGTTCAAATGGCTCTGAGCACTATGGGACTTAACATCTGTGGTAATCAGTCCCCTAGAACTTAGAACTACTTAAACCTAACTAACCTAAGGACATCACACACATCCATGCCCGAGGCAGGATTCGAACCTGCGACCGAACAGTCGCGTGACGTATTAAACAGAGAGAGCTTGACAAATCGACCATAGCTGAGCACTGCTTGGAAAACGTACACAGAATACAGTTTGAAAACACGAGAGTCTTGGATCATGCGTCAACATACTGGGATTCCGTAATAAAAGAGGCGGCCGAGGTTAGAATGAACACCAACAATTTTAACAGAGACCAGGGGTACACACTTAGTAGGGAGTGGGGCGGGCTCTGGACATTGAACGGAAGCAACGACGAGTGCTTGACGCTTGTAGGGAGGCGGGAGCGGCAGTTTCAAACGTGCCGCCGGACCCTCGCGCCACCTGGCCTTACACCCCCCCCCCCCCTCCCACACGAGACCCCCGAGAAAGGCAGGCCGTGGCACTACAGGTCTTACGAGTGCCAGCAGCCGTCTCCGGCCGAATTTAGTAATTTTTGACTGCTTGTTTAAATACTTGGAAGTTCTCGATAGCACACGAGAAAATTAAGACCTTTTTTGGACAGCTTTTCATATTGATTTCCCGTGGGCCCTGAACGGAGCCGAGCGTTCACGAAGGCGACTAGTGTGACGTCACAAGTTCGTTGCAGCGCCTGTGTATATCGTTGGACCCGGTCCCGCAGCGGGCACTGTCGTTCACTCGTGCGACTACCTAAGCAACACCCTCAAAGGACCCACAGAGAGCCCAAGTCCCTTTGCAAGAGAATACACAAGAAAGTAATCAAGTGAAACTATTTCTCACACCTTGCCACTCCAGAAGGGAAAAAAATCACCAAAGGCGATCATCGCGGCCGTATAAGCGGAAAACCGTACCAGCCCCGGCAGTCAGTGGTTTTACTCCTGTCGGTGATGGCGAAGATAACAGTTGAAAACTCGAGGAATTTTATTCGAATTCACGCGGCTTGAAAACCGAGATTTTGTTCATATTGGTCGTAAACCGACATATCTCAACGGACACAGTTCTCAGCATCCTGCCCAAAGAGCACTGGGATGAACACACTGAAACATAGAGCTAGAAGAATGTCGAACCAGTTTGGCGTTGATATAAACCGCCTTACCTCTGTGTTAAGACAAAATGCCTATTGGGCACATTAAATGAAGTCAGCTCTGTCTGGAAAACGCATATCTAAGTCTAGCCAAACAACACAATAAGATGAGCACACGATTTTCCTTCCGTTCTGTGGTTTGTGGAGCAACATCAAGTAAAACTGGACGAAAATAAAACAGACACGGGATTAAAACTCTCTCTCCACTCCCTAAGAAAGAGGTGTTACGCCATGCGAAAGACAGGGATAGGCTCAGGATCCCAGGCGTTAATTAATTCTGTGAGAATATCGTAGTAGCTATAGAGACAGAACAAGGCGAACATACATTCTTTTAGTGGGTAGGAACGCGTGGGGTCACAAATGATAGCTACGAGCTCCCCTCCGAGGAATATTTTCACGGAAAGTGCAGGGGCACACTTCCCGCCTAAAAGTAGAGACGCGTTTTTGATTGGCGGAGTGCTAAGTATGTAGGAGGGGAAATGGAAACTTCCAAAATATCTTCTGAAAGAGGTATGAGCTTCACGTGATTGGCTGGCAGTTTCATGACACATGTAGTGCTAGGTTATGTTTTTGTAATAGCTGTCCAGGGGGGAGCAGGTCACGGCGTGGAGAGAAGACTTCTCTCTCCGGGAATCGACTGAGAACACTTCCCTCTGGGGATCGATTGAGAGCACTTCCCTGCTGGGGCTAATCGAAAACAGTTCCTCCGGGAAGGAACTGGAGACTCCGCTGGCGAGACACACAGAGGGGGATACGGTGGTTAAATTTTGCGAAGTGTTGCTTTCGGTGCAGGTAGCGCGTGCAGTCGTTTCTCTGTGAACAGAGTTGTTGTCCTGTGTACCCCAGTAACGATTCTTTAGCTCTTTGTGGAGTCTGACACACTGAACTGCTTGTTTACGGGAGGAAAGTGAGCAAACAGAAATCTTGACTCATGTAACGTCTTCTTGTACTGAGGTAATTTCAGCCCTAGGAGTTTGCGGACGTCACACTGCATCCACTGTGGAGGCAGAAAATTGCAGGTACACCACGTACATCATCTGCTCAGGAGCCAATACCTCAGTAAGCAGATTATCGGTGCAGTACAACTTGTGTCTGTACTTCAATGTGTAATAGGCGCACTCTGGCCTGGCAGATAGAGAAACACAGTAAATGTGGTGATTTCCAATTGCTTATGTACTGAGCGTTTTCTGAAAGTGTTAATCTGGGTGCAGGATTCAATACCAGCCAACGTGTGTCCGTCCTGTAGGGTAACTACTGGCCTTATGTACTTCATATTTATATAGCTTTTTGCACTCTACATATATCTTTACAATAAATAATTTACAATATCCATACAGTGATTCATTCCAGCAGCATCCTGATAGGAATGATTGGTTTAATGTGCTAAACTGAAGTAAAAGCATAACATGATACTTCGTTTTATGGAAATCCCTAGGTGAAGGTTGTCAATTTCAGGGCTATCTTAATGAGCTGTACATGAGGGACTGTGGAGACAACGTTAGGCAACTACAGATACAAATGCTGTATGTTATGTACGCCATGAGGGTTTACATAAAAATAATTTTTTTACTGTAACTTATTTATCTTTAAAAATCAGTCACCTGAAGAATATTTTCTGTTACTTTTCACTTCGCCGTGCGTTCTACGAGAAGATTCCTTGGAGGTCAGGTTGCGACCATTACTCGTGACCCCACGCATTGGTTTGCACTTAATATGTGTCTTTTCGCTTTATTCCGTCCCCAACGCTCTTTCTCCAGGTTCACTACTCTGAACTTTTTTTCGTTCCACCAGAGAGCAACGTCCAGCCCACTCCGTATGCGCTAGGGGCTTTTTCTGTCTCCAGCACTGTAAACCACTGCCGCCAAGCCCTGCTCTCTCTTAGAGCAGTAAATGCCCTCTCCTGCAGAACACAAGTCTCTTTCCAGCCACTCTTTAGGCGATAGCGGCTTCTGGGGAAATGTGTGGCCCTCTTAGCCTTTTCTGTCAGTACTCAGCTCTAATTAACTCCCAGACATGCAGCACTACAGAAATTGTTAACTCGTGATGCAAGCCAGTATCAGCGATCTAATATAAATGTAAATATAAATATAAAAAAATATTTAATGTATGGTGGAAAAATCTTGCTGCCTCACATGTGAAATGGCCTAAGCCAGCCGTTTACCAGCGCTATGCCAAACATCAGCGGGACATCAATTACAGCAATCTAGAAAAAAATGTACAGTTGCGGAACACAACCTTGCAAATAAATACAAAGGCATAGGAGGGAGGCCACCGGCGTTGAAGTTTACCTTCTGCTCCTTCCCTTCCTATCCACCGTACCAGACCTCACACCATCTGACTTTCATCTATGGGGTTACGTAAAAGACCGCGTTTTGATCCCCCTCTGCCTGACATTCTTGAAAGTTTGCGACATCGCATTCTTGAAGCTGTGAATTCGATAACGAGAGACCAGGTGCTTCGTGTGTGGCAAGAAATGAACCACTATTTTGATATTTGTGGCGTAACACATGGTGCTCACACTGAATGTATAAAAATTTGACCTTTTGTCTTTCCAGGAACGTCGGAATTGTGTTTTTACTTTTTGTAGCTTGGAAGCAGTAAATGTTTGAAACCTGATCCATCTTTTTGAATTGTCCTGCACACAATTTGCACTGAGTAGTGCTCTGGCACATGACACGGATTTCTTTCTGTATCTTTCAGTCTCACTCCTGAAGGAGTACAGCGGTTCATGAGAGGACTTATGTTCTTTTCAGCCATATGTTTGGTTTTAGTGTTTTGGCTCCTCTTGTTTTAGATTGGGAGAAAGGAAAATTTTGAATTTATTCCCTATTTTTCTTTTCTTTTCTGATATTGGTTTCATTTTCATTTAGTTTTGCCCAGCATGCATCTTAAGAGAGAATACATAGCGGTATGTTCTGTATTATACATCGCGATGGAAACAAAGACGCTGTGTGTGACATTTCATCGTTGGTTCCAAGGCAGTCTTCTCGCTGAGTGATTCAGTCACTTCTTTTAATGACGAAGACAATGGTTGTTATTGTCGAAAGCTCGGATTTTCATGGAGAACTACGCAAGTGCATCGAGGGTAGTTGATACAACAAACCTCTCTCGAAAGACTTTACGGTTATATTGTAGAATAAATTTATTAAAGGTGGCACAAAAAAGATGCGCAGAAATAGCGAAAAGAAAGTTCAATGTTGCTAGTGAAGCTTCTGTGACAGAAGAAAAATGTGATTTTGTGAAGAGGTCGTTCCAGCTCCGACTGCATATTTGTGTTAGAGCGAGCGATAAGAAAAATAGAGGAACGCAACTTGCCAACATTCTTGTTATTCACGGATTATGAAAAGGCATTTTATTGTGTAATCTGGAGTAAATCATAGGTAATAATGGAAACTGAAGGATATTCCAAACGAGTGATTCATATTCAAGGCTTATATAAAAACAGTTCAGTTAAAGATACGGGACAAACCAACAGCAAGAACAAAGTGGCTGTAAATCTGAGAGAAAACAAGGATTCCAACATCACCAGTACCACAGGGTGTTTTACGAGGGGGCTGGTTAGGAAGCAGCAGTATGGCCTAATGAGGATAAAACATTCCATATAACATCATTTTACACTGGTTACATAGATACAGTTGTTAGAATGTAACTCAAAGAAATATTCACAGAAGGTGTGAAGCAAAAACAAATGACAAAGCTCTTCGCAGGTCGTCTGGGCATTCTTTTAACGGCGCAGTAGTATTCATAATATCAATGATCAATTCGTCTCTTGTGGCTACTTTTACTTTGTAGATTTCGCTTTTCAATCATCCCCACAGGCAAAAATCTAGAGGGGTAAGGTCCGGGGGCCAGGGTGGCCAAGAAACGTTACCATTTCTGTCGATCCATCTTTCGGTGAATGTTAGGCGTAGATGTTGTGTCGCCTCACGACTAGAATGCAAATGAGCCCCTTCGTGGTGGAAGTACACACATCCTCAAAAAACAGGAACACATCAATCGTATCGCCCCCTAAATTATTTACTATTCCTCCTGACATAATCTTTATACACGTATGCAGCCGAGAGGAGTGGCCATGTACACTAACAAATAATTGTAAAGCAGACAATGATTTTAACTACGCATGGAAAACATGGGCAGAAAACAAGACTATGGATTTACAATGAAAACGACATTTGAGAATTAAAATAGTTATTACTGAGAATTAAAATAGTTATTAATCATTTTAACTGATTCAGCTGTGGGATCTTGTTGGAACACTGTATTTTCTATTAGCAAAACGAAACACTAATTTGCCTTGTTTCATAAAACTTTATTTTTGTACGATCTAAGTTTCGGCTAGCGAGACCATTTTCCAATACTCAACTGATTCCAACGAGCAAAAGGTGTAGTTTCATAGATAAAATACCAAACATATATAGAAGTCCTACACATACAGGGAAAGGGATATGTACATCCCCAAGTTTACTATGAACTGAACACACGCTATTAAATTATTCACCCCTTTAGATAATGTTGCTACTTCTACATAGGATGGGAATCTTGGTGTCATGGACGTTAGCAGCGCAGAAATTTTCCAGTTGGGGACGGGGGTAAAGCTCTAAAACAGTCATTTTAGATGAATGAACTGCTCAGATTCGAGACATGTCATGCCGTAAGAACTAAATTTTATAGGTGATGCAAAATAATATACCCCAGAAAACTGATGGTTGGCCAACTAGTTGGCTATATGAATAAAAATTCTATAGTCTAGATTTTAGGGGGGGGGGGAGTGCCACCATGTGATTCGCCCCCCCCCCTCTCCGCTCCGCTCCCTCTCCTCCCGCACCCACCCCCTCAATACTTTGCGAACACCTATGCTTGTTGCCCTCATTGGTGAATACGTAATCATACAAACACTCATCGCTGTACACATAACTCTATTGCAGTTTATATTAGTCGTAGATGGAGTACTTGTTATTCAAAGAAATGTCATACGGTTCTATAATGCGAATGTAACGGGGTCATAGTAGTCAACAGACACAGCTTCAAGCTGAGAAACCATAGACTGAGAAGTTGACATAGGTTTATCTTTGCTTGCTTGCCATTTTTGGAATTACTTCTATTCTGAAAAATGTGTTAAACCCGAAACCTAAGCAGTACAAAAATAATAGTGTTTCGTGAAACAATAGAGAAAAGTGTCATTCAATTAAAACAAAATAGTTACTCATGATAAAATTATACAACAAGTATGCACTTTCGATCGTAGTGTATCTTACATCTTACTGCCAGAGAATATAGATTGCGAATAAAATAAGGAAATTAAAGAAAAGAAAGGTGGAACAATGAAAGGGACATTAAGAAAGAAAACCCAGAAATCAATACAGATAAAATTCTACAAGGTGAGGCAGTCTCCGCATTAGTAATACAAGGAACAGAAATACACAAAAGCAGATTAGACATAAAGAAATTAGGACCTTCCGAAACCAGTTAATTTTCCAGGTCTTGCGGTGATTCTTTGAAAGTGAACAGAATATAAACTACCCGAAATACTGTACTAATATGACCTACTCATATATAAGGTAAAACAAGAAACAAGTACACTAACACTGTAATGAATGATTCGACAAGCCAGTTATGCGGAATTGAACACTGAACGTTTGGACAGACAAACTGTCCAGAGGGAGGTTGGCGGCCTGAAACAGAGATTCTTGATATTCTTCTTGTTCTTGTTCTTCTTCTTCTTCGTCTTTTTCGTTTTCTTTTTCTTCTTCTGATGGAATATCGAGATGACCTGGTGCCATCGATGGAACCTGAGCGAGGTCAGCCTAGAGACGAAATGTCAAGGTCTCTGGCTAATGACTGCGGCGTGAAAATAAGCGCCAAGGTCACGGAAAGCGAAACTGGGAGCGTACAGGACGAGCCGTCGTGGCTTTGATGGACAGTCGACTCATAGGGAACATCAGTCACGCAGAAAAAACAAAGCGTAATAGTATTTCCAAATATTCGTTAATCTGTGCAGCAAACTGGAGGGTCCGACCATTAATATCCGCTACATTCAATGAGGAGTTTCCGCATTTCTACGTACTATCATCTCCACCCCGAACACACGTCACACTTGAATTCAGTAAATGCCTAATCAATATCTTTTTTCGATGCTTTTTACTGAATTCGATCTTGACCTATGTACTCTTGTTTCGTCAGTCTGCGTCGTTTTGATGATAGACTTTATTATTACGTACGCAAAGTACAGCCGTTTCACCCTTACTTACTCCTAAGGAGGACAGACGATTCTATTCAGTAGACACCACAATGACGTGCCATATCAATTCTTCTAGTAGGCTGTATGGGTATAAAATGAACTGTTCTCACCATGGAGTTGCAGTAGCTTTATACGTCTCAGAAGATGTTAGCATTGTGTGAGTGCTCCTAAGTGTCAAAGAATCATACCCACCATAAGAACTAGACTCCTTTCCCGTACTACGAAAACGAATTGCTGTGCCGCGCGGGATTAGCCGAGCAATCTAAGGCGCTGTAGTCATGGACTGTGCGGCTGGTCCCGGCGGAGGTTCGAGTCCTCCGTCCGTCATGGGTGTGTGTGTTTGTCCTTAGGATAGATTAGATTAGATTAGATTAATACTAGTTCCATGGATCATGAATACGATATTTCGTAATGATGTGGAACGTGTCGAATTTTCTAATACATGACATAATTAGGTTAATATAACAACATACTTAAGTTAATATAACAACTTTATTTTTTTGTGTTTTTTGTTTTTCTTTATTTTTATTTTTATGTTTTTTATTTTTAAATATTTTTTTTCTTTTTTTTCTTAATTTATATCTAAAAATTTCTCTATGGAGTAGAAGGAGTTGTCATTCAGAAATTCTTTTAATTTCTTCTTAAATACTTGTTGGTTATCTGTCAGACTTTTGATACTATTTGGTAAGTGACCAAAGACTTTAGTGCCAGTATAATTCACCCCTTTCTGTGCCAAAGTCAGATTTAATCTTGAATAGTGAAGATCATCCTTTCTCCTAGTATTGTAGTTATGCACACTGCTATTACTTTTGAATTGGGTTTGGTTGTTAATAACAAATTTCATAAGAGAGTATATATACTGAGAAGCTACTGTGAATATCCCTAGATCCTTAAATAAATGTCTGCAGGATGATCTTGGGTGGACTCCAGCTATTATTCTGATTACACGCTTTTGTGCAATAAATACTTTATTCCTCAGTGATGAATTCCCCCAAAATATGATGCCATATGAAAGCAATGAGTGAAAATAGGCATAGTAAGCTAATTTACTAAGATGTTTATCACCAAAATTTGCAATGACCCTTATTGCATAAGTAGCTGAACTCAAACGTTTCAGCAGATCATCAATGTGTTTCTTCCAATTTAATCTCTCATCAATAGACACACCTAAAAATTTGGAATATTCTACCTTAGCTATATGCCTCTGATTAAGGTCTATATTTATTAATGGCGTCATACCATTCCCTGTATGGAACTGTATGTACTGTGTCTTATCAAAATTCAGTGAGAGTCCGTTTACATGGAACCACTTAGTAATTTTCTGAAAGACAGTATTGACAATTTCATCAGTTAATTCTTGTTGGTCAGGTGTGATTACTATACTTGTATCATCAGCAAAAAGAACTAACTTTGCCTCTTCATGAATATAGAATGGCAAGTCATTAATATATAATAAGAACAACAAAGGACCCAAGACTGACCCTTGTGGAACCCCATTCTTGATAGTTCCCCAGTTTGAGGAATGTGCTGATCTTTGCATGTTACGAGAACTACTTATTTCAACTTTCTGCACTCTTCCAGTTAGGTACGAATTAAACCATTTGTGCACTGTCCCACTCTTGCCACAATACTTGAGCTTGTCGAGCAGAATTCCATGATTTACACAATCAAAAGCCTTTGAGAGATCACAAAAAATCCCAATGGGTGGTGTTCGGTTATTCAGATCATTCAAAATTTGACTGGTGAAAGCATATATGGCATTTTCTGTTGAAAAACCTTTCTGGAAACCAAACTGACATTTTGTTAGTACTTCATTTTTACAGATATGTGAAGCTACTCTTGAATACATTACTTTCTCAAAAATTTTGGATAAAGCTGTTAGAAGGGAGATTGGACGGTAATTGTTGACTTCAGATCTATCCCCCTTTTTATGCAAAGGTATAACAATAGCATATTTCAGTCTATCAGGGAAAATGCCCTGTTCCAGAGAGCTATTACACAGGTGGCTGAGACTCTTACTTATCTGTTGAGAACAAGCTTTTAGTATTTTGCTGGAAATGCCATCAATTCCATGTGAGTTTTTGCTTTTAAGCAAGTTTATTATTTTCCTAATTTCAGAGGGAGAAATGGGTGAGATTTTAATTGTATCAAATTGCATAGGTATGGCCTCTTCCATTAACAGTCTAGCATCTTCTAATGAACACCTGGATCCTACTATATCCACAACATTTAGAAAATGATTATTAAAAATATTTTCAACTTCTGACTTTTTGTTCGTAAAGTTTTCATTCAATTTGATGGTAATACTGTCTTCTTCTGCTCTTGGTTGACCTGTTTCTCTTTTAATAATATTCCAAATTGTTTTAATTTTATTATCAGAGTTGCTGATTTCAGACATGATACACATACTCCTGGATTTTTTAATAACTTTTCTTAATATAACACAGTAGTTTTTATAATTTTTGATAGTTTCTGGGTCACTACTCTTTCTTGCTGTCAGATACATTTCCCTTTTCCGGTTACAAGATATTTTTATACCCTTAGTAAGCCATGGTTTGTTACAAGGTTTCTTACGAGTATATTTAACTATTTTCTTGGGGAAGCAGTTTTCAAATGCATTTACAAAAATGTCATGAAATAAATTATATTTTAAATTGGCGTCAGGTTCACGGTACACCTCATCCCAGTCTAACTGCTGTAGGCTTTCCCTGAAATTTGCAATTGTTAAATCGTTGACTGAACGTACTACTTTGGAGGACTGTTTAGTATTGCTGAATGGAGCTATGTCATATATTGTAACTAGCTGTGCACCATGATCAGAAAGACCATTCTCAACAGGCTGAGCATTTATCTGGTTAAACTTATCTTGGTCTATAAGGAAGTTATCTATCAATGAGCTGCTATCCTTTACCACCCGAGTAGGAAAATCAATAACGGGTGTCAAATTGAAAGAACCGAGTAATACTTCAAGGTCATTTTTCCTATTACCCTCTTTCAGAGAATCTACATTGAAGTCCCCACAAATAATAATTTGCTTCCCCCTGTCTGACAGATAGCACAACAAGGAGTCCAAATTTTTCAGAAATAGATGAAAATTTCCTGATGGGGACCTATATACAGTTACAATTATAAATGTGCCTTTATTTAATTTAAGCTCACAGGCACATGCTTCTATATGTTGCTCTACACAAAACTTTTTTGTTTCTATACTTTTTGCACAATGATAACTTTTGACATATATGGCAACTCCTCCTTTCTCCATATTTTCTCTCATTACATGTGCAGAGAGCTTATATCCACTTACATTTACCTTATCCATATCAGTGTGATGCTCAGACAGGCATAGTATATCTATTTCATTCTCAGCTTCTAAATCTTCTAAACAAACCAGAAGCTCATCTACTTTATTCTTTAAACTCCCAATATTTTGATGAAATATACTTACATTATTTTTAATTATACTTTTATGAGAACCTTTCCTTATTCTAACATTTGCAGTACTCACCTGTCTGAGTTTCTCATTGTGCTTAGGCCTAGTTCCTATACCAGTGGTCACATGGTGTTCAGAGAGGCAGATTATGTCAACTGGGTTGGGTGACTTTAATTCATCAATGCAATTACCTAGGACTGAGATACAACTTGGTGGAGATAAAATTTCTGGTGATTGGTGAAAATTTATAATTGATAGCTGTGATTGGTGATCAAATGTGCTAGAATTGTGCTGTTTAATTTCTTTCCTAAACTGAAGATTTGTTTCAATCATGACCTCTCGTAGAACTTGACATCTTTCTGTCTTACCTATCCTAAAAAAGGTGCTGCTCCAACACCTGTAACCACTGGTATTTTACCATTCATGGCAGTGCCTCCCCCCCTTAAATTTCCTGCTATTACCCCAGCCAGTTTCCCCTTCCCTTTCCTGTTGAGATGTAGGCCGTGCCTGGTATAGTCCCACCTACTGAGATAATCAACAGGAACCACACCAATATGAGCCCCCGCACCCGACCCAAGCAGCCGTTCCAACTCCAAATTAACTCTCCCAACAGAAGAGTTCAAATGAGGCCGGTCATGGCGTCTCAGGACAGATACAAATTCAACATTGGTGTGTCTCGATGCCGACGCAATCTTTACCAGGTCACACTCTATACTGTACCCAGGATCTCTGTCGATGCTGTTCCCTGGCCCTCCCACAATAACCACGGTGTCTTCCCTGGTAAATCCTTTACAGAGTGAACCTAAATCCTCTGTCACCTGATCCAGACTAGCACTTGGTTTGAAAAAATTTGTGACCTGGTATTCTGGTCCTAATTCCTCCTGCAGAAGTTGGCCTACACCTCTGGCATGAGAACTGCCTAACAACAAAACTTTCTTCCTTTTCGATGACTTTCCTACATTCTTTTTCAATTTCCTATTGAAAGTTTGTTGTGTCCTGTCTACACCTACCTCTGCTTGAGGCTCATCAGTTTCTAACTGAAGCAACAGGTCAAACTTATTTTTGACATTCACCACAAAACTGTCAGACTTAGTTCTAGGCCTGTTCCTTCTGCTACCTGTTGCCACTTCCCACCTCTCTTTGCCCTTCTCCCTCCTTAACCTGTCCAGATCTTCCCTAGCCTGATCTAGCTCAGCCTGAAGGGCAGCAATTTTCCCCTCCTGTTCCACTATCTTCGTATCTCTGCTGCAAATCCTACATAACCACTGATGAGCCTGATCCACTTTCCCAACACCCACGCCACTGCAGTCCCCCCAGTGAAAAAAACTACTACATCCATCACACCAAACCCCGGAACTAACAATTCTACAGCAAGTCAGGCACTTCTCACTCATGGCAAAAATAATACTTTAGCTAGAATAAATCAATTAAATTACCGAAAATCAAAAAAGACGTTACAAGAATTAAGCCTATTCACAAATGTATATAAGCAGGTTTCTGATTTAAAATTCCGCTGTTTTTCTGAGATCTGTATTAAAACAATGAAGGTATACGCTATTTATTATATATTTCACTCGATGGAATGAAAAAAAAGGACAATTAAACGAGATACTTTAACTATGATTCTCCAAAAACGTTACGAGAATTAGGCCTATAAACAAATGTATATAGGCAAGTTTCTGATATAAAGTTACGCTGTTTTTCTGAAATCTGTATTAAAACAATGAAGTTATACGCTATTTACGGTAGTTTACTTATTTGTTACCGAGAAACTAGTTAAATTACCGTGAAACAAGAAACAAACACGTTTACAAAATTTAAGACTAAGCGCGACTTCGAGAAGTTACGATCTTTTCGTGTTTTCTGAAAAAATACGCAAAGAAAAGTCAAACCTTTAATGGCAAGACTAAACGATACATTAATGCACGTATTTAATTTGTTGTCGGCGTTAAACTAAATTATATTCCTGTCTAAATCACTTAACTTTCTGGAAATGGTTTCTGGCGTCACTTACTCGGCGGCCATCTTGGCTACTGTAATTTAGGTTAAGTAATGTGTAAGCTCAGGGACTGATGACCTTAGCAGTTAAGTCCCATAAGATTTCACACACATTTGAACATTTTTTTTAAATTGCTGTGACACATGTCTCACTTTTCTCACCAATCATAATAAATAAGAAGAAATACGACAACTTAACGGTATTGAGAGAAAATTTCAATATTAGGTTCTTTTGCGAAACTACAAATAAACATATCTAAAAAAAGTCGACAAAATATTAAGATCTGTCTGTGCACACAATTAAGTGCATCAGGATCTTGAATACACATTTACTGTACGAGATGTTAACAAAGGGATATAAGGCTTTTGTTGTGCCGTGCGTTCATACAGCGCGGCCGGCGCACGGAAGACGCGGCCACCGCCTTCTCGAGCAACGTGTGCCGAAGCTTCAGTGGCAGCAGCGCGGCATACTTCAAAGTGCTCTACAAGAGATGCAGCAGTCATAGCGCTGAAGTCGACGGAGCCAATCAGGATGCAGCCCCACGTGACTAAGCCGAGTCGTCGTGACCCGGAGCAGGGGAGTCGTCTGGTGGGCTCCTGCAGTACGGAGCAGGTCCCCTCTCAGTCGCGACGCTGTTACTGTGACAAGTGTTTGCTGAAGGAGAACCTCGGCTACGGACCTGGACACGAATGATTACGCCGATTTGTGTCTCACCTTGTTTTCAGAATAAATCTTCTAAATTGTAATTAATTCCGACTTTCCATTTGGTAGTTTGTACCTGGGACACAACAAATTTCAAAATGGTTCAAATGGCTCTGAGCACTATGGGATTTAACAAAAAAAATGGTTCAAATGGCTCTGAGCACTATGGGACTCAACTGCTGTGGTCATAAGTCCCCTAGAACTTAGAACTACTCAAACCTAACTAACCTAAGGACAGCACACAACACACAACACACAACACCCAGCCATCACGAGGCAGAGAAAAATCCCTGACCCCGCCGGGAATCGAACCCGGGAACCCGGGCGTGGGAAGCGAGAACGCTACCGCACGACCACGAGGTGCGGGCTGGGATTTAACATCTGAGCTCATCAGTCGCCTAGAACTTAGAACTACTTAAACCTAACTAACCTAATGACATCACATACCTCCACGCCCGAGGCACGATTCGAACCTGCGACCGTAGCAGTCTCGCGGTTCCGGACTGAAGCGCCTAGAACCGCTCGGCCACCGCGGCCGGCCAACAAATTTCACGTCCCGTCATCGTCAAGGTAATTAGTGACGACGCACTAGCTCAGATTGGGGAAGGATACTGAAGGAGACCGGTCGTTTCCTTTCTAAGGAACAATTTCGACATTCGCCTTAAGCTATTCGAGGAAACCACGGAAAACCTAAATACGAATCTACTGGCTTATTTTAGGGACACCTTGCTCGGTTGCGAGGTGTTAAACATTTGCATTATCTCGCTTGCATTTGCTCTGTTAGCTTGAAGATTTCTTTTCTAGAGGACAGTGTGTAATGGAAATATGAGGAATTATTAACTCGCAGTGACGTTTACCGTCAGTGTAGTATAAAAATGGCTGTTAAATTTAGGAATACTATATGGTAAAATGGAGGAAACAGCGTACAATAGTTAACTTGAAACATCGAATAAGTAAAGTCAAAAATGTCTGGAGAAAGCGACCCTTTTTGGTCTGCTTTCATTCTAGACGACACGAAAGTATAGCCGGCCGAAGTGGCCAAGCGGTTCTTGGCGCTACAGTCTGGAACCGCGCGACCGCTACGGTCGCAGGTTCGAATCCTGCTTCGGGCATGGATGTGTGTGATGTCCTTAGGTTAGTTAGGTTTTAAGTAGTTCTAAGTTCTAGGGGACTGATGACCTCAGGTTCGAATCCTGCTTCGGGCATGGATGTGTGTGATGTCCTTAGGTTAGTTAGGTTTTAAGTAGTTCTAAGTTCTAGGGGACTGATGACCTCAGAAGTTAAGTCCCATAGTGGTCGGAGCCATGAAAGTATAACAGAGCCAAATTCGCTGACTGAAATAATGAAAGTTATCATTTTGTTTTATTTTCGCAGTGCCTCATGCATCCGACTTGACTTTCAAGGTAGCAATGAGTTACTTTGGGGATTACCAAAAGTTGAGATACCACCCGTCGGCTTTGACCTGTGACGTCATCAAGATGGCGGATACCCTTATTTCAAGCGTATTCGATCTGGCTGTCACAACGTCACGTTACACCCTCGAACGAACATCACTAACCCACGAAATATTTAAGTTTATCAATAGAATGAAACTAACGGGACAACCGTGGGAAGTAGAGGGTTTTGGGCTGGGACAAACTAAATACAATGAAGCGCTGTTGGTAGGCCTGTTCAAATACAGAGATATGCAAACAGGCAGGATGCAGCGCATCTGTCGGCAACACTCATATATAAGACAACAAGTGTCTGGCGCAGTTGTTAGATCGGCTACTGCTGCTACAATGGCAGGTTATCAAGATTTAAGTGAGAATGAACGTGGTGTTGTAGTCGGCGCACGAGTGATGGGACACAGCATCTCTCATGTAGCGATGAAATAGGGATTTTCCCGTACAACCATTTCACAAGTGTACTGTGAATATCAGGTATCCGGTAAAACATCAAATCTCAGACATCGCTGCGGCCGGATAGAGATCCTGCAAGAACGGGACCAACAACGACTGAAGAGAATCGTTCAACGTGACGGAACTGCAAACCTTCCGCAAATTGCTGCAGATTTCAATACTGGCTTGTCAACAAGTGCGCGAGCCATTCCGCGAAACATCATCGATATAGCCTTTCGGAGCCGAAGGCCCACTCGTGTACCGTTGATGACTGCACGACACAGAGCTTTACGCCTCGCCTGGGCCCGTCAACACCGACTTTGGAATGTTGATGACTGGAAACATGTTGCCTGGTCCGACGAGTCTCGTTTCAAATTGTATCGAGCGGATGGACGTGTACAACTTCATGAATCCATGGACCCTCTATATCAACAGGGGACTGTTCAAGCTGGCGGAGGCTCTGTAATGGTGTGGGGCGTGTGCAGTTGAGGTGATGTGGTACCCCTGATACGTCTAGATACGACTCTGATAGGCGACACGTACGTACGCATCCTGTCTGATCACCTACATCCTTTCATGTCGATTGTGCATTCCGACGGATTTGGGCAATTCCAAGAGGACAACGCGACACCCCATACGTCCAGAATTTCTACAGAGTGGCTCCAGGAACACTCTCCTGAGTTTAAACACTCCCGATGGCCACCCAACTCCCTAGGTATGAACATTATCGAGCATTTCTGGGATGTCTGTTCAGAAGAGATCTCCTCCCCCTGGTACTCTTACGGATTTATGGACAGCCCTGCAGGGTTCATGGTGTCAGTTTCCTCCAGCACTACTTCAGACATTAGTTGAGTCCATGCCACGTCGTCTTGTGGCACTTCTGCATGATCGCGGGGGCCCTACACGATATTAGGCAGTGTACCAGTTTCTTTGGTTCTTCATTGTATATGGCAACAGCAATCACGTAACCACTCGAAAACAAATATTTGCCCGAAAATGACAACATACTACACACTAAATCAGATCAGAAAAATGCAAAAAACGCTATTGGTTTCGTATATTTCATGTACATAGCACGAACGAAGATAGTGACACCAAGAACCCATACCGAACTCGAAAACCCAGAACCTCAAATTTCGCTTGAACTGTAGCTCAAACGAAGATGCGAGGACCCCACGCACAACTAGAAAACCCGGAACCGCAGATTCTGCTTGATCTATGCAGTTCACACAAAGGTCCCCCATACCAACAACCCACAAGTAACAGAGCTAATTATTACCAAAACCTAATAAGATCAAAATAACTACAGCACACTAAATATGAACTTGAACCACTAACACAAACCATAAAATCATAAAAAACTACTACAACATAAATTTCGATACCAATATCTGTAAGAAAATTATGGACATAAAGAGACACATTACGCTGCATACAATACATAAAAACCCAAAAATACACAAAAAAAGGAATTACCACACGAAGGAAGGGGACAAATAAATCTAGGCTGGCACATCACACACACACTCACATCAAAATAACCATTACTGAAAGCCACCGGAAACACCGCCACATACATTCGTCACTTGTTTGAGAAACAGTGACTTCGCTCAGTTCTGCACACTGCAGACACTTCACACAGTCCGCCACAAGGCTATATAACTGGGAAAACTAATTGTAGACGACATACCGTCACCCAGAGTGGCAACCAACGAACGACTACTATATTTCGTAGCAAGATCGATACCTAGTACTAAATGAACCACCAGAAAAGCAGCTTTCAAATCTTTAACAACACAACAAACTAACAATTTCAAAATCGAAAACAAATCAGTAGCGAACAACTAAGGAAATTAAAATAGCTCACTGACAAGGCAATAAGAACAAACTTCCAAAGCACCGAATAAAACACAGCACCAATTCCAGAGCCTTTCTAACATCAGCCACAAATAATTTAGAAACATAAGCACCCCACACTGAAGTGCACCAACGCTTACTCCAACACACCCTCTGCCAACACGATCCATTTCAAACGTAGCGCCTCAATGACGCCACGAAACGCAGTTGAATCACGAGTCACGCCGACGGGTGGTGTCCCGGCTCTCGGTTGGCTCCTCTTCCATATCGAAAAAAGAACGCATTTATGTTTCGGTTTCCACTGCTGATTACCCGAAATGGTAGCAGAACTTGTGATATATCTGAGGAAACGCCGAGTTCCATCTAGCTGTATTTTAAAGACATACTTCGTTCGAAACTAGGCCTTGATCCATTTTCAAGTGCATCTAAGAACATAATACACCATAATAATACAACATAAAAGCTACACAGCTACACTGGATGTAGTGATTACGCAAACATAGTAACTACCTATAACAGATTTGAATGTATTATCATCCTTTTGTCATATAAAAATCGCGTGCCGTGCGTAATTGTGCATAAGACGATTGTCAAAGTGCACGATCTAAAACACAAAGGGCACAGTATGATAGTAGTTGCGAGCATTACAACACTAACACACTACTGAAACGCCACATCTAGCCAGTAACAACATGAAGACAAACCTTGTGATGCACAGTTACATAAGACACCTACATACCACTGTTGACGGCACAAGTGTGCAGGGATAAATTGTACCTGTCAGTCAAAGAGTTTGTTGTTGTTGTGGTCTTCAGTCCTGAGACTGGTTTGATGCAGCCCTCCATGCTACTCTATCCTGTGCAAGCCTTTTCATCTCCCAGTACCTACTGCAACCCACATCCTTCTGAATCTGCTTAGTGTATTCATCTCTTGGTCTCCCTCTACGATTTTTACTCTCCACGCTGCCCTCCAATACTAAATTGGTGATCCCTTAATGTCCTACCAACCGATCCCTTCTTCTGGTCAAGTTGTGCCACAAACTTCTCTTCTCCCCAATCCTATTCAATACTTCCTCATTAGTTATGTGATCTACCCATCTAATCTTCAGCATTCTTCTGTAGCACCACATTTCGAAAGCTTCTATTCTCTTCTTGTCCAAACTATTTATCGTCCATGTTTAGACACAAAGAAATTTAGAGTACTATTGATATACAACTTCAAAGTATGTCTTGTGTCTAATACTAAAACGGGAGGACATATGACGGGCTTATTTCAATAGTGGTACAAGTCCATCACCTGCACTTTTCTGCCTATAATGCTTCTACAATTAATGATCCAAACAAACAGAAAGAAAGGTTCATCTCTAGCAAGAAGCCATATGCTTGGATATTTCTGGTATCTCAACTGCAGATTTTTCAGCGCTCATTTAACTTTAGGACTCTGTATCTCACAATGAACAAAAATGGACTTGTACCACTATTGAAATAAGCCCTTCATATGCAGCTATAGATCGCATCTTGTTACGGGTTATATGCATCGCTTTAATAGTGAGTTAATGCCGTAGTTTTCACAAGACCTATCATCATACCGTGAACTTTATATTTTCGATCACGCACGCTGACGATCCTGCTATGCACAATTATGCATGACACGCGATTTTTGTATGACAAAAGGATGACGATGAATCCGCATCTGTTATACGTAATTACTATGTTTGCTTAAACACTACATCAAGTGTAGTTGTGTGGTTTTTACGTTGTAGCTTTCTTTTCATTATTCTTTGTTCTTATGTTTTTAGATGCACTTGAAAATGAGCCATGCCGTAGTGCTGAATAAAGTACATTTTTAAAATACAGGCGAGTGGAATGATGTCTTTCCGGAAATTTATCGAAGTTGTAGTGCCCACCCAGAAGAGAATAATGATAGTTCGGTCGGCCGGGGTGGCCGAGCGGTTCTAGGCGCTACAGTCTGGAACCGCGTGGCCGCTACGGTCGCAGGTTCGAATCCTGCCTCGGGCATGGATGTGTGTGACGTCCTTAGGTTAGTTATGTTTAAGTAGTTCTAAGTTCTAAGGGACTGATGACCTCAGCAGTTAAGTCCCATAGTGCTCAGAGCCATTTGAACCATTTTTGAATGATAGTTTGTTGTTCTGTTTGGTCTGTAACTACAATATTTATTTAAATTAAAATATTTTTAATATGATATGTTTTTAAATCGGACTAAAAAGTATAAAATAGATAGTTCTGAGGATTTGTGATTCTGAATTTTTTATATTTATGAAAATACTTGTAGACTTTATGACGAGAAACGTGGGGCACATGCAGTAGATAGTATTTATGAAGTTAAATTTTCATCCATCTGTTATGTATTGTATGCGTCCCACGCTTTTCATTATAAACTACAGCGCAGCTATTAAAAATCCACAATCACAAATTTTCATAACTATCTGTATGAGGTTAGGAGAAATTATTTTATACTTTTTCCGATTTCAAAGCATATTATATCAAAGAATTTATTTTTATTTAAATAATTATTTTCGGCTTTTGTATTGTACGAGTGTAATTTCTCGATCGATTTTAAACAGTGATGAGATTATAAGAGAGATGTGTATTAAATTTCAGATTTATTTTAGTGTTTTTTCACCTCATCATATATGAAATAGAACAGTGCTATACCTATCTCCTAATAATACAGCAAAGTATTTAATTGTTACTTCCTTAAAAGATAAAATAAAGAAACAAGCAAAATTAATTTTATATGCTATTAACAAGATTTATTTCAATACTAGCTTCATACCGATGCTTCTGCCGTTTTGCTCTTGTATCAGTGGCGGATACATATGGGGGCGCCCCCCTCCCCCTTCCGGGGCCCCCCGCATTTCCACCCGCGCCGCCCCCGCCAGTCAGCCCGCACGCTGTTCGTTCGTTTCTTTCATCAGTCGACTCGACTAAATCGAGTCGTCGAGTAGTTGCACTTTCCTATGTAGCATCGTATTTTATGCTTCTACCTGCACCTATTGCCACAGTAGAAAGGAGTTTTTCAGCATTGCGCCGTACAAAGACGTGTCTGAGGTCGACAATGAAGGAGGATCGACTAAATGGCTTAGCTCTATTGAACACACCCTGACATTGATTATCCTATTGAAGATGTAATTAACGAATTTGCCAGGAAGAATAGGCGCATAGAATTCATCATTTAAGGAAGAGAACCACGATTGTAACTTCTTTATATCATAAGATGGCATTGTGTATAATCAGTTTAAATAAAACTTTGCATGTGAGTTGATTATTTTTTATTACAGTGAAAGTAAAGGTAGCTCAAGATATCTTTAGCGCCCCCCTCCTTGAGGTTTTTCTGTATCTGACACTGCGTTGTATGCGTATCTCACATATATTGCACACATCTCTTCCTCCCTCCCTGTCTCCATCCTCCGTACGTGTTCTACTCCCCCTCTCTCTATCCATATCATCCTTCTTCCTTCTGTCCCTCTCGTCCTCTGCCCCTCCCCTCTCTCCATTTCCTCCTCCCCTCTCTCCATTTCCTCCTCCCCTCTCTCCATTTCCTCCTCCTCCCTCTCTCCTGTCTGTCTATCTCCTCCTCTCTCCTGTCTGTCTATCTCACCCTCCCCTCTCTCTCTGCCCAGCCATGCCTATCCGCACATATACCCCTGATATGCAGTCTGATACTGTCTGCACAACAGGTAAGTTGTGCAAGGCAGCCTAGATGTCAGGTGTTACCAAACTTGGTCCTCACTCACACTGAATAGACTGACAAGACAGTGACTTAACATTGCGTTTTCATCCAGTTTGGCACTATGTTTAAAATTTGAGCTCTCCAGCTCATCAGGAAGTTAGTTTAATATTAGCTGCAAAATTTGTATTGACCAGGTAGATAGACATGAAAGTGACCTAATAGTGTTATAACTGGTACGCATGAGAAACAGCATTCACGAATATGGGCACTCCGTTGCACCCGACGCTTCCACATGGGTAAAGGTTACATTTCGATTCCCTATTGTAGTAAATAACAATCCAGGATTGATGGGGGCAATGTAATGCAACATACTAAATGTCACTTTTTGTACGTTCTTTTTCTTATCTACCAAAATCTCGTGACGAAAATTTCCTTAACCATTAGAATTAAGTCCCGCTATCTACACCTCAATCCACATACACACTCTGCAAGCCACCGTATTGTGCAGAGGATACCTCGTAGCACTACTAGCCATTTCCTTTCCTGTTCTACTCGCAAATGGAGCAAGGAGAAAACGGTGTGTTTGATACCCCTTTCTAAATATTATTTTTTGTATTTAAAATTTTGTGTAACGATTCCAGAACAAAGAGATCACATGTTAACATTTACATTGTATGTACAAATAAACGAGGACACAGCTCTCAGTTTTATTAGGGCAGCTAGAAGACGCTTGGCTATTTGCTTCTTTATTTTGCCATCCTGATCTTGTTATATACGCATCGTTCTCTATAGCTCTCAATAATGTCCATAATGTTAAGCTAATTCTCAATCAAAATGTGTTCGACTACTTTATTGCCATACTGGTCCACATATTTATGTTGACTATCATCCTATTAACAGTTTAAGTTTTCAGTCTTTTGTGGGAGAGCATTTCGACGTGGCACCCATCCACCATTGGCATGATTTCATTACAAATTTGCAGTACCTGTTTTTCGCTTATTGTACAACCTGAACCTGCAGTCATTCGAAGAAGAAGTCAGAGAATTTTAACTAATTACACCTCAGAGAGCGACTGCCAAATCGTGAGATGCAATTTACATTTCAAAGATTCAATTGGTCCACATCTTTAATTGTGCTGCTCCCAACACCAATCTGGGGCAACTATATCGTCCATTCTTATACAGTTTCAGCACTTATTTATTGAGCGGAGGTGGAAGCCAACTCACAAGTATAGTCTTTTATGGAAGTGGAACGGGTATGATAAGCAGTTCAGACAAAGCAATTGAAGTCCTGGAAATGCGGTGTTACAGAAGACTACTGAAGATTAGATGGGTACATCGAACAAGCAACTAGCAGGTCCTGAACTAACATGGGGGAAGAAGAAATTTAGAAAATTTATCGAAGTTGTAGTGCCCACCCAGAAGAGAATAATGATAGTTCGGTCGGCCGGGGTGGCCGAGCGGTTCTAGGCGCTACAGTCTGGAACCGCGTGACCGCTACGGTCGCAGGTTCGAATCCTGCCTCGGGCATGGATGTGCGTGATGTCCTTAGGTTAGTTAGGTTTAAGTAGTTCTAAGTTCTAGGGGACTGATGACCTTTGAAGTTAAGTCCCATAGTGCTCAGAGCCATTTGAACCATTTGAACAACATCAAGCGCGCAAATTCTAGTCACTGCTAGTAAGGTTGCTGATGACATAATTTCGGGCATACACATCCGTGTCCACTCAGGGAGGTTTTAACCCTTTACATTCTTTTTCCGGTGTGAAAGAGATTAATGCACGGCCACATTAATTACTGCCTTAGTCAGAAATATCACTATTGTAATGCTATTTGTCACCATTCCATTTCCCAACATAGCAAGGGTTGCGATGTACCTGGTTATTTACAAGAACCTCCAAGGTAAAAACATGAAATACTGGTATGAGGTATCGCTCGGGAGACTTCATCAGGGATTGTTCGGCCGCCTATTTCAAGTGTTTTTGTTTGACGCCACTACGGCTACTTGCGCGTCGATGATGAGGAAATCATGATGAGGACAGCACAGCATCCAGTCCCCGAGCGGATAAAATCTCCGACCCGGCGGGAAATGAACCGGGCCCGCTGTAAGGCGCTCAGCCGCGCTAACCACTCAGCTACGGCGGAAGACATTTTCAGGGTTTAAGAAGACAACTGCAATAACTACCAAATACACAGAAAACACACACACACACACACACATTAGTGGGTAGAGCATTCTCCAAGTTTGTAGCTCACGCTACGGGTGCTCGGTATTGGTACCATTTTTGACGTTGCGATCGTCAATATGTTCATGCAGTACACTGACACGTATTGTCCCGTAAGGCGCGACGGGAGCCCGCTTTGCAAATCTGTTCACTACGTTGCCTAACTGCAGGCGCGAACTAATTCGATGCCACAATACAGAAGAGGGTGTTAGAAACAAAGCTGGAAGACGGCACAACTTACACGTGCAATCTGCAATTATAAGGACTCCGTAAACCGTTAGCGTAATATCGTAGCCATCGATACCATTGGAGCGGGCGCCGCGAGCGGCACTTTGAACATCGCTACCAATGAAAAACTTCCAGGCCACCGATCAATGAAAACCGCCAGGACGAGGTTATAAGCAACGGGCACATTGGCACCAGTCTCCTAGTTCAAGATTACTTCTAGTTGCTAGCTGGTGCCGAACGTTACATCGAGTTGTTGATAGCTAGCTATATCGGCAAACATTCAGTGTACGTAGACGCACACCGGTGCCGAGCTTCTGCTTATAGCTAGTCATGGTAGCCACAAGTTGTCAACAGTATAGCAGTTATTTGCCCAAGATGAATGAATTGTATTTATTTAAAATGCATTTGTGTCGACTAATCTTTGGCTTGCCTGTCCATATTCCTACGCCGATAGATCCTTTGGCCACCTTTCCACCAATTTATCATTACCAGCGAGGAAGTAACATTTGGCTCCTCGGAACATAACGGTTACCGACTCGCAACATAACAATTAGAAGTCTTCCCTATACTAGTGGGACACTGACACATAGCAGTAACAGGCAGAAAATTCCCACTGGTTCTCAGATAACCTGTCGTCACGATGAGCCTGCGATCACACTTTACTATCAGGTACCCGAGTACGTTACACGCCACGTGTTAACAGGAAACGCCTTCAGGTGGCGCGGGCCTCGGAACAGAGTCCCCCGGCAGGGGCAGCCGCAGCCACAGCGGCACGCGCCGCCGTTTTCGCCAGGAGACGGCCGCAGCGGCGGGCGCCAGAGGTTCGGCCGGCAGCCGCCCGGCGACATTCCTGCAGCCTTGATGGCCGGACCAAATGCAAAGGCCGCGTGTGACTTACCGGACCGGTTGCCACCGGCTCCCGGCGTGCTCTCTGCGTGCTGTGCTCTGCCACGCACCGGTAGAGTCATTGGCCGCTTCTTACCTTAATCGTACAGTGCTATTAGCCAAAATAGTGTGTAACACTCAGGAATCGGTTTCTTCTTCATTATCTGTTTACTCAGTTCATAGTATCGGCAAAATAACTGTTTCACCTTCACGATGAAATTTATGTGAGTCTCTGTCACTGTGTATCGTAATACGTAGAAATACAATAACTGTATACAATGCGATACTGATTTCTAAGTTAAACATCATCTGGGGTCTGGATGTTATATTAGCATATTTATAATGTGACTAGTACCATACATCACGGAGCGAGGTGGCGCAGTGGCTAGCACACTGGACTCGCATTCGGGAGGGCGACGGTTCAATCCCGCGTCCGGCCATCCTGATATAGGTTCTCCGTGATTTCCCTAAATCGCTCCAGGCAAATGCTGGGATGGTTCCTTTGAAAGGGCACGGCCGACTTCCTTCCTCTTCCTTCCCTAATCCGATGAGGCCGATGACCTCGCTGTCTGGTCTCCTCCCCCCCCCCCCCCCGCCCCAAATAAAACAACAAAACAAACAAACCTGTACCATACATCGCAAAGTACAGGGTTATTACAAATGATTGAAGCGATTTCACAGCTCTACAATAACTTTATGATTTGAGATATTTTCAAAATGCTTTGCACACACATACAAAAACTCAAAAAGTTTTTTTAGGCATTCACAAATATTCGATATGTGCCCCTTTAGTGATTCGGCAGACATCAAGCCGATAATCAAGTTCCTCCCACACTCGGCGCAGCATGTTCCCATCAATGAGCTCGAAAGCATCGTTGATGCGAGCTCGCAGTTCTGGCACGTTTCTTGGTAGAGGAGGTTTAAACACTGAATCTTTCACATAACGTCACAGAAAGAAATCGCATGGGGTTAAGTTGGGAGAGCGTGGAGGCTATGACATGAATTGCTGATCATGATCTCCACCACGACCGATCCATCGGTTTTCCAATCTCCTGTTTAAGAAATGCCGAACATCATGATGGAAGTGCGGTGGAGCACCATTCTGTTGAAAGATGAAGTCGGTGCTGTCGGTCTCCAGTTGTGGCATGAGCCAATTTTCCGCGGGCTACGCGTGAAACTTGCCCGCACGCGTTCAACCGTTTCTTCGCTCACTGCAGGCCAACCCGTTGATTTCCCGTTACAGAGGCATCCAGAAACTTTAAACTGCGCATACCATCGCCGAATGGAGTTAGCAGTTGGTGGATCTTTGTTGAACTTCGTCCTGAAGTGTCGTTGCACTGTTATGATTGACTGATGTGAGTGCATTTCAAGCACGACATACGCTTTCTCGGCTCCTGTCGCCATTTTGTCTCACTGGGCTCTCGAGCGCTCTGACGGCAGAAACCTGAAGTGCTGCTTCAGCCGAACAAAATTTTATGAGTTTTTCTACGTATCTGTAGTGTGTCGTGACCATATGTCAATGAATGGAGCTACAGTGAATTTATGAAATAGCTTCAATCATTTGTAATAGCCCTGTAAGGAGCTGCAGAATATCTGCTAAATGTAAAAGGGCTACTGTACGGGGCGAACATTAATAAAACCGACAAACTGCAGGGTCCGATCCCGTCCTGCGAACATGTGTCCCGAAATGCATTGTTACCATGGTAAATGGCGCTGACGAATGACAGTCAGTATGACCACGTGCCGTGTGTTGCTTGTGTGTTGCAGGCTGTGTGACAGACACAGCGTACTGTAAGCAGGAGAATGGTCCAGTATTCACGAGGGGAATAAGCAGAGACGGTGCTTGTGTACGGCCAAGCAGATGGAAACGATCGAGAGGCAGCATGGCTGTACCAAAACAAGTACACTCACAGATATCAACCACATATCTCAACATTTCAAGCCTCTTTTGGGAATTTATGTGATCGTGGGTCCTTTCAGACAGAGGCACGTGCACGGAGTCGGCGGACTGTGCGTACACCAGATTTGGAGGACCGGGTTCTACAGAATATTGAGACGAACCCCAGTAGAAGCTCCAGGAAAGTGACCCGCCATCATGGTGTAAGTGAAAGAGTGCAGCAGTCCGTGATGCGACGAATGAACGCGTGCATTGCATTCCGTGGAGGCCACTTTGACAACGGTTGTGACGTGGATGCGATGCAGCCCTGTACTGCGTTCAGGAACTATTTGTTGTTGTGCGCAGACCGTCCATTTCCGGACATATATTCATACGACTTTTTCCCTTCATTTCTAGTCAGGTATCCGTCCCTGCAGTTTCTCGCTTTTATCAATGTTCATCCTGTATTTCCAACTGCAGAAGTTACGAGGGCAGTTCAATAAGTAATGCAACACATTTTTTTTCTCGGCCAATTTTGGTTGAAAAAACCGGAAATTTCTTGTGGAATATTTTCAAACATTCCCGCTTCGTCTCGTATAGTTTCATTGACTTCCGACAGGTGGCAGCGCTGTACGGAGCTGTTAAAATGGCGTCTGTAACGGATGTGCGTTGCAAACAACGGGCAATGATCGAGTTTCTTTTGGCGGAAAACCAGGGCATCTCAGATATTCATAGGCGCTTGCAGAATGTCTACGGTGATCTGGCAGTGGACAAAAGCACGGTGAGTCGTTGGGCAAAGCGTGTGTCATCATCGCCGCAAGGTCAAGCAAGACTGTCTGATATCCCGCGTGCGGGCCGGCCGTGCACAGCTGTGACTCCTGCAATGGCGGAGCGTGCGAACACACTCGTTCGAGATGATCGACGGATCACCATCAAACAACTCAGTGCTCAACTTGACATCTCTGTTGGTAGTGCTGTCACAATTGTTCACCAGTTGGGATATTCAAAGGTTTGTTCCCGCTGGGTCCCTCGTTGTCTAACCGAACACCATAAAGAGCAAAGGAATTGCTTGCTCGTGATGTGGCTGAGGGTGACAATTTCTTGTCAAAGATTGTTACAGGCGATGAAACATGGGTTCATCACTTCGAACCTGAAACAAAACGGCAATCAATGGAGTGGCGCCGCACCCACTCTCCTACCAAGAAAAAGTTTAAAGCCATACCCTCAGCCGGTAAAGTCATGGTTAGTCTTCTGGGACGCTGAAGGGGTTATTCTGTTCGATGTCCTTCCCCATGGTCAAACGATCAACTCTGAAGTGTATTGTGCTACTCTTCAGAAATTGAAGAAACGACTTCAGCGTGTTCGTAGGCACAAAAATCTGAACGAACTTCTCCTTCTTCATGACAACGCAAGACCTCACACAAGTCTTCGCACCCAAGAGGAGCTCACAAAACTTCAGTGAACTGTTCTTCCTCATGCACCCTACAGTCCCGATCTCACACCGTCGGATTTCCATATGTTTGGCCCAATGAAGGACGCAATCCGTGGGAGGCACTACGCGGATGATGAAGAAGTTATTGATGCAGTTCGACGTTGGCTCCGACATCGACCAGTGGAATGGTACCGTGCAGGCATACAGGCCCTCATTTCAAGGTGGCGTAAGGCCGTAGCATTGAATGGAGATTACGTTGAAAAATAGTGTTGTGTAGCTAAAAGATTGAGGACTAACCTGGTGTATTTCTATGCTGAATAAAACAACCCCTGTTTCAGAAAAAAAATGTATTGCATTACTTATTGAACTGCCCTCGTAGTTACTTAAGCGAATCTGTTGGGGAGAAAGGGTTAAATAATTACAAGAGAACAGATATGTTAAAATACGCTTCAGCAAATAGTTAAGTTTGGATATAGTCGACGAAGATGTGTTTGTATTGTACTGTATGTTAACTGGGGACCTAGAAACGACGGAGAGGCTCCGTCCCCGCAGCAGCCGCAGTGGTCCACAACCCCACGACGACTACCGCAGTCCACTTCACCCCTCCGTCCCCCCACACAGAACCACTCTGTCAGGGTTATTGTGCGGTTCGGCCCCCGGTGGACCCCCCCAGGGAACGTCTCACACCAGACGAGTGTAACCCCTATGATTGCGTGGTAGAGTAATGGTGGTGTACGCGTACGTCGAGAACTTGTTTGCGCAGCAATCGCCGACATAGTGTAGCTGAGGCGGAATAAGGGGAACCAGCCCGCATTCGCCGAGGCAGTTGGAAAACGCCCAAAAACCATCCACAGACTGGCCGGTTCACCGGACCTAGACACAAGTCCGCCGCGCGGATTCGTGCCGGGGACCAGGCGCTCCTTCCCAATCCGGAAAGACGTGCGTTAGACCGCACGGCTAACCGGGCGGGCAAGATGTGTTTACTAATACTAATAATGCAACGGTATTAATTGTAAGTCTCTCACACTTCTTTGCAGTGAAAACTAACTGCTAGTTTAGCTGTAACAAAGCTGAAAGATACACTGACTGTACAGCACGTCGCACGTAATACTATTAAAAGGACGGGACCATAAATGTGCAGGAATATTTATTCTATGGTTTATTAGTAATGGTAGTTGCACGGATTATAATTCGAAGGGTAAGAGAGATCTTATCACCCCTTACGTTGGTCTTGTGAATGGGGAATGTATGCTACAAATATATTTCCTGCCTCACAACACTTTACCGACCAGTGTAATCGGGTGATATGACACAAGGTAATTATGGTGCCATAATTACAATCCCAAAGAAAGCAGGTGTTGACAGATGTGAAAATTATCGAACTATCAGTTTAATAAGCCACGGCTGCAAAATACTAACACGATTTTTTTACAGACGAATGGAAAAACTAGTAGAAGCCGACCTCGGGGAAGATCAGTTTGGATTCCGTAGAAATGTTGGAACATGTGAGGCAATACCGACCTACGACTTATCTTAGAAAATAGATTAAGGAAAGGCAAACCTACGTTTCTAGCATTTGTAGACTTCGAAAAAGCTTTTGACAATGTTGACTGGAATATTCTATTTCAAATTCTAAAGGTGGCAGGGGTAAAATACAGGGAGCGAAAGGCTATTTACAATATGTACAGAAACCAGATGGCAGTTATAAGAGTCGAGGGGCATGAAAGGGAAGCAGTGGTTGGGAAGGGAGTGAGACAGGGTTGTAACCTATCCCCGATGTTACTCTATCCGTATATTGAGCGAGCAGTAAAGGAAACAAAAGAAAAATTCGGAGTTGGAATTAAAATCCATGGAGAAGAAATAAAAACTTTGAGGTTGGCCGATGACATTGCAATTCTGTCAGAGACAGCAAAGGACCTGGAAGAGTAGCTGAACGGAATGGACAGTGTCTTGAAAGGAGGACATAAGTTGAACATCTACAAAAGCTAAACGATGATAATGGAATGTAGTCGAATTAAATTGGGTGATGCTGAGGGAATTACATTAGGTAATGAGACACTTAAAGTAGTAAATGAGCTTTGCTATTTGGGGAGCAAAATAACTGATGATGGTCGAAGTAGGGAGGATATAAAATGTAGACTGCCAATGGCAATAAAAGTGTTTCTGAAGAAGGGAAATTTGTTAACATCGAGTATAGATTTAGGTGTCAGGAAGTCGTTTCTGAAAGTATTTGTATGGAGTGTAGCCATGTATGGAAGTGAAACGTAAACGATAAATAGTTTGGACAAGAAGAGAATAGAAGCTTTCGAAATGTGGTGCTACGGAAGAATGCTGAAGATTAGATGGATAGATCACATAACTAATGAGGAGGTATTGAATAGAATTGGAGAGAAGAGAAATTTGTGGCACAACTTGATTACAAGAAGGGAGCGGTTGGTAGGACATGTTCTGAGGCATCAAGGGATCACCAATTTAGTATTGGAGGGCAGCGTGGAGGGTAAAAATCGTAGAGGGAGACCAAGAGATGAATAAACAGATTTAGAAGGATGTAGGTTGCAGTAGGTACTGGGAGATGAAGAACCTTGCACAGGATAGAGTAGCATGGAGATCTGCATCAAACCAGTCTCTGGACTGAAGACCACAACAACACCAAGGTTTTATTGTTAATATATATGTTGAAAGTTGTTATATTATTTGTATCTATATAAATGATATGTTCTTTGTCACATGCGAGCCTCGGAGTGGTATAATCGATGCGTCGTCGGCGACTTCAACCAGAAATACAGAGGTTGTATTCCGGCTGCTATAGCCGCTTGCGCTACATCCATCTGTGCGTAGAACAACCCGCCGATATCGACTGCAACACTCTGGGCCGCGCTATGAATGTTTTTAATAATGTAAATTAAATAAATAATAGGAAAACGATTTATGTAATGCCTTATGCAATCTGAAATTATTCAGTCTGTAATGGGCTTCGTATGTGACAGTCTGTTTTAAAAGTGAAGTAATAAATCCAAGATCATTTAATGAATTTACGTGTTCGGAATTCTCAACAGTGTATGAAATACTTGTAAATGTGAAGCATAATCTCAAAAATAAGGGTTCACCGTTTTTTTTCCTTAATTCGAGGCGAAGTGAAAGAAAGTGCGCGTAATAAATTGAGAACTAAGAAACAAGTTTGAATTTTATTTTGCGCAATGTCAGTGCCTGTGTGACCTCTTGATTTTTGTAACTTTTGAGAGCTACAGAGGAATGCATGAAAGCAGATATCTTTCTCCCCAAATTGAAAGTTCCCATAACGGTCGCACTATCATTACACAGATTCTACATCTACATCTACATGAATACTCTGCAATTCACATTTAAGTGCTTGGCAGAGGGTTCGTCGAACCACAATCATACTATCTCTCTACCATTCCACTCCCGAACAGCGCGCGGGAAAAACGAACACCTAAACCTTTCTGTTCGAACTCTGATTTCTCTTATTTTATTTTGATGATCATTCCTACCTATGTAGGTTGGGCTCAACAAAATATTTTCGCATTCGGAAGAGAAAGTTTGAAACTTCGTAAATAGATCTCGATGCGACGAAAAACGTCTTTGCTGTAATGACTTCCATCCCTATTCGCGTATCATATCTACCACACTCTCTCCCCTACTACGTGATAACGAGCTGCCCTTTTTTGCACCCTTTCGATGTCCTCCGTCAATCCCACCTGGTAAGGACCCCACACCGCGCAGCAATATTCTAACAGAGGACGAACGAGTGTAGTGTAAGCTGTCTATTTAGTGGACTTGTAGCATCTTCTAAGTGTCCTGCCAATGAAACGCAACCTTTGGCTCGCCTTCCCCACAATATTATCTATGTGGTCTTTCCAACTGAAGTTGTTCGTAATTTTAACACCCAGGTAATTAGTTGAATTGACAGCCTTGAGAATTGTACTATTTATCGAGTAATCGAATTCCAACGGATTTCTTTTGGAACTCATGTGGATCACCTCACACTTTTCGTTATTTAGCGTCAACTGCCACCTGCCACACCATACAGCAATCTTTTCTAAATCGCTTTGCAACTGATTCTGGTCTTCGGATGACCTTACTAGACGGTAAATTACAGCATCATCTGCGAACAACCTAAGAGAACTGCTCAGATTGTCACCCAGGTCATTTATATAGATCACGAACAGCAGAGGTCCCAGGACGCTTCCCTGGGGAACACCTGATATCACTTCAGTTTTACTCGATGATTTGCCGTCTATTACTACGAACTGCGACCTTCCTGACAGGAAACCACGAATCCAGTCGCACAACTGAGACGATACCCCATAGGCCCGCAGCTTGATTAGAAGTCGCTTGTGAGGAACGGTGTCAAAAGCTTTCCGGAAATCTAGAAATACGGAATCAACTTGAGATCCCCTGTCGATAGCGGCCATTACTTCGTGCGAATAAAGAGCTAGCTGCGTTGCACAAGAACGATGTTTTCTGAAACCATGCTGATTACGTATCAATAGATCGTTCCCTTCGAGGTGATTCATAATGTTTGAATACAGTATATGGTCCAAAACCCTACTGCAAACCGACGTCAATGATATAGGTGTGTAGTTAGATGGATTACACCTACTACCCTTCTTAAACACTGGTGCGACCTGCGCAATTTTCCAATCTGTAGGTACAGATCTATCGGTGAGCGAGCGGTTGTATACGAGTGCTAAGTAGGGAGCTATTGTATCAGCATAATCTGAAAGGAACCTAATCGGTATACAATCTGGACCTGAAGACTTGCCCGTATCAAGCGATTTAAGTTGCTTCGCAACCCCTAAGGTATCTACTTCTAAGAAACTCATGCTAGCAGGTGTTCGTGTTTCAAATTCTGGAATATTCCATTCATCTTCCCTGGTGAAGGAAAACTGCGTTCAATAACTCCGCTTTAGCGGCACAGTCGTCGGTAACAGTACCATCGACACTGCGCAGCGAAGGTATTGACTGCGTCTTGCCGCTTGTGTACTTTACATACGACCAGAATTTTTTCGGATTTTCTATCATATTTCGAGACAATGTTTCGTTGTGGAACCTATTAAAGGCATCTCGCATTGAAGTCCGTGCCAAATTTCGCGCGTCAGTAAATTTTAGCCAATCCTCGGGATTTTACGTTCTTCTGAACTTCGCATGCTTTTACCGTTGCCTCTGCAACAGAGTTCGGACCTGTTTTGTGTACCACGGGGAATAAGTTCCATCTCTTACCAATTTATGAGGTATGAATCTCTCAATTGCTGTTGCTACTATATCTCTGAATTTGAGCCACATCTCGTCTACAATTGCATAGTCAGTTCGGAAGGAATGGAGATTGTCTCTTAGGAAGGCTTCTAGAGACACTTTATCCGCCTTTTTAAATAAAATTATTTTGCGTTTGTTTCTGGTGGATTTGGAAGAAACGGTATTGAGCCTAGTGTCGTTTTATTTGAGGCACTACACAGAGTAAGTGGAAGTTACGTGCCGTTACAGCAGTGATTCAGAAGCTCGGAAATTTTGTGGTAGGTGGACTTGATTAGCTTTAAGGATGTTGTTGTTGTTGTTGTGCTCTTCAGTCCAGAGACTGGTTTGATGCAGCTCTCCATGCTACTCTATCCTGTGCTAGTTTCTTCATCTCCCAGTACCTACTGCAACCTACATCCTTATGAATCTGCTTAGTGTATTCATGTCTTCGTCTCCCTCTACGATTTTTACCCTCCGCGCTGCCCTCCATTACTAAATTGGTGATCCCTTCGTTCCCTTCTTCTTGTCAAGTTGTGCCACAAATTTATCTTCTCCCCAATTCTGTTCCATACCTCCTCATTAGTTATGTAATCTACCCATATAATCTTCAGCATTCTTCTGTAGACCCACATTTCGAAAGCTTCAATTCTCTTCTTGTCCAAACTATTTATCGTCCATGTTTCACTTCCATACATGGCTACACTCCATACAAATGCTTTCAGAAACGACTTCCTGACACTTAAATCTGTACTCGATGTTAACAAATTTCTCTTCTTCAGAAACGCTTTCCTTGCCATTGCCAGTCTACATTTTATATCATCACTACTTCGACCACCATCAATTATTTTGCTCCCAAATTAGCAAAACTCATTTACTATTTTAAGTGTCTCATTACCTAATCTAATTCCCTCAGCATCACCCGATTTACTTCGATTACATTCCATCATCCTCGTTTTGCTTTTGTTGATGTTCAACTTATATCCTCCTTTCAAGACACTGTCCATTCCGTTCAACTGCTCTTACAAGTCCTCTGCTGCCTCTGACAGAATTACAATGCCATCGGCGAACCTCAAAGAATTTATTTCTTCTCCATTGATTTTAATTCCTACTCCGAATTTTTCATTTGTTTCCTTTACTGCTTGCTCAATATACAGATTGATCGGGGATAGGCTACAACCCTGTCTCAGTCCCTTCCCAACCACTGCTTCCCTTTCATGCCCCTCGACTCTTATAACTGCCATCTGGTTTCTGAACAAATTGTAAATAGCCTTTCGCTCCCTGTATTTTACCCCTGCCACCATCAGAATTTAAAAGAGAGAATTCCACTCAACATTGTCAAAAGCTTTCTCAAAGTCTACAAATGCTAGAAACGTAGGTTTGCCTTCCCTTTATCTTTCTTTTAAAAAGGGAAATGAGTAGGTTAAAGTTAGATATAGTGGGAATTAGTGAAGCTCGGTGGCAGCAGGAACACGAGTTTTGGTCAGGTGAATACAGGGTTATAAATACAAAATCAAACAGGGGTAATGCAGGAGTAGGTTCAATAATGAATAAAAAAATAGGAGTGCGCGTAAGCTTCTACAAACAGCATAGTGAACGCATTATTATGGCCAAGATAGACACAAAGCCTATGCCTACTACAGTAGTACAAGTTTATATGCCAACTAGCTCTGTAGATGATGAGGAAATTGATGAAATGTATGATGAGATAAAAGAAATTATTCGGGTAGTGAAGGGAGACGAAAATTTAATAGTCATGTGTGACTGGAATTCGAGAGTAGGAAAAGGGAGAGAAGGAAACATAATAGGTGAAAATGGATTGGGGGTAAGAAATGAAAGAGGAAGCCGTCTGGTAGAATTTTTCACAGAGCATAACTTAATCATAGCTAACACTTGGTTCAAGAATCATGAAAGAAGGTTGTACACATGGAACAATCCTGGAGATACTAGAAAGTATCAGATAGATTCTATAATTGTAAGACAGAGATTTAGGAACCAGGTTTTAAATTGTAAGACATTTCTAGTGGCAGATGTGGACTCTGACCACAATCTATTGGTTATGAACTGTAGGTTAAAACTGAAGAAACTGCAAAAAGTGGCAATTGAAGGAGATGGGACCTGGATAAACTGACTAAACCAGAGGTTGTACAGAGCTGCAGGGAGAGCATAAGGGAACAATGGACAAGAATGGGGGAAAGAAATGCAGTAGAAGAAGAATGAGTAACTCTGAGGGATGAAGTAGTGAAGGCAGCAGAGGATCAAGTAGGTAAAAACACGAGGGATAGTAGAAATCCTTGGGTAACAGAAGAAATATTGAATTTAATTGATGAAAGGAGAAAATATAAAAATGCAGAAAATGAAGCAGGCAAAAAGGAATACAAACGTCTCAAAAATGAGATCGACAGGTAGTGCAAAATGGGTAAGAAAGGATGGATAGAGGACAAATTTAAGGATGTAGAAGCTTATCTCACTGGGGGTAAGATGGATTTTGCCTACAGGAAAATTAAAAAGACTTTTGGAGAAAAGAGAACCACTTGTATGAATATCAAGAGCTCAAATGGAAACCCAGTTCTAAGCAAAGAAGGGAAAGCAGAAAGGTGGAAGGAGAATATAGAGGGTCTATACAAGGGCGATGTACTTAAGGACAATACACTCCTGGAAATTGAAGTAAGAACACCGTGAATTCATTGTCCCAGGAAGGGGAAACTTTATTGACACATTCCTGGGGTCAGATACATCACATGATCACACTGACAGAACCACAGGCACATAGATACAGGCAACAGAGCATGCGCAATGTCGGCACTAGTACAGTGTATATCCACCTTTCGCAGCAATGCAGGCCGCTATTCTCCCATGGAGACGATCGTAGAGATGCTGGATGTAGTCCTGTGGAACGGCTTGCCATGCCATTTCCACCTGGCGCCTCAGTTGGACCAGCGTTCGTGCTGGACGTGCAGACCGCGTGAGACGACGCTTCATCCAGTCCCAAACATGCTCAATGGGGGACAGATCCGGAGATCTTGCTGGCCAGGGTAGTTGACTTACACCTTCTAGAGCACGTTGGGTGGCACGGGATACATGCGGACGTGCATTGTCCTGTTGGAACAGCAAGTTCCCTTGCCGGTCTAGGAATGGTAGAACGATGGGTTCGATGACGGTTTCGATGTACCGTGCACTATTCAGTGTCCCCTCGACGATCACCAGTGGTGTACGGCCAGTGTAGGAGATCGCTCCCCACACCATGATGCCGGGTGTTGGCCCTGTGTGCCTCGGTCGTATGCAGTCCTGATTGTGGCGCTCACCTGCACGGCGCCAAACACGCATACGACCATCATTGGCACCAAGGCAGAAGCGACTCTCATCGCTGAAGACGACACGTCTCCATTCGTCCCTCCATTCACGCCTGTCGCGACACCACTGAAGGCGGGCTGCACGATGTTGGGGCGTGAGCGGAAGACGGCCTAACGGTGTGCGGGACCGTAGCCCGGCTTCATGGAGACGGTTGCGAATGGTCCTCGCCGATACCCCAGGAGCAACAGTGTCCCTAATTTGCTGGGAAGTGGCGGTGCGGTCCCCTACGGCACTGCATAGGATCCTACGGTCTTGGCGTGCATCCGTGCGTCGCTGCGGTCCGGTCCCAGGTCGACGGGCACGTGCACCTTCCGCCGACCACTGGCGACAACATCGATGTACTGTGGAGACCTCACGCCCCACGTGTTGAGCAATTCGGCGGTACGTCCACCCGGCCTCCCGCATGCCCACTATACGCCCTCGCTCAAAGTCCATCAACTGCACATACGGTTCACGTCCACGCTGTTGCGGAATACTACCAGTGTTAAAGGACTGCGATGGAGCTCCGTATGCCACGGCAAACTGGCTGACACTGACGGCGACGGTGCACAAATGCTGCGTAGCTAGCGCCATTCGACGGCCAACACCGCGGTTCCTGGTGTGTCCGCTGTGCCGTGCGTGTGATCATTGCTTGTACAGTCCTCTCGCAGTGTCCGGAGCAAGTATGGTGGGTCTGACACACCGGTGTCAATGTGTTCTTTTTTCCATTTCCAGGAGTGTATTATGGAAATGGAAGAGGATGTAGATGAAGATTAAATGGGAGATAAGATACTGCGTGAAGAGTTTGACAGAGCACTGAAAGACCTGAGTCGAAACAAGGCCCCAGGAGTAGACAACATTCCACTAGAGCTACTGACGGCGTTGGGAGAGCCAGTGATGACAAAACTCTACCATCTGGTGAGCAAGATGTATGAGACAGGCGAAATACCCTCAGACGTCAAGAAGAATATAATAATTCCCATCCCAAAGAAAGCAGGTTTTGACAGATGTGAAAATTACCGAACTATCAGTTTAATAAGTCATAGCTGCAAAATACTAACACGAATTCTTTACAGACGAATGGAAAAACTGGTAGAAGCCGACGTCGGGGAAGATCAGTTTGGATTCCGTAGAAATATTGGAACACGTGAGGCAATACTAACCTTACGCCTTACATAACTAATGATGAAGTATTGAACAGAATTGGGGAGAAGAGGAGTATGTGGCACAACTTGACAAAAGGAAGGGATCGGTTGGTAGGACACGTTCTGAGGCATCAAGGGATCACAAATTTAGCATTGGAGGGCAGCGTGGAGGGTAAAAATCGTAGAGGGAGACCAAGAGATGAATACACTAAGCAGATTCAGAAGGATGTGGGTTGCAGTAAGTACTGGGAGATGAAGAAGCTTGCACAGGATAGAGTAGCATGGAGAGCTGCATCAAACCAGTCTCAGGACTGAAGACCACAACAACAACAACATTAAAGTTCCAACGCTCTTAGGTCTATAACTGCGTGCATCTGTCCTACGGCCATTCTCAAAAGCGGGAACGACCTACGCTCTCTTCCAGTCTCTAGGTATCCTTCGTTGCTCAGGCGATCTACGATAAATTATTGCTAAAAGGAGAGCAAGTTCTTTCGCATAATCTTTGTAGAATCTTATAGGTATCTCATCTGTTCTTGAGGCCTTTTCACCATTAAGCGATTGTAGTTGTTTTTCTATTCTGCAATCGGTTATCTCAATATCTGCTATTTCGACGTTCGTACGACGATTGACAGGAGAGACCATATTACAATCTTCCGGCGGAGAAACAATATCGGAAGACCGAATTCAGTATTTCGGTCTTCTCTCTGTTATCTTCCGTTTCAGTGTCAGTATGGTAACTAAGTAAATGAATAGATGGCTTTGACCCATTTACTCGTTTTACATACGACCAAAGCCTTTTAGGGTTTTTACTCAAATCGATTGACGAAGTTTTACTTTCAAAGTCACTTAACGCTTCTCTCATTGCTCTCCTTACGCTCATTTTCGCTTCGTTCAGCTTTTGTTTGTCAGCTAGGTTTTTACTTCTCTTGAATCTGAGATGAAGTTCTCTTTGTTTACGTAGCAGTTTTCTAACACTGCTAATAAGTCATTGTGGGTCTGTCCTTAGTCGAACATACTTATCCAGGGCATACTGCACGATTCCTTTGAATTTTTTTCCATTCGTTTTCCACATCTTCGACTTCATCACCGAATATTTGTTGCTGACTGCCCAGATACTTGTAAATTTATAAATCTAACGATATGCTGTGTACTCCATTACTTCGAACTCTTGATTTCAAGAGCTAATTATCTGTGATAATAAAACTCCTATGCTAACAACGTGTTGGTACAAATCATCAGTTATCGGTTAATTATCCTTATCGTTATCAGGAGAAAGAAAACTGCCGTTCTACGAAACGAAGCGTGGAATGTCAGATCACTTAATCAGGCAGGTAGGTTCGACAATTTAAAAAGGGAAATGGATAGGTTAAAATTAGATATAGTCGGAATTAGTGAAGTTTCGTGGCAGGAGGAACAAGACTTCTGGTCTGGTGAGTACAGGGTTATAAATACAAAATCGAATAGGGGTAATGCAGGAGTAGGTTTAATAATGAATAAAAAAATAGGAGTGCGGGTAAGCTGCTCCAAACAGCATAGCGAACGCATTATTGTGGCCAAGAGAGACATAAGCCCACGCCCACCACAGTAGTACTAGTTCATATGACAACTAGCTCCGCAGATGACGAAGAGATTGATGAAATATATTTGAGATATAAGACATTATTCAGATAGTGAAGTGAGATGAAAATTTAATAGTCATGGGTGACTGGAATTCGACAGCAGGAAAAGGGAGAGAAGGGAACGTAGTAGGTCAATATGGAATGGGGGTAAGAAATGAAGGAGGAAGTCGCCTGGTACAATTTTCCACAGAGCATAACCTAATCATAGCTAACACTTGGTTCAAGAATCATGAAAGAAGGTTGTATACATGGAAGAAGCCTGGAGATAGAAGAAGGTATCAGATAGATTATATAATGGTACAACAGAGATTTAGGAACCAGGTTTTAAATTCTAATACATTTCCAGGGGCAGATGTGGACTCTGACCACAATCTATTGGTTATGAATTGTAGATTAAAACTGAAGAAATTGCAAAAAGGTGACAATTGAAGGAGATGGGACCTGCATTAACTTACTAAACCAGAGGTTGTACAGAGTTTCAGGGAGAGCATAAGGGAACAATTGACAAGAATGGGAGAAAGAAATACAGTGGAAGAAGAATGGGTAGCTTTGAGGAATGAAGTAGTGAAGACAGCACAGGATCAAGTAGGTAAAAAGAAGAGGGCTAGTAGAAAACCTTGGGTGACAGAAGATAAAATGAATTTAATTGATGAATGGAGAAAATATAAAAATGCAGAAAATGAAGCAGGCAAAAAGGAATACAAACGTCTCAAAAATGAGATCGACAGTAAGTGTAAAACGGCTAGAGGACAAATGCAAGAATGTAGAGGCATATCTTACTAGGGGTAAGGTAGATACTACCTACAGGAAAATTAAAGAGACCTTTGGAGAAAAGAGAACCACTTGTATGAATATCAGGAGCTCAGATGGAAACCCAGTTCTAAGCAAAGAAAGGAAAGCAGAAAGGCGGAAGGAGTATATAGAGGATCTATACAAGGGCGATGTGATTCAGGACAATATTATGAAAATGAAAGAGGATGTAGATGAAAATGAAATGGAAGGTATGATACTGCGTCAAGAGTTTGAGAGAGCACTGAAAGACCTAAGTCGATACAAGGCTCGGGAGTAGAAAACATTCCATTCGAATTACTGACAGCCTTGGGAGAGCCAGCCCTGACAAAACTCAACCATCTGGTGAGCAAGATGTACGAGAAAGGCGAAATACCCTTAGACTTCAAGACGAATATAATAATTCCAATCCCAAAGAAAGCAGGAGTTGACAGAAGTGAAAATTACCGAACTATCAGTTTAATAAGTCATGGTTGCAAAATACTAACGCGATTTCTTAACAGACGAATGGAAAAACTGGTAGAAGCCGGCCTCGGGGAAGATCAGTTTGGATTCCGTAGAAATGTTGGAACACGTGAGGCAATACTGACCTTACGACCTATCCTGTTGTTGTTGTGGTCTTCAGTCCTGAGACTGGTTTGATGCAGTTCTCCATGCTACTCTATCCTGTGCAAGGTTCTTCATCTCCCAGTACTTACTGCAACCTACATCCTTCTGGATCTGCTTAGTGTATTCATCTCTTGGTCTCCGACTACGATTTTTACCCTCCACGCTGCCCTACAGTACTAAACTGGTGATCCCTTGATGCCTCAGAATATTCCCTATCAACCGGTCCCTTCTTCTTGTCAAGTTGTGCCACAAATTTATCTTCTCCCCAATTCTATTCAATACCTGCACATTAGTTATGTGATCTACCCATCTAATCTTCAGCATTCTTCTGTAACACCACATTTCGAAAGCTTCTATTCTCTTCTTGTCACTTCCATACACTCCATACAAATACTTTCAGAAACGACTTCCTGACACTTAAATCTGTACTCGATGTTAACAAATTTCTCTTCTTCAGAAACGCTTTCCTTGCCATTGCCAGTCTACATTTTATATCCTCTCTACTTCGACCATCATCAGTTATTTTGCTTCCAAAATAGCAAAACTCCTTTACTAATTTAAGTGTCTCATTTCCTAATCTAATTCTCTCAGCATTATCCGACTTAATTCGACTACATTCCATTATCCTCGTTTTGCTATTGTTGATGTTCATCTTATATCCTCCTTTCAAGACACTGTCCATTCCGTTCAACTGCTCTTCCAAGTCCTTTGCTGTCTCTGACAGAATTACAATGTCATCGGCGAACCTCAAAGTTTTTATTTCTTCTCCATGGATTTTAATACCTACTCCGAATTTTTCTTTTGTTTTCTTTACTGCTTGCTCAATATACAGATTGAATAACATCGGAGAGAGGCTACAACCCTGTCTCACTCTCTTCCCAACCACTGCTTCCCTTTCATGCCCCTCGACTCTTATAACTGCCATCTGGTTTCTGTACAAATTGTAAATAGCCTTTCGCTCTCTGTTTTACCCCTGCCACCTTTAGAATTTGAAAGAGAGCATTCCAGTCAACATTGTGAAAGGATTTCTCGAAGTAGGTTTGCCTTTCCTTAATCTTGGCATGGGAGCCCGTTGCAGTCTGCAGTGCCGTCTGTGGTGATTACACACTCTTTAAGAGCCATGTCACGGCTTGTAAAGTCCAGGGGACCACCATAAATCGCTGTGACTAGAGTGTAATTTTCCGCTTGAATAAAAGTGTCTGTTCGTCTCAGTGTGTAATTCTTTCATTTACCTTCTGTACTATACTGTAGCAGTTAATTCCAAGCCGCGCGGGATTAGCCGAGCGGTGTAGGGCGCTACAGTCATGGACTGTGCGGCTGATCCTGGCAGAGGTTCGAGTTCTCCCTTGGGCATGGGTGTGTGTGTTTGTCCTTAGGATAATTTAGGTTAAGTAGTATGTAAGCTTAGGGACTGATGACCTTAGCAGTTAAGTCCCACAAGATTTCACACCCACCCAGTTAATTCCACGTGTGGTCCAAATTTCATCGATTTATGTTACTTTGGCAGTGACACATTACGTGATAGTTACTTCCGTCCTTAAGCTTTGCACACCAGTATATAAGCCTTTGAAATGTGAAGGTGCAAAAGACCGCCGGAGATTAGACGGAGATTAGTAGGCCGAGCAACTAATAAGGAGATAGTGAACTGAATCGGAAAGAATAGATATTTATGATACAACTTGATTAGAAGGAGGGATAAACTGATAGGACATATCCTGAGACACCAAGGAACAGTTAGTTTTGTAACGGAAAAAATTATGAGTGGAAAAAACTGTAGATGCAGACTAAGGTTGTATCACAGCAAGCAGGTCCAGGTTGATGTAGACTGCAGTAGTTACTCGTAAATGACTCGTACGACACATACGAGAGTGGAGAGTTGCATAAAATTAGTCTCCGGACTTGACTTTCTGTACTTGTTTTTGTATTTCCCACTGCTAGGCTCCCGCAAATTTATTTTCGAAGTGTTTTTTGCTGACCGCCAAAAGCACCGCAGTCGCCTGATCCAGTATGAACCAGCGACCGTTTACTAACACTCAGTACTGCTTTAGGTCCTGAGTCATCAGAATTAGATTACAGTGGCAGCCGGAGCTTAAAGTATGCTCACTTGTCTCGGTTTAGTTTTTATGAAGGCGCCTCCTAGTCTTGGGCTTTATTCGCTAGTTCTATTTATCTTTGAAAGAGAGATGGCTAGGGTTTCCTGCCGCTGCGATGTCGCGATGAAGTAGTTGGCTGCTTTCTGCGAACAGCAGGGAGGTGCACTGGCATTTGTCGACCGGCTGCGTATGGGAGCTGTGATGGAGTGGTAGCGCAGTCTCCCGTTGCAAACGTGCCGGGAAGCTTGCCAGCTGCTCCCGTTTCTGACGTGGCGTCGAGAGGTCACCCGACTAGGGCAGGCTGGTCGTGACCACATCTGGAGCGCTTTTACGCAGAAGGTTGCAAGTGCTCAGTGGCCGAAAGTCCATTTACCCGCATCCCCGTAACTGTAACGAATACGTCTGAGTCGCTGCTTCCCACTGATGATGAGACAAAGCCAGCGTGCTTTGCCTTGAATGCTTGAACAGTGGTCTCTTCTCCGTCGAAATCAGGGCACCCACGGAGGAGAACGAAGGTTGATTGATTGAACAATTTGGTGTGGTGGGGTTTAAGAAACAGAGAGGCCACCAGTTCATCGGTCAAGAGGTAGTTCATCTGGAGTTAACGCGTCCACCAGAAATTTGAACGAATTATGAAAGAACGTGGCAGTATAAATAAGTTGAATGCTCAGCATTAGTGTTCCACAATAATATTTACTTAATAGTTCGTTATGACCTGGCTTTCGGTTTCCGAAACCATCGTCAGAAAAATGGTTCAAATGGCTCTGAGCACTATGGGACTTAACATCTGAGGTCATCAGCCCCCTAGACTTAGAACCACTTAAACCTAACTAACCCAAGGACATCACGCACATCCATGCCCGAGGCAGGATTCGAACCTGCGACCGTAGCAGCCGCGTGGTTCCGGACTGAAGCGCATAGAACCGCTCGACCACAGCGGCCGGCCATCGTCAGATAATTAAATACTAAACAGATAGTCTACACAATTTCAGCGACAGTTCATACGTGTACAAGGATTGTTTTTCAGAGATATGTGGCATTTACGACTATATCAGTACACAGAAACAGGCATAATGTGCATCCAAAGAGGCTCTGAACAGATAACTCTTGTATTACAGTATACACGTGTCCAAAATAACAGACACTACATACACAATTAAGGGGAGGACGACCAACTGGTCGCTTCACTGTCGATACACACCACCCTCGAACTCTTACGGGAACCGGTGAAATGAGGATAATGGACAAGGGGCGCTACGTCAGTACTACGTGGATAAGTTGAGGATTTGGGTCTGGTGGGAGGTGTGCTGGGGTAGTCCGTGCAGTTGCGACGGCCACTGTGTCCGGTTGGCGCACTGCTTAGCGCATCTACCTACTAAGCAGTAAGCCTGAAGCCGAATCCCAGTCTGGCACAAATTTTCAACTTTTTCCATTGATTCAAATCGATGCCTACTGGCAGCTAATGTCTTTAATACTTTTGTGCCTTGATTCATAGTGGCTGGAGGTCAACACACATGTAATGATAGTTATAAAGCTGTACGACAAATAGTAACGCACTATAAACAAGACCGAGTCTTCACAGATGTAGGTAAGTACGTTCTTTGAGAAAGGTCAGAATAATCACGTAAGTAGCAATCTAGTAACAACACATAAACAGCAGGTATATGCTAAAATTAAGGCAGCAGCTTTTTTTTTAGGTGGCGCCATCTTTTGTAATTTACTCGATTAAATTTAGATAGCATAAGCGTGAATAGCATTCAGTAGTATAGTGATAACTTGTTGTTAATACAGTATACAGACCAATTTCTGTTCTGCGTTTATCAGGTTCCTTGCGCCTATTTTAGTCGCATTACACTCGCTCAGCAAACTTCCGCGAGCTGGCGAAGAATTGCAGCTGGGAACGTTTTCTTCACAAGCAAAAGCATTTAGGTTAGATGGCATCGGGGGAACAAAGAAAAGGCTTCAGTTTCAAAGGGTGCAGGTCGAACACACGAAGAACGTAGATCTAGGATCCATCGGTATAACAGTTGTAAACCGTCGTAGCTGTGCTGGGGAAGTACCAGAGCTCCAAGCGCTAATAGAGAGCACTGATGCTAAAATTGGTATAGGCACTGAAAGCTGGCTAAAGTCAGGGATAAGTTCAACCGAAATTTTTGCGAAGGACCTAACGATATTCAGAAAGGATACGCTAAATACAGTTAACCGTGGAATGTTTGTTGCTCTCAGAAGTAGTTTATCTTGCAGCGAAATTGAAGTACATAGTTCCTGTCAGTTAATATGGGTAGAGGTTGTTCTTAGCACCGGAATAAAAAAAAAATAGTTGCGTCCTTTTACCGACCTCCCAACTAAGATGATACAATTGCTGAAAGGTTCAAAGAAAACATGAGCCTAATTTCGAACACGTACATACAGTTATGTACGATATTGCAATGCCTGTGTTATTCTGATTACGACGCCACGTTCCTTTGGACATGCATTCACGTCCAGAGGAACTTTGATCATAATGAGAATAACACAGGCACTGCAATATCGTATTATCTGCCGATACTGGGCAAACGACTTTCAAGCACAACGTCTGACCTGTATGGGGCTATACATTATGGATGTACGAGTACAGGTCGTAGACGTATGGTGGACGACATATGGAAGTTTGGGTCTCGCCGTTGAGTCGTGCACTGATAGCCGAATGGTAAGGCGACCGCTTGCGATAAGTGGGAAATCGGGCTTCGAGTCCCGGTGCGGCACAAATATTCACTGTCGTCATACCGTTCTACAGATGAAGTTTGTCCTTATTCGTAGTTGCGAATATATTTAATGTATTTCATACAATATAATTGGTTCAAATGGCTCTGAGCACTATGGGACTTAACTTCTGAGGTCATCAGTCCCCTAGAACTTAGAACTACTTAAACCTAACTAACCTAAGGACATCACACACATCCGTGCCCGAGGCAGGATTCGAACCTGCAACCGTAGCGATCACGCAGTTTCAGACTGAAGCGCTTAGAACCGCACGGCCACACCGGCCGGCCAATATAATTGGTAGTAACTTCAATTTACCGTGGATATGTTAGTGAGAATATATGTTTAAATCCGGAGGTACGCATCAAACATCATTCGAAATTGTTCTGAACGCATTGTCTGAAAATTAATTCGAGCAATCAGTTCACGAGCCCACTCGATTAGTAAAACATACTTGACCTCTTAGCAACAAATAAACCTAAGCTAATAATGAGCATCACAACGGATAAAGGGCTTAGTGAACACAGCGAGGCTGAATACTATAATTCCCAAATCCACCAAAAACAAACGAAAAATATATCTATTAAAAAATCAGATAAAAATTTGCTTGACGCCTTCCTGAGAGACAATCTCTACTTCTTCCAAATTAACAAACCAGATGTGCCTTAAATTAATAGAAATAGTAATCGATACCAGTTGACAGATTCATACCAAAACAATTAACAAACAAAGGAGCTGATCTCTCATGGTACACAAAACAGGTCAGAAAACTTACAGATACAACGTAAAAAGCATGCGAAATTTAAAAAAACGCAAAACTCCCAAGATTCGCGATCTATTACAGAAGCTCGAAGTTAATGGTGGAATTTAATGCGAGATGGTTATAATAGGTTCCACAACGAAAATTTGTCCCGAAACCTCGCAGGAAATCCAAAGAGATACTGGCCGTATGTAAAGTACGCTAGCGGCAAAATACAACCAGTGCCTTCTCTGCGCGATAGCAATGGAAATACTATCGATGCCAGTACTGCTAAAGCAGAGTTACTAAAGACAGTCTTCCAAAATTCCTTCACCAAAAGAGACGACGTAAATATTCCAGTATTAGAATAAAGAGCATCTTCCAACATGAGTAACTTGGAAGTAGATATTCTCGGAGTAGTGAAGCAACTTAAATAACTTAATTATGAATTACCTTGAAGAGAACGATATATTGACGAAGATTCAACAGGTATTTAGAAAACATCGTTCTTGTGAAACCCGACTAGGTCTTTACTCACACGGAGTCCTGAGTGATATCGACAAATGATTTCAAATTGATTCTGTATTTCTGTATTTCCAGAAGGCTTTTGACACCGTACCTCCCAATCGGCTTATAGTAAAATTGCGTGTTTGTGGAATATTGATTCAGTTATGCGACTGGATACGTGATTGCCTGTTAGAGATGTCACAGTTCGTGGTGACTGACGGAAAGTCATCGAGTAAAACAGAAGTGATTTCTGGCGTTCCCCAAGGTAGTGTTACAGGCCCTTTGTTGTTACTTATCTAATAAACGATTTAGGGGACAATCTGTGCAGCCGTCATAGGTTGTTTGTAGTTGATGCTGTCATTTATCGTCTACTAAAGTCATCAGAAGATCACAACAAATTCCAAATGATTTAGAAAACATATATGTCGCGCTTTTGTAGCCGCACGGTTTAAGGCGTCATGTCACGGACTGCGCGGCCCCTCCCACCGGAGGTTCGACTCCTCCGTGGGGCATGTGTGTGTGTGTGTGTGTGTGTGTGTGTGTGTGTGTGTGTGTGTGTGTTTTGTTCGTAGCATAAGTTCAAGTAGTTTGTAAGTCTAGGGATCGATGACCTAAGCAGTTTGGTCCCTTAGGAACTCATACACATTCCAACCTTTTTTTTTTTAATATATATGTATTGTGCAAAAATTGGCAAATAATCCTAAATAATGAGAAGCGTGATGTCACTCACACGAGTGCTTAAAGGGACCCGTTAAACTTCAGTTACACGATGAATCAGTCAAATTTAAAGGCCGTAAATTAATACACTTAGATGATACAACAAATCTACTAAAGTGACGGCTTAAACTACGTTTGTCCGTCCTCTTTTGGAGTACTGCTGCGCGGTATGGGAGCCTTACTAGACAGGATTAAGGAACATCGAGAAAGTTCAAAGAAGAGCAGCACGTTTTGTATTATCGCGAAATAGGGGAGAGTGTGTCACTGACATGATACAGGATTTGGGGTGGACCTAAATTACTAAACATGATTTCAGTGGACTCAATTTCACTATCATAAAATTACCGTTTCTGATGGCAGCAGTTAGTTCAAGAGGAGCTTACCTAAATAAAATAAGAAATACTCATTGTATCTGCTATACAGTCAAATAACAGTCGGCTTCGTAACATTGTGACTTAAAATATTTTCCCTTCAGATGCTGCTACGATTGTCAAAATTGTTCTTATTGTTCTAGTTACGCGTGTACGATGTACGAAAACTGTGCCCCTGGCGCTAAAATTTGGCCAAACAATGTACTAAATTGCCCTGGACCTGGAAAACATCTTACAAAGGATAAAATAATCTCATAAATTAACGCGTTGTAGAAAGGCAGCCGTATCTTGCGATAGCACCAATAACTTACTGCCAGACGGAGGTTGGTTGCCGCGCAGCTAGAGGTAGCAGAACATGCACGAAGTGTGGTGGTCCAGCGAACAGCAGGGGAGCAGCCCTCAGCGAGCACACGTCACACCACCAAAATAAAAGAACCACCAGATTGCAGTTGACGTTGAACTGAGTTCTAAGTTCCGGTGGAGGCAACTCTTCACTTCTGTTGGCTAGTAATGTGCCGGATGATCAAAATGTCAGTATAAATTAGAAAACTTAATAAACCACGGAATAATGTAGATAGAGAGGTAAATATTGACTCACATGCTTGGAATGAAATGGGGTTTTATTAGAACAAAAAAAACCACACACAAAGTATTGCTAGACGTGTGAAAGATCTTTTGTGCGCGTCGTTTGGTGCTGATCGTGTGCTCAGCCGCCACTTTCGTCATGCTTGGCCTCCCAGGTCCCCAGACCTCAGTCCGTACGTTTATTAGCTTTGGGATTACCTGAAGTCGCAAGTGTATCGTGATCGACCGACATCTCTAGGGATGCTGAAAGACAACATCCGACGCGAATACCTCACCATAACTCCGGACATGCTTTACAGTGCTGTTCACAACATTATTCCTCGACTACAGCTATTGTTGAGGAATGATGGTGGACATATTGAGCATTTACTGTAAAGAACATCATCTTTGCTTTGTCTTACTTTGTTATGCTAATTATTGCTATTCTGATCAGATGAAGCGCTATCTGTCGGACATTTTTTGAATTTTTGTTTTTTTTTGTTTCTAATAAAACCCCATGTGATTCCAAGCATGTGTGTCAATTTGTACCTCTCTATCTACATTATTCCGTGATTTATTCAGTTTTCAAATTTATACTGACTTTTTGATCACCCGGTATATTCGAACTTTTCATTCTTAGGTCTACATCTACATACATATACATCTACACTCCACAAGCCAGCTTACGGTGTATGGCGAAGCATGCTTTGCGTACCACTGTCGTTTCCGTCTTTTCTTGCTCCATCGAGAATGGTTCTCGGGAAGAACGATTCTTGGCAAATCTCCGTGTGAGGTCGAATCTCTGTAATTTTACCTTCACTGTCTTTTCGAGAGATATACGTAGAAGGAAGGACTGTATTTACTGACTCTTCTAGGAACTTACGTTCTCGTAATTTCAACAGTGAACGTCACCGTCATTAAGAACGCTTCTCTTGCATCGTCTGCCACTGATATTACTTGATCACGACGACTCGCTTTCAACAAGATTTATAACGACAGGTTCCACAACAGTGTCCATGGCAGTTTCTCTGACGTAATCCTCGTCCTCCAGTTTTCAAAAATGGTTCAAATGGCTCTGAGCACTACGGGACTTAACATCTGTGGTCATCAGTCCCCTAGAACTTAGAACTACTTAAACCTAACTAACCTAAGGACATCACTCACATCCATGCCCGAGGCAGGATTCGAACCTGCGACCGTAGCGGTCGCGCGGTTCCAGTCTGAAGCGCCTAGAACCGCTCGGCCACACCGGCCGGCCCTCCAGTTTTGCTGCATGTCTTACACAAGCTGCCCATACAGATGTTGAGATGCTGTTTGTTGCCTCGTTTGTAAATCTCTCAACATCTACAATTTTAAATCTATTGTCCTTTTTCGGTATATATATATATATATATATGCTTTTAACTGAGCCCGTACCAACTCGACTGGGCTGTAGTGCGTTGAAGGTATGTTGAAAGCGAATAAGTCACCAGGCCCTGATGGACTCCCATTTCGGTTTTACAAAGAGTACTCTACAGCGTTGTCTCCTTACTTAGCTTGCATTTATTGCGAATCTCTCGCCCAGCGCAAAGTCACAAGCGACTGGAAAAAAGCGCAAATGACCTCTTGTGTCTAAGAAGGGTAGAAGAACGGACTCGCAAAATTATGGACCTATATCTTTAACAACGGTTTGCCGCAGAATCCTTGAACATATTCTCAATTCGAATATAATGAATTTCCTTGAGAAGGAAAAGCTTCCGCCCACAAATCAGCATGGTTTTAGAAAGCATCACTCGTAAGAAACTCAGCTTGCCCTTTCTTCCTCATGAGATCTAGCGAATCATGGATGAGGGGCAACAGGCGGATTCCAAATTCCGATATTTCTGTAAAGCATTTGACTTGGTACCTCACTGACGTCTCTTAATGAAAGTTCAAGCATACGGAATAGATTCCCAGGTATGTGCGTGGCTCGCAAACTTCTTAAGTTACAAAGCTCAGTGTTATATTAAATCGAATGTGGAGGGGAGAGAAAGGAAAGGGAAAGGACTATTGATGTCAGCTGCATCTGGACATTAAGCGGAATCATCAGCGAAGAGTGAAAATATGTGCAGGACCAGAATTCGAACTCGGGATCTTCTGCTTACTAGGCAGGTGCGTTAGCCACTGCGCCATCCAGCACATGGGGTTTATTGTATCTCTGCGGACTATCTCGGCACGCCTCACAGCTGACCCACATTCCCACCAAGCGCCACGTTACGCAGTCCCTGTCCATTTCCTCCATGCTCGCTACTCTGAGATTCCCGCAGGAGGTCGGACATACTTGTGCATCCGCACTGAAGAAGGTGGACCCATTGCCCATGTAGGCGAATCAATTACATGAATGCGTGGTAAGAACAGACTCCATGCGGATTCCGCAGCTGTGATACATTATACGTAAATTGAAGGTGGATTAAATATCTAGGCGTAGTGTTACAAAGCAGTAAGAAATGAAATAAGCATGTAAGGACTGTAGTAGCGAAGGCGAATGGTCCACTTCGGTTTATTGGGACAATTTTAGGAAAGTGTGGTTCGTCTGTAAAGGAGACCGCATACAGGGTACTAGTGCGACCCACTGTAGAGTGCTGATCGAGTGTTTGGGATCCGCACCAGGTCGGTTAGCAGTAAGTTCGAATAACACGCAAGTATTATGGAGATGCTTCTGGAACTCAAACGGGAATCACCGGAGAGAAGACGACGCTCGTTTCGAAGAGCACTGTTGAGAATATTTAGAGATCGGCATTTGAGGCTGACTGCAGAACGATTCTACTGCTGTCAGCGTACATTTCGCCTAAGGGCCCTGAAGATAATATGCGAGAAATTAGGGCTCATGCAGTGACTAGTTGTGGCACAGGATACTATCCGCCATGCACCGTACGGTGGCTTGCGGAACATGTATGTAGATGTAGATGTTGTTTTGCAATTTCGTCTGTCTCATAAACTCTGTATGCAGGCTTGTGCACATCGACGAGAACCACCAAGTCTGCCCTGATATGTGATGAACTGTAAGGTGTTCCACGCAAGGTTACCACGCAAGAACGTCTACCTTTTTGGAATTCGTAGTTGGAGCTATGTCCACTATCACATTATCCATGACAATAACTGTACACGCAGGGATATAAGGCAATAACTGTCCTTTAAACCACCGTCTGAAAAACCGTACATTTCGATATGGTAATCTTCAGAATTCGTAGCCTCTGACGCCTCAAAAATCAGTTTTCTCAGGGAAATAAAGCCAATTTTCAGTGATCCGGCATAAAGCACTATATAATAAAACATACAGATACAACGCAAAAAGCATGCGAAATTTAAAAGAACGTCAAACCCCCAAGATTCGCCATCTATCACAGAAGCTCGAAATTAATGGTAGAATTCAATGTGAGATGGTTATAATAGGTTCCACAAAGAAAATTTGTCTCGAGACCTCGCAGAACTCTTACCAACTGGAAATTTTAATCCACCGTATGCATCGTTGATCTTCCAGCACAGATCCCTTGCATGGTTCTGACTGACGGAAGTTTCGTCCACATAAATTCTATACGTGCCAATTTGTCTGATCTCCTGCAATGTCCTGAAAAATTCAGTCCTTGCAGCTACAATGATTTCCATTACTGATTTCCTCCCATCGGCCCTTTTTGTTATATGAGAACCCCCATGTCTTTCAGTATCCTCAACATCATCCATTTGCTTCCGTTAAAATTTTCGACGCCCTTCATACGTCAAAATAATTTTTCTGCTGTCGGATATTTCTCTTTAGCATACATGCTGAATACTGTTGTTGTGGTCTTCAGTCCTGAGACTGGTCTGATGCAGCTCTCCATGCTACTCTATCCTGTGCAAGCTCCTTCATCTCCCAGTAGCTACTGCAACCAACATCCTTTTGAATCTGCTTAGTGTATTCATCTCTTGGTCTCCCTCTACGATTTTTACCCTCCACGCTGCCGTCCAATACTAAATTGGTGATCCCTTGATGCCTCAAGAACATGTTCTACCAATCGATCCCTTCTTCTGGTCAAGTTGTGCCACAAACTTCTATTGTCCCCAATCCTATTCAATACCTCCTCATTAGTTATGTGATCTATCCAACTAATCTTCAGCATTCTTCTGTAGCACCACATTTCGAAAGCTTCTATTCTCTTCTTGTCCAAACTATTTGTCGTCCATTTTTTACTTCCATACATGGCTACAGTCCATACAAATACTTTCAGAAATGACGTCCTGACACTTAAATCTATACTCGATGTCAACAAATTTCTCTTCTTCAGAAACGCTTTCCTTGCCATTGCCAGTCTACATTTTATATCATCTCTACATCGACAATCATCAATTATTTTGCTCCCCAAATAATAAAACTCCTTTACTATTTTAAGTGTCTCATTTCCTAATCTAATTCCCTCAGCATCACCCGACTTAATTCGACTACATTCCATTATGCTTGTTTTGCTTTTGTTGATGTTCATCTTATATCCTCCTTTCAAGACACTGTCCATTCCGTTCAACTGCTCTTCCAAGTCCTTTGCTGTCTCTGACAGAATTACAATGTCATCGGCAAACCTCAAAGTTTTTATTTCTTCTCCATGGATACTATGCACCGCAAAACATTTCTCGCAAAATCGTTTAGCTCACCCACTTCTTTCCGCAGATGTGTTGCTTGCCTGCTGACTTAACAACAGATGGATGTGCTATGAACGCTTCTCAAACAGATATCACACACTTCAGCTGTCAGCTCCTGACATTTGGCGGCGGTGCGAAACGCAGCTTGTGTCGGCGTGGATTCAGCGCAAGACTGTCTTTCAAGGTATGGATATACGCGGAATACTATTTCTCTTGTTTGTTTGTGCAGCACTTGGAGTGATCGCTTACCATCACTCCTGATGCACAGTATGAGGGTAAAATAATCACCCCGCACGAATCAGTACGACTGAAATAAACAGTATGTTTTCCGGACACGGTACGACACGCACAGAACGAAGACAAAAATGTCACTGATACTGGCTGTGAGTCACGTGCTACACTTTCGCTTGCTTCTAGGCATCCGACCTTCCCCCGCCTCCATAGCTGCTCTCCACTCTAGTAGCTCCGAGACCGCCGCGGGACCGAGTGACGTCAGATGGCGCCAGGGGCCGGTACCACGTCTGAAACCGCCGCTGCCCCGTCCACACAGGCGCCAGGCCTCACTCTTTGCATTCGCTCGATGTGCAAAGTCCGCCCCCATCCTGCGTCCCTACAAGCTTTGAACATTAAGCGAAAGCAGAGACTGACGCTGGACACTTATAGGAAAGCAGGATGGGGGCGGACTTTGGGCAGTGAGCGAAAGCAAAGACTGAAGCTTGAGACTTGTAGGGTCGCGGTATGTGGCGGGCTATGGACGTTGAGCGAAAATAAAGACTGAAGTTTGGCGCTTGTAGGGACGCGGAGGCGGCAGTTTTAAACGTGACGCCGGCCCTCTCACCATATGACGTCACTCGGTCCTACAGCGGGACGAAGCTGCTGGGAGTTGCCATGCCTCCTGCGCATGCATCGCCTCAGCCCTCTCTAGAAGGTTCCAGACACTGCCATCGCATGTATATAAGCAGAACATCGTACCAACCTTGGCAGACAGTCACTTCACCTCCTGATGACGATAGCAGAGATAGCTAGCGAAAACTCAAGTGTTTTACTCGAAATGACACGGCATGTAAACCGAGAACATTTTACTGAAGCGTGAGACCGCGAACGACTCCGATGATACGGTGACATCCTGTGTTCTGTTTGGTAGAAACTCTTCAATCAAATCTCTCAGCTGGTCTGATATTACATACAATCGTATTTTGTCCAGTGTGGAACTGTGTCGAACGCCTTCTGGAAGTCAAGGAACTTGGCCTCAACCTGGTTCCGATATCTACTGCTATTTGTGTCTCGTGGACGAACAGAACGAGCTGGGTTTCACACAATCATTGTTTTTGGAAGCCAAGTTGATTCCTACAGAGGAAGTTTCCGGTTTCTATAAAACTCAAAATACGCAAGAGTAAAACATGTACCGAGATTCTACAATAGACCGACACTGGAGATATAGGCACGTAGCTTTGAGCTATGAGTCAGACGAACCTTTCTGAAAGCGGGTATGACCTGTGACCTGCGCTTTCATCCAGTCATTAGAAACTCTTCGACAGGCAGCGACCTACAGCATAACGCTGCTTGAAGAAAAGTAAGTTCTTTTACATATCTTGTGTAGCGTCGTATTAGTATTCAGGAAGGGCCAGTGACTTTTCCTCTGTTAAGCGATTGCAGTTGCTTTTCCATCGCGTGTACTTTTTTAGGTATCTGTCATTTTCACGTTGTGCGAGGAACCACAATACGATCTACCTCAGTGAAGCAGCTTTGCAAAGAGGCGCTTAGGTTTTTGGCCTTCTGTCACCCTCCGCCACTTTGATCTTATTATGCATCTGATGGCATCAGTAGCTACAATGTCGTAATTAATAAAATACATAAGGCGCCAAGAAAGCTTTGTTGGTAAAACTTCATAATGGTCGCAGACTCATTTAAGGAATCTTTTGCCTTTATTAAAAAGATTTACTAAATTGTTATATTTTCTAATCCGAGGATAGCTATGATACTAGTGGGATATTCATGTTTTAATTATACAGTCTCTTGCACACTGTGAGCTACTGACTGCGATATCATTCACGAGAAAAGAAAATGTGATTTAAAACGTTTTCTGAAGGAAAAAGATGTAGACTGCCTCTGACACTTAGTATACTGAGGCGATGTCCCTAGGGAACTTTCTCTAATGAAAGCACGTCCATATGGTGCCGTCTACTGCATGTTCGATCCGCAAACCGTGAACTTCTGGAGAGGTGGTGGTGATGGTGGGCGGGTGGGGGCCAAGGAAATGTGTTGCTGATTATAGTAATGTTGTGATCTTTACTGTCGTGTTTCTCCCAATTACCAATCTTCTCTCCATTCGCAGTATGCCATCGCTTTAAGTTCAGGGATGTTGTATGTGTCAAGATGCACTGAAATCGGAACTGATTTTTCCAACAAGGTATCCAGGAGATTAGTTACGTGAGCATTCCGACTGTTGTGTTGGCTCTGTAAATCCTTACAGTGACCACGTGGCACAAGATACAATGCGGGGAGTATAAACTGACACCTTGTGATAGCTTTTCAGTATCACTTTAGGATCACACCCACTCTGTCTAAAGAGGAAGAGGTAAAAGACAAGCGTTTAACGTACCGTCAAAAAAATTGTGTTTTTACTGCACAGGGCGATATTGCGGATACTGCATGCTGTTCAAATACTGTGTTAGGCTAAAAAGAATGCAACTGTATAAGGAAGATAAAAGGGATACTTCTGTTTCCTTAAGGACCAACCTCGGAACAATCTTATTATGACAGGCTCAATAAACATACCCACGCTGCTAGTTAGCGCCGGCCGAAGTGGCCGTGCGGTTAACGGCGCTGCAGTCTGGAACCGCAAGACCGCTTCGGTCGCAGGTTCGAATCCTGCCTCGGGCATGGATGTTTGTGATGTCCTTAGGTTAGTTAGGTTTAACTAGTTCTAAGTTCTAGGGGACTGATGACCTCAGCAGTTGAGTCCCATAGTGCTCAGAGCCATTTGAACCACGCTGCTAGTTCAGAATGTATACCTGTTTTAAGGCTCGTCTTTCGTGGCAGAACTGTCAGTTCTGGGATTCATATTGGGATAATGAATAAGATCTTGAAGCGTCGACAGCAACAAAACTTAATGCGGAGCGACATCGTGTATCAATTAATCGTCTCGACTGTAAACGTACCACGGATGACGCCTTTTTGCCAGTCGAGTCCGAAGAACAATGCTCTGTCCGTCGGCCGTGTAGTACGTTAGCGCCGACAACAGTACGTCTTGAGGCGTGTCGTGCTACATAAACCTCACCTCGGCACCGGTAGCTGCTTGGCTCGCGTCTCTTTCCGTTATTAATAGCCCCGGGTTCTCAACTCCCATTTCTTTCTTGCGCACTCCTCCTACATGTTCTTAACCCACCTACTTGGCAAACCCAATCTGCATCTGTCAGTGTGCAATGTCACATCTTTTATAATCACACGAATCCTTCGAAATAATTAATACACTACTGGCCATTAAAATTGCTACACCAAGAAGAAATGCAGATGATAAACGGCTATTCATTGGACAAATATATTATATAAGAACTGACATGTGATTACATCTTCACGCAATTTGGGTGCATAGATCCAGAGAAATCAGTATCCAAAACAACCACCTCCGGCCTTAATAAGGGCCTTGATACGCCTGGGCATTGAGTCAAATAGAGCTTGGATGGCGTGTACAGGTACAGCTGCCCATGCAGCTTCAACACGATACCACAGATCATCAAGAGTAATCAGAATGAGATTTTCACTCTGCAGCGGAATGTGCGCTGATATGAATCTTCCTGGCAGATTAAAACTGTGTGCCCGACCGAGACTCGAACTCGGGACCTTTGCCTTTCGCGGACAAGTGCTCTACCATCTGAGCTACCGAAGCACGACTCACGCCCGGTACTCACAGCTTTACTTCTGCCAGTATCTCGTCTCCTACCTTCCAAACCTTACAGAAGCTCTTCTGCGAACCTTGCAGAACTAGCACTCCTGAAAGAAAGGATATTGCGGAGACATGGCTTAGCAACAGCCTGGGGGATGTTTCCAGAATGAGATTTTAACTCTGGCAAAGGTCCCGAGTTCGAGTCTCGGTCGGGCACACAATTTTAATTTGCCAGGAAGTTTCATCAAGAGTAGTGACTGGCGTATTGTGACGAGCCAGTTGCTCGGGCACCATTGACCAGACGTTTTCAGTTGGTGGGAGATCTGGAGAATGTGCTGGCCAGGGCAGCAGTCGCACATTTTCTGTATCCAGAAAGGCCCGCACAGGACCTGCAACATGCGGTCGTGCATTATCCTGCTGAAATGTACGGTTTCGCAGGGATCGAATGAAGGGTGGAGCCACGGGTCGTAACACATCTGAAATGTAGCGTCCACTGTTCAAAGTGCCACCAATGCGAACAAGAGGTGACTGAAACGTGTAACCAATGGCCCCGCATGCCATCACGCCGGGTGAACGCCAGTATGGCGAATACGAATACGCGCTTCCAATGTGCGTTCATCGCGATGTCGCCAAACAGGGATGCGACCATCATGATGCTGTAAACAGAACCCGGATTCATCCGAAAAAATGACGTTTTGTCATTCGTGCACCAAGGTTCGTCGTTGAGTACACCATCGCAGGCGCTCCTGTCTGTGATGCAGCGTCAAGGGTAACCGCAGGCACGGTCTCCGAGCTGATAGTCCATGCTGCTGCAAACGTCGTCGAACTGTTCGTGCAGATGGTTGTTGTCTTGCAAACGTCCCCGTCAGTTGGCTCAGGGATCGAGACGTGGCTGCACGATCCGTTACAGGCATGCGGATAAGATGCCTGTCATCTCGACTGCTGGTGATACGAGGCCGTTGGGATCCAGCACGGCGTTCCGTATTACCCTCATGAACCCACCGATTCCATATTCTGCCAACAGTCATTGGATCTCGACCAAAACGAGCAGCAATGTGGCGATACGATAAACCGCAGTCGCGATAGGGCACAATCCGACCTTAATCAAATCCGGAAATGTGATGGTACGCAGTTCTCCTCCTTACATCAGGCATCACAACAACGTTTTACCAGGTAACGCCGGTCAACTGCTGTTTGTGCATGAGGAATCGGTTGGAAATTTCCCTCGTGTCAGCACGTTGTAGGTGTCGCCACCGGCGCCAACCTTGTGTGAATGCTCTGAAAAGCTAATCATTTGCATATCGCAGCATCTTCTTCCTGTCGGTTAAATTTCGCGTCTGTAGCACGTCATCTCCGTGGTGTAGCAATTTTAATGGTCAGTAGTGTATGTCTTTGAAGAATATTAAAATATTAAGAGCTTTTGCATGCATACAGCTTCAACAGTTCTATTAGTGTCTTCTGTACAGAAATTACTACTCGTCGTAGAAAGAACACAAGGACCTATAAAAATGTCGTGTTCAGGTGCTTGGTCAGTCTGCATCATTTTTCGATTTTGGGTTACTACTGGTTCTGTTAAGAATACGTAGGTACATTACAAACCGCCAGATCCTGACTACAATTTTTACAAGACTACGACAAACCAAAAAAATAACTTTTTATACTGACGGAAAAAATCGCTATACCAAAAAAGATTTAAAGAAGGGTAGTGAAATTTCGGGTATATGTTTGTGTAGGTATATTTAAGTGATTCAATCGCAAGATCACAGGTTAGTGTAAGCACATGATAAAACATTGCAAATGTGAAATGATGGTACATTAATAACCGGTGTAATTGTCAGAACGTTGACTGCAGGCCTCCAGACGTTCGTGCATTGTGTTGTACAGGTGCCGGAAGTCAGTTTGTGGGAAGGAGTTCCATGCCTGTTGCACTTGGTCAGTCGATACTGGGACGGTTAATGCTGGTTGTGGATAAGGCTGGAGTTGTTGTCCAATAATGCATATGTGCTCCGTTGAGAGAGATTTGATGATGGAGCAGGCCAAATGACATGTCGACTCTCTGTAGAGCATGCAGCGTTACAACGGCGCTATGTGGGCGAATGTTATGCCTCAGGAATGATGTTCACGAATGGCAGGACAACAGGTCAAATCAGCAGACTGACGTACAAATTTGCAGCCAGGGTGCGTGGGATAACCACGAGAGTGCTCCTGCTGTCATAAAAAAATCACACGCCAGATCATAACTCCAGGTGAAGGCCCACTGTGTCTACCACGCAGACAGGCTGGTCGCAGGCTCTCGACTGGCCTCCTTTTAGCCAACACACGGCCATCTTTGGCCCCGAAGCAGAAGCAGCTTTCGCCAGAAACCACAACAGACCTCCACCCTGTCCTCCAGGGAGCTCTCGCTCATGGACTGTGCGGCTGATCCCGGCGAAGGTTAGAATTCTCCCTCGGGCATGGGTGTGTGTGTTTGTCCTTAGAATAATTTAGGTTAAGTAGTGTGTAAGCTTAGTGACTGATGGTCTTAGCAGTTAAGTCCCATAAGATTTCACACACATTTGAACATCTGAGCTCTCGCTTGACACCACTGAAGGCGCAAATGGCGGTAGTTTGGGGTCAGTAGAATGCACGCTACAGGGCATCTGGCTCGGAGCTGCCCTTGAAGTAACCGATCCGTAACAGTCGTTGTGTCACTACGGCGCCAACTGTTCCTCAAACTGCTGCTGCGCCAGGTTCATATCCCGAACACGACAGTCTTTCCCGTTGGCAGCGCCACGTGACTGTCCGGAGCCTGGCCTCCTCGCGTCAGTACATTCCCCTGACTATCGCTCCGAGCAGTCATGTGCAGTGGCTAGATTCCTGCCGTGGCTTTCTGCAGTATCGCTGGAGGAACATCCAGCTTCTCGCAGCCCTACTACAGGACCTCGTTCGAGCTCAGTGAGTTGTTGATAATGTCATCTTTGTCGCCTTAAAGGCATTCGTGACTAACGTCAGCTCACCGTATCTAATCTCAAAGGTAACTAACACTTATGACCGTTACAGCGTGTATTGAAAGCAAGACTGATTTGCATCCTCAGATCCGCGCTACTAGTGCGACTGGTGCACAATAATAATAGTTATCACATTTCAGATGTAGAAAGAGGCCTATCAATTTTTGGTTATGTCGCACAACTCCTTCTTGGTGCTGCGATTCTTTCTCCGTCAGTGTATTTCCAATAGTGGTTACATTGTTTTTAAGTACAGCATGAGTAGAATGATATACACACAAATGCCTTTCGTCTCAGCTCATTTCTAAACACAATTCAAACAAGTCAAGGACCATCCATACGTAAAGATGAAACATTTTTACACGTACATGGGTGTTGTTATTTCTAAGAAAATTCCTCCCGCCTCCCCCACTCCCCTCCCCCGAACTCCTTCACGCTGCCGACAGATGAAGTATTCTAGACCTCGTGCAGTAAGTAGGAGTTACGACTTTCCATATAGTCAGCAACTGAAAAAACCTAGGTCCTGCGGAAGAAAGCCAAGATGTGTTATTTTTCTGTCACATACACCCATAGAAAGGCAGTTTTCACACGTTAACGAGCAGAAAAAGAAATGCAATACAAGCCCACGTGCGAGTGGCGCCAGTCTGAGAGAGTGGCGTACAACCGAAAAGAAAAAAGGCATCTCTCGGAGGAATGAAGCAGCTACTCAACATGGTAGACGTCGAAAAGGACGTGCACATTGTACTTTACACATGTAGGCAATTGTACAACTAATTTATGAAAATTATACTGTATGTTTTGTAAATGAATTTAAATTTGTTCTCTATACAATGCAGGCTTTCACGACTGATATTTATATCCTTGGCGACATCGATGTTTTGGGTATAAGGCTGTGGTCTAAGGCATAACGGAATCTAGCTCAGATAGTCTAAACTGCCAAACTTAAAAATTGTAGAGAGAAACCAAGAGTGATTATAGTGGATGTATGTTAAAGTACCGTCTGTTACAGGTTACATCGAATACTGGTAGGGGCTATCAAATGAATGTTGTTGAATGTAAGTGACCTTGGGCATGTGCCAGCTACCACACAATTAAACACTGGCTCCTCAAAGTCCAAACATTTTAGAGAAAACCCATGTGTGAGCTAGATCTCTACTAGCTTAAAGCGAGACAGCAATGTAGCTGGATTATTAATTTAGACCCCAAAATTTTTGGCAACGATTTCGACTGCATCTCAGTTTTGCAACTGTTTATTCACGTTCAAAACTACTTACCAGTTCGCTGAAATATACAAAAGGTAATCACGTGTGTATTAAAGCGGCAAGGAAGATTAAGAGATAACGGACATAAGCACCTTGGTGTTTGGATGGGTGGTGTTTTGTGATCAACATCTCGAGAAAAATGTAGCGTTTTTCTTTATTTAGTACATGCTTGATAAAAGTTACAAAAGTTGATAAACAATAGCTGTTTAGTTACAGTCGTGATATTCAGTGGAAGATGCAGGCCCAAGCAACCAATCCCTGGATGAAAGGAAATACGTATTCTATATGGAACAAAATTGGTGAGGTAATTATCAGGCCAACAAGAGGAAGGCTTCAGGCACGGTTAACCGATTCGGCTCATATCTGGCAAGTCACTTGTGTACAATCCAAACTGAGATTAAAATGTATTTCTTCAATCCCCCCCTTATCCCCTTATTTTCGAGAAAATCACCCATAAAGTTCATGATGCGCAGTCGAATCAAAATTGACTCGATTCATAAAAAACTCCGGCCGAAGTGGCCGCGCGGTTCTACGCGCTGCAGTCTGGAACCGCGAGACCGCTACGGTCGCAGGTTCGAATTCTGCCTCGGGCAAGGATGTGTGTGATGTCCTTAGGTTAGTTAGGTTTAACTAGTTCTAAGTTCTAGGGGACTAATGACCTCAGAAGTTGAGTCTCATAGTGCTCACACCATTTGAACCATAAATAACTGAAAAATAAGTATTGTTCACGATCGTATATGGGTCTCCAAACGCACCTTTCACTAAAAATCGAGGAAAGAAACGATTACGCTTACATACCCATAACGTTAACGCTGTACAACGAAATCGCCGCAGGCGTTGCGACCAAAGCATGTGGCTGGGGAGCAGAGAACCTGTGTTAGATCCCCAGAAGCTTTCTGCAGTTTGTTTTTATTTATATTTTTTCCGCACTGAATTTGGTAGGTAAAGGAGGGTTAATAAGATAAGTAGTACAATAAGGAAGGCAAATAAATTTCTCAAACGATTAGGGTTAACAAAGAATTAAAATTTTAAGCCTCATTGTTAATTTGCCCCTTGAAGTTAGAGGAATTCTATCGTTTAACCGACTCGTTAAAAAATGTTTACGCCTCTTCCTCCAAATCCGGAAAAATGACGTATTCACTTTACAAACTGTATATTGATAACTGATATTGGACTCCTGGAGTGCACAACCTGATACCGTCATGTTCGATAACAGTTTATTGACGACGAGGGTCAACCGACCTGCACGGTGGAATACCGCCAAACCTCACACCTGGGTGCCAGCCACGTAATGTTTATTTTTAGCGACAAGTTTAAAATTTTATTTTGAGACTTCAAAATTGCAGTTTCCTTCGGGAAACCTAGCAGGAACTGCAAAATCGTGCGCGTGCAATAACGATTCGCAGCATAATTCACGATCAACTATTGTCACCGGTTTTTCAGGCATTCTAATCGTATGCGCGGTAGTTTTAAAATTAATTCCAGAGGAAGAAGTATTTTCAAATTAAAACCAAGTCTGTTTTCCGCCGAATCTTTGGAAGGAAAGATGTAGTTGTGCGATGATTGCATTTATTAGATGGTCTTATTGCCACGAGTATATTGCTCCGAATGTGTACACTGAGGTGACAAAAGTCATGTGATGGCTATAATCACATGTACAGATGGCGGTAGTATCGCATACACAAGGTATGAAAGTGCAGCGCACATCCGGAGCTGTCACTTGTACTCAGGCAATTGACGTGGAAAGGCGCCCCACGTGCTTGTGGCCGCACGACGGGAACCAACAGACTTCGAACGCGGATTGGTTCTCGGACGTAGACGAATAGGACATGCCTACCTCTCACCGCGGACTATGCAGTGGCCAACGGCCTTTACTCAACAACCGAGAGCAGCGGTGTTTGCATAGAGTTGTCAGTGCTAACAGACAAGCAAAATGCCTGAAATAACCGCAGAAATCAATGTCGGATATACGGCGAACGTATCCATTAGGACAATGCGATGAAATCTGGCATTAATGGGTTACGGCAGCAGAAGACCGATGCTAGAGCCACTGCTAACAGCGCGACATCGCCTGCAGTGCCTGTCCGGGGCTGGTGACCGCTTCGTTTGGACCCTGGACAACTGGAAAACCTTGGCTGGTCTTATGAGTCCTGAAGTCAGTCAGTAAGAGCTGACAATGCGCCATGTCAGCGAGACTAAGTTGTCCGTGATTTATTTGAAGAACATTCTGGACAATTCGAGCGAATGGTTTGTATACCCATACGTCCCGACAAGAATTCCACTTCTGAAGTGTCTGTTCAGCTCACGTTTCGCCACGTGAAAGTGCATGTGAGGTGAGCCAGTGAGCGCAAATTTTGTCAAAAACTGTGTGGAAACAGTGCACTGAGTAGCAGTTGTCTCAGACATCAACCAGAGACACGCAACAGGACGAAAAATACGACATGCTGTCAAAAAACAACGAAAAAAGGGCACAGGAAACCGATGTACAATAATGCAGTTCATTTAACAAATAAAAATTTGACCCACAGAAGATGACTCATAGGTGTCGGAACATATCTGGGTAAAGATAAAAAAATACATTGTGTTTGCATAAGGCTGATTTTCAAAACAACCCAATGATCAACATTGCTCAGTTTTCAATTACCTGTCGATGCCGTCAATTTTGTGGCGACTGCGCGTCGTGAATTATAGGGACGGTTTTATCAGAAATGCGGAGGGCGGGGTGTTGGCCCAAAATAACTCTTTCACGTCACGTTGTAAGCTGTCAAATATGAGCCGAATCGCTCGTCTGCATCTGAGACCTTCCCGTAGTAAGCAAAACCCATAGTAACTCGTGACTGCAGGCAGCACCGTGCGTTAGCGAAACGAACACCAAGGGAAGCTACGTACCTTGAAGTGGTGAGAGTTTGAAAGAAACCAAAATAAAATCAAATGCCTTTTCCTATTCAAATTTCCTTGTTCCACGGACTGAAATCCTGTGACGTCTTGTGCCACGAAACGCAAGAAAACTGTTTGTGAAGCTGTGCTTATACCGTGAGCGTTCCAGAGACACCTCTCCAAGTCATTCGTTTCCGGTCATGCAGTGTCCAGAGGCATCCCTCTCTACACCGCCTCAAGCGTCGGTTAACGCTGACTATAGAAATGTAAGGCTTGTGAGACGCTGGTGACCACTGTATTCCATGTTTTTTAACTCCTTACGCGCAGTTAGTGCGCTAGCTGGATTGTCGGTAGCACATTAGAACTCACGTGTGATTCCATCCGCTAGTTTAATGCAATTTTTAGAACCACCCTCCGCAATGGCCGGTGGTCCCTGTCCATCAATACATGACGTCTATAAGGTCTTGATTTAGCTTTTTCTTCCGGAATCACATCGCCAACAGTCGAGTTCGGCATTAGAAGGGTTGAAATATCTCTGATGTATTTGTTACTAAGGTGAAATCCAAGACTTGCCCACGTTCCAAGGTCACTGAGCTGTCCTGGCCGACCGGTCCTGGTGTTACTGCTGCACTACTGACAACACAGTACTCCATGTCTCCTTCGATACACGGCGGGTCCTCCTCTTGTGACATATAGTGGGTAGTTCCCATTACACAGGCGTGTCCGGATACTTCTGACCACATCGTGTATATCTACATGTGTCGGAGGTCAGCGAACAACTGTCTGCTCACGAAAAACCAGATGGCGAAAGGCTGCACAATATAGTCCTCTTTCAAGTTTGCAGTAGTTATGAACAGACTAAGAAACTTGCACGGGATAGCCGAAAGCGAACAGCTGCATAAAAATAGTATTCGAAGTGAGCACCACAACATCAGTTTCACTACTAACGCCTTTCAGAGCGCTTTCTCGCTTATTTAAAGGGGCGTCTACCAGTTTGGCGTACTTTGGCTATTGCACCTGCCGCGATGTAGTGTCTTCAATCAGAGCTACTGACGCTTACGCCATCCGCACACGGGACGACTTAGCTAACGTTGACGTGGAGAGCTACGAGTTTTGTGACGTCACTTCCTGCTATTTCACTTTGAGGATCATTTCGCCACGTGCAACATAGGTTCGGCGATATTTCGGCGATGTGTCATGTGCAGTAGAACCGATAGCAAAAAAGAACGGTTCCTGCGCCACAGGCAGAAGACCATGACGCCCGCCGAAAGCAAGGCGCCATATACTGCTTGTCTTGTTCTGTAGAAGCCCATATTTGGTGAGTTTTATGTTATACCTTATACGCGATGAGTATCTACCGTTTTTAAGCACCATCACATTGAATGTCTCGGAAACGAATCGTTATTGATACGATTTGTTGTAAAAGAAGTACGGGAAATGTCATATTGGTAGTCAAAGAATTTTCGTACTTAGCTATTATCGCGTTATAACTTGCGTGTTTTCAGAGTACGCCATATAAAGGCAACGGCACATTAAAGATCCATAAAAAATGCGTCGTTCTTGTTAGGATTTGTTATAATTAAACATAAATTAATAACATATCAACGATTAAAACCTATACAAGGCTATAAGATTAAATCCAATTTCTCTTATGACGAAGTTCCAACCTAGCGTAGTGTGTAGAGGCAGCGGTTTACAGGGCAGAAAGTACCGGGTGATCAAAAAGTCAGTATAAATTTGAAAACTTAATAAACCACGCAATAATGTAGATAGAGAGGTAAAAATTGACACACATGCTTGGAATGACATGGGGTTTTATTAGAACAAAAAAAAAAAAACAAAGTTCACAAAATGTCCGACAGATGGCGCTGGACAGCAAAACGTCTGTGACTGCGCATGACAATCCTGTATAAAAGGAGCTGTAATGAGAGAGAGAATCAGATGCGCCAGCAGTCGCAGCATGTTGACGTTACCTCAAAAGGCGCTTTTAGTGAAGCTGTATTATCAGAATGGGGACTGTGCTAGTTCAGCGTTACGATCCTATCGCCATAGGAAGGGGATTCGAGCGCGTAAACGTCCGTTGACAAATGCAGCTGTGACGAGAATGATTTAGAAGTTCGAAGCCACGGGTTGTTTAGACGATAGACCCCGTAGTGGCCGACCGAGCACAAGGCGTAATGTTGCTGAGACAGTTCAGGAAAAAATGGAGACTGTAGCGGGTTCGTCTATGCACGGGGAAGTCAGCGCTCGTGCAGTCGCACGTCGCACCGGCATTCCATACACTACTGTTTGGTTGGCACTTAGGCGTACCTTCCGATGCTATCCGTACAAAATCCATCGGCATCATGAACTGTTACCTGGCGATGTAGTGAACCGGAGGGCATTTGCGGTGTGGGCGTTTCAAAAGATGGCAGAAGATGACAAATGGTTGAGTAACGTGTTGTGGACCGACGAAGCTCATTTCACGCTCCGAGGGTCTGTCGACGCCCACAACTGCAGAATTTGGGCTACCGAAAATCCTAGAACTGTCGTGGAAACTCCATTGCACGACGAGAAAGTCCCGGTATGGGTTGGATTTACCACATCTACCGTTATCGGGCCTTTTTTCTTCGAGGAAATGCGTGATTCTGGTTTTGTAACTGCTACCGTGACGGGTGAGAGGTACGCCGATATGTTACAGAATCGCATCATCCCTAGCCTGGCTGATAAACACCTGGTGGAACGTACGATGTTTATGCAGGATGGCGCTCCACCCCATATTGCTAGACGCGTGAGAGATCTCTTGCGCGCGTCGTCTGGTGATGATCGTGTGCTCAGCCGCCACTTTCCTCATGCTTGGCCTCCCAGATCACCAGACCTCAGTCCGTGCGATTATTGACTTTGGGTTACCTGAAGTCGCAAGTGTATCGTGATCGACCGACATCTCTAGGGATGCTGAAAGACAACATCCGACGCCAATGCCTCACCATAACTCCGGACAGGCTTTACAATGCTGTTCACAACATTATTCCTCGACTACAGCTGTTGTTGAGGAATAATGGTGGACGTATTGAGCATTTCCTGCTAAGAACATAATCTTTGCTTTGTCTTACTTTGTTATGTTAATTATTGCTATTCTGATCAGATGAAGCGCCATCTGTCGTACATTTTTTGAACTTTTGTATTTTTTTTTGGTTCTGATAAAACCCCATGTCATTCCAAGCATGTGTGTCAATTTGTACCTCTCTATCTACATTATTCCGTGATTTATTCAGTTTTCAAATGTATACTGACTTTTTGATTAAAAAAATGGTGACTTTTTGATTAAAATAATGGTTCAAATGGCTCTGAGCACTATGGGACTTAACTTCTGAGGTCAACAGTCCCCTAGAACTTAGAACTACTTAAACCTAACTAACCTAAGGACATCACGCACATCCATGCCCGAGGCAGAATTCGAACCTGCGACAGTAGCGGTCGCGCGGTTCCAGACTGTAGCGCCTAGAACCGCTCGTCCACTACGGCCGGCTTTGATCACCCAGTAGATTGGTATAGTGATCGAGTCATGTTGTATCTGGTTTTTTTTCCGTCTTGCGTTTTCCAAAAGGTCTCGAGACCTTACAAAAATTAATAGAAATAATTTCTACAATACTTGATGTTATGTAAATACAAGTGCGTTCTCTGTCAGGAGCTGATATCCTTACTGACCCAGACATGTATCATTCCTTTTTGTCTTATTACACTTTCACGGATATTGAAATATTTATTTACGTATACCGCAGACAGAACACCACGACCAGCATATGGAAAAGGGAGAAAGTGTGAGATTTAATAGGGTTAGCGTAGCACATTACACGCGTCCATTTTCGTGAAGGAACTTTCTTGTCTGCGAGCCAAATAAAGCCGACAACTGCCGGTGGAGAGCGCTGAGCGTGCAAAATCCCTTTAACCAGATCGTCCCCTGTACTGACGGCGCTGTCTCTCGTGACGTTCGACGTCCCGTCTGCGCGCACGTCAACGTTAGCTGCCTCGCCCCTTTGTGCCGACGACTTTAATGTCACCGGGCTGGAGTGCGTAAGACTGTTCAGTGGGGGCGTCAGATGTTGTCAATGGGCGCAGTTTTACCGGGCGGCGCGGCGGCCGTGACTGGCGGCCGGTGTTTACCAGCGCGGCGCTCTGCGGCCAGAGCGAAAATAGCGGTGCGTGGCGTGCGCAGCGGCCGGGCCGCCCGCCCTGGGCTCACGCCAGGCTCCGCGCGCTATTTCCGGACTCGGCGGGCCGAGCCTCTCCTCTGCTCTGCTCTGCCGTCCTCTCCTCTCCTCTGCCACGCAACCGTCCAGCCAGCCGCCGAGCCAGCGAGCCAAGCGTAATCGTCTTACGAACACCCGGGGCTTCTTAAGCCGGCGCGCGTTCGCTGCCGCTGCATCTTCCGAAAACCTTTCCCGTCAGCGGAGACTCCGCCACGTATCAGCCTAGGGCCGCTGCCGCGACGAAGAATTGCCAGACGACTGTCTGGCGATGCTGTTCCTGTAGCAAAGATATCGTAATTCTCACCTGATCTGCAGCCGTCTTTCAACAACTCTTTCCAACGGGCGATCACTGGACGAGAGGTCCCGACCACTGATCAGTTGGTGTACTGCCGACCCTAATTCCCAAGGCGTGTGCCAATTCACTACTTAACTCCCATAGCAACATAGTTGTCGTGAGTGTAGATAGATCGTCGACCAGTGGCTGTTACCAAAGTTTCGGGCATCCAGTCCAACTGTAAATTTCGGGCCCTTGTCAGAAACCAAGGTTTCAGTCATCCAGGACAAAATTTCGATCACTTGCAAGTCTGAGATGCGTACTAGTAACCCAAGTTTCGATTATCCGGGAGGGAACATCAGGCCACCTGTAAATCTCACTCCCCCTCCAGAAGCGCTAGGTTTCGTTTGTCCTAGAGGTAACCTCAGGCCACCCACAAATTCAGGGCCTTTACTTCCAAACTGTGGTGTAGCGTGGCCTTCTTCTAATTCTGCAGCTTACTAGGTCCTCCTAGTGTTCTTTGATTTCCAAAACAGTCCCGATTCCTTTGAGGATTGTTTCTGAAACCTGACGGACCTCTAAGCCCATCAAATCTCTGCAGACCTCCGGGATCATCCCTGGGTGTTTATAGGAGGCTGTCCAAAATTAGCTCCTCCAAATGCTGGAGGATTTCTGTTCAGCCTACGTGGTCCAAGATGTGGGTCCAGAATGGATGACTAGATCGTTGCTGCAAGTTTTGGCTCCCATATTGTTAACTACGTGGTGACTGATTTGCATTGAACTGTTAGGGCATACCGTGAGAAGATTTCGTACAGGCTTTGTTGCGAAAGGTAGGTGGTGGTCATCTGCTGTCAGACACTAATGGCAGGTGACTTCCAAAAGACTCTGTGGGGGTCTGACTTGTGACTTTTGCGTTTCCAACAGCTTCAACTATGTTGTGTCTGGCAGGTGATTCTCTGGCGCCATATGGTTTAGCTAACTTCTTCTTGGAGGGACTGTCCGGATCCTAATTTGCTGTAACGAAATCTGGCCCGCTGGGACACTGTGGAGTTTTGTCCGCCAGCGCTCGGATTTGCAGAAATAGAAACTTTGCATAATGCAGCTGCTGACTGTTTTATCCGATCATCTGTTCTCTGGTGCAATCTTGATACTCTTTGATGTGTCCTAGCATGTCAATCGCTTCTTTCTTTCCGCGTCATCTGTTATCATAGCGGAGTCTCTGATCATGCCGTCCTTCAGTTCATTACGTTTAAAATGTTTCTTCTGAGGTTTTCCTTTCGCATACCTCACTTTTGTTTCGCCGCTCTGTTTGAGAGTCGTCTATTGAATTTTTTAATACAGTGCAAGTGTTACTGTATGACAAGTGACGAAAATATACGAAAACTACTTAAGAGGAGATACAGTTCTAGATCAATCGAAAGAGCAAAGCTTTAACACAGCAACTCAGTATCTGGCGAGCACCCTTCCTCTCCCCCCCCCCCCCCTCCACCCACCCACCCACACACAAACACACACACACAGAGACAGAATTGGATGCATAGAAATACACAGTGGCTTCTTTCCAGATGGTATACGAGAGTTGTGTCTTAAGTATGTATGTCGAAAGTAGCTGATCGTATTCGGTGTGTTTATAGTGTGCTGTCGTGGTTATGTTGTATTATGACGAAAGAAGTGAGAGTGTCGGCACACATCCCACTCCTCTCAAATAACTCCAAGGGCGCCATTGAACGTAACGTCCCCCTCCGATGGAAGGATGACCAGCAATAATTCAACGTGCCCGGGTTCCCGGGTTCGATTCCCGGCGGGGTCAGGGATTTTCTCTGCCTCGTGATGGCTGGGTGTTGTGTGCTGTCCTTAGGTTAATTAGGTTTAAGTAGTTCTAAGTTCTAGGGGACTGATGACCATAGATGTTAAGTCCCATAGTAAAAAAAAAAAAAAAAAAAAAAATAATAATAATAATAATAATTCAACGTGCCCTCCCTCAATGAGACGTTGCGGGGAGGTTTGAAATTTGATGCAGGTGCTTGGTGCAAAGTGTGATGATCAGAAACTTAACGCCAGCACTTCTTCACCAGTTTCCGGTCAAATGCCGGCGACGGACACGTCTTCCACCATCCGGATTTGAGTTGGCTGTCTCCGAGTGTGGCGCTACAGTACAAGCATACATCAGCGACCTGGGCTACGGCGGCGGCAGCAGCGGGTACAATAGCCAACGGAAGGAGCGAATTTCACCGTAAGAAAAGCCGGAAACGTAATCCGTTGGCTAGACGTTCAGAAATTTGTTTTAACAACTTTTGTGAAAACTTTTAGCCGAAGTGCATTGACTCCAGACACGTCCTTGAGCAACAAGAGAAGTAATTGTTGAGCATTTAACGACGTAGTTCTGCTAGGCCACCGTTTACCTGAACCTGTAAGTACTGAGGGATTTACAGGGTGGCGCACGAAGTGTGTTACCAATTGTTTCTTCCACTATTTACGACGCACGTTAGATATCCCGCTGGGATCTCTACAGCAGTACCAGCAGCAGAGCTTGGAAAAACAAATGAGTTACGAAATGACGTGTAATTCACGATACTGACGCTAGGAGACTAGTAAGCAGCAATGGCTGACAATGGAAGACTGACGACAAAGCAACGATCGGCAATTGTGTTACTTTTTCATGAAACGAAAAGCCTTGTTGTGACTCAGAGGCGTTTTCGACAACAGTTTAATACACGATGGTTCCCTTGCAAGAAGACCATCCACAGTTTGTACGATAAATTTGTACAGGAAGGAGCAGTATTGGAAGTGAAGCGACCTCGGCCTAAGCCTGTTCGTTCGCCGGAGAATATTGAAGCGGTACGAGTTGCTGTACAGAGAAGTCCCGGGAAATCGTGTAGAAAGGCAGCAGTGCAACTGGGAATATCCAGACGCCCCGTTCAACGCATTCTTAAAAGTGACCTCCATATGTACCCATACAAGATGACCTGTGCACAGCTCACTGAAGAACACAAGCAGCAGAGACTACTGTTTGCTCAGTGGGCGGAGGATAGGAAAGAAACTCTCAACAACGTTTGGTTTTCAGACGAGGCGCATTTTCATTTAGACGGTGTGGTTAACAAACAAAATGTACGCTTTTGGGCCACTGAAAACCCACAAGTGCTTCATGAACGACAACAGCGTGGGCAGAAATTTCCAGTCACGGACTTATTGGACCCTTTTTCTTTGAAGAAACTGTGAACATCGGCGTTATTTGAGCATGCTTCGCAATAGCTTCATTCCACAACTTCTTGCTACTGCCTTGCCCTTCAACACGCAGTGGTTCATGCTAGATGTAGCAAGGCCACATACTGCAAACACCGTGCTGGAGTTTTTACACGAGCATTTCGACATGCGGATCATTTCACTCAGGTTTCTAGGTCGCTTCAATGACGGACAAAATTGACCCCCAAATAGTCCAGACCTCAATCCACGTGACTTTTTTCTTTGGGGATACCTAAAGGAAAAAATTTTCCCGAAACGTCCACGTGATTTAATGGAGCTCAGAAGACTTGTTCTTCAAGCTTGCAGTGAAATTACGGAAGGCATGTTCCGTAGGGTAATCACTAACTTCAGTGTTAGTTTGATGGAAATTAGGAAACGAAATGGTGGACATATTGAGCATGTGCTGAATTAGAACAAATCTCCATGGACGGCTCTTCATTGCAGTAAATGTTCCTTTCAGATTGTATTGACAATAAAGTTTATACTCAAAAACAAAATGGTAACACATTTCGTGCGCCACCCTGTAATTACGCTAGACAAGTGACATATCGGAGGAGACGTGCAAGTGCGTCTGCTCAGATTAAGAAGGCCATCTGAAGCGTTCCATTTGTTTCGGAAGTGTCGAGAATCGCGGTCAGTGTCCCGGAAATGGAGAACGCTGCTCCCCTGTCACTCGACAATGGCGAGTGTATTTGGTCCGGAGCCCCGGCCGGTAGCGGCGCTCTCTACACCGGCTGTCAGATCCGACGGGGCGCGCACACGTAAACAGACGGCCGGATGCAGCGGCTGATACCGCGCCGTGTCAGCCGGTCAGCGGCCGCCCCCAACTTGAAGGCAGGAAGCGTACAAGGCTGGAGTCTGACGTCCTGTCCGCGTCGACGTCATTAGAGCTTAACTACAGGAGGACTGGGAGGAAAGTCGGCCGTGATATATTCCAGGCAACCACTTAACGTTCGTCCTCAGTAATGGTGGCAAAGTTTGGAAAATTTAAATCTGGAAGGCCGGAAGTGAATCTGATCCACTTGATCCTCCTATCTCAGTTCAGCGCCTTAACCGCTGTATCATTTCCCGTGAGCGGGTGCAGCAACTCCGTAACGTCAAACGAATGTCCATCTATATTGTTTACAGTGCTGATCAACTCATCAATTTAAAAATAATTTAATTCATTTAAAAGAACATTCTCAGTAGTCTTGCGGAAGTAATAAATAAATCTTCCATCATAACTAACTCTTTTTAAGAGTCTGACGCTATCCAACAGCTCCTTCCTACTCTTCACCCATTCCTTAGCTTCTCCACACGTGCTGCACCCAACATCCTTGATTATATTGGTCTGCAAATGAGCCATGCTTTTTGTGTCATGCGAATCTCAACGATCGCTGTTGAGTGAGTTAAATTTCTCGAAGCAACAGACAGAGTTTTTAGCTTCGTGATCCTTGAAGACGAAAGTAAACGTGATCGTTACTGCGATACTATTGTTTCTAAATATTTCTTCGAAGGAAGGAACGTGATTTTCCGTAATGACATAGAGTCTGTTGTGGAGACTTTTGGCTATGATTTCAACGTAAACGAGTTGGCACTTCTACATAGAGTCCATCACAGTCTGACAGCTGTACTTCTCCAAACTAGAAACAGAAATTCTTTTGTTTCCATTGCCCATTCAGTTAATCTGAAGCAGATATATGAGAACTTTAAACTGCTGTTCACATGCGTCCAGTATGAAAAATACGAATGGAGTATATGTGGAGACCTATACGTGATTGAAATTCTTCTCGCCACGCAGCTCGGATACACAAAGCACTGCTGCTGTCTGTGTGTATTGGGTAGCATTGACAGACAAAAGCACCATTATATGAAAGAAGAATGTGCTCAACACTCTTCTTGTTGACTACAAAAATATGTGTGTCTGCCTCTGCTGCACATAAACGAGGGACTCTTCTAAACCTGTGTGGAAGCCTTGGACAAAACTTCACACGAATGTATGTACTTGCGAGAGAAATTTGAAGGACCAGAGAAGCAAAATAACGGAATGAATATTTGAAGGATAGCAAATAGGGAATTAATGTCTGATGAACATTTCAATGATTTATTGAGCGATGTTGAAAGAATGGTATGGCAGTCTTTCGCAAGTGTCTGCATGAAATTTTTAGACAACCCTAGCGCAGAGAACTATCGCTATATTTTACAATAACTACTGAGGTCATACGACCTTATGAAATGTTACGTATCATTTAAGCTACATTTCTTGAAAGGTCATTTGGACTTCTTATCGTATAATCTTGGCGCCGTTAGTGACGAAGATGGAGAACCGTTCCAACAGAACGTTTCTCAAATGGAAAAGAGGCATCAACAAAAGTGGAGCACTGCAATGTTATACGACTGCTGCTGGCCCATACCAAGGGAGTAGGGAGTTGTCATGATGATGTTTTGATGTGTGGGGCGCTCAACTGCGCGGTCATCATGCCCAATTTTTACACAGTCAAATTTTTACACAATCTAATCCAGCCACTGTCACGATTGGTGATGATGATCACATGACGAGGACAACGCAAACACCCAGTCCCCGGGCAGAGTACAAAGTGAGCGATGTTCCCAAGCCAAAATATCGCAGGAAATCTAGAAGGAAACTTCTTATTTTATTTACTCTCATATTACTCACTTTTTGATTTCTTTGCATATTAACAGATTTTGTTCCTGTTTACAACTGGCGTTGCACGTTTGTCATATCGTAACCTATTGTTCCACTGAGGTTTGTCCTGGCAGGTCACTCCAGAGGTCAGATAATGTGGTAAGTGTGTTTTTCACTGTTTACGTGTAACATTTCTGATGTTTTACTTGAACATTGCATAATGTATGGTTTGAAAAGAAGAATCAGTGAATTACTCGTCGACGGTATAGCAGATAAGCTTCCCTTTCGCGTGGAAATAACTGCGCCAGTTGGTCCTCAAAATCAACAAAAGCGCATTCGTCAGAAAATGGCAAAAACGGGACAAATCCCAGCAGATGTTTTGGGGTAAATCCCCGCAGCTCCAACAACGTGATGACAATTCTTCAATGATAACCTCCCAAGAGATGACAATCTACACACACTGTGTGAGATTATCTCATCTGAAGATACAATTCCACTGTCTTAAATTAAGAAACTTTCTGGGAAAGCTTTGAAATCGCTGCCTCTCACGTTGACACCCAATGAAGAACGAATGGAAGAGGATCGCACGACAAAAGAAAATCTTTCAACTGTGCAGATAAGACGTGCAAAAGAAAGAAAAGACCCTGATGCAGAAACAAAATAACATAAACTAGATTTAATTATATCAATGCCAAAAAAAAGAAAGGTCAAATAGCCAGTCGATTATTTTTTAGAATCAGTAGCTCAGATATAGAATGGTCATAGCATTTGGCGAAGAAGTATTTGAAGCAAAAGAAGGATAAGAGCTTGGGACTTATAGGAAGAATCAGAGGACCTAACAAAATACACTACTTACTAGCTACCTAAATAGCTTAGCCTCAGTAATTGAACTCTTTCAGGCTACCCTATTAATCCTCTTTTCGCGAAGAAGAGAGTGTTATTTTAGTACAAATATTTGTAAGCATCATGTTCAATTTTCAAAGACATTTCAGTTCAACATTGTGTTGAGTAGATTGGCTACAATACAACAATTTTACAAAGGGTATTTGAAGTCTTTTATTATGTAGTCATCCATTTTGATCCATTTTGATCCATTTTTAGGTCAAATGGGGGCAAAGACCCGCACTGGCCAGCTTCATATCACGTGGGGTAAAACCCTGCAATTTTTATTTCAAATAAACTGTAAATTTCTCTGTAATTAATAATCAAACAGAGCTGGAATGTGGATGAGTTATATGTAACAACTCAACCTATGACTTCAGTTTGAAATCGTGAGAAAATCTACCCCTCATTGACCACAATATTAGAAAAAGTGAAAATTGTGGGGCTTTATTCCCAGCTTACATAGGCTGCCGTAAGCATTTACTAAAATTATTACACGAAACTGAGGTTGGTAGCAGTACAGTGTCACCAGCGAACACTGAACCAAGAAGAGGTGGTTCTTTTCAAACAATCGACCCTCAACCCCAATGAGGCCGCGCTATCGCTCTAGGTCCAGACAAGACGTTTCCCGACATAAACACAGGTCTGTTCCCAGCAGCGGCCCAGCTCGCCAACTTTCTCGTGCCGCTGATAACCCAAAACCTCTCCCTGATCCGTACGGACCACGTCCACACGACCATTTACTCTCTGGCAAAGAGAATCTACCGGGTGGGGCAGGAGTCTGGGTACATCCCTATAAAAGTCGAACAGTGTGAGGAATTGTAACGGGCCTGGTATAGGGTGTCTGTAGGTGGAGATATGGAAACAGCGTATGCCACCTCGAAATTAGCCATGTTAGATTTTGGTTACGAGTTTCAAATGGGAGGGGGGGGGTTCATGTGACACATAATTTTGAACTGCCTCTTTCTCATGAATATATATGTGAAATGTATTTTAAGATACCAATACTTGTGTAGGAATTACGACCTGCTAAATTTTTAAATTGCAAGAATGTGATCAATTCTGTTTATTGTTGCAAGCGATCCACACTTACTCATCAGGAACGCACTGAAATTGTGTTAATGAGAGGTGGACGAAGCACCAGAGCGACTTCTGCTGATTTCAATGGCTGGATCCTTAGAGAAATGGCTTTCCGCAGATGGCAGTATCCAAATTATTGGACGAATTTCGTGCAACAGGTTTTGTCGTGGTCAGGCCACGCATTTGACGTTCATTAACAGCCAACCACGAGAAGACTGCAACTGCAGTTTGTGAAAAGCAGCAGTTTGTGAAAAGTTCCCATCGCAGTACGCGCCGGTTATCAGCAATATCCTGTGTGTCAGTCAGCGTTTAATCCTGCGTGTGTTGCACACACACCAACGGCACCCGTACAAGTTACAGTTGCAACAGGGCTATCTCTCGGAGGATGTCCCTGATCGGCGGGTGCAGTTTGCTGAATGGGCTCTGGATCCGTGTAACAAGAACCCAAACTTCATACGACAGGTGTTGTTCAGTGACGAAGCCAATTTTATGGGCAAGGAGAAGTAAACAAACAGAATCACCGTAACAGGTCAGATGCAGACCTCTCGTGGGTGGATTCCCGTAAAGGTGCTGATGGTGAAAAACTAAAGTCCGCAGCTCGTGGTCGTGCGGTAGTGTTCTCTCTTCCCGCGCCCGGGTTCCCGGGTTCGATTCCCGGCGGGGTCGGGGATTTTCTCTGCCTCATGATGACTGGGTGTTGTGTGATGTCCTTAGGTTAGTTAGGTTTAAGTAGTTCTAATTTCTAGGGGACTGATGACCATAGATGTTAAGTCCCATAGTGCTCAGAGGCATTTTTGAAAAACTGATGTTCTTGCGTAAGATTTGGAACACAAGAATCAGGGGTCTGATGTTTATTGATGGAACCTTGAATGGGTAGAAGTATCTTAACATGCTCCGTGATTATGTGCTTCCAACGCTATTGAAATCGCAGGGTGATTTCACACCCGTTGTCCAACTGTACTACTGAAGTCAGACAGTTTTTGGACAAACAGTGTGGAGGTCACTGGGTAGGTAGGACAGATCCAATCGAATGGACACTTCGGTCCGCTGATCTTACATCTCTTGACTTTTATCTGCGGGGGCTTTTGAAGTCAGTTATGTATGAGATAAAACTGAAAAATGTAGCCTATCGTGGCTTGCGTGTTGAGGACGCGGGTGCCTCTGTTGACCACAGATCCTGTGACGTGTGCAGTAGGACTGGCAAAAAAGACTCCCATAGTATGTAAAGCACAATGGAGGTCATATTGAGCATATGCTGTAATGCTCTCTTGACAAGTGTCGTAAATTTTAACAGGTCATAACTCCTACATAAATAAAGATATCTTAGAGCAGATTTCACATGTGTATTCCTGAGAAAGAGGCCGTTTAAAATGATGTGCCATATAACTCCTTGCCCATATGAAACACGTAACCTAAACCCAAGATGGCGGATTTAAGATGGTCGCAGGTGCTGCTATATCTCCTATGTGTTGCGCCCGCACCTACAGACACCCCATACCAGAAGCCATGATGATTCCTCACACCCTTAGACTTTTATAGGGTGTCCAGACTTTTGTCTCATCCCGTATACCAGCACAGACTCCACTCCAGGTGCGCAAAGTCGGGAAAATAACTTCCGGGAGGGTTCCGCGCACGGTACACGCGCCTATCAGCAATCATCTTTCAGGAATACGCCGTCAGGCAATGCAGACGGATGTACAGTACAGCGACTGGTATTCAGCTACCATGTTTATCTGCATTGCGACTCCTAAAATAACAAAAGTACTGTGAGGAAACGGAAGTTGGTACAGCGAAGCTTCTTGAGAACCAAACTATAAATCGGAGACGGTCGTTTGGTGGGATCATACAACATTAATTACGATATACAGAAGCCAACATGTAGGTTGGTACTTTCATAAATGATGGTCTAGCAGCACGTACCACATATATTTGCCACTGGTTTAATGAAATGCTAACCGTCTAAATGCCATCAAGTTCCCTACTGTATTACTGATCACTCTAACGATAAAAGATATTCAACAACATTTGTCTCTACACAAGTCAACAAAACATTTGCACCACTTCTTTATTTAGAAATTAATGCCACAGAAACAAAAACTGACCCTGAGGCATGCGTATTTATTCAGTAGGTGCCATGTAATATACGAAACGCTACCAAGTAACACAGATATGGCTTTATTCAAAAACCCCTGAACAATAACGGAAATAAGCGTCTCGTGACTCCATGTGTAACAAGACAAAAGAATCATACAGAAGGTGCAACATAAGCGATACGCAGAACAAATGATGCGAGCGGTGAAATCGGGAATCACCAGGATCAGGGAAATGAGACGGAAGGACTAGATCCCTTTAAATAGCATTATTTATCCTTTTGACAATAAACATTTATTTTTCAAAGTAACAACAGGTCTCCTTAAAAAAAAAGTTTTGGCATGTTCAGTTTACAGACTTGAAGACGTTCAGAACAGACATGTCAATGACCGAACGGAGAGCTCGTAATTTTGTGAAGAACAAAAATTCGACTGGGTTAAATTTGAGCCCGGATCTCCCGCGAAGCAGTCCAACACCGTGGCCACACAACCATGAAACGACGACCGTTAACGTTGCTCGATTTGCACATATTAAATTTGGACCGTTCACTATTTCTCTTTTTCTGCTTTTTCCACAGTTCACTACACCTTCTTCGTGTTTTTACGCTTGATCTGTGTTCAATTTTTTTACGGGCTGTCCAATGCGCCAAGTTACGGCGAAATCTGAGGGGGATGCGAAGGGGAGTTTCCCTTGTTAGTAGTTGCTGTTAACAAAGACGGAACATAAATATCTGATTGAATTACACTACAAGTGACAGTTACTGTTTAACCACAACTCCACTTATTGAACCTTTCCAATAAGGTCACACGACCTAGGAGTTAAGCTCCGCTAAAAATGTGAGGTGTAAAAGAGAATTACTCAAAGGAAGCTGTTAATTCTTCAAGGTAGGAATAACAATAACAACTAGCCATTATAAGAAAAGTTGGAAGGCTGGATAACAGTAATAGCAGAGAGCACACCAGCTTCTAAAACATAGTGAAAACAAACATTAAAATCCAAAAACAGCTTGTTCTCTCGCATAACAAAATTTAAAAACAAACACAATTTTTTTTTTAAAAAAGTAGATAGTTCATCCGCCTCTAATATAATTATGCGTGCAAGCTGAGCATTACATAGCCATAAAACGTCAACCATGGCAAACCTTTAGAGAGACTGCTGACCAGCAGATTAACAGAAGTCAATTCAAAAACAAACAGAGCAGGCAGAGCAATAAACAGGTGCCAGAGGACGTGCATGACGACTCAATGAAAAAAAAAAAAAAAAAACACTAACATTTGCTCAAAGAGCCTGGGGAGCGTGAAATCGGTGCACAAAGCTGAACAACCAGCCACGCAGACATAGGCGAACCGCAGTCCAGGCGCAGAAGAGTGAACGACTACGCGGAGAAGACGTCGTGCCGATCCGCACCGCGTGTCCGTCGCTCCAAACACTGCCGTTCGCTCCAGCACCACACTGCGCGAAGACTACCCGTAAACTGCCTGCACTGCGCTCTCCGAAGGCTTCCTTACGCCGCGCTCGCGGCCTCTTTCGAAGCCCAGCTGGGGCTGTGATAACCGCACAAGGAAGTATTAGTAATATGCGCCACCAGGTGGGGCGCCAGCTAGAAGGTATTGATAGTTGGAAGATGAAATGAGACGCCACAGCTCAAGCGGTGCAAATTACACTGAAGAGCCGAAGAAACTGGTACACTTGCCTAATAACGTGTAGCGGCCCCGAGTGCACGCAGAAGTACCGCAGCACGATGTGGCACGGACTCGACTATGTCTGAAGTAATGCTGGAAGGAACTGACATCATGAATCCTGCAGGGCTCTCCATAAATCTGTAAGAGTACGAGGGGCTGGAGACCTCTTCTGAATAGCACGTTGCAAGGCATCCCACATATGCTCAATAATTGGTGGCGACGGAAGTGCTTAAACTCAGAACAGTGCTCCTGGAGACACTCTGTACCAATTCTGGACATGTGGGGTATCGCATTGCCCTGCTGGAATTGCCCAAGTCCATCGGAATGCACAATGGACATGAATGGATGCAGGTGAACAGTCAGGACGCTTACGTACGTGCCACCTGTCAGAGCCGTATCTAGACGTATCAGGGGTCCCATATCACTCCAGCTGCACACGTTCCACACCATTACAGAGCCTCCACTAGCTTGAACAGTCCGCTGTTGAGATGCAGGGTCCATGGATTTATGAGGTTGTCTCCATACCCGTACACGTCCATCCGCTCCTTACCATTTGAAACAATACTCGTCCGACCAGGCAACATGTTCCCATCTATCAACAGTTCCATGTCGGTATTGACGGTCCCATACGAGGCGTAAAGTCCTGTGTCCTACAGTCATCAAGGGTACACGAGTGGGCCTTCGGCTCCGAAAGCCCATATCGATGATGTTTCGTTGAATTGTTCGGACGCTGATACTTGTTGCTGACCTAGCATTGAAACCTGCACCAATTTGCGGAAGGAATGCACTTCTGTTACGTTGAACTATTCTCTTCAGTCTTCGTTGGTCCCGGTCGCAAACGATCTCTTTCCGGTTGCAGCGATGTCGGAGATTTGATGTTTTACGCGATTCCCGATATTCACGGAACACTTGCTACCTCGAAAATGGTTGTACGGGAAAATACCCACTTCACCGCTACCTTGGAAGTGCTGTGTCCCAACGCTCGTGCGCTAACTATAACACCATGTTAAAAATCACTTAAATCTCAATAACATGGCACCGTAGCAGCAGTAACCCATCTAAAAACTGCGCCAGACCCTTTTTGTCTTATATAGGCGTTGCCGACCGCAGCGCCGTATTCTGCCTGTTTACTTATCTCTGTATTTGAATACGCGTGCCTATACCAGTTTCTGTGGCGCTTCAGTGTATATATTCACTGATCATGCCATTGATCATGAAACTGCCACACCAGACATGACATTTTAATTTATTACTTCCTTACTAGGAACTCTATTTTTTTGCAGACAGTATCCAAATATACCACTGAATGTACCTGCAAAATTACATCATAGTGCGATACACAAGTTCAGGAAATATAACGTCATAAACATTGAGAAGCGTGAGAAACTTGCTTTGATTAAAACTGAGCGCAAATACCCATAGCATACTCATCCAGTCTTTGATAACGAGCGACCGCCAAAAAAACATTAAACATAATCGCAGACCATACCTAAATTTTTGCTCGTTTCCATGCTTAATGTCAAATACTTCGTATGCGGATTGCATTTATTTATTTATTTTTTAATTACATGTGACAATTTTTAAAAAGGCATTGCTATTCCTTAAGTTGTATGCCAGTCTTATAAAATAATAAAAATAATGAAAATGGAGGGAATTTAAAATTATAATACTCTGAGCTGTAGTGTCAAAAAATAAAGGATGTGAATTAGCAATATGTAGTCTAAAAGCATATAAGCAAACATTATAAAACAGATATTCAGTCATAAAATAATGTTTGGTGAAATAAAACTACAAAGTAAAGATAAAATATTTCCTAAAAGTCTTAATAATTTTAAGAAACGAAGGACAGAAGAGTGAACATTCTAAAGCAGATCATCGAAAAGCTCAAAGAAATGTTTGACTTTGAACTGAAGTTTTTTGTTTAAAACAGATAATGGATTACTTTTGTGAAGTGAAAATATTTCAATTTCTTCTAAACTATTTAGCAGTAGTCCTTTTGGCACAATATGTAATATTTTCAAATTGTTAGAAATGCAAGCCTCAGAATGATTGTATCCATCAAGATGATGACCAAATATTGATTTGGTACGTGCAGTACCAGTAGTATGTTCTTTAAAACGTGTTAGAAAGTTACGGCCAGTTTGGGCAATATACTGTTTCTCACAGTCATTACATATTATTTTGTAAATGCCTGACTTTTGGTATATATTTGATTCCCCAATTGTGTGTTTCAGTTTCATCTGTAGTGGGTTAGTGGTTTTAAATGATATTGTCACGCTTGTATTCTTAAATAATTTATTTACTGTATCTGAAATAGGTCCCATGTATGTCATTTTTGTAAATCTCTTCTTGGAATTTATAACAGCATCATTTGTTTCTTGTAATTTTTGATGTAACAGATCAACCTGATGGGAATTATAATTTTAGCGACTGCTAGCTGTTTTAATGTATCAATTTCCTTCTGGATTGCTTCAGGTTGAAGAGGTAATTTCAGTACCCTATGTATCATAGTTTTAAAAAATGCCATTTTGTATCTTAATGCATGGCATGATGTAGCATTTATTATTACGTCGGTTGATGTGGGTTTTCTATAAATAGAAATATTATGTTTTCCATTCTTGTTTGCAATTGTGAGGTCCAGGAAATTAATACTATTGTTACTTTCGTGTTCTACTGTAAATACAAGTTTTGGATGTAAATTATTTAAGTTGTTAGCGATAGCATCAATTTCTTCCTTAGAACTGTTATATAATAGCAATGTGTCGTCAACATATCTTTTGTAGTATATAATTTTATTTGTTATTTCTGGATTATTTTTGAAATATTGAATTTCAATATAATTAACGAAGATATCTGCTATAGTGCTAGCCAGGGAATTCCCAATTGCAAGTCCATCTTCCTGAATATATATTTTATTATTAAATGAAAAATAATTAAAATCTAGAGTAATTCTTAACAGTTCAATGAATTCTGCTATTTCTTTGGGGCTCATGATTTTGTGATACGTTAAGTTATCATTAATAATAGAGATAGTCTCGTGATTAGGTATATTCGTATAAAGATTTGTGATGTCCAACGTTGCAAACCTTGCATTTTTTGAAATATCCACATCATAAATTAATTTAGTTAATTCAAAACTGTTTTTAATACTATAATTTTCTTCATAAATGTAAAAGGATTTTAAGATTTGATTAAGCTTTTTGTTCAGGTTATAAGAGGGACTGTTGGTATTATTAACAATTGGACGAATTGGTAAATTTGGTTTGTGTAATTTGATGTGTGATCTCAACTTAGGTAAAGTAGGGTTCATACTTTTAAGTGTTATTTTATCTATAGGTGAAAGTAAAGAGTCACTATCATCAACCAGCTTTTTAATTTTTGTTTGAAATCTTGAAGTCGGCTCTTTATTAACCTCAGTTATTCCATTAGCGTTAAAAAATTGTAAAGTCTTATAAACATAATCATCTTCACTAACAATGACAAGAGTATTCCCTTTATCTGCCTTGATTGCAATAGCTTTATTAGTTATTAACTTCTGGTTGATTTGCTTTACAAGTTTTAATTCATTATCATGTTTATTTTTATCTTTTCCATTAGTAATGACATTTTTAGTTTTACATGCAATGTCACATATTTCAGACCTACTAAATTGTGCATGTTTTGCAGCAATCTTTACGTCAGCAATCACACATTTAATATTTGCATTGCTCAATTCTGGAGCTAAATTATATTTTAGGCCTTTGTTTAAAAGTGTTGTCTCAGCAGGAGCCAAAGTAATTTTCGTTAGATTGGTTACTCTTGGATAAAAGTTATGTACATTTGGTGAAACATTTTGTGAACACACATTTTGGTGACTAACAAGGGCTGCAATTTTCTTATTATGCTTATTAAGAATAGTTTCTCGTACTGTATTAATTTTGTCATCTGTAAAGTTAAGTAACCGTGAAAATATTAATGGTGACAACAGATTGCTCATTTTTAAATGTAATTTGTACAATTCAAGATTTAATGCATCTTTTCTTTCTTTCCTATTGCTAATTCACATCCTTTATTTTTTGAGACTACAGCTCATATTATTATAATTTTAAATTCCTTCCATTTTCATTATTTTTATTTTTTCATAAGACTGGCATACAACTTAAGAAATAGCAATGCCTTTTTAAAAATTGTCACATGTAATTAAAATAAATAAACAAATAAATACATGCAATCTACATACGAACTTCACAGACAATATTTCATAAATATGGACTACTACTTCGTATCGTATCTTTGCAACAAGTAGTATACATGTCAGCTAAAGGTTATTGCAGCCTACGCATTGAAAATCGTTTCAATAAAGACATATTGCTGCTCAGTAATGCATCGTCTGATGTGACAGTCTTCGCCATTCCACTTTCGCAACAACTTCGTTAGAAAGAAGCCTGCTGCCACATCTTTGCACTGGCGTTTATCCTCACCATGGCAACCACTAGTTTTCCTATCGACTTTACAACAGCTTCAGTGGGAAGAAGTCTACTGCCTCATCTTTGGAACGGCGTCCAACTTCACCATGGCAACCAGTGGTTCCAAATGGTTCGCTAACAGGCCTTGAGAGGGCAACCCATGTACTGGCAAACCGAAGTTCAATTAACCTACATATTTAAATATTTTTAACGCTTCTTAATTAACAATAGCTGTTTAATAAGCTAAGTTTAGTGTGTTTTTATTTTTATTTCTTGACAATGTTCTTTTAACTAAGAAATTTTACAGTGTTATTCGACTTATAACTCATTGGTTAGTAATGACATCATGCCGTCAGAAGTGGGCGGAGCCTCCATTATATATAGTAAGATGTGCACTGGTTTCTCCAGTAGTGATTCTCCAGCAGAAAGAGGTTCCTACTCAATGGTAATTCATCGTTTTATAGCTTTATAACTTTATGTATTTTCTTTAATGTATGTAGCCCTCTAATTAAAGCTTTGTATACGACTTGTAGGTCTGAAGATGACCACAGTAGTGGTCGAAACCGGTCACCCTAATAAATAAATCGTGATCAATATTGTTTTTAATAGTAAATACGAGATGCTTTTAATTTACAGCTTCCACAGCGAAATTTCGATTCGGAATCTGACAGAAAGTCCAAAGAGATTTTTGTCGTATGTAAAGTACACCATCTGTAAAACGCGATCAACATCTTCAATGTGCGATACTAGTGGTAATATTACCGATGACAGCACTACTAAATCACAGTTATTAAACGCAGTTTTCAGAAATTCCTCTGCCAAAGAAGACAAAGGAGATATTCGAAAATTCGGATAGAGAACAACTCCAACATGAGTAACTTGCAACAGATATATTCAGTGTAGCGTTCCAGTCCAGATAGCACACCAATAAAGTTCCTTTCAGAGTATGCTGATAGAACAGCTCCATACTTAGCAATCATAGACAAGCGCTCGTCGACGAAAGGTCCATACCAAAAGACTGGAAAGTTGCATAGGTCACACCTACACTCAAAAAAGAAAATGGGAGCACTCCGCTGAATTACAGACCCCTATGACTAACGTCGATTTGCAGCAGGATTTTGGAACATAAACTGGGTTCGAACATTGTGAATTACGTCAAAGCTAACAGTCTATTGACACACACAGTCAGCACGGATTCAGAAAACGTCGTTTTTGCGCAACACAACTAGCTCTAGATTCGCATGAAGTACTGAGTGCTACCGACACGGGATATCAGATTGATTCCATATTCCCAGATTTTCAGAAGGCTTTTACACTGTTTCTCACAAGAGACTTCTAATCAATTTGCGTGCCTATGGAGTATCGCTACAGTTTGCGATTGGATTCGTGATAACCTGTCAGGAAGGTCGCAGTACATAGTAATCGACGGAAAATCATCGAGTGAAACAGAAGAGACATCCGGCGTTCCGCAGGGAAGGTTTATACAACATCTGCTGTTCTAAATCTACATAAACGGGTAACGGTACAATCTCATCAGTCCTCTTGGACTGTTTGTAGGTGGTCCTGTCATTTAACGTCTAGCAGAGTCATCAGAAGATCAAAATCAATTGTAAAATGACTTAGGCACGATATCTGTGTGGCGCAAAAAATGGCAATTGTTTCTCAATTAGGAAAAGTATGAGGTCATCCAGCACAAAAAGAAATCCGTTAAAATTCTATTACACGATAAATCACACAAATCTGAAAGCGGTCAATTCGACTAAATACCTACGAATTACAAGTACGAACAACTTAAATTGGAAGATCACATAGACAATGTTGTGAGGAAGGCAAACCGAAGGCTACGTTTTGTTGCCAGAACCCTTAGAAGATGCAACAGGTCTACTAAGAGACTGTCTATACAAAGAGTACAAGGAAAGTTTTTGCAATACAGCTTTCTTTACCTAATTTTGCCGAAGTAATTTTCGCCATATTGAATAAACCTCTCCATCCTCCAAAACCAATCCCTAAACCAGTTTCCAGCAAGGCACACTCGTTGTCCCAAGCCCTCAGGAGGTCCCAAGCCCTCAAGAGGTCCTCATCACTTGAAACCAGCACTCCAGTGCAAAGTCACAAGGAGCAAGCTCTGGACCGTAAGGAGTGTGCTCAAGAAGTCTCAGTCCCGTAACCCGCTAATATTCGGTGCTTGCTTTGGTGCGGTGAGCTGGAGCGTTGTTGTTATGGAGGAACCGAATGTCCTTTATTGACTTCGATCGCAGGTTCTTCAAGGATTGGACGACTTTGGGCAGGCACTCAGTGTACCAAGTAGCTTTGACTGTCTTCTGTGTGTTCAAAAAAACACGCTCCACAATCCCACTCGACTTGAAAAAAAAAATGAACAGCTATCATTTTCTTCTTTAGGTGATCGGGATTTTCCGACAGCTATGGGTGTGTCGTCATCTTCAAAGACCCAAACTTTGTTAAGTGACTTTGTCGGCACGTCATAGTAGTACAGCCAAGTCTCGTTACCTGTCACGATGTTATTCACATACTGAGACTGTCTCTTAGAGAACTTCTTTAACATCTCCCGGCACCAAGTCACACGTCGTGCCATCTGCTCTTCTGCCAAGCATCCAGAGACAAGGAAGTTTATTTACTTGGAAATCATCATGCAGGATCGAACGTGCATTTAGCCCTAAGGTATCCTTTACCTGCTTGTAGCTCACTCGCCTGCCTTAGTCTAGCATTTTCCTGACTGCTTCAATGTTTTCCTCCGTAACTGATCATCGTGGCCTTCCCGTTCTCTCAGAGTCCTCCAGAGCGAAATTTCCACTTTTGAATTCTCTGTGTCAACTAAATATAGTTGTAAGATGTGGACACACACCACCAAGTGCAAGAGTCATTTCTTCAAAGCACTGGTTTATGTTTAAACCACACGCGAAGTTGTACTGCAAAACTGCCCGAATCTCACTTCGTGACCGCGATGCCATAACAAGCACTTCGAACTAACCCTGTTAGTGAACGATTGCGCCCACAGACCTGGCACAGCGGCTACACTGCAAGTATGAAGTATTCTTAGAATACATCACCAATCAGCCTCGTGCGACTTATTGTTGCGACGTATTGCAAAACTTTCCTAGTACCCTTTATACTACGCTGGTCCGTCTCTTGCTAGAGTACTGCTGTGCTGTATTGGATCCTTAGCAGCTAGGACTGACGGAAGACATCGAAAAAGTTTTGTACTGTCGCGAAATTGAAAAAAGAGTTATGATAAGCGAGTTGGGATGGCAATCACTAAAGCAAAAGCGTTCTTCATTGCGAAGAGATCTTTTTTACGAAATTTCGATCACCAGTTTTGCCCTCTGAATGTAGAAATATTTGACTGTCGTCAATCTACATAGGAAGATATGATCATCATAATAAAATAGGAGAAATCATAGCTCGTACAGAAAGATTTAAATATTAATTTTATCAGCGCGCCTGTTCGAGAGTGGAACGGTAGAGAAATAGTCTGAAGGCGGTTCGAAGAACCTTCTGCCAGGAACTTAAGTGTGAATTGCATAGTAGTGATGTAGACGCAAATGTACAGGAATCGGAACTCTGAAGCTGTTTCTAAATGGCAGCTCTATCCTTTAAAGTAATTCTGGTTACTGATGAGGATGCTACGTAACATATAGCTCCAAATGTTGTATGCAGGACATTTGTGATACGCTAATGCAGGCGCAAAATACAAGAAGCCAGTAAAAGACTTAAAGATTGCTGCAAGCCTCTCGATTTGATGACCCGTCGGCGGTTAGTGAAACAAATACGAGTCTACCGAGTATCGGACCAGATCTGCGACTGGATTCAAAGCTTCCTTGCAGATAGAACTCATCATGTCGCTCTTAACGGAACAAAATCGACAGATCTAAGGGTAATTTCCGGAGTACCCGAGGGAAGTGCGACGGGACCGTTGGTGTTTACAATATATAAATGATCTAATAGAAACCGTCGGATGCTCTTTAAGGCTGTTGGCAGATGATGCAGTTGTCTATAAGAAAGTAGCAACGCCAGAAAATAGTAACGATTTGCAGAATGACCTCCAGAGACTTGATGAAAAGTGCGGTCTCTGTCAGTTGGCCCTGAATGGAAATAAATGTCACATATTGCGCATACATAGGAAAAGAAATCCACTACCGTACAGCTACACTAATGATGACAAACCACTGGAAATGGTATCTATCGTCAAGTATCTGGGATTAACTATCCACAGCGTCCTTGAGTGGAATGGCCACATAAAACAAGTAGTGGGAAAAGCAGATGCCAAACTCTGATTCATAGTAAGAATTTTAAGGAAATGTAATTCATCCACGAACGAAGGGGTTATGAGGCGCTCATTCGACCGATTCTTTAGTATTGTCCATCTATCTGGGATCCATACCAGGTAGGATTGATAGAACAGATAGAGAAGATCCAAGAGTGGCACATTTCGTCACTGGATCGTTTGGCAGAAGTTACAAGGGAGATGTTGTGAATCACGGAGAGATTTACTACTGAAATTTCGAGAGAGCACTTTTTGGGAGGAATAGGACAACATATTACTTCCCCCCCATACACGTCTCGCATAATGACCACGAGGAGTAAAGTCGAGAAATTAGAAACAATACAGAGGCTTGTGGACAATCATTCTTCTGGCTGCTATGCGCGAGTGGAACTGGGTTGGAGTGTTCAGTTAGTTGTACAAAAGTACCCTCCGCCATACACCATAGGTGGGATGCGGAGTATTAAGTGGATGATGTAGAAGAAGACGCATTCTCCAGCATGGTTTTCTGTAAGAGTGCAGTATTTGAGGTGACACGGACCGTCCCCATAATTCAGCCGCCTGCGTGGGAACACGCACTACGCACCTGTTACAACCGGCACTAATGGTTATTCAACATTTATACTTCTCAAGACACTTTATGGTATGTAACGGAGGGTAGTTCTGGCACAACCATCATTTTATCCCTTCCCTCTATCTACGTCTACTACAGCTACATCCATACTCCGCAAGCCACCTGATGATGTGTGGCGGGGGGTACCTTGAGTACCTCTATCGTTTCTCCCTTGTATTCCAGTCCCGTATTGTTCGTGGAAAGAAGGGTTGTCGGTATGCCTATGTGTGGGCTCTAATCTCTCTGATTTTATCCTCATGGTCTCTTCGCGAGATATACGTAGGAGGGAGCAATATACTGCTTGACTCCTCGGTGAAGGTATGTTCTCGAAACTTCAACAAAAGGCCGTACCGAGCTACTGAGCGTCTCTCCTGCAGAGTCTTCCAATGGAGTTTATCTATCATCTCCTTAACGCTTTTGCGATTACTGAATGATCCTGTAACGAAGCGCGCTGCTCTCCGTTGGATCCTCTCTATCTCTTGTATCAACCATATCTGGTACGGATCCCACACTGCTGAGCAGTATTCAAGCAGTGGGCGAACAACCGTACTGTAACCTACTTCCTTTGTTTTCGGATTGCATTTCCTTAGGATTCTTCCAATGAATCTCAGTCTGGCATCTGCTTTACCGACGATCAACTTTATATGATCATTCCATTTTAAATCACTCCTAATGCCTACTCCCAGATAATTTCTGGAATTAACTGCTTCCAGTTGCTGACCTGCTATTTTGTAGCTAAATGATAAGGGATCTTTCTTTCTATGTATTCGCAGCACATTACACTTGTCTACATTGAGATTCAATTGCCATTCCCTGCACCATGCGTCAATTCGCTGCAGATCCTCCTGCATTTCAGTACAATTTTCCATTCCTCTCTTCCTTTAGCGAATGATGCACAGGAAGAATGACAGCTGGTAAATCTTTGTATGAACCCAAACTCCTCTGTTTTCCTATTGCGATTATTTTGCAAGGTGTACGTGTGAGGAAGTAATACAGCGTCGACTCTTCTTGGAATGCACACTGTCGGAATTTCAGCACTACATCGCTCCGTGATGCAGAGCGCCTCTCACGTGGCGCCTGCCACTGGAGTCTCATGGACACCTCCTTGACGCTCTCAGCATTCTAAGCGAATCCTTGACGATACATGCAGCTCTCATGTGGATCTTCCTTTTCTGTATCCATCTTGGTGGAGCTTCCAGACCTATATCAAAATATCTGTCTAACGAGTGTTTTGCAATCCAGTGCTTTCGCGGATGAGTGTCATTGACTTAGGATTCTTCCAATGAATCTGAGCCTGGCATCTGACTTCGCTATAACTAGTGTGGTGTCACTACTCCATTTTAGGTCGTTCTGGAGATAGGTTACTGGTAATTTTTCAGATATTGCTGTTACAATAATGTAACCGAACAGTAATATGTCTTTTCCCCTACTTATGCGCAGTGCGCTACGCTTATTCCTACATTGAGTTTGAATTGCCTGTCCCGGCACCAAGCGTCAATTCTTCGCGGATCTTTTTACCTTTCACAACAGTTTTCTGGCGTTGCAGCTTGCCAAAAGACAACAAATCTCAACATACACTCCAGAAGCCGTTGCACACGCAACAATGGATAACAGCCGACGAGGACATATCCGCAGTAACGCATCTCCTCAGACCACGATGCCCGATGCATCACACGTGGTCCAGTTACGGTCCCATAGCAGAGGAGAAAGGAGTAGTCCGTATTATGGCAGTGGAACGAACAGGTAATGCTTACATTCTGCACAATCTCAAGAATTATACATAGCAGCGCAAAGGGCACAGATATGAAGAGCTAGAGGTATAAAAATTGGATGCAGTACGCTTCGTTTCGTACACGGGTCAATAACATGATTCGCATCGTTAGACAGACAAGAATGTCAGCGACTTTCAGCGTTACATTGAACGATATCATTTATTGTTAGACAAGCAAATGCCCACAACTGCGCTACAGCTGTAGCTCCATTGTATGGGGTGATGATCGAAGTATTGCTTAGTTTTGTGTATCGGGAATGAAAATAAATGTATAAGTGATGTAATTTCGAGTACTTACTGACGAGCAGTTGACAAGCACATACGACTAGGGCGCAAACACACGACCCGAATTTCACTCGTCTGCTTTGACCTGTGTGCTGTCGTCAGTCTACGATGCAGAGGATGTATGGAGATATAACATTGCTATACCCATGCCCTCCATGAAGATTGAAACGATTAGTGATTACAATCATAATGTTGTTTCTTACAATTATTTGGCTGTTTGTGTAATGAGTCACATTGGTTGACGTTTAGGTTATACAGTAACCTAAGTGCATAGAACAAACGGTTGCGAGTGAAACGGACACTGATCTTATTTATAATCTTAAAAAATATCATGTTGTTTATTTCGCATATGAGGTCGTGGAAGCGCGGTGTATTTCAAAGGGATTCTTTTTTAAGGAGTGTTGTTAACGGTGGCTCACTCTTGTGATGGAATGTTTGGGTTTGTCGTGTTGTTTATAGCTAATGATTCAGTTAAATGGGATCGAGTGTTTGGTAGTTATTGGTTATTTATTGTTTTTGAGCTTTTAATTTTCGCTTGCAGTTTTTTTTTTTTTTTTTTTTTTTTTTTTTTTTTTTTACGTTGAACATCTGTGTTCGTCGTTTGCTTCAAAGTTATGCTTGAATATTTTATTGTTTGCAGTACGGTTGTTCTTGTTGTTGTCGTTGTGTGTGTGTGTGTGTGTGTGTGTGTGTGTGTGTGTGTGTCTGTGTGTGTGTGTAGTATGTTTTGTGGCCAACCTCGATTAGTTTTGAGTTGTCGATGGTTCGTAAGTTCGTTTTTATGACCTTTTCCGTAGTTCGTGAGACTGCACTTTGTTTGAGGAAGAAAAACATCGAAAAGAGGTTTTCATATTTGTGTTTGGTTAGTTTCATTTGTAGATGGCGATATAGTTGTCAGTGTTTCAACTACATAGATCTAGTTAAAATTACAATAGTCGTTCTTAGTGTTGTGTGTGGCGATTCTGGTATCCTGTCTTCGTTTTATCTACATAGGACAAGTGAAATATTCAGTTTCAGTGTGATATTTCTTGTATTTTTTCGTTGGGTTTATTCTGTAGGAATCTGCGTGCGTGATTTTTCGTTTTTTGGTTGCTTTTTGAATGCTCTTAGTTTTACTGTATTTTTGTCTAAGTTCCGCGGTTGTCCCACTAGTTTCATTAGCTAACTTATGTACTGTGCGTGTTTTTATGTTTGTTTTCGGCCATAATGGTCTTTCTTGTGGTCACCATGTTGAAGAGTGTAATCCGCCTGTTATTAAACGTTATGAGTGGCTGCCTTAGTGGCTCGTCTAAGCTATGCAGTTTGCTCGAAATACGACGTCACGGGTCAAAGCAGACGGGCGGAATCAGACCTTGCTCTGATTCCATGTACGAACTTCAGAAAGGAAGTTACACATATCGTCCCAGGCTAGACCATTATTTTGCGTAACAAGAGTGACGAATTTCAGAGGTTTCGTGTTTTCTGCAGACACAGTTCTGCAGCGGTACGGATAACAAGTGCCTCACAAGGTGGGAGTGAAACGGTGCAGCAATTGGACACCTACTCCCAAGTGGAAATACGCGGTACAGTGCGATTATTGTGTGAACATAGATTTACCGTGAAATTCTAGTGCTATATGGAACAAATGCTATGTTACGTCCAATCGTAGTGAAATGGTACCAACAATTTGACGAAGGCCGCACAGGTTTGGGCAATGTCGAGGCAATCCTTTCGGCAAGCTGAAAGAACATCCGGAGTGAAAGAGAGTTTCCATTGAGGACGTACACCCAGCGATTCACGAATGTGTCCGTGTCCAAGGAGCGGATTTCTCTCGTCGAGGAATTCAACTATTGGTAGAACGCTCCGGTGGTTGTTTACACAGACTTCGTGACTATGTTGAAAAATAGCCTCATTTCACTTTCTTTTTTTACTCTCGTATCAGAAACACACATATTATATACACGGTTATCAAATGGTTCAAATGGCCACTATGGGACTTAACATCTGAGGTCATCAGTCCCCTAGAACTTAGAACTACTTAAACCTAACTGACCTAAGGACATCACACATGTCCAATCCCGAGGCAGGATTCGAACCTGCGACCGTAGCGGTCGCGCGGTTCCAGACTGTAGCGCCTAGAACCGCTCGGCCACTCCGGCCGGCTTCGAAACAGGATCCACTACTTCCCCTCCAAACAAATTTTCAGTCACGATCAAGTGGTCGAATTCACCCCGTTCGAGTTCTTCTGACAGGAAACGCCAAGAGCGTTCAATACATCGGTTCTCGCCAGGTCACCGAAATTAAACAACGCAGAGCGCGGCCACTACTCGGATTTGTCACCACCTGGGCACGCCACGTGCTGTTGGCAGTTTTCCCTTTGGCCTTTGCCTCTTCGAGATTAGGCTATGTGCCAGCACCGGGCTTCATCCTCTCCCTTCCCTCATCGTCCAACACAAGCTTGACACTACAGCTACACGCAGTTACACTGTCCAGATACATTAATGTGACCCCCTGTCACATAACCACCTTTTGCAGCGTGGACGGCTGCGAGACGTGACGGAAGTCAGTCAGTGAGCTTCTGGAAGGTACCGACAGGGATGTGGAGCCACGCCGAGTCCACTGCCGTGGTCAGCCACGCTAGGTTTCTCGGCTGAGAATCCATGGCGCGAACAGACCGATCGAGGTGGTCCCGCAGATTCAAAAATGGTTCAAATGGCTCTGAGCACTATCGGACTTAACATCTGAGGTCATCAGTCCCCTAGAACGTAGAACTACTTAAACCTAACTAACCTAAGGACATCACACACATCCATGCCCGAGACAGGATTCGAACCTGCGACCGTAGCGGTCGCGCGGTTCCAGACTGAAGCGCCCAGAACCGCTCAGACACAACGACCGGCTCCCGCATATTCTCAGTTAAAACCCTTGGAGCTCGGTGGACGAGGGAGTACTGTAAACTCATCCTGTGCTCTTCGAACCACGTACGTACACTGCGAGCAGTGCGACACGTTGCGTTGTCCTTCTGGTAGACGCCATCGTGCCGAACAAAGACTCACTGCACATGCTCCCCGGCGATAGATCCATACTTGTGTTGATCCACAGTGCCTCCCAGAATGACGAGATCACCCAGGAATGCGACGGAAACATCCCCCAGACCATAATACTCCCTCCTTGTTTGCTTCCAGACGTTTCACGCTGTACGCGCCAGCGGCAATCTGTCCGACAGAGCAGGAAACGTGATTCCCCTGAAAAGGACACCTGTCGCCATTCGATGGACGTCCATCTGCAGTACTGGCGTGCAAATTCCATCCTTCGTCGTCGATGAATACCAGGCAGCTTGGGTACATGATCCAGGCGCCTGCTGCGGAGACCCACACACACAGCAACGCTCGCTGAACGGCCGTTGAGGAGACACTGTTAGTAGCCTCTTGATTCATCTGGGCTGTCAGCAGCTCAAGTGTCCAAGGAATAGAAAAGCAACTGGAATCACCCAACAGAGGAAAGTCCACTGGACCTGACGGGATACCAATTCGATTCCACACAGAGTACGCGAAAGAACTTGCCCCCCTTCCAACAGCCGTGTACCTCAAGTGTCTAGAGGAACGGAAGGTTCCAAACGATTGGAAAAGAGCGCAGATAGTCCCAGTCTTCAAGAAGGGTCGTCGAGCAGATGCGCAAAACTATAGGCCTATATCTCTGACATCGATCTGTTGTAGAATTTTAGAACATGTTTGTTGCTCGCGTATCATGTCGTTTTTGGAAACCCAGAATCTACTCTGTAGGAATCAACATGGATTCCGGAAACAGAGATCGTGTGAGACCCAACTCGCTTTATTGGTTCATGAGACCCAGAAAATATTAGATACAGGCTCCCAGGTAGATGCCATTTTCCTTGACTTCCGGAAGGCGTTCGATACAATTCCGCACTGTCGCCTGATAAACAAAGTAAGAGCCTACGGACTATCAGACCAGCTGTGTGGCTGGATTGAAGAGTTTTTAGCAAACAGAACACAGCATGTTGTTATCAATGGAGAGACGTCTACAGACGTTAAAGTAACCTCTGGCGTGCCACAGGGGAGTGTTATGGGCCCGTTGCTTTTCGCAGTATATATAAATGACCTAGTAGATAGTGTCGGAAGTTCCATGCGGCTTTTCGCGGATGATGCTGTAGTATACAGAGAAGTTGCAGCATTAGAAAATTGCAGCGAAATGCAGGAAGATCTGCAGCGGACAGGCACTTGGTGCAGGGAGTGGTAACTGACCCTTAACATAGACAGATGTAATGTATTGCGAATACATAGAAAGAAGGATCCTTTATTGTATGATTATATGATAGCGGAACAAACACTGGTAGCAGTTACTTCCGTAAAATATCTGGGAGTATGTGTGCGGAACGATTTGAAGTGGAATGATCATATAAAATTAATTGTTGGTAAGGCGGGTACCAGGTTGGGATTCATTGGGAGAGTCCTTAGAAAATGTAGTCCATCAACAAAGGAGGTGGCTTACAAAATACTCGTTCGACTTGAGTATTGCTCATCAGCGTGGGATCCGTACCAGATCGGGTTGACGGAGGAGATAGAGAAGATCCAAAGAAGAGCGGCGCGTTTCGTCACAGGGTTATTTGGTATGCGTGATAGCGTTACGGAGATGTTTAGCAAACTCAAGTGGCAGACTCTGCAAGAGAGGCGCTCTGCATCGCGGTGTAGCTTGCTCGCCAGGTTTCGAGAGGGTGCGTTTCTGGATGAGGTATCGAATATATTGCTTCCCCCTACTTATACCTCCCGAGTGGATCACGAATGTAAAATTAGAGAGATTCGAGCGCGCACGGAGGCTTTCAGACAGTCGTTCTTCCCGCGAACCATACGCGACTGGAACAGAAAAGGGAGGTAATGAGAGTGGCACGTAAAGTGCCCTCCGCCACACACCGTTGGGTGGCTTGCGGAGTATAAATGTATATGTAGAATGTAGTGGATGTAGAAGAGTTGCATGTCTATTCACCCGTACACATCTCTGCGGCAGTCGTTCACCCCTGCCATCTACGGCTAGTGGTGCACGACAGTTGCCTCGGCGCCGGTGTTGGATGGCGCCAACGTGACATGCACGCTACACTCTAATCACGGCGGTTCGGGAATAGTTTACAAAATTGGCCATTCCGGAAATGCTTCCACCATTGGTCCGGAAACCAGTTATCATGGGCTTTTGGACGTCAGATAGATCGCTTCATTTCCGCAGTACGACAACGACTGCACTGTATTGTGCTCCCCCGCCCCGCGACACGCTTTATACACCTTCCAGTGCTAGCGCTGCCACTTGTATTTGAGTGGTTATTGCACGTTGACATCGAACATATGTGATGCTCACATGAATGTGAGTGGATCATGTATCAGATACATTTAAACATGTATTTGTCACCCTTCGCGAAGGTTACGTGCTTCAGCCTGGAACCGCGCGACCTGTACGGTCGCAGGTTCCAATCCTGCCTCGGGCATGGATGTGTGTCATGTCCTTAAGTTAGTTAGGTTTAAGTAGTTCTAAGTTCTAGGGGACTGATGACCTTAGATGTTAAGTCCCATAGTGCTCAGAGCCATTTGAACCATTTAAAGGCTAGATGCCACTGTGGGCGAAGGACAGAAAAAACCTCTCCAGTTAGCCGTTTGAGCCTGCCCTTCGGGATCCTGCCACCAATGCCGTACGACTTCACTTTTACTGGGAATCGAACCGCCGAGTAGCAGTTACACGACCTCACCGCTCGGCTAGAGAAACGGGCTTTGAACAGTATCAAATGAAGCATAATCATCCCAGCGCGTTGACACGTTTATGAGCACTTTAAACTTGTACCAATGAAAGTAGATACGGAGGAAATTTTGCGCGCTGCAGTAGTTGTGAACCTGGATGTCGCCCAAACGTCGATGCGGAAGTTGAACCCTCGTGTTTTATAAGCGGCGTGCCAAAATTGAAAATTACGCTACACAGCTGTGGACGTCACTGTTCTATAAAAAGGGCGAAACTCTTTTAGTCCTTTAAAAACGCGACGCAGCTCGTCCAGAGGCAATAACGCTAATGAGCCACTCCCTGCAGTTCACGCCGACATGCAGTCAAAGGACGCTAGCGGCCCGGTCTTTGCTGACGCCACGGTCCCAGACAAGAGGGCAGGGAATATCGGGTGGAGGCAAAAATACTCGCGGCCAGCGGATGACGAAAGAGAGCGAAGCGGAGCACAGGCCGCAGGCCGCTGACCGGCACAAATAAATCTCCCGCCCACGCGCTACCGACTACAGGCACCGCTGCGCTAAGCATCACCCTTGCAAAGACAGGCACTTGGGTCCAGGTCGACTGGTATTCTGATATGTGCGCGACATTCACTGTCTATGGACTCCAAACACTCCCTCATTATCTGCATCTTCTATCGCACCATTCGCGGATGGAACACGAAAACGGAAAGGTGCTGGGATACGTTTCCGCTGGGGGCCATTTTCAAGTTACTGCAGAAAACCGCATTTGAAGGTCACTTTTGTAGGTTTTTCTTGAATAAATCGAAAACTATGGCCTTTAGCGAAAACGTATCCCAGTACAAATTTTAACTACATTAAATTTCCTACAAAAAGGTCTTGTTCATTTTTGTTGTAGGATTAGCAGTTTGCACGTAGCGAGCGAGAAATAATAAAAACTTGCGTTTTGATTTTCAAGGTGTAACGGGTTGCATAAAACACGTAGATAGCGGCAGCACAACCATGCTGCATAGGATGGAGATAGTTTCGCACGCTCACATTTCGCAGCGCGATTTCATGCATATTGTGGCTTCCTGTAGTAATCCCTTGTTCTCTCTGTACAGTCTTTTCTCCACGCTCTCCCCTCCAGTACCAATTTAACGACTCCTTCATGCTGTAGGTTGTGTCCTGCCAATGTATACCATTTTTTACTACGAATTCTTGATGCCGTAGGTTGTGTCCTATCAATATATACCTTCTTTTCATCAATTTACTTTCTCCCCGATTAGATTCATCACCTCTTTCAGTCATTATCTGATCTACCCATCTAATCTTCAGCATACTTTTGCCTTTAGACCCTCATTAACGTTTGTGAAGGATTACTTAGATTAATCAACACACACAACGAAAAGCTTCCTTACTGTCGTACGATGTAGATTTCTACTGGAACGATATATCGATATCCTAGAGGCGTCCGAGTCGACAGCATACGATCCTACTCGTGCGTGGAGCTTGCTCTGGGACAAGTTATCACACGCCATTAAGCCCCTTTTACACGAGCGATTTTCTATTCTGAATAGACTACTCATGGCAAACGAGTTCATTGCAGCGCCCCTATCATTTTATTCTTTCAGTGAGACACGAGTGGTCGTTTTCGTTTACACGTAAGTACTAAGCCTGTGTGTGTTATGAGACCTGTTGGCTGTTGCAGTTTAGTACAAGAAGGATGAAACTGAAGTTCTGGGGAACCACCCTTTTTAAGAAAGAATCGAAATACAGTAAGAGAATCTAGGAAAAAATCAATGATAATAGAGTTTACTAACTACTGAAGTAAAATTTGTAGTTGGCGTTGTTGACAAGGATCGTATGATAAATTCTCCACTCTCCTAACAACTGAAATGATAGGAAACATGTTGTTCAAAGTTTTCAAAATCTGCTTATCAATTTTCGAGAAAACATATACTTACAAACACGTCAAGAACTATTTAGAAGACAGTAAATATTGCCTTTTCAGGCAAAGCGCCAAATAACGTCGAAATTATTTTTCTCGTTAAACTGTTGAAACTATTCTCATTAAAACGCTTTTATCTATTTACGTTCTTGTTAACAGTAGAATAGGCTTTTTATTTGTCCAAGTATCGTAAAACGTAAATACCTTTTAGGTTTCAGATATTTCATATCTCTAGTAGGAGAACAGTAGTAGTAAAAACGCAATTCCACGGTCGACCTTTGCAATGTGTCACAGGAAATAAAGCAAACGGTAAAATAAAAATTAAGAAGACACAAACGCACGAAATACGTTAGGGGGCGTCCATTAAACGCGTGAACTTAAAATTGGCGGTTGGGGGTGGGGAGGGGCCCGGCAAAATCTCACCAAATCACACGTCAACTTTTTAATTCAGAGAATATAAATTATTAAAATAGACAACATTTTATTTTGTTTAATTAATCTTAAGAGTAGACAATTTTAAAGTGCTCACCAATCTTCCTGGCCACTCTGAACTGAATGCTTTACACGTGTGTATGAACGGGATTCCCCGATTTGAAACAAGTGCCGCCCAAGTGCCAGATTTCATTCAAGTTCTCTGCCGCTCTGGTTGCAATCACTGCATGTCAGTCAGCAAGTCAGTCGTGATAGCATATAAAGCCGAAGTTATTGTCTTCAGCATGAATTTGTATAAAAACTTTTACAATGTATCCGTCAAGCAGTATGCCAACAAGTCGAACACGCGCCCGAGCAAGAAGTCAGTCGTTTACGGAAGGCTGCTAAGCCGAAGTTAAGCGACGACAATTCTCTTAGTGATCACTTAAGTCAAGAGATTGAAAAGCTATGTAATTGTACAACTCAAAGGGAGGTAGAAACAATGTTTTCTTTCATCTGCAAAGTAAGTAAAGGTTCAATGACATTTGATGAACCTCCTCCTATATATAAAAGACAATGTGCTGACTGACTGACTGACTCATCATCACCCAGCCCAAACTGCTAGGACAGAAAGTTGTAATTTGGAGAGTTGTGGATCTTATACTGGAGACATCCTTTAAGAAGGGATTTTTCGAAATTCTAACTCTAAGGAAGTGAAATAGGGGATAAAGGGGGCTTTTGAAAAATGTCACTATTAAGGCAATTTTGAAGCCAGACCTACGATTTCAGTAGATCCACACTAGAACTCTAGCTCAGGTGTACCCTGGGTCATGGGAGCCATCTACAACACATGCATAGACACAGGATTACAGAAAACAGAACATATGCACTGAAAATGTTGAATATGTGGTTGGAAGCGACTGAATGCATTCGAGTACAGTGCTGTACTATACCGTCCAACTACGGCGCTGTTATGTGTCGTACATAAGGATGATACTCGAGAAGAACTATCTCCCTCCATCGAACAGACATCTAGAAATAAAATAGCGTGATTGGGATGGACAAGCGCCATTATCGTGGGTCTTTAGAGTGAAAGTAATGTGCGATAGGCGTAGTGGGATGGACGCCTTGCATGTAGTGGGGTGCCTTGCATAGCTGTTATTACTGGAGAATCTCGTTACAAATATTATTACTATAAGTTAGATCGAATGTGTTATGCTCTTAAGCAGGATGAATTTAAATGTGCTTACACTTGCTGCAGAACCGTTTTGCGAAAAGCATTTTGCTGTTTGCAGGGCTGTAGCAATGTCGAAAATACGGTGCAAACTGCTGAAATCGAGGCTTTACGTTTGGTAATATGTGTGCAGAGTCTCTATGTGTCTGGGTGTAGAGCTGTCAGCTGTGTATGGCTGCGGTTCGGAAGCATAACTTGCTAACTGTTTGTCTATAAATGATGCAGTACATGGAATTGTTTTCTGATTTCGAGTTTCCAGTACATCCATCATCTGCACTACCTGTTGAGCCTCATACAGGTATGAAGCAAATATTACTGTACTTTTCACGAACGTCCTGTCCAAATTGCACGCATGTGGATCATTGGGAAGAGGGGAAGTCTTAGGATTTTTTAGGAGGCTGGTGTATAAGATACGCAAATATCATAATAGAAAATCCATCAACACATAGGTATGTCAGCAGTATGACCATAGACATACGGAAAACTGTAGAAATAATATGAAAAGTGACACAAAATCGGTAAAATTTGAGAGCAACCTGGTTTAATCACGAAAAATGTATGTGAAATACGTGAAATTGAGGGAAATACGATGAAATATGTAAAATCGCTAAACCTAGAAAAATTACAGAAACTGACTGAGAATACATTAACTTAGAGAAAAAATACCATGACATGAGGGCTGACCAAAATCAATAAAACTGCGTGTTCTGGAGGAGACTGGACCCATGTTACATATAAATACCTTAACAGTAGAAAGAGGTGCGTTCTAGAGTCGTGGTGCTAAAACGAAACGGTCATTTTATCCCATGCATGAGCAATACAAACTAAAATCCGACCATTTGTGTGTGAAGAGGATCACCAGGGGTGATGGGAAACTGCGATAAGACTTTTACATCTCCTTTGGCTATTGATTGTGGTGTTTATTTCCTCGTAAGATGTCGCTGTTTCTTTGTATGCATTTTCAGTTGCCCACAATCATTTTATAGGAGTGTTGTGAACATATGAATTGATGTTTTTTTTGTGTGTGCGAGGTAGTTGTTTTATCACCTTATAGTTTGTCAGTTGCAGGGGCAACAGTCTGGATGATTGACTGACGTGGCCTTGCAACATTAACCAAAACGGCCTTGCTGTGCTGGTACTGCGAACGGCTGAAAGCAAGGGCAAACTACGGCCGTAATTTTTCCCGAGGGCATGCAGCTTTACTGTATGGATAAATAATGATGGCGTCCTCTTGGGTAAAATATTGCGGAGGTAAAATAGTCCCCCATTCGGATCTCCGGGCGGGGACTACTCAAGAGGACTTCGTTATCAGGAAAAAGAAAACTGAGTTCTACGGATCGGAGCGTGGAATGTCAGATCCCTTAATCGGGCAAGTAGGTTAGAAAATTTAAAAAGGGAAATAGATAGGTTAAAGTTAGATATAGTGGGAATTAAGGAAGTTCGGTGGCAGGAGGAACAAGACTTTTGGTCAGGTGAATACAGGGTCATAAACACAAAATCAAATAGGGGTAATGCAGGAGTAGGTTTAATAATGAGTAAAAAAATAGTGAACGCATTATTGTGGCCAAGTTAGACACGAAGCCCACGCCTACTACAGTAGTACAAGTTTATATGCCAACTAGCTCTGCAGATGATGAAGAAATTGATGAAATGTATGATGAGATAAAAGAAATTATTCAGGTAGTGAAGGGAGACGAAAATTTAATAGTCATGGGTGACTGGAATTCGAGGGTAGGAAAAGGGAGAGAAGGAAACATAGTAGGTGAATATGGATTAGGGCTAAGAAATGAAACAGGAAGCCGCCTGGTAGAGTTTTGCACAGAGCATAACTTAATCATAGCTAACACTTGGTTCAAGAATCATGAAAGAAGGTTGTATACATGGAAGAATCCTGGAGATACTAGAAGGTATCAAATAGATTATATAATGGTAAGACAGAGATTTAGGAACCAGGTTTTAAATTGTAAGACATTTCCAGGGGCAGATGTGGACTCTGACCACAATCTATTGGTTATGAACTGTAGATTAAAATTGAAGAAACTGCAAAAAGCTGGAAATTTAAGGAGATGGGACCTGGATAAACTGAAAGAACCAGAGTTTGTACAGAGTTTCAGGGAGAGCATAAGGGAACAATTGACAGGAATGGGGGAAAGACGTACAGTAGAAGAAGAATGGGTAGCTCTGAGGGATGAAGTAGTGAAGGCAGCAGAGGATCAAGTAGGTAAAAAGACGAGGGCTAGTAGATATCCTTGGGTACCAGAAGAAATATTGAATTTAATTGATGAAAGGAGAAAATATAAAAATGCAGTAAATGAAGCAGCCAAAAAGAAATACAGACGTCTCAAAAATGAGATCGACAGGAAGTGCAAAATGGCTAAGCAGGGATGGCTGGAGGACAAACGTAAGGATGTAGAGGCTTATCTCACTAGAGGTAAGATAGATACTGCCTACAGGAAAATTAGAGACCTTTGGAGAAAAGAGAACCACTTGTATGAATATCAAGGTCTCAGATGGAAACCTAGTTCTAAGCAAAGAACTGAAAGCAGAAAGGTGGAAGGAGTATATAGAGGGTCTATACAAGGGCGATGTACTTGAGGACAATATTATGGAAATGGAAGAGGATGTAGATGAAGATGAAATGGGAGATACGATACAGCGTGAAGAGTTTGACAGAGCACTGGAAGACCTGAGTCGAAACAAGGCCCCGGGAGTAGACAACATTCCATTTGAACTACTGATGGCCATGGGAGAGCCAGTCCTGACAAAACTCTACCATCTGGTGAGCAAGGTATATGAGACAGGCGAAATACCCTCAGACTTCAATAAGAATATAATAATTCCAATCCCAAAGAAAGCAGGTGTTGACAGTTGTGAAAATTACCGAACTATAAGTTTAATAAGTCACAGCTGCAAAATACTTACGCGAATTCCTTACAGGCGAATGGAAAAACTGGTAGAAGCCGACCTCGGGTAAGATCAGTTTGGATTCCGTAGAAATATTGGAACACGTGAGGCAATGCTGACCTTACGACTTATCTTAGAAGAAAGATTAAGGAAAGGCAAACCTACGTTTCTAGCATTTGTAGACTTAGAGAAAGATTTTGACAATGTTGACTGGAATACTGTCTTTCAAATTCTGAAGGCGGCAGGGGTAAAATACAGAGATCGAAAGGCTATTTACAATTTGTACAGAAAGCAGATGGCAGTTGTAAGAGTCGAGGGACATGAATGGGAAGCAGTGGTTGGGAAGGGAGTGAGACAGGGTTGTAGCGTCTCCCCGATGCTATTCAATCTGTATATTGAGCAAGCAGTAAAGGAAACGAAAGAAAAGTTCGGAATAGCTATTACAATCCTTGGAGAAGAAATGAAAATTTTGAGGTTCGCCGATGACATTGTAATTCTGTCAGAGACAGCAAAGGACTTGGAAGAGCAGTTGAACGGAATGGACAGTGTCTTGAAAGGAGGGTATAAGATGAACATCAACAAAAGCAAAACGAGGATAATGGAATGTAGTCGAATTAAGTCGGGTGATGCTGAGGGAATTAGATTAGGAAATGAGACACTTAAAGTAGCAAAGGGGTTTTGCTATTTGGGGAGCAAAATAACTGATGATAGTCGAAGTAGAGAGGATATAAAATGTAGACTGGCAATGGCAAGGAAAGCGTTTCTGTAGAAGAGAAATTTGTTAACATTGAATATAGATTTAAGTGTCAGGAAGTCGCTCCTGAAAGTATTTGTATGGAGTGTAGCCACGTATGGAAGTGAAACATGGACAATAAATAGTTTAGACAAGAAGAGAATAGAAGCTTTCGAAATGTGGTGCTACAGAAGAATGCTGAAGATTAGATGGGTAGATCGCATAACTAATGATGTAGCATTGAATAGAATTGGGGAAAGAGGAGTTTGTGGCACAACTTGACAAAAAGAAGGGACAGGTTAGTAGGACATGTTTTGAGGCATCAAGGGAACACAAATTTAGCGTTGGAGGGCAGCGTGGAGGGTAAAAATCGTAGAGGGAGACCAAGAGATGAATACACCAAGCAGATTCAGAAAGATGTAGGCTGCAGTAGGTCCTGGGAGATGAAGAAGCTTCCACAGGATAGAGTAGCATGGAGAGCTGCATCAAACCAGTCTCAGGACTGAAGACCACAACAACAACAACAGTTTGTCCTCATAGTTTATCGGAGAGAAACTTGCTGAGAGAATGTATGTCATGCACTGGAAATATATTTCTTGCCTTGAACTATTAACAGCGTTGCATTCCACATGGCAAAATAGATCAGAAACTGTACAGCTCCAGCATTATAGCATGTTTAAGCGTAGAGCCGTGTAGCCTTTGGAATGTGTGTTCATGTTCTAAGATCATTTCTCTCTTTCCATTACCTTCTTGGTATGGACTCCGTACAGTAGAACAATACTCGAGAATTGATAAGATAAGTGTATCAAACTCCATTCGTCTGGAGCCTCATCATGCATAAACCACACGTTTCTTCTTCTCCTTCTGAACCGTCAGTTATATCACCAGGGGTGTCAGATGTTTCGGGATCATATCTGTTATACAGTGCTAGCCTCCTCAGTAAGCACGCATCTAGAGAGATCATGTGTACCTGAACTGGTGCCATGAGTGAAATTTTTATGGAACAGTCTTCACTGAATGGCAGTTACGATACTGGGACGAGAATGTCGGTCTGTATCACTGTCGTCGGTCAGTTGTGGCAGTGCAGAACACATATAATGTTCTTTCCAAAGCAGAATATCAGAGCGTATTGATTACTTTCTCTAGTTTCCATACGTTGCAATGTCTTCCACATTTTGTCAATAAGAAAACTCACCTCTATCCTTTTTTTCTACCATCCTGTGTGTGTTGTGGGAGCAGGTTACCTAATGTTGTGTGATGTCCAGCTTTCTGTGATAGCCAATCGATCAATAGGTGTTAACGTCCTGATAGAGACCTCGAAGTCATGGTAGAAAAGAAAACAAAATGTGTGGCGCTGTACACAGCTGTCGTCATATACTGCTTGGCTGTGTTACAATGAAAAAACAATGTATGAAACTGCTTATGAAGCAATAACACAACAAACGTCTATTCTGAGTGATGGTCTGTGGGATACGGTCTTCTTCGCGTACAGGCGATGAAAATTTACGCAGGTCTGTGGGAGCGACTTTGATCACTCGCTACCTGCCTTAATGAATCAATACATGTATGTTTAATGGGGTCACAACATGTACTCGTTGCAGGCAAGCAGACTGTATTTGTTTTCGATATATCAGAACAGACAGACACGGTAAAATCTTATTGAGTTATGTACCAGACGACTTTAGCGAAGTGCTATTACAGTGGATGGAATGGAGCTTAAAAGTTTTGTTGCATATAGTTCGTGGTTTTTCTCTTTTGGATGCTACAAAATAACGAGCAGAGAGATTTATCGGTGACAGATATGAATGCACCCTGAAAGACGCAGATCTCCTTCAGACTGCAGTAACTGTAAGTAGTTTGGAAATGCACTGCAATGCAGTAGCAAATTCTCGCCTTCTTCCTGTTCCCGTATGATGTGAAGTCGTCGTAATTTTCCCGATAAGAAGCACCACTGAAACTGCTCATACTGTCTTTTTTACTAACGTGTGCTGCAGGACAAAGCTTCGGTTGCTCCTGGCCTTACAAATTGTACACAACTGACAGAGTTAAGACGACATGTTCGCAACTGTTCAGCTGTGTGTGAATTCCTAAGGGATCAAACTGCTGAGGTCATCGGTCCCTAGACTTACACACTACTTAAACTAACTTATGCTAAGAACAACACACACACGCATGTCCAAGGGAGGATTCGAATCTCCGGCGGGAGGGGCCGAGCAGTCCGCGACATGGCGCCTCAAACCGCACGGCCGACATGTTCGCATTTCAACTATGTGGTCAAAACACGATCCTGTCTCATTAGCGCAGCTCTCCCTGTTTCTCCACAGGATGCAGGAGGTAGTACATAAAGCACTCTCCGGCTTTCGCTCCGTTCGACTTAAGGGGACCACACCGTGGTTGAGGTCGAAAAAAATTGATTTTCGGTTTTCATCATATTTCAATAGATTAAGGTTTTATTTAAGTACTCTGAAAAGGATTTTGCTGAAAAATATTTTTTACGAGCATTTAAAGAGCATTTTCCTACCACGGGTGTTTATGTGCCACGCCCACTTTTCTGTCACCCACATTTCTGAATATATTTTAGATCTTTATATCCCCTATATTGCACGTTAGGGATTTTTTTTTTACTCCACATTGTGTTGGCCATCCTTGGAATCCAATGGTCGGTATTCTTTTGTTTCCCGGCTTCGATTCCCGGCGGGGCCAGGGATTTCCTCTGCCTCGTGATGACTGGGTGTTGTGTGCTGTCCTTAGGTAGTTAGGTTTAAGTAGTTCTAAGTTCTAGGGGACTGATGACCATAGATGTTAAGTCCCATAGTGCTCAGAGCCATTTGAACCATTTATTCTGTTGTTGCTGATGTTTGTAAACAACACGCTTTCAAACACACGGTTAGTTTTGTTCAAGTCTGATTGCGAATAGTTGTTATACTTACGTTTGCAGTGCTTGTTTACTTGTGTTTTGTTGTGTTTATTGAAGATGGCGAAACGTAAAGGCATTTTCAAGAATCGACAATTTAGAGGAAACGAGTTTAGAAAGCTTTCTGTGCAAGAAGTTGTGTCGCCTGGCAACGATGTTTCTAATTGTAATTCTTCAAGAAGTGCATCATCAAACAAGCTCTCACCATTTCAAGAGAGGTTACAACAAATTTACTGTAAGTGACAAGGATTGCAGTAACATTATTATAAATTTGAGAATATTATCAGATGTAATGTCTAAATTTGTACAATGTAGACAGTGTGGTCAGTCACAGAGTGTGAAAATTTGTGAGAGTGCCAGTGGGAGAAAAGGCCTAGCAATTGCTTTGGATTTAATTTGCACTAAATGCTCAGCTGTGATTTCATTTATGAGTTCTTCAAAACCAGATGCAAGTGGCCCTTATGAAATCAGTACTAGATTAGTAGATCCATTGGCAAGTGCATGGCAGCAGAGAGAACATTTTGTTCAGTGATGAACTTACATCAACCACCAAATAAATTTGAAAAACTGACTGCAATATTTGAGAAAGCTGTATGTGAGGTCAGTGAGGAAATCATGAAACTGGCTGCTAGGGAAGCAGTGGAAGAAAGTGATGGTTGTTCGGATATTGCAGTTGCACTTGACGAAAGTTGGCAGGAAAGAGGACATACTTCTCTGAATGGAGTAGTGACTGCCACGAGTGTAGACACCGGTAAAGTGTTAGATGTGGATATAGTGTCTAAATATTGCAAATGTTGTGAAGTCAATGAACATAAAGAACATAACAGTGTGGCTAATTTTAGAGGAACAAGTGGTGGTACGGAAGTTCATGGGGTACAACAAATATTTCATCGCTCCGTAGAAACAAGAGGCGTATGGTACACCAAATATTTGGGTGATGGTGACAGTAAGGCATACAACAATGTGATGAACTCTAAGCCATATGGAGATGCCATTATCAGCAAAACAGAATGTGTAGGCCATGTTAAAAAACGTTTGGGAACAAGGCTGAGAAAACTAACTGTTGATATGAGAGGAAAAAAATTAGAAGGTGGAAAATTGTTGACCAGACAGGGTCGGTTAACTAAAACTGGAATAGAAAACTTGCAGGTATACTATGGGCAGGCAATTAGGAGAAATAAAGAAAATCTGGAGTCAATGAAGAGAGATGTTTGGGCCATATTCTTCCATTGGTCCTCTACTGATGATAAGCCATGTCATGCCCATGTCATGGATTGTGTCCATCAGAAGAAAATTCGTGATGCAAATACAATAGGGCTTAGGCAACTGGAGAATCTCACCAGCATTCTCTTCCTGCTGCTGTTATTACAGCAACTAAACCTATTTTCAGAGACTTGGTTCATCCTGACCTTCTAAAGAAATGTCTGCATGGGCAGACATAGAACCCAGATGAATGTTTCAACAGCATAATTCGGAACCGCCTTCCTAAAACTGTATTTGTAGGCATGTATACAATGAAACTAGAAGTTCTTGATGCTGTTATTACATTTAGTTATGGTAATATTGGAAAGTGTTGGGTACTGAAAAAGCTGGGAATTAATCCAGGTGAAAATATGATCACTGGGCTACAACACTGCGATAAAATGAGGATAGCCGATGCGGACAGGTCTGCATCTAATAAGGCCAAGAAAGCAAGACAAACATCCAGGAATGTGAAAAAGAAGCTGGAAGACCTACTAGAGGCCAAAGAAGGGCCATCATATGCAGCAGGACAGTTTTAATTAACTGTAAGTAATAAATTTCAAAAGTTTTTTCTTTAAAGTCAATTTCCCGAAAACTAAAATTTTCAGTACATATGCCCCATTATATCAGAAACTATCCTAGATAAATGAATAAAATTTTCAGAGACTCTGCATAACATAAAAAGCCACCTCTGGTACCACATTCATTAATATTTCCCCATTAGGAAGTTCACAAAAATATTTTCTGCAGAAAAAACTTAATATCTTTTGTTAATAAATTTTAAAAAGTATTTCTTAAAAACTATAAAATGGATAAAGTAGATTTTAGTACTGTTGACTCTATTAGTATCATGTAACATAGAGCAAAAATTTGAAGGTCCTGTATCAAATAGTTTTTTTCAGAAATGGGTAAAATACTTACCTAAATTAACATCGGATAGATAGGCAGGACGTGGTCCCCTTAAACAGGAAAGATCACATGAACAAAGCTCCGAGGAGGGCGGGGCAGGGACTGAGGAACACTTACAAGATGCAGAGACACTGTCTAAAACCACGATGGAGATTTGCTGCTGGAAGGGAGGAGGGGGGGGGGGTACACTCGAAAAAAGTCACTCGTTTCGAGATATGAGAGTGCCATGAATATGACTCACCAGTGCCTGTAATCATTAAACGACATCTCCATAAGATCCAACGCAAGTGAGTGGTTGAATGGAGAGGCAGGCAGCATTTATACTAGAAAGCGTAACACTACAGATCTGAAAAGCCACTGTATTGGTAATAGGATTTTGTACATTTCTTACTACTTCAATCTAGGATTGCATTTCTTAAGTGACCCCTCAAATAGCACACCATCTACTGTATGTGATCATTCCCTATCAACCATCCTCCTCCCTCTCCACTCTCCACATGGCAACAAGACACGAGGGTAATCCCAAAATTAAGGTCTCCTATTTTTTTTATAAGTACATAGAACTGTTTATTTCTGCAATGGTTTACATAAGTTTACAGCTTGAACATTTAGCTATTTTTCGACATAATCACCATTTCTGTCGATGCATTTTTGTAGACGCTGTGGTAGTTTTTGTATGCCCATGTCATACTAGCTCAACGCCATGCTGTTCAGAAAGCTATGAACCTCTTCTTTCAGCTCGTCGTCGGAGCTGAATCGCTTTACGGCCAAATGTTCTTTAAACCTAGGGAACAGGTGATAGTCACTGGGCGCCAAGTCAGGACTATAGGGTGGGGGGGGGGTGATTATGTTCCATTGAAACTGTTGCAGGAGAGCAACGGTTTGCCGAGTGACGTGTGGGAGGGCGTTGTCATGGAGAATGTGTACGCCCTTGCTCAACATTCCTCTGAATTGCCCGTTTGACTTTTTTCGGAGTCTCACAGTACCTGTCAGCGTTAATTGTGGTACCAGTGGACTTAAAGTCGACCAACTCCGATCCCAAAAAACGGTTTCATGACTTTACCGGCAGACTGTGTTTGTTTGAATTTCCGCAGCTTTGGCGAAGAAGGATGCCGCCACTGGCGTGATTGTTGCTTGGCCTCAGGTGTGAAGTTGTATGCCCAGGTTCCCTCACCCGTGACATTTGAGTCCAGAAAGTTGGCCTGTTAGGCTGCAAGGCGGTGAAGAATTGCGCGGGAAGCATCAACTCGTTGTCGGATGTGGTCCTCAGTCAGTATGCGTGGCACTCATCTTGCACACACCTTCCGGTAGTTCAGTGTGTAAGTAGGCTGTATAGGTTTCTTTTATTGGCAACGCCACGTAGCGCTGTGAATGAAAATCAGTGGCTGTGCTGTGTGCAGTCTGTGACTGGTTTACATTGTTGTTGGCTATTGTAGTGTTGGGCAGTTCGATGTTAACCGCGCGTAGCGTTGAGCAGTTGGAGGTGAGCCGCCAGCAGTGATGGATGTAGGGAGAGAGACGGCGGAGTTTTGAGAGCGGACGATCTGGTTCAAATGGTTCAAAAGGCTCTGAGCACTATGGGACTCAACTGCTGAGGTCATTAGTTCCCTAGAACGTACAACTACTTAAACCTACCTAACCTAAGGACATCACAAACATCCATGCCCGAGGCAGGATTCGAACCTGCGACCGTAGCGGTCTTGCGGTTCCAGACTGCAGCGCCTTTAACCACACGGCCACTTCGGCCGGCGGACGATCTGGACGTGTGTCCATCAGACACAGTAAATTTGTAATATTGGATATCATGGACTGATATATATATATATTATGACTTTTGAACACTATTAAGGTAAATACATTGTTTGTTCTCTATCAAAATCTTTCATTTGGTAACTATGCCTATCAGTAGTTAGTGCCTTCAGTAGTTTGAATCTTTTATTTAGCTGGCAGTAGTGGCGCTCGCTGTATTGCAGTAGTTCGAGTAACGAAGATTTTTGTGAGGTAAGTGATCTGTGAAACGTATAGGTTAATGTTAGTTAGGGCCATTCTTTTGTAGGGATTTTTGAAAGTCAGATTGCGTTGCGCCAAAAATATTGTGTGTCAGTTTAAGCACAGTCAATCTAAGGGGACGTTTCATATGGCGGCGTGACAGTCGCCTGGAAAAAAGCCATTAGTGTGTGCCTTTCAGAGGCACAAGTGAAGAAAAAAAAAGAGGCCATTATCCTCGCTATTGACATTCCTTTGTAGAAAGCATCGCAAATACGACACGCTCAAACTTGAAAACATATGATTACACTGTGGGGCGCTCAATTTATGATATTTACTAAAATGCCTAATGAAATGATGAGAAACATTTTACATCTATTGTCTTTCTAGTTGAGAGATTGCTCATTTTGTTTAACATCTAGTTTCTGGCTGCACTGCAGCATTGGTTAAAATAAAATTTAATAGATGTACTAATATAAATATTTTCTGTCTACAGATCCAGTAAATAATAATTTTATGATATACTTCTAAAAAAATGAGGGAGCACAAAAAGACATTTCCCTTCACAGGAACTGCATACATAATTTTCTTTTCAAGTACTTGGTAATTTATTTTGTAGAATAAGATGTGGTGCACCACTTTAATTACATAGACATTAAGATGTGAATATACATTTCCCTTATCTGCATTGTTGTCTTTAGTTTACTATTTTTTCTGCTTGTGGGTTTGTCATGTTTAGATATAAGTTATTACATTTAATGCTGCTTGCTTTGCAAATTTGCATTTTTTGTCATTGCTGTTTGCGTTAATTGTTTTGTGCTGCTGCATTGCCTCGTTCCTTAGTTTAGCATCTGAGCTCAGTAGATTTAAGTTAGCTTAAGATGGGGTAGGCTATAAGAGAGAACGAGTTGTGATGAATTGGAAGAAATACATTGAGAAGCTATAAGAAAATGGTTTGGCCAAAAAAGTATTTTGAAAGAGGACATGAACAAAAAAGTAGGGTTTAGGGACAACAGGTTTAGGTAGGATTTTCTTGGAAATAAATGATGAGGTAAGATAATGGAAAATAAATAATGACGTAAGAAATATGTGAACATATAAATACAGAAAGCATGCTTGGATAGGATCTTTTTGGTGGAAACAAATGTTGAAATAAGACGAAAGATCTATGGAATGAAGTGGTGGGTTGGACTGCAGTACCAAATGTTACACTGAAAACAAACCCTGCCCTTTCCTCTTGTGTTATTCTGCTATGTGTTTGTGTACTCTTGTATATTTGTGCTTTTCCTCTCTTTATGTGTTTAGCTGATACGAGTTATGTTGTGGAATTTTTCAAATACTATGTTATTTTCTTTGTAAAGATGTTTAGACATTAATTATTCTGTTTTGTTTTAATGCTCATGTGTGAAGTTGATGTTTCAAAAGTTATTCTGACCTTTTATGTATGTACTTATGTCATAATTCTTGTAACACTGATGTACATGTTTATTTCTATTCTTTCGTAAAGCCTGTTTTACTACAAATGTTATCTATATTGTTATGTTCTTTAATGATGTATTTTGTACCTTTGTTATTGTATTCTTATGTTATAAAATTGTAATTGACACCAGTTCATCAAATTAAGTAACTTGTAAGTTACATTTCACTGCACACATTTCTGTTGGTCACAGTATATGGACAATACGTGAGAAGTAGGGACTGATAGTGTCTGCACGTGTGTTAATAATTCAGCAAGGGACTGGTCCACAGCATTGCTGGTCCTAAGGACAATTCCAAAAAATTTTTTTGTGATTGCACAAGTGGTGGTTCATGGACTTGCTATATTGTCCACAAGACTCTTCGATAGTGATTGTGCACCTGCACAGTCGCAACGGATGGCTGCTAGCCATCTCTACAAGGACTGCAGTGGGTCTGCACCTATGATAACCCACCAATATCATTATTTCTGCAAGGACTGCAGTGAGTCTGCATCTTTGATGGCCCACCAATACCATTATTTCTACAAGGACTGCAGTGGGTCTGCACCTCAGGTGGCCCACCAATACCATACTCTCTACCAGGACTAGAGTGGGTCTGCTCTGTGATGACCTACCTACGAATATTCTTCAAAACTTCGACTGACTCTGTGGTGGGTTTGCTCTGTTGTGGCCCATTACCTGTCTGCATGTCAAGAGTCAGCACTGTCTTTCCGTTGGAAGGACAACACTACTTCTTCAAGACTGCATGGAAATCCACTACTTCTGTGTGCAATTTCTTTTACTAATGAGACTTTGTGAAAAAAACTGTAATTACTATTATGATGAATGATCAGGACTGTATTTATGGACCGTGAGAAAATTTTAGGTTTTGACCGACATTGTATCAATAAGTGTGTGCATTTGATTTCTTTGTTATTGTAATTGTGAAAAAATTTTAACAAATATGTATTGGCCAGTGCCCAAAACAATTTGTAAAATTTTTTGTGGGGAGCATGGGGGCTATGTAAGTAGGCTGTATAGGTTTTTTTTATTGGCAACGCCACGTAGCGCTCTGTATGAAAATCACTGGCTGTGCTGTGTGCAGCCTGTGGCTGGTTTACATTGTTGTTGGCTATTGTAGTGTTGGGCAGTTCGATGTTAACAGCGCGTGGCGTTGCGCAGTTGGAGGTGAGCCACCAGCAGTGGTGGATGTGGGGAGAGAGACTACGGAATCTTGAGAGCGGACGATCTGGACGTGTGTCCATCAAAGACAGTAAATTTGTAATATTGGAATCATGGACTGATATATATATACTATGACTTTTGAACACTATTAAGGTAAATACATTTTTTGTTCTCTATCAAAATCTTTCATTTGGTAACTATGCCTATCAGTAGTTAGTGCCTTCAGTAGTTTGAATCTTTTATTTAGCTGGCAGTAGTGGCGCTCGCTGTATTGCAGTAGTTCGAGTAACGAAGATTTTTGTGAGGTAAGTGATTTGTGAAACGTATAGGTTAATATTTTGACTAAAGTTCAGTCTTGATCACATCATGTATGTTTTAATAAATCAGGAGATAGAGAAGATTCAAAGAAGAGCGGCGCGTTTCGTCACAGGGTTATTTGGTAAGCGTGATAGCGTTACGGAGATGTTTAGCAAACTCAAGTGGCAGACTCTGCAAGAGAGGCGCTCTGCATCGCGGTGTAGCTTGCTCGCCAGGTTTCGAGAGGGTGCGTTTCTGGATGAGGTATCGAATATATTGCTTCCCCCTACTTATACCTCCCGAGGAGATCACGAATGTAAAATTAGAGAGATTCGAGCGCGCACGGAGGCTTTCAGACAGTCGTTCATCCCGCGAACCATACGCGCCTGAAACAGAAAAGAGAGTTAATGACAGTGGCACGTAAAGTGCCCTTCGCCACACGCCGTTGGGTGGCTTGCGGAGTATAAATGTAGATGTAGATGTATATGATACTGTAATGCTTCCTTTCACGACATGGCAATATGTGATTATCACGCATCACGCACTCAAGTCCATATTTTAGTCATTACTTCTTCAAAAAGAAAAAATGATTAGCCAGTTCGTTAAGTTAAATGATTTCGGAGCTGTCGTCTCTCAGTACTGAAAGCTCTCTTCGTGGTCACTTATTTTACTTTTTGTCATCAGGAGCTCGGTTCCTTATTGACCGAGTTTCGCTAAATAATTAAACGCTCATAGCTGTTCCTCATCGCCCATTTATTTGCATCTTATACACATAATACAGTTTCTTACTGCTCAATTTCTAATTTCGCCCAAAAAAGTTACATTGTAACGAAATCTTTTGAAGTTTCTGTTAATGAAAATAATTTATACAATATCTGCATTCATATTTTTCGAAGTAATTGGTGTGTTATTCACGACATACACTTACAAGGACTGCCGCTAATAGGCTGATGTTGGTTATTAAAATCGAACTCCATAATTTAACAACCGGGAAACTTGGTAAAAACTGATCAGGCATGTGATGATGTAGTTTAAAACAGTTCTGTCATGAATAATTGGAGATTTTTTCCGTGAGTCTCTGAATTCTGAGATATTTGCACACACTTACACACGCTCCCGTCTGGAGAACATCTTCCACATTTTTACGACGGTGACAGTAAGTGTTCTCCTTACAGATGAAGTAACTGCTTGTAATAACAACAAAGTTGATAACAAATGTAGAAAAATAAAGTGGATTAAGTAGTTATTGCTATATTGCCGTCCTGAAATTCTTCAAGTTGCACCAGCGTGGTAGCTCTTTTGAAAGAATAGTCCACGAAGAAATCTAGTCCTAAACGCAGGCCGTTATACAGTGAAATTTCGTCTGGCAATATTCTACAGAGTGCACAACACGAAATGTTCCTTCCACATACCTCCCACGTGATTGGTTTCGCTGAAGTGTTGAATTTTTTCATGTAGTCAAGTAAATGTTACATCTAACCATACAAGTAATATGCTGTTTTCATGTGAGACATAAAATATCAGCAAGCAACCAATCGTACATGGCAAATGCTCCGACTCATTGCTGAACATTTGTTCATATTTTCTGTAGTCTCACAAGTTCCAGCCATGTGTATCTGAATTATCACTATTTTTTCCCTTCCCCTTTGTTTTGAGAAGAAACTCTTATCTGATCATATTCAAGCATGTGCTGCCGGTTCTACTTCAAGTGAGGTAAAGCAAAAATGAAAGTACGTGCTGTTCATGCCCAAATGTCTTAAGCCTCACTTAGTGATAAAACCGTCCACGACATTCGTCTGCTTAGTACAGCAGAGTAAAAAACCAGGGCATTATATCGGCAAACCAAGTACTTCCTCACTCCTTGCACGTAAGGCGCACGCCTTCAAATCTGGAATTCTTTTTTTAAAAAACTGTAACGTAAACATCTTGCAATCGGAAGCCGAGCCCCGTCAGTTCTACAGTATCGACCAAAATATTCTACTTCCTGTTTTTCTTTAATTACATAGAAAGCCTTTTATTACTTTATGCCTTGCACTCTGTATTAATAACTGGCAAATTTCGGACAGTAACTAAAATTTTTTAATTGTTTCAAAATTTCTATAAAGGTGTAAGTGCAAGCCTACTACAACACATTCTAATGAAAATTTTAAAAATCATCTGATTTATATTGTTTTATGTCTTTTATATTTAAAGATTTGTCAGGTTCTGCTACCCCAAATACACCGCGCGAGCGTCTAGTGCAGCGATATGTCCAAGTGAGGCCTTGTACATCTACGTCTACATCTGTGTACATACTTCTGAAGCCACCGTACTGTGCATGGCGGAAGGTACCCTGTACTAGTCATTTCCTTTCCTGTTCCACTCGGAAACAGAGCGAGGGAAAAACGATTGTCTATATGCCTCCGTTCAAGCCCTAATTTCTCTTATCCTGTCTTCGTGGCACTTACGCGAAATGCTCGTTGGCGGGAGTATAAATGTTGTGCAGTCAGCTTCAAATGCCGGTTGTCTAAATTTCTAAATAATGTTCCTCGAAATAAACGTTGCCTTCCAACCAGGGATTCCCATTTGCGTTCCTGAAGCATCTTCGTAATGCTCCCTTCTTGTTCGAATCTACCGGTAACAAATCTAACAACCAGACTCTGAATTGCTACGAAGTCTTCCTTTAATCCGACCTATTGAGGATCTCAACACTCGAGCAATACTCAAGAATATCTCGCACTACCGTCCTATATACAATCTCCTTTACAGACTAACCACACTTTCATAAAATTCTCCCACTAAATCGAAGTCGACCATTCGTCTTCCCTTCTACAATTCTCACATGCTCGTCCCGTTTCATGTCGCTTTGCAACGTTGCGCCTAGATGTTTAATCGACGTGACTGTATCAAGTGTTCGAACATTACGGGCAGGTTTTCCCGACTCATCCGCATTAACTCACATTTTTCTACATTCACAGCTAGCTGTCATTCAACACACCAAGTAGGAATTTCGTCTAAGTCATCTTGTAACCTCCTACAGTCAGTCAACGACAACATCATTCCCTTAATCCACATCAGCAAACAGCCCCGGATTGCTGCTCATCCTGTTCGCCAAATCATTTATTAATATAGAAAATAATAGCGATCCTATCACACTTCCCAGGGGCGCTCCCACCGTTACCCTCTTCTCTGAAGGACACACGCCGTCGAGGACAATATACTGATTTCTGTTACTTTTGAAGTCTTCGGGCCACTCAAATACCTGGGAACCTATTCCGTATGCTTGTATCTTCGTTAACAACCGGCAGTGGGGTACAGTGTCGGATGGTCTTCGGTAATCTAGAAATATGGAATCTGTCTGTTGTCCTTATCCATAGTTCGCAGGATATCATGTGACAAAAGGACAAGCGGAATTTTGCACCAGCGAAGCTTTTTAAAATTGCGCTTATTCGTGAACAGAAGCTTTTCCGTCTCAAGGAAATTTATTATATTCGAATATGTTCAACAATTCCACAGTAAATCGATGTTAAGGATACTGGTCTGTAATTTTTCGGTTCGGTTCTTTTACCCTTCCTATATAGAAGAGTCGGCTGCGCCTTTTTTAAATCGCTTGAGATTTTGCGCTGGGCGAGAGATACACGATGAAAGCAAGCTAAGTGGGGGGGTCAAGGCCGTAGAGTACTCTTTGTAAAATCGAAAAGGGATTTCCATCCGGACCTGGCGATTTATTTGTTTTCAACATTTTCAATTGTTTTCTACGTCAGGGACTACTACTACTATGTCGTCCACACGGGTGTCTTTTCGACGGTCAAACGACGGTATGTTTGTACAATCCTACTACAACGTGAAATTTAAAACTTCGACTTCCCTTTTGCTATCTTCTACTGCCACATCAGACTTATCAACGGATGACTGTATAGAATCCTTAGACCCGCTTGCCATTTTTACATAGGATCAGAATTTTCCCTGGTATTCGGCAAGATCTTTGGTGAGGTATGACGATGATAGTTGTCGTGTCCATCACGCATCGATATTTATACAGACACACGAATCTCAACTAACTTTAGCCTGTTGTCATTTGCGCCTTACTTGGTTTGCTTACATAATTTGCAGATCCTTTAGCTTTCTACAACAACGCATGTCGTGAACAGTTTTTTAGCTGTTTACCATTTACAGCATAGGTGTCTGAACTGTATGTATTGTCACGTAGAATCTGCTATCAAGTACTAGTTACGAGAACAGAATCGTCAAAAAGAAGTACCATTTCACATTGCAAGCACGTTCGTCGAGAACACACCAGAACACTCGTAGCTGAGCTGGCTGGCTCAGGAGAGTGTGCTGCTTCTTTTACGTCCATGAATGTTCGACTAAATTACATTATTTCATAAATAAAAAAATCCCAGCACCTTCCAGGCGTTGCAAATCTCAAACGATAAATACTTGCAGGAGGTTGGACTCGAATCGATGACGCATACGTCATCAGCCAGTGACCAGAATCGCAACGGCACGGTGGACAATGTGAAGGTGGCAATATTTTGACTTGTGAGTAGAACTAATTCTTGGTGTTCTTAATGAATTCTGTTTTAGTAGACATTAGGACGGGGCCCAAGGCATAATTCTCTGCCTAACGTGTCATTTGGTCGTGACGTCATCAGACTAGTCCCTAACGTCGCGGAGTAGCGCCAACGTAGATCACCTGATGGTGAGTATCTGGACACCTGTTAGTGGACATCAGTGTGGTGTGTGCCCACCCTTCGCCGTCATGGAAGCTTGACCTCTGCTGGGGAATGACTGTACAGGGAAGGCGGCCTGTTGAGCAGCTTACATAGTGAGGTCTGGGGTCCTGAGCGAAATGGACGGTCTAACTCATTCCAGTGGTGTTACGTTGAGTTCAGGTGCGGAGTCGGGGCAGGGCAGACCATTTCATGAGTGTTATTGTCCACAAACCATTACGTCACAGAAATTTGTTCAAGAAAGTTGCGTTCTCACGCTGATACAAAGAAAAACTTAGTTTTCTAACATTCTTCTAATATACACAGTATACAATGCTGTAAATTGTGTTCATATCGTTCCACATTTAGCGCTTTCTTAAGCGAGAAAAATAGACCATACCCCAAACACGAAAAACACCCCCTTACCTTACCACCATCTCTCCTGTAATTCACTGTTGGCTGTAGTCATGATGGCAGGTAATGTTCTCCAGGCATTCACGAAACCCAAACCCTTCCATTGGATTGCACAGGGTATAGAGTGGTCTTTAGCTCCAAATCACTCGCTTCCAGTCATCCAACGTCCAGAGACGTCGCTGTTTAAACCACATCAAGTGTCACTTACCATTGACTACAGAAATATTTGACTCATGAGGAGCTGCTCGATCATTGCTCCCCATTCTTTTTAAAATCCTACAAACACTCATTGTCTTACCTAGACTGCTAGTAATACTTCGGATCTTACGAATGATTCCTCCCATTGATCTAATGCGACTTTTTACAACCACCATTCGCAATGCAGGACGATGTGTGTCTGTCAGCAAACGAGAGTAGAGATGCTACGAGGGTACTGAGACAAACTGTTTGTGCAGGTTGCATACATTTGGGGCAAGCATACATTCAGAGGCAAACATGACTGACTTATGACCCCCCCCTCCCCATCGTCCTCCCTCAACCTATTGTTATGTTAATTGATTTGTGACCCCTGGGGGTTGATTTATGACCCCCTGTGGCTAATCCATCCTTCTGAGAAACCATCACCCCTCTCCTCCCCTTCGTCTCCCCACCCTTTTGGGAAAGTCCCTCACTGATACAAGCACACCTTTGTTATTAAATCAGTTGACTAATTAATTAAATCGATAAATTAATTAACCACTCCCCCTCTGGTTAATACCCCAGATACCCTCCTCTCTGCCTTCCGACAACTGGAAGTTGAACGGAAAAAGACTCACTCTGATCAGGAAACGGATCTCATGAGAGGAAATTCAAATCAATGTCAACTACATAAAAAAGGATATTATAAAATTTAATTCTCAGGGTTTGACTCTCTCTTTTGGTAGGCAGGAAAAGCTTATCATTCTTTGCTGTTTTGGAAGATGCAGGTCTTGTAAAATACATCAAATACAGGTAATAATGGAGATCACCCTTTTTGTCCAATCGTGTGAGGAATACTCTCACAAAATCGACATCAACATAACTTCCTCACATCTTCGCACCAACCACAGAGGAGACATTCTGGCTGCTTCGTGTATTTCCACATGCACACGTTGGGAGAGGGGCCTGCTCACAGAGCCGGTTCATGTCACCCAGACTGGAAGACACACTAATCCCCAAACAAAGTGTCAGGTTATGGCAACCCTTTGTGCGACTGTGCCAACAGGTGAGAGTTGGTAGGAAGCACTAGCTATCCACTGCGATAAATATCAGACATGATGTCCTGCTCTGATTACAGTGGTACAGATTAGCGGTGGAAATAACATATCACAAAAATAGCATCGCTAATAAAGGCCTAAACATTCCACACATATCACGAAAAAACCACACCCTAACGAGTATACTGTAAACGGACTCTATAAAACATGTAAGTGCTTACATTTCTGAGCAAATGCATGGTGCTAGAAAAATATCTCCCTTGCTGAACTTCGCTGAGACTGTCGCAAAAACGCATCTGCTTCCCACAGAGTCCGGAAGCCTTGTGCCGAGGCCCACGAACAAATGGTGAGCGATCTGAGCGCCCCCAAGTGACATTGGTGGGAACTACTGACTGATTATCACGTCACAGAGTGAATTGGTCCATCCCCACGTGTATAGAAAATTAAAGGAAATCAACAAGAACATTCGCCACAATCAGGGGTCTTGCATGCAGAGATGTTTGAGAACAGAAGCACACTCCACCACATATTGCTCGTAATGCATGTGGGCACAAAGGCAGCCAAACACGTAATGAGCAGTGTATCACTATTCACCTACCAAAGGAGCACCTTGAGAGTCGCTACATGGACAGTCCAGCGACCTCCAGTCTCTCAAGTGACTACTTTTTGTTTGTGTGTGAACCGACATATGTGCACACACACAGATCAAGCCGTCCTCCCCAGCCATCCTCATTTCCATCCAACTCCATTGCCCCCCCCCCCTCACCAGTCATGCAGACCTGGCGCTAGTAGTTGGTGTATCCCTTTGTTCTCACACTGACACTGCTATGGTAATCTGTAGCAGGAGGAACAAAGACATTCAAGAAGAAGCAGGTAGCATCTGTCGTGTGCCACACTAACCCCTCCTTTGTCCTGAACAAAGTAGTGGGTACCTGAGAAACCCCTCCAGCTCTTCCGAAAATGCAAGGCTGTGGATGTCTTGGAAATATTCCTCATTCTATCAGACTGGTTGCCTAATTAATTAAATCAATCCCCTTTGTGTGTGGACATTTTTTCCTTGCACTGTATTGGTGGATACTAGGACTTGTTAATTTGGTAAGATTCGATCCTGCAACCACTGGTTTCCAAAATCCTCGGAATTCTTTTCCCTTGCCTCGTATTGGCACAGTTAGGTCATTTGGCAGAAAGTCCATTACATCGGAGGTTGCTGTAAGTTTCAAATTTCAGCTCAATTGCATGCTGAGTCCTTTAACAATCTGAGGAGAGAATGGTCTGGTGTGTGTGTGTGCGCTCGCAATACCACTATCAGAAACAATAAACTGATCAATCGGGAATCTGATGTTGCAATTGGGTTTTAAAGCCCTATATAACCCGTAAGTTGATTCTGCCAGCTACACCAGTATGAAGAATGAGGAGGAGGAAGAGAAAGAGAAGGAGGAGGATGGGTCTACCACTTGACTGGCTAGTAACAACAACGAATACCACTGCTACACATTTCAACCATGTCCCATCCCTTAGTAGTAGTAGTAGTAGTAGTAGTAGTAGTGGTGGTGGTAGCTGTTGTTGTTGTCTTTGTTGTTTTCATCACGGTTAGATGTCAGAGACCACTGAAACACTCCTACATTCTGCACTCTCATGTCCTGATGTCCACACGCAACACCCCAGGCCAGAGGTCGTATGTCGCTAGTTGTTTCGTTCCAGTCACAAACACACACTCGTGAATGCGGAGCGCCCGCTGGGTAGCCGCGCCCGATCCATCCAGGAGAGAACTGCACCCACGCTGGCCATGCCAGCAGCTGCATGCCCATCCCCGGCATCCACACACCCGCTATACCAAACGCCCAGAGGCTGGAGAGCCTGTCACCAGGCAGTCAACCGATCAATTTACGCGGGGGGAATAATCGTCCAGCGCAAACATCTGTCATATTGAAGCTTCTCTCGCAACACACACATCCACTTTTGTCGCCGCTCTACCAGCATACTGGTTACTTTACTCTTGAACTATCCAGAGGGCGCCGTGAGGGCTGGCGCCAGAACTCGCCCCATGGCTGCAGGAAAGAGGAGGCCAGCGGGAATTTTTCTTTGTATCCCACACTCGCGACAGCCGTGAGCCAAAAGTGTCGATTCGTTCCGGTCACCAGCTACCACCATCACGCAGCCGGACGGTCGCAGAGTCCTCCTAGTAAACCAGAGGAGTATTTATCATTGTAATTACAATTAAATATTACGATTGCAGCCCCAATGGAGACATTCGACAGTGAGCAAAGTATTGGAAATACCTCGTCCTGATGGTTGTGGCTCTGGAAATGTCAATTGCTCCCATAAATCTATATCCTTCTTATGACTTGACATAACGTTCCAAATAAAATACTTCATCCCCCTTACAGTTATCGATGCGCTAAAATATCAATTTTGCACGTCAAATCCACACCTCCTTTATGACCGGACATAGTCATTTTCTTTGCACATGTCGGAACACTGTCCACAGTAGCATTACACCCCAACACATACTTTATAAGCCTGATGATCACAGTGAATCTATCACACATCCCCTACTAAGTATAAGATTTCGCCAATAACTGAAAGCTGGTCGCACCAAACATTATTGAACGAAAATTCGGCGATGGACAGAGATGCCTCATTTGTTTTTCTTGAGAGTGGTACCAGTGTGTCTTACAAGGGAACCTCCCCATCGCACTCCCCTCAGATTTAGTTATAAGTTGGCACAGTGGATAGGCCTTGAAAAACTGAACACAGATCACTCGAGGAAACGGGAAGAAGTTGTGTGGAACTATGGAAAAAATAAGCAAAATATACAAACTGAGTAGTCCATGTGAAAGATACGCAACATCAAGGAGAATATGAGCTCAGGAGTGCCGTGGTCCCATGGTTAGCGTGAGTAGCTGCAACCTAGAGGTCCTTGGTTCAAGTCTTCCATCCAGTGAGGAGTTTAATTTTTTATTTTCAGACAATTATTATGCGAAGCTGCACAGGTACACAGAGCAGTATTGTTTACGTGATCGTGTGTCAATTATCAACGTTCAGGCATTCACACATAATCAACTTCGCTCTCCAAAATTCCAGGACATGTTCAGATTTGCTTGGACATATGCAGGATTTGACGGTTTACACACGGAAAAATTTGAAAACGTTAAAAACATATGTTTTGACAGAGCACAGGGAAAACAGTGCGTCTGTGAAACTGTTGCGTTCATTTGTTGCAGTGTATGTGACAAACTCTTATGTTTTCATCACTTTTTTTGGGAGTGATTATCATATCCACAAGAAAACCTAAATAGGCAAGGTAGAAGAATCTTTTTACCCATTCGCCAAGTGTGCAAGTTGGATGGGTCGACAACATATTCGTGTCATGTGACGCGCATGCCGTCACCAGTGTCGTATAGAATATATCAGACGTGTTTTCCTGTGGAGGAATCGGTTGACCTATAACCTTGCGATCAAATGTTTTCGGTTCCCATTGGAAAGGCACGTCCTTTCGTCTACTAATCGCACGGTATTGCGGTGCGGTCGCAAAACACAAACACTAAACTTATTACAGTGAACAGAGACGTCAATAAACGAACGGACAGATCATAACTTTGCGAAAATAAAGAGAGTAAAAATTTCACTCGAGGGAAGACTTGAACCTAGGACTTCTTGTTCCGCAGCCGCTCACGCTAACCACGGGACCACGGCGCTCCTGAACTCACATTATCCTTGATGTTGCCTATCATGCGCATTTTGCTTATTTTTTTTCGTAGTTCTACACAACTTCTTCCTGTTTTCTCGACTGATCTGTGTTCAGTTTTTCAAGGCCTATCCACTTTGCCAACTTATAACTAAACCTGAGGGGGGTGCGATGGGGAGGTTTCCTTGTTAGGAAGAGAGATGTAATCGTCTTATAAGCGACTAGCAGTTAAAAACATGTACGCAACGGCTATGTTACTGTCACCCTGAATAATAAGTAGTCTTGGTTCTACAGGCACACACAAGTATGACTAAGGATATCCACGTTAAACACTGTACATGCTTTATAAATTGAGGTATGGTATTGCTCCCGAATGAAGTGGTCTTCCACACAAATACCGCGACTTCGAATAGAGGCAGTGACCGCTGAGGTGTGTATTATCAGAGCACAAGTGCGGGTGCACATCGCCAATGGTCTAAGCTCGTAATAAAATCACCCTTCTCACCAAATTTAGAAAGTGATTTGATTAAGGAAAGTGGTGGGAAGCCGATATCTGCAGCTCCCTCATGCCGCTCCTAGATATTACTCACAATAATAAACAGTATTTGTAACATATTCTACGAGGATAATCCCAAAAGTAAGCTCTCCTATTTTTTATAAGTACAGAACTGTGTGTGGCACTTGGTCACACTGTTACGGAGAGTACTTCACGCGCTGTGTGTAAACTTGCGCAAGCCGCGCTGAGGCGCTCAGTCTTGGTTGGGCAGCCGTTGAGAATGGAGCTCCCGTTGGATTTTACCGCCAAGTGCGAATTGCTCGCAGTTATTCGGTTTTTGAACGCAAAGGGCACTGCGCCGATTGAAATCCATCGCCAATTGACGGAAATGTATGGTGAGTCGTGCATGGATATCAAAAACGTTCGAAAGTGGTGTAGAGAGTTTGCAGCTGGTTGGACCGAAATTCACGACGAACAAAGGAGCGGTAGACCGGCAATTTCTGAGGAGACAGTGTTGAAGGTTGAGCAAAACATGCGTGAAGATCGGCGGATCACCCTGGATGATCTCTCCACGTTGGTTCCTGAGGCTTCCCGAAGCACTGCTCACAGAATCCTGATCTGGTACGGATCCCACACTGATGAGCAATACTCAAGTATAGGTCGAACGAGTGTTTTGTAACCCACCTCCTTTGTTGATGGACTACATTTACTAAGGACTCTCCCAATGAATCTCAACCTGGTACCTACCTTACCAACAATTAATTTTATATGATCATTCCACTTCAAATCGTTCCGCACGCATACTCCCAGATATTTTACAGAAGTAACTGCTACCAGTGTTTGTTCCGCTATCATATAATCATACAATAAAGGATCCTTCTTTCTATGTATTCGCAATACATTACATTTGTCTATGGTAAGAGTCAGTTGCCATTCCCTGCACCAAGTGCCTACCCGCTGCAGATCTTCCTGCATTTCGCTACAATTTTCTAATGCTGCAACTTCTCTGTATACTACAGCATCATCCGCGAAAAGCAGCATGGAACTTCCGACACTATGTACTAGGTCATTTATACGTATATATTGTGAAAAGCAATGGTCCCATAACACTCCCCTGTGGGACGCCACAGGTTACTTTAACGTCTGTAGACGTCTCTCCATTGATAACAACATGCTGTGTTCTGTTTGCTAAAAACTCTTCATTCTAGCCACACAGCTGGTCTGATATTCCGTAGGCTCTTACTTTGTTTATCAGGCGACAGTGCGGAACTGTATCGAACGCCTTCCGGAAGTCAAGAAAAATAGCATCTATCTGGGAGCCTGTATCTAATATTTTCTGGGTCTCATGAACAAATAAAGCGAGTTGGGTCTCACACGATCGCTGTTTCCGGAATCCATGTTGATTCTTACAGAGTAGATTCTGGGTTTCCAGAAACGACATGATACTCGAGCAAAAAACATGTTCTAAAATTCTACAACAGATCGACGTCAGAGATAGAGGTCTATAGTTTTACGCATCTGCTCGACGACCCTTCTTGAAGACTGGAACTACCTGTGCTCTTTTCCAATCATTTGGAACCTTCCGTTCCTCTAGAGACTTGCGGTACACGGCTGTTAGAAGGGGAGCAAGTTCTTTCGCGTACTCTGTGTAGAAACGAATTGGTATCCCGTCAGGTCCAATGGACTTTCCTCTGTTGAGTGATTCCAGTTGCTTTTCTATTCCTTGGACACTTATTTCGATGTCAGCCATTTTTTCGTTTGTGCGAGGATTTAGAGAAGGAACTGCAGTGCAGTCTTCCTCTGTGGAACAGCTTTGGAAAAAGGGGTTTAGTATTTCAGCTTTACGCGTGTCATCCTCTGTTTCAATGCCATCATCATCCCGGAGTGTCTGGATATGCTGTTTCGAGCCACTTACTGATTTAACGTAAGACCAGAACTTCCTACGATTTTCTGTCAAGTCGGTACATAGAATTTTACTTTCGAATTCACTGAACGCTTTACGCATAGCCCTCCTTACGCTAACTTTGACATCGATTAGCTTCTGTTTGTCTGAGAGGTTTTGGCTGCGTTTAAACTTGGAGTGAAGCTCTCTTTGCTTTCGCAGTAGTTTCCTAACTTTGTTGTTGAACCACGGTGGGTTTTTCCCGTCCCTCACAGTTTTACTCGGCACGTACCTGTCTAAAACGCATTTTACGATTGCCTTGAGCTTTTTCCATAAACACTCAAATTTTCGTTTTGATCTGTTAGGTAGTCTGAAATCTGACTTCTATTTCTCTTGCTAAACAGATAAACCTTCCTCCCTTTTTTTATATTCCTATTAACTTCCATATTCAGGGATGCTGCAACGGCCTTATGATCACTGATTCCCTGTTCTGCACTTACAGAGTCGAAAAGTTCGGGTCTGTTTGTTATCAGTAGGTCCAAGATGTTATCTCCACGAGTCGGTTCTCTGTTTAATCATGATGAAGGCTATAAAAGAACGAACATTTCATAGCGGAACGTGTTGCAAGGGTTTGCTCCTTGGATTCGGCAACCCTCTGAACACCTCTGCTGCGCAGGAGCGTCCAATACGGCGCAGGCTTCCCACACTGTGGACCGCCACACACTCCGTCGTCCCTTACATCATCCGAGCGAGGAGGCGCAGTGGCTAGCACACTGGACTCGCATTCGGGAGGACGACGGTTCAATCCCGCGTCCGGCCATCCTGATGTAGCTTTTCTGTGATTTCCCTAAATCGCTTCAGGCAAATGCCGGGATGGTTCCTATGACGGGGCACGGCCGAATTCCTACTCCATCCTTCCCTAATCCAGTGAGACCGATGACCCCACTGTTTGGTCTCTTCCCCCAAATCAACCCAACCCAACATAACACACACCTTACATCACTGAAAATTGGACTCGCCTCACTGCTTATTATAATCGACATATTTTACTGCAGTAATTTACTTTTAACGAACTGGCTCCAAGTAACATATGTCATCAGCACGTGGTTGTCGAAAAGTCAGGGGCCGCTGTACACGACGACGGTCTCACAGCTTCGTAAAGTGTAATGCACTATAAACACACGTCCATACTGCAAGTGTTACAAATCCCTCTCATGTCACGATTTAACTGAGGAAATAATCGGTGTTTACAGCACTAGTATCAACGTCTTTGATTTACTGCTCTCGAATCCTGGGAGAAAATCCAGAGAGATTACAGTCGTATGTAAAGTATACTAGCGGTAAGACACAATGAATGCCTTCTCTGCGCGATATCAATGGAAATACTATCGACGACATTGCTGCTAAAGCGGAGTTACTAATCACAGCCATACGAGAGTCCTTGACCAAAGAAAATATTCCAGAAATCGAATCAATAACATCTGTCAACATGAGTAATTTAGAAGTAGATATCCTCGGCGAAGTGAAGCAACTTAAATCACTTGATAAAAGCAAGTCTTCGGGTCCAGACTGTATACCAATTAGGTTCTTTTCAGACTATGCTGATGCAATGGCTCCACACTTAACAATCATATACAACTGCTCGCTCGACGAAATATCCGTACCCAAAGAGTGGAAAGTTGCACAGGTCACACCAATATTCAAGAAAGGCAATAGGAGTAATCCACTAAATTGCAGGCCCATATCATTAACACCGATATGCAGCAAGATTGTCGTACATATTCCGTATTGCGTTCGAACGTTACGAATTACCTCGAAGAGAACGTCTATTGACACACAATCAACATGGATTTAAAGAACATCGTTCTTGTGAAGCACAACCAGCTCTTTACCCGCCTGAAGTGCTGAGTGCTATTGACAAGGGGTACAAAATTGATTCCGAATTTCAAGATCTCCAAAAGGCTTTTGACACCGTACCTCACAAGCGGCTTGAAATAAAATTGTGTGTTTATGGAGTATCGTCTCAGTAATGCAACTGAATTCGTGATCTCCTGTCAGAGAGGTCAGCGTTCATAGTAATTGACGGAAAGTCGTTGGGTAAAAGAGAAGTGATTTCTGGAGTTCCCAAGGTAGTGTTGTTCCTTATCTATATAAAAGATTTATCAGACAATCTGAACAGCCGTCTTAGGTTGTTTGCAGATGATACTGTCGTTTATCGTCTAGTGAAGTCATCAAAAGATCAAAACAAATTGCGAAACGATTTAGAATAGATATGTGTATGGCGCGAAAATTGGCATTTGATTCTCAATAATGAAAAGTGTGAGGCCATCCACATAATGCTAAAAGAATTCCTTTAAACTTCGTTAACACGATAAATCAATCAAATCTAAAGGTCGTAAATTCAGCTAAATACGTAGGAATTACAATTAGGAACAACTTAAATACGAAAGAACACGTAGAAAATGTTGCTGGGAAGGCGAACCAATGACTACGATTTATTGGCAGGATACTCAGAAGATGCAACAGATCTACTAAAGCGACTGCCTAGACTAGGCTTGTCCGTCCTCTTTTGGAGTACTGTTGCGCGGTGTGGGGTCCTTACCAGACAGGATTAACGGAGTGCATCGAGAAAGTTCAAAGAAAAGTGGCACGTTTTTTAATGTCGACAAATAGAGGTGAAAGTGTCACTGGCATGATACAGGATTTGGGGTGGACATCATTGAAACAAAGGCGTTTTCCGTTGTGGCGGAATCTTCTCACGAAATTTCAATCACCAACTTTCTCCTCCGAATGCGAGAATATTTTGTTGACGCTGACCTACATAGGGAGAAAGTATCATCGTAATAAAATAGGGGAACCAGAGCTCGCACGGAAAGATATAGGTGTTCCTTTTTTTCCGCGCGCTGTTCGAGAGTGGAGTAACAGACAATTATTGTGAAGGTGGTTCGATGAACCTTCTGCCATGCAGTTAAGTGTGGATTGCAGAGTAGACTTGTAGATGCAGATGTTGAGACAATTTACTTTGTTTCAATGTATTAAATGAAAGAGTACAAGCCCTTGCCCCGCCTCCCCCCCTCCCTCTCCTCGTACACAGTGTTGTGGTACACTTTCTTTCAATCTCAGTCACTTGTAAAAACTCAGTACTGTTCTCTCAACTTTATCGGCTTCAGGTTGCGTTGTCCCGGGGAACAGGATCTGAATTCAGTACTCGGTGATATTCAAAACATTATGACGGCTGCCCACCGAGAGATCGTATGCCGCCTGCTGGAGTCGCGGGCACGTGATGCAGTAAGGGAAGTATATAGGTGGAAGAGAGACCATTGGGAAATCATTCTAAGGACGATACAGGACGCTAATGGGAAAAATCACTTACTTAAGCGAGCTTCGCAAAGGGCTGGTTGTTATCGACCGCAACCTGGGAAAGTGAATTTCGGAAACGGCGAAGTTAGACGGTGGAACATATCTGGGACGCTATAGGGTGCCAGCTCTGCCTAACGGGCCATTATTTACGGGATTTACTTGACCTGTGCGTGTACATCTCGTGTCACATGCCTGCAGAAACCTGTCAAGGACACAGCTAAAGGGTCCCTTTTTCAAAGCCCCGTAATTCCCACACATTTCGAGGCATAAGTATGAAATTATTCTCAAAGGCGCATGCAACATTCCTCTGTAATGGTGGAAAATCGTAGCACCCTGAGACGTCGCCTTGGGCTCGGCGACACCTCAAACAGCAACGTGTCGATTCATGCGAAAACAAGGCCAGAGCTCAGAAGTTAATGTCAGTGTAAGGTGCGTTAATGATGTCACATGGGCACCAAATTTCACCACAATTCTGCCTAACGCCACCTTGGAGCTGTCACACCCGTTGTTATGCACATTGTACCCCTTCTGATATGGAGGTCATAACCGCGACGCCCAGCCTTGACAGCACGTGGTCTTCTTACGAGTGGCTGAGGAAAACATTTCAGACACATTTCTGCTCGTAATGGACGTGAAAAATCCTGAAAGAGGTGGCAAAAAAGGCGTCAATGAAGCCACCCTTTCCTTGAGGCATCGATTGCCTCACATTTAGCGGTCGAAAACGAAAGTTCGTAGTGCGATGAGCAACAGCACGGCTTTCTTGACTACCCTTGACACTGCTGACACCTACCAGACGATTCAATCTTCCTTTAGCGATATCGTGGACCAGCAATACCAATGAATGTGATCACACCTGTTTGGAGTGCAGTGCGACTGCAGTTTTTGCTCAGGTGTCCAGGGTGGAACTACTAGGGACCATTCAAAAAGTCAAAGAAATTTGAACATAATCAGAAGCACAAAAGAATTTTTATGGTTTTTCAGGCCTCCTGTGGTGTCATTTTGACGTGGTGGCACAGTGACACATGCTTGAATGAAACTGCAAAGGGGCCCTGTAAGACCATCCTGTTCGGCAACGCCCTCATCACCACCGGCCCTCCCACCGAGCGAGGTGGCGCAGTGGTAAGACACTGGACTCGCATTCGGGAGGACGACGGTTCACTCCCGCGTCCGGCCATCCTGATTTAGGTTTTCCGTGATTTCCCTAAATCACTCCAGGCAAATGCCGGGATGGTTCCTCTGAAAGGGCACGGCCGACTTCCTTCCCCCTCCTTCCCTAATCCGATGAGACCGATGACCACGCTGTCTGGTCTCCTTCCCCAAAACCAACCAACCAACCAACCACCGGCCCTCCTTCGGTGAGCGCTTTAAAAAACTACCTGTAGGGAGACAATCAATGATGGAGTCCTAGGCGCCTGCAGGCAGGCAACCCCCTAACTCCCTCCGATTCCGCCAGCCCGCTAGCATGCGCCTAGGACTCTGTCTCGGATTGTGTCTGCACAGGTACAGTTTTCAAGTGCTAAACAAGGGTGGGCGGGTGCACCAAGGGAGTTGTATAACTTGTGCTGGCGTAAGCTAAGGCCAGCACACCGATCGGCAAAGATGTAGCGCGAAGGTCGATAGCAGGTACTGGATCAAGCGCGCCTATCACGAGAGGCCAGACACACACCGACAGGAAGTATTTAGGCCGCTGCCGCTGACTGGAGGGCCTCATTGACTCACTCAGGCTACGACAGTACATAGCGACCAGATTAGTGACCGTAGCGAAACTAGCAGTGAGACTAAAGTTTGTAATAGCAAGATTACCGATATTTTCTGCAAGAGGACCATTACTGAAGAGCTTGTACCACAAAGTATGGACTCTATTCAAGTTAAGTATCCTGTTCGTGTAAATAAAAAACCGTATTCATCCACATGTGCGTTTGTGTTGTAGAAAGAGGATACCGGCCACCCATAACAACATCCTCTCACTTCGTCTCCTACGGTACAAGACTGCACATAGCTGGCTGCACTTAGAGATCCCATTTGACATTTTATTCACACATGTGTCAATGCTGCGCCCCCCCCCCCCCCCCCCGCCCTACGCCGTGATCACGCCACAGGAGGGATGAAAAAACGTAAGAACCGTTTGCTGCGTCGGATCACGTTCAAATTTTGTCAGATAGCTTTGAGTGGCCCTTCAGTGGTTCCGAAATGGCTTTGGATGGTCCTTTGCGGTTCCACCCTGTAACAGCACAGCAAAAACTGTGGTCGCACTGCGCTCTAAAGGGGTGCGATCACGTTCAGTGCGATGTCCTTAGAGAAGGGTTGAATCGTCCAGCGGGTGTCGGCAGTGTCAAAGGTTGTCAAGAACGTCCTTCTGTTGCTCACTGCACTACAAACTTTCGTTTTCGACCGCGAAAGGTTTAGGAATCAACGCCCAAAGCAAAGGGGTGGTTTTCACGCCCTTTACCCCACCCTCTCAGACTTTTTCGCTTCGATTCTGAGCGGCGCTGTCTCTGAGATATTTCCCTCGGACACCCATAAGAAAAACTGCGTGATATCAAAGCTGGCCATCGCGGTTCTGACCTCCATCGTAGAAGGGTCGAAAGACAGAGTAAAATATGTGGTAAGAGTTTGTGTGTGACGACCTTTAGATCGTGTGACCCATCCATAGTGGCGTTGGGCAGAATTATGATGAAACTTGGTGCCAATGTGACTTCATTAACTGACCTTACAACTCGACGACTTTTCGAATCGGTCGTTTCCGGTCCAAGGTCCCTTACATTAAGTTGATACATTTAACCTTTTCCATAGTCCCTTAAAATTTGTAACAAGAACACGCAATCATCGTATATATTGCATAAAATCAAATTTTGTGTCTGATTAGTAACACAACGAAATTTTTAAAGAGTTTAATTTACAGCTGGTATACAGTGTTCACACGTTTAAAATATGTAAATGAACGAAGTTTGACACTTAAGCATTACTCCATCACTTTCTGGTAGAACAGCTTCACATTTGGTAAACAAGGGAACTAAGTTTTTGTTCTACTAAATTTTGCACCTCTCACTAGCTAACAGCATCACCCACAAGAGGCCCTAGCGCAGTGGTTCCCATCCTTTCTGACGCTATTACCCCAAAATGCAATCCAATATTACTAGTATCCCCCTCCTCCTCTTACCTGCCTCTGCGTAACTAAACTTTAGAATAAAAATGAATTTTTTTGAACACTTATTTTTAAAACGACGAACAGTAAATATTTAATTTTTATAGGCCTTTTATTAAATCAGTTGGTACAGTTTACTTCAAACAACCTCTTTTACAGAATTTGAAGCAATTCTCAGTGCACTGCGGGTGCTACCTACAACTCCTCAGAAAAAAGCTAATTATTCGCATTGAGGGTAGACATTTGTTGCAAAACACGCTTTCTCTGCATCACCCTTGCTTTACTCACACCGTGCAACCCCGTTAAAAAACAAACGAATAAAAATGTATGTACCATACTTAGGCTTCTGCTTGTAAATCTCTTGATTGTTGGACTTCTTACTTCTGAACTGCCACAAGCTGGAAGATTTCAGGCTGCCACTGCTTTGTGTTTGATCAGTGCTACTAATTATAATTATAACATCGTGTACAGCACTATAGTAGACAGACGTTGTTACTGTTGTGTTATGCTGTCAGTTTGTTTGATGAACTGTTGCGAAGTAAAAGTAATGAAGCAATTTCTTGTCTACTGCAGGAACTCCTTGCAACTCGGAGAAGGCATTTTCATAAGCTATTTAAGCGTTTCTCTCACTTTTACTGTCATATGTGCGCAGTACCAAGCATGTGCTCAGTGGGTGAAATATGTGAGGAACATGTTTTTCATACACAAACTGTAATTTACAACACATTGGGCAGCGCGTTAATGCTAGTATTTAAAGAAATTAACTATTGGTAATTTATTCAATCAGTACTATGGTCTTATGAAAGAGTGATAATAACAGTGATATTGTAAAAGTCATTTAGATTCGCGACCAAAACGCAATCGAACCCTGTTTGTTTTTACCCCTCAGAAAATTTCGTTTTACCCCTCGCGGGGCGAATCACCGCCCTAGTGTTTCGGAAACCAAACATTAGAAGCAAAAATATTATCAACACACAGATAATGTTTGGTCATGACTCTAGGTTAGAAATGATGGCTCATCACTCGTGCTATCGTCCGCTCCTGGCAGCTGAGTGGACAACGCGACGGAATGTCATACCTATCGGCCCGGGTTTGATTGCCGGCCGGGTCGGAGATTTTCTCCGCTCAGGGACTGGGTGTTGTGTTGTCCTAATCATCATCATTTCATTCCCATCGACACGCAATTCGCCGAAGTGGCGTCAACTCGTAAAACTTGCACCAGGCGACCGGCGAACGGTCTACCCAACGGGAGGCCCTAGCCACACGGCATTTCCGTTTACTCGTGTTATCCACAATACGTGTTAAGATGCAGTGATAATCCTTGTTTGACACATTGGGCTGTAGTGCGACCCAAGCGCACTTTTCGTTAATTTTAAGTATGTAAGCCTGAGAAAATTAGGTCTATGGCGCCATCTGTTGTGAGTTCCATAGTACTACTACCCCTTATGCCAGTGGCATCACACCGGTAGCGTCAATCCGTCTTCGGCAGCCGTCCACAGTCGACTTGAGTCGCCTACACCCCACTGTCAAGTAAGGTCGAGTACCTAAAATTTAGCTGCATTTTATTTCAAGTTTATTTTGCCATCAGAGTGACAAATAAATTGAGTTTACTGTTTTATCACGATGGATTGGATTTCCTTAATTTCGATACTATGAACACGTTATTTTTCTATTTTCTAATCAGAATCGTATGAATATTATGTTAAAAACAATAAAAACTCAGATTATTTTGATAATAACAGAATTTTCACTTCCTCACGATATTACACCCTTTTATTTACCAGAATAAATATCTTTTTTAGATAGCCCAGTAATATAATTTTTATCTGGTTTGCTACATCTTGAGCACACTCAGTGAAATTTTTAGCCATTTATATGAAAACATAGAAAAGTTATTGTTTTACGAAAGTATAATCTTTTTCAGTTTTTCGATATTTGAATTTTTTAATATAAATTTTTGGTTATATGACCCATATAACTTCAGAAAGTAAGGTTTTGAGAAGTTATAACAACTGTTTTCGCTGGGATGCGATCCACCCCATTGTGTCAAGCACATCACTCCACAGAAGTGTGTCAAGTACGCGTTAAATTTCAGTTTATAAAATGGTTAGCATAAAACACAAATGTGATGAAAACACACAAAGTTCAAAATTGCATGTTGTATGAATGTAGTACTAAAAACTATAAAGAAAACAAATTAAGGTCTAATGACAATTCTATTGTGGTAAAAATTTGAGGAGATGAATCTGATAATTGGGATTGAGGTCTGAGGTGTGTGTCTGGTTGATTACATTCATGTGAAGCTTAAGAGTGGGGATGTGTTAAGCTGTAACAGATAAATTAGAATCAAATATGCTTTTGGAACTAAATGCATATTTACCTCTATATACACTGTAGCCAAAAATTCAATCTTAAATGAAAACTGAGTTCGGTTTTAGATTTTCCTATCCTAGCTGATAAAAGGTTGGGAATAAATAACACTAGACACCAAATTTTAACTTTTGGTTTTTTACAAAGACCAAAACAGCTAATTTATATGGGCTTGCGATTGCTGAAGTTACAATTAAAAATATAGATTATCTCAGATTTGCAAGTCATTGAAACTCATGTTATTCACATATTGCACTAGGCCATAGTTCACTGCCCAATACACATTTACTTGCAACTTGCTGGCAAATTAAAACTATGTGCCGGACCGAGACTCGAAATCGGGGGCAAAGGTCCGGCACACAGTTTTAATCTGCCAGGAAGTTTCATATCACCGCACACTCCACAGTAGAGTGAAAATTTCATTCTAGACACATTTACTTGCCAAACATTAGACAGTGGCTTTGAGGTTAATTCGATGCACTCGCAACAAATATGGAGTCCGTGTTTTCTAGAATGGCTCCAGTTTTTTAGACACAGGATCTCAAAATTTACATTTTTATTGAAATACTGATACATATATTTTTCACATTCAACTCAAAATATGTAAAAATGATAGGAATATTTAAATGGATTTATAGAATTTATGGGATGCTGAATCCATGTTACACATCATTTTTGTGAGATAGGCTGTAGTTTTTTAAATATCTGGTAGGTTATGTCACTGAAATATATGACCAATGTAAAATTGTAAAGTCTGATCTGCTTACAAATCATACAGAAAAACAAAAAAAAAATGGTTCAAATGGCTCTGAGCACTATGGGACTCAACTGCTGAGATCATTAGTCCCCTAGAACTTAGAACTAGTTAAACCTAACTAACCTAAGGACATCACAAACATCCATTCCCGAGGCAGGATTCGAACCTGCGACCGTAGCGGTCTAGCGGTCTTGCAGAAAAATAAATCAAAGTGCTTTAGACTAAGTACATGAAAAGCTACAGCCAGTTAAGTTCAGCTGATGATACACTATTAACAGCTACCTTGTTTGTTTACAACACTCATTTTCTGTTCACCTGCCGCGTGCGAGGAAGATGCGGGACTTCCTGCAAAGTCCAGCAGAAATCTGTCAACACTTCAGCACTGAATTTTCTTTGGTATCTACACTCCTGGAAATGGAAAAAAGAACACATTGACACCGGTGTGTCAGACCCACCATACTTGCTCCGGACACTGCGAGAGGGCTGTACAAGCAATGATCACACGCACGGCACAGCGGACACACCAGGAACCGCGGTGTTGGCCGTCGAATGGCGCTAGCTGCGCAGCATTTGTGCACCGCCGCCGTCAGTGTCAGCCAGTTTGCCGTGGCATACGGAGCTCCATCGCAGTCTTTAACACTGGTAGCATGCCGCGATAGCGTGGACGTGAACCGTATGTGCAGTTGACGGACTTTGAGCGAGGGCGTATAGTGGGCATGCGGGAGGCCGGGTGGACGTACCGCCGAATTGCTCAACACGTGGGGCGTGAGGTCTCCACAGTACATCGATGTTGTCGCCAGTGGTCGGCGGAAGGTGCACGTGCCCGTCGACCTGGGACCGGACCGCAGCGACGCACGGATGCACGCCAAGACCGTAGGATCCTACGCAGTGCCGTAGGGGACCGCACCGCCACTTCCCAGCAAATTAGGGACACTGTTGCTCCTGGGGTATCGGCGAGGACCATTCGCAACCGTCTCCATGAAGCTGGGCTACGGTCCCGCACACCGTTAGGCCGTCTTCCGCTCACGCCCCAACTTCGTGCAGCCCGCCTCCAGTGGTGTCGCGACAGGCGTGAATGGAGGGACGAATGGAGACGTGTCGTCTTCAGCGATGAGAGTCGCTTCTGCCTTGGTGCCAATGATGGTCGTATGTGTGTTTGGCGCCGTGCAGGTGAGCGCCACAATCAGGATTGCATTCGACCGAGGCACACAGGGCCAACACCCGGCATCATGGTGTGGGGAGCGATCTCCTACACTGGCCGTACACCACTGGTGATCGTCGAGGGGACACTGAATAGTGCACGGTACATCCAAACCGTCATCGAACCCATCGTTCTACCATTCCTAGACCGGCAAGGGAACTTGCTGTTCCAACAGGACAATGCACGTCCGCATGTATCCCGTGCCACTCAACGTGCTCTAAGAGGTGTAAGTCAACTACCCTGGCCAGCAAGATCTCCGGATCTGTCCCCCATTGAGCATGTTTGGGACTGGATGAAGCGTCGTCTCACGCGGTCTGCACGTCCAGCACGAACGCTGGTCCAACTGAGGCGCCAGGTGGAAATGGCATGGCAAGCCGTTCCACAGGACTACATCCAGCATCTCTACGATCGTCTCCATGGGAGAATAGCAGCCTGCATTGCTGCGAAAGGTGGATATACACTGTACTAGTGCCGACATTGTGCATGCTCTGTTGCCTGTGTCTATGTGCCTGTGGTTCTGTCAGTGTGATCATGTGATGTATCTGACCCCAGGAATGTGTCAATAAAGTTTCCCCTTCCTGGGACAATGAATTCACGGTGTTCTTATTTCAATTTCCAGGAGTGTATGTTCCATTACAGAGATTTGTTGCTGAAACCTCTCACTATGTTCATAACTAAACGCCCCACCATCTTCAGGGAAAACGTCGATTTGTGAGTGAGTGAAGTGCAGTTCGAGCGACATGTTGCATTTCAGTTTCTCGTAGGGACATATACAGGGTGTTTACTAAAAAATTCATCGAATACTTTGAGAGGTGACAGTACTCACCGAAAAATATTCACAGCGCCAAGTGCCCTCTTATAAGTATTTCGGCAGACGTTTCCAGCGTCTGAGGGAAACAGGTACCCTTGCACCTCGGAAGACTGACAGTGGAAAGCGACGCACAGTTCGCATGCCCGACATGGAGAATCGTGTGCCATGTTCGGTCTAAGAAACCCCTGGGACAGTGTGCGAAGATTAGCAGCACCAGAAGGCGTGCCTCACGCTCTTATCTGGGGATGAATTTTACTTCATAAACGATTGCTGTACCCATATCATCTAATCTACAGTGCGTGCAGGCCCTAAGGCCACAGGATCATCATGACAGACGACGTTCTGTCAATGGCTGTTCCAGAAGTGTGCCGCAGATCCACTTTTCCCATCCAAGATTTTATTTACCGATGAGGCAGGGTTCAAAAGAGATGGCGTTTTAAGTTTCTATAACTAGCATGTATGGACAGATGTAAATTCCCGAGCAACGCAGGAAAGAGGGCATCACCACCGATTTCTAATCAACGTATGGGCAGGCGTATTTGGCAGCAGATTAATATCCCCATACGTGCTATCACAAAGGTTGTCTGAGGCGCATTATCTGTAATTTCTCATTAACGTATTGCCCATCTTGCGGACCACTAGATTGGTAGGGTGGGGGTGGAAGGTGGGAGGGTGAGTGAGGGGGGGGGGGGGGGGGGGGAGCGACACCTTGGCCTTCTCGTCCCCAGACTTCAATCTCCTAGGCTTTTGGTTATGGGGCCGCTTGAAGGAATTGGTTTACACCACGCCAATTAACGATGTGTGGACTCTACAGGGTCGCGTCATCATTGTGTGCCAGCAGGTACAACAACAGGGTAAATTTCAATGGGTGCATCATTCCTTACGGTGGAAGGCAGAGGGGTACATTGTCATGAATGGACACCACGTTGAATACTTCCTGTAAACACATGTTTATATTTCCGGACCCATGCTTATTTGACTTATTTTTATTGTTTCGATTAGTGCTGTCACATCTTAAAGTATTCGACACTTTTTTGAACACCCTGTATATGATCATTCACAAATTCAACGTAATTTTCAGCCCTCCTGTTACCCAAGAACAACGACACAACGTTCTGAAAGCACTGCCAGGCGTTTAGCTCCTCAGATCTGAAAATACTCTCGAAATGCTAGTCTCCAGGGACATCACGTATTTGAGTAAAAATGAATACTCCCCGCTTGATCTTCTCAGCACTCAGTGCAGGGAATTTTCCATGCAAGTAATCAAATATTGGTTCCTTGCCATTACTCGCTGCTTTTGCAAATGACTTATCAATCCTAGCTTCACATGTACTCGTGGTAACAGAACGTATCTGGTATTTGCAATTGGGACCCATCAGAGAAGTAAGGACGTAAAAAACTTAATATAGCACGCAAAAAACCAAAAATTATCGACATTTTCAAATTCTATAAATATTGGATGTTTTTGTTTAGGTAGAAACTTCATTGTTGACAGTGCAAGTAGCCGGAAAACGGCAAATAATCATCTAGTTAATCATGATTTGCATCTCGGGAATTTCAGTTGCAACTGTAACTCTTTCCGCAGCGCTGTGCACTTGTCCCTGGAGTACGTCCAGCACGTAAAAGAGACAGTGCACCCAGGCGACGCCCCTGGAACTGCACACTGTAAGTGATTCCACTGGACGGCCGCCAGGCGATGCTGGCAGCGTGCGGCGTGCTCGCCATGTGTCCACCACTTGCTTACTGCAACCACGAGAAATGCTTGGAATTCCTGTCGAACCTCTGTCGGATCGTGCCTGGAAAGAATCGTCTGGATTTTATCACGTACCCCCCTGATTTCGTTTATTTGCTAGTACTTACACCGACTGGGCTGCGAAGTCTTCCGTGACCGAGACCTTGGGTAAAAATGTCCTCGGTTAACTTTCCGAGTCCAATTCGGATAAATTCCCAAGCTTTCGAAGACTGCGTCCATCATCGTCGTCAGGAGCTAAGTCTGACTTGGAGCCCCTGGCGACGATGATGGAGGCTGTCCTCGAAAGCTTGGGAATTTATCCGAATTTGACGCTGCACCGGTTCCTTTCCCGGCCGATATCAGCTACTCATCTCTTCGCATTTGTCGTCCAAAAAATGGCAGATCCTCATTCATTTACAACTTGCGTCCCGAGTCAAGAGCTGCTGCCAACCTGAGTAACTTAGAAGTAGGTATCCTTGGTGTAGCGAAGCAAATAAAATCACTTAGTAAAGGGAAGTATTTCGGTCCAGATTGTAAGCCAATTAGATTCCTTTGAGTATTCTGATGTAACAGCTCCATACCTAGTAATCATATACAACCACTCGCTCGACGAAAGGTCCATATCAAAAGACTGGATAGTCGCACAGACCATACCAGTACTCAAAGAAGGAGATAGGAATAATCCGCTAAATTAGAGAACAGAACCACTAACATCGATTTACGGTACGACTGTAGAACATTATTAATTACCTCGAAGGTAATGGTGCATTGACACATAACACGGATTCAGAAAATATAGTTCTTGTGCAACACTACTAGCTGTTTATTCTCATGAAGTAATGACGGCTATTGACAGGAAATTTCAGATTGATTCTGTATTCCTAGATTTCCAGAAGGACCGTTCCTCACAAGCGGTTTCTAATCAAACTCCATGCCTATGGGATATCGCCTCAGTTCTGCGATTCGATTCGTGATTTTCTGTCAGGAAGGGCACAGTTCGTAGTAACTGACGGAAAGACATCGAGTAAAACAGAAGTGATATCTAGTACTCCTACGCCTTTAGGACATTATCTGAGCAGCCGTCAGATTGTTTGCAGATGCTGCGGTCATTTACCGTCTAGTAAAGGTACCAAGATCAAAACCAAACGCAAAATGATTTAGACAGAATTTCTGTGTGATGTGAAATGCAACAGTTGACCCAAAGTAATGAAAAGTGTGAAGTTGTCCACATGAGTACTAAAAGAAATCTGTTAAATTTCGGTTACACGATAAATCACACAAATGTAATGGCCGTCATTCAACTAAATACTTAGGGATTACAGTTAACCAACAACTTAAACTGTAAGCATCAAATCGATGATATCTGGGGAAGGCTGTATTTTTTGGCAGAACACGTAGAAGGCGCAACAAATCCACTAAAAAGACTGCCTACACTACCATTGTCTGTTCTCTGCTAGAGTACTGCAGTGCAGTATGGGATCCTTAGCAGATTGTACTGACGGAGGATACCGCCTCGTTGCGCCGAGGTCTTTCCACAAGATTTAAATCTCCCACTTTCTCCTCCGATTGTGAAAATATTTCGTTGACTCCCACGTACATAGGGAGAAATGGTCACTCTAATAAAATAAGAGAAATGAGAGCTCTCACGGAAGTTTTAAGTGTTCGTTTTTCCCGCGCGCTGTTCGAGAGTGGAACGGTAGAGAAAGAGTCTGAAGGTGGTTCGATGAACCCTCTGCCAGACACTTAAGTGATAATTGCAGAGTAGACATGTAGATGTAGATGTAGGTGTACGTATTTCAGAGGCAGAGCTCACATCTTGTGCAGAGCTGGCTCCTTTTTGGGAACTTAAATTACAAGGCTGGAAACGATCTCAATGGCAACATGGGGATAGGCACTTCTTCGTCACCTTTACTTCTTTGGTTGAGTTTGCAGCCCTTCTTGACCGAAGCATTTAATTTTTTTGCAAGACGTCATTTATTCATGCATCGTGCTCGATTGATTCCATTACGAAAGTGAAAGGTGGAAATTCAAGGATGTGGAACGAGTCAAGGTGTACATTAACTTAGAAACTCAGTATGAACTCTGAATAACACTTAGGTGTCACTGTACTGCTTAATACCTTCTGTGCTAACGCAAGTTAAAATTAATCCTGTGAATCACCAAGAAATACAATTATCGTGTTTAGAAAAAAACTGTTGTCCTCCTCAATTATATTAAATAGTTGCTTTTTTTATCTACTATTGCACCGGTATCTTTCAAAGAAATTAATTACCAACATCTGTAACAATAGAGGCCAGTTTACAGCATTGCTTATTACAATGAGCACTGCTATTTGCTATGGGGCTAGCAAGAATTTTCAGTCCCTGAACATAGATAATCAGACATTTTGTAACTGCGTGGCTAACGAGATATGCTTTTGACTTATTTTTAAAATGGTAGGGATTTTCAGGTATTTTGCTTTAGGTTTACATGTTTTCTCACTCTACTTTCATACAGAATTGTCCTCGGGGCGGTGCACCTAAAAGAAGTATTTATTCGGAAGAAGCGAACAGTAAGACTGTAATGTTCAGTATATAACCAGATTTTTCTTTATGGATTGATGTTTCAGCTGAACTGTAATTTGCAGGCTAACAATACTAGACACCAAACCAATTGTCTTTTAGACATTTACCTGCTAGTCTACATTGTTGCAAATCACGACATACAACTTTTTTTTAACAACACTGCAGTTAGAAATTAACGAGAGACAAACATATATTTTTGGTCGGGTGGACGTCAATTGGATTGCAAATTACCTACAACGTACGATCCTTATCAAATTACCTGTAAACTTCGGCTGTTGTCAACTGCAGTCTAAGCGTTCAGTTCTTCTCTCCCGACTACGATATTGCAGCTCTTCCAGATCATTCCAAATCATCCCCGTCTCGCTATCTGGAACAAGTTTAATTCACTCTTACATCTTAGTATTATTTTTAGGACAATGCCAACATTGAAGACAAAATAGAAACTTAAACTTGGTAGGTATCACACTCCAGCAGTTGAAATGGTAGGTAGAGCAGTAACTGACAGAGGAGACTTTGCGCAAGGATTCTGATTAAAATAAATTGATGAAATAATGTATAGACTGTTCTTGTTGCGAAGGACCTTGCTAGGAAAAAAGTTACACGAAGGTAATCATGCATTATTTTTTACGTAATGGCATGAGGCTATGTTGAGTCGTCTACCTTGAGATGCTTTTTATATCAGTTCGTTGACTCGCTCACACAGTCCAGTATCGTAAAATCCGACTTCTTAGCTTTCATTCTTCTGGTGATTCCTTCTAAGGCCTATTACGACGCTGCTCCCGTGACGCCATTCCCGTGTTGGTCGTAATGGAGGCGAATCGGACACTTCTGTTGCTATGTCTTCTTGGTTCAGAACTCACAGCCATTACAGTAATTACACTGAACTAGCTCATAAACACGCATATATTTAACGCAGTATATTTTATATGTAGATGACGCAAAATACGGCTTCATCTTCTCATACAAATCAATAGGCCTGAACCAGTCACGTCCTTTACGTTATAACAAGACGAAACGGTCGTAATACTCCACTTTTTCTTTATCAGTCATGATTCTCTAACAATTTCGATGGTAATATTGTGTTTGTTATATAGAATCTCAGTTATGCTTCTTTAATAAATACGTATTTCTTCTTATAAATTTTTAGAACGACCGCTTTTCCTTTTACAAAATTTTTATCATCTACTTAGTAACATCCCAAAATAAGTATTTAAATCATGATGTATTTCAAGTAATAAATCAGATATCTAGATGGTTAATAACGAAAATAATGGCTTCCGGAAGTAACAGCTGATGGAGTGTATAAAGCGATCCCGTATGTGATGTAAGGGAAGGTTCCGGAAGATAACACTGTTTTAGTTGAAATAATTAAACTTGGAGGCAGCGTAATTCGAAAAGAAATAGCAGACGTATTTACATAAGGTTCGTAGAATAAAACAGTAGCCCAAAACTGGAGCTAAAAAGTAATGCTGTTGTTACATACGAAAGAAGACACTAAAGACAAAAAAACTATGTAGACTCAGGCTTCTTGCCGTATTGTGCAAAACATCCACTATCACCAGTGTCATTTAAAAAAAAGAAATCATTCAGGCTGCGGAGCAAACTGACGTTATAAATGGATGTAGCACAATGCAAAAATTTGCGATGAACAAAATTATCGAGTAGAGCAATGGGTTTGAATTACTCCTATACCTGTGATTCACACTAAAGACTGTGTTGCAATCAAGTCAAAATCTGAGATCCCAACAGAAACAAGATTTAATTCTATCTACGCCACTATACTGAAGAATATGTACATCAATGCTACAGCTCCCACTAGACTTCATCAAAAATGCAAGAAATTCAGCATTGCAAGGGGAGTCAGCTAATTTCACTATCACCAAAACTGTGCTGAGCAGCGCTGGAAGAAATCTTCAGATCCCTAAACTGTTATAGAAGGAGAAGACGAAGAAGAAGAAAAAGAAAGGAAAAATGTGGTGAGAAATGTTCCTTTAACATATATTACTTGGTCATAAATGTGAATGAATACTTATAGATCGTATAGCAAACAAAAAAAGTTTCAAGTATTAATACTGACTGTCACTTGACGTGGAATGAGCACAAAAATACATTATCAAAGAAAATGTCATCAGCATGCTCCCTCTTAGAGCAGTGCCGTCAACGTGTAACAAACAATGCCTTATTCTTGCATGTTATCTCTGTAGGCGTTCCATCTTCAGATATGGAATAATTTTATTTATTTATTTATTTTTTTTTTTTTTTGCGGTCCCATACGCAAAACACGGACACCAAGTCTCTGTAAGTCCATTTTTATACATATGGTTGCGGGATCTCCGTCTAAATTTCCTGTTGTTATTTTATTTGAGCAACCAGTTACAGCGCTTAATTATTCCATCTTCAGGCCACCTGACTGCCTTGTAGGAATAAAAACACCTCTGGTCCAGTCAAAAGAGAGGCCAGCATTCAGTTACCGGCTCCGTATACTTTTGAGACAGAGATCCCTTCGACCATCACTTGCCGACCACGGAGTAATGTAATGCTGAAACTTGTTGCTCAAATAAAATAACAACTAGAAATTTAGACGGCTGAAGGTGTTTTGATTCGACATTTTAAACATGGACACAGTCTTCAAACTACACAATATATCAAATACACGATAACGAAAAATGATATCTGATCTATCTGTAAGAATTTGTTTGAACGACTGTTGAAACTAACTATACTGTATCATGTCAGTACGTCTACCAATCTGTTATGTATGTCAAGAACATCCGCAATTGTCTCATAAACATAAGCACTTATGATCATGGAACAAGAGTCAACTAAACTAACATTTACCGAGAATAAAGAAACAAATAACGCAAAACAACATTAAACACAAGAGAATAAAATTGCCCAATAAATTGCCCAAGCAGGTTAAAGAGAACCATAGACGACCATAAATGGGGGCAGTAGGAGGCGCTTTCCCCGCCTGGAATCTGGGGAACAACTTTTTTCTAAATACAGACTTCTCCCTGTCCATTTTCCCCTTCCCTCTCTCTGTCCACCTCCCCCTCCTCCTCCCTCTCTGCCCATCTCATATTGCTCCCAGCGCTCTTTCCAAACTCTCCCATGGCCCTCCTCAGTCCATTTCCTCCTTTATCCACCTCCATTTTCCCTCAGCCCTACCCATTCGCACATGTAGTCCCTGAAAACAGGTCAATCACAGGGGCTGATACTCCTCAGATCATGCCCATTGTGCAGGGCAGCAAGGTATGTCAGGGGCTTAAAAAGGGTTTTTTGCTGCTGATTTATAGGTGCCTTGTCAAGCAGGTCGATAAAGTAGGCTGATAGTACTCCAACACAGTATACTTGTTCAGGACTGCCTACAAATCAGACACTGGAAAACTGTGTTAATAGGCTGCCAACATAGCAAGTCGATGAGGCAGGCTGATATTATCCTCACAACATGCCTGTCATACAGTGCAGCCTATACAGCAGGGCTGAACATGTTTCTGCCCACATCGGGGCTCCTATTTGTGCTAGGAGGTTATAAATCCTATTTTACATGCAGTTTCACTTGGGTACACATTCGACATGTATTGCACACATCCCCTTGTACCTTTCTCCTCTCTGTATCCATGTCTACCATCCCTCAAATCTCTGTCAACTCCACCCTCCTACCTCCATCTATCCATCTCTTCCTACCACACTCTCCACCTTCCTATCTCCTCCTCCTCTCTCTTTGTCCATCTCCTCCTCCTGCTCTCTCTGACCATACCTTCCTTCCCCTTACTCTGTCCATATCCTCCTCCCCTGCTCTCTCTGTTCATCTCCTCCTTCTGCCTCTTCCTTTTTCGCCTACACACTACCCCTCTATGCCTTCCACCTGCCTCATGCATCTTCCCTCCTTCCCCCTCTTAGCCCATTAGGTCCTCAACTCCCCATCTGGTCCTTCCTCCACTCAGCCCATGTCCTCTTCCTTCCTGTCCTTTTGTCCATCTCATCCTCTGCCTCCCTCTGTCCATCTCACCCTGCCCTCTCTCTGTCCATTTCCTCCAACCCCCCTCTTTGTCCATATCCTCTTCTCACTCTCTCTCTCTCTGTACATCCTTTCCTGCCACCTCTCTCCCTACTCATTTCCCACTGTCCCCTCACTGTCTTTATTTCCTCCTCTGTTCATCTCAAATTTTCCCTAGGCTTGCTCATGTGCATATGTAGCCCCCACAAAACAAATCAATAAAGTAAGATGGTGCTACTCCCACAGTACACCTCTTTGAATCCGTTTTTGTCCCATGGTGTGCATGCTGCCATGCAAAGCAGGCCTACATGTTGAAGACTAGAAACTCGTTTCTTGCACCTGATTTGAGGCTATCCTGCAAAGAGGTCGATGAGGAAGATCAATACTATTTCCAAACAACACACCTGTCATGCAGGGCAGCCTATATGGCAAAGGCTTGAAAAATACACACGGCTGTATCTCTGTATAAATATTAGACTAGAGCCTTATAACCCCCCCCCCCCCCCCCTCTGCCCATGTTGGGCAAGGAGTTTGTATGTCAAATTTGATCACTTTGGTCTAATGACTTGGGAGGAGTTCTTATGCATAAATACATACATTCTACTTCACACACACATACACACACACACACACACACACACACATATATATATATATATATATATATATATATATATATATATATATATATATAAAATCATTTCACATAGCTTTCCTCACATATACATTTGACATGTACTTTTTAACACTCCTCCCGACCCTCTATGCCCACCTCTCCATTCCTTCTTTTCTTTGTCCACCTCAGCTTCCAACCACAGTCTGTCTATCTCCTCCTCCCTGCACTTCAGCCTCTTCATCAGCTTCTCCACCCTCTCCTTGATCATCTCATTCACCCCTCTCTCTAAGCGTATCTTCCAGTACTCTACCACTGCCTATTTTCTCTTATCCCATCCCTCTTCTCCTATCCCCCTCTGTGTCCCTACCCTCCATTCCCAGTCTCTCTAAGCATACCCTCCTGCCTCCTGTCCATCCCCTCCTGCAACCTCTCTCCCTATCCATTTCCTCCTGGACCTCTCCCTGTCCATCACCTCCTCTAGCTATCTCAATCTTCCCCAAACTGTCCCACATGCACACGCTGCCACAGAGAAACAGGTCGATAAGGAAGGCTGATACTACTCCTTCAACACACCTATCATACTAGGCAACCCAATCATCAGAGTCTTGAAAACGTTTTTTGTCCCTGATGTATAGGCTGATATGGAAAGCAGGTCGATAGCGCAGGCTGATCCCAGTCTGAACATATCACACTTGTTGCACAGGGCCGCCTTCGCGTTGGAGGCTGGAAAAAGTTTCTTCCCCTTGTCTGTAGGATGCCCTGCACAGCAGGTCAATAGGACAGGCCATTACTCTTTCTATACACACAACATCCCTATAATGCAGGGCACCCTAGATGACAGGGTCTGAAAAAAACTCCTGTGCTAATATCTCTACTCGTATTGGAAAGTGGAGGTTATAAACTCCTCCGTTCTGATAGTTGTGAAGTTTTGTGTTGATTGCCAAATTAGATTGAAACAAATCCAGGGTTTTGGGGGAAGATTTCAGATATGAATACATTCAATCTGCTTCAATTATAGAGTAGCCTTTTCACCTTAGCTTCACCTGTGTAAGTGCTTAAGGCATTCAGTGCACACATTTCTCTCCCCCCTCTCTTGTTCTATATCCTTCTTCCTGTATCTCTCTGTCCATACCCTTCTCTCCACTCTATCCATCCCCTTCTCAACCTCACCTGCATGCATCTCTTCCTCACCTTCCTCTCTGCCTATTGCCTGATCACTCCCTCTCTGTCCATCTCTTCCTTCATCTCTTTCTGCAGAACTCCTTCTTCCCACCTCTCTGTCCAACTCCTCTTGCCCTCTCGCTCGGTCCATCCTCTCCTGTCCACCTCACCCTATACATCCCCTCCTGCTCCCTCTCCCTACACCCTTGCCTTCCCAAATCACCTTTTCTCACCACCCTCCTCCTGCCCCCTCCATCTATCCACCATTCTTCCCCCTTCTCCCTATCCACATACTATTCCTCATCTCCCTGTCTCTCTCTCCTTCCCATTCCTCCTACTGACCTCCTCCTTCTCCTCTCTCTACAAATCTTCTCCCCCACAGCATGTGTACCCCTCTTGCCCCCTCTCTCTGTCCATCCTCTCCTGCATCCCTCTTTCTGTCAATCCCTCCTGCTCATCCATCTCCATATCCACCCACACCTGCCTGCTGTCTCTGTCCATCCCCACCTTTATTGATCTAAATCTTCTCCCAGCCATGGCCATCTGCAAGTGTAGCCCCCACACAACAGATCAATGTAGCAGGTCAGCCATACGCTCACAAGACGCCACAGTGCAGAGCCACATACACACCTGGAGCTGGAAAACGGTTTATTCCTCTGCTGTGTAGATTGCCCTGCAAAGCTGGTTGATGAGGCAGACTGATAGTTTTCCCACACACAATATGCAAGTCGCAGATGACAGCCTATGGTTGAGGGTCTAAGAAAGGCATGTGTTTCTCTATATCTCTGCTCCAATTGCAGCTAGCAGGTTATGAGCCCCTCAGTGCTTATACTTGTGAAATGTGTTGATAGTGTGCCAAATTTTGTTGAAATCAAACCAGGGGCTTAGAAGGAGATCCCACATACACACATACATACACTCCTGGAAATGGAAAAAAGAACACATTGACACCGGTGTGTCAGACCCACCATACTTGCTCCGGACACTGCGAGAGGGCTGTACAAGCAATGATCACACGCACGGCACAGCGGACACACCAGGAACCGCGGTGTTGGCCGTCGAATGGCGCTAGCTGCGCAGCATTTGTGCACCGCCGCCGCCAGTGTCAGCCAGTTTGCCGTGGCATACGGAGCTCCATCGCAGTCTTTAACACTGGCAGCATGCCGCGACAGCGTGGACGCGAACCGTATGTGCAGTTGACGGACTTTGAGCGAGGGCGTATAGTGGGCGTGCGGGAGGCCGGGTGGACGTACCGCCGAATTGCTCAACACGTGGGGCGTGAGGTCTCCACAGTACATCGATGTTGTCGCCAGTGGTCGGCGGAAGGTGCACGTGCCCGTCGACCTGGGACCGGACCGCAGCGACGCACGGATGCACGCCAAGACCGTAGGATCCTACGCAGTGCCGTAGGGGACCGCACCGCCACTTCCCAGCAAATTAGGGACACTGTTGCTCCTGGGGTATCGGCGAGGACCATTCGCAACCGTCTTCATGAAGCTGGGCTACGGTCCGGCACACCGTTAGGCCGTCTTCCGCTCACGCCCCAACATCGTGCAGCCCGCCTCCAGTGGTGTCGCGACAGGCGTGAATGGAGAGACGAATGGAGACGTGTCGTCTTCAGCGATGAGAGTCGCTTCTGCCTTGGTGCCAATGATGGTCGTATGCGTGTTTGGCGCCGTGCAGGTGAGCGCCACAATCAGGACTGCATACGACCGAGGCACACAGGGCCAACACCCGGCATCATGGTGTGGGGAGCGATCTCCTACACTGGCCGTACACCACTGGTGATCGTCGAGGGGACACTGAATAGTGCACGGTACATCCAAACCGTCATCGAACCCATCGTTCTACCATTCCTAGACCGGCAAGGGAACTTGCTGTTCCAACAGGACAATGCACGTCCGCATGTATCCCGTGCCACCCAACGTGCTCTAGAAGGTGTAAGTCAACTACCCTGGCCAGCAAGATCTCCGGATCTGTCCCCCATTGAGCATGTTTGGGACTGGATGAAGCGTCGTCTCACGCGGTCTGCACGTCCAGCACGAACGCTGGTCCAACTGAGGCGCCAGGTGGAAATGGCATGGCAAGCCGTTCCACAGGACTACATCCAGCATCTCTACGATCGTCTCCATGGGAGAATAGCAGCCTGCATTGCTGCGAAAGGTGGATATACACTGTACTAGTGCCGACATTGTGCATGCTCTGTTGCCTGTGTCTATGTGCCTGTGGTTCTGTCAGTGTGATCATGTGATGTATCTGACCCCAGGAATGTGTCAATGAAGTTTCCCCTTCCTGGGACAATGAATTCACGGTGTTCTTATTTCAATTTCCAGGAGTGTATACAGTCTGCTCTATATGTAGGTAGATAGACTAGCTTTTGCCCCATGGCTTCGCTCACATACGCATTCAACACATATATTGATTTTTTAAATAATAAAACAGTCCCAACTGCATAAAAATGTTTATTTATTTACTGGTGACCGGTTTGGACCACTGTTCTGGTCATCATCAGATGGCTTAGTCTGTGAAGAGAGTAACTTGAATGTACTTAAAGAAACGTAAACTATAAGTACAAAAAGAAACATAGTAACTAAAGACAAATAAAAGAAAGAAAGCTATACCCATGGCAGTATTCTGAAGCTGGCAAGGAACAGGCACCTCTCTAGGAGGCATAACGTACGATTTACATCGCTTTTTTTACATCCAATTTTCATCACTTATATAACAGTGGTTACATGCCTCCTACAGTGGCACATGCTCCTCGCGAGCGTCGCAGACTCCCATAGTTATAGCTTTCTTTCTTTTACATATTTGTTGCTGTACTACGTTTCTGTTTGAGCCTTAGTTTACAATCCTCTAAGTACATTCATGTTACTGTCTTCACAGAGTAAGCGGTCTGGCGATGACCAGAACAGTGATCTAAACTGCCCACCAGTAAATAAATAAACATCTTTGTGTGGTTAGGACTGTTTTATTATATGAAAAATTTAACGCTTGTTATAAGTGCTGACTTTTCTATACAAAAAAGGTAAAACAATTCAAAAATTTTTACGTATATTGAACACATCCTGCTCTCCCCCTTCTCTGTATCCACTTCTTCCTCTGTCCATCTCTCTGACCACCTCATTCTGCCACCTCTGCCAATCCATCTCTTCCTCCCCACTCTCCTGTCTACCTGCTCCCTGTGTCATCTCCTCTGCCCCCTCTCTCTCACCATATTTCCTCCCAGCTCCAACTGTCCATGTCCTTGCCCACTCTCCCAGACAATCTTCTCCTCCTCCCTCTCTTTATACATTTCCCCCTCCCCTACCTACTTCCATCTCTCCTCCTCCTCCCTCTGCTCATCATCTACTCCCTATCTCTCTGTCCACCTCCTCCTCCCCTTCTTCCATTTCCACTTGCCCTCTACCCCTCTCCATCATCCACCTGCTTCCTGCATATCCCCTGTGCCCCCACTCTCTGTCCATATCCTCCCCCTCCTCTCTCTGTCCAGTTCCTTCTCCCCTCTCTCTATCCATCTCCTCCTTCCTCCTACCACTATCCATATCCTTCTTCGACTCTATCTATTTTTTCCTGCCCAACGACTCAGCCCAAATTCCCCTCCCCCTCTCTCTGCTCAGCTGTGCCCATTTGCACATGCAGCCTGGGCAATGCACATCTGTACCACCCCCACAACACGCCTGTAGTGCAGCCTAGACGTCGAGGTAAAAAAGCCTTTTTTCCCTATCTCTGTTCCTATGCCAGCTTGGAGATGTTGTGAATGTATCCTTGGAAACGTCTTACTGTTAATGGGCAATAAATGAGGCCACTACTATTCCCACACAACCTACTTAACGAAAAGGTAGCATTCACAGCAGGGCCTGGATACACCACACCTTGCCGCATCTTATTGCACAGTGCAGATTGGCACAGTTGAGAGTGTGGGAGTGGAGAAAGATAGCGACAGAGGGGGAGATGAGGTGAACAAAGAAGGGGGGGGGAAGAGGCGATGGACAGTGAGAGAGTGGGGCAGAGGGATGGACAGAAAAAGAGGGGATGAGGATAAGATGGGATGGACAGAAAGAGGTGGGTAGAGCAGATGAACAGAGAGAGGGGCATCCTTCACAGGGACTGGAAAACCATTTCTTGTCTCTGACATGTAGAATGGCATGTAACGCAGATCGAAAAGGTAGGCTAATACCATTCCCACACAAGACATTTGTTGTGTACAGCAGTCTGCACGGCAGGGATTGAAAGAAACACGTTTTTGTCCTATCTCCGCTTCTGCTGGAATTAGGAGTTTACAAACTCCATCTTGCTGATACACGTTAAGTTGAAATGATAATTAAATCGACACCCTATCTGCAAACAGGCGTTGATATACATAATTGGGGACATGTTGAAAATGTGTGCCCCGACTGGGACTCGAACCCGGGATCTCCTGCTTACTTGGCAGACGCTCTATCCATCTGAGCCCGTGCGGGCACAGAGGATAGAGCGCCTGAAGGGACTAATACCTTGCACGTTTCTCGTGAGACGCACAGTCTCAATATGTCCACACCACTACGTTTGTAGTTTCGGGAATAGTTTCACCTTCATACACGTAAAGTTTGCTGTTTATCAGCCAATTTAGGTGAAATTCATCCAGAGGCTTAGGAGATCCTGCACATTACATGCTCTACGAATGTAGTTGTGTGGGTCTCACGGTGAGCGTGCACCCTGCAGGCGCACTATCCTAGAAAAGCTGCACGGTCATCAATGGTATCTGTTCTTTCGGGAATAGATACTACCTTCATACACGTGAAGTTTGCTGTTTATCAGCCAATTTAGGTGAAATTCATCCGGAGGCTTAGGAGATCCTGCACATTCATAAATATAGACATACGTACATGCTGTTATATTTATATATAGACAGACAGTCTAACATGGTAATTTGTACCGGTACTTCTCTGTGGCGTTAATTATGGCACACTGTTTTGCGGTTATGGTAGGTGTGAACCCTTAGACTGCAGAAATAGTTCCCAATCTTTCCTCTGCCGCTTTTTTGTACAGTCTTTGTTGAGCTCCAGAAAAGGGCAATTCCAACGGCGGCCATTAAGTAAATAAACATGGTTTCAGAATATATGCTGAACATCTGCCCCCAATTCTCAAATAGAAACCCACTTTCCCTGCTGTACAACTTGATAACAAAAGCAATTTACCATTCGTTTGAAGCCAAAAAAGATCTGTCAAGGCTTACAGAGAATGTATTCAGTTTTACGCGCCTGAGTGCGGTAGACTCTGAAGAACGCATGCATCCACAAATCGAAATGCCGTTGTCTGCGCTGTAAAAGAGAGTAAAAATGGCGAAGCAAAAAGTATTAAATGCATAACAAAGAAACGTTTGAAATTCAATACCCTTTGGGTTCTCCTGTCGAGTTATTAGGACACGAACGATTTATATCAAAACTGACAATTTTAGACTCTTTTTTTTCCCCTCTTGGACAAATATTTGCGGACGCCCGACGTCCATGGACACAACTACAGACAAAATATTTAAAAAGTCAGTTATAGCACATACTTTAAGTAATAAGTACTACAACGTGAAGGATTAATTAAATAGCACAGAGCAGAGAATGGTAAGAAATAAACATTATTTGATAATGAACAACTGTCGTCCTACATTAAAGTGTCATAGTAAAATCCTGTGCCCAGGATCTGGGATGGACAGTTCTAACTGGTTTCCATTTTCTTGAGCTCAATGTCTGATTCTTTATGGTGTGTATCTAACTCACCTTTTTCCGTTAGGCCATGGGAACAAATGAAGAATTCAATAAAATTGCGGAAGTATCTTCAAGGTCCTGATGTGTGTGTGTGTGTGTGTGTGTGTGTGTGTGTGTGTCTGTGTGTGTGTGCGCGTGCTCTTGCGTGTGGGCGCGCGCATGCAATGTAACGTAGTGCAGCGTGTGTTTGGGTGTATGCGTGTGACGTGGCAGTGACAGGTGGTGCGTTACAAATGAATAGGGTCAAAGATAATACAACTGCATGCTTGCATTAGTTAATTAAAGTTGTTTCGTTTTTCAATTAACATATTTGGTATAATTTTGTAAATGATGAATAAACAAATACCTAACTAACTATAAGGGGCCATCAAAAAGTTTCTCTTTGAGGACGTTGTTGCAGCGTTTATGCAACATAGCACGACGCAGTTGCGGGTATATGCGCACCGACATGAAAGACAAGCGATTAGTGAGGCATTCGTATCTTTTGACTAGCGTGCAGTAAATGCGGACACGTGAACTATGGCGAAGTTATTACCAAATGCTTCCAAACAGGGCCAACGTGCTGCTATTCTTTTCGTAGCTGCCGAAGGACAAACACCGGGAACAACCCACCGGAGACTGAAGAGTGTGTGTGCGGCAGCATATCTGTCGCCAACTCACCGTTGTGAAAAAGTGCCTGAAGTTCTGTGCTGGGCGTTATTCGACACAAGACGCCTTCGATCTGGAAATCTGATGGGTCCGACACTTGGGTGCGGCACTGCGCAACGCTGGGGAAATTACGTCGTGTAATTAAGGCGAAATTTTCGGGAAAACTGGGAAAAAGGGTGCTGCTGCGTCACGATAACGCACGTCCCCATACTACAAATGTCGCAACGCAGAAGTTATCACAACTCAACTGGGAGACACTCGAGCAGCCGCCCTATAGTCCTGATCTTCCCCATGCGACTGTCACGCCTTCGGTTCCTTAAAAAAGGCCTGGAAGGGTCGACGACTCCTGTCGGATAAGGATGTTCTGCAGGGATTTAAGGACTTCTTCACGCAGCAGGGCACAATGTTTTACCAAACGGGTATCTTGAACCTTGTGCGGCAGCGGGATGGTCCTCAGTGCTCACGGCAATTTTTCCCGATTGGTATACCGATTCTGGACTGTACGGCCTTCGAACAGAAACAATTTGATCGCCAATTATATGTTACCTGTTTGAGGGTCTCAAAACTTCTACATATTCTACTGATTCCTTTGTTTATAGGTGTATGTTCCACTACAGTGGGATTCACATCTAAATGGTACATTCCTGAACAGTTTTCGATGTTGCTTGTAACATTTTACAGTTCATCTCCATTGCAGATCAACAACTGTAGGTCTGAAAATCAAACATAATAAGGCTACAATGCCGCATGATCAACACAATTAATGAACACTGAAGTCAAAGAAATAGTTGAAGAGCTTTTAACGAGTATTTAAGGAAGATTAAGACAACGACTGGATGGACAGGAAAACGAGCATGTAGGTCAAAAGTGCCCAGATCGTGCCATCAAATGGGTTGTTTTCCAGGGACAGCACTCCTTAGTTCTTGAAGTTAGTCGACACTCAGGAGTCTAAACGGCATTAGTAGATGGCTAAAACTGTAATAAATAACGACACTAAATTTGGAATGTTCATTAAAAGGCAAGAAACAAAGTAGAAAGGTAAAATAAACAATTATAACACCCTTCCTTTTTTATGCGGTTATTTGGTAAGAGTAACTCGGATAGCCGGTGTTCAAGGTTGAAAGTTAAGTCTACGTCGCCACGTTGCTAAATCGACTAAAGAACAGGACACGCTCTACAGCCAGTGCTCTATCTGCTAAGACCTCAGATAGCTCAGGGAAGATGCGCACATTAAAGCGTAAAGTACAACGAGATCATAGTGCTGCGAGCTCGCCGCTTAACAAATGGCAATGGCAGAAAAAACCTACCGGTACACAGTACGTACTATGGTGTTTTAAAAAGCCTGGTCAATTTCCATCAATGAATGGAACAATTTTATTGTGCCTTTATAGTCGGTAACCTTGATTATTCCAAGAATCATACAAAGAATTTCAACAATGTACAGCGTACTGTTAATTGTCGACAGCCATCGGAATTTGCTAGTGTGTCGACTGCGACTGAAAATGGAGAAAACCTATTTTCCTGCTATCATTAAATATTTTCATTTCAACGGCTGGCCTGTCGCGCAGATCAAAACAGAACTATATGAAGTTCATGCGGATTCTGTGCTGTCATCGAATGCCATTTATTTTTGGCTTGATGAATTTAAAAGTGGTCAGACGATCACTGAAGGGAAGCGCGCTCCGGCCGTCCTATTGAAGTCACCATAAAGGAAACCAGTGACAAAATCCATGATATGGTAATGCAAGACCGCCAAATAAAACTTAATGAGATTTCTGAGACTGTAGGAATCTCAGGTGAGCAAGTGCATAATATCCTGCACGGAGAACTGGCTAAGAAGAAGCCGTGTGCGAGGTGCGTGGCGCAGTTGCTCACAGTCGACCAAAGGCACGTCTGGCACGACATTTGAACACAATGACTGGCGATGTTGAGTCGCAATCCGCAAGACTTTTTGCATCGATTTGTGATTTTTGATGAAACCTGGAGCCAAAACGGCACTCAAAACAATGGACAAACGCTGGTGGAAGGCAGAGACAATTTTGCCAGTGGGTAAGGTGATGGCCACTAGGTTTTGAGATTCCCAAGGAATAATCGCCATAGGTTACTTGGGAAGTAACAGAACCATAACTGGATTCTATTATGCTTCACTACTATATCGCACGAAACTTGCGTTGGTTGAAAATAAACAAATGTTGGCACGCAAAAACGCGCTCTTTCACCAGGATAATTCACCATCCGACACATGAGCGATAACAATGGCGAACGTGTATGAACTAGACTTTGAATGCTTCCTCATCCACACTATTCACCAGACTTCTTTCAGTTCCCTAACTTGAAAATCAAATGAGGAAGTGATAGTTGCAGTCAACGAGTACTTTGCGTAGAGCCTAGTTTTCCGATGGGATGAAAAAGCTGGAGAATCGCTATCTCTCAAAGGAGGCTATGTCGAGAAGTAGGGTGAGTTGTTTACGGATCAAACTTTTTCTTCCTTTTTTGCCAAACTTACCAAATCATCCTCGCAGTATGGTTAAAATCATCTCCTCGTGACGGTACGGATTGGAGGAAGCCCCCAATGCCATAGGGAACAATGTAATCGCCTCGAGCTTGTTGCAACGGAGAGACGACCAATATCCTTGCCAGAGCGATGGACTGTTCCTGCGTGTACCGTTCCTGAGATCGCCTGAGGGGCCAGAACCGTTAAACAGCCTGGGTAACAGAGTCGCAGCCTTGGCAGCAGCATCAGCAGACTCATTCCCCGATACCCCGACATGTCCAGGAACCCACTAGAAATGACAAATTAGGGCCAGCATAAGCGAGTTAGTGAAGGCATTCCTGGATCCGTTGTAATAAACGGTAGAACGTGAACATCGAACAGAGCCCCTGAATCTCACGGTGGGAATCGAAGGATATGACAGATTTAGCGATTGTGTGTTGCCGCATGTACAAACGTGGCGTGATAAATGCCTAGCAGCTGTGCAGTAAAAATGGAGATCCGGTCTAAAAGGCGATATCTAAAGACCTCTTCGCCAAAAACTGAGGCGCTCCCTGTATGAAGGTCACCTATAGAGCAACCGGTGTAAATGAAGGTGCCCTTCTCAACTTGTATACGAAGCTTCAGAAACGTCGAGCAAACGATCGAGGACGGTGAAATGTTCTTTGGAAGTGAAATAAGTCCAAGACCTCAGCACCGAGCCATGTGTGAAGGGGGGGAGGGAGGGGGGGGGAGGGGGGGGGGGGAAGACCCTCGTCCATCGGGAACGTAGCAGGTAACGCGAGATGTAGCTTTAGAAGTGGGATACGAAAGCGAACTTTAGGAGGCTACAAGGGAGTTCACATTAACAAAAACAAAGAGGCAGAGCTTCCTTCATATTGGTGGTCAAGGGAAAGATCAAACAAGGAAGCACGAGATGGGTAGCTGGCCATAGAGCGCAGTCGGCAAGGGTGTTCCAGAGGACTTCGCGCCGGAAAGATAACGGTATTTCTGCAGCTTCAGTATAGATACTAACAACTGGACTGATGGGGAACGCACCAACAGCCAAACGAATACCACAGTTGTCGATCGTGTTAAGGCGGCGTAAGATTCATGGTAAAATATACGACGCATCGATAGTCAGGATCAGATCGGAGTAAAGATCGATAGAAACGAAGCAATATTGTCCGGTCTTCTCCCCGTGAGGGGTCATTTAAACCTTGTACTGCCGAAGATGTTCATCTCCACCCGTCTCAAAATGTTCAGTTTAGGTTACTCTGCCTCATCTATAATTTTATCCACCCTGGCCACATAAACCGAGCGAGATGGCGCAGTGGTTAGCACACTGGACTCGCATTCGGGAGGACGACGGTTCAATCCCGTCTCCGGCCATCCTGATTTAGGTTTCCCGTGATTTCCCTAAATCGCTTCAGGCAAATGACGGGATGGTTCCTTTGAAAGGGCACGGCCGATTTCCTTCCCCATCCTTCCCTCACCCGAGCTTGCACTCCGTCTCTAATGACCTCGTTGTCGACGGGACGTTAAACACTAATCTTCTCCTCCAGTCCACATAAAAGATCAATCTGACCGAGCATAGCAACGTTCAATCTAAACTAATGATCCTAGTAACATACACTGACTTGACAATGGCCATGGGGTACCTCCTAATATCGTGTTGCACCTCTTTTTACCCGATGTGGTGCAGCAGCGCGGCGTGGCATCGACTCATGAAGTCGTTGGAAGTCCCCTGCAGAATTATTGAGCTGTGGCAGTCTCTATAGCCGTCCGTAATTGCGACAGTGTCGTCGGTGCAGGATTTTGTACACGAACTGACCCCTCGACTATATCCCATAAATGGGTAATGGGCTTCATGTCGGGCGAACTGGGAGAGCAAATCATTCGCTCGAATTGTCCAGAATGTTTTTCAAGCCATTCGCAAACAGTTGTGGCCCAGTGACATGGCGCATTGTCATCAATAAAAATCCCATCGTTGTCTGGGAATATGAAGTCCACGAATGGCTGCAATTGGTCTGCAAGTAGCCGAAAACAACCATTTCCAGGCAATGATTGGTTCAATTGGAACAGAGGACCCAATCCATTCCATGTAAACACAGCCCGCACCATTATGGAGCCAGCACAGTGCCTTGTTGACGACCTAAGTGCATGGCATCTTGGGATCTGCGCCACACTCGAACCCTACCAGTTGAAATCGAGACTCACCTGACAAGGCCACGTTTTCCCAGTCGCCTAGGATCCAGTCGATATGGTCACGAGCCCACGAAAGGCGCCGCAGGTCTGCTGGAATAGCCCGTTGTTGTTGTTGTGGTCTTCAGTCCTGAGACTGGTTTGATGCAGCTCTCCATGCTACCCTATCCTGTGCAAGCTTCTTCATCTCCCAGTACTTACTGCAACCTATAATCTTCTGAATCTGCTTAATGTATTCATCTCTTGGTCTCCCTCTACGATTTTTACCCTCCACACTGCCCTCCAATGCTAAATCTGTGATCCCCTAATGCCTCAGAACATGTCCTACCAACCGGTCCCTTCTTCTTGTCACGTTGTGCGACGAACTCCTCTTCTCCCCAATTCTATTCAATACCTCCTCATTAGTTTTGTGATCTACCCATCTAATCTTCAGCATTCTTCTGTAGCACCACATTTCGAAAGCTTCTATTCTCTTCTTGTCCATAGTATTTATCGTCCATGTTTCACTTCCATACATGGCTACACTCCATACAAATACTTTCAGAAACGACTTCCTGACACTTAAATCTATACTCGATGTTAGCAAATTTCTCTTCTTCAGAAACGCTTTCCTTGCCATTGCCAGTCTACATTTTATATCCTCTCTACTTCGACCATCATCAGTTATTTTGCTCCCCAGATAGCAAAACTACTTTACTGCTTTAAGTGTCTCATTTCCTAATCTAATTCCCTCAGCATCACCAGACTTAATTTGACTACATTCCATTATCCTCGTTTTGCTTTTGTTGATGTTCATCTTATATCCTCCCTTCAAGACACTGTCCATTCCGTTCAACTGCTCTTCCAAGTCCTTTGCTGTCTCCGACAGAATTACAATGTCATCAGCGAACCTCAACGTTTTTATTTCTTCTCCATGGACTTTAATACTTACTCCGAATTTTTCTTTTGTTTTCTTCACTGCTTGATCAATATACAAATTGAATAACATCGGGGAGAGGCTACAACCCTGTCTTACTCCCTTCCCAACCACTGCTTCCCTTTCATGCCCCTCGACTCTTATAACTGCCATCTGGTTACTGTACAAATTGTAAATAGCCTTTCACTCCCTGTATTTTAACCCTGTCACCTTTAGAATTTGAAAGAGAGTATTCCAGTCAACATTGTGAAAAGCTTTCTCTAAGACTACAAATGCTAGAAACGTAGGTTTGGCTTTCCTTAATCTATTGTCTAAGGTAAGTCGTAAGGTTAGTATTGCCTCACGTGTTCCAACATTTCTACGGAATCCAAGCTGATTTTCCCCGAGGTCGGCTTCTACGAATTTTTCCATTCGTCTGTAATGAATTCGTGTTAGTATTTTGCAACTGTGACTTATTAAACTGATAGTTCGGTATATTTCACATCTGTCAACACCTGCTTTCTATGGGATTGGAATTATTATATTCTTCTGGAAGTCTGAGGGTATTTCGCCTGTCTCGTACATCTTGCTCACCAGATGGTAGAGTTTTGTCAGGACTGGCTCTTCCAAGGCTGTCAGTAGTTCTAATGGAATGTTGTCTACTCCCGGGGCCTTGTTTCGACTGAAGTCTTTCAGTGCTCTGTCAAACTCTTCACGCAGTATCGTATCTCCCATTTAATCTTCATCCACATCCTCTTCCGTTTCCATAATATTGTCCTCAAGAACATCGCCCCCGTATAGACCCTCTATACTCCTTCGACCTTTCTGCTTTCCCTTCTTTGGTTAGAACTGGGTTTCCATCTGAGCTCTTGACATTCATACAAGTGGTTCTCTTCTCTCCAAAGGTATCTTTAATTTTCCTGTAGGCAGTATCTATCTTACCCCTAGTGAGATAAGCCTCTACATCCTTACATTTGTCCTCTAGCCATCCCTGCTTAGCCATTTTGCACTTCCTGTCGATCTCATTTTTGAGAGGTTTGTATTCGTTTTTGCCTGCTTCATTTACTGCAGTTTTATATTTTCCCCTTTCATCAATTAAATTCAATATTTCTTCTGTTATCCAAGGATTTCTACCAGTCCTCGTCTTTTTACCTACTTGATCCTCTGCTGCCTTCACTACTTCATCCCTCAGAGCTACCCATTCTTCTTCCACTATATTTCTTTCCCCCATTCCTGTCAATTGTTCCCTTATGCTCTCCCTGAAACTCTGTACAACCTCTGGTTTAGTCAGTTTATCCAGGTCCCATCTCCTTAAATTCCCACCTTTTTGCAGTTTCTTCAGTTTTAATCTACAGTTCATAACCAATAGATCGTTGTCAGAGTCCACATCTGCCCCTGGAAATGGCTTACAATTTAAGACCTGGTTCCTAAATCTCTGTCTTACCATTATATAATCTATCTGATACCTTCTAGTATCTCCAGGATTCTTCCATGTATAGAACCTTCTTTCATGATTCGTGAACCAAGTGTTAGCTATGATTAAGTTATGCTCTGTGCAAAATGTTACCAGGTGGCTTCCTCTTTCATTTATTAGCCCTAATCCATATTCACCTACTACGTTTCCTTCTCTTCCTTTTCCTACTCTCGAATTCCAGTCACACATGACTATTAAATTTTCGTCTCCCTCCACTACCTCAATAATTTCTTTTATCTCATCATACATTTCATCAATGTCTTCATCATCTGCAGAGCTAGTTGGCATATAAACTTGTACTACTGTAGTAGGCGTGGGCTTCGTGTCTGTCTTGGCCACAATAATGCGTTCACTATGCTGTTTGTAGTAGCTTACCCGCACTCCTATTTTTTTTATTCATTATTAAACCTACTCCTGCATTACCCCTATTTGATTTTGTATTTATAACCCTATATTCGCCTGACCAAAGTCTTGTTCCTCCTGCCACCGAACTTCACTAATTACCACTATATCTAACTTTAACCTGTCCATTTCCCTTTTTAAATTTTCTAACGTACCTGCCCTTTTAAGGAATCTGACATTCCACGGTCCGATCCGCAGAACGCCAGTTTTCTTTCTCCTGATAACGACGTCCTCTTGAGTAGTCCCCGCCCGGAGATCCGAATGGGGGACTATTTCGCCTCCAGAATATTTTACCCAAGATGACGCCATCATTTAACCATACAGTAAAGCTGCATGCCCTCGGGAAAAATTACGGCTTTAGTTTCCCCTTGCTTTCAGCCGTTCGCAGTACCAGCACAGCAAGGCCGTTTTGGTTAGTGTTACAAGGCCAGATCAGTCAATCAGCCAGACTGTTGCCCCTGCAACTACTGAAAAGGCTGCTGCCCCTCTTCAGGAACCACACGTTTGTCTGGCCTCTCAACAGATACCCCTCCGTTGTGGTTGCAACTACTGTACGGCCATCTGTATCGTTGAGGCACGCGAGCCTCCCCACCAACGGCAAGGTCCATGGTTCATCGGGGGTGGGGGGTGGAATAACCCATTAACGCCAGATCTCTCCTCACTGTCCTAACAAATACGTCCCACATTTGTTTCTGCTGTTACTTCACGCAGTTTTGGTTGTCTGTTACCACTGACAACTCTTGGCAAACGCCACTACTCTCGGTCGTTAAGTGAAGGTCGTCGGCCACTGCCTTGTCGTTGGTGGGAGGTAATGCCTGTAACTTGCTATTTTCCGCACGCTCTTGACACTGTGGATCTCGGAATATTTAACTGCCTAATGATTTCCGAAATAGAATGTCCCATTCGTCTAGCACCATTCGTTCTGCGTTCAGAATCTATTAATTCCTGTCGTGCGACCATAATACGGAGGAAACCTTTTCACGTGAATCACCTGAGTACAAATGACAACTCCGCCAATGCACTGCTCTTTTATAACTTTTGTAAGCGACACTACCGCCATCTGTAAAGGTGCGTATCGCTGTCGCATGACTTCTGTCATACAGTGTAAAGATTCGTTATACCCTCCCGTCGGAGGTTCGAGTCCTCCCTCGGGCATGGGTGTGTGTGTTATTCTTAGCATAAGTTAGTTTAATAGAGTGTAAGTCTAGGGACCGACCTAAGCACTTTGCTCCCTTAGGAATTCACACACATTTGAACATTTTGTTTCGTTATAACATGTAGACATCCCACTTCAGTAAGCTGAAGCGGGTTTTCTAATTTTGTTTGAGACAACAGCGTGGAGTGCCGCCTGTCATGTTGGTACTTCCTGTACGAAGAATGCATCGTGGTACAATGTACAATGTACAATGTACTCAGAATATGTCGCTATGTTCAAACTATATCACAAAGATAATTTTGGTGATTCTGTTTTGTAGGCACCACAGTATCATCATGGTTTACTTGGAAGTGATGTAAATTTGAAATAAAAGCACAAGAGTGGATGACAAGGTGCATTTCGGGGAAAGCTTGGAAACGATTATTCATTATTATCAGATTGCTCTTGCCACAACGTGTACGTGTGAAAGTCGATTTACGACTATGACGACAATGAAAAGAAAAGCAACGGCCGATTGAACTTGGAGCACAATGTACGATGTACAGTATATGGGCTGAGACCAAACAGAACATAAAAAAATATTGTTAGAAATAATACCAACCACGTTATTGACTTTCATAATTTTTTTATTTAATGTTACACTTCCAGGGTTTTATTTGGTGAACGGTAATGAAATAATATGTATTTTGCTGTAATTTTTAAAATATGGATGCTCGAACAATTTTTTCCCAACCTAAAGTTTAGTTAGAAACTAAACTCTGTTGGGGTATTGATTTCTATATGATCTCGTTCAGAGGTAATGGTTTCACAAAGGTTGGGGGAGCACTGCTCTAGCGTGAAGTAATCTTCTCTGGTTTCAGCCAATGAGGAAGAACGGGCTGCCATTCCCATATAGACACTGGAGACTCTCTCCTAAAGTATTCCGAGCAGAGTTAAAGCCATCATAAACGCTGTTCCCTAATATGTGTGCAGATTTGGACAAAATTTCCATTTGGTGTAACGAATGACAACGATAATTAAATGCAGATACCTATACAGTATCCGATTATAATATTTGTGGTTACCACTTGGTGGCCGGCCGAAGTGGCCAAGCGGTTCTAGGCGCTACAGTCTGGAACCGCGCGACCGCTTCGGTCGCAGGTTCGAATCCTGCCTCGGGCATGGATGTGTGTGGTGTCCTTAGGTTAGTTAGGTTTACGTAGTTCTAAGTTCTAGGGGACTGATGACCTCAGATGTTAAGGCCCACAGTGCTCAGAGTCATTTGAACCATTTGTTACCACTTGGTGCAAGTCACACAGTTGAAAGTATGCAGCGACTGTGGTAAGAAGCGATGTGATGAACATGTAAGTATCTTTTCTGTGTTTGGAGTAGTAATGTTGCAGGCATAATAGCAGAAGTCGTACGAATTGAAAGACGCTAGGATCGTAGCACCATGGTATAGCATGTACGAAAGTGCAACAGAGATGCTCGGGGAACTTCACTTTCAAGGTTTCGAAAAAAGGCAATATTGATTTCGCATATATATAATGGAAAAGGACAGAAAATAGTAAGGCGAAAGCATAACAGAGATGCTCGAAAATCTTTAATACGAATTTTTGGAAAAAAATGTTTTTATTCCAGCTTAATTTATTTGGTATTGCCGCCAAGTACTGTAAAGTGAGTTGCTGAGTTAATATGTATATGAAGGATCCAAAACTACAGTTCTATATGCGTGGCCTTCTGACACCTGTCAGTTTTTGAAGAAGTTGCTCATTACAGTCAACACGATCTGTTTGCAGAGACACTCATCCTAGCGCACAGGTAAGCACAAGACCTTGCAGTGAGGCTGTCCAAACTAAATTTAATCTGTACTGGCTGCAGTCCAACGAGGTCTCGTGCTCTCGCGGTCAAGCCCAAAGTTAATTAATGGAGTCAGAGGACCGTCATTTCACTGACCTTCTGCAGTTACATCAGCCCAGTTCTACAATACGTCACTGGGCAGACTAGGCGACGTCTAGAGGAAAAATAGTGTTCATTTACTTATTTTTGGCCTGTTCATTTATAGAATGTGCGCGAATTCGTACCTGCGTTGTCGGCGTGTCCGACTATTATGCGGAGGAGCTGGGTTCGATTCGCAGTATTGCCAAAAATTTTTCTTTGATTGCAGGAGTGGAGTGAAGAGCACTTAACCTAGTAGGGTCAATTGAGGAGTTACTCGAATGAGAAGAAGCGGCTCCAAAATCGAGAAATCCGAAAACGATCGGGAGAGCAGTTTGCGGGCTCCATGCGAAAGACACCATTGGCGGATGATCATACGGCGGTCAGTCCCCAATCGCCTGTCTTTGCTTTGATGTTTACTGAATGTCCCAGAGAGATCTATTGCTATTTTAATGAATCTAGCATCATGCTCTAATGGGTGTATATTTCCCAGATCATCACATAATGTTCATTTAGAAATTTTAGTCATTCCACATGCGATCAGATTAGTGAGCTCACCTGTACAAACACAATAAGCGGTCTACACCTCCGTAGTGCTGGTAATTCGTGATGGTATCGAAGATCCATAAAAAGATATACTGCAGGAGCTATGTACTTAAATATAAATCCCCATTTAAACGTTTTTTTCAAATTAAGGTTCCTGCTGAAAAATGAATGACAGTACCATAAAATATAATCGGAAGTGTGAAGGAAGTTACGTATTATGTGACAGTCCACTCTATTTCGAATTGTCCGCTAAAGCATGTGTTTCATTTTCTTCCTGAAACGCCAGTAAAATACATCTACTAGCCACTTTTCTGGTAATAAACTGAAATAGCAACAACAATACTTCTACCATTTCAGGATTTTGTTAACGTGCATTTAACTTTGCCAATACTTACGCAAATAAGATTGAACCATTATTTAGCAAATAACTGCGCGATTGCAAATGTCTTTCCTATGCATTTTATTATCTAGAAATAATAACTCAATGAAAAAAGTAAACAGAAACACGAAAACCAAAAGTTGATAAACAAAATTAAAGTAATACTATATTGAATAAATAAGAATATCGGACAAGAAATTAGTCACTCATTGACAATTAAAGTCGGCACAGTTACCAAATTGTTGGACTGTCGATTTCAGCTTTTCTGGATGTGTTGGTAGTTGAGGTGGCGAATAAAAACAGTCAGACACGCGAAAAAAGATAACACATTAACAAGTTTGTTTACAATATGTTCACTTAATAAGTGAGATATACCGGGTGATGAAAAAGTCAGTATAAATTTTAAAACTGAATAAATCACGGAATAATGTAGATAGAGAGGTACAAATTGACACACATGCTTGGAATGACATGGGGTTTTATTAGAACCGAAAAAATACAAAAGTTCAAAAAATGTCCGACAGATGGCGCTTCATCTGCTCAGAATAGCAATAATTAGCATAACAAAGTAAGACAAAGCAATGATGATGTTCTTTACAGGAAATGCTCAATATGTCCACCATCATTCCTCAACACTAGCTGTAGTCGGGCAATAATGTTGTGAACAGCACTGTAAAGCATGTCCGGAGTTATGGTGAGGCATTGGCGTCGGATGTTGTCTTTCAGCATCCCTAGAGATGTCGGTCGATCACGATACACTTGCGACTTCAGGTAACCCCAAAGCCAATAATCGCACGGACTGAGGTCTGGGGACCTGGGAGGCCGAGCATGACGAAAGTGGCGGCTGAGCACACGATCATCACCAAACGACGTGAGCAAGAGATCTTTCACACGTCTAGCAATATGGGGTGGAGCGCCATCCTGCATAAACATAGTACGTTCCAGCAGGTGTTTATCAGCCAGGCTGGGGATGATGCGATTCTGTAACATATCGGCGTACCTCTCACCCGTCAGGGTGGCAGCTATGCTGTTCAGCGCCATCTGTCGGACATTTTGTGAACTTTCTTTTTTTATGGTTCAAATAAAACCCCATGTCATTCCAAGCATGTGTGTCAATTTTTAACTCTCTATCTACATTATTCCGTGGTTTATTAAGTTTTCAAATTTATACTGACTTTTTGATCACCCGGTACATAGCTGTTAAATGCTGTAGGTTCTTCTGTTGTGCTGAGTTATATGTAACAAGTGCGGCACTGAAATGGGCGATTTGGCAGCCCTGGAAATAGTACGTTACAGAAATCAGAAAACGAGAGTGGTGCCATGTGGACAACTAACCTTTGCCATTGAACCTAATATCGATGTGAGTCGAGATGGCGTTGTGGACCGGTGAACAACGCACTGTTGCCGAAAAGACGTTTTATAAAAGCAACGGCAGCTACGTAGCCGGGATCATTACAATCTCGCACGTCATGCCCCAGTCTCATCGGCACCTGCTACCAAAGGGTGGGTACAGGGCTTTGGGGAAACGGGTGATATGGGGCGAAAGAGGAGAGGAAGTGCAAAACGCGTGTGACACCAGACGATGTTGCAAGAGTGAAAGAAGCCTTCCACCCGAAGTTCCAGGGGTTCTACATCGGATCGTTGTGTATGATGAATACTGCAGAAGGAACTGCTACTTCTATCATATAATTTTCAAATGTTCAGATTGTGTTAAAACTGAATCCGGATGGTTTCCTAGAGAGAGAGAAAAAAAAACTACCTTTTTGCCGGGCATTCTTGAACTCGTGAACGACAATCCTGGTCTGTGCGACAATCTGATCATGAGCGATGAGGTCAATTTTTATGTGTCAGGCTTTGTTAACAAGCAAAACGTCAGATTGCGGTTACGTGGAAATCTTGAAATGCTTCATGAAAAGCCACTTCGCAGTCAGAAAGTGGAAGTGTGGTGCAGCGTTTCATCGCTTGGAATCATATGGCATTAGTTTTTTTGTGGACAGTCGTGGTAATGCTGTTATTGTGAAGGATCGAATTCGGGAGGAAATTAATCGAATTCCATTGACACTACTGCAAGATGTGACGTCCACTTGAAATGTGTGTGAAGGAAAACGGCGGCCACCTACGTGATTTCATTTTCAAGTAAAAGCCATTTTCAATTGCACCCATTGTGAATTAATATTTATTTTATATAGCTGTGAATAAATTTGTATCGCTGGTGGAGATTTCAGACTAGCCCGTTTGAGCGCTGCACAATTAGGATAATGTTCCTGATACGAAAGCCGGCCGCTGTGGCCGAGCGGTTCTAGGCATTTCAGTCCGAAAACGTGCGCCTGCTACAGTCGCAGGTTCGAATCCTGCCTCGGGCATGGATGTGTGTGGTGTCCTTAGGATAGTTAGGTTTAAGTAGTTCTAAGTCTAGGGGACTGATGACCTCAGATGTTAAGGCTCACAGTGCTTAGAGCCATTTGAACCATTTTGGAACCTAGAATGAAATGTTCACTCTACAGCGGAATGTGCGCTGATATGAAACTTCCTGGCAGATTAAAACTGTGTGCCGGACCGAGACTCGAACTCGCGACCTTTGCCTTTCGCGGGCAAGTGCTCTACCAACTGAGCTACCCAAGCACGACTCACGCCCCCGTCCTCACAGCTTCACTTCTGCCAGCACCTTGTCCCCTACCTTCCAAACTTTACAGAAGCTCTCCTGCGAACCTTGCAGAACTAGCACTCCTGAAAGAAAGGATACTGCGGAGACATGGCTTAGCCACAGCCTGGGGGATGTTTCTAGAATGAAATTTTCACTCTACAGGAGGAGAGCTTCTGTAAAGTTTGGAAGGTAGGAGACGAGGTACTGGCAGAAGTGAAGCTGTGAGGACGTGGCGTGAGTCGTGCTTGGGTAGCTCAGTTGGTAGAGCACTTGCCCGCCAAAGGCAAAGGTCACGAGTTCGAGTCTCGGTCCCGCACACAGTTTTAATCTGCCAGGAAGTTTCATTTTGGAACCTGATAGGAACAAATAGTTTTGAATGCTGATGCAATCCGATAAGTCACTCATAGTAGTGATGCTTAGTAGCATAATCCTACGTCGATGTACTGAGTCTGGGCCAAAGCTCTGAATGCAGCTGCTTAAAAAGACATGCCTGCCGGCCAGTCAGAGTCGCAGACAGTGAGGTCATGTGAGTTCAGCGTCCTCGGGTGGCGCGTATGAGTGTGAGTGGCGGTCCCCATCGAAGAGAGCGGACGATGGGAGAGCGTTGTCGGAGGTTGAATGTGCCTTCTTGCGCGTATCTGCTAGCGGCGTGCGGCGCCCGGGGTGCTGCCGACGTAGATGCCGTCTGTAACGGACTCCCCCTGTTCCGAATAGTCCAAGACACTTTCTGTGAGATTAATATAGCTTGATTAGTGGGCTAGTCGATGTGCGACAGGATGACAGATGGTTCGTCAAACCAGGAACGAACGCTTACAGACCTATGGTTCAAATGGCTCTGAGCACTATGGGACTTAACTGCTGAGTTCATCAGAACTTAGAACTACTTAAACATAACTATCCTAAGGACATCACACACATCCGTGTCCGAGTCAGGATTCGAACCTGCGACCGTAGGAGCAGCGCGGTTCCAGACTGCAGCGCCTAGAACCCCTTGGCCACTCCGGTCGGCACAGATCTATGAACATGACTGTTGACATTTTGGAAGATGAGAGTGCCCAAAGCATGAACATGCAGGAGAAAGGGCTACAGTTAGTCATCGAGAATGTTGAAATAAACGTCCGGACTCATATTCACGGTAACCTGAACGAATGGATCTAAATCAGAATTCCAGTCCTGAACAATGGCCAGCATGAGTAATTTAAAAGTAGATACCCTCGGTGTAGCAAATCAGCTTAAATCACTTAATAAAGGCAAGGTCTCCGGTCCAGATTGTCTTGCAGTCATGTCTTTTCAGATCTTGCTGATACAGTAGCTACATACTTGGCAAACATATGCAATGGCTCGCTCGTAGAGATGCGTACCCAAAGACTGGAAAGTTGAGCAAGTCACCACAGTATCCAACAAAGGAAATATGAGTAATCCACTGAATTACAGGTTGTAACGGGACACCCTCCTCTAGCATTACTTTTCCTCAACAGTAGTTGTCGATACGAGTATTATTTTTCGAATTTTGGACAGGTTAATATTATCTCAGTTGCTTTTCTGAAAACTTTCATATAATTTTATACACAATATGTTATATTTCAAGCTAAAATTTATGGAAAGGAATTACTTTATAAAATACTTTAGTTTCGATGTTATAATCGATAAGGTCTAGTCCTGAATGTACAGTTAAAATTTTTGTTTTTAGAAATGGTCAAATGGTTCTGAGCACTATGCGACTTAACATCTGAGGTCATCAGTCCCCTAGAACTTAGAACTACTTAAACCTAACTATCCTAAGGACATCACACACACCATGCCCGAAGCAGGTTTCGAACCTGCGACCGTAGCGGTCGCGCTGTTGTTTTTAGAAACATTTGAAATTACGAATTATTCGCACACTTAAAATTTGTATTATTTATTACGCAATCCTGTACTGTTTACTATATTTATTTCCGGATTCATCGATCATATAATAATCGCAATTAATAATGTAACGAAAACTAGTACGATTTCATTTGTTAAGAAAAATTGTAAACCCTTTGGAATATTATTATTTCCACAGAGTGTGGGAGTCGTAAGCTTGCCTCTGATGTGGTCGGAGGTATTTTTGTATTATAGGTGCGAACAATGTATGTAAACTGTTGAAGCTACATGTTGTCCGATATTCGATAATTATTGGGTTGATGTATACGTTCGTAGCGTTTTATCACAAGTTTAATAAACACAACATATACATATCAGAGAGATTTTGGTCATCAATAATATATTTTCCTTCACTATTTACAAGTCTGCCAACGCTGCGGTAACTATTTTATTCTGAGACTGTAAATTAAAAAAAAAATAAAAACGTGGTTTTGAGGCGAAGAACTCGTCGAGCTATGTTCGTAGCGTGTTTTGAACTTGAAAGAAAGTTCCTGGAAGGTTATTCAATAGAGAGTGGAAAAGGTAAAAATCTGAGGGTGCAAGATCGGGTGAATAAGCTGGGTGTGGAATGACTTCAGTCCATCTCCTGTATAGCGTTTTTTTTTTTTAAAAAAAAAGTCTAGAAGAATGCAGGCGGCCGTTATCGTGCGGCCACATCACTTCACCCACACTTCCTGGTCGTTGCTCTTGGACTACTTCAACCAGAAGTCTCACCGGGAAGCAATTCGTAGTACACGACACCGTCGTTGTTCCACCAGATGCATAATCTTATCTTCCGTGGATTCCCGCAGGTCTTCGGAATGGGAGTTGTTGCTTTGCTTGAGCTCCACCATTCCTTTCTTTTCCTTGTGTTAGCGTAAAGACACCATTTCTCATCATCAGTCTCGATACAGGATAGGAATGATCGTTATTCACGAGCCAGTTGATGACGAGCAAGCAGAGATGCACATACAGCCACCCGCGGATTTTTGTGATTTTCGCTTAGTGCATTCAGTATCCGTACAACAGATTTATGAACCTTCCCCCATTGCATGCAATGTCGCAATGTGGTGAAATGATCACAGTTCATCACATTTGCCACTTCTCGAGTACACTGACGTGGATCATTGTGGATTAATGCGTTTAAGCGGTCTTCATCAAACACCGAAGGTTCTCCTGAACTGGAATTATTCACATACACGGTGCACATGTTTGTGGCTGCTTCCGCTGCATTGACCCCTCTGTTGAACTCAAACAGAAGAATACGACGGAAATGTTCTGATTTCTCCACTTGGTACTCCATATTCTAGCGCTCATAGCTCCACACGCCCGCATCTCGTGGTCGTGCGGTAGCGTTCTCGCTTCCCACGCCCGGGTTCCCGGGTTCGATTCCCGGCGGGGTCTGGGATTTTCTCTGCCTCGTGATGGCTGGTTGTTGTGTGCTGTCCTTAGGTTAGTTAGGTTTAAGTAGTTCTAAGTTCTAGGGGACTGATGACCATAGATGTTAAGTCCCATAGTGCTCAGAGCCATTTGAACCATAGCTCCACTCAGTATCTCCAAATGGCAAAATGGTAATAGGTAAACTCAAATAGCAAGAGTGAGCTACAAATAAAAATAACTATCGATAAATAAACCCATATCAGCCATAATATCATCATTGAAAACAAAAACACTACGAACTTATGCACGAACCTAGTATTTCCGGAGAAAAGTGTCAGATGTAACCTCACCATGACAGGACATGACACTTTTCGCTGGTCCCTGTCGGTTGGCATCTTTTTAAGAACACTGTTTAGATGCCCAGTTACATGGCTTTGAATGGTACGTCATGCCTTGTAGACTCTTTTGACTGTACACCACGTTGATTACCAACAAACCGGGCAACTTAATACATGGTGTGGTCCTCGGTATGTCGAAACACCACAGCTCCTTTTCGCTATTCAGTCACGTCACCATGACGACCGACATTATTGCGCATAAACGCAACTTCACTGCCATGACTTAGGTCAACATTGCAGGAACACATGAGCACCTAGAACCATTTCTACACCATGTACATCGCTCTGTTCAGATCAGTGAGGCATTTTAAGGATGTGATAAATATTTTGTCCGGGGCCGTACTATATATTCACGCTGATAAACCGGTTCAGCATGGGCTTCTGATACCACAGTCGAGAATCACGGGGAGGAATATACCGGGTGAGTCATAAAGAAACAACAGATTTCAGTTGTTTATTAAAGACAAACTATAAAAGACAGAAACACATTGCGCATGTCACTGGATAGAGGGAGGTTCAAAGATTTGACCCAGCTGCGATGTCTTTTGATTGTAACAACATGGCCACTGCACCACGAGAGAAATCATTTTGTGTGTTTGAATTTGCGCAAACACAGTCCATTATCCAACTGCAATGTGCATTGAGCCACAGATTCAGCAGGAAGCTGCCTCTGCACAAGCAGGTGTATGACTGGCATACAAGATTCTTGGAAGCTGCTTTCATATGCAAAGGGAAGAGCACTGCCACCCAGTCAAGCCTATGCAAAATGCCTTCAACGGAGTCAAAAAGCATGTTCAAATGTGTGTGAAACCCTAAGGGACTTAACTGCTAAGGTCATCAGTCCCTAAGCGTACACACTACTTAACCTAAACTATCCTAAGGACAAATACACACACCGATGCCCGAGAGGGAGGACTCGAACCTCCGACGGGGGGAGCCGCGCGAACCGTGACAAGACGCCCATAGACCGCACGGCTACCCCGCGCGGCTTCAACGGAGTCCTCGCAAGCCCCCAAGACGAGCAGGCCAAGAACTTCAACTTCCTCAGACAACGGAGTGGCGTGTTCTGAAACGACGACTGCATATGAAGCCTTACAAGTTGCAGTTACTGCAGAAACTGCATCTCGGCGACCATAACAAAAGGTGTGAAATTTGCGTTTCGCTTTTCCAGGATATGGGAGGCGATACTTTTTCCAAAGGACTCATCTTGTCGGACGAATTGACGTTTCGTCTATCGGATAAAGTAAACCGTGATAATGTAAAAAAATTAGGGTAACAAAATACTGGCGTCGTCGCCGAACATGAAAGAGATTCAACGATACCGAGTATTTTTTTGAGTCGTTTCTGTTCACAAAGCTTACGGATCTTTCCTTTTTTGTGGAGGGGACTGTGACAGGAATGTCATACCTGGACATGCTGCAAAATTGGTTGTTTCCTCAACTTCCCGAAGATTCTTTTATGCATTACGGCGCCCCGCCTCACTTTCACCTTGAGACGCGGCATTATCTTCACAACACCATCCCACAACGTTTTGATTGCAACAGGTTGAGAACAAGATCTTGTTCATTGCTTTTGGCCTCCCAGACCTGACAAAAACGCTACGAACTTCTGCTCCAACTTAATACACTACTGGCCATTTAAATTGCTACACCAAGAAGAAATGCAGATGATAAACGGGTATTCATTGGACAAATATATTATACTAGAACTGACATGTGATTACATTTTTACGCAGTTTGAATGCATAGATCCTGAGAAATCAGTACCCAGAACAACCACCTCTGGACGTAATAACGGCCTTGATACGCCTGGGCATTGAGTCAACCTGGGCATTGAGTCAAACAGAGCTTGGATGGCGTGAACAGGTACAGCTGCCCATGCAGCTTCAACACGATACTACAGTTCATCAAGAGTAGTGACTGGCGTATTGTGACAAGCCAGTTGCTCGGCCACCATTGACCTCACGTTTTCAATTGGTGAGAGATCTGGAGAACGTGCTGCCCAGGGCAGCAGTCGAACATTTCCTGTATCCAGAAAGGCCCGTACCTGCAACATGCAGTCGTGCATTATCCTGCTGAAATGTAGGGTTCCACAGGGATCGAATGAAGAGTAGAGCCACGGGTCGTAACACATCTGAAATGTAACGTCCACTGTTCAAAGTGCCGTCAATGCCAACAAGAGGTGACCCAGACGTGTAACCAATGACACCCCAAACCATCACGCCGGGTGATACGCCACTATGGCGATGACGAATACACGCTTCCAATGTGCGTTCATCGAGATGTCGCCAAACACGGATGCGACCATCATGATGCTGTAAAGAGAACCTGGATTCATCCGAAAAAATGACGTTTTGCCATTCGTGCACCGAGGTTCGTCGTTGAGTACACCATCGCAGGCGCTCCTGTCTGTGATGCAGCGTCAAGGGTAACCGCAGCCACGGTCTCCGAGCTGATAGTCCATGCTGCTGCAAACGTCGTCGAACTGTTCGTGCAGATGGTTGTTGTTTTGCAAACGTCCCCATCTGTTGACTCAGGGATCGAGACGTGGCTGCCCGATCCGTTACAGCTATGCGGATAAGATGCCTGTCATCTCGACCGCTAGTGATACGAGGCCGTTGGGATCCAGCACGGCGTTCCGTATTACCCTCCTGAACCCACCGATTTCTATATTCTGCTAACAGACATTGGATCTCGACCACCGCGAGCAGCAATGTCGCGATACGATAAACCGTAGTCGCGATAGGCTACAATCCGACCTTTGTCAATGTCGGAAACGTGGTGGTACGCATTTCTCCTCCTTACGCGAGGCATCACAACGACGTTTCACCAGGCAACGCTGTTTGTGTATGAGAAATCGGTTGGAAACTTTCCTCATGTCAGCACGTTGTAGGTGTCGCCATCGGCGCCAACCTTGTGTGAATGCTCTGAAAAGCTAATCATTGGCATATCACAGCATCTTCTTCCTGTCGGTTAAATTTTGCACCTGTAGCACGTCATATTTGTGGTGTAGCAATTTTAATGGCCAGTAGTGTATATTAGGAATCTTAATGCACTTGCATTATCTATTGGAGATCAGCTTTGCTTGAGAACATCACTATCGACTGAATGTCGATTGAAACGTTAATACCTTTGTTCTCACACATTATACTTGATAAATATCGTCTTGTGACAATCTCGAGAATCCGATAAGAAAGAGGCACTTGTTTCCAGTACACCCTCTCGTGCTGGCACCGTTAGCATCTGATGAAAGAATGACGAGCTCGTTACATCCAGAAACCTCGGACAGAACAGGATTGAGGAGCGAAGTGGAAGTGTATCTTTCATCATAACCAGTCTAGCATTCTCCGCATTCATTTAGGAAACGGAGAAAAACTCAACTGAAATGTTGATGACCTGAGCCTTATTCCTTCTGATTGCGAGAGTAGTAACTTAATTACTATGCATCCTCGTTTAGTATTGTCTTGAAACCGGCTGCAGGACGCACAAACGTCTTCAGCATTAATTCCTCATACAGAAATGAAGAAACAAGAGGTTTTTCTACTCTCTAAAGTAGAGTACGAGATAATCTGTAGCGCAGCTCATAGGAATGTAATGCTGTGGACGCCACAAGTGTTTCAGAATGGACAATTTATCTGCATCTACATCCATACTGTCCAAACCACTGTGAAATGCATGGCAGAGGGTACAACACATTGTACCACATATTACGATTTCTCCTCATTCGATTCACGTAGAGACCGCCGGAAGAATGCCTCTGCGCGCGTTGTAATTAATCTAATGATGTCCTCAGGATGCTTCGGGAGAGATACATAGGGAGTTGTTGCACATTCCTAGATTCATCATTTAAAGATGGTTCTTGAAACTCTGGAAGTTGGCTTACTCTGAGCATTTACGTGACATTCTCCTACGGGTCAAACAAACCTGTAACCATTCTTTCTGGACTTCTCTTTCTACGTTCAGTATTTCCCGTTAGTCCTATTTGTTATGGGTCCAACACACTTCGGCAGTATTCTGGGATGAATCACACCGGTGATTTTTAAGCATTGTCCTTTGTAGGCTGATTGCATTGAAACTAATGTAATGGTTCCATTTCCTACCCCAACAATGTGTTACACGCAGGTATTTGCGTGAGTTAACAGATTCCAATTGTGATTCATTGATAATGTAATCATGGAGTACTGCATTATTTCGTTTTGTGGAGTGCAAAATTTTACATTTCTGAAGATTTAAATTTATAACTCTCTATTGTAAATAGGATACCGAGCAGTCGATCTCAACATGTGTTTCAGATCACATTGGGCACGGGAACATCGCGATTGTACCGTGGAACACTGGTAATGAGTTATCAGGTTGGGTGTTGCATCAGGTCGATAGCAGTGTGCGTATAATCGCTACAATCGCTCATAACGGTGAAAACAAGGTCAAAAATGGAAGTCTCGGTTACAGCTTTATTTTTGATATTTCTGATAACGAATCTGATACGAATACTGAAAGATTCAGATTGGCGGTTTCAATATGGCGGACAGAATGCAAAAGAAATTGATTATTACAACGAAAAATCTCAAAAATATAATATTATTCCGGTTGCTGTGAGCGTATTTATCGATTGTCATTTTTTATTTTTTGTTCACTGTTTCTATCTGAGTTCACATATTGTCATTTGAAGATAGTGAGTGGAGCAGTAGACGCTAGAAAATGCAGTGCCAAGTGGAGAAATTGGAACATTTTCGACATATTCTTATGTTTCGGTTCGCTAGAGGGGTGACAGCAGCATAGGCAGCCAGAAAGATTTGCGCCGTGTATGGTGATGTGATCATGCCATTGGACACAACTTAGCAAAGAAAAGTTGTTTTCTCGTTTTAAGAAGGATCATTTGACATTAGTTCAGGAAGACCTTTCCACCCCCGTGCGACATTTGCGTGCAATGAGGAAGGTTAAAAAATCGGGTGTATGGGTGCCACAGGCACTAAGCCAGCTTCACAAAAAAAGGTCCAGCTCAGCTTGCTCGTCATCATTGGCTCGTGAACAACACCGACCATTCCTGTCCTGTATCGTAACTGGTGACGAGAAATGGTGTCTTTATGTTAAAATGAGGAAAAGAAAGGAATGGATGAGCCCAAACAAAGCAGGAATCACCCGTCCAAAGACCTGCGGGTATCCATGAAAGATAATGTTATACACCTGGTGGAACACCGAAGGTGTGGCGTACTACGAATTCTTCCCCGAGGTGTAACCATCACTGTTGACATTTTTTGTCAACAACTGAGACGTCTTGCAGACGCAATCCAAGAACAACAACCAACAAAACTGCGTGAAGTGATGCCACTCCAAGATAACGATCGTCCGCATTCTACTAGACTGACAATAAACACTGTGCAGGAGGTGGGTTGGTAAGTCGTTCCGCACCCACATTATTCACCGATCACCCACCCTCAGATTTTCGCCTTTTCCGCTCTCTGTCGAACAGCCTTCAAGAGAATGCGTTCCGTACGTGGCTAGATGAGTTCTTCGCCTCAAAACCAAGCGTTTTCTACAATCTCGGAATCAAAAAGTTTTCGCAGCTTTGGCAGACTGTTATAAATAGTGAAGGAGAATATATTATTGATGACTAAAGTCTCTGTTATGTGTATTTGCGTGTATTAAACTTACGCAAAAACGCTGCGAACTTACGCACTAACCTAATATTTTAAATAGCATTTTTCTCTCAGTTACCCGTTGTCTGCACAAAGTGGTAGTGTGGTATTGTATTACCAGATGGCTCATACGTAGTTGGCTGCACGACAACTGACTGGTGCAGGGCGGGATTTTAATTTTCTTTAATAAATCACGAATAATGGGAGACTTTCATGCACACAAATTTACATTGACTGATAGGAAAAAAAGTAACATTTTATTCAGTGGAAGGATTTAATTGCTTCTGAGTAACATTCTATATTCTTTAAAATAAACGAGAAGAAACGTATACATTCAAGAGCCAAAGATACTTGTACACCTGCCTAATATCGTGTAGCACCCCCACGAGCACGCAGATGTGCCGCAGCACCACGTGGCATGGACTCCACTAATGTCTAAAGTAGTACTGGAGGGAACTGACACCAGGAATCCTACCGGGCTGTCCATAAATCGTAAGAGTACGAGAAGTGAAGATCTCTTCTGAACAGTACGTTGCAAGGCATCGCAGATATGCTCAGCGGAAGCGTTTAAACTTAGAAGAGTGTTCCTAGAGCCCCTTTGTACCAATTCTGGATGTGTGGAGTGACGCATTGTCCTGCTGGAATTGACCAAGCCCGTCGGAATGCACAATGGACATGAATGGGTGGATGCAGGCGATCAGACAGGATGATTACGTACGTGTCACCTGCCAGAGTCGTATCTAGACTTATGATGTGTCCCATATAACTCCAACTTCACAAGCCCCACATCATTACAGAGCCTCTACCAGCTTGAACAGTCTGCTGCTGACATGCAGGGTCCACGAATTCATGAGGTTGTCTCCATGCCCGTACACATCCATTCGCTCCATACAATTTAAAACGAGACTCTTCTGACCAGGCAATATGTTTACAGTCATTATCAGTCCAATGTTGGTGTTGACGGGGCCAAGCGAGGCGTAAAGCATTATTTCATGCAGCCGTCAAAGGAACACAAGTGGGCCTTCGGCTCCAAAAGCCCATATCGAAGATATTTCGTTGAATGGTCCGCACGCTGACACTTGCTGATGGCCCAACATTGAAACCGAGCGAGGTGGCGCAGTGGCTAGCATACTGGACTCGCATTCGGGAGGACCACAGTTCAGTCCAGTGTCCAGCCATCGTGATTTAGGTTTTCCGTGATTCCCCTAAACCTCTCCAGGCAAATTCCGGGATCGTTCCTTTGAAAGGGCACGGACGACTTCCTTCCCCGTCCTTTCCTAATCCAATGAGACCGATGACCTCGCTGTCTGGTCTCGTTCCCAAAACAACCCTACCCAAACCCAGGATTGAAATCTGCAGCAATTTGCGGAAGGATTGCATTTCCGTCACGTTGAACGATTCTCATCAGTCGCCGTTGGTCCGTTCTTGTAGCATCTTTTTCCGGTCACAGCGATGTCTTACCGGATTCCTGATATTCACGATACACCTGTGAAATGGTCGTACGGGAAAATCCCCACTTCATTGCTACCTCGTACATTCTGCATCCCACCGCTCGTACGTTGACTGTAACATCACGTTAAAACTCACTTAAATCTTGATAACCTGCCACTGTAGCAGTAGTAACTGATCTAACAACTGCGCTAGATACTTGTCTTATACAGGGTGTTACAAAAAGGTACGGCCAAACTTTCAGGAAACATTCCTCACACACAAATAAAGAAAAGATGTTATGTGGACATGTGTCCGGAAATGCTTAATTTCCATGTTAGAGCTCATTTTAGTTTCATCAGTATGTACTGTGCTTCCTCGATTCACCGCCAGTTGGCCCAATTGAAGGAAGGTAATGTTGACTTCGGTGCTTGTGTTGAAATGCGACTCATTGCTCTACTATTATAGCATCAAGCACATCAGTACGTAGCATCAACAGGTTAGTGTTCATCACGAACGTGGTTTTGCGGTCAGTGCAATGTTTACAAATGCGGAGTTGGCAGATGACCATTTGATGTATGGATTAGCACGGGGAAATAGCCGTGGCGCGGTACGTTTGTATCGAGACACATTTTCAGAACGAAGGTCTCCCGACAGGAATACGTTAGAAGCAATTGATCGGCGTCTTAGGGAGCACAGAACATTCCAGCCTATGACTCGCGACTGGGGAAGACCTAGAACGACGAGGACACCTGCAATGGACGAGGCAATTCTTTGTGCAGTTGACGATAACCCTAATGTCAGTCAGAGAAGTTGCTGCTGTACAAGGTAACGTTGATCACGTCACTGTATGGAGAGTGCTACGGGAGAACCAGTTGTTTCCGTACCATGTACAGCGTGTGCAGGCACTATCAGCAGCTGATTGGCCTCCACTGTTACACTTTTGCGAATGGTTCATCCAACAACATGTCAATCCTCATTTCAGTGCAAATGTTCTCTTTACGGATGAGGCTTCATTCCAACGTGATCAAATTGTAAATTTTCACAATCAACATGTGTGGGCTGACGAGAATCCGCACACAATTGTGCAATCACGCCATCAACACAGATTTTCTGTGAACGTTTGGGCAGAGATTGTTGGTGATGTCCTGATCGGGCCCCATGTTCTTCCACCTACGCTCAATGAAGCACGTTATCATGATTTCATACGAGGTACTCTACCTGTGCTGCTAGAACGTGTGCCTTTACATATACGACACAACATGTGGTCCATGCACGATGGAGCTCCTGCACATTTCAGTCGAAGTGTTCGTACGCTTCTCAACAACAGATTCGGTGACCGATGGATTGGTAGAGGTGAACCAATTCTATGGCCTCCACGCTCTCCTGACCTCAACCCTCTTGACTTTCATTTATGGGGGCATTTTGAAAGCTCTTGTCTACGCAACCCCGCTACCAAATGTAGAGACTCTTCGTGCTCGTATTGTGGACGACTGTGATACAACACGCCATTCTCCAGGGCTGCATCAGCGCATCAGGGATTCCATGCGACGGAGGGTGGATGCATGTATCCTCGCTAACGGAGGACATTTTGAACATTTCCTGTAGCAAAGTGTTTGAAGTCACGCTGGTACGTTCTGTTGCTGTGTGTTTCCATTCCATGATTAATGTGGTTTGAAGAGAAGTAATAAAATGAGCTCTAACATGGAAAGTAAGCGATTCCGGACACATGTCCACATAACATATTTTCTTTCTTTGTGTGTGAGGAATGTTCCCTGAAATTTTGGCCGTACCTTTTTGTAACACCCTGTATAGGCGTTGCCGACCGCAGCGCCGTATTCTGCCTGTTAAAATATCTCTGTATTTGAAAACGCAGGCCTATACCAGTTTCTTTGGCGCTTCAGTGTATTAATAGTTCATTAGATTCGGGAGGACCCCTTTGTTGGAAAAAGAAACCACACTAACAACAAAGTTGTTAAGCAGTTTCAAATAAATTCTTAGATATGCGCAGGCAATTTCAGACTTTTTATGCCCGTTTAGGCCGTAATGATTTTTGAAGAAAATATGTGATTGTTGCTTTGCTCGAAATTATCAGCATTAACACTATTACAAAATTCTACCACTCTTCTTACATAATGATTTGCAGTTTCGAGCTACGCGGTTGACAGGTTTCGTTAACAAGACCAATATGAGACCGCGATGGCTAGAGGTACTGTTGACTTCTGTCTCGGGCTCGTCTGTCTTCGTTTGTTGGCGATTTTCAGAAAAACCGTCACACAAACATCGGCCGAAGAACCCGAGACAGAAGCCAACAGGTAATGTGGCAACAATTGGTCTCAGTAATTTTGTGTTAGTGGCGCTGGCTGTTACATGAATGAGGTGCTGCTCGTTATACGAACATTCTCGTCGTTCATACCACGGGACAGCCAAACCCACGCAGATGCAAACGCAGGGTCGTGGAGCCGCAAGTGGCGTCTCGTTGTGCCATTGCCGTGACAACACTTGGCGAGGCGGACTGCGTGCTGTCCAAAGTAAACAAAAGGGCACGGCGGAGCAGTGGAGTGTGTCGTCAACATGGCAGCACACTTGGCAGTCTCTGCGCGACCGTGAAAACTTACGTAATGACTTCTGGAGACTAAGGCGCCGCGTTCTCATAACACGCATACGTATATAACCATCAAAGATTTTATTTGCACACGTACGTTGTTGAAACTATCGTGCTGTGCTTCACTGGGCATTCTTCTTCGTTTTCCTGTTTCCAAGAAGGTTTAACAAAGCGACTAAAGAACAGCAGATAGCTTATTGTTTTCACTACAGTTCTAAATAATGAAAGAGAGAATAAAATTCGATGAAAAAGTTTTGATTTTTCGTTTTCAAAGGAAGCGTATCATGTCAGGAGCGAATTCATTGTTTTCTCGAGTTCTAGAAACAGTTGTCTTACAACTGAAGCGCCAGAGAAAGTGGTACGGGCATGCGTATTCAAATACAGAGATATGTAAACAGGCAGAATACGGCGCTGCGGTCGGCAACGCCTATGTATGACAAGTGTCTGGCGCAGTTGTTAGATCGGTAACTGCTGCTACAATGACAGGTATCAAGATTTAAGCGAATCTCAACGTGGTGTTACAGTCGGCGCACGAACGATGGGACACAGCATCTCCAAGGTAGCGATGACGTGGGGATTTTTCCTTACGACCAATTCCCGAGTGTACGTGAATATCAGGAATGCAGTAAAATATCAAATCTCCGGCATCGCAGCAGCCGGAAAAAGATCCTGCAAGAACGGGGCCAACGGCGACTGAAAAGGATAGTTCAGCGTGACAGAAGTGTAACCCTTCCGCAAATTGCTGCAGATTTCAATGCTAGGCCATCAACAAATGTCAGCGTGCGAACCATTCAACGAAACATTATCGACATGGGATTTTGGAGCCGAAGCGCCACTCGTGTACCCTTGATGTCTGTACGACACAAAGCTTTACGCCTCGCCTGGGCCTGTCAACACCGACATTGGACTGTTGATGAATGGAAACATGTTGTCTGGTCGGACGAGTCTTGTTTCAGATTGTGACGAGCGGATGGACGTGTGCAGGTATGGAGACAACCTCATGTATCCATGGACCCTGCATGTCAGCAAGGGACAGTTCAAGCTAGTGGAGGCTCTGTAATGGTGTGGGCAGTGTGCAGTTGGAGTGATATGGCACCAATGATTCGTCTAGATGCTACTCAGACAGGTGACGCGTACGTAAGCATCCTGTCTGATCACCTGCATCCATTCATGTCCATTGTGCATTCCGATGGACTTCGGAAATTGCAAGAGGACAATGCGACCCGCACACGTCCAGAATTGCTATAGACTATCTCCAGCAACACTCTTCTGAGGTTAAACACTTCCGCTGACCTCCAAACACTCCAGACATGAACATTATTGAGCATATCTGGGATGCCTTGCAGCGTGCTGTTCGGAAGAGATCTCGACCCCCCCTCTTACTCTTACGGATTTATGGATAGCTCTGCAGGATTCATGGTGTCAGTTCCCTCCAGCACTTCATACATCGTGCTCGCGGGGGCCCTACACGATATTAGGCTGGTGTACCAATTTCTTTGAGTCTTCAGTGAATTTGATCTCAGAAAACAGATCAGTATGGTCGCCAATATGAAGATCTATCCATTGTAACTATGCATGAGTTAATTCAATCACCAGTGGAGTAACGTAAGCTACCGTCTGCAATCTTTGTGAATTTCAGGAACTTCCTTTTTTTGTCGTGCGCTTTGTTGTTGGTTGGGAATTCATGGATGTCATAGAGGTCTCCTCATACTGCTAGGCAATAAAGGGAATTGAGTTTCGTTGGGTGTCCACACACACCCTAAATTGTAGAGAGAGACCAAGGCTGAAGTGCAGTACGCAGATTCGTATGGATGTAAGTTGCAGTAGAATGTAGAGATGATGAGTCTTGTACTGGATAATCTAGTTCATTATAGTCAAAACCCGTGTAAATATTTCTTTGACTATACTGGTTCGACGTGACAGCTGCTGTGTTAAAAATAGACATAAAATATACTTGATTGTTAAACTTCACAAAAAACATAAAATGTCACACGACATGCATAGGAACTACCCAACTGTTTGTCTTTGGAATTACACCCTACGATTACTCGCCAATGGTTAGAGCCATAATACACAGAGCGACGCTGCGTTCTTTTAACGTTGTATTCCTTACATTAAGTTATGTGCTAATTCTTGACAGCTCTACATTACTGTAAAGCTTTCTTGTATGTTATTTAATGTCGACTTTAAATCACGAGTGTATGCCAAATTGTAAAGCGATTATGACATTAAAATTAAGAGTTATTCCCTCTGAGTCGCAGTACGCTTGCCAAATAGCTAACTTGAAGACAAGTGTACTGTCGGACTTTGCCGGCCGGGGTGGCCGAGCGGTTGTAGGCGCTACAGTCTGGAACCGCGCGACCGCTACGGTTGCAGGTTCGAATCCTGCCTCGGGCATGGATGTGTGTGATGTCCTTAGGTTAGTTAGGTTTTAGGTAGTTCTAAGTTCTAGGGGACTGATGACCTTAGAAGTTAAGTCCCATAGTGCTCAGAGCCATTTGAACCATTTTTTACTGTCGGACTTTCAAACAGCGCTACACGCACTGAAATACCACACCGTTATAAAAGTCGCCTAATGTAGAAGGTTATCTAGGATCTGGAGTCCTTATAGGAGAGGAAAGAGTAGGTTGTTTTGTATGGGTGAGGACATTAAACCTTGACGAGAATTATACGACTGATAAATTAGCGAAGGAAGCGACTGCCAAGGCATTCAGGGGCAGGATAAGACCCCGTGCTCTGAGATTTTGTAATCCAGTTCAAGGAACGGTCAAGAAACGAATGGGACTGTGAATGGAAACTATTTATAGCTCTACCAGAAGACATCGGTATAGTGCAGTAATCCCGTATAAACTCATATCCGCTGGGTTGTTAAATGGATCGTGGCGTGAAGATTTTACGTAAGAGCGGCACTCCTGAAATGCAATGGTGCACGAGTTAAACAACATTTGCATAGTGTTAGGAGGAGGTACTTGCTATATTGTAAGTGCGGAGGCTAAGTGGATAGTAACCACAATGTGCTCCCTTGCCGGCAACGGAAACACGGAACTGACATCTTATTTTATCGGTTGCTGAACCTGAGGTTGTGGATCTCACAGCATCAAAACGGTTGTGTCCATAGCCGAAGTGATGGCCTATCAGTGAAATTCCTTTCGGTAGGGAGGGTGCAGATGGGATAATCAGGCCAATTTATTTTTCCTTTACGTAGGCAAACATAAAAACTGCATCATTAAGAATTCTCTTCTCTCTCTCTCTCTCTCTCTCTCCCTCCCTCTCTCTCTCTCTCTCTCTCTATGTGTGTGTGTGTGTGTGTGTGTGTGTGTGTGTGTGTGTGAGTGGGATGGCAATTTTTGTGAATGCATGCTGTTAACAACGGTAGTATAGTATAATATGTGAGATGCCTATATGATTGTAAAATCAACGCCAAATAATAAAATACAATGATTAGCTCCAGTCTGTCTATGGGAGGTAGCCTCGCAGGTGTTGACAATACTTTACATATTATGACGCAGCGTTTCTTGAAGGCACCTTTCAAGTTAGTCACTTTTACATTTTATTCAGTTTAGCAATGTGTTTGTCTAACTTATAAATTTAGTTTCTTTGTTTGTCTACTTGCTACACAATTTTGTGAAAATTCGTGTAAGTTCTGCTCTTTTGACTTGACAGTATTGTCTTACTGAAAATGGCTGCATTACGTGAATTGGTAACAAGTATGTTCGCTGAAAAATTATAATATTAATATTCACCTTTGAAGATAAGAATATTTCCTAGCGCTGTCAAGTAGGAAATATTTATCATTCGTTAATATAGTAGTCGCTAGCTGAGTGTTGAGGTTAAAAGTCTTATAATAGTACGGTCGTTGGTATGAATCTCGCTAGTAGCAACATTTCTAATCAAAAACCGTAGTTTTTTAAAACGTAGAAATATTAATTAAGAGTTTGCAATAAAAATTAAGTGTTTTTAGTTACTTGCCATAAGAAAAGAAATTAAAATTTGACACAGATGCGAAACGTTTTATTGTTAAATGAAAAAGTATATGGATCAATAATACTTTTCAGTCTCTAGGATAAAAAAGAGAGTACTTTATTTTATATTTGACATTTTGCATTTATGCATCAACATAAATAAAAAGTGTTTTATTGTGCTCTAGTACTTTACACAGTTTCGGTCACCTAATGCCCATTTTCAGTGCTAGTACTATCCAATGTACAGATACTTTATCCGATCACAATAGGACACACATAAGATCTAATTAGGTAGTTCACATGTATAACCTTTTCATTGTTTATATATAATATTTCTTTGTTTAAGCCTAGCTTCGGTTTCGATTCGGCATTACAATTTATTCTATATAATTTTAATTCTCTTTCAATTAATCTCATCGCTCTAGCAAAGACATATTCTGCTGTGCCCATATCCGCTTTACTGAGTTTGCAACTTAACAACTTTACTACTTTAACGACTTTGAAAATATTGTTTTTGTTACTTATGTAAATCAGGGCCACATTTTATAAATGTTGAGTGTGTGTTCTGCCATGAAATAAAGAACTGTCTGTCTCAAAGTAGTTTCCAGAGAATTTAACTGCTCTCACGTGCACAAATGTGTTAACTTTAAGATTTATAACGCAAATACACGACGAATTCGTCACGCACGAGAGGACATCGCGTAAGATTTCGCCACATGTAATGTTTTTAAAACTTTAAAATCATTTCATTCATGGTTCTATGGAGGTCAAGGAGGGAAAAAAACACACACTCTCCTACGTTTACCGAATTTTGAACGAAAAACTTTTTGTTTATCCTAGTGCACGAAACCAATAAAAAAATAAGGCCCCAGCAAGAACACAGGAAAATCTGCAAGAGCCCTCGGAGGATGGATTTGAAACAAAACCGACAGCAGTAATCGTTTTAAATAAAGTTTTTAAGTCATACTTGTGGCTAGTAGCTGTTTTAAATTAAGAACCATATATTTTTTAATTTATTGTGAATAGTGACATTTTCATTCGTAACCAAAAATAAAATATTTCGTTTCTAATACGAATTATGATTTAATATTTGTTATTTAATGTTTCTTATCGTCAGCGAGCATGGGTAGAAACACAGATTTTAACTCTACACACTAAGCTAGCGACGAGTATGTTAATAACATAGAAATGTTTTACGGTTGATAGCGCTTGGAAATCTTGTAATCTTCAAAGGAGGTTATTTAGAGGTTTTCTGCTTTTTGAGAATTGCGTCATGCTGCCTGACACTGCGGTGTATTTATCTAGTGCCATACGGTGGAGAGCGAAACAGAGAAATTAATAGAAGCCGCTGGTACGCGTGCAGACAGCGGGGGAAGGGTTTGCAGTAGCCAGCCGCTGCGGCGACTGCGGTTGCGTCAGTGCCGCGCCAGAGCCCGCAGTGTGGGCGAGGTGCGGTGTCGGCTGATAGGATTAATCGCTAGAGCTTTCCGTCGGCTCTTCTCGGGCTGCCAGGTCGTTGGCACCTGCCTTGTGAAATCGGGCCACAGGACTGTGGAGCTGCTGATAAAGTAATAGGTGTGTTTACGGACGCGCCTGTTCGTTGAGGCTAACGTCCAGGAAAACAATTTCCCTTCTAAAAGCAGGCATTCAGCCACCCAGTTCCACTTTTCGTTCACAATGTAGACCGCAAGACTACACCTTAAATAGCTATCTGTGGTTGTAAGGAAAATGAAACGAGTTACTGCACAATTTCCATGTCTATAGTGTTTTCAGGTATAGGAAAAGCTTTTGACTATGTCGACTGAAACACATTCTTTGAACTTCTGAAGCTATCACGGATAAGACACAAGGAATAGAAAATTAGACATAGACATAGTACATGGGCATGAAAGACACACGTTATTTGAGAAGGGATTGAGCCAGGGTTCTTCAATACACACGGTAATTCAGCTGGCCCTAGTGCTGTCGTTATACACAGTCCGTAACGTTACAGCTTGTCTTCATAAACCAGGGGCGGGATGTTCATTTTCTCTCGCTCGCTACGTGGAAACTATTGACCTTCAAACGCATCTCTACTGCAGACTCATCCCTCGTCAGTCAGGATTTATAGTAAGTTGTTTGTGGCACTCCCTCCTACGACTGTGCCAAAATTTCCGACAACACAAACAACTTTTGATATTCGACTACTTTTGGTCTCTATTGACTGGGCTATTATGCAATCAGCATAGTCAGCTACCTTGTTAACATTACTAACTTAAACGTGTCCCTGAAAGTAGCGTATGAAAAAGACTTTCCGCCGAAGATGGGCGTCGTATGAAAGATGCGATGAGAGGGATTTGTTTCGGTTCACCGCAAATATTGTTGTTGTTGTTGTTGTTGTTGTGGTCTTCAGTCCTGAGACTGGTTTGATGCAGCTCTCCATGCTACTCTATCCTGTGCAAGCTTTTTCATCTCCCAGTACCTACTGCAACGTACATCCTTCTGAATCTGCTTAGTGTATTCATCTCTTGGTCTCCCTCTACGATTTTTACCCTCCACGCTGCCCTCCAATACTAAATTGGTGATCCCTTGATGCCTCAGAACATGTCCTACCAACCGATCCCTTCTTCTGGTCAAGTTGTGCCACAAACTTCTCTTCTCCCCAATCCTATTCAATACTTCCTCATTAGTTATGTGATCTACCCATCTAATCTTCAGCATTCTTCTGTAGCACCACATTTCGAAAGCTTCTATTCTCTTCTTGTCCAAACTATTTATCGTCCATGTTTCACTTCCATACATGGCTACACTCCATACGAATACTTTCAGAAATGACTTCCTGACACTTAAATCTATACTGGATGTTAACAAATTTCTCTTCTTCAGAAACGCTTTCCTTGCCATTGCCAGCCTACATTTTATATCCTCTCTACTTCGACCATCATCAGTTATTTTGCTCCCCAAATAGCAAAACTCCTTTACTACTTTAAGTGCCTCATTTCCTAATCTAATTCCCTCAGCATCACCCGAATTAATTAGACTACATTCCATTATCCTTGTTTTGCTTTTGTTGATGTTCATCTTATATCCTCCTTTCAAGACACTGTCCATTCCATTCAACTGCTCTTCCAAGTCCTTTGCTGTCTCTGACAGAATTACAATGTCATCGGCGAACCTCAAAGTTTTTATTTCTTCTCCATGAATTTTAATACCTACTCCGAATTTTTCTTTTGTTTCCTTTACTGATTGCTCAATATACAGATTGAACAACATCGGGGAGAGGCTACAACCCTGTCTTACTCCCTTCCCAACCACTGCTTCCCTTTCATGTCCCTCGACTCTTATAACTGCCATCTGGTTTCTGTACAAATTGTAAATAGCCTTTCGTTCCCTGTATTTTACCCCTGCCACCTTTAGAATTTGAAAGAGAGTATTCCAGTCAACATTGTCAAAAGCTTTCTCTAAGTCTACAAATGCTAGAAACGTAGGTTTGCCTTTCCTTAATCTTTCTTCTAAGATAAGTCGTAAGGTCAGTATTGCCTCACGTGTTCCAGTGTTTCTACGGAATCCAAACTGATCTTCCCCGAGGTTGGCTTCTACTAGTTTTTCCATTCGTCTGTAAAGAATTCGTGTTAGTATTTTGCAGCTGTGACTTATTAAGCTGATAGTTCGGTAATTTTCACATCTGTCAACACCTGCTTTCTTTGGGATTGGAATTATTATATTCTTCTTGAAGTCTGAGGGTATTTCGCCTGTTTCATACATCTTGCTCACCAGATGGTAGAGTTTTGTCAGGACTGGCTCTCCCACGGCCGTCAGTAGTTCCAATGGAATATTGTCTACTCCGGGAGCCTTGTTTCGACTCAGGTCTTTCAGTGCTCTGTCAAACTCTTCACGCAGTATCTTATCTCCCATTTCATCTTCATCTACATCCTCTTCCATTTCCATAATATTGTCCTCAAGTACATCGCCCTTGTATAGACCCTCTATATACTCATTCCACCTTTCTGCTTTCCCTTCTTTGCTTAGAACTGGGTTTCCATCTGAGCTCTTGATATTCATACAAGTCGTTCTCTTATCTCCAAAGGTCTCTTTAATTTTCCTGTAGGCGGTATCTATCTTACCCCTAGTGAGATAGGCCTCTACATCCTTACATTTGTCCTCTAGCCATCCCTGCTTAGCCATTTTGCACTTCCTGTCGATCTCATTTTTGAGACGTTTGTATTCCTTTTTGCCTGTTTCACTTACTGCATTTTTATATTTTCTCCTTTCATCAATTAAATTCAATATTTCTTCTGTTACCCAAGGATTTCTACTAGCCCTCGTCTTTTTACCTACTTGATCCTCTGCTGCCTTCACTACTTCATCCCTCAAAGCTACCCATTCTTCTTCTACTGTATTTATTTCCCCCATTCCTGTCAATTGCTCCCTTATGCTCTCTCTGAATCTCTGTACAACCTCTGGTTCTTTTAGTTTATCCAGGTCCCATCTCCTTAAATTCCCACCTTTTTGCAGTTTCTTCAGTTTTAATCTACAGGTCATAACCAATAGATTGTGGTCAGAGTCCACATCTGCCCCTGGAAATGTCTTACAATTTAAAACCTGGTTCCTAAATCTCTGTCTTACCATTATATAATCTATCTGATACCTTTTAGTATCTCCAGGGTTCTTCCATGTATGCAACCTTCTTTCATGATTCTTAAACCAAGTGTTAGTTATGATTATGTTGTGCTCTGTGCAAAATTCGACCAGGCGGCTTCCTCTTTCATTTCTGTCCCCCAATCCATATTCACCTACTATGTTTCCTTCTCTCCCTTTTCCTACACTCGAATTCCAGTCACCCATGATTATTAAATTTTCGTCTCCCTTCACAATCTGAATAATTTCTTTTATTTCATCATACATTTCTTCAATTTCTTCGTCATCTGCAGAGCTAGTTGGCATATAAACTTGTACTACTGTAGTAGGCGTGGGCTTCGTATCTATCTTGGCCACAATAATGCGTTCACTATGCTGTTTGTAGTAGCTTACCCGCATTCCTATTTTCCTATTCATTATTAAACCTATTCCTGCATTACCCCTATTTGATTTTGTGTTTATAACCCTGTAGTCACCTGACCAGAAGTCTTGTTCCTCCTGCCACCGAACTTCACTAATTCCCACTATATCTAACTTCAACCTATCCATTTCCCTTTTTAAATTTTCTAACCTACCTGCCCGATTAAGGGATCTGACATTCCACGCTCCGATCCGTAGAACGACAGTTTTCTTTCTCCTGATAACGACATCCTCTTGAGTAGTCCCCGCCCGGAGATCCGAATGGGGGACTATTTTACCTCCGGAATATTTTACCCAAGAGGACGCCATCATCATGTAATCATACAGTAAAGCTGCATGCCCTCGGGAAAAATTACGGCTGTAGTTTCCCCTTGCTTTCAGCCGTTCGCAGTACCAGCACAGCAAGGCCGTTTTGGTTATTGTTACAAGGCCAGATCAGTCAATCATCCAGACTGTTGCCCTTGCAACTACTGAAAAGGCTGCTGCCCCTCTTCAGGAACCACACGTTTGTCTGGCCTCTCAACAGATACCCCTCCGTTGTGGTTGCACCTACGGTACGGCTATCTGTATCGCTGAGGCACGCAAGCCTCCCCACCAACGGCAAGGTCCATGGTTCATGGGGGGGTCACCGCAAATATGCGCTACAAAAACCAAACTGCAAATTTCTGGCGGAACAGCAGAGAAAATGACGATCCATAGGAGACACAACCTGTATATTTAGATGTAACAAATTAGAGTCTGGGACCATTCACTTCTGAATCATTTTTCAGAAAATTTTAAGAGCCTGTCGAATACGATGAAACAGGTTCACCCATCGAGTAGCCGCACTAGCGCAGCCAGCTTAGGCAGCAGATTCAAGTCTGCCCGTATTGCGTTCAGAACTGGTCTAATCTTTTCTAATCTTCCAGCAAACAGTTGTATCGCTAAAACGAATCATACTTCTTTTCGGATTACGATGACAATAATAGTGGTACGTTAATGCTGATGTACAAAAAGGAATTGCAATGAAATGAATATTTAGTTTGTCGGCGCATGACGCGCATCTTAAAACATTATCGTAGTGTAGCCTTTACACCTATAATTTTTCGTTCTTACTGGTTGGCGGCAGCATTTAGGATGGTATCTATGATAAAAGCGAGAAACACATAGTACAGACTTGCACAAACCACATTTCATGAATTCTCCTTTCCGACATACACATTTAATTTTTAATAATGATAGCGGAAACAACCACACAAAACGTTACAAAAGAATGGCCGCTTAGAAACAAATTTTGATGTGCGCAAGGTGTATTTCAACGTAGGAACGAATACCGGAACTGTCAACTGGTGCAGTACAGAGAGTGGAACGTAATCCACGAGGTATTTCTCTCTGGTCCTGCAAGAATGTGTAAGTATTCTGGAATAGCTTCGGAGAATTTTTGTCTTGGCCCCAAAAGCGTATATCGGAAAACTGACCCAACTGTATCCGTTTTGGTATATATGGTACTCAGCGAAAACGTTGCGGAGCTGTCTCCGAACGGACTGAAATTCCAGTGACAAGCATTAGTATATACCGGGTGATCAAAAAGTCAGTATAAATTTGAAAACTTGATAAATCACGGAATAATGTAGATAGAGAGATAAAAATCGACACACATGCTTGGAATGACATGGGGTTTTATTTGAACCATAAAAAAAACTGCTACTGTGACGGGTGAGAGGTACGCCGATATGTTACAGAATCGCATCACCCCCAGCCTGGCTGATAAACACCTGCTGGAACGTACGATGGTTATGCAGGATGGCGCTCCACCCCATATTGCTAGACGCGTGAAAAATTTCTTGCGCGCGTCGTTTGGTGATGATCGTGTGCTCAGCCGCCACTTTCGCCATGCTCGGCCTCCCAGGTCCCCAGACCTCAGTCCGTGCGATTATTGGCTTTGGGGTTACCTGAAGTCGCAAGTGTATCGTGATCGACCGACATCTCTAGGGATGCTGAAAGACAACATCTGACGCCAATGCCTCACCATAACTCCGGACATGCTTTACAGTGCTGTTCACGACGTTATTCCTCGACTGCAGCTATGGTTGAGGAATGATGGTGGACATATTGAGCATTTCCTGTAAAGAACATCATCTTTGCTTTGTCTTACTTTGTTATGCTAATTGTTGCTATTCTGATCAGATGAAGCGCCATCTGTCGGACATTTTTTGAACTTTTGTATTTTTTTGGTTCTAATAAAACCCCATGTCATTCCAAGCAAGAGTGTCAATTTGTACTTCTCTATCTACATTATTCCCTGATTTATTCAGTTTTCAAATTTATACTGACTTTTTGATCACCCGGTATTTACCAGTCTCGAAATTTAATTCCTATTTCTACTTCCTAGTTAATTTGCTTTACTATGTGCTCTATACTGGGTGATTTTTTCCACCGTGTACAAACTCTAGGGACTGATCGTTGAGACGATACGGAGCCAAAAAGGTCTAATGAACTTATGTCCAGAAATGCATAGTTACCTTGCAAGAGACCATTTATTGAATCATACTTTGCCACAAAGACTGCGCCCTAATACGCCATGTACCACGCAGCCACAGTTACAGTATGTGTTGAAAGTGGTTTCCATGTGCCTCTACGCACGCGTGTACGCGCCGCAGCATGTTCTGCCTCACACGTTCACATAGGCCAGGCTGGATCCGAACAGTGTCAAAGTATGAATACGCTGCTCCGGTGCCTTGTATACACAATACTTTTGAGATGGCCCCGCAACCAGAAATCGCACGGGCTGAGATCCGGTGAACGAGTAGGCCATGCAGCTGGACCCCCTCGTCTGATCAATCGAGCAGGGGAGACACGACTGAGATGCATCCGGACGTTAACGGCGAAGTGGGCTGAAGCACCATCATGTAGCAGCCACATAACACTTCGTATCATCAGTGGCACTTCTTCCAGCAGGGGAGGCAAAGTCACCTTCGAGAAACGCCAATAGTTCCGGTCTGTTAGGCGACATGGAAGGAAGGCTGGCCCCAAAATACGGTCGCCAATTATCCCAGCCCACACTGTCCGGCTTCAATGATGCTAATGATATACTGTCACCATACCATGGGGGTTCTGCATACTATCCCACAGATGATTGTTGTGAAAGTTGAAGATACTACTCCGCGTAAAGATGGCCTTATCTGTGAATCGCATGGATGACACAAATCCCGGAATCGTGGTTGCATGGTGAAGAAACCAGTGACAAAACTTCTCCCCACGTGGAAAGTCTGTCGCTAGTAAGCCCTGCACACGCAGTAAGTGATAATGGTAGTAGCAATTGTCACGGAGAATGCTCCACACGGTCGTCTGGCTTACCCTGTACTGGCGCTCCAACTGCCCGGTACTGACACGGCGGTCGCCTTCCGCAGTGTTAATCACATTTTCCTCCAAGTCTGGTGTCTGAACATTTCGGGTACGTCCTTCATGATTTCCTGCTTCCTGAAGCAACCCTGTCTCGGACAAACGGCGAAACACTGTTGCAAATATTGAATGTTGTGGTTGTTGTCGGCGGGGACAGGTCTCCTGATGCAACCTTAGTGCCCGCTTCCTGTTGCCATTTGATTTTCCGCAAGTAAACACCATGTCTGCAACCCCTCGATTCCAATATGGAACCATTGTGTACAACGATGTATCAGATCCACTGCAAGGTGAGTCAGCAAGAGAAGTGAATCGGACACATTACCAATTACTATGCCAGGAGATGGCGCTGGAGCATGAAGTCTGAGGACCAGTACCAACCTCTAAGAGGAAACGAAGCGTACTGTAACTGCGGCTACATATACAGCGCGTATTACACGACACTCTCTGTAACAAAGTATGACTGAATAGATGGTCTCTAGCCTGGAAACCATGCACTTCTGGACATAAGTTCGTTAGATCTTTTTAGTTCCGTATCCTCTCATCGTTCAATCTTTAGAGTTTTTTTACAGGGTGAAAAAAATCACACTGTATATATGTGGTGATTCAGCTACCCTTATTGCTGTCGTTTTATGCAACCCACGATGTAATAGCTGGCCTTCACAAACGACGTGCTCGATTTTCATATTCTCTCTCGTGCTACACGCAAACAACTAGTCATACAGAAGAAATGAACAGGGCCTTTCTGTAGAAAATGTAGTTAAGATTTCTACCGGGATACGTTCTTTTTAGAGGCCATAGTTTTCGAGTTATTCCAGAAAAGCGTACAAAAGTGACCTTGAAACGCATCTCCAGTTCCACATGCAGCCCCTACCAGTCAGTATGTTGCACATGGCACTCCATCCTACCGTTGTACAAAAATTCACGACTACACGAGCTATTTCCTATATTCGACAGTTTTGGTCTTTAACCACTGGCTTTACTAGGCCACAACTTAGTTGAGAACTTACAAATTGTAAAACTGACTTTTGTGTATGAATGAAATGGGCGTATGGCATTGTTGACCGGGCGGCCCCATTCGGGGAAGTTCTGCCGCCAAGTGCAAGTCTTGTTTCAGTCGACGCCACATTGGGCGACTTGCGCGCCGGTGATGAGGATGAAATGATGATGAGGACAACACAACACCCAGTCCACGAGTGGAGATAATCTCCAACCCGGCCGGGAATCGAATCCGGCCTGATGCATGAGAGGCAAGCCCGTTACCACTGAGCTAAGCAGGCGGACGACTTTTGTGTAAATTTTACCTAACAGTTTTGTGAATTTTAACAGCATAAAATAAACAATTACATCGTTTAATCGTCATGCCTTCTGACCAAGAAACTAACGTGCTTGTAAGGGAGAAGTTTTGATCGAATTGTGTTTAGCGTCACGTCCACGAAAGTCTTTGTCATTATAAACGAAATGATTTTTAAAGTGGAAAAAAAAAAAAAATGCAAGTATATGCCGAAACACCAGAGGACACATGTGTGCTATTATCGCGCGACAGTTGAGAAAAATAGTGACAGGTTGCCCACATCGCTTAGAGCCATGAAAAGTTACCGGGTGTACAGAATCATACAAAGGATAGTAATGAAAAGAGGACGGACAGCTAAAACTATGATCGCTAAAAGAACAATGGTTACAATTTACTGTCTCGTCTATGTCAGTATCATTAGAGCAATACTTCAGCCGGATGTCGAAGAAAACATTCCAGCATTCACTGCACAGCACAAATGTGAATCACGATATCCAGACGGGGATTTGCGTCTCGTTTCTCGCTACTGTAGCGGCGATGTCCGAGTGACAGCTTCACCTCATTCGTTAACAACGCTGGAGGAAGACTAGCAGTGCGACATATCGTTTGTTTTCACGGACTGGCAGTAAATGGTTCAAATGGCTCTCAGCACTATGGGACTTAACTGCTATGGTCATCAGTCGCCTAGAACTTAGAACTACTTAAACCTAACTAACCTAAGGACATCACACACATCCATGCCCGAGGCAGGACTCGAACCTGTGACAGTAGCGGTCGCGCAGCTCCAGACTGTAGCGCCTAGAACGGCTCGGCCACTCCGGCCGGCGACTGGCAGTAGCGTGCAGGTAAACCAGTTATGAAGATGGCGACTGTGACGGCTTTGAGCAAGAGACACGAGCGGGAAGAGTCATCCCACAGCGGAAAGAACTTTCACCATAGAAGGTTCTCTCGAAAAAATCGATGTTACTTCCGGGCAGATTCTTAGACATTATTTGTCCAACGAAATACAAATATAATCTGATATTTGTAAGGAGCTGCATCTTTTGTCATCACAAACTATGGTTTACGGTTCTCTCCAAAGGCGAGAACTGTATACTTAGACTCCTCAGATCCCACTCAGTTCAAGGAACAATAGATCTTGGTGGTACCAGTGTCAACTTCCCTTGTAAGTTGAATCTGAGAGCCGACCAGAAGGGGATGCAGGGTCTCTGCCTGTCACGTTCATGACTGAATAAAAATTAAATCGCGCTGCAGTCAGTAATCATAACAATATAAAATGGCACAATATCTATGACCTTAGCGAATGCTATACGTGTGTGATATGCATAGACCGACGCCTAGAGAGGCTACACTTTTGTGACGCGGTGGCAGTAGGAGAAACAACAAACACTTCACGGATTCCTTAATATACAAATCTGTCTATCATTCACATACACATATATAAATGGTGGTATGTGTGCATGTTCCACACCTCCTCTTAAGCCATTGCATCGATTTCAACCAAACTTGCTCCACATAACACTTATCTCCTTGAAAGAAGTCCTGTTGAGGGTAAGAATCAACTATCTCTCATTGGGGTAGGGGTGACATAGTAGGTGGAAAGACAGAGGCGGGAGGAGAACATGGACAACAGAGAGGGGGAGAATGATAGGGGACAGTGACACGTGAAATGAGGTGAGGGACAGAGAGAGGAGGGAGCAGTAGGACCTGGGCAGTGAGATCAGTAGGATGAGATGGAGACAGGCAGGAGGACAAGAGGGACAGAGAAAGGAGGGAGGAAAAGGAGACGGGTAGAGAGGCGAGGGATGAGGATATGTAAAGAGGGGGAGATGGAATGGACAGAAAGATAGCAGGAGGAGATGGAGAGAAAGAGAGGGTAGGAGGAGATAATCAGAGACAGGGTGGATGAGGATATGGACAGAGAGGGAGAGAAAGGAGGAGGAGGAGATGAACAGAAAGAGGAGGTGGAGAATATAGATAGAGGGGGCCAAGGAGGGGAAGGACAGAGAGAGGGGGATGAGGGAATGGGCATAGAGAGGGAGAGGAGATGGTCAGAGGGAGACAGGGGACATGGAGAAAGAGTGGAGGAGGAGATCAACAGTGGTAGGAGCAGATGATCAAAGGGACAGGAGGAGATGGACAGAGAGAGGAGGGAGCAGTAAACGCAGAGAGAGAGAGGGGGGGGGGAATGTCCAGATGTGGGAGGAGAGGTGGATAAAGGAGGGGAGGTGGAAATGGATAGTGGGGAGAGACAAGTAAATGGGCAGAGGGAGGAGCTGAACACTGAGAGGAAGGAGGATCAGGAGCAGTGCAGTGAGATGAGGAGGAAGAGGAGATGGGCAGGGAGAGCTCTGAGGACAAAGGCAAAGATATGAAGGAGGAGGGAATCGACAGGCAGGAGAAGAGGAGAAGGTGGACAGAGGGAACTGGAAGGAGGAAGAGATGAACAGAGTGCAGAGGGATGAGAAAATGGACAGAAGGATGTTGACAGAGAGAGAAACGAGGAGGTGATGAACAGAATAGAGGATGAGAAGGACAGAGAGGAAAGAGAGCAGAGAGATGAGGGAGGAAGAGGAGATACACAGACAGAGGAGGGAGGAGGATATGGAAAGAGGGGGAGGAGTAGGTTGGCAAGGAGTGGAGGGCGATATGGTCAGAGATGGGAGGAGCAGATGAACAGTGAGGGTGCAAAGGTGGGCAGAGAGGGGAGGGAGGAGGAGGAATTGGGCAGAGAGAGGAGGGAGAAGGAAGTGGGCAGAGAGAGGGAGATGGAAGATGGATAAATGGGGAGGAGGAGATGGAATAGGAGGGGGAGCAGGTAGAATGAGAGGAATGAGGAGTGGATACAGTGGGGGAGTTGGACAGAGAAAGGACTAGGAGGAATTGAGTGGTAAGAGAGAGAGAGAGAGGACTAGAGAGACACAGAAAGGGAGAGGTGGCAGACAAACATATAAGAGAGGAGAGAATGAACAAACATAGGGAGAGGAGGATATGGAAAGAGAAGGAAGAGGTGAACAGAATGAGCCTAAGAGATTAACAGAGAGAGAAGAAAGTGGGTGGAGGAAGAAGTGGTCCAAAAAAGAGGAGTGGACAGGATTGGCAGAGACAAGGTGGAGCAGGAGGATATGGACAAAGAGGGGGGAAGGAGGAGAGGGATAAAGTGGAGGAGGAGCAGATGATGGATGGACAGGGTAGAGGAAGAGAGGGACTGAGAATGCAGAATGAGATGAACAAAAGGAGGGAGGAGAAAATAGACAGAGGGAGGGGGGAGGACATGGACAAAGAACGAACAATGAGATGGGCATAGGTGTGAGAAGGATATGGACTGGGAGAGGGTTATGAGGAGATGGACAGTGAGGGAAGGGGGAGGAGGTAGAGAAGATCGACAGAGAGGGAAGGGGGAATAAGTGGAGGAGATAAACAGGATGAGATGCTCAGATGAAAGTGGGAAGAATAGGACATGGACAGAGAGAAGAGGAGAAGGATGGAGAAAGGGATGTCCAGGAGGTGGACAGAGAGAGAGGAAAGAGGGGGAAATGAATGGAGAGTGAGAGAGGAGAAGATGGATGGATGAGGGTAGGAGGAGATGGGCAAAGCTGAGGAGGATGAGATGGACAAAGGGAGGGATGATGAGATATACAGAATGTAGAGGAGGAGGAGGTAGACAGAGAGGTAAGGGACAACGATAGGGAAAGGGTGAGGAGGAGGAGATGGACACAAAGTGGAGGCAGGAGGAGATGGACAGAAAGATGGGGCAGGAAGTGATAGTGAGAGGGTACAGGAGGAAATGAACAGAGAGACAGAGAGAGGAGGAGGAGGAGGTTAACAGAGAGAAAAGGGAAGAGGAAATGGTTAGAGGATGAGAGGTGGAGGTGGTAAGAGAGAGAGAGAGAGAGAGAGAGAGAGAGAGAGAGAGAGAGAGAGTGGAAGATGGACAGAAAGTGGAGGTGGAGATGGGCTGAGAGAGGAGGAGATTGTGATGGATAGAGAGAGGTAGGAAGATGAGATGGCAAGTGAGGAGGGAGAAGGAGAACATGGACAGGGAAAGTTGGGGGAGGAAAACAACAGAGGGCCATAGAGGAGGAGATGGATTGAGTTTGGGGGAGAGGAGATCTATTTGAGGCGAGGAGATGGACAGAGGGAATGGGAGGAGGCAGTGGACATAGAGAAGGATGAGGAGATGATGGGCAGAGAGGATGGAGGGGAACTTGGGCTCTCTGGGTCACAATCAGTGTCTAACAGTTCATGACAATGCTGGATTTTGCAAGGACAGCATTGGAGGGTATGGCTTAGTCCTCTCCAGACAGTAGTGCTCGGAATGTTGGTGCAACATGCAATATCATGAGCTCTGACTTCACCATGTGGAGATGAACCTGCTGAAGTCTCCTTTGTTTCTTGAACTGTCAGAGCAACAGCAGTTGTGCCCGGTAGCCTACTAAGTAAACGATCATCTAAACAATCCATGGCTTTGAATTCATACCAACACTTGTGACAGGACTGTAAAGCTGCAGTAACAGGTTCTCCATTCTGATAGTAAGGCTTCAGTAATAGTGCCTTCTCTGGTAAAGCCAACATGTCCATGCTTGCTGGCACATCTGATTCCCTTCCCCACTACCGTTCAGTTTATGCTTGACTCCCATGTGGTGTCACTAACAAGAATCAACAGTCGTAACAAATGAAAACAAGGAGTGTGTCCACACATTCTTTGAGCATTAGCCAACCACATGCAATCGATAGGCGTCCGAACAATTACGCATATCCAAAACATCATTACAAAGGCTCATGAAAGCGCTGGAGTTGTGTCCCTACAAGATCGAAATGTGCCAGCCACTCAAGGAGGGGAACACTGTGCGGCAGAGAGGCTTTGTAAACCACGTGATCGAGGAACTTGAAAATGAATACAAGATGTGGTTCAGTGATGAGGCCCATTTTCAGTTGAATGGTTATGTGAAGAAACAAAACTGGCGCCATTGGGATGTGGAAAATCATCATCTCATTGTCGCCTCGCCAGTGCATCCACAGAAGGTCATGGTGTAGTGTGCCATATCGTCGAAGCAGATCATTGGTCCAATATTCATTCATGTTATGGTCACAGGAGCCAAGTATCAAGAGATTCTGTAGTGGCACTTAGGCCCAGAAGCGGGCTATTTCAACATTACTCGCCGGTACTGTTTCATGCAGGATGGGGTAGTCCCCATATAAGGTTGATGTCTTCGTGTGGCATGAAACGACATTTGGTGAGCGTTTGATTGCATTGGATGAAGAGAATTCATGGGGCACCAGACATAGTGGCCCCCATACAACATACAATCTGCACCTCAATACATGTGGCTTCTTCTTGTGTGGTTACGTTAAGGACAGAATCTATAAGAATCCCCTTAAGTCACTGGAAGATCTGAAATCAGCCATAAGAAGTGAGACTGATGCACTTGAGTCCGTCACACTCCAGTGTGTTATGACAGAGTTTTGGAACCAGCTGTATACCATTGTAGCCAGCGATGGTAAACATTTCAAGCATCTCACACATTAATATGTCATTCATATCTGCATTCAATAAAATAGAGTTCATATTCTAGCATGTTGTCTCTTTTCACAATGACTGCATACTTTCTACCTTGTTTATAGGACCAGCCTGTATGTATGTATATATGCCTGGGATATTCTCCCAGGCCCCTGAATCAGTTCAACCAAATCTGGCCCTCAACCATCGAACTTCAAGAGTATCAGCATGGTGGGGTTTATAACCTCCTAGCTCCAATAGAAGTGGAGATAGAGCAAAAAAGTGTATTTTTAGCCATTGCCAATATAGGCTGCCCTGCATGACAAGTGTCTTGTGTGTGAATATTATTGGCTTGTTTTGCAGGGTAACTTCCATGTCAAGGGCAAGACAATTTTCCAGCCCACTGAAAACTGCTTTATCTCCATATATATATACACTCCTGGAAATGGAAAAAAGAACACATTGACACCGGTGTGTCAGACCCACCATACTTGCTCCGGACACTGCGAGAGGGCTGTACAAGCAATGATCACACGCACGGCACAGCGGACACACCAGGAACCGCGGTGTTGGCCGTCGAATGGCGCTAGCTGCGCAGCATTTGTGCACCGCCGCCGTCAGTGTCAGCCAGTTTGCCGTGGCATACGGAGCTCCATCGCAGTCTTTAACACTGGTAGCATGCCGCGACAGCGAGGACGTGAACCGTATGTGCAGTTGACGGACTTTGAGCGAGGGCGTATAGTGGGCATGCGGGAGGCCGGATGGACGTACCGCCGAATTGCTCAACACGTGGGGCGTGAGGTCTCCACAGTACATCGATGTTGTCGCCAGTGGTCGGCGGAAGGTGCACGTGCCCGTCGACCTGGGACCGGACCGCAGCGACGCACGGATGCACGCCAAGACCGTAGGATCCTACGCAGTGCCGTAGGGGACCGCACCGCCACTTCCCAGCAAATTAGGGACACTGTTGCTCCTGGGGTATCGGCGAGGACCATTCGCAACCGTCTCCATGAAGCTGGGCTACGGTCCCGCACACCGTTAGGCCGTCTTCCGCTCACGCCCCAACATCGTGCAGCCCGCCTCCAGTGGTGTCGCGACAGGCGTGAATGGAGGGACGAATGGAGACGTGTCGTCTTCAGCGATGAGAGTCGCTTCTGCCTTGGTGCCACTGATGGTCGTATGCGTGTTTGGCGCCGTGCAGGTGAGCGCCACAATCAGGACTGCATACGACCGAGGCACACAGGGCCAACACCCGGCATCATGGTGTGGGGAGCGATCTCCTACACTGGCCGTACACCACTGGTGATCGTCGAGGGGACACTGAATAGTGCACGGTACATCCAAACCGTCATCGAACCCATCGTTCTACCATTCCTAGACCGGCAAGGGAACTTGCTGTTCCAACAGGACAATGCACGTCCGCATGTATCCCGTGCCACCCAACGTGCTCTAGAAGGTGTAGGTCAACTACCCTGGCCAGCAAGGTCTCCGGATCTGTCCCCCATTGAGCATGTTTGGGACTGGATGAAGCGTCGTCTCACGCGGTCTGCACGTCCAGCACGAACGCTGGTCCAACTGAGGCGCCAGGTGGAAATGGCATGGCAAGCCGTTCCACAGGACTACATCCAGCATCTCTACGATCGTCTCCATGGGAGAATAGCAGCCTGCATTGCTGCGAAAGGTGGTTATACACTGTACTAGTGCCGACATTGCGCATGCTCTGTTGCCTGTGTCTATGTGACTGTGGTTCTGTCAGTGTGATCATGTGATGTATCTGACCCCAGGAATGTGTCAATAAAGTTTCCCCTTCCTGGGACAATGAATTCACGGAGTTCTTATTTCAATTTCCAGAAGTGTATATATATATATATATATATATATATATATATATATATATATATGGGTGTGTGTGTGTGTGTATGTGTTTCAAATCTCCTCCTAAGCCACTGGATCGATTTCATCCAAATTTGGAAAGAAGTACTGCAGAGATAATAGCCACCTAGCTCCAGTAGGGGTGTTGTTGAAAAGCAATGGTAATCACTGACATCTAGACTGCCATGCATGACAGGTGGGTTAAGCTAAAAGTATTGGAACGTCTTCCAGTGGATGTGCAAATGAGCATGACCGACCATAGAAGGGGAAGAAGGTGAGAGATAGTGACACATGTTTGCGTCCATGTCTGAAGGGCATTGTAATGTGAAAATACAGCCACCGTATAAACACAGATGTTGTAACCATCAATAATGTACCCACACCTAGACAGGTTAAAATGGCTATAAAATGTGAGACCTGAGTTTCTCCTGGCGTATACAACTTTCAAATAACTTCCGGGAATTCAGCCAGGTAACACTTTCAGCGACCGCCGATATTTCGGCGGGAGAACACCCCGCCATTTTCAAGGCAAACTGCAACGGACAGGCGACGTACATGCAAATTTAATACCTCGGTTCTCGGACCCAAGCAGGAAAGATAACACACACACACTGAACACTAGTGCCACCAAAGATGGCCAAAGTCAGAGCTATCGATAGTGAGACTATGAATTCGCAGGTGAGGTAGCATTGAGTCTGTCCCTCTGTTTCTTGACGAGGGAGAGAGCCGGATTCCAAACAGAGTTTAAACAGAAACCTCCATCCCTGTTAACAAGGTTGCTCGCTAATTTAATCTCAACTGCCTCCCGAATCACACTGTCCCAATAGCTGGACGTGCATGCCAATATCTCGGTGTTATTATATAACATGGAGTGACCAGTATCCAAGCAATGTTCGGCAATAGCAGATCTATTTGGCTGCTGTAATCGTGTGTGCCGTTTATGCTCAGTACATCTGTCCTCCACGGTCCTGATAGTTTGACCAATATATGCCATGCCGCAGCTACAAGGGACACGATATACACCCGCCTTACGCAGTCCAAGATCATCCTTAACGGAACTCAAAAGTGCTCTAATTTTAGATGGAGGTCGGAAAACACACTTCACATCGTATTTCCGTAAAATACGACCGATCTTATTGGACGTGTTTCCTACGTAAGGCAAGAAGGCAGTAGACTTAGGTGTTGACTCAGAATTATCATCAATCACCTGATGTACAGTTGGTCGATAGCGCAACGCACGTTCAATCTGTCTATCACTGTAACCATTTTGACGAAATGTAACTTCAAGATGGGACAGCTCAGCTGGCAAAGTCTCAGCGTCAGAAACGATATGTGCCCTGTGTACCAAGGTACGAAGTACCCCTTCACGCTGAGCCGAATGGTGACAACTATTAGCTTGTAAGTACAAGTCGGTGTGAGTACGTTTCCTGTAGACTGCATGTCCCAATGATCCATCATCCTTCCTCCTAACCAACACGTCGAGAAAGGGAAGGCAACCATCCTTTTCCACCTCCATCGTAAAACGAATGTTCGGGTGGATCGAGTTCAGATGTTCTAGAAAGACATTCAAATTCTCCCTACCGTGAGGCCAAACAACGAAGGTATCGTCAACGTATCTATAGAAACAGGCGGGTTTTAAAGGCGCCGACTCCAATGCACGTTCCTCGAAGTCTTCCATAAACAAATTTGCGATCACAGGAGACAACGGACTACCCATCGCAACTCCATCTGTCTGCTCGTAATACTGGTCATTAAATAAAAAGTAAGTGGATGTCAACACATGCCTAAAGAGATTAGTTAAATCAGCACCAAACCTGGCTTCAATTAACCGCAACGAATCAGACAGAGGAACACGAGTGAAGAGAGAGACCACATCGAAACTCACTAAAATATCAGAGTCATTCAGCCTCAGTCCCTCCAAACGACGTAAAAAATCAGCTGAGTTCCTGATATGATGTTCACACCGTCCTACTTGTGGACTCAACAGAGATGCAAGATGCTTGGATACACGATATGTCGGGGCGCCGATGTTACTCACTATAGGACGGAAAGGAACCCCTTCCTTATGAACCTTTGGAAGGCCATATAACCTAGGGGGAACCGCACTATAGGTGTTAAGCCTCTTGATTGTGTCCTGCGACAAACCACTTTTCTTCAGGAGGCTGTTGGTCTTTCTCTCAACACTTTTCGTGGGGTCAGCATCGATTCTGCGATACGTTGAATCAGATAGTAAGCGTTGCATCTTTTGTACATAATCATGTTTATTTAAAACAACGGTGGCATTGCCCTTGTCAGCAGGTAAAATAACAATACTGGAATCAACCTTGAGAGAGCGTAAAGCAGCCCTCTCTGCTGCTGTTACATTACTCTTGGGTGGACGAGCCCTAGTCAAAACACGGCATGCCTCCCTCCTAACTTCCTCTGCAGCGTCAGGAGGTAGTTTGCAAACTGCCTGTTCAATTAAACTAATAAAATCAACTACCGGCAAATTCTTCGGAGTGGGTGCAAAATTTAATCCTTTCCCTAGCACGGATAAGGTTGCGTGGTCAAAAGATTTCTCTGTGAGATTTATCACAGAACGTCGAGATATAACATCCGACTCCGCGCGATGAAAACGTTCAAACTTTGCCAAATGCCGGGCAGTAACGGAGTTGTACTCCCAGTCAGCTTGGGTCCATGAGGCACCGTCCAACCAATCCCAAGTGAAATCAGACACTTCAGATGCAACCATTAAATGAAAACGATACAATTCTTTGGAAACAGAATCCAAACGTCGACGAGTAAAACGAATCCTTTCGCGAACAAGAGCCAAGCCAGCACGTTGCTTAATTCGGTTGGCGGCAGGAGAATTAATATGGTGCACAACCTTAGCAAATGTTGGGACATGATTTTCATCACGACACCTCAATAAAAACGACAAAGCACATTGCAGTCTAACTCGACAGCTACGAAGTTTATCCAACTTACGTAAACACCGATACATTTCCTCCCCGTAGAGGTAAACAATGTGAGACCTGAGTTTCTCCTGGCGTATACAACTTTCAAATAACTTCCGGGAATTCAGCCAGGTAACACTTTCAGCGACCGCCGATATTTCGGCGGGAGAACACCCCGCCATTTTCAAGGCAAACTGCAACGGACAGGCGACGTACATGCAAATTTAATACCTCGGTTCTCGGACCCAAGCAGGAAAGATAACACACACACACACACTGAACACTAGTGCCACCAAAGATGGCCAAAGTCAGAGCTATCGATAGTGAGACTATGAATTCGCAGGTGAGGTAGCATTGAGTCTGTCCCTCTGTTTCTTGACAAGGGAGAGAGCCGGATTCCAAACAGAGTTTAAACAGAAACCTCCATCCCTGTTAACAAGGTTGCTCGCTAATTTAATCTCAACTGTCCAACACGTTCAGCGTCTCCGCTGAATCTCCTCCCCTTTATACTCTGATCGCTCCCCACCCCTTCCCCCGCGGCCTGCCGCACACGGCGCCGCGTGGAGTGGTGGTGGGGAGGGGCGGTCTGCTGGCTGCTGGATGCGAACTGTGGACCATCAGATGTCCTGTGGCCTTCGTCGGCGCGGAAGTCGCTTTGGGTCGGCGCTGTGCTTTTTACTTGGCTCAGTGCTGGGTCCCAGGCTTTGCTGAGGTTGAACCCGGCGTCTCTGTTGATCAGCCCATCAGCTACACGTATTTCAATCGCCTCCTTCAGAACACAGACCCAAAAACACGAGGCTTGCCGTAAAACTTCCGTTTTCGCATACTCCATAATATCTCCTGTATCCAAGTAATGTTCCACAACCGCAGATTTTGTAGGCTGCTTCAGTTCACTGCGCCTTCTGTATTCCCGGCATCTTTCTTCGATTGTCCATACAGAAGCTCCGACCTCGAGCTGCTGCAGCCCCAAGGCTCTATTGGTTACCAAAGGTGCACAAAAAGGGTGTTCCTTCGCGCCCTATCGTCAGCAACATAGGCGCTCCAACGTGCCAGCTAGCCAAATATTTAACGGTGGAATTAAGCCTTCACGTCGGGAAATGTCAGCATCACATCAGGAATTCTCTACATTTCATTCAACGACTGCAGGACCGTAACCAGGACCTCACGGTGAGCTTTGATGTGGTCTCTCTTTTCACCAGAGTGCCGCTTGATGACTCTTTTAAGTTGATTAGGGAGAAATTCAACCTGACAATGACTAATCTTTTCGAATTTGTCCTCACATAAACATTCTTTCCCTTCGATGGAAACTATTATGAACAAACGGATGGTGTTGCCATGGAGTGTCCGGTGTCACCAGTGGTAACAAACTTGTTTATGGAGGACTTTGAAGAGAAAGCACTGGAAACTGCAGCATTGAAGCCTATGTGCTTTTACAGATATGTTGATGACACATTTGTGATATGGCCACATGGAAGAGAAAAACTTTAAGAGTTTCTCCAGCATCTGAATTCTCTGCATCCGGACATCAAATTCAGCAAGGAAGTGGAAGAGAGTGGTGAACTCCCGTTCCTGGATGTCCTAGTCAAGCGCAAAGCGGATGGCACCTTGGGACACAGTGTATACAGGAAAGAAACCCCTCACTGATCTGTATTTTCACGCTACCAGCTGCCATCATCCTTCAGAGCATGAGGGTATACTGCGAACAATGATACACAGAGCCAGCGCAATATCGGATGAGGAAAGCCTACAAGGAGAACTTAACCACCTTAAGGACGTTTTCCAGAAGAACGGATATAACGAGAGTCAAATTCGACGTGCTTTCAGGCAGAATGCACAAGCCCAGCAGAGAGAGAACGAAGAGGACGAGAAGACAATGGTGTACCTGCCTTACGCCGGCAAAGTATCCAACAAAATCGGCAGAATTCTGGCTCGGTGTAACATCAAATGTGTCTTCCGCCCACGTCCGAAAACGCGTGCCCTGCTAGGTACAGTAAAAGATGACCAGGGGCTCCGCAAACCGGGTGTTTACCGTATGTATGCGGTAAGGCATACATCGGGCAAACTGTACGGACAATCGAAGAAAGATGCCAGGAACGCAGAAGGCACACTGAACTGAAGCAACCTACAAAATCTGCGGTTGCGGAACATTACAGGGATACTGGGGATACTATGAAGTACGTGAAAACGGAAGTTTTACGGCAAGCCTCGTGTTTTTGGGACTGTGTTCTGAAGGAGGCGATTGAAATACGTGTAGCTGATGGGCTGATCAACAGAGACGCCGGGTTCAACCTCAGCAAAGCCTGGGACCCAGCACTGAGCCAAGTAAAAAGCACAGCGCCGACCCAAAGCGACTTCCGCGCCGACGAAGGCTACAGGACATCTGATGGTCCACAGTTCGCATCCAGCATCCAGCAGCCCGTCCCTCCCCACCACCACCCCACGCGGCGCCGCGTGCGGCAGGCCGCGGGAGAAGGGGTGGGGAGCGATCAGAGTATAAAGGGGTGGAGATTCAGCAGAGACGCTCAGTCTGCAGGTATCACCTGAATATGACGGCAAGGACCGCTGTCGAAATATCGTGGTTTGAAAACGACTGCACCCGGCTGGAGACCCGAGAACAGCACAAACAGTTAATTCGCTGGCAAAGCCTAAGATCACACAGCCATTAATATACATAGACAAACGTCCTTGTAGGTGTTTCAGATTTGATGTTTGTTCTGTGCGCCGGTTGTGGTATCGATAGCTACGATGCCACAACGTAGTTCCGCTCTGCTAGGTTGGCACTACGTGAGACACCGACGACAGCACCCTCTAGCTGGCGCTGTCGAAGTCTACGAGCTCCGCGACTGCTTCAGCCTATTTCATCAGGTGCAGCCAGCCAGGACACTTCGCTTCAGCTTCGCACCTCATTCCAAGTTATGTATTCTTATTGCTTGAGTAAAGGGGATTTAAATTCATACAGAAGTACTGACGTCTTTTACCTTTTCCTGATCCAACCCACGCGCCGCCTTCCAGGCGGGATAGAAAACCAGTGAAGTTTCGAACCTTTCTGGCAGATGGCAGAGTCGTAGTACAGCGTCAAAATGGCGTCTACAAACGACTCACGTTACAAGCAGCGTTGTTATTAAATTCTTGTGTGCAGAAAAAGAAACCGTGGTAAACATCCATAAAGGTTTGTGTGTGCTGCAGTTGATAGAAGCACAATTGGGCGATAGGTAAAGAAGGTTACGACCTGTTTTTTAGGAAATGCAGAAACAGAGCTCCATAATCAGCCTCGTTATGGACGTCCTGTCACAGCCATTGCTCCAGACCGGTTGAATCGTGCGGATGCCATTATTTGTGCCGGGCGGCGCATCACAACTCGACAATTCGTTCTACTGTTGTCGGTCAGCATTGAAAATACCTCTCAAATGATCTAGATTCTCGGATATTCAAAGAGGTGCTCGCGATAGGTTCCGCGAATGCTCACAACGGACCACAAGATTCAAAGAAAGGCCATTGCATCTGAATTGTTGGACCGTTTTGAGACCGACGGAGAGGCCTTTCTGTCACGGGTTGTTACAGTGGATGAAAGCTGGGTGTATCACTTTGCGCCGGAAAAATAAAGGCAGCCCATGGTGTGGCATCATCCTCATTCACCACAAAAGAAGAAATTGAAGACAACTCCTGTTTCGGAAAATTCATGGTGACAGTCTTCTGGGATTGGGATGACGTCATTCTCGTGGATGTGATGTCAAGAGGATCAAAAATCAATTCAGAAGTATATGTGAAGACTCTGAGTAAACTCAAGAACCGTTTCCGAAGGGTACGACCGGACGAGAATCCAGCAGAAGCCTTGCTCCCAACACGATAATGCACGCCCACACACAAGTCTGAGAACCCGGGAATACAATGCCAAACTGGGTTGGACATCGTTGCCTCATCCACCCTATAGTCCAGACCTGTCACCGTCGGACTTCAATCTCTTTGGGCCACTTAAAGATTCTCTGCTGGGATCACGCTTTGAAGATGACGAGGACGTCAGTCATGCAGTGAAAACATGGCTACGCCCGCAGGACAAGAGCTTTTACCAGCAGGGAATACATGCTCTTCCACAACGCTGGCGTACGGCCATAGAACGTAGTGGAGACTACGTAGAAAAATAGGACATGGGCAAGACATGTTGATGTACATTGTCACCAAATTTTGACTCTTAACAATAAAAATGTTGTAAGAAAAAAATGTGGGGCATTACTTATTGAAGACCCTCGTAATTATCAACAGAAAGAATCACAGCCATTGCTATTAGCCTGCCTTTGTTTCTCGCAGCACGCTGGTGGAGTGCTGAGGTGGTGTAGCTCCAGATGAATGCTACGGGCAGTCTACACGGATGACACGGCTGTCGAGACCGCCTAAGACGTCACGAACATTCGTGCGACGTTTTGACAGTACAGACCAGAAAAAAAAATTGAAGTGCGCGTGCTCCACAGTTCATGGTGGTGTATACCAACTGTCTGTAACAACAGTCATAGCAACGTTTTCATAATACGATTGACTTACTTTTCGTTTTACGTTTGATGTAATTACTTAGTTTTCATTAGTTATTAATATCAAGCGGACTGCACTTCCTTTTTGGACCCAGTAATTTATATTACGTCTACTAAAGCACGGTAAATACGGTATCTCTCTCTATCTTTGAGAACATTTCAGGTGTCTTTAACAATGTAATGCCATCGGTTATGTGAAACAAGTCAACTCATGTACCATCGTTGGAAGACATATAGATCCTAGCACTACGAACAAAAGGAAATCCAGAATTGATTTCTATTCAGTTTTATAGATAACCGTCGATTGCACTTCAGTCAAACCTGTCGAAAAACATAGGTATTTGGTCAGTTTTATAGGTGATAATATTTGAGGTCAGAAATAAAATGCCACACTTTGAAAGCCAAATCAAATTTACAAACAAGGAAGAAGCGGTCTATGATAGAAAATTAAACAAGAAGTTACATCAACGTTGGATTTGGTGTTAAATCCAAGCAGATCTTATGTATCTAACTTCACGCTCTGTTCATTATCATAGGTGTTTACTTTAAGGAAGACGAAGTTGGAACACACTTTTGTGGAAGGAGATTCTTCTGCCGTGGATCAGTGAGGGTGGAGAACCACAATACATCGAATGCAGTGATGCAGTACCGAGGCAGATAAAATACTGTAAGCACTGTATGAAGTGTTGACTACACTGAAGCGCCAAAGAAACTAGCATAGGCATTGCTATTGAAATAGAGAGATGTAAACAGGCACAAAACACCGCTGCGGTCGGCGACGGCTATATAAGACAAGTGTCTGGCGCGCTTGTTAGATGGGTTACTGCTGGTAAAATGCCAGTTATCAAGAGTTAGTGAATTTGAACGTGGTGTTACAGTCGGCGCATGAGCGATGGGACACAGCATGTCCGAGGTAGCGATGAAGTGGGGGTTTCGCGATATGATCATTTGACGAGTGTATCGTGAATATGAGGAATCCGGAAAAACATCAGATCTCCGACATCGCTGCGGCCGGAAAAAGATCCTGCAAGAACGGGGCGAACGACGCTTAAACAGAATCGTTCGTGACAGAAGTGCAACGCTTCCGCAAATTTCTGCAGATTTCAATGCTGGGCCATCAACAAGTGTCAGCGGTCGAACCAGTCAACGAAACATCATCGATATGGGCTTTCGGAGCCGAAGGCTCACTCGTGCACACTTGATGACTGCAAAATACAAAGCTTTACACCTCGTCGACACCGACATTGTACTGTTGATGACTCGAAACTTGTTGCCTAGTCGGACGAGTCTCGTTTCAAATTGTATCGAGTGGATGGAAGTGTACGGTTACGAAGACAAGTTCATGAATCTATGGACCTTGCTCGTCAGCAGGGGACTGTTCAAGCTGATGGAGGCTCTTTAATGGTGTGGGGCCTGTGCAGTTGGAGTGATATGGGACCCATGACACGTCTAGATACGACTCTGACAGGTGGCACGTACGTAAGCATCCTGTCTGACCACCTGCATCCATTCATGTCCATTGTGCATTCTGACGGACTTGAGAAATTCCAACAGGACAAAGCGACACTCCATACGTACAGAATTGCTACTGAGTAGCTCCAAGAACACTCTCCTGAGTTTAAACACTTCCGCTGCCCAGCAAACCGCCCAGACATGAACATTATTGAGCATATCTGGGATGCCTTGCAACTTGGTGTTCAGAAGAGATCTCCACCCCCTCGTACACTTACGGATTTAGGGACAGCCCTGCAGGATTCATGGCGTCAGTTCCCTTCAGCACTACTTCAGACATTAGTCGACTCCATGCCACGTGGTGTTGTGGCTCTCCCACGTGCTTGCGGGGCCTTATATGATATTAGGTAGCTGAACCAGTTTTTTTTTTTTTTGGCTCTTCCGTGTATTTCTTAAATCATATTACATAATACTCACCTACATTTCCACTCAATCGTATTCAATTATGGGGTATATTTTTCATACAGTGTGGTGTTGGGGGTCGCAATTTCAAACCCTATCACCCGCAGTTATTTGCTGTTAAGTATTTATCATTTCTGGGAGCTTCTTGAAACATTATGTTTGTGATATTCGTGTTATCTGGAATATTCGATGTTTGCATAAGTATCTGCACTCCTTGTACAGGAAGTCGGTTCTGTTCTGGTTGCACGTTGGTGCCATTAATAAATATGCTTTCAGTTCTAGAAAAGGATACATCACCAACTAGATCTATTTTAAAGAGAAAAAAAGCACACGTACAGCACATCAGCCCCAGCAATCAGTCCCGTGAGAAAATTTGGGCTATTATTCTGATAGTAGGGAGTTATGATCTTCTGAAAGTACAGCTTTAAATCATGCACGCGCATCGCCTGTTTAGTAGTCTCTCCGTCCCACTGCGCCCGCTTAATGCCAGTGCGCGATATACTGTTCTGTGGACTTGGTAAGAGAGATTTGTTTTTATAATGTCGGTGAACAAACAAGCGATGGTGCGACAGCTCCAGCAGCGGAACGGAATGACAGCCAAAATGCAACGTTTAAACGTCAAAGAACGAAAGCTCCTGAAAGTCGTGACTGGGTAGCATCATTACACGTGGCTGTTCGACTAGCTTTTATGCAAGGCAAACGAAAGCTTATGGGGCTTATTTTGCCCTTTTTGTTTGTATCTTTCAATTTCATTGGAGGAATAATTTACTAGAGAATGACGATGGTGATAATGCGGCTGACGTTTCACCACAGTCGCATACGTCGAACAGCGTCATTGGTACAACGGGACGGAGATGCGAAAAAGAGGAAGTAAGTGATGACGAAGCCTGCTTTCAGGATGTAATATCGTCTGATACCAGTTGCCCCTGTCCTTAAACTTGGAACACTAAAGAGAAGGGAGGTGGGGATCTACATTGCTACTAAACCATCACATAGTTTACTGCTCCACATTTTATCAACAAAATGGTTCAAATGGCTCTGAGCACTATGGGACTTAACATCTGAGGTCACCAGTCCCCTAGAACTTAGAACTACTTAAACCTTCGTAGATTTTTACTTAAATTGCGTGTGAGTTTCGTATGGGAGGTGTAATTTCGAGTTTTAGTTACTGTAACTGTAAATTCAGGCAGGTTGTAGCGCAGTCGTTAGGCATTTGTACAGATTAGTTCATACATTCTTTGCGTGTTTGCCTTGCGTTATCTAGGCACGGACTCGTGTTTCAGTAACTGTTGTTCAACATCGATTGGAATGGACAGGGACTGTGATTGCTGTGTTCGGATGAGGGCTGAGTTGGCATCCCTTTGCTCACAGCTGCAGGCGGCGCTGACTTCGGTCACGCAGCTTGAGGCTGTTGCCAATGGGCACCACTGTGGGGAGCCGGACTTGGGTATCACGGGGATGTCAACCTCGTGCCGTCTGTCCCCAGATCGGTCTGCTGCTGCGGTTGCCCCGGTTGCTGCCCGCAGTGGGGCTGAGCCCTCGCCTGTGGTTGATTGGGAGGTCGTTCCAAGGCATGGCAGGCAGCGAAAGACGTCCCCGGAGGCTGATCAGAAAGCCTCTCTGGTGCGTCTGACAAACAGGTTTCAGGTACTGTCTCTGGCTGAGCCAGGTGCAGCTGCCTGCCCTGTTTCAGGGGATGATTCTCAGCCTTCAAGGTCTGGGCAATCGCAGAGGGTGGGCTTATTGGTAGTTGGGATCTCCAATGTTAGGCGTGTAATGGGGCCCCTTAGGGCATGTGGCGGCTAAGGAGGGGAAGAAATCCAGTGTGCACTTCGTGTACATTTCGGGTGGAGTCGTTCCTGATGTGGTAAGGATCCTTCCGGATGCCATGAAGAGCACAGGGTGCAGCCAGCTGCAGGTGGTGGCACATGTCGGCACTAATGACGTGTGTCGCTGTGGATCTGAGGAAATTCTCTTTGGATTCCAGCGGCTATCTGATTTGGTGAAGGCTGCCGGTCTTGCTTACGAGATCAAGGCAGAGCTCACCCACCATCTGCAGCATCGTTGACAGGACCGATTGCGGACCTTTGGTGCAGAGCCGGGTGGAGGGTCTGAATCAGAGGACCAGACGGTTTTGCGACCGTGTTGGCTGCAGATTCCTTGAATTGCGCCATAGGGTTGTAGGGTTTCGGGTTCCGCTGAATAGGTCAGGAGTTCACTACACTCAGCTGGCGGCTACACGGGTAGCGGAGGCTATGTGGCGTGGACTAGGGCGGTTTTTTAGGTTAGAAGGGCTCGGGAAAGTACGGGGTGGGCTGCAATCTCAAAGGGTGCATGGCAAATACAGGACGTGTTTGGATCAAGGAACAGTCGGAATTGTAGTTGTAAATTGTTGTAGTTGTGCTGGGAAGGTCCCTGAGCTTCAAGCGCTAATAGAAAGCACAGAAGCTGAAATCGTTATAGGTACAGAAAGTTGGCTAAAGCCTGAAATAAGTTCTGCAGAAATTTTTACGAAGTCTCAGACGGTGTTCAGGAAAGATAGATTGCCGGCCGCGGTGGTCTCGCGGTTAAGGCGCTCAGTCCGGAACCGGGCGACTGCTACGGTCGCAGGTTCGAATCCTGCCTCGGGCATGGATGTGTGTGATGTCCTTAGGTTAGTTAGGTTTAAGTAGTTCTAAGTTCTAGGGGACTGATGACCACAGAAGTTAAGTCTCATAGTGCTCAGAGCCATTTGAACCATTTTTGAAAGATAGATTAGGCAGAATTGGTGGTGGAGTGTTTGTGTCTGTCAGTAGTGGTTTATCTTGTAGTGAAGTCAAAGTAGATACTCCGTGCGAATTGGTATGGGTGGAGGTTATACTTAACAGACGAACTAAGTTAATAATTGGCTCCTTCTACCGACCCCCAGACTCCGATGATATGGTTGCTGAACAGTTCAGAGTAAATTTGAGTCTCGTAACAAATAAATACTCCACTCATACGGTTATAGTTGGTGGGAACTTCAACCTTCCCTCGATATGTTGGCAAAAATACTTGCTCAAAACCGGTGGCAGGCAGAAAACATCTTCCGAGATTATCCTAAATACTTTCTCCGAAAATTATTTCGAGCAGTTAGTCCACGAACCCAAGCGAATTGTAAATGGTTGCGAAAACACACTTGACCTCTTAGCCACAAACAATCCAGAGCTAATAGAGAGCATCATGACTGATACAGGGATTAGTGATCACAAGGTCGTTGTGGCTAGGCTCAATACCGTTTCTTCCAAATCCACCAGAAACAAACGCAAAATAATTTTATTTAAAAAAGTGGATAAAGTGTCACTAGAAGCCTTCCTAAGAGACAATCTCCATTCCTTCCAAACTGACTATGCAAATGTAGACGAGATGTGGCTCAAATTCAAAGATATAGTAGCAACAGCAATTGAGAGATTCATACCTCATAAATTGGTAATAGATGGAACTGATCCCCCATGGTACACAAAACAGGTCCGAACGCTGTTGCAGAGGCAACGGAAATAGCATGCAGAGTTCAGAAGAACGCAAAATCCCGAAGATTGGCTAAAATTTACAGACGCGCGAAATTTGGCACGGACTTCAATGCGAGATGCCTTTAATAGGTTCCACAACGAAACATTGTCTCGAAATTTGGTAGAAAATCCGAAGAAATTCTGGTCGTATGTAAAGTACACAAGCGGCAAGACGCAGTCAATACCTTCGCTGCGCAGTGCCGATGGTACTGTTACCGACGACTGTGCCGCTAAAGCGGAATTATTGAACGCAGTTTTCCGAAATTCCTTCACTAGGGAAGACGAATGGAATATTCCAGAGTTTGAAACACAAACAGCTGCTAGCATGAGTTTCTTAGAAGTAGATACCTTAGGGGTTGCGAAGCAACTCAAATCGCTTGATACGGGCAAGTCTTCCGGTCCAGATTGTGTACCGAGTAGGTTCCTTTCAGATTACGCTGATACAATAGCTCCCTACTTAGCAATCATATAAACCCGCTCGCTCACCGATAGATCTGTACCCGCAGATTGGAAAATTGCACAGGTCGCACCAGTGTTTAAGAAGGGTAGTAGGAGTAATCCATCGAACTACAGACCTATATCATTGACGTCGGTTTGCAGTAGGGTTTTGGAGCATATACTGTATTCAAACATTATGAATCACCTCGAAGGGAACGATCTATTTATACGTAATCAGCATGGTTTCAGAAAACATCGTTCTTGTGCAACGCAGCTAGCTCTTTATTCGCACGAAGTAATGGCCGCTATCGACAGGGGATCTCAAGTTGATTCCGTATTTCTAGATTTCCGGAAAGCTTTTGACACCGTTCCTCACAAGCGAATCCTAATCAAGCTGCGGGCCTATGGGCTATCGTCTCAGTTGTGCGACTGGATTCGTGATTTCCTGTCAGGAAGGTCGCAGTTCGTAGTAATAGACGGTAAATCATCGAGTAAAACTGAAGTGATATCAGGTGTTCCCCAGGGAAGCGTCCTGAGACCTCTGCTGTTCCTGATCTATATAAATGACCTGGGTGACAATCTGAGCTGTTCTCTTAGGTTGTTCGCAGATGATGCTGTAATTTACCGTCTAGTAAGGTCATCCGAAGACCAGTATCAGTTGCAAAGTGAGTTAGAAAAGATTGCTGTATGGCGTGGCAGGTGGTAGTTGGCGCTAAATAACGAAAAGTGTGAGGTGATCCACATGAGTTCCAAAAGAAATCCGTTGGAATTCGATTACTCGATAAATAGTACAATTCTCAAGGCTGTCAACTCAACTAAGTACCTGGGTGTTAAAATTACGAACAACTTCAGTTGGAATGACCACATAGATAATATTGTGGGGAAGGCGAGCCAAAGGTTGCGTTTCATTGGCGGGACACTTAGAAGATGCAACAAGTCCACTAAAGAGACAGCTTACACTACACTCGTTCGTCCTCTGTTAGAATATTGCTGCGCGGTGTGGGATCCTTACCAGGTGGGATTGATGGAGGACATCGAAAGGGTTCAAAAAAGGGCAGCTCGTTTTGTATTATCACGTAATATGATACGCGAGTTGGGATGGAAGTCATTAAAGCAAAGACGTTTTTCGTCGCGGCGAGATCTATTTACGAAATTTCAGTCACCAACTTTCTCTTCCGAATGCGAAAATATTTTGCTGAGCCCAGCCTACATACGTAGGAATGATCTACAAAATAAAATAAGAGAAATCAGAGCTCGAACAGAAAGGTCTAGGTGTTCGTTTTTCCCGCGCGCTGTTCGGGAGATAGTATGATTGTGGTTCGAGAGATAGTATGATTGTGGTTCGATGAACCCTCTGCCAAGCACTTAAATGTGAATTGCAGAGTAATCATGTAGATGTAGATGAAACCTAACTAACCTAAGGACATCACACACATCCATGCCCTAGGCAGGATTCGGACCTGCGACCGTAGCAGTCGCGCGGTTCCGGACTGAAGCGCATAGAACCGCTCGGCCACAGCGGCCGGCTTTTATTAACATAATCTATAGTTATGCATTAATGAATTACAATTATTAGATGTCCAATGGTACGTTACACACCAAGTTAAGAACAAAATGTCCTCCTTTACATCCTTCTGGAATCGTAAATTTTGCGAGGGTTTAGTAATCTAGGGTTAAGAGAGGAGTATATGAAACGAGCTGACACCTTTTCTAAAAGTGGAAAAAGGCGAATCTGTCTTTCAAGACCATCTAGATGAATTTTAAATTGTTAAAAAGGGCTTCCGTACATCTGATTCACATACCTTGAAAACTAGGGCCGGCATCAACAAAAGCTTTTCAAGGTGAATACAATCTGTGTAGATAAGTTTAATAACACATTCAGGAGAAGGATGACGATCCACGATGTTAATATATTGCAATGTGGCATTAAAGCCTCAATTGAGATGGGACTAGAAACGTTTAAAGCACCTGCTGGACGGGTGTGCACTTTAAAGAAGAAAGATGGTATTGCGTTGCGAAAAATAACCCATATTGCTACAACTAAAAAGCCGGAAAACGGGACAGTCATACTTATTGCATGTGCAGAGTTTATCGCTAACTCCAGAGGTATTGTGGAAAATGTCGGTAGACAGAATTTGTACAATATGGACCAGAGCGGTATAGATTTGGAAATCACGACCGGTAGATCTCTTGCCAAAAAAAGGGACGAAAGATGTCGACACAGTAGTGCAGTCCATCAGTAACAACATGCATAGCTATACAATGATGCCAACAGTATCTTATGATGGACGCTTGCTGTCTGTCACCTCTGTTTGTAGTTTTAAAATAACCAACCAGGGCGTTTGGGTGGCAAATAAAAACAAAGTTTGTTTCATGCAGACTGTTATGACCTGAAGAATCTACAATCGTCCAGTCATAACTGTGGGTTCTTTGATAGCTCAGGGAGATGACTGATCGGAACAACGACATATGTAACTTTAATTTACGTTATTGCAAAAATCATAATAACATTTCCTTAACCTTATACAATCCATTGCCACAGGAATGCATCGAATATTTACAACTGCCTTTGAACAGTAAAGCGTCACTTGCTGCGCACAGTTATAAACTCTCCTCTTTAAGTACAAGTTCAACATTTACAAAACTGTAATTCCATGTTGGACTTATGAATGTGACGACAGAAGATGTTTAGCAAGATCGTACAATATGACAGTAAATCAGTATTAATCACCGATTCATTTTCCGGCAACAAAAGCTTGTCAGTACATGAAGAGAATGGAGAAGATGACACTGCAGTTTCTGTGTTGACAGTATCAGCCGGTGGAACAAGATACTGCATGTATTTGGCTTTCGCATATTCAGAGGCTTGGTCCACAGGTTTACCAACTCTACACAACTTCTGGGCGTCGATATGAACTTCGGGCAGTGTAACAGCATCCTTCAAATGCTGTCTCTTCTTTAGAGGCAGTTGTGTGCAACAGCGTATCGGTCAACCTTTCAGTGTGCTTGACATCGAAGCGGCTACACCAGTGACCGCCAGATCACTTTCAATATCCAGGGAAATATTGTTTGGACATTGCTAACGTGTTTGTTTGATTGTGCAAACTGCGCGGTTTCTGAAGTACAATCTGTTAAGTAAGAAGGTGGCCGACATTAGATACACGTCGTAAAAGATATCGCTTTAGTTCTTTCACAGTCCAATAGACGCAACATTTTTCCTTCATTCAACGTCCATAAAGCAAATTCTTTACTGAGATACACAAGAAGACGTACGAGTGCAGCTTGCGAGTCGCGTTTTGAGGCTGTTTTTCTCTGTAGCCACACAAAAGGTCCGAAAATGAGCCGTGCTGCCGCGTCTAAATACGCGAGGAAATCAGTCATTTGTACAAAAGTGGGTAATACAGTGTAAATCGGTTGAAAACGTGGATGATTTTGAAGAATGTGGCTCAATTGGTAAAGTGTCTCCAAAAGCGGAAAAAATTATTATTAACCTTTTCTTCGGGAAAACAGTGCGTCAAGAGCAAGCAAAATTCACCTTGAAACAGTTGCAACGCAGATTCGATGCATTTGGAGGTCTCTTCCACGTGAATATGCGGAAAACTTGGTTTCAGACATGCCTCGGAGACGCCAAGCAATTATCGACGCTGCGGGCGAAATGACGTATTAGTAATTGTAACTGCATTTTTTTGTTTTGTATAATGTATGTACATGTTTTAGTTTGTTGTCAAATACATTTTTCTACTGATTAACCCGACCATGATCTTATTTAACAGGCTGTATAGCTGGTACCAGTGACAATATCTTTTCACTATTTTTATGTTGCGATTCACAAATGCAGTGCAAATGAATGACCGAATGAGTGTGTCATTAAAGAAGTACTTAGCGCCATTTAATTATTAACATCGCTGATGTGCGTTATTTTCTTTGGGATGTAAAGCCGACACTCTTAAACTGCGTACTGTTGCGGGAGTAGCGCTATTCTTCAATTTATGACTAGTGCAGAGCGGTTCGTTCTCGGGCGATAGGCGGGCAGAGTGGGGTGGAGCGAGTGACAAACAAGCGATACGCACTCGTGATTAAAAACAGTACCTTCAGAAGGTCGTACTTGTGTACTGCCAGAGTAAAGGCCCAAAGTTTCGCCCGGCATCGATTTCTGGGCCCGACATCTTGCACGTGTGTAAGATCGAAATGGTGATGTTTCCTTGTCTGTGCCGTACAGCATTGCCGATCCAGCCTTCGGATTTGGGCCTGATTGTAGTTTCTACGCGACAGTATCTCAAGTTTTGGAATTTCATCCTTAAAAATGATGGAAATCTACAAAACCATCCTTGAACGAGTATTCTATAAAGCGTTTACCAGGCTAGAGAATAGATTAGTTACACTGTTCGTTCTGTACACCAATAATGAAGAGGTTATCGAGTATGTGGAATGAGTTCATCTTGGAAAAGTCGTTAAGTCCGAAGGAGACAAGTCTGTTTTTCCCTCATTAAGGCACGTCGTCCCCCAATTCTTACACATTGATAACTGCCTTCGGAAAGGGATTGAGTTCATAACACATTCTTGTGCTGCATCAAGTCTTTTGCAATATCAGAGGGTCTAACAGTTTTTACCTGCATAATCTGAATAGCAATTTGCATTTCATGGCCCAGGGGTTCTCAAACTTTTCCCGTCACACCCTCCTTCAGAGACATAAATTGCTTTGCACCCCAGCCTTCTTTCTATTTTTTTTCCTTCCTCAGCACTTCTCATGCTTGGCACAAAAACTGTTCGCAATGTATATATTTACTTCGGTCTAAACATTGCAACTGTCAGTGACAATAATAATAATAATAATAATAATAATAATTCCCGTGGAGGCCCGGGAAAAGAATAGGCCTCCGGTATGTTCTGCCAGTCGTAAAAGGCGACGAAAAGAACAAACCACTAATAGGGCTAACCCCCCTTTTAGTGTGATTAGTTGGTTCAGGACAGAACTAAAGAAACCTCGGACAAGCGCCGTCATGGTCGGGGACGATGCTTGAACCCTATGCCCGACTACAATGGTAACGACACTGTTAGCCAACCGGAAAATGATTCAAATCCAAATAGAGGTGTTTTGCAGGATATGCTTCCTGCAACCACCCTAGAAGGAAAACAAAGACAGAGGATCAGATGGTCAGATGAAGTTAATCGACACCTCGTGTTCTGTTATTACCAAGCAACAAACCTAGGAACCAACACAACTGGATACAGATCACAAGTATACACAGCATTTATTACCAGATACCCAGAATTAAAATTTTTAACAGAACAACGACTAGCTGATCAGATCCGTGTTATAATAAAAAATAACAGGATACCCCAGTCAGAATTAGAAAACATCAAACAACAAGTACAACAAATACTGGAACAAAATAATGTGCAATCATAAGAAGAAGAAAATACAGTAATGGACTCAAACATCCCAGAGCAAACAAACAAAGAACAACACGCACCAATTAAACAATCAGAGGAAAACGAAATCTTAAGACAGCCACCAGAACAAGCACAAATAGAACACGAAGTGAAACATGTTAGATATAGAAGAAAAATTTCAGCTGACATATATAGAATACAAAGACACAAATACAGACATATATAGAATACAAAGACACAAATACAGACATTAGACCATTCTTGCATAGACCGCCAAATAACCCACAAGTCGAAACAACAATAAAAACTATCAACACAATCATACACAACAAAATAAATGAAAACACAACTATGGAAGAGTTACAACTACTGGTTTATGTAGGAGCACTCACTACACTAAATATACACACTAGGCAGAGATCATAACCAACCAACACACAGAAGAAACCCACAAAACCAGCATGGCAACACAGGCTACAAATCAGAATAGAAAAACTGAGAAAAGACATCGGACAGCTAACACAATTTATAAGAAATGAAATAACAGAAAAAAACGAAAAAGGTTAGGTAAAGTCTCACAACAAGAACTGATAGAGCAATTAGATGAAAAGAAGCAGAAATTGCAAGCATTGGCCAAACGACTTAGAAGATACAAAAAAAGTGAAAATAGAAGGAAACAAAACCAAACATTCAACACAAACCAAAAGAAATTTTACCGGACAATAGATAACACACACATTAAAATAGACAATCCACCAAACATAACAGACATGGAACACTTCTGGAGCAACATATGGTCAAACCCGGTACAACATAACAGGCATGCACGGTGGATACAAGCAGAAACAGATACATACAAGATGATACCACAAATGCCTGAAGTGATAATTTTGCAACATGAAGTCACCCAAGCAATTAATTCTACTCAAAATTGGAAAGCCCCTGGAAATGATAAAATAGGAAATTTCTGGTTAAAGAAGTTCACCTCAACACATTCACATCTAACTAAATTATTTAATAGTTACATTGCAGACCCATACACATTCCCTGATACACTTACACACGGAATAACATATCTGAAACCTAAAGATCAAGCAGACACAGCGAACCCAGCTAAATATCGCCCCATAACATGCCTACCAACAATATACAAAATATTAACTTCAGTCATTAAACAGAAATTAATGACACATACAACACTGAACAAAATTATAAATGAAGAACAAAAAGGTTGTTGCAAAGGAGCACGAGGATGTAAAGAGCAACTGATAATAGATGCAGAGGTGACATATCAAGCTAAAACTAAACAAAGGTCGCTACACTATGCATACATTGATTACCAAAAAGCTTTTGATAGTGTACCCCACTCATGGTTACTACTAATATTGGAAATATACAAAGTAGATCCTAAATTGATACAGTTCCTAAACATAGTAATGAAAAATTGGAAAACCACACTTAATATCCAAACAAATTCAAATAATATCACATCACAGCCAATACAGATTAAGCGTGGAACATACCAAGGAGACTCATTAAGTCCTTTCTGGTTCTGCCTTACTCTGGACCCACTATCCAACATGCTAAATAATACAAATTATGGATACAATATTACTAGAACATACCCACACAAAATCACACATCTGCTATACATGGGTGATCTAAAACTACTGGCAGCAACAAATCAACAACTCAACCAATTACTAAAGATAACAGAAGTATTCAGCAATGATATAAATATGGCTTTTGGAACAGACAAATGTAAGAAAAATAGCATAGTCAAGGGAAAACACACTAAACAAGAAGATTACATTTTGGATAACCACAGCGACTGCATAGAAGCGATGGAAAAAACAGATGCCTATAAATATCTAGGATACAGACAAAAAATAGGAATAGATAATACAAATATTAAAGAAGAACTAAAAGAAAAATATAGACAAAGACTAACAAAAATACTGAAAACAGAATTGACAGCAAGAAACAAGACAAAAGCTATAAATACTTATGCTATACCAATATTGACCTACTCATTTGGAGTAGTGAAATGGAGTAACACAGACCTAGAAGCACTCAATACACTTACACGATCACAATGCCACAAATATAGAATACATCACATACATTCAGCAACTGAAAGATTCACATTAAGCAGAAAGGAAGGAGGAAGGGGATTTATCGACATAAAAAACCTACATTATGGACAGGTAGACAATTTAAGAAACTTCTTTCTAGAACGAGCAGAAACTAGCAAAATACACAAAGCAATCACTCATATAAATACATCGGCTACACCACTGCAATTTCATAACCACTTTTACAACCCTTTAGATCACATAACATCAACAGATACGAAGAAAGTAAATTGGAAAAAGAAAACACTACATGGCAAGCATCCGTATCATCTAACACGCCACACATCGATCAAGACGCATCCAACACATTGCTAAGAAAAGGCAATATATACAGTGAGACGGAAGGATTCATGATTGCAATACAGGATCAAACAATAAACACCAGATATTACAGCAAGCATATTATTAAAGATCCCAATACCACAACAGATAAATGCAGACTTTGCAAACAACAAATAGAAACAGTAGATCACATCACAAGCGGATGTACAATACTAGCAAATACAGAATACCCCAGAAGACATGACAATGTAGCAAAAATAATACATCAACAGCTTGCCTTACAACATAAACTTATAAAACAACATGTTCCCACATACAAGTATGCACCACAAAATGTACTGGAGAACGATGAATACAAATTATACTGGAACAGAACCATTATAACAGATAAAACAACACCACATAACAAACCTGACATCATACTCACCAATAAAAAGAAGAAATTAACACAACTAATCGAAATATCCATACCCAATACAACAAATATACAAAAGAAAACAGGAGAAAAAATTGAAAAATACATCCAACTGGCTGAGGAAGTCGAGGACATGTGGCATCAGGATAAAGTTGACATCATACCAATTATACTATCAACTACAGGAGTCATACCACACAATATCCACCAGTACATCAATGCAATACAGCTACATCCAAACGTATATATACAACTACAGAAATCTGTAATTACTGACACTTGTTCAATTACCCGAAAGTTCCTAAATGCAATGTAACATATACCGTACAGTTAAAAGGAAGTGACGCTTGATCAAGGTCCGCGTCACCTTCCATGTTTAACCAGACATAACGTCTGAGACAAGAAAGAAATAATAATAATGATTAGAGACTGTGAATCGAGTACGTCAGAATTAATTTTTTTAATTGTCGTATATTTTTATTATTCGAAGGTTGTGAAATTCAAGAATTACAGCTAGTTTATAAATAACCACTGCTGCACGTGCAGTTATTGGAACTGAGCAAATGTGTGTATTTCACTACATAGTTTTTTTACAAATTTGCTCACAAGTGGCAAAATTCGGCAGTTTGCATCTATATTGCCATTAATTCATTTAGAATGTTCTAATACTTGAAAAGTCATGACGTGAAAATGGTGACAGACCAATAGTCACCATTTAAATGCCAATTCACGAAAATTGTTATGTTCAGACTGATCATCCATACAACAAGGAAATAAACAAGAATAAAGATGTGCACACGGTTCGAAATTCGGAAATTATCTGACATTTTCACATTTAGTGTGATGAGTGTATTTGAATTTGTGAAGAAAGCAGATATTCCCCCCCACACTGCAGTTGAGACCTGTATTTCGTCTTGATTAACGTCCACTGACCTCCTTGCTAAGTTACCATACTTATTTCGAGTCTGCACCCAAAATTTTTAAGAAACTTTGATTTAAATTCGTTTCGAAGTGTTCCATCACTTAAAGAGTTTCATTAGCTCCTCCTGTTCTATGGTTGACAAGTGGTCCGTTACAATCGTATCGAACGGACTGCGGATCCAGTCGTACTCAGATGAAAGTTCTGGAAATTTATCCTCGAATTATTGATGAATGTTTTCGAGATGTACAACGCCAATTCTGCTAATATAATCTACATCCAACTAATTTTCCTGCTGAAATCGTTGAGACAAGAAAACATCTCGCCGTTACTCTTCTCGATTTGTGTTTTCGGAAGACCAAGATTTCCCTCAGACGCAAGTACTTTCTCGCTTAGATAATTGCCTTCAGCTTCACGGCGCGACGAAGAACTGTACCACGAGACAACCAATGTACCTCCGTGTACAATAAAAGCGAATCGTGAGTAGACCCCATCTCCTCTCAAATAATCGAAAACAACCTACTGCTTAAAGCTTGTGCTCTCACAAAATTTACAACACCGACTGCGTAGCACATTACTCATTGGCTTCCGGTTGTACTACTTTCAAAACCAGTGCCTCCCTGTCTATCACGCAGTTTTACAGAAGAAGAAACAGCACTCAGTCTTGCCACGAACCCCTTCATAATTCCTGCCGCCCCATCAGTACACAGACCAAAACAATTTGGCAAAGAAACTGGTACAGGTATGCGTATTCAAATGCGGAGAAAAGTAAACAGGCAGAAAACGGCGCTCCGGTCGGCAACGCCTATATATGACAACAGTGTCTGGCACAGTTGTCAGATCGGTTAATGTTGCTACAACGGCAGGTTATCAAGATTTGAGTTTGAACGTGGTGTTATAGTCGGCGCATGAGCGATGGGACACAGCATCTCCGAGGTAGCGATGAAGTGGGGGTTTCCCCGTACGACCATTTCACCGTACCGTGAATATCAGGAATCCGATAAAACATCAAATCTGCGACATCGCTGCGGCCGGAAAAAGATCCTGCAAGGACGGGACCAACGACGACTAAAGAGAATCGTTCAACGTGACAGAAGTGCAACCCTTCCGCAAATTACTGAAGGTTTCAATACTGGGCCGTCAACAAGTGTGAGATTTACGCCTCGTCTGGGCCCGTCAACAGCGAGATTAGACTGTCGATGACTGCAAACATGTTGCCTAGTCGCAAGAGTCTCGTTTCAAATTGTATCGAGCGGATGGACGTGTACGGGTATGGAGAGAACCTCATGAATCCATGGACCCTACATGTCAGCAGGAGACTATTCAAGCTGGTGGAGGCTCTGTAATAGTGTGGAGCGTGCGAAGTTGCAGTGATATGGAGCCCCTGATATACGTCTAGGTACGACTCCGACAAGTGACACGTATGTAATCATTCTGTCTGATCACCTGCATCCATTCATGTCCATTGCGCATTCCGATGTACTTGGGCAATTCCAGCAGGACAATGCACACGTCCAGAATTGCTACAGAGTGGCTCGAGGAACACTCTTCTGAGTTTAACAGTTCTGCTGGACACCAGACTCCCCAGACATGGACATTATTGAGCTTATCTGGGATGCCTTACAACCTGCTGTTCAGAAGAGATCTCCACCCCCTCGTACTCGTACGGATTTATAGACAGTCCTGCAGGATTCATGGTGCCAATTGCCTCTAGCACTACTTCAGACATTAGTCGAGTCCAGGCCAGGTCGTGTTGTGGCACTTCCGCCCGCACGGGGGGCCCTACACGGTATCAGGCAGGTATACCAGTTTCTTTGGCTCTTCCGTGTATCTTATAAGCGCTTGCCTCACTGAAGGCTTCCAGGTACGCGTGGTCAGCGAAAACAGTTGCCGAGAAAATGATGCGGGCTGTGTTAACAACAGACGCACCTCACAGTTCCACCGAACGTGATAACACTATCTCGCGAAACGTTACGCGTGCTTAAACTTTCTTATCGCGAATGCACAAGTAAGGTGCGGTCCCCCTGGGTGCTGGAGGAGAATAGAGGAAAAGGCGTGCAGCGCTACTGCCGACAGACTAAATTCATTTCCTTTACATAACATGACCCACTAGCTGAAACATGCTGTTCAGCACTACAATCACTTATAGTTTACGTACTCGATGACAGATCGATTTGGGGAAGATGTTAACCGTTACACTGATATTGGGGAGACCTGAGAAAAACTTACCATTCGCGAACGTTGGCCCATTTTTTATTTAATTCGGTCCCGTTTGACACAAGGACAAAATGAAAAACTTGGCAACAGGAAGCCACATAGTTGGAAAACATTATTTAGAAAAAAAGTTAAATGATATATAAAGAATACAAACAATATCACACTCATTTCAAAATCAGATTAGGTCTTTCACAATGTTTTTAAAATCGAACAGATAATCTATAAATAAGGTGCAGTCGCGCCTACATTCTATGCTCTCCATGTAGTTGGCTTTGCAGAACTGATCCATTACTACACTGGTGTCTGCAGAGTGTCATGATGGAACGACCAATCCGAATCCAAGTCTGTAGGGAGACTTTCCTTTTATCTCTAGTAAAAACACTGGAGCGCCTGTGATTTCTCAGTTTTTTCAAGTGTGACTGATTTAAAATATATTTGTGAGTGTGAGCCAGTTTGAAGTTTCTGTTTTCCTGTACACAAATGGTTCAAATGGCTCTGAGCACTATGGGACTTAACATCTATGGACATCAGTCCCCTAGAACTTAGAACTACTTAAACCTAACTAACCTAAGGACATCACATAACACCCAGTCATCACGAGGCATTTCCTGTACACAAGAGCTGCTATAGATGACGTCAAATACTTGTAGGAGTACAGACAGGGAACACGACCAAGATGACAGTTATCAGCACCTGACGAAAACAGCTACATCAGTCTTCAAGATATTGCGCAGAGCAAATTCCGAGTCTCATCCATGATAGGCACCCATAAAGTATTCTTCTATTCTAGTGTCCATCATGAATCGGCAAAGAACTGACCGGTCCTTGCTCTTAAGTAGCGCACTTTGAAAACTAACGATACTTTTTACAACCACCACTGACCGACAGTTAGATAATTTCTCCGCGATTTCTGCATAGCGCCTCTATAAATAGTAAGAAATTATAATACTGCGATCTGCAACAGAGAAAATTACCTACAGGACTGCACACGTGATAAACTAAGGAGATGAGAATATTCCCGACAGTCTTTATGAGTTCATCCAATTATGTACTTGCATGATGAGTGACATCTCAGGATTACTCTGGATTGCCGTGACGAGAGATGGAAAGTAAGATCACGCTAACCCCAAGTCCGTGGTATTCGCTATCGGAGAAATATATCTCGGCAACAACTGTATTGCATGTAATAGGTGAATTTAAAAAAAGGAAGACATTAACTCCAGTGTCGAACAAAACCCAGGATCGATATTTTCCTGCGCAAAAAATTGTACATGGTTACGATGATAACGAACTTCTAAGATACTAAAACGTAATCTACAGGGTAGTCATAAACAGTCTGATAAGTTTACAAGGGTGATGAAGGACAGGCTATGATCAGATGTAACTGTAAAGAAAAAATTCGATTCGTTGCGCCATTTCCAAGTTAATGAGCACTGAAGTTAGCCAATCAGGCCGTTGCGCTGCGAAGTCATGCGGCCCGCCAGATACAACTAGCGTCAGTTGTTCTCATAGTGCCCGTGGCTCGGGTTCAGTCCTTACTATCGTCCCATGTCCAATTTTTGTATCGCTCTCTTGTTCGGCTCAGGAAACCAAACGAAGATCCCTTTTGGAGACACCATCTCTGGCAGGCTGCTTGAATTTGCGCGTGCGACGGCCTGGTCGGGCTGTAGATTACTAAGCGACTGTCCCTCAACCCAGAAACAGGCACCACCTGCAGACTGCCTACGTAACTGCCTCCAACTCAACAGATATTTAATTTTCAATATTTCGCGTAGTTATTGACCGAGTTTGAAAATTTAAATGCTCTCATAGTCTGCTCATTAAGGGAAATAACCTTGTGTTAAGAGTGTAACACATTAGAGGAAGTATTACAGTTACAAACAGTGTGTTTTTCTTGACGCAGTATAAGTCACTACGTCCAAATTATCTAGACACATTCATTATTTAGGGAATTCTAAACATAATTTAAAGCCTTTATAAAATTTTTTCTCTGGCCCCGGTCCCTCCCCACAGAGTGATGGAAGGAAAATAATTTATCGCTTACTACATTTCGGCTGTTCTTGACGCAAAAGTTCAACATGAAGTTTTCATTTATTATTTACTACTAAATTCTATTCGCAACAAATTTTGCAGACGGTATCCAAATGTATCACCTCTACTGTCGCTGCCGACATGCATTCCAGGAATATTGTCGCAAGATAATTGCTAGTGTCCAAGAAAAAATGTGTTGTTGTTGTGGTCTTCAGTCCTGAGACTGGTTTGATGCAGCTCTCCATGCTACTCTATCCTGTGCAAGCTTTTTCATCTCCCAGTACCTACTGCAACCTACATCCTTCTGAATCTGCTTAGTGTATTCATCTCTTGGTCTCCCTCTACGATTTTTACCCTCCACGCTGCCCTCCAATACTAAATTGGTGATCCCTTGATGCCTCAGAACATGTCCCACCAACCGATCCCTTCTTCTGGTCAAGTTGTGCCACAAACTTCTCTTCTCCCCAATCCTATTCAATACTTCCTCATTAGTTATGTGATCTACCCATCTAATCTTCAGCATTCTTCTGTAGCACCACATTTCGAAAGCTTCTATTCTCTTCTTCTCCAAACTATTTATCGTCCATGTTTCACTTCCATACATGGCTACACTCCATACGAATACTTTCAGAAATGACTTCCTGACACTTAAATCAATACTGGATGTTAACAAATTTCTCTTCTTCAGAAACGCTTTCCTTGCCATTGCCAGCCTACATTTTATATCCTCTCTACTTCGACCATCATCAGTTATTTTGCTCCCCAAATAGCAAAACTCCTTTACTACTTTAAGTGCCTCATTTCCTAATCTAATTCCCTCAGCATCACCCGACTTAATTAGACTACATTCCATTATCCTTGTTTTGCTTTTGTTGATGTTCATCTTATATCCTCCTTTCAAGACACTGTCCATTCCATTCAACTGCTCTTCCAAGTCCTTTGCTGTCTCTGACAGAATTACAATGTCATCGGCGAACCTCAAAGTTTTTATTTCTTCTCCATGAATTTTAATACCTACTCCGAATTTTTCTTTTGTTTCCTTTACTGCTTGCTCCATATACAGATTGAACAACATCGGGGAGAGGCTACAACCCTGTCTTACTCCCTTCCCAACCACTGCTTCCCTTTCATGTCCCTCGACTCTTATAACTGCCATCTGGTTTCCGTACAAATTGTAAATAGCCTTTCGCTCCCTGTATTTTACCCCTGCCACCTTTAGAATTTGAAAGAGAGTATTCCAGTCAACATTGTCAAAAGCTTTCTCTAAGTCTACAAATGCTAGAAACGTAGGTTTGCCTTTCCTTAATCTTTCTTCTAAGATAAGTCGTAAGGTCAGTATTGCCTCACGTGTTCCAGTGTTTCTACGGAATCCAAACTGATCTTCCCCGAGGTTGGCTTCTACTAGTTTTTCCATTCGTCTGTAAAGAATTCGTGTTAGTATTTTGCAGCTGTGACTTATTAAGCTGATAGTTCGGTAATTTTCACATCTGTCAACACCTGCTTTCTTTGGGATTGGAATTATTATATTCTTCTTGAAGTCTGAGGGTATTTCGCCTGTATCATACATCTTGCTCACCAGATGGTAGAGTTTTGTGAGGACTGGCTCTCCCACGGCCGTCAGTAGTTCCAATGGAATATTGTCTACTCCGGGGGCCTTGTTTCGACTCAGGTCTTTCAGTGCTCTGTCAAACTCTTCACGCAGTATCATATCTCCCATTTCATCTTCATCTACATCCCGTTCCAGTTCCATAATATTGTCCTCAAGTACATCGCCCTTGTATAGACCCTCTATATACTCCTTCCACCTTTCTGCTTTCCCTTCTTTGCTTAGAACTGGGTTTCCATCTGAGCTCTTGATATTCATACAAGTCGTTCTCTTATCTCCAAAGGTCTCTTTAATTTTCCTGTAGGCGGTATCTATCTTACCCCTAGTGAGATAGGCCTCTACATCCTTACATTTGTCCTCTAGCCATCCCTGCTTAGCCATTTTGCACTTCCTGTCGATCTCATTTTTGAGACGTTTGTATTCCTTTTTGCCTGTTTCACTTACTGCATTTTTATATTTTCTCCTTTCATCAATTAAATTCAATATTTCTTCTGTTACCCAAGGATTTCTACTAGCCCTCGTCTTTTTACCTACTTGATCCTCTGCTGCCTTCACCATTTCATCCCTCAAAGCTACCCATTCTTCTTCTACTGTATTTATTTCCCCCATTCCTGTCAATTGCTCCCTTATGCTCTCCCTGAATCTCTGTACAACCTCTGGTTCTTTTAGTTTATCCAGGTCCCATCTCCTTAAATTCCTACCTTTTTGCAGTTTCTTCAGTTTTAATCTACAGGTCATAACCAATAGATTGTGGTCAGAGTCCACATCTGCCCCTGGAAATGTCTTACAATTTAAAACCTGGTTCCTAAATCTCTGTCTTACCATTATATAATCTATCTGATACCTTTTAGTATCTCCAGGGTTCTTCCATGTATACAACCTTCTTTCATGATTCTTAAACCAAGTGTTAGTTATGATTATGTTGTGCTCTGTGCAAAATTCGACCAGGCGGCTTCCTCTTTCATTTCTGTCCCCCAATCCATATTCACCTACTATGTTTCCTTCTCTCCCTTTTCCTACACTCGAATTCCAGTCACCCATGACTATTAAATTTTCGTCTCCCTTCACAATCTGAATAATTTCTTTTATTTCATCATACATTTCTTCAATTTCTTCGTCATCTGCAGAGCTAGTTGGCATATAAACTTGTACTACTGTAGTAGGCGTGGGCTTCGTATCTATCTTGGCCACAATAATGCGTTCACTCTGCTGTTTGTAGTAGCTTACCCGCATTCCTATTTTCCTATTCATTATTAAACCTACTCCTGCATTACCCCTATTTGATTTTGTATTTATAACCCTGTAGTCACCTGACCAGAAGTCTTGTTCCTCCTGCCACCGAACTTCACTAATTCCCACTATATCTAACTTCAACCTATCCATTTCCCTTTTTAAATTTTCTAACCTACCTGCCCGATTAAGGGATCTGACATTCCACGCTCCGATCCGTAGAACGCCAGTTTTCTTCCTCCTGATAACGACATCCTCTTGAGTAGACCCCGCCCGGAGATCCGAATGGGGGACTATTTTACCTCCGGAATATTTTACCCAAGAGGACGCCATCATCATTTAATCATACAGTAAAGCTGCATGCCCTCGGGAAAAATTACGGCTGTAGTTTCCCCTTGCTTTCAGCCGTTCGCAGTACCAGCACAGCAAGGCCGTTTTGGTTATTGTTACAAGGCCAGATCAGTCAATCATCCAGACTGTTGCCCTTGCAACTACTGAAAAGGCTGCTGCCCCTCTTCAGGAACCACACGTTTGTCTGGCCTCTCAACAGATACCCCTCCGTTGTGGTTGCACCTACGGTACGGCTATCTGTATCGCTGAGGCACGCAAGCCTCCCCACCAACGGCAAGCTTTAAAATGTTCACAGTACAAAAAAACATGAAAATCCACTTTACATGACAGCATCCAAAACAGCCTGGTATCTATGTGTGGTTAACAGAATTTATTAACATTCTCTCAAAGAAACCGTTAATTTTCCAAGGCACATGATGGTGGAGAGCAAAAAAAGATTTTTAACAGACTGTAATCCGTTGACACTACTCAACTCCTGCAATTGTGAAGGCCAAGAGAAATTTTGTTGGACTTAGAAACTGCCACCTGCAGAAAGATACGGTGGTCGCGCTATTGAAAGAACGTTTTTATCCAAGTGGTTTTACTACTTTACTACATATTTCCTTTCACTTCAGTGCGGATCGACTGGAAACCATGGGTAGCTCTCGCCGGAACCACTGCAACCCGCTATCATGCTTCACAGACGGAAACAGACTCTCTGTACTGTAGGCAGCCCATGGTGTTTTACATATCTGAATAGGCTCTATGATTACGAAGATGTTGAATAAGCAGACCACATGAAATGATTTTGTTAGTCATTGGTCCCGATTTTGTTCTTCTTGCACTGATGCAGCCTTTTATCTGCATTTCATGCGGGATAACTGCATAGTTCACGCAGCTTTTATTGACACTGTGCTCTCTTGATGGAAATCTAATTCCACAGTTATTTTCGTTGGAGTAGTCTTCTCGTTACAAGCAATAATCCTGTTTAATTAGGTCGCGTTTTCGTCGGTAAATTTACTTTTTCTCACGTTAATGTGGTTAGTGTGTGAGTGGTCCCGTTAAGCCCTTGTATGCTCTCTCGATAGAATATATTCCGACGGTGTCAGGGGTGGATTACTTAAGCGGGTATCTATAATTTGGTTTTCCGATTTGATGAGCTGGAAAATAACCTCCATATATGTTGCAGTACATTGAAACAAATGACAACGACAGTATGCCACAGATTCTTGATACAAGAAGTTCGTTAGCGGGGTTATTATAAAAAGACAAAATGGACGGATAAATAGGTTCTAGCGTCCCGACGACGATTAAGTCATTAGAGACGGAGCATAAGCTGTTGCAGGTTGGCTATTTAACGGCTTCCAGGAGGAACAAAAATTACATTTTCAAAACTTCATATAAACAGTGACCGAATTTAAAAATTTAAAATGCTCTCATAATCTACTCATTAAGTCAAGTAGTAGTTATATAAACCGTGCATATATCTTGAGGCAATGTAATTCACCGTGTGCAAACACAAAGACTAAATTCGCCCAGTATTTGAAAATGAAAGCACTTAGCGTCTTCCAACAAACTTTAAAAGTAATTTAAATTCTCTTATAAAGTTTTCTCGTTTACATGCTTAACGTCAGTTACCTCATACATTAACTCATTTGTAAAGAGAAATTTGAAGCTGTCTTATACACGGCAGTTAGATTCATTAATGAATAGGGAGTTTGCTGGTCAATATCTAATGATGCTTAGGTCTGACGAGCGGAACCGCTAACAATGAATCAAATAGGGGGCGACCTCCGATTATTTTATCTGAGTAATCATTGAAAAGATCGTTGCGTCCACGACTGGCGATGCATACGGTTGCTGTAATTAAAATACTTAGTCGTTTCTTTCCCCGACTCCCCAGCCTGTCCTCAATAATTTTCCGCTGTCGTTTTCAGTTTAACGTTGTCGCCATGTTCAATTCCCTAATTTCGTACGTAGCTTATATCTCCACTTACAGTTTCCCTGCCGGCCGCGGTGGTCTAGCGGTTCAGGCGCTCAGTCCGGAACCGCGCGACTGCTACGGTCGCAGGTTCGAATCCTGCCTCGGGCATGGATGTGTGTGATGTCCTTAGGTTAGTTAGGTTTAAGTAGTTCTAAGTTCTAGGGGACTGATGACCATAGATGTTAAGTCCCATAGTGCTCAGAGCCATTTGAACATTTGAACAGTTTCCCTCATATCAGTCATTTTACTAACAAGGAACGCGTTGAGTGCGAAGTCGCAAGTTCAATTTTTAGTAAGGCTCATTTGGAAGAGTTGTGTTGAGGAAAAATATCAGCCGCTATTGACTCATCATATGCATCAGGAGGACGACAGAAAATGAGTGTCCAGGAGGTGCAGAGATCAACCTTCTATGGGATGCATGTATTACACTTCACAAAATGGACATCGTCGACATTCAAGAAATGTTCAAAACTAGCCATTAACTTGCTCCATGAACAGTGAATGAAAAATGGCACGCCATAGTGATCAAGGTCGAAGGCGACCCCTTGGGAGTTACAAACTGTGGAGCAGAGCTTCTTCGAAGTTTGGAAGATAGGAGACGAGGTACTGGCGCAGATTATAGCTGTGAGGACGGGTCGTGAGTCGTGCTTGGGCAGCTCAGTGGTAGAGCACTTGCCCGCGAAAGGCAAAGGTCGCGAGTTCGAGTCGCAGTCTGCCTTCGGCAGGGCAGCAGTGCGCACCGCGCTCGGCCGTCCACGCCGCTGCGCGCGCGCGGAGTGTTTGTTTACTTCCCCGACACCGCGATTTTCAGTCGAACGAGCTATAATGGCCAACTCTTACAGGAAGAACACACTTAAGTTCACCTTCTCAAATGAATACGCACGACCCAAAGCACTGGCCGTCGAACGCTTCCTACGCGAAGACGTGAAGATCCCCCGTTACGATCTCATCGGCATACACCTGTCGATCATTAACAGCGTCGTTTATGTTAAGATGACTTCCGACGCTGCCTGCAACGTGATTATTCAACAGACGCGACATGGACTAAAATTTCGACACTCCGACGGCAACGTCGGGCCTGTGGATGTCGACCATGCAGGACTTGGCCTTCGAACGATCCGTGTATTCGAACTGCCTTTCGAGGTGAATGAAGATGAAGTCATCGCGGCGCTAAGCCCGTACGGAAAAGTCCAGAGTCACGTAGCCGAGACATGGGCACAGTTTACGACGTATCCAGTGCTTAATGGTGTGAGACAAGTCCGAATATACCTCAAACGGCACGTACCATCGTACATTTTTATCGGCGGCTGTCGTGCGGTGGTCATTTACGACGGACAACCGCGGACATGTTCCCGTTGTGGCAAAGAAGGCCACGTCCGTAATGAATGCCTGCAACGCCGCGTCACACAACTACGGCACGACGATACGAACACCGACAGAACCACAACCACCCTTCCAATCACCTATGCGGCGACACTGCACGTCCAGCCCTCACACGACGCCATTCGTGAGCGTCTCTGTGGGCCGATACACCCAGAGGCGTCCCAGCACCTTGACACCGGCAATGCCGCCCGTGAACATAACCTACAGCCGGACACACCCACACTAGCAGATCACAAGGACACTAGCGAGAGTGTTATGGAGAATGAAGACCGCATCACAGCACCCGCGGCTTTTGTACCGGAGCGACGTGAATCTCTTCCTTCCTCAGACACCGAAAGTCATTGCCAGAAGTAAAAGTCGCCCAAACGATGAAAAAACGCCGTAAGACATCAGAATCGACCATTGAGCCCCCTTCGCAGGACGAAGAGATGGCACATAACTCTGACGGAGTACATGATAACTCTTTCTTCTCTGCCACGGAGACGCGTCATCCAAAAGACGGTGAGCCGCCTAAATGAGATCGTGAGCAAGCCCCGCGCCCAGAAGCCATGGAACATAGCACGCCCGTCGTCACCAACGCAATCGAGCCGACTCGGCCAGCGCTGCCACCTCTCACCGATGTCAAAACTGACGGACATTTTTCATGGGCGGATAACACGGATTTACCACATCCACCTGATGCGGAAATGAGATCGTTGCTCCGTTAGACCAGCACTAAAATGGGGGATGTTCCTACGACGACTCCTGCGACTTCTATGGACATCCCCACGACAATCTTCACGAGCTAAAAACCTATCAACAGCACGGAACCCCCATCAGGCGTACCGAATAGCTACTATCAATACTAATAATATCGGCTCCCACGTTAAACTTCAACTGCTCCGTGACACACTAAGAGCAGCGGACATCGACATCGCCCTGTTACAAGAACTGAGGACAGCAACTTGGTCCGGGTGTTATGGATATGAGACGCACGCCGCCCCTGCAGCTATGGAACACACAGGCGCAGCTATCCTCCTCCGAGAAGGGATTGCAGTTTCCGATGTCGCATACCTCCCAACAGCGCGAGGGGTGGCCATAACAGTTGAAGGACTCAAAATCATAAATCTCTACGCCCCATCGGGCACTGATAAACGGAGGGATCGCTCCCAGTTCTACGCAGAAGATATCACGCCTTTATTCCCCGGCCGATACGATCATCTCATCGTAGGTGGAGATTTCAACTGTGTTCTCAAGCGCACAGACCAATACCCTCATTTCACCACATGTTCGGAACTTCGCTTCCTCGTCCGCCGCCTTCGTCTCCTCGGCACTTGGTGAGTGGTACACGGCAACCGCTCGGGGCATGCACACATCACGAGCCACTCCGCCAGCCGACTCGATAGAATATAAATCTCTGATGCTCTAAAATCCGTTCTCCTCGACGCGGAACGTTGGCCGTCTGCCTTTTCGAATCATGACATCTACATCTGTACCACGAACCTACGTAGGCAATCTATATGGCGCAGTGCAGGACCTTGGAAACTCAACGTCACGCTACTGTGGGACCCTGAATGTCGACAACAGGTCACCGACGCGTGGCACGCATATGTTCAACGCATCATGTGTTACGAGACCACACTGCAGTGTTGGTTACTGTGCGCCAAACCGGCTTGTCTTTCGCCCCCTTCCACATCTCGAGACGACCTCCCACTCTACCACAGGTGAGCGGTCAGCCTCAATGTGGAAAGTGTCCCGGGGAGCCACAGCCGTAGTCCGATCGGGGGATACGTGGGACGAGCTGGACGTCCCGACAAACCCCCATCCGGAACCCCATAGTGATGCCCAATGGTAACAGCCTCAAGCTGTGTGACCGAAGCCAACACTGCCTGAAGCTGGGAGCGAAGGGATGCCAACTCAGCCCGCATCCGAACACAGCAGTCGCAGTCCGTATCCATGCTAAATACTGTTGTGCAAAGAACGTCTGAACTAATCTACAGACAGCACAAACAATTCGACACAAAATTTAAATGTTTAATAAAATACAAGACTGCCTAGTAAATTCAGTAATGCTGCTACTTGCGCACTGCTGACGCACTGCTCGGCGGCAGAAGGCTAACTGTAACCAGTGGTCGTCAAACTTTTTTGCTCCAGAGCCAATACTAATATTGTGGGAGTTATGCCGAAACGTATATGTACCGATCTCACATCCTTAAAAAGAAGTATGGGGAGGAAATTGGTCATGTGACGTACGTGTACAGACAAACAATGGTTTACAGTTTCAGAAAAAATATATGTTTTATTCAAGAGAAAGGCCTTCACAAATTGAGCAAGTGAATAACGTGTTGGTTCACGGCTGCCTCCGTTGCAAGCTATTATTCGGCTAAGCACTGCTTCATACAGTTGTTGGATGCCTTCCTGAGGGATGTCATACCAAATTCTGTCCAATTGGCTCGTTAGATCATCAAAATTCCCTAGCTGGCTGGAGCGCTCTGCCCATAATGCTCGAAACGCTCTGTTGAGAGATCGGCGACCTTTCTGGCCAAGGTAGCGTTTGGCAGTCTTCAAGACAAACAGTGGAAACTCTCTCCGTGTGCGAGCAAGCGTTACGTTGCTGAAATGAAAGCCCACGATGGCTTGCCTTCAAGGGCCACTAAACGGAGCGTAGAATATCGTCGACGTACCACCACAGTGCTGCAAAGTTACCCCGGATGACAACCAAAGGGGTTCCGCTATTAAATGAAATGGCACCCTAGAGCGTCACTTCCGGTAGTGGGACTGTATTGAGGGCGCCTCCAGACACGTTTTCGCTGTTCAGTGGAGCTCAGCTGGAAGCGAGTCTCGTCACTGAAGGCAACTGTACTCCAGTCAATGAGACTCCAGGGCGAAGACGTATCTGAAGGCGTCCAAGAGAGGTGTGGAATACAAACCCAATGTCGCCTGCCATACGGCCCGACAAACGAGAGTGACGGTCTGGAGTGTCATTTTTTTCCATAGCAGGGCACCTTTGCTCTTCGTCCGCGGCATTCTAACACCGCAGCGCTGCGTCAATGATATTCCACGTTTTGTTGCCCTTCACGGCAAGCTATCCTGGGCTTACATTTCAGCAAGATATTGCTCGCCTGCACACGGCGAGAGTTTCTACTGTTTGTCTTCGTGCCTGCCAAACCCTACCTTGGCCGCCGAGGTCGTGGGATGCCTCCCCAGTCGAGATGATCTGGATAATTATGGGCAGGGCACTCCGAACAGTTCGGGATTTTGACTATCTAACGCACCAACTGGACAGAATTCGGCATGACGTCTCTCAGGATGACATCCTATAACATTCTCAAGCAATGCCGAGCCGAATAACTGCCTGCAAAGGAGCAGAGGTGGACCAACGTGTTATTTACTTGCTCAAATTGTGAAGCTCTTTTCTCCATCTCTAAATCATCTAATTTTTCTGAAATTGTAATCCTTTGTTTGTCCATTCATGAACATCACATATATTGGTCTCCGTCCCATTAGGATAATGCCTTCGTGGTGCGTCGTTTTCTTGTCTTAGAGTATATTATTAATGGGTAACCTACATAAATTATCATGCTATGAGCACTCAAAACTCTAGCTGTAATAAAGGCGCGAGAAGTTGGTCGCCCAACCGCAAGAACCGATCGTTAAAGTCGACACAATTCAGAACACTTCGTGGCCACAGTTCCCTGTTTCAGATTGCTGCCACCCTCACTGACCCCAATGTTGTGACACTGTAATTGTCTGGCAAGTGTTGTTGTGCTACCTGTATGCGCTGGTGATTAATTGATTAATAATTGTAATTGTCCTTATACGTAAATGCATTACACTATACGAACAGGATCACAAACTTTTACTCAATATTTTGAATGTCACTTTTATCCTGCCAAGGATTATGTGATTATTTTGGCTGATAATGTCAATGTCATGTCATGTACAATGTTCATTTCCCAATGGTGGTGATGCGATCCAAGACGACAGGACCCCTGCTCACACAGCTCGCATCGTCCAGGACTGGTTTTGTAAGCACGAGCATGAATTGTTCCAACTCCTCTGGCCGCGATAGTCACCAGGTTTCCATACTATTGAGTCTCTGTGGTGTACTTTGGAGGAAAGGGTGCACGATCGCTACCCACTTCCAGCACTGTCAGCTGAACTTGCCACTATTTTGCAGGAAGACTGGTTTAAGACTCTCTTGAAAACAATACACGACTTGTATTTATTCATTCCGAAACACCGGGAAGCTGGTTTGAATGCCAACGGATTTCGTACGCCGTATTTGATACAGTAATATGTAGTGTTTTTGGTGGTTCCATATTTTTGTCCACACCCAGTATTTAATAGTCAATGATTGATTTTGAGTTTCCCGTCTTAGCTGCCTCGTCGTGTATTCTCTTAAAGCCACGGTACATAACTGAGTGCACTTCGAACCAATACAAGTAATTTTCTTAAAAAAGGAACTGCACTTTCCCGGAATTGTCTCAAAGAATATGTCGAGTCCAGCCCACTCGTCTCTTACAGGGCGCCCAAAGGATGCTGCCTTCTCGGATAGCTATACAATAATTCAAGCAGATCACATGAATAGTTTTTATTACAATAAAGAAGATTGATAAGTCTTAACTTTGATTTACGAGAGCGTGTAGCAAGCGATGGGCGACATGCAATCGATCAGTGTCCCCTGCTGTACACAATGTTCACGCACGTTTGTCACACAGTTTGTGGATCACTAATAACAGCTATCGTAGTGCTCTCTTCTGAGGCGTGGTTTCTATTAGCGTCCGTCTTCTGCTGTCCGCCGGGGCTGACAGGTGCGGCGCTTATATTCTCTTCTTCCAGAGGCCCCTCCTGTCATGGTGAGGTCCTTGTCAGCGGGCTAATGGCTGACGTCTCTCACAGCGTTCTCTACTCTTCCGTTCTTCATCTTCGTGCCGCCGACCTTTGTTACGCCGGAACAGAATAGGTTTTTCATTATCCATCCCTGCTGTTCATTTCACTTGTCTATTCAATTTCATAACACTTAGCAATATTAGACTTAGGTACTTTGTGAATGTGATAAGCACCAGAAAATCAGATCAGTCGTTTTCTTTCTCTTGTTTTTCGGGATCGTCTTACATTTACCACATTTGATGAGACCTGTCATTCAGTTGCTCGAACAGTCCACGGGTATACTGCCGGTCCATAGTGTCCAACGGGCACAGTATTTCGGCGATCACACATGTCGCCATCGTCAGGTGCGCTAGCGAACTGAGCTCCTGAGGGCGGGCGGCCATCTTAAATCCCCTCCCCTTGCGAGGCGTTCTCTCCGCGCCCGCGGCCGCGCGTCGGCGGTCGCTGAGACGCTGGCGTCGGCGTCGGCGTCTGTGGCGGCGTCGTTGTAATTGCCTCGTTCGCCCTGGTCGCCCGTTAGTCTGCTTTGCTGAGTGTCTTTTTAATTAGACTCAGTGCTGGTTCCCATGACCTGCTGAGGTTGTAGCAGCAATCTCGGTTGATGAGTCCGTCCCTGGTACGAATTTCGATAGTCTCTCTAACGACACTGTCCCAGTATTTAGATGTCTGTACCAAGACCCTGGTATGTTGGTAGTCCATTTCGTGATTTTTCGGTCAAACAGTGCTCTGCGACCGCCGAGTTGTTGGTGTACCCAAGTCGAATGTGCCTCTGATATTCTCGGTAACGATGTTCGATGGTGCACACTGTCTGTCCAATATAAGTCTTCCCACATTGACACGGAATCTGGTATATGCCGGCCTTCCGGAAACCGAGATCGTCTTTGACACTTCCCAATAATGCTCGCGTTTTATTTGGTGGGTAAAAGACAGTTCCTACTCGGTGTTTCCTCCATATTCGTCCTATTTTCCCCGATAGTGCACCAGTAAACCGTATATAGACAGTGGCTATCTCTTTCTCCGTGTTCTCCGTGACTTCTTCCGTCTCCACACAGTGTACTGTAGAAGTGGGGCGGAGAGCCATTTCGAGAACCATTCCGAGAACCCGTTTTTCCGGAATACAGTTTAGAGATGTCATTCAGTTCATTGCGCATAAATATTTTGCAAGTGATCCTACATTTTCTTAGAGAGTTTCAAGGAAAGAAGGAAAAGGCTTTACAGAGAAAATTGTGTCCGTATACAGCGAGGCAGCAAGCCGTAGATGTTCCTTTTAACGTAATATATGGTTTCTTCAAGATTTCAAAGATGAAGTGATCAATTAAATATCATATTTTAAGGTAGTGCACACTGCCTGGCAACAAAAGTGAAGCACCCAGAAGGACAAGAGGAAGGAAATGGAACTTCACCGTTTGAGAGGGCTAGTGATATTAAAAAACGAGTCAAATGTACAAAGAACAGTACGAACCGACTTATAAGTGTAACCTTGCGCCCGCTCTAGCCTGGACACATCCACTGATTAGATTGTGAAGGGTGTTATAAAGCCGTTGCTGGTCACACACATGTTGTATTGCCAACAGATGTGGGGATTTTGCTGACAACATCAGTACCTCAACATCACGCAGATAGCTCATAACGTGCCATGCACAGTCGAACAAATGGCACCACGATACTGTCGCCCGAGAGTGTAGCGTATTTCACCTTGTCAATTTATATTTGTGCATCGTTTTTTGATAGACTTGTGAAAAGGACAAAAGCATTCAACACTCTTGTGCAGCCATCGTCTGCAGCCACAACTGGTGGAATAACAGATGCATGTGACATAGCGCTACAGAGGATCTCCCTGACGCTTCCTACAACCCAGTCCGCATCAGCGTCGCTACAGCCTGTTAAATCCTACCTGTCGTGTCTGGTCTGCACTCGTGCTGACACTGCATTCCAACTGATAGCACGAACGCCATCTTTGAATTAAAATAGAGGCGGTGGAAGAGGTTGGTTGGACAGCAAATAAGTATCCTACGCGTCTGGTAAACGACTATATTGTTGAGATCCAGTTAAGTTTTTGTAATCAGTAACAGTATCAAATCAAAGTTATATGAAGTGTTGGCAGAAGAGCCAACACCGTGTTGCTAGAGGAGGCCGAAATGCACGCTTTTAAAGCTCACGCAGTCTGGCGTGAGGTCTGTAACAAGGTAAAGTAATTATCCTATAAAGAAAAGAACGTAGTTCTTGGAATACTTAACTTTAATCCACAATTGGAGAACATCGCTCTTGTTTAGACATTATTTCCTTTTCAATATAAACTGGTAATGGCGCCTTGCTAGGTCGTAGCAAATGACGTAGCTGAAGGCTATGGAAGCTATCGTCTCGGCAAATGAGAGCGTATTTGTCAGTGTAGCTTCGCTAGCAAAGTCGGCTGTACAACTGGGACGAGTGCTCGTACGTCTCTCTAGACCTGCCGTGTGGTGGCGCTCGGTCTGCTATCACTGACAGTTGCGACACGCGGGTCCGACATATACTAATGGACCGCGACCGATTTAAAGGCTACCACCTAGCAAGTGTGGTGTCTGGCGGTGACACCACAATATATGTGCAGCGCAGCAAAATTCACGGAGCCTTCGCGGAAGAGGTTGCTCAGCCAGCAACCATCACGATCTGGGGAGAACAAGGAGATGCGTGTATTATTTGTAACTTTTTAACAGACCTTGACGTCAGACACATCACCTTTCTAATACACATAGTAATACTGATATTTAGTGCTCCACACTTGTATTTCATGTGTAAAACTCACCCAGACCCTTCTTGTAATAATTTTGTGACTACTCTGTATATTACAAAGCGTATATATTTTTTGGTGGACTCTTTCCTTTCCCCCCACTCTTTAGGGCCAGGGAAGATTCCAGCCAGTCGTTGCTAAAGAGTGTCTTCCCGTTAAACTGCCTCTTACTTCTTAGTTTTGATGGAAGTATTCCTACGCTAAGCTTCCAGAACATTCGAAACCCCTTGCTTTCGCCCCTCTTTGAACCCTCGCTTCAACACGCGTGAATAACTCGAGTCCTCAGCGGACCCACCTCACCCACCAGTGTGGGAATGGTCGAATATGGTTGCTGCCCGCCTCCCTCAATTCTGATGGGCTACTCAATCAAAATTCACATAACTCGTGAACGAAACGGTTGATTTAGACGCGATCTTCATCACTTAATTGCAGAATACATAAGCATATACGTACACAGGGTGTTACAAAAAGGTACGGCCAAACTTTCAGGAAACATTCCTCACACACAAATAAAGAAAAGATGTTATGTGTACATGTGTCCGGAAACGCTTACTTTCCATGTTAGAGCTCATTTTAGTTTCGTCAGTATGTACTGTACTTCCTCGATTTCATACGGGATACTCTACCTGTACTGCTAGAACATGTGCCTTTACAAGTACGACACAACATGTGGTCCATGCACGATGGAGCTCCTGCACATTTCAGTCGAACTGTTCGTACGCTTCTCAACAACAGATTCGGTGACCGACGGATTGGTAGAGGCGGACCAATTCCATGGCCTCCACGCTCTCCTGACCTCAACCTTCTTGACTTTCATTTATGGGGGCATTTGAAAGCTCTTGTCTGCGCAACCCCGGTACCAAATGTAGAGACTCCTCGTGCTCGTATTGTGGACGGCTGTGATACAACACGCCATTCTCCAGGGCTGCATCAGCGCATCCGGGATTCCATGCGACGGAGGGTGGATGCATGTATCCTCGCTAACGGAGGACATTTTAACATTTCCTGTAGCAAAGTGTTTGAAGTCACGCTGGTACGTTCTGTTGCTGTGTGTTTCCATTCCATGATTACTGTGATTTGAAGAGAAGTAATAAAATGAGTTCTAACATGGAAAGTAAGCATTTCCGGACACATGTCCACATAACATATTTTCTTTGTTTGTGTGTGAGGAATGTTTCCTGAAAGTTTGGCCGTACCTTTTTGTAACACCCTGTATAGGATGTGTTCCAGCGCAAATTATTATTTTCTTTAATCGATTACGTAACGTTATCTTTCGGAAATGAATGCGGCCAGTGAAACAGCATATCACTGCCACATCTCAAGAAGTAACACGTAAGAACGCAGGATGTCTATGGCATACCATTGGGCCATCATATATCTCTCAATCTCTACCAGTTGTGACCTGAAGTCATACATGATGGTTCCGTACACGGTGATGCCAGGAGTAACGCAGCAGTGCCTGCCTACGACATTGGAACAATGCGGTCTTTCCTCAGGTAGCCGGCATACTGGCCCACCTTGGTCATGTGCAGTAGCGCAGAAACGCGATTCATTACTGAACACAGTGCCACCATTTATCAACAGTCCATGCTTCCCGGTCAGGGTACCACTCCAAATGCAACCGTTTGTGTGGTGGTCTTAAAGGCAGCCTACGCGTGGGACTGTTGCTGATCACCAACCAACGGTGCGGGGCGACACAAAACGTTGCAGGGAATCCATTACTTATTCTCAGATGGCAGGTCCAGAGGTGAAGGGGTTACGATTTGATTGTTCCTGGCGATCTTCGCTTGTGGTGGTCAGAAGTGGATGACTGGAAGCTTGACGACTAGTCTGCCTGCCCTCATTTGCCATGCAGTACAACATCGGGCCACTGTCACATTCGAGTGCACAAAAAACTTTGATATTGCGCGATATGACCAGCTGGCTAAAAGAGAGTCACACAATGAAGCCCCTTTTAAGCTCTGCCAGCAGCTGATAACACTGCCTCGCAGGAGTACGCGGCATCTCCGTGTCCTTCACAGTGATCCCGTAACGTCTGGCGCTGTTAACGCCCTTTGTATACTCTACCAGGCCTGGTAACAACATGAACACAAACAAGACCAATGTTCTCTGGTGGTCGTTCTACCGGTCACAGAGAATTGCAACTTCAATTACCTACACGCCCACCAATGGCGTGTACACGAACGAAGTTAAGATTCGTCCATGTCTTCGGGGTGCTTCACTAATTTTGTCAGCCAGTGTATTTACAGAGAAAAGTAAACTAAAAAATTATACGTGAAATGTTTTTTGACGAATCGTTAGAGACGATACAGAATTTCGTGTAGGGAAAGATGGTAAGGTCAATCTTCGGTCACCAGAGTGGACAGATTCAGATAATTAGATGATATTATTGGACTGGCGAGGATAAATCGGAAAGCAATCAAAGAAAGAACTGCAAAAGTCCAAGGGTGTTCAAATTCACTTGGAACCAGAATAACGCCAGGAGCGAGGCGCTGCAGACGGCACCACGTCTCCCACCGCTGACGAGGCATCGGACGCCGGCCACCTGTAGCCGAGCCGCCGCGGCCCCAGGCAGGCGGTTCGGTCGTGCATGCGAGCCGTCCCCATTGCCTACCCTACAACCTCGATCGTGAACGAAACCACGCCTTGCCTACAGATTTGCCGGCCGGAGTAGCCGAGCAGTTCTAGGCGCTTCAGTCTGGAACCGCGCCACCGCTAGGTCGCAGGTTCGAATCCTGTCTCGGGCATGGACGTGTGTGACGTCCTTAGGTTAGTTAGGTTTAAGTAGTTCTAAGTTCTATGGGACTGATGACCTCAGCAGTTAAGTCCCATAGTGCTCAGAGCCATTTGAACCATTTGAACAGATTTCTGATATGCACTGGAATTTTTGTTGGTGTTGACGGTTTTGCATGGTCTTGTGTGTTCGTGACCAAATACTCTGTCATTGTGTGTTTTTCTGCGTTCAGTTAATTCGGCTAGTGGCGATATTACATCATAATTTTGTTGCTAAGAGACAAATATTTTACACAACTGACACTAAGGGAAGTGGTGGCAGATCTCAAATAAAAAAAAAAAAAAAAAAAATTGGAGAAAATCATACAACTAAAATGTGGAAACGTGAAAACTATATTTGGATGAACAACAAATCAAACGAAGCTTATCGAGTCCCAAAATATATGACAAACATAATCAAGAAAGGAAGTTTACTCATTCGTATTGAAATGAATGAAAACAACGCTCACGAAATTCTGGACTTTGCTTTATTGGAAACGAATCAGAAACGACTGGCTGTCGTAAACTCATGAAGACATAAACGAAATTGGCGTACATGAAAAAAATCTTTCAAGACAACACAATTTCGAGTAGTAATTAGCAATCAGTAAATTGCTGTGAAGTTTCGTCGACTAGATACAAATAGGATAGAAGAACGTAAGAACAACACAACGGACAGATGAAAGATATTGGGAGGAAAAGGACTGGGCACAACGAATAGAAAAAAATAATTCGAAGTAAAATGTCTTCGGCGTTCTGATACACGATTGTGCAACCGCCTTAAATGATAAGAGAAGAGGGCGTGAATCCTGTATCACTTTATTTACTGGTTCAAACTGGAAAGGGTGAACACTTTCTGTAGCATTCCCTGGCGTGCCGGATAACAAACCGTCATAATGTTAGTCTCTGTACTTGTGGGGGGAATGTAAAAGCCTGTGCAAAACTGCAATACCTCGATTAAATAATTTTTTCATTTTTGTAACACTTTCATGTGTTTTTGACTCATCTCTCGATCTAAGAAACACAGATAATAATGAACATAGTTAGACTCCGAAAGTAATGCCAGAGATATATACAAAACCATTCGACGTATGAAGAAAGGAAACGCGCCTGGACAGAGATTTCAGTAGAAACCGGAGGAAAAGTTATACCAAAGGAATTTGCAAAATTATTGACAGTATTCGTAAAAATACAAAAATGGTTCAAATGGCTCTGAGCACTATGGGACTTAACTTCTGAGGTCATCAGTCCCCTAGAACGTAGAACTACTTAAAACTAACTAACCTAAGGACATCACACACATCCATGCCCGAGGCAAGATTCTAACCTGCGACCGTAGCGGTCGCTCGGTTCCAGACTGTAGCGCCTAGAACCGCTCGGCCACACCGGCCGGCTCGTAAAAATACAGTTCCCAGATTTGTAATTATTCTCTTTCGTAAGAAAGGGGACAGAGAAGACATAAAAACTGTTTACCTTGTAAGTAGGCTGTTTAGGTTTTTATATTGGTAACGTCACATAGCGCTCTATATGAAAATCACTGACTGTGCTGTGTGCAGTCTGTGGCTGGTTCGCATTGTTGAAAAATTCTCTATTGTAGTGGACAGTTGGACGTGAACAGCGCATAGCATTGCGCAGTTAGAGGTGAACCGCCAGCAGTGGTGGATGTGGGGAGAGAAATGGCGGAGTTTTGAGAGCGGATGATCTGGACGTGTGTCCAGCAGAAACAGTACATTTGTAAGAATGGATGTCATGAACTGCTATATATATTATGACTTTTGAACCCTATTAAGGTAAATACATTGTTTGTTCTCTATCAAAATCTTTCATTTGCTAACTATGCCTATCAGTAGTTAGTGCCTTCAGTAGTTAGAATCTTTTATTCAGCTGGCAGTATTTGCGCTCGCTGTATAGCAGTAGTTTGAGTAACGAAGATTTTTGCGAGGTAAGTGATTCATGAAAGGTATACGTTATTGTTAGTCAGGGCCATTCTTTTGTAGGGATTATTGAAAGTCAGATTGCGTTGCGCTAAACATATTGTGTGTCAGTTTAAGCACAGTCATTAATAATTTTTCTAAGGGGACGTTTCATATGTCGACTCTTAGCCGAGGATACCTCACTGGAATCTTCTGATTTTTTTCTTGTAGTTTGTGTAATTAGTGTAGATATTGTTTATTGCTAGCGCGAAATTATAGAGAGAATTTCCTTTTAGTTGTAGTTTTTCATTGTTAGTTAGTAAAACTGTGGCTGCATGCATGTAAATTTGCACCAAGTATTTTGCAGCTGCGCTTGCAATTAACTAGATATTATTTTCAGTGCTATGTTAATGTGTTTTCTTATTTTTTGCTCTTCAAATTGTGCTTTTCTCGTTATCGTGTGAAATACGTGATAATTATGGCATGTGAAAAACGTAACACTAGGCTCCAAAGTAAACTGAGAAATGACAGTGAAGACGAAAGCAGTGTGTTATTGCCACCGTGTAATGAATTAACTAATGTTCAAAGTAGTAATTGTGCATAGGGAAATGAAGCGGGCTGCAAGTAATGGTGTAGACAGTGAAACAATTAGTGAACAGGGAAGCATTATCGATCGATCAGTCGGCAACAGCTCGCCTCAGGAATCCGAAATGACAGGACCCAATTTTGCAAATACTGTCGATTCAGGTTTTGCGTCCTCACCGTTTTCTCAAATAAGTCAAGACACATTTTCTGCTTTTAAAAATGCGAAAATGGGCGGTTCAAATGCACTGCCAAATAGCACTGAGGAACATGTTTCAGACACCAGTGCATTGTTATTACAATTAATGCAACAAATGGGACAAAAGCTTCAAAAGTTAGACACAATGGAGGAAAATATTCAAAAGTTAGACACAATGGAACAAAATTAGAGACAAACACAGCAAAAGTTAGACACGATGGAACAAAATCAGGGACAAACACAGCAACAGCTTCGAAAGTAAGACTCAGTGGAACAAACGCTTGAACAAACACGTGAAGGTTTAACTGCTGAGTTACTTAAAATCGAATCGAAATGTCAATAAGTCTGTAATGACGTAAAAACACAAATTTGTGAGCATTTTCAACCTATTTTTTCGCAATCATGAAATTGCATTACAGTATCACGAAGCAGCCATAAAAGAACTGCAAACAATTGTTCATGAAAATCACGACACTTGCAAGCTAAAATTGACTCCGTTGCATCTACCGATTCGGTTACTCAACTTGCAAAAACTCAGGGAAACTTAAAGGACACAGTAGATACGATTTCAACACAAATGGACACTCTGAAACGTGGTTCACTATCGGAGAAAGTAGCCGAACTTTCGGATCAGTTCACTAACTTATCTACAAAGGTAGATGATGATCTGAATGACGCAAGACCCGTAGCCTTCACTGACACAGAAGAGTATGAACAAATTAGAAAATTCAAACAAAATTAAAATAAAATAAATACACAGTACAAAAGAGAAATCCGGGAAGTACAAGATCAGTAGACGCAGGTAATACAAGAATTACATATTTCAGAGGACACTCACGCTCCAGTACGGGAAGATGGACATAGAAATACGGAACAGCCACAAAATAATAACACAGGGCACTTCGGAACTTATGAAAGGAATTGGCAAGGTACACCGAATTTTGAGATGGAACCACCGAAAAGGAGTAACAATGACCGATATGCGACTCGCCGACACGATGATTTTGACTATAAGCTGTTCATTACTACACATAAAATCAAAACATTTAACAATTCTGGCAATGACATTCATCCACAAGCATGGCTTCATCAGTTCTCGCCGGTCGGAGTGGCCGAGCGGTTCTAGGCGCTACAGTCTGGAACCGCGCGACCGCTACGGTCGCAGGTTCGAATCCTGCCTCGGGCATGGATGTGTGTGATGTCCTTAGGTTAGTTAGGTTTAAGTAGTTCTAAGTTCTAGGGGACTGATGACCTCAGAAGTTAAGTCCCATAGTGCTCAGAGCCATTTGAACAATTTGAACCATCAGTTCTCTCATTGTTTTCTTCCCAACTGGGCACTGGAGCACGGGTTAGAATTTATGTGTGGCTACTTAGAGAATGAACCAGCTGTAAGAATGCGATCGGTCATTCACGATTGCCACAGTGAAGGAGAATTTTATCATGCCTTTCTATCAGCATATTGGTCTCAAGCTACTCAAGACCGAGTAAAACATAGCATCATAATGATGAAACATTTCGAACAATCTAAATTTTCCAATCTTGTCAAATATTTCGAAGACACATTACATAAGAATCAGTATCTTTCAAACCCATACAGCCCCTCAGAACTCATACGCATTTGCTTAATCAAATTGCCTGAACATTTACGACATATTATTTTGGCAGGACGTTGAAAAGACGACATTGAAGCTTTTCAGGGACTGTTACAAGAATTGGAAATTGACACTGACAATCGCAGAACGCGAAAACAGGAGCACAAAAATTACAGGTCACATCCCTGACAATTCCGCAATGACAGAAATAATAACTGGACACGACAAGGCTATTCTCACAACGCAAATCGTGACCAAAACAGACACCACCCGTATGACAGCCGTTGGCAGAGTAGTAATAATTACAGCGAAAGATCACATCTCCGCAGTAATGACTATCACAGAGACAATCGAGAAACAGACAATATGGGAACCAAAACAATTATTATCATGGGAGACAGAATAACTTCAGACGCAACGGTCCCCTGAGCAGTTATGATTCCGGGAGAAATTCTCCACCACATGACCGACAAAAAGAAACTATGTAAACTACCGACAAAAAGACAGACCGGGAATCAATCAGAACTGGCGGGATTCAAACAGGGCAGGGCCCTCTCGACAAGGTGAATTTGTAGAAGTTAGATCTCCAAATCCCAATAACGATGCGCGCCAACAAAGAAACAGTCAATGACTCGCAGGCAGCCACGTGCGCCGGCTGACTCAGAGAAAAATAACATACACGTTGTTGTGGTCTTCAGTCCTGAGACTGGTTTGATGCAGCTCTCCATGCTACTCTATCCTGTGCAAGCTTCTTCATCTCCCAGTACATACTGCAACCTACATCCTTCTGAATCTGCTTAGTGTATTCATCTCTTGGTCTCCCTCTACGATTTTTACCCACCACGCTGCCCTCCAATACTAAATTGGTGATCCCTCGATGTCTCAGAACATGTCCTACCAAACGATCCCTTCTTCTAGTCAAATTGTGCAACAAGCTCCTCTTCTCCCCAATTCTATTCAATACCTCCTCATTAGTTATGTGATCTACCCATCTAATCTTCAGCATTCTTCTGTAGCACCACATTTCGAAAGCTTCTATTCTCTTCTTGTCCAAACTATTTATCGTCCACATTTCACTTCCATACATGGCTACACTCCATACAAATACTCTCAGAAATGACTTCCTGACACTTAAATCTATACTCGATGTTAACAAATTTCTCTTCTTCAGAAACGCTTTCCTTGCCATTGCCAGTCTACATTTTATATCCTCTCTACTTCGACCATCATCAGTTATTTTGCTCCCCAAATAGCAAAATTCCTTTACTACTTTAAGTGTCTCATTTCCTAATCTAATTCCCTCAGCATGACCTGACTTAATTCGATTACTTTCCATTATCCTCGTTTTGCTTTTGTTGATGTTCATCTTATACCCTCCTTTCAAAACACTGTCCATTCCGTTCAACTGCTCTTCCAAGTCCTTTGCTGTCCCCGACAGAATTACAATGTCATCAGCGAACCTCAAAGCTTTTATTTCTTCTCCATGGATTTTAATACCTACTCCGAACTTTTATTTTGTTTCCTTTATTGCTTGCTCAATATACAGATTGAAGAACATCGGGGATAGGCTACAACCCTGTCTCACTCCCTTCCCAACCACTGCTTCCCTTTCATACCCCTCGACTCTTATAACTGCCATCTGCTTTCTGTACAAATTGTAAATAGCCTTTCGCTCCCTGTATTTTACCCCTGCCACCTTCAGAATTTGAAAGAGTGTATTCCAGTCAACATTGAAATGATAATTAAATGCACACCCTAGCTGCAAACAGGCGTTGATGTACTTCATTGGGGACATGCTGAAAATGTGTGCCCCGACCGGGACTCAAACCCGGGATCTCCTGCTTACATGGCAGACGCTCTATGCATCTGAGCCACCGTGGGCACAGAGGATAGTGCGACTGCAGGGACTTATCCCTTGCACGCTCCCCATGAGATACACATTTCCAACATGTCCACACCACTACATTCGTAGTACGCCTAATAGATGTTTGCCCATCATACTCATTACTCGTGGCAGATTAGTCTACCAAGTCTCGTACGAGTTCGGGCATAGCGTGTGCGTTCGCACAAGAAGGTCAATGGCCGGGAAGCCATATTTAACTATATATGACGGCAGTATCTGTTCCCGAAAGAACAGTTACCGTGGATGACCATGCAGCTTTGCTAGAAATGAAATGATAATTAAATGGACACACAACGAAGTACATCACCGCCTGTTTGCAGCTAGGGTGTCCATTTAATTATCATTTCATTTCTAGCAAAGCTGCATGGTCATCCACGGTAACTGTTCTTCCGGGAACAGATACTACCGTCATATATAGCTAAATATGGCTTCCCAGCCATTGACCTTCTTGTGCGAACGCACACGCTATGCCCGAACTCGTACGGGACTTGGTAAACTAATCTGCCACGAGTAATGAGTATGATGGGCAAACATCTATTAGGCGCACTACGAATGTAGTGGTGTGGACATGTTGGGAATGTGTATCTCACGGGGAGCGTGCAAGGGATAAGTCCCTGCAGTCGCACTATCCTCTGTGCCCACGGTGGCTCAGATGGATAGAGCGTCTGCCATGTAAGCAGGAGATCCCCGGTTCGAGTCCTGGTCGGGACACACATTTTCAGCATGTCCCCAATGAAGTACATCAACGCCTGTTTGCAGCTAGGGTGTCCATTTAATTATCATTTCATTTCTAGCAAAGCTGCATGGTCATCCACGGTAACTGATCTTTCGGGAACAGATACTACCGTCATAACCAGTCAACATTGTCAAAAGCTTTCTCTAAGTCTACAAATGACATACACGCTAACCTTGATAAAAATTTTAGCATTCCTTACCGACGTATACAACATGATAATTGCTTTGAAGTTGAAAGTCTGCGCACTATAAAGGGTAAAAGATTGCACCACATTTCACATGTAAAACCGTTTATTGAGAGATAATCTGCTTCTTAACTTTTTCTTTGCCATAAAATTTTTCATTTCACGTTACTAGTATGCTATGTCAGACTTAGAAACTGTTAACATGCAACAATGTTTGAAGTTAAATACCCAGTCAAGAACCAAGAGAACTTATTTAAACAGAAATTACAAATGCATTGTTATAGTGAACAGAGGACACAGTGTTACTGTGTGTGTACATTCTTGCATGTTAGTTGCACAATTACGCAACGACTATAAGGCTCACATACTTAGAACATATACCAGTACTGCTAATGAGATTTTAATGCAACATTTTGGTTTACTTGAAAATACATTCTGGATTTAAAGTACTTTCTGTGATATTAAACATGACTTAGTATTGGTTTCTTTGACAGCTACACGATTATATCACGACGCTACTAATGTGTGACACAATTTACATTGTTGCGTTTGTGCTGTATCTGTTTTATATCTGCACAGTTTTTCTGAATTCTTCTGGAAAGTAAAACATGTTTTAGTAGTAACTTTTGTGGTATAGCTACAATGAGAGAGCCTTTTGCGTAGCACAACAATACGTTACAATATAGTACTTTCTTGACCACGGTACTGTACGTAATAACAACGATATCTACACGCATAGCATTTCACTTTTGTTCATTACGAGGTAAGTACATTGACTTCTACAGAACTTTGCTTACAGACGACGATAATTACGACACTTGCTACATTTTTACCCTTAAGTAATGACAGAGTTTATCTTAGAACAAGACGCACAGTTTAGCGCAACAGTACACGTATTTGAGTGATTAATTTTGTACTTAAAACATTTATTTTTAAAGATTTTTGCATTACAAGGATACAAAGGTTTTCCGTGATACATTCCATTCCAGTGCTGTAATCTGTAACAGCTGAGGGTATAATTACATTAATCCTCAGGGGGGTACACGCCTACTTTGTGTACCATGTGTTGGCAAGCACAAGGAGCCCTAGCTAATATATTATTTGCTTATACAACTTTACACATTGGTACCCTATTTCTCTAACACATAAATTACACAGCTATCTGATCATTTAACTGAGAGAGACAAACATTTATTTTACTACATCAGTGACAGATGTTTACACAATAACACAGTTGCATAACTTCACACTTATGAAATTGTATTTTGTCTGTACTTTGTGAACTGTTCATATTTTTTCGGAACCATTGTGATACTATGAGAGCTTTGAATGATGTGTGTGGTATGGGATCATGATTTTAAAGTACGATTGAGGTAGATGACACTATTGAAATGAGCAGAGAATTTTTTTAGGTTTTGAAAATATTGCAGAAAGCTACGACGTTTTTGAGATTTGGCTGGGTTTTTATGATGTTATTATTACAATGACAATGTGTATTATGCTGTTGAGGTATGTTTATGTAAATAAGCTGATGCTATATGAGGTATTTGATTATGCTATGTATTTATTATGATGAAATATTGAAGAAATGTCTACAAATATGTATATGTGTAATAAAGTAAGGAATAATGATTAGTGGTTAGGGACTCTGGTTTGCGAAAAAGGATGTTGGAAACCAAGAATCGTACTTTAAGAGTTATGAAATGTGTGTATATGCGTGAATGTATCACAATGCCTGCGAAAATTTGTTGGACACTGTTATGTTTACAGGATTTTGTTTCTACACACTTGTAACGCAAATTCTCGACCTGTGAAATTTTTTTTGTATGAGACTGTCACTATAGCGCAAACTGCTGTGGTAAATATTTCGGTAAGAAACCTAAGTGACCTTGATGTAATGCGTTGTGGGTGCCCAGCTGCCTGGAAAAAAAGCCATTAGATGGAGAGAAAAAGAGTCTATTAACCTCGCTATTGATATTCCTTTGTAGAAAGCATCGCAAATATGACACGCTATTACTTGGAAACATATGATTATACTGTGGAGCACGTACTTTGTGCTACTTACTGAAATGCTTATGAATTGATGGGAAATATTCTTACATCTGCACACCTGAATATGACAAGTGTCTTTCTACGAGAATTGAGAGAATTTCTACTAACTTATGAAATACCATATGACTATTGAAAGATATTTTTATGCTTTGCTTTACATAGTTGCTTATTTCATTTGATATCTGTTTTCCAGGTGTGTTGCATCATTAGTTTTATAAAATAAAATGCATTTGGTAATGTGAACACTTTCTGTCAACAGATCTGTTAAATAATAATTTTTTGCTCCACATTCTTCAAAAAAAGGAGCACTTGGAAAGGAAAGAACAATAAGAAGAGACTAGTAACAGTAACTGCATACATAATTATCTTTTCAACTACTTGGTAATTTTTTTGGTAGAATAACTTGTTGTGGTGCACCACTTTAATGACATAGACACTAAGATGTGAATAGACGTTTCCCTTATCTGCATTGTTGTCTTTAGTGTACTATTTTTTCTGCTTGAGCTTTGTCATGTTTAGGTATAAGTTATAGCATTTGCTGCTGCTGTTTGCGAGGCATAGTGCTACTAAATTTTACATTTGTATTACTCTGTTAAGCCAGTTTTACTACCGATTTATTTTCCTTGTTTGCTACACAGTGCCTTACATTAGTTGTAATATTGCAATTGCTTTACTAATTTAGATATACTGCTGCTTGCTTTGTCAATTTGCATTTTTTTGTCGTTGCTGTTTGTGTTAATTGTTTTGTGCTGCTGCATCGCCTCTTCCCTCAGTTTATGCATCTGAGTTCAGTAGATTTAAGTTAGGCTATATAAGAGAATGAGTTGCGATGAATTGGAAGAAATGCATTGAGAACTTATACGAAAAAAGTACAGGAAACAGGTATAGATAGGACTTTTTGGAAATAATGAAGAACGAAGGGATATCTCCAAGAAGTAAAGAAAGTTTTGTTTGCAAAATACTGCAGTAAAACAAACCCTGTCCTTTCCTTTTGTGTTATTCTGCTATGTGTTTGTGTACCCTTGTGTATTTGTGTTCTTCCTGTCTTTATGTGTTTATCTGATGAGAGTTATGTTGTAGAATTTTTCTAATACTATGTTATTTACTTTGTAAAGATGTTTAGACATTATTTTTGAAAGCTATTCTGATCTTTTATGTATTTACTTACATCATAATTCCTGTAACACTGATGTATATTTTTATTTCTATTCTTTTGTAAAGCCTGTATTACAACAAATGTTATCTGTATTGCTATGTTCTTTAATGATGTATATTGTAGCTTTGTAATTGTATTCTTATGTTGTAAATTTATAATTTTATAGACACCAGTTCTTCAAATTAAGTTTCATTTCACTGCACACGTTTATGTTGGTCATAGTATACGCACAATATGTGAGAAGTTGGGACTGTTAGTGTTTGCACATGTGTTAATAATTTAGCAAGGGACTGGTTAACAGCATTGCTGGTTCTAAGGACATTTCAAAAAAATTTTTTTGTGAGTGCACAAGTGCTGGTTCATGGACTTGCTATATTATCCGAAAGACTCTTCTATAGTGATTGTGCACCTGCAAAGTTGCAACAGATGGCTGTTGCCCATCTCTACAAGGACTACAGTGGGCCTGTACCTTTGATGGCCCACCAATACCGTAATCTCTACCAGGACTACAGTGGGTCTGCTCTGTGATGACCTACCTTCCAATATTCTTCAAAACTTCGACTGACTCTGCGGTGGGTTTGCTTTGTTGTGGCCCATTACCTGTCTGCATGTCAAGAGTCAGCACTGTCTTTCCGTTGGTAGGACAACACTACTTCTTCAAGACTGCATGGAAATCCACTACTTCCGTGTGCATTTTCTTTTACTAATGAGACTTTGTGAAAAAATTGTAATTACTATTGTGATAAATGATCAGGACTGTCTTTATGAGAACAACTTTTGCTTTTGACCAACAGTGTATCAATAAGTGTGTGCATTTGATTTCTTTGTTATTGTAATTATGAAAAAAAAATTTTCAAATCTGTTTTGGCCACTGCCCAAAACAATTTGTAAAATTTTTTGTGGGGAGCATGGGGGCTATGTAAGTGGGCTGTTTAGGTTTTTATATTGGTAATGTCACATAGCGCTCTATATGAAAATCACTGACTGTGCTGTGTGCAGTCTGTGGCTGGTTCGCATTGTTGAAAAATTCTCTATTATAGTGGGCAGTTGGATGTGAACAGCGCATAGCATTGCGCAGTTAGAGGTGAGCCGCCTGCAGTGGTGGATGTGGGGAGAGAAATGGCGGAGTTTTGAGAGCGGATGATCTGGACGTGTGTCCAGCAGAAACAGTACATTTGTAAGACTGGATGTCATGAACTGCTATATATATTATGACTTTTGAACCCTATTAAGGTAAATACATTGTTTGCTCTCTATCGAAATCTTTCATTTGCTAACTATGCCTATCAGTAGTTAGTGCCTTCAGTAGTTTGAATCTTTTATTTGGCTGGCAGTAGTGGCGCTCGCTGTATTGTAGTAGTTCGAATAAAGAAGATTTTTGTGAGGTAATTGATTTGTGAAAGGCATACGTTAGTGTTAGTCAGGGCCATTCTTTTGTAGGGATTATTGAAAATCAGAATGCGTTGCGCTAAAAATATTGTGTGTCAGTTTAACCACAGTCATTAATAGTTTTTCTAAGGGGACGTTTCATAACATGTCAGCCTCTTCCCTTTAATGTAAAAAGTATTCGCTAATATGCAAGTAGTAAATAAAACGGGGAGACAAGAAATATGTTTCACAACCTGACTAGAAGAAGGGATCGATTTGTAGGACACATTCTGAGACCTCAATGAATCACCAGTTCATTACTAGAGGGGAGTGTGAGGGGTAAAAATCGTAAAGGGAGACCAAGAGATGAATACAGTAAGCAGATTCAGAAGGATGTTGGTTACTAGGAGATGAGGAGGCTTGCACAGGATAGAGTAGCGTGGAGAGCATATTGAAAGTACAACAGCACCAACAACAATTTCGTTAGGAGATTTGTAGTGTTTTCTGGCAGCACATCTAGATTATAAGGCGTTGATGTTGGGTATTTTCGGCACACTCTTGACATAATGGATCTCGGAATAATGAATTCCTTAACGTTTTCCGAAATGGGATGTTCCATCCGCGGTATAAGTCTGTTACTTCCTGTCGTGCGGCCATAATCACGTCGGAAACCTGTTCACATGAACTGTCTCAGTACAAATGACAACTGCATCCTCTTATATCTTGTCACAATACTGTCGCCATCTGTATATATGCGTATCGCTATCCGATGACTTCTGTCTCCTCAGGGCGGTTCAGAAAGTAACCTCCGATTGGTCACAGTGCGGGTTGTAATTGGAGTAGCGACGCCATCTGTGCGTTCACGCACTCAACAGGTCAGTCGGCATCAAGCCGTGGTCGAGTGAACGTCGTACCTGCGCTAGTTTAGTGTTTGTGGCAGTTTGAAATGTGTGCTGCAATAGAAAACCCCGCCAAATGTGAAGTGCGTGCTGTCATAAGGTTTTTTACAGCCAAAGGATATTCTGCAGCAGCTATTCATCGTGAGCTTTGTGCCGTGTACGGACCAAGAGTTATGAGTGAAGGAGTTGTCCGTGAATGGGTACGTTTATTTAAAAGTGGACGAGAAAACGTTCATGATGAAGAGAGGAGTGGTAGACCATTATTGGTGACTGACGAACTCGTTCAGACAGTTGATGCAAAAGTTCGTGAAAATCGACGTTTCTCAATGTCGGAGTTGTCTACTGGTTTTCCACAGATTTCTAAGACTCTCTTGTACGAGATAGTGACAGCAAGATTGGGCTACCGTAAGTTCTGTGCACGATGGGTGCCCAAAATTCTTACCGACCACCACAAAACTCAAAGAATGGCCTCTGCATTAGACTTTCTGTCACGTTATGAGGACGAAGGAGAACCATTGTTAAACAGAATCGTGACCGGTGACGAAACCTGGATTAAGTACGTGAACCCTGAGACAAAAGAACAATCAAAGATGTGGGCACATTCAAATTCGCCTACCAAACCAAGAAAAGCCTCGTAAGATTTTTCTGCCAGAAAACTGATGGCAACGGTGTTTTGGGATGCCAAAGGGGTGTTGTTGGTTGAATTCATGGAACGTGGTACGACCATTAATCAAGACGTGTACTGTGAAACAATAAAAAAGTTACGACGGGCTATACAGAACAAACGCCGTGGTATTGTGACTTCCGGTATCGTTTTTTTGCACGATAACGCCCGTCCTCACTCTGCTCGCAGAACAACGGCCCTTCTTGAGTCCTTCAAGTGGGACGTTATCAACCATCCACCTTACAGCCCAGACCTGGCGCCAAGTGATTATCACCTCTTCATGCATTTGAAGAAATGGCTCGGGTCACAGCGGTTTGATGACGACGAAGAGCTCAAAGATGCGGTCACAGGCTGGCTCCAGGCACAAGCGGGTGATTTTTATGCAGAAGGAATTTCAAAGCTTGTGAAGAGATACGATAAGTGCCTCAATCGCTATGGAGACTATGTAGAAAAATAGTGCAAAGATGTAGTTGTAAGATGTATATATTAAAATATTTTTATTTAACTTGGTGTATTTTTTTAAATCAACCGGAGGTTACTTTCTGAACGGCCCTCGTAGTTTCTCACTGTCGTTCTCGGGCATTGGTTGTATTGCAGAATGGCACCATGCCTAGTTTGGAAGTATTTTACGAAGTGGAGTAGGAATGAAGTACAGTATTTCAAAATGTTCAAATGTGTCTGAATTCCTAAGGGACCAAACTGCTTAGGTCATCGGTCGCTAGACTTACACACTACTTAAGCCAACTTAAACTAGCTTGTGCTAAGAACAAAACACACACCCATGCCCGAGGGAGGACTCGAACCTCCGGCGGGAGGGGCAACGCAATCCGTGACATTGCGCCTTCAACCGCGCTGCCACTCCGCACGGCAGTACAGTATTTCATTTGCTTTAAAAATTAATAGTGTGAGCAGATATAAGAAATTAGCGACTTCATTTCAGAAGCAAACATCCACAATGTCTCTTTGAAGAGAACGTAAATGTTCATTTTGCGAACCATCTTCGCTATCTTCAAGTTTGGTAATATCATGTGTATGTGCTCAATCTTTTAACATTTTTCAAAACTACACTGCGTTAAAAAAAAAATTCTAGGTCGTCCACATCGTCCTGCCGGTCACCCCCACGTGGGAATAAAACGAGTAATGTATAAACTCGTACTACTAGTCGGAAACGCAACTGATGCCTCTCTCTCATTTTCATCTATATCAACATACGTACTATGGAAGCTACCAAACGGTGCACGCCGGTGGTACCTTGTACTATTACTAGTCATTCCCTCTCCTGTTACACTCGCTAGTGGAGCGAGTGACAAACGATTTCTCTTATCTTGTCTTCGTGCTCCTTATGCGAAATTTGCGTCGATGGCCATAAAATCGTTCAGCCGCAAAGCCTGTTTCTCCAAACTGGATGATCAGCTTGGCCCTTCAGTACTCGTAAGTCGGCTGGAGGATGATGTTCGGAGGCTTGTCGATCATTTTCGGAAAAGCAGATGAATGGTAGGGATGGAGTTTATATCTGAAACAACAGATTTTCGGACATACGATTTCTCTTATCTTGTCTTCGTGCTCTTTCAGCCGCAAAGCCTGGTTCTCCAAACTTTCTCAATACAGTTTCGCGAAAAGATTGTCATCCCTCCAGTAATTCCAGTTTGAGTTGACGAAGTGTTTTCCTGATAATCGCGTGTTGATCGAACCTACTGGTGACAAATCAACCTCTGAATTGCTTCGATATCTTCCTTTAATGCGACATGGTGGGGATTCCAATTACCTTACAAGTAATCTAGAATGTATCGAACAGTGTTCCATATTCTGTCTGCTTTATAGCTGGAATACACTTTCTTAAAATTATTTCAATAAACCGAAGCCGAACATTCACCATCTCTACTACTGACCTTATGTATTCGTTCCAATTCATACCGCTTTGCAGCGTTAACATCTAGATATTTAATCGACGTGACTGTTTCAAGCAACACACCACTAACACTATATTCGAACATTACAGAATTATTTTGCCAAGTCATCTGCATTAAATAAACGTTTTTCTACACTTAGAGTAAGCTGAGCTGCCATTAATCACAGCATATTCACATTCTGTCTAAGTCATCCTGTATACTCCCATAGTCACTCAACGACATTTTCCCGTAAACTAGAGCGTCATCAGCAAACAGTCGTAGACTGCTGCTCACTCTATCCGTCAGGTCATTTACGTATCCACAGAAAACAATAGCAATCCTGTCACACTTCCTGGGGGCACTCCTACCGATATCATCGTCTTTGATGATGATCCATCGCCCAGAAAAACGTACTGGGTTCTATTACTCAAGAAGTATTCGAGCCAGTCACGTAGCTGAGAATCTATTCCATACGCTCGGACCTTCGTTAACAGTCTGCAGTGGGGCACCGTGTCAAATACGTTCCGGAAATCTAAGAATATGCAATCTGCCTTCTACCCTTCATCCCTGGTTTGCAGGATATCATGTGAAAAAAGGACAAGCTGACCTTTGCACGAACGATTCTTTCTAAATGCGTACCGATTTGCAGATAGAAACTTTTCCGTCTTAGGGAAATTTGTTATAATCGAACTTAGAATATGTTAAACCGTAGGTCCGTAATTTGCGCCGTACCGTTTGCTGTCGCTGAGATGTATGGAGTTGGTCGTCCTCCCATCGATACTCTCAGCCGGCCAGAGTGGCCGAGCGGTTCTAGGCGCTACAGTCTGGAGCCGAGAGACCGCTCCGGTCGCAGGTTCGAATCCTGCCTCGGGCATGAATGTGTGTTATGTCCGTAGGTTAGTTAGGTTTAATTAGTTCTAAGTTCTAGGCGACTGACGACCTCAGAAGTTAAGTCGCATAGTGCTCAGGGCCATTTGAATCATTGTTTTGATACTCTCAGACTTGTGATACGCACAGCTGACAACCTCGATATGTGTGGAAACGTGCAGCAAATAATTGTGTTGCCTATCAGTTCTCAATGATTTCATATCTATATTTTGTATTGTCTTCATAAAGACGTATGGTGCAGTCTTATATTTGGTGAAACATCTGTCAATACTAAACGTCTGATTTGGCCTCAGTTTTGTTGTCATATAAAGCTATAATGCTAATTATATTGACTATTATTTCAACCTGCATTAAATGGTGACAGTCCATTGACAGCGATCTCTTTCGTCAGTTTACAGTTGGATAGAAATGTTGCAGACGGAATAAGAGTAGGCGATAATATAGCTGGCAATGGACAGTTTTGAAGTCTTCTGTAGTTTTCTAGTCACACCAAAGTTTTGTTTTAGTCCACAGCAAGCAGAACAAAGAGGAAAAGATCAAAAGTAAAATACTAAGCATTTGTTTGACAATATACAGGCGTTACAAGAGCGTGTGACCAATCCGTGTGACGCAATACGAATGGAGCCGCGTTTATTTGAAAGAGCGCGTTATTTACTGCGAAGAAGGGCTGAAGGATGTGTAAGGATGCGTGGCAACCGCACGCAGCACGGACTGTGTTATCTATTTCTATTAACAGAGAGATGGTAATTAAAGGACAGGTTGGCCAATATAGCAATTGGAATTGGTTTCGGGATGTGTAGTTACAACAACTTTTTCTAGTTTTGACCCCAACTACCTCCTGTAGGTATACGTGACACTTTTATTAAAAAGCTTGTATGTTTCTAACAAAATAAAACTCGAAGTAGAAATACCCTACGCCACACAACAAGCAACACAATAATGGTATTTTTCGCAGTTCTGATCACCACAATGGTTTTGAAGTCGTAGAAAACGATTGCAATTCGTATCACAGTAATGTATTTGCCACTCCGCGGCTATGCGTACACGCGAAACGACAGCTGGCGCTTTTGGCAAGGACGTGACGTTCCACAGAATATGAGTCCGCTCTTCTGCGAACACCGCCCGAACCACGCTGTCACGAAAGGCCGGACGTGCCAGCTGAGACGGCAGCTTTCTCGGAAAGCCATCCCAGCTGTGTCCGTGCCTGCTGTGTCGCTCACTCGCTTCTCCAAAGTGAGACATCCGTTCCTACACTCCTGGAAATTGAAATAAGAACACCGTGAATTCATTGTCCCAGGAAGGGGAAACTTTATTGACACATTCCTGGGGTCAGATACATCACATGATCACACTGACAGAACCACAGGCACATAGACACAGGCAACAGAGCATGCACAATGTCGGCACTAGTAAAGTGTATATCCACCTTTCGCAGCAATGCAGGCTGCTATTCTCCCATGGAGATGCTGGATGTAGTCCTGTGGAACGGCTTGCCATGCCATTTCCACCTGGCGCCTCAGTTGGACCAGCGTTGGTGCTGGACGTGCAGACCGCGTGAGACGACGCTTCATCCAGTCCCAAACATGCTCAATGGGGGACAGATCCGGAGATCTTGCTGGCCAGGGTAGTTGACTTACACCTTCTAGAGCACGTTGGGTGGCACGGGATACATGCGGACGTGCATTGTCCTGTTGGAACAGCAAGTTCCCTTGCCGGTCTAGGAATGGTAGAACGATGGGTTCGATGACGGTTTGGATGTACCGTGCACTATTCAGTGTCCCCTCGACGATCACCAGTGGTGTACGGCCAGTGTAGGAGATCGCTCCCCACACCATGATGCCGGGTGTTGGCCCTGTGTGCCTCGGTCGTATGCAGTCCTGATTGTGGCGCTCACCTGCACGGCGCCAAACACGCATACGACTATCATTGGCACCAAGGCAGAAGCGACTTTCATCGCTGAAGACGACACGTCTCCATTCGTCCCTCCATTCACGCCTGTCGCGACACCACTGGAGGCGGGCTGCACGATGTTGGGGCGTGAGCGGAAGACGGCCTAACGGTGTGCGGGACCGTAGCCCAGCTTCATGGAGACGGTTGCGAATGGTCCTCGCCGATACCCCAGGAGCAACAGTGTCCCTAATTTGTGGGAAGTGACGGTGCGGTCTCCTACGGCACTGCGTAGGATCCTACGGTCTTGGCGTGCATCCGTGCGTCGCTGCGGTCCGGTCCCAGGTCGACGGGCACGTGCACCTTCCGCCGACCACTGGCGACAACATCGATGTACTGTGGAGACCTCACGCCCCACGTGTTGAGCAATTCGGCGGTACGTCCACCCGGCCTCCCGCATGCCCACTATACGCCCTCGCTCAAAGTCCGTCAACTGCACATACGGTTCACGTCCACGCTGTCGCGGCATGCTACCAGTGTTAAAGACTGCGATGGAGCTCCGTATGCCACGGCAAACTGGCTGACACTGACGGCGGCGGTGCACAAATGCTGCGCAGCTAGCGCCATTCGACGGCCAACACCGCGGTTCCTGGTGTGTCCGCTGTGCCGTGCGTGTGATCATTGCTTGTACTGCCCTCTCGCAGTGTCCGGAGCAAGTATGGTGGGTCTGACACACCGATGTCAATGTGTTCTTTTTTCCATTTCCAGGAGTGTATAAACGATCTGGACACGTCGAGGGCATTCTTTGTGGAGCAATGCACTCGGCCTTCCCTTCATCAACCGTTTATCGTTCCACTCATGCATCCTTTGCCACATCATTTAATTCCCACCAGTCCTCGCTGATGTGAAACATCCACGTACATCCTATAGTTTCCACGGACTCTAGTCCAGTATCTCTCTTCTTATCATTCTAATTTAATATTCTGACGTGCTGCCGCGCTTATGCCAATACATTCGACCAACCAACCCTTTCCCAACAAAATTTCAACTGATTTCCTTTCCCAGACAATGAAACTCATTCCAATATTTATCTATCCTGCCAGCTCTAATTACGTTTTTCCTAGCCTTCCCGACATCAGGGTTCGCCACTCCACTTTCTATCTCTCTCTATCCACTTCCTCTTCATACGATGGAGCGGCCCTCACCCCTATCCCCCCAACTATATTTCTGACCTGTCATCCACCCCCGACCGCCCCTCCCCCCCCTTCCTCCCACAATATACCCTCATCTCTACATTGCAACCCACCTGACCACGTACACTCCATGACCCCACAGAACTTCCAGACTACCTTTCCTAGCTCTGTACCTTCCCAGAAACGTTTCCTTTCAAGGTATTCTCCCTGCAGTGCCATCTTTTCATTTTACTTTTTAACTCACTCAGTGCCCGCTGCTTCGCTCGCGCACACTGCATGGTCTGAAAGTTTTTTTTTGTTTTTCTTTAATCGAATTTTTATATTGTTCACAAATTGCAGCACCTTCTAAACTTTTCACACTAAAGAAGGTCATAGAAGCATGATCTTTGCCGAAAGTATTCCTGACCAAACAGAGGTTTTGGTAGGTGGGGTCCAAGGTTTCTGTTAATCATTCCTTTTGCTTTCTTATGGTGTTATTTCCATAGAAACTTCATCCCCTAACACTTATTTCTTTATACCTAATCGAGAAGTGAAATACTAGTTTTCAGAGATTTATCTTTACATTTTTTTAATATAACAAAATGTTTTCTTAAAAATTTTCATCCATTGTTTTCCCTCATTAGTGGCTGAATTTCCAAAACTGGTGTAACTCGTATTTCTTTTATTTCTGACTGAGAAGTCAAATACCGATTTTCGTAGTCCTAGCTTCAAAATTACCTTAATAGCGACGTATTTTGAATAAGCCTTTCATCTCATCTTTCAGCCCTTTAGGAATGTAATTTCATTCAATCCCTCCTGGCCTTGGGCTACATTACAAGATCCACACCCTATCCAAACTTCAAATTTCTTTCTATCTTCAGCCGTTTGTGATGGACAATTGTGAGTCAGCGAACCGGTCTGGCCCTATACCACCGCCTTAGGGATCGACTTTCCAAAAACAGTGAAACACGTATTTTAAGTTCTAACTGATAAGCCAAATACCAATTCTCATGGATATAGCTTTAAAAATACTTTCACAGTGAAATATTTTCATAAAACATTTAACTTCCTATTTCACCACCTAACGGGTTGAGTATTGAAAAAGAGTGAAATGCGTATTTTTTTTTATTTCTAACAGGAAAGCCAATAAAAATGTTCAGATTTATCTTCAAATATGCTTGTACAATGAAATAGTTCCATGAAAACTTTCATCCTCTTTTCACTCCCATAGGAATTCAATTTCCAAAAACAGTAAAATACATATTTTTTATTTCTACCAAGAAGCCAAATTCAGATTTTCATAAATTTAGCTTTAAAAATGCTTTTATAATGAAATATTTCATAAAACGTCCCATTAGGGGTTAAATTTCCAAAAACAATGTAACACGTAACTTTTTTATTCTAACAAAGAAGTCAAATACTACTTTTCGTAGATCTAGTTAGAAATGCTTTAGTAGTTCTTTAATAATGATTAATTTTGAAAAACTTTCACCCACTATTTTGCCCCTATAAGGTTTAAATTTCAAAAAATTGTGAACCACGTATAACTTTATTTCTGACCAATAAATCGAATACCGATTTTCGCAGGTCTAGTTTCAAAATTGCCTTGTTTTCAGAAAGCATCTCATCCCCTATTTCACTCCCTCAGGGATGGAATTTTGAAAAGTCCCTTATTTAACGACGCCTACACTATAAGTGTTGATCTTATACCAACACCCTCTGCAAATTTCAAATTTTTGTCCTTAGTGGTTTGGGCTGGGCGATGATGAGTCAGTGAGTGAGTCTATCAGCCAGTCGAGACACTGCCTTTTATATATAGAGACTTCATAACAAAAAACTCAGCAGTTTATTTTTTTTAAATTCCATCAGTGAAAACCATCAATTTAACAGTCTTTCTACATTTTTCATGTAGATGTTTCATCTCTTTAATTATGTTATTTCCATTTTCTGTATCTAACACCAGTTTGGCTGAAGAGTGAATGTTTGTACCTCTAGTTGCTCCTCTTTGCCCATATGAAGCGAGGGGAATGAGACAACAATAAAAGAAAAGAAAGACATGCTTCTAATTGTTCGAACGGGCCGAAGGTCTTAACTGACGTTACGTATACATACATATCATACAGACGCTTAGTACTGGTAAGCTGACAACAGAAGATGATCTTGACATAAATATTTTCGAACACTGATGCATCCAGCAGTCAGGAAGGTTTCCTTTCGTGTTGATGTTAAGGATTTAGCCTTGGTTTGCATATTATTCACCGTCCTAAGTTTACCAATTTAGCTTACTTATGGCTGATAACAATTTGGAAGCAGAGAGCGAGTCTTAACAGTGCAGTAATTACAGCAACTGATTCTTTTTCGGAAGCGGCGTTGTTGCAAGCCCCATTTGATCGCACTTGTACTCAAGGGAAAAGTGATAGGTCCTTGGCGTAGCAATGAAAGATGATACATTTATTTTGGCTCATTGTCTGGAAACTATGGTGAAATGTAATTTTTTTGTTTACATGATTTTGTATTTATGCTAAAGATATAATTTCTCGCTGATGTTGACTTAATTCAGCCCACCATACATAGTTATTGTATTGCATTAACCATGTTCTTGAGCTGCTCTTTTTATCCGCATTCGGTTATTGCTTCTTTTCTTATTATTTCGTAACCATTCCCCTGCCCCCTCCTGCCAAAGAAAAGCAATGTGCGTGAGGCTCGCAGCAGAGAATAACTACTCCTCAGCCGTGCAGTTTGTTAAAATATTATATAGTTAAACATACATAAAACTTGAAAAATATAAACATGAAACATCTAAAACACATTTAGTTGTGGTGATGATTAAGTGATTGTTATGGCGGCGATAATAAGCTGGATGCTGATGATGTTATCCTTATTCTAGCTGTAGTATGATTTTTGAGGGAGGAGGGACTGATGATCAGCTCTGGGCAGACGATTCCATGGAACATAATCAAACGTAGAAAAAATGAATTAGTGTAGGGGCTTGGAGAAAGGAAAGATTCAGATTTCGTGCAAGGACTTGGGGAAATGGGACTGATTGTATGCTATAGGACTGGAGATGCTACGCGTAGAACAGGGGGAGCTGGATTAAATAAAAGCAGGAGAAAGTGTAGTGGCAGTGGTTCTGGGAGAACGTGGCATTGGCATACAGGTGAAATATGAAACGGGCAGCCAGTGTGATAGATGAAGAATACGGGGTCGCTCAGTGAGATGGATATTTTGGAGGACAGTTGTCACAAAACGGATTCTCTGTGGAGAAAGTGGGACGTAGGGATTTGTTAGGACGGGGTGGTGTGTTTATGGGGCGGATGAAGACAGTCACTTCTGTTTTGTGGGAGAGGATTTTGCTTTGCACTTGTAAGTATAGGTCCGGTGGGACACAATGCAGGTGTTACATTGTACTGGTATTTGTTACTGTCATCAATTCTCTAAATATTTGAATAAATCACATAATTTCTCAGGACTTACGTTTTGTAATGTGTATCTTATTGTTTTCAGGGCGGTATCTAACTTTGTCTTATGTATAATTCTTACTCAACATGTTTCTTTGTATGCATGTTTCATTGCACGTGGTTTACATTTTCTTTTTCACTCCCCGCAACTGGAATTTATAACTGCTAATACTTTTGCGACGTGTAGCGCCAAATTTGTCCTTCACTACCTGCTACATTTTTATGGCTTGGATATCGTTGTATAAACACAAGTAAATTGTTTCCCACTATGATAATAGAAATTAAAGTACTTACAGTTTATTGGTGCCGAGAAAATGAATCTGCAGATACACCTTTTTGTTTATATCGTAACCGTGACATACGATTCACTACGCCTACGTGGTGTGGCAAAATGAGTGTTGGGATCTGGCCAACGAAAGAGGTGGCTCCAGAAGCAGGGGCTAACGAGGAAGCGCGTGCCAACTCTGTGTGGTGCAACATATACCTCACTGTAATAGAGCCAACACCAGAATCCTTAGTGGTGACCGACTATGTAAGCCCAGACAAAAAGATTCCACTGTTAAGACGTAAGATGAAAAACTGGAGAAATTCACAATCGTCCAGTTGATCCAAGTAAAGCTCCACTATACCTTCGACTAAAACATCATCAAAAGCTAACCTGGGACCATCAGCCACTGACCGTCCAGATGAAAGCCCACAATAGACTAACGAGCCAGGTATGGGTACTAAAAGCTGATAGCTTTATTAACAACTCATACTTAACAAACAGAAAGCAAAATACTGTGCTGAGTAATTCAAATAATGTTGTAAGGAGAGAAGATTTTAATCACGAAACAAATCCCATAAAGTTTAATAGTAGAGCAAACGGCAGACGCATGTCACAAGAGTGACACAGAGACAGGCAGCATAATGCCATCTGCTCTGTAACACAACCAAGGTCCATGAAAAGAGATCTAGTATGCAAGAGGAAGAGAACTTCAGAAGCATCCCTCGACAGGCAGACGTGGGCTGCAGGCCCATGATTTCTCCCCCACTGTTTCTAATTGGTGACGCAATAATGCAGCACAGGACTACGCAGCGCCTCCTTATTGTTCTGTACTGCCCTATGACTTTGATCTGTCAGTTCAACAAACATATATTGGCATTTGTAGATGGCTGGAACGACTCTCTACAGAATGTAAAATCTTAGCAAGATAAAAAAGCAATAAAAATTACAAATCCCTCGGGGTCCGCGATGTGATTGACAACTGGGGTTGTGCATACAACTGCTGGGGTTGTACGTCACCCTTTCCCTACATAACTGCAACCCATTTCCGACCCTTTCCGATACTCATATCACATCCTTTACCAAATCATTTCAGTCCCAATCTCAAATACGTCCAAAGCCGTCAACCAGTAAATGTTATCAGACGCGTCTAGCACCATTGTCCTTATAGTTTCGAAACCACAGACATCACCATCTTACGATCTTTTTTTTATTCACATACATGTATTTTTATTTATTCTAATCAAAGACTAAATATCGAAATGTAACAGCTACAAAACAATCCCCAATTGATCGCAATGTAAATAACACAAGAAACAGATTTAAAAAATACGAAAACTAGCTTAGAGGGCTACACAGTTTACAAAAGTAGGTACGAAAGACAAAGAAAGAATATTAGTTTTAAATTTCATGTCAGCGTCGAGGTTGTTAGAGACAGAGAGGGCGTAATCTCAGATCGGATATGGATGGTACAGGAAACCGTACGTGACCTTTTCAATGAAAGAATCCGTAAGTGCCTGGAGCATTTAGGGAAAGAGAGAAAATCTGAATATGGATGGCCTGGCGATGACTTGAACCATACAGAATATGAGTCCAGCGTCTTAACCGATTGTCTCTTCATTCGCAGAAAGGAGGTATAGAAGAATGATAGACTTTATTCGAAAATAGAGTTGCGTAAGTGGCAGAAGTAATCGTTGAAAAGGCAGCTGTAAGATAGAAAATGAGCAGAAGTAATATGAGAACATAAATAATAACGCAGTGAATAGAAGAAACATGCTAAAAAGAAAAGTTAGAGTACGAACCTAACAGAGGTGTGACAGTGAAATGATACCTTTAACACTAAAATTAACAAGCAAGACACTGTTACAAGGAGTCCCGCGAGTGCGACGTCGAAAGAGGTCAATGGTGTCTACGGCACTCGACGCCCCACACACTGTCTACCATGCGGCCACAATATTGGTTGCTAAGGCAACAAGGGCCGTGACTGGAGGTATTCAATGGTGAGCACAGCATTAGGCTGCGAAGCGTAGCTGAACTGCGTAGTCGGTGAGTAATCGTCATCGGTCTCATCGGATTAGGGAAGGATGGGGAAGGAAGTCGGCCGTGCCCTTTGAAAGGAACCATCCCGGTATTTGCCTGGAGCGATTTAGGGAAATCACGGAAAACCTAAATAAGGATGGCCGGACGCGGGATTGAACCGTCGTCCTCCCGAATGCGAGTCCAGTGTTTAACCACTGCGCCACCTCGCTCGGTTGCTCATACAAGGCAGCGAAATGGCAACAATAAACAAAGCAAACATTGCATTCTATCTACAAAAAACAGTTGCCGAAGTTGATATTTCGTCAGAAAGGAACCAAGAACTTTCACAGAGTGAGAAAGAAGTGGCAGATGAAATGTTAGCGTTTCTGCAAGAAGATTCAGTGAAATGTGTGGTGTCGTATATGCTCGACTGTGCGGACAATGTACGAGTACAAGAGGGGTACAGTGATATCGATATGTGCTGAACAAGTGAATGATACTGAAACAGGTGTCGAGACATGAAGTTCATGATCCTTGTCGGACAGGGAGCCACAAATCCTATCTCCAGTGAAACATACTGAAGGACAATCGTTGTCCAAGGAAGGGGCACCAAACGTAATTACGTAGATGGAAGATCATCCACAGCATCGTAAAAACTTAATCATGAACAGATTTCGAATAAGTACGCAGTAGTATTACCGTGTGCTGCATAAGAAAAACGACGGATATTCAAGGGAGGACAAGGCGCACTTCTTTCAAAAACTGGTGTTCACGCATTTCAAGGATGATGATATATGCTATGATGCACATCATGTAAATACGTGACCAATACGGATCTGAAGAGGAAATGACTTGAATTGAGCCCTGGGAATTAGAGAATTAGAATTGTATCAAAATCAACTAACAGCCATGCCTTAACGTATTCGTATGCAATTATGCCGATGTTAACCTGGGTGGTAAATTGGCTGCAAGGTTATTTAATGTGCTGCGAGAAGTTGAAGGTGCTCTGCCCCCTACGATTCTCCTTATACACGTGATCTTTGCAAGGGCAGTAGGGAATATTTACATCACAGCAAGCAATAGTGGGAAAATGGGCGTAAGAGAACTACAACTACAATATGAGCACTGCTTTTGGCCAATTGCTGATAAATATAACTTGTTTTGCTCCATTCCTGGTCAGCGTATAAAAATCATGCATCTTTAGAGCAAACTATCCCTCTTTGAAAAGCGTGTGACATTGCAATTCATACCACATAGAGCCACGGGACAAATTCAGTCTATGGATGTTTGTTTTATAGTGTCCATAAAACATATTATCGCATTAGGTTAGCCAGTTTCACGATAAGTTTCCACGACAGACTGTTTCGCATTCGGTTGCATGCCATCAAATACCATCCGCTCTTATCACCCCGTTATACCAATATGATTTTCTATGCATTCTGTAAGGGTGGATACCTAGCTGAACGTGCTGCACAGAATGAGATTTCCACTCTGCAGCGGAGTGTGCGCTGATATGAAACTTCCTGGCAGATTAAAACTGTGTGCCGGACCGAGGCTCTTTTTTTCTTTTTTTTAAAAAAAAAAAATATTTCGCGGGCAAGTGCTCTTCCAGCTTTTTTTCGATTTATCAAGTGCTCTACCAACTTTTTTTATATTTTTCACTTTTTTGTTAAATAAATGCAAGTGCACTACCCTCCACCATCCTTTTTTTTTCAAAAGCAAAAAGTTGCAGGTAATGAGAAAACAAGTAAAGACCTCTAGTGTACGAAAATAAAAGACGACGTTCTTCATAAAATAACACAATATTCCTTGAAAACGTAAAACATAAATAGGTAGGCTATTTTTTCGCAACATCCATCTTTTTATTTTTCATTTTATTTTTATTTTTTTAAACGTAAATGCGTATACAGTCTCACCATCAGCAGCAACCCAACTTCTTTTTATTTTATTTTTACGGGGGAGCACAGGAGACGAAAACAAATAGGTTGCAGATAGAGAGCTATGCGTGAAAAGGATAAACGGACAAACATGTGTAAGGGGGATAAAACTTAGAAGAGGAGGAGAAAAGAGAAATGAAAGAAATTACGAATACTTTCCGCGCCATGCTCTTTGGCGCGCCATCAGAACAACGTGCATTCTGTCATTGACCATTAGAAGGGGAACGTGGGATCATCCGGTCTTGGCTGGCACAGTTCGCCGAGATTCCACCTCTGAGGCGCGTTGACGAAAATACCCTGTAAATAGTTCACGAAAGTGGCCCGATAGTGTCGATGTCGGCGAAGGGTGTGGTGACGTACTTGGAGGCGTGTCCAAAAGTCCGCCGGATCGACGATGTCGTCCCGGAAGAGGTAGTTGATACACATGCCACTGATCCATGCGATGTCGTGCCACTTAGACGATGGAAAGCAGGTTGTGTCGGGATATATCATCATCGTAGGAGAAACGTGATGTGGTGATACTCGAAGGTAGAAAGCCACAATCTTCTGTACCAGGGTCCAGACAGCTGATGCTGGCCTACACTCAAAACGATGTAAATCTGTATCTTCGACATTGCATTTGAGGCACAGGGGTTAGTCTACTAGCGCGATGAGATGCAGATGCTGTATACTTGCCGTTGCCGTTGACGAGAAGGTACCACGTCGCGGTGGTGTCAGTGGTGTGGTATGGTTGGTGGATCGTTTTCCAAACCGTAGGCCATGAAACCTGGGGGTGACGTATTTCGACGGGGTTTCGGGGTGGGAACTTTCGGAGAAGGCGGTAGATGTCGCGGGTGGTCGTCTTCCTGGTCCTGGGGAGCTCGGTGCATATGTAGCTGAATTCCAAAAAGAAACGGCCGATGTGCGACATCCGGGGTGGGATGTGTGCCAGAGACGTCGGTGGGCGTCTCGAAACAGGTGCGAGCTTTTTGGCTTTTCCACAACCGGAGCATAGTATTGGTGTAAAGTGTCGTAGTCCTGGCTCTCAAATTAACCAGATCGAGGCCACCATCCCGCTTCGGTAAGGCGAGAGCTTCATACTGGACTTTGAAGATGTGTCCAGAACATACGAAATACCCGAAAGCCGCCTGTAATCTGGCCGCCATTGTCGCAGTGATGGGCAGAATCTACGCGATATGGGGTATCCGGGCTGCCAGGTGGGTATTGACGAAGGTAACTCTCTGGCACATATTCAGCGGGCGTAGTATGTAATTTTGAATTTGGCCCAGATGCGTTGCAGTAGCGCTCGAAAATTGATCGCCGAGGTGCGGCGAATGTCTCGCATGTACACCAACCCGAGACAGCGAAGGTTGTCCACCAGTTGAAAGGGGACTACGCTGTCTGCGGGAATGCCGCGTCCGATCTTCATGGCGCGTGATTTTGCGACGTTCATAGCGCTCCCTGTAACGGGTAATCCACTGCATCGCAGCTTGTACGTCGGCCGCTGAACGTACGACGAGGGCCAAGTCGTCCATGTAGGCTCGGCAGCGGAACACATGATCCCGTAGTGGAATACCTGTCAAACGTCGCTGTAATCCGCAAAGAAGTGGTTCCATCGCAATGGCATAAAGCACCGTCGACAAAGGGCAACCCTGCCGTACTGAGCGTTCAATCCGTATAGGTTCTGTAGGTCTGCGTTGACGAGAAGCCTGGACGTTGCCCCAGGAAGGAGACTCATAATCACGTGCGTGAACGTCGGAGGAATCGCCATTCGGTCCATCACTGCGCTGAGGAACGCATGATTGACGCGGTCAAACGCTTGTTTGAAGTCGATGGAGATTAAAGCGCCTGGCAGTCGCGAGTGTGTTGCCACAGCTATCACATCTCGATATTCACCGAAGGCTGTCTGTATATTACGATCGCCGCCTAATGATGTTTGTTCGTGGGAAACAATGTCTCGTAAGACATGTTTGAGTCGCACTGCTAGAAGGCGAGTGCAAATCTTGAAGTCGTTTAGCAAGAGTAATAGGAGGCAGATTTCAGACTACCTAACATCAACTGAAAATTTCTGTTCCGACACTGACAATGTTGAGTGTTTATGGAAAAAGTTCAAGGCAATCATAAAATGCGTTTTAGACAGGTACGTGCCGAGTAAAACTGTGAGGGACGGGAAAAACCCACCGTGGTTCAACAACAAAGTTAGGAAACTACTGCGAAAGCAAAGACAGCTTCACTCCAAATTTAAACGCAGCCAAAACCTCTCAGACAAACAGAAGCTAAACGATGTCAAAGTTAGCGTAAGGAGGGTTACGCGTGAAGCGTTCAGTGAATTCGAAAGTAAAATTCTATGTACCGACTTGACAGAAAATCCTAGGAAGTTCTGGTCTTACGTTAAATCAGTAAGTGGCTCGAAACAGCATATCCAGACACTCCGGGATGATGATGGCATTGAAACAGAGGATGACACGCGTAAAGCTGAAATACTAAACACCTTTTTCCAAAGCTGTTTCACAGAGGAAGACCGCACTGCAGTTCCTTCTCTAAATCCTCGCACAAACGAAAAAATGGCTGACATCGAAATAAGTGTCCAAGGAAAAGAAAAGCAACTGGAATCACTCAACAGAGGAAAGTCCACTGGACCTGACGGGATACCAAATCGATTGTACATAGAGTACGCGAAAGAACTTGCCCCCCTTCTAACAGCCGTGTACCGCAAGTCTCTAGAGGAACGGAAGGTTCCAAATGATTGGAAAAGAGCACAGATAGTCCCAGTCTTCAAGAAGGGTCGTCGAGCAGATGTGCAAAACTATAGACCTATATCTCTGACGACGATCTGTTGTAGAATTTTAGAACATGTTTTTTGCTCGAGTATCATGTCGTTTTTGGAAACCCAGAATCTACTATGTAGGAATCAACATGGATTCCGGAAACAGCGATCGTGTGAGACCCAACTCGCTTTATTTGTTCATGAGACCCAGAAAATATTAGATGCAGGCTCCCAGGTAGATGCCATTTTCCTTGACTTATGGAAGGCGTTCGATACAGTTCCGTACTGTCGCCTGATAAACAAAGTAAGAGCCTACGGAATATCAGACCAGCTGTGTGGCTGGATTGAAGAGTTTTTAGCAAACACAACACAGCATGTTGTTCTCAATGGAGAGACGTCTACGGACTTTAAAGTAACCTCTGGTGTGCCACAGGGGAGTGTTATGGGACCATTACTTTTCACAATATATATAAATGACCTAGTAGATAGTGTCGGAAGTTCCATGCGGATTTTCGCGGATGATGCTGTAGTATACAGAGAAGTTGCAGCATTAGGAAATTGCAGCGAAATGCAGGAAGATCTGCAGCGGATAGGCACTTGGTGCAGGGAGTGGCAACTGACCCTTAACATAGACAAACGTACTGTATTGCGAATACATAGAAAGAAGGATGCTTTATTGTATGATTATATGATAGCGGAACAAACACTGGTACCAGTTACTTCTGTAAAATATCTGGGAGTATGCGTGCGGAACGATTTGAAGTGGAATGATCATATAAAATTAATTGTTGGTAAGGCGGGTGCCAGGTTGAGATTCATTGGGAGAGTCCTTACAAAATGTAGTCCATCAACAAATGAGGTGGCTTACAAAACACTCGTTCGACCTATACTCGAGTATTGCTCATCAGTGTGGGATTCGTACCAGGTAGGGTTGACAGAGGAGGTAGAGAAGATCCAAAGAAGAGCGGCGCGTTTCGTCGCAGGGTTATTTGGTAACCGTGATAGCGATACGGAGATATTTAGCAAACTCAAGTGGCAGACTCTGCAAGAGAGGCGGTCTGCATCGCGGTGTAGCTTGCTGTCCAGGTTTCGAGAGGGTGCGTTTCTGGACGAGGTATCGAATATATTGCTTCCCTCTACTTATACCTCCCGAGGAGATCACGAATGTAAAATTAGAGAGATTCGAGCGCGCACGGAGGCTTTCCGGCAGTAGTTCTTCCCGCGAACCATACACAACTGGAACAAGAAAGGGAGGTAATGACAGTGGCACGTAAAGTGCCCTCCGCCACACACCGTTGGGTGACTCGCGGAGTATAAATGTAGATGTAGATGTAGGTGCAGAGTGTGCGATAACATTACCGATGTAAGTATCCAAGGTGATGATATCAATTTTTTCTGTTTAGAAATTCGATTACCCATGAACTGCTTGACTTACTCCTTTCATTCTCGTGTTTGATAAAATACCGCTAGGGAACATGTATCCACCTGTTATAATCGCAGGTAATGTCGTACTGTATGTAATACAACAAACAAGGTAACTGTAATGAGGCATTGTTGGCTAAAGTTGTTGACAGGTAAAACCTTGAACTGTAAAACAGTTCGTGTAAGTAAAATTTTTTCGATTTCAGATGACAACAGCATTCACGTAGCTAGGGGCTGGCCTCGAAGCGACAGTGAGGAAAGCGCGAGAATGTAAGCTGTGTGGTAACGGTTATTTGTGGCCCGTGCAATGACCACCGGCCGCCTTTGGCGTTGCGCCACCAGAAAACCCCGCCGTCTTTTACACGCTCCGCCTCGCACTTTTATCTGCATTGGCCTCTGTCCCGGCAGCAGATGGGAACAGCAACGACCTACGGGCAGTTCTGGTAGGACGACTGTGTGACGCTTCAAATACTATGAATAACTACAAGACGTTTACTTACCCAACAGACGGAAAGATTCGACATCGCTTGACCACGCGACTGGGAGTCAGTTACTATAAGGGTCGTATTACACTGTAAAAGGTATCTGACGAAGCTCTTTGACCAAAGCGCGAACAAGCACACAAATAAGACTGGCAGCATCGTACAATATCTTTGTACGACATACGCAGATATTATTTGAACAGAAGATACCAAAATAACAGACTGTTTACATGTGAAAACATTACATTTTTGTCACATAGAAATAATTACATTAGCTAAAAACAGGGTAAACATAGTTTTCATGTGGAGATACATTTAGCAGATGGTAAGAAATAAGATGAATTTACAGTTTGACTAGTATTTGTAACGGAAACATAATTTACCAAGAGGGAAAATGGAATTTGAGTCTGATCATTTAATACTAGGCTGTCATGTGTTTGCTGATTTCCAGTATTCGTCGTCTATCTTCCTTTCTTGACAGAAAGTGAAACTCCACATTCTACATCATACAACTGGTTTTCTGTCAAAAGATTATCAGCAAATGTTGAATCTTTGTCCCTTAATTTCCAGCGTCTCTCACTTTGACGTAGCCTAATTGCCACAGGTCTGCCTGACTGACCAGTGTACGCTTTTTCGCACTCCCTGCAAATGATTTTATTCGCACCACTCTGTGACAAAAGTTGCAGTTTTTCTTTACTATTGAATAACATTTTTTAAATACTATTGGTGTTAAAAATTTAGGTCTGTAGTTGCGAGACTAACTTTTTTGTGTGGCTATCTGAAATGTTGCCATTATATGGAGTTTTACACCAGGCTTTGTAACTACTTTGTAAATACTGGGTGACTGCTGTTGGCCAACGTACAGAAATTGCGTAATTTTACACATTTTCTTTATTCGTGGTATATTATCAATCAGGGCAGCCAGTGCTGTAAGTGATTTGTTTCATGGTTTGTAGTTCTGATTCACAGGCTGATTCAGATAATGGAACAGATATGAGGCGATGCACCATTGAATGGAAATATGCATGTTTATGGCCCTGTGGGTGTTCGGGAGCTTGCAGCGCTTACCGTATCACTTTGTGTTCGGGAGCTTGCAGCGTTTACGGTATCACTAACTATGTTTTTTAGTTAAATACTTGGTTTCATGTACCAATATCTAAATTAACGTTCGAGAAATTTATGGAAGAGCCTCCCAGCTCAACTGTAAACTGAATTTTCTTATATTGTGAGTTTAACTGCTGTTGAAATATAGCTAATTGTCTAATGGCATCGACACACAAACACAGCACGTGACCGACATATTTGAACCAATACTTAACTGTGTATTCAATGTATCATTCTGTAAGAAAATTTGTTCGTACTTGACAATGAAAATTTCAGATAGTATAGGACTAGGAGGTGAAGCTATAGTTAGGCCATCAGACTGACTATAATACTTGGTTTGAAACTGGAAGTAACTCAGTTTTACACTCCTTTGACTAGTATCAATTATATCATATAATTCTACAGGTTTTGCACTGGATTTGTGCGAAAGATCTGTTGATATGTTCATAGATTCATCAGCAGGAACATTTGTAAATGAGTTAGTGGCTTCGAACGATACTAGTTTAGAGCTGGGTGCGATTTGCATAACTTTGTCAACAAGAGAATTTTTGATGCCAAACTTAAATTTAAAACTGGTTTTCTTTTTAATGATACGATCAAGCTCTTTCGCTAATACGTAAAATGGAACAGAAGAGGATGATACTACCGAGCCTACTGGAACGCTGTCTTTATAAATTGCGGTAACCCATATAATATAGGAGCCATGCGATATTAACTAGTGTGCGGCTGTTGCACTCAGATATAATAATTTTATATGATTGTGGTTTTTATTTGTTCTTGCATTCGGATCTTTTTGCAAGTGTTGGAATTGGGAACTATCAAGGAACTGATTAAGTTTGGTAACGTAATCAACATTGTTGGAAATGAGTTTCTTCTTAAACTTGCTTAACGTCACCAGCAGCAGCAATACCCAGGTCAGCGGGGCGCTCACCAGACGTGACAGTGACCTGGCGCTGGACTGCGTGGGGACTGCGAGGGCACGCGTACTCGTCGTCAAGGACCCGGGCGATCGGCGTACTGTGTGTGCTCCAGGCACATCGTACCTGTAATAGCCCCTTCAGTCTGCGCCTGCCACCCGAGAACGAGTAATGGAGTCCCTGCATAGGTCTGTGCCACGCTGATGGCTGTTGCTAGGCATTTTGCTGACCAAGGCGAGAACAGAAAAATGACGCCCTTTGTTTTTTACTACCATGGGTCTCCCCGATATTCTCCCGCCTCCACCCCTTCACTTCCACGAACATCCAACGGTATAACAAGGCTTATCTCCTATCGCACTTTCAATAATTTAACTTACGTGATCAGACGTCCTCATGTTCTGGGAATAGTCCTCAATTTTCATGCCTTGTCCTTAATGCCATTAAAATTGATTGAAGACAACAAATGTCTTCAATTTCTCATTTTTCTCCCTCGGTTTCTGAAATTCAGGTAGACAGAAGCAATGTGTATACTTTCGTCAAAGTCAGTGAAAAAAAAATGGTTCAATTGGCTCTGAGCACTATGGGACTTAACATCTGAGGTCATCAGTCCCCTAGAACTTAGAACTATTTAAACCTAACTAACCTAAGGACATCACACACATCCATGCCCGAGGCAGGATTCGAACCTGCGACCGTAGCGGTCGCGCGGTTCCAGACTGAAGCGCCTAGAACCGCTCGGCTACAACGGCCGGAAAAGTCAGTGAAGAAGATGGCTCTGAGCACTATGGGACTTAACTTCTGAGGTCATCAGTTCCCTAGAACTTAGAACTACTTAAACCTAACATCCATGCCCGAGGCAGGATTCGAACCTGCGACCGTAGCGGTCGCGCGGTTCCAGACTGAAGCGCCTAGAACCGCTCGGCCACTACGGCCGGTGTCAGTGAAGAATTATTAAGTAACTCTCCATATGCTTTTGAAAACAATTCGATATTTCAATTTATCCTCTTTTTCATTGACTCAGTTTTCTCACTGTTTGATTTGAAATTAATTTTTTCCGTCTTTTGGCGGCACTAAAATTTTGCCTAGCGCTAGAAACGGCGCTGGTCACCTTGCACCACTGGTTAACAGCAGACGGACTAGGCAATTATCCTTCCTCACGTCAGCAATACAAACGGCTGCGCGTTTGGAGGCTTACTGTGATCGGGAAGCATGAACTGTTTATGAATGGATTCGCACTGAATCCAGCGATTAACCCGGATGACCGTCGTTGGCGAGTACGGCAGCGATCTGGACAGAGGTCCCATTCTTCCAGTGTTTTGGAGAGGCACAATTGTATTGCTCTTGGCGTCATGGCGTGGGGAGCCATCGGGTATGACTTGAGGTCACGGCTGGTAGTGATGAGGAATCTCTGACGGCACAGTGTTGCGTGACGGACATCCTGAGTCCTCATATGTCACCTTTCATGCATTGGCAGTACCGCAGGGCAATTTTTCAACGCTCGTCCTCACATGGCATGCGCCACTATAAACTGTCAGCGTGATGAGGTACTCCAGTGGCCAGCGAGGTCCCCAGATCTGTCTCCGATAGGACGTGTACAGGACCAGCTCGGACGTCGACTCTATCCCCATGCATGACACCAAGGACCAGTTACAACGGTCACAACAGTCACGCGTTAGCTCGTTCAGGAGAAGATACAATGCTTCACGACGCCCTTCCCAACCGAATCAGTGCGTCCGGCCGGGCCAGAGCGGTAGCAACGTCACACTCATAAGTGTGCTCATACTGCCAAACTGTTTGTAAATTTGACTCGATGTTGGAATCACTGAAATAGCGACACATACCGTATTAACCAGTGCAGTTTCATTTCGTTTCCTCCTCCCATTCTGAGTGCTTCACTTTTTTTTATGGAGTAGTGCATTTGCGAGAGAAATGTTGGAATATTCACTGATTTTACGCCGTTCATTGTGTATGTCATATGTGAAACAGGAATGGGAACGTGGGGCAAAAGTTCCAAGCGGTAGTGTATTCTCGAATAGCTTTCATGTCACTTTGTGACAGTTTTTGTTCCTGCATAAGTGACAGCTGTCAATGCGAACGAAACTGGAATAATTCAGACATAAGGCACCTGCTGATACGATTGAGGTAGGATGCGCGTGTAATTATGCGTAAAAGTAGGAGGAAGGACATGTTGCCGTTTTTAGTCCTTGTAGATATCAAGACCACATCCCCAGTACACCGTGGCACACAGCGGTACTGCATCTTGAATGCTTAATAAGAGTTGATTAAAACAACACGAATTGTTACTATCCATTTTATACAACCCAAATTGACGAAATTTGGAATAATGGCACTATCCATTAACTTTTAACGACGGTGTGATTATTAGTGCCAATATCCTCGTAAGTGCGGGCTTTTATTCATAAAGCAATTATTACTGCGTATATTTGCATTATTGTATACCTCTACCACCGAGTATTTAAATTTGTGTCACAGTACGATAGGTGCCTCCAGTTTTCGATACACAGTGTGTTCCAGGAGGAACAGCCAGAATTAAGGGATATGACAGGAACGATCATTTGAAGCAGAAACTTCATATCGGCGTATATCCTGTTCCGAATGGTTTCTGAGATAGAACACATTTAATGAACATTTGTATGCTGATAGATTCAGTCATCTTAGAAGAGTGAATGACAGGACACAGTTACTTACATTTTTTTGTAAATTTCGTTTGTTGAACACCTTGAGGACGTTCCTTTGGCCACGCTGTGTTCTTATTATCGAAACACATTTTATTGTACTATTGATTTTCTAGTAATCTTCGTACAATTGTGATCAATCCTGAAAATGTCTGGTAAATGTTACACATGGAAGAGGAATAGTGAAATAATGTAAGCAGTTTAAATAAAGTCGTGTACTAAAAACTAATAGAATCCGCAACAACTCGAAAACACTTCAGTTCCAGATAATTATGTCATCACGCTAACATAATGATGATCACAGATTGACCACTTGGTTAGTTGTATTATTATTGTGTGCCTTAATGACCAGTGGCCAGTGAACTGTCCCAGAACATCCAGATCTTTTTCTACCTTGTCCAAAATTCTCCTTGCAGACACCTTTCATTTCCAGGCGTGATTATTCTGCGGAAATCAACGATTTCCTCAGTTGTGGCATTTAACTGAAGAAAAAATTGTGCATAATTCATCTCAGAATCAAATAAGGGGCATATAAAGTGAAAATATTCATTCTTCCCCGTACGAAAATGCCCCTAGTAGCTGTTCCATCAAGAAATTGCTTCACTACTGTTTTCTTTGGCAGTGAGCTACTTACACACATTTTATGCCAAAACTACGATGATTCATTTCAAACCAGAGCTGAAATCGTTGCGAAAACATTAGATATTAGAGATAAAGTTGGTGGACTGTTAACAGATGTTAACTCTGAAATTATTGGTGTATCAGAGCACCACTTAAATAATTTGATAATTCAGAGGCTTCCTTTATCAGGCTACAGATTAGCTGGCTGTTTCTCAAGGAGTTCCTTGCGGGGTGGGCGAGTGGCTCTGTACGTAAAAAAATGTATTTCACTTGAGTCCATAGACGTATCACGACACTGCACTGAACAGATATTTGAAAGTTGTGCAGCATTAGTTGAATTTAGTGAAAATAAACTTCTAATTGATGTTGTTTATAGGTCCCCTAACTCCGACTTCAGAGCATTTTTGCTTAAGCTAGAGGGGGTTCTTGATTCACTTTGTAGGAAGTACCAGAAATTAGATATATGTGGTGACTTCATTATTAATTTTGTATATGATTGTGCAAGAAAAAGGATGTTGATAGATCTCCTAAATTCATATGATCTGATGCAAACTGTGTTTTTTCCAACTACGGTGTAGGGGAACAGTAGCACAGTCATAGACAATATTTTTATTCATCCTTCATTACTAGATGGGTATTCTGTAAGTAAAAGAGTGAATGGCCTTTCAGACCATGATGCACAAATTTTAACACTAAAAGGTTTTTGTACTCAAACCAATGTCATATTTAATTGCAAACTACATAGGAAAGTTAACTAACAGCAATAGAGAGTTTTTTAAAACTTGTCAAGGAACAAGAGTGGCAAGATGTTTATAGTGCTGATAAAATAGATGATAAATACAATGCTTTCTATAACACATTTCTCATGCCCTTTGAGTGTTGCTTTCCATTAGAACATTCTAAATGGGGTACTAGAAGTAATGGACAGCCCGGTTGGCTGACTAGTGGGATAAGGATATCATGTAGAACAAAGCGGGAATTATATCAAAATCAAGCTACAGTAGCCCATTAAAAACAGTATTGTACGATGCTTAAAAATGTTATTAGCAAGGCAAAAAGTATGTGGTATGCAAATAGAATAGCTAATTCACAGGATAAAATTAGAGCCATGTGGTCAGTTGTGAAGGAAGTGTCTGGTCAGCAGCACAAGGTCGATGATATAAAGCCAGTTCGCAGTAATAATATTTCTGTTACTGATAAATCAGATATATGTGCAGTATTTAACAATCATTTTCTGAGCATTGCTGGTGAATTAAATAAAAATTTAGATTCTACAGGAAATCATATAAATTTCTTAGCAAATGCCTTTCCGAGACTGACGTCTGAAATACTCCTCTGTGATACAGACAAGAGGGAGATTGAGTCAATAATTAAATAACTGAAGACTAAGGACTCTCATGGTTATGATGGAGTGTCTAGCAAAATATTAAAGTACTGTGCTGCGTATGTTAGCCCTGTATTTAGCCATTTTTGTAATTTTCCTTTATGAATGGTCAGTTTCCTGAGCGATTAAAGTATTCAGTAATAAAGCCGCTTTATAAAAACGGAGAAAGGGATAATGTAGATAATTTTAGACCTACTTCTATGCCATCAGAGTTTGCAAAAGTTATCGGAAAGGCTGTGTATGTAAGGTTAATTGATCATTTTATATCACACGATTTGCTATCAAATGTACAGTTCGGCTTTAGAAGTCGTTTGACAACTGAAAATGCTATATTCTCTTTTCTCTGTGAGGTACTGGATGGGCTAAACAAAAAGTTTAGAACGCTTGGCGTATTTTTTTGTTTAACAAAGGCATTTGACTGTGTTGCTCTCACAATATTGCTCCCGAGGTTGGACCATTACGGAATAAGGGGAGTAGCTCACAATTGGTTCACCTCTTACTTTAGCAACAGGCAGAACAAGGTCATTATTCACAATGTTGATAACGGCTGTGATGTGGGCTCTGAGTGGGGTACTGTCAAGTGGGGGGTGCCCCAGGGATCAGTGTTGGGGCTGCTCCTGTTCCTTATTTATATAAATGATATGCCCTCTAGTATTATGGGTAACTCTAAATTATTTCTGTTTGCTGATGACACTAGCTTGGTAGTAAAGGATGTTGTGTGCAACATTGACTCGGTTTCAAGTAGTGCACTACATGACCTCAGTTCATGGTTTGTACAAAATAAACTAACGTTAAATCACAGTAAGACTCAGTTTTTACAGTTTCTAACACACAATTCAACAAAACCTGACGTTTTAATCTTACAGAAAGGACATATGATTAGTGAAACTGAACAGTTCAAATTTCTAGGTGTTCAGATAGATAGTAAGCTGTCATGAAAAGCCCACGTTCAGGATCATGTTCAAAGACTTAATACTGCCATTTTCACTATTCGAACGGTATCAAAAGTGAGTGATACTTCGACACGTAAATGAGTCTACTTTGCTTATTTTCATTCACTTATGTCATATGGTATTATGTTTTGGGGTAACTCTTCCCATTCTAGAAGGATATTTTTGGCTCAGAAACGGGCGGTTCGGGCAATAAGTGGTGTGAGTTCACGAACCTCTTGTCGACCTCTGTTCACGAGTCTGGGTATTTTGACATTGGCCTCTCAATATGTATATTCCTTGTTGTCGTTTCTTGTTACCAATATTAGTTTATTTCCAAGAATAAGCAGCTTTCACCCGGTTAATACTCGGCAGAAATCAAACCTCCATTTGGATCGGACTTCCTTAACTCTTGTGCAAAAAGGTGTGCAGTATACTGCTGCATCCATTTTCAATAGGCTGCCACTCGAATTCAAAAATCTTAGTAGTAATCCACGCGCTTTCAAATCGAAACTGAAGAGTTTCCTCATGAGTCACTCCTTCTATTCTGTCTTGGAGTTCCTTAAAAAATTAAGCTGATTCTTATTGTGTTGCTGGTAGCGTTTACTTAAACTTATGGACTGCCTTTTTTTCACATTCATGAACATTTATTTTTATCTGTTATTACCTTTATGTTGTACGTTCATGTACTGACACGTTCCATGACCTTGGAGATTTGCTCCTCAATTTGGTCCTACGGAACTTGACGTGTAAATAAATAAATAAATAAGAACATTTTGAAATAAAATTCAGATGAAGCTAATCAAAGGGCTTGCTCCCATTCGTAAATCAACTGCGGTGTGAAGATGCACAAGTCGGTACTTTTCCGAAGTTATCTGTGGTGGACAGAGTTGTATACAGGGAAAAGACAGGCAAAGCACCATGTAGTTCAACGTCCTATAGACATCGTGGTCCTTAGAAACGGAACAAAAATTCTGAAAACACAAAGTGATTTTAAGGAACCATCTTGAACTTGTTTCAAGTGATCTAAGGAAATGACGAAGAACGAACCGCAACGCTGACTCGCTCATTTTATACATGGACGTTATGATACATGTGAAAACATACAGATATGAACAGCTAAATGGCTCCAAAAATAGTCAGATGAAATGTGAAGCTTATAAACAGACGGAAAGCTTCGAATTTTGTTTGCAGAAGAGACAACCATTTCACTATCACTAATCACTGACTAGAATCAATACCAGCCATCATATATACCTAAGTGTATTCCTTCGTGGCGATTCAAAGTGGAAAGACCACGTAAATCTGATATGTTGAATGAAGACATCCACCAAGCAGAGTCGTTGAAGAATGCTACGGAAGTTAAATTCACTTACAAACCTTCCGTGCGTCAGGTTAATGATTAATGTGCTCTGTCTGGCACTCTCGCCAACATAGATTAACAGTAAAGGCTAAGAAATTTCTGACAAGAGATGCGTAATTAAGGTCGATTCGTACTGTACGTCAAAAGGAAACACGGAAAGAGAACGAAAGTTACTATCAGTCGACGCGTGTGTTCACACTAGACGCTTAGCTTAACTCAGTATAGAATGATGAAAGTGTGGTTATGAGATACCGTCCATCTTACAAAAAGCCGGAATACACAGTATTACATGGACGATTATGTGAATTATTTATAACTGGCATTACTAAAGAAACTAATAATGATAGTGAGTTTACTTATGGCCAAAGGAAAATTCATAACGATTGTTCTTCACAAATGTTGTATGGCAAATATTCACACTTCTGATGAGTGAAAGAATGGGAAAAGCGCTGTCCAAACATTTCGAAACATCAACATTTATTTTCTCTAGAAAACATGTTCATCCATAAGCATCAAACAATATTTAGAAGGCAATACAATATTTTTACTTATCTGTTGTTTTCTGTTGTTTCTTAATATCAAATAACCTCAAAAATGTGTTTTTCTTCTCAAGTGCAGTTGACTATTTCATTGATAAAAAAATTATTGACTGTAAATTTGTTTATGTATTTATGTTCTTATACATGCATGGTGTAAACTTTTTCTCAGTCCAGCTATTGCAAAACATAAATCGGTTTCAGTTATCTGGACTCTCGTCGAAGAAGATTCATAGACTTTTTTCTATGAGTCTTCGAGCAACCTTCTTGATGTGTCATGGAAACGAAGTAAACAATGAAATAAAGATTAAGAAAACACAAAAGTAGAAAATCCACCACTACGATGGGGCTGGCAGTAACAGGCTGACTTCCATGTTAACAGACGAACGTCACAATTCTTCCCCATACCCACACCTTTTTTTTTTTTTTTTAAGGAAACTTTCTTCCCGAGAATCCTTAACATTGAGGATCTACGTGAATCCCACCACAGAAATCCTTTGTAGAATGTTTTGCCGTTCTATTCTGTAACGTCAAGTGTGAATTGAAATTTAGGTGTCATTTCGTTTCGTCAGCAAGCGGGCGTCGCATAAATGCCCGTCAAACGCCAGGAGAAGGCGGTGCAAGGATATAAAATCTTCCTTGGGCATCACAGAGAGACTACATGTGTCCGATAACGGACGCTCATCCTACATGAAAAGAGAAATCGTGCTACGAGGCATGATAATCGATAGTTGTTCATCTGCAATAGCATCTACGTACGGGATGATAAGGTGGGAAATGATACTGGTACCCTCCACCGCATACCGCAGCGTAGCTTCTCGAGTGCTGATGCAGATACAGACAACATGTATGAAGTAACGTGTAATTTCGTGAAAACGTACTTGTAGTCATTACGCTCCTGTCTATAAAGACTTCGAGTCGCCGGGACGTTAAACTCCTTCATTAACCCTTTTTCTTACATCTTCCATGATAGATAATGGTGCTGGTACAAGGTGGACAGTTTACCCTCCACTAGCAGGGGCTATCGTACATGAGGGGACGTTAAATCCTCACCGTCATTTCTTTTCGTTACAACAAATATAAACGCATGTAACTGTAAGCTTTCACTTATATCACGGCTCACGAAAACGGATGGAAGTAAACTCACTGAAATCCGGTGGCTGCGGAGCTATCGAAGTGAGTTGGTCGCCTGCACTCTGAGAGCGCTGCGCCGACCATTCTCGCTCTTCGGTAATTTAGGGTTCCGAAAGGAATGTAGGGCACTGGACGTGGAACATTAGCGCCGGGATAGATAGGTGTCTAGCAGCGGTTAATGTGACACAGTCTACTGCCACTCATTCCGTCAGCCTGTGTGAAAGCCAAATTGGACGACTCCACCAACGGCGCCGCTTCACTTCAGCAGGCGCCTGCGGAACAACTGCCCAGCGCAATCGCCTCTGGCGAACCTTAAAGAGCAGGATCACGAAGGACGGCGGTAGCCTGCGTGCCGAATCGCCGAGCTGTCCAGCGCATTTACACGCACCTACGCATGCACACCAAAAAACGCTCACTACCAACGTGTGAAGATGTCATCACGAGGAGAGCGTCGTACGCATTCCGTTAGCTCTGCGATATTTATCACACGATTTCACAGAAACTATTCGGTAAAAAAAAAAAATATTTTTGCCTTACTTGATTTTTCTTCCTTACTTGTAGCTTTATACGTCAGATTCATGTTGAAGTGCCCATTATATCATTAACAGTCATTGTTACTACGATATTTCGCATATCAGTAAGACAGTGTGCGAAATTAGAAAAATTTTCAATTAAAAATAGGGATCGCTGTGATTTTGTGTTCGGTGCATATTACCTCATTCGTCGCGGCGCATGAAATATAGCTAACATATGCTTGAGTATGCAAATAATTTATATTATAGCTAATAGCACAAGTTGGTAGGAGCAATGCTATCTACATATTGTATGTAAGAAAAGATAACGAAGTGGGTTTCTCAATTGGAAATCACATTTGTACGTTGTTTGTCGGAAGATAGTGTTACGCCTCCTCTATAAAAATCAACAAGGATTCCGGAAACTTGAGAAACTCAGCTCGCTCTTTTCCTCCATGAGATCCACAGCGCCGTAGGACTCAAGGATTCCTGGTGGACAGAACACAACACGTCGCTCTTAACGGAACAAAATCGACATACGAGAAGGTGAATTCCGGAGTACCCCAAGAAAGTGTGATAGGATGTGTACTGTTTGCAATGTATATATACTGAAGCGCCAAAGAAACTGGGCGCTGCGGTCGGCAACGCCTATGTAAGACAACAAGTGTTTGGCGCAGTTGTTAGATCGGTTACTGCTGCTGCAATGGCAAGTTATCAAGATTTAAGTGAGTTTTAACGTGGTGTTACAGTCTGCGCACGAACGATGGGACACAGCATCTCCGAAGTAGCGATGAAGTGGGGACTTTCCCTTACGACCATTTCACGAGGGTACCGTGAAAATCAGGAATCCGGTAAAAGACCAATTCTCCAACATCGCTGTGGCCGGATAAAGATGTTGCAGGAATGGGACTATCGACGACTGAAGAGAATCGTTCAACGTGACAGAAGCGCAAACCTTCCGCAAATTGTTGCACATTTCAATGCTGGGCCATCATCAAGTGTCAGCGTGCGAACCATTCAACGAAACATCATCGATATGGGCTTTCGAAGCCAAATGGCCACTAGTGTACCCTTGATGCCTGTACGGCACAAAGCTTTACGCCTCGTCTGGGCCCGTGAACACCGAGATTAGACTGTTGATGACTTCAAACATGTTTCCTGGTCGGACGATCCTTGTTTCAGAATGTTTCGAGAGGATGGACGTGTACGCGAATGGAGACAACCTTATGAATCCATGGACTCTGCATGTCAGCAAGGGACTGTTCAAGCTGGTGGAGCCTCTGTAATGGTGTGGGGCATGTGCAATTGGCGTGATATGGGACCCATGATACATCTAGAAACGGCTGTGACAGGTGATACGTACGTGAGCGTCCTTTCTGATCACCTGCATACATTCATGTGCATTGTGCATTCCGACGGACTTGGGTAATTTCAGCAGGAAAATGCGACACGCCACACGTCCAGAATTGCTACAGAGTGGCTCCAGGAACGCTCTTCTAAGTTTAAACACTTCCGCTGGCAACCAAACTCCCCAGACATGAACATTATTGAGCACGTCTTGGATGTTTTACAACGTGCTGTTCAGAAGAGATCTCGACCCCCTCGTACTCTTACGGATTCATGGACAGCCCTGCAGGATTCAAGGTGTCAATTCCCTCCACCAGGTGTACCAGTTTCTTTGGCTCTTCAGAGTAGGTGATATAGCAGAAAGAGTCGGAAGTTCTTTAAGGCTATTCGCCGATGATGCGGTTGTCTATAAGAAAGTAAAAACGCCAGAAAATAATATCGATTTGCACACTGGCATACAGAGGATTGACGAATGGTGCAGGAATTGGCAGTTGATCTTAAACGTAAATAAATGTAACATACTGCGCATACATAAAAAAGAAATCCACCACTGTAGAACAACACTGCTGATAACAAACTGCTAGAAACAATATGTACCGTAATATGTCTAGGAGTAGCTATGCAGAGCGACCTTAATTGGAAACGACCACATAAGATAAGTAGTAGGAGAGTCAGAACCAGACTGAGATTCATCGAAATAATCTTAAGGAAATGTAACTCATCCACGAAGAAAGTAGCTTACATGGCGCTTGTTCGGCAGATTGCTGAGTATTGTTCATCAGTATGGGACCTTCCCAGGTAGGACTGATAGCAGAAATAGAGTAGATGCAACGAAGGGACGCGTTTCGTCGCGTGGTCGTTCAGTCGGTGCGAGAGCGTTACAGAGATCCTCAACAAACTCCAGGGGCAGACGTTACAAGAGAGGCGTTGTACTTTACGGAGAGGTCATTATAGAAATTTCGAGAGAGTGCTTTCCGTGAAGAGTCGGTCAACATGTTACTTCCTCCCGCATGCACCCCCCAAAATCACCACGACGAGAAAATTCGATAAATTAGAGCTAATACCGACAATCATTGTTTCCAAGCGAGTGGAAGAGGCGAGAACGGTTAGTGGTACCTGAAGTACCCCCCGTCCCCTCAGCCACACACCTGGCTTGCGGAGGGTGATGCAGATGTTGACGGTTGCTGTACACTTCATATTAGTTTCGCAAAACTTTACTGAAGTTTTCTTCAGTCGAATTCTATAGGTGATACACTCGATTTGTATTACGCGTCAGTGGTGTTCATGGTAAATGCAAGCTGGATATGGCTCTTGTTCCATGCTGCTGTTAGTACCACTGTTTTTGTGTGATTCTTAGAGGACAAAGCAGTTGCGTCAAACCACTACTCGCTGAAAGAGGCGAGAAGCGTTCTTCGAGGAGGAAGCTGCGCGTGCCGGACACGGCGAGCGACGGCCGCTGTTCTCGTGGAGGCGTGAGGGACGCCCGCCAGCGCCCCCGTGACGCAACGGCGGCCGTCTCCGCGCCTCTCGGGTGTCGCCCGCAGAAAATAGACGCCGCCTCACGCCGACGCCGACGCCGACGCTGAGCCGTCCCCGCCGATACCAGCTGCCCGTTGCACTCACGCTGGTACAACGTGCAGCCTTACAAAAATCGTTCAAGACAGACTTCTTCAAGCGATCAGACTGGTCAGACGCATCTCCCCACGCTAGTTTATAACGTGCAAACCTCATCATCTTCATATAATAACCGTAACCAATTCAACCTGCTTACTGTATTCCAGTCTGATCTTGGTCTACAATAACAATTCGCCGCCCCCATCTTTCCCCGTTCTCCACACTGATGATACCTCTATGACTCAGTTTGTGTCTTATCAATCGATCCCGTCTTTTAGTCACGTTATGCCACAATTTACTTTTCCCCCAATTCGAATCAGCGCCTCCTCATTATTTACTCCAGCATTCTACTGTAGCAGGTTCATCAGCTTCGCTACATCATTAGGGTTGTTCATCTCCAGCACAAACTTCCAGCGGAAAAACATACATAAAGGAACCTGGGTGTCACCAGATGGGAGAACTGTAAATCAAATAGACCATGTTGCCATTGATCTCAGAGACAAGAGATGGGTGTTAGATGTTAAGACAGCGCGGGGTGCCGAAGGTGGGAGTGATCATTTCCTTGGTCAGTGTAAAGGAAGAACGGGGCCTAAGTTAAACAGAGTGGAAAGGTACCAAGTGGAGAAACTGAAAGATGAGGCAACGAAGACCGGATACCAGTTGCAACTTAGTAACTGCTTTGAAGCACTCAGTAAAATGGACGCGAATTAGGACCTTGAACTAATGTGGGGAAACATCCAGAGCTCAGTTAGGGATACAGCAAAGGAAACACTCATGGGAAACCCAGTGGGCAACAAGATCTGGTTTGGAAAGGAATGTGCAGATGCCCTGGAAAGGAGAAAGGAAGCCAGGAAAAATGGCTGAAGGGGACAAATCTGGCACAGACAAAAGCACAATTTGAGGAGGTCCGAAAGACTACACAAGCAATTCTGAGAAGAGCAAAGAGGAAATACATAAGGGATATCATCATTGAAGCAGAAATAGACTTGAGAGTACAAAAGACCAGGGAAATATTTCTGAAGGTGAAGTACCTCTGCAAAGGTCACCAGGCCAAGCAAAAATTTGTCAAAGATTCCCATGATAAGATCCTGACGAACGATAGGGACATAGCTGAGAGATGGAAAGAATACTTTCGACAGGTGTTAAATTGTGATGAACCCAAACTTCACTTTGATTTCCAGTACCCAATTACAGCCGATGCAGACTATCCCCCACCTACCCTGGATGAGATAAAAAACCAGAATAAGACACCTTAAACAGAATAAGAGACCAGGTGAAGATGGAATACAGGCTGAAATGATCCTGGCAGGAGGAGAGAAACTTGCAGAAAAAATACGCCGACTGATAAAGGCAATATGGACCAAAGAAGAACTACCAGGAGAATGGAAAACAACTCTGATTTGTCCAATACATAAGAAGGGCGGCAAACTGAAATGTGACAACTATCGAGGAATCGCCCTGCTTAACGTCTGCTATAAGATCCTGTCCAATTGCCTCATACATAGAATTCAGTCAGTGGCAGAAACGGTGATTGGGGAGTACCAGGGAGGTTTCCGGCCAGGACGGTCAACAGTAGATCACATCTTTAGTCTCCGGCAGCTCACTGAGAAACTGGGTGAATATGGTAAAGATTTGCATATTTTATTCGTTGATTTTAAGAAGGCCTATGATTGCATGCATCGCAAGAGCCTGCTCAACTGTTTAAGGGAGTTTGACATAGCAGAGAAACTCATCAATCTAATAAAGATCTGTCTGAACGAAACACGTGCAAAGGTGAAGATGGGAAATCGCGTAACTGAGGAGTTTGAAATTGTGACAGGACTCAGGCAAGGAGACGGGTTGTCCCCTATCCTGTTCAATTTTGCCTTCGAGAAGTTCGTACGCGAGACCTTCCAAGAGAACGAAGGGATTGAAATCGAAGGAAAGAGACTGGCATACTTAGCCTATGCAGACGACATCTGTTTACTCTCTAGGTCGGAAGAGGTGTTGGAGCAAATGACCAAAGCACTAAAGGAGGCTGCCTGCAAATTTAGGCTAAACATAAACGAAGCCAAGACAGAGTACCTCGTTATAACGCGTGGTCATTGTCAGACTGCTGATCATCTACAATCACTGCAGGTTGGGGACCATTTCTACAAGAGAGTGCTTGAATTCAAATACCTAGGGGCACTTTTCACTGAGAACTCGTCATGTGAAGCAGAGATCAATGCCACAATACAAGCAGGAAACCGATCTTACCACAGCCTAGCACAACTGCTTCGGTCCAAATATCTCTCCAGACAGTTCAAGATTCGAAAGCACAAAACCCTGATCCAGCCTGTTGTTCTATATGGCTGTGAGACATGGAGTATTCGGAAACAGGACTTCCATAAGCTCCTTGTTTTTGAGAGAAAAGTGCTTCGTAAGATCTTCGGTCCGGTTCTGGATGCAGATACAGGGGAATGGAGGATCAGATACAACCAAGAGCTTGAGGAACTATACCAGCAGCCCAGCACAGCAGAAACTGTCAAAGCCAAACGAATGCAGTGGGCCGGCCATGTGGCCCGGATGGAGGATCACAGATGGCCTCAGAAGCTCCTGGATTTCACACCTACAGAAAAGAGACCGCCAGGGAGATCCAAGAAGCGTTGGAGGGATGATCTCCATGAAGATTTAAACCAAGTATCACTAGATGTGAACGGATGGCGGATAGCAGCAATGGACAGAATACAGTGGAGGAGGAAACTTGTAAATGCGTGCGGTCCACTGGGCCTGATCACGTAGTAGTAGTAGTATTCTACTGTAGCAGCACGTTTCGAAAGCTTCTTGTCTCATTTTCTCTGAATTTCTTATAGTCCGTATTATTTATGTGTTTATTGCTTATTTATCCTGACCAGTGTAGCCGCCCTCCGTCGATCTGCTGTCGTCGACTCCTCTGACCTAAGATATTGATGTTGTTATCTACTGTATATGCCTGACTTTTCGTTATATCAGATGAAGCAGCCACGAACATCTTCACTGCAACGGCGACTAAACTTCGTGTTTTCATAATCATAATTAATATCGACCTTTTGCACAGTCGATCACCCTTCATTTCTTGTTCCGTTACCGAAGATAAGTTAGTTAATAACGTCTTTGGATGTTAGTTATTATTTCAGCTTCCTATTTCCGACGTTACTACTTAGCCGCACTGTTTCTGATTTTGTACTATTTATGTCCGATTGGAAATGAAATGTTAAATAGCTAGTAAGTCACAATTTACGCTTCGTAATATTTCATAATCGAACCTTCCGTCATCCAGAGATACAGTTTGCTGTTTGGCTATGATTATTGTTGACTAATACACACGCTATTGTGGAGATCACATTAGTTTTTTATTAACAACATTTAATAATAATAATTAAATGATCATGAATGATTGCGGTTTGTACATAGAGAAAAGAAGGATTGATCCTACAATTACTCTCAGCAATTACGGCAACTAAAATATCCGTGATTTTTATAGTTCGTCACACAAAAATATTTAGCAATGACTATGGTCCATTACTATACTTCGATACAGTCATTCAAACTTCGTACGATTTTACTTTCACGAAGCTAAGTGTCCAATTCCGTTCTTGTATTCAATTTAGCGTCCCTTCGTAAAGTCCACAGATCCTGTTATCGGTTATTCGGCATGTATTAGAGTTAAATATGAAGCGCTACTTTCTCTCGCGCACACAATTTCTCAGACATTCTTAGTTCGTGACCTTACGGCAAAGAGCTACCTAGACCTCAGTATAACTTTCAACGTAAGCCTGTCCCATATAAATTAACTATAGACACTTTTCTTGCAATTTACCAGAAGTGCCCTCATCCCTTCCGTAGCATATCACATGGAAATGCCAGCTATACCGGGGGGTCCATTGATCGTGACCGGGCCAAATATCTCACGAAATAAGCGTCAAACGAAAAAACTACAAAGAACGAAACTTGTCTAGCTTGAGGAGGGAAACCAGATGGCCCCATGGTTGGCCCGCTAGATGGCGCTGCCATAAGTCAAACGGATATCAACTGCGTTTTTTTAAAATAGGAGCCCCCATTTTTTATTACATATTCGTATAGTACGCAAAGAAATATGATTGTTCTAGTTGGACCACTTTTTTCGCTTTGTGATAGATGGTGATGTAATTGTCACAAACATATGGCTCACAATTTTAGACGAATAGTTGGTAACAGGTAGGTTCTTTAAATTAAAATACAGAACGTAGGTACGTTTGAACATTTTATTTCGGTTGTTACAATGTGATACATGTACCTTTGTGAACTTATCATTTCTGAGAACGCATGCTGTCACAGCGTGATTACCTGTAAATACCACATTAATGTGATAAATGCTCAGAATGATGTTGTCAACCTCAATGCATATGGCGATACGTGTAACGACATTCCTCTCAACAGTGAGTAGTTCGCCTTCCGTAATGTTCGCACATGCATTGACAATGCGCTGACTCATGTTGTCAGGCATTGCCAGTGGATCATGGTAGCAAATATCCTTCAACTTTCCCCACAGGAAGAAATCCGGGGACGTCAGATCCGGTGAACGTGCGGGCCATGGTATGTATGGTGCTTCGACGGCCAATCCATCTGTCATGAAATATGCTACTCAATACCGCTTAACCGCACGCGAGCTATGGGCCGGACATCCACCATGTTGGAAGTACATCACCATTCTGCCATGCAGTGAAACATCTTGTAGCAACATCGGTAGAACACTACGTAGGAAATCAGCATACATTGCACCCTTTAGATTGGCATCGATAAAATGGGGGCCAATTATCCTTCCTCCGATAATGCCGCACCATACATTAATCCGCCAAGGTCGCTGATGTTCCACTTGTCGCAGCCATCGTGTATTTTCCGTTGCCTAATAGTGCATATTATGACGGTTTACGTTACCGCTGTTGGTGAATGACGCTTCGTCGCTAAATAGAACGCGTGCAAAAAATCTGTCATCGTCCCGTAATTTCTCTTGTGCCCAGTGGCAGAACTGTACACGACGTTCAAAGTCGTCGCCATGCAATTCCTGGTGCATAGAAATATGGCACGGGTGCAATCGATGTTGATGTAGCATTCTCAACACCGACGTTTTTAAGATTCCCTATTCTCGCGCAATTTGTCTGCTACTGATGTGCGGATTAGCCGCGACAGCAGCTAAAACACCTACTTGGGCATCATCATTTGTTGCAGGTCGTGGTTGACGTTTCACATGTGACTGAACACTTCCTGTTTCCTTAAATAACGTAACTATCCGGCGAACGGTCCGGACACTTGGATGATGTCGTCCAGGATACCGAGCAGCATGCATAGCACACGCCCGTTGGGCATTTTGATCACAATAGCCATACATCAACACGATATCGATCTTTTCCGCACTTGGTAAACGGTCCATTTTAACACGGGTAATGTATCACGAGGCAAACACCGTCCGCACTGGCGGAATGTTACGTGATACCACGTACTTATACGTTTGTAACTATTAACAGCGCCATCTATCACAAAGCGAAAAAAGTGGTCCAACTAAAACATTCACATTTTTTTACGTACTACACGAATATTTAATAAAAAATGGGGGTTCCTATTCGAAAAAGAAAAAAAAACGCAGTTGATATCCGTTTGACCTATGGCAGCGCCATCCAGCGGACCAACCATAGCGACATCTGGTTTCCCCCTTCAAGCTAGACAAATTTCGTTCTTTGTAGTTTTATCGTTTGATGCATATTTCGTAAGATATTTGGCCCGGTCACTATCAATGGACCACCCTGTATACTACGCCGCAGCCACCTAGACTTGTTCAGAGCGCAGAAAACAAGACGAGAGATCTGACAATACTCGCGCATGGTATAGTAGAATTTAGAAACAAAAGTAACCGCGTTAAACCGTCTTTGATTTCTCTGAGGCGCTACTTTGCTGCGCTCGTTATTCTGATGAGAGATTATGTATCGATAATTTTAATTATTTTCGATATTATCGATCACCTCTCTCCTATATGCGAAGAAGCCTGATAATATTGTTCTCAATTAAAAGAGCGGTTATAATAGGAACAACAAACACAAAAAATATTACATAACAATCACAATAATAATGATCTTCATTGTTGTTACGAATATCAGCCAACCATAGTGCTCTTTAAATCGTTTTCATTTTATAAATCATTTACGATAAGCCCATTTCGGCGTATTACCATCATCAGGTACTCTGCAAATGCATACGTAAACTATGGTGTTGTGAGCGTACAAGCTGCGGCGGGAGTTCAGAGCGGCAGTTTCTCGCCGCAGAGCACGTGGCTGGCGGTTGCTACGGGGCCGTGACGAGCGGCTAGCATTTACGCGGCCTTAGAAAAACCAGAGTGGGAGCTAGGCAGGGGCGCGTATGGCCGTGTTTGCGCGCTTGGAGAAATTTATATTCCAGAGAAAAACTGATTAAAACAAAGAGTGACATGGAGGTGCGAGTTGGCACTCATGGACAGAAAATTATGTAAAGCTAAACTACCTAGACGCACCACAAAATATATATAACAGTTTAAAATTGTTGTTGTCCTAAAAATTGTAAATTTATGAAAGTTCAAAAGCTAATATCTCGGCAATGCTTTGGTCGATTAATATAAACGAAGTGTCTACGGATACGGTTAGTAGAGCTGCATCAAACAGTCATAGCTGATGTAGCTGAATATGTACCATTTTTGAAGAAGAGGACGGAATATGGGAGTCGACCGAGAGAAACTGTGTTTTTGGTAACAAATAAATTTAAAGAGACGAAACTAGCGGTAGCATTCTGAAGTTTAAAGAGGTAGATGAGTAATTAAGTACGCATTTTCATTTGTTTATTTATGTTTAGTATCAAAAAAATCCGGGAAAAGCAATATCACGCCACAAGATCATTATTTGTGAAAAAACGGTGGCAGACACAGAAAATTGGACCTTAAATTGTTATTGCCCAGAAATTTTCCATATTTTTTCAATGTATCATATGTGTTTTTGTGTTTAGTTTTAGAATATTCGTAATTATTTTGTCAAACATTGTTTTGAGTTAGGCAGTCGTTTCGAGGGTGCACAGGGCGGCCATCTTTGATGACAGGGGAGTGGGTTCTGAGCGACGCATCTGGCGCATCGGGCGGTGGTAGTGGGTTGGTAGGCACGTTCGGGGACACGTATTGAAACGTCCCCTTTGAACAATTATACAAGACTGTGTTTAAACTGACATACAATATTTTTAGCGCAACGCAATCTGACTTTCAAAAATCCCTGCAAAAGAATGGCCCTGAGTAACATTAAACTATACCTTTCACAAATCACTTACCTCACAAAAATCTTCATTACTCGAACTACTGCAGTACAGCGAGCGCCACTACTGCCAGCTAAATAAAAGATTCAAACTACGGAAGGCACTAACTACTGATATGGATCGTTAGCAAATGAAAGATATTAATAGAGAACAAACAATGTATTTACCTTAGTATCATCAAAAGTCATAATATATATATAGCAGTTCATGACAAATTACAAAACTCCGCCATCTCTCTCCCCACATCCACCACTGCCGGCGGCTCACCTCCAACTGCGCAACGCTACGTGCTGTTCACATCCAGCTGCCCAACACTACAATGGCGAGTATTACAACAATGCAAAGCAGCCACAGACTGCACACAGCACAGCCAGTGATTTTCATACAGAGGTGGCGTTACCAATAAAAAAACCTAAACAGCCTACTTACATAGCCCCCATGCTCCCCACAAAAAATTTTACAAATTGGTTTGGGCAGTGGCCAATACAGATTTGAAGAAATTTTTCATAATTACAATAACAAAGAAATCAAATGCACACACTTATTGATACAATGTTGGTCAAAAGCTAAAATTTTCTCACAGTCCATAAAGATAGTCCTGATCATTCATCATAATAGTAATTACAGTTTTTTTCACAAAGTCTCATTAGTGAAAGAAATTGCACACAGAAGTAGTGGATTTCCATGCAGTCTTGAAGAAGTAGTGTTGTCCTTCCAACGGAAAGACAGTGCTGACTCTTGACATGCAGACAGGTAATGGGACACAACAGAGCAAACCCACAGCAGAGTCAATCGAAGCTTTGAAGAGTATTGGTAGGTAGGTCATCACAGAGTAGACCCACTGTAGTCCTGGTAGAGATTACAGTATTGGTGGGCCACCAGAGGTGCAGATCAACTGCAGTCCTTGTAGAATTAATGGTATTGGTGAGTCAGCAAAAGTGTAGACCCACTGTAGTCCTTGTATAAATGGCCAGCAGCCACTTGTTGAGACTGTGCAGGTGCACAATCACCATCAAAGAGTCTTGCGGAGAATATAGCAAGTCCATAAACCACCACTTGTGCACTCACAAAGTTTCTGGAATTGTCCTTAGAACCAGCAATGCTGTTATCCAGTCCCTTGCTGAATCATTAACACACGTGCAAACACTATCAGTCCCTACTTCTCACATACTGTGCATATATTATGGCCAACAGAAACGTGTGCAGTGAAATGATACTTAATTTGAAGAACTGGTAACAATTACAATTTGATAACATAAAAATACAATAGCAAAGGTACAAAATACATCATTAAAGAACATAGCAATATAGATAACAATTGTAGTAACACAGGCTTTACAAAAGAATAGAAATAAACATATACATCAGTGTTACAGGAATTATGGCATAAGTACATACATAAAAGATCAGAATAACTTTCGAAACATCAATTTCACACATGAGCATTAAAACAAAACAGAACAAGTAATGTCTAAACATCTCTACAAAGTAAATGACATAGTATTAGAAAAATTCTACAACATAAATCTTATTAGCTAAACACTTAAAGACAGGAAAAAGACAAATACACAATGGTACATACACACATAGCAAAATAATACAAAAGGAAAGGACAGGGTTTGTTTTACTGCAGTATTTTGCATGGAGATCACCCTTGGTTCATCATTATTCCCAAAAGTCCTATCTATACCTGATTTCTGTACTTTTCTTTCGTATAACTTCTCAATGCATTTTTTTCCTATTGTCCATAGTCAGTTTCTTATGTAGTCTACCCCCTCTTAAGCTAACTTAAATCTACTGAGCTCAGATGCTAAACTAAGGGATGAGGCAATGCAGCAGCACAAAACAATTAACACAAACAGCAATGACAAAAAATTTAAATAGGCAAAGCAATTGCAATATTACAACTAATATAAGGCACTGTGCAGCAAAAAAGAAAAATAAATCAGTAGTAAAACTAGCTTAACAGAGTAATACAAAGTGAAATTTAGTAGCACAATGCATGGCAAAGATCAAGCAGAAAAAATATTACACTAAAGACAACAATGCAGACAAGAGAAATGTCTATTCACATCTTAATGTCAATGTAATTAAAGTGGTGCACCACAAGAAGTTATTCTACCAAAAAATTACCAAGTAGTTGAAAAGAAAATTCTGTATGCAATTTCTGTGAAGGGAAATGTCCTTTTACGCTCCTTCGTTTTTTTGAATAGATCATAAAATTATTTACTGGATCTGTAGGCATAAAATATTTATATTAGTACATCTATTAAATTTTATTTTAACCAATGCTGCAGTGTAGCTAGAAACTAGATATTAAACAAAATGAGTAAACAAATACATAAAGCAAGCCATATGGCATTTCTCTCAACTAGCAAGACAATAGCTGTGAGATGTTTCTCATCGTTTCATTAGGCATTTTAGTAAATATCATAAATTAAGAGCTCCACAGTGTAATCATGTTTTCAAGTTTGAGGGTGTCTTACTTACGATGCTTTCTACAACGGAATGTCAATAGCGAGGATAATGGCCTCCCTTTTTTTTTCTTCTCCACCTGCGCCTCTGGCACACACTAATGGTTTTTTTTTCCAGGCGTCTGTCACGCAGCTGGGTGCTTACAGAGACCTACCTTTCGGCTGGGCGCCAAAAACGCATTACGCCAAGGTCACTTACCTTTCTTAACGAAATATTTACGACAGCAGTTTCCGCTACAGTGACAGTCTCATATAAAAATTTCATAGGTCGTGAATTTGCGTTACAAATGTAGAAACAAAATCCTGTAAATATAACATTGTCCAAAAAATTTTCGCTGGCATTGTGATACATTCAAGCATTTACACACATTTCATAACTCTTAAAGTACGATGCTTGGTTTCCAACATCCTTTTTCACAAATCAGCGTCCCTAACCACTACTCATTATTCCTTACCTTATTCGTCGACACTTCTTCAATATTTCATCATAACAGATGCGTAGCATATTCAAATAACTCATATAGCATCAGCTTATTGATCATAACCATACCGCAACAGCATAATACACATAGTCATTGTAATAATAACATCATAACACCTCAGTCAACTCTCAAAATCGTCGTAACTTCCTCCAATAATTTCTAAGCCTAAAAAAAATTCTCTGCTCATGTCAAAAGTGTCAGCTGCCTCAAACGTACTTTAAAAATCATGATCGCATACCAAATACATCATTCAAAGCTCTCATAGTATCACAATGGTTCCGAAAAAATATGAACAGTTCACAAAGTACAGACAAAATACAATTTCATAAGTGTGAAGTTACCCAACTGTGTAATTGCGTAAACATGTGTCACTGATGTAATAAAAAAATGTTTATCTCTCAGTTAAATGATCAGATAGCTGTGTAATTTGTGTGTTAGAGAAATATGGTACCGATGTGTAAAGTTGTATAAGCAAATACCATATTAGCTAGGGCTCCTTGTGCTTGCCAAACACATGGTACACAAATTGAACGTGTACCCCCCTGAGGATTAATGTAATTATACCCTCAGGTGTTACAGATTACAGCAATGAAATGAAATGTATCACTGAAAACTTTCTTTGTAATTCAAAAACCTTTAAAAATAAATGTTTTAAGTATAAAATTAATCACTCAAATACATGTACTGTAGCGCTAAACTGTGCATCTTGTTGTAAGATAATCTCTGTGGAAGTGTCGTAGTTGTTGTCCTCCAAAAGCTACGTTCTGCAGAAGCCAATGTACTTACCTCATGATAAACAAAAGTGAAATGCTTTGCGTATAGATATCTTAGTTATTACGCTTATTGCCATGATGAAGAAAGTACTGTGCTGTAATGTATTGTTGTGCTACGGAAAAGGCAGTCTCATTGTAGCTATACCACAAACGTTACTACTATAACATGTTTTACTTTCCTGAAGAATTCAAAAAAACTGTGCAGATATAAAGCAGATACAGCACAAAAGCAACAATGTAAATTGTGTCACACATTAGTAGCGTCGTGATATAATTGTGTAGCTGTCAAAGAAACCAAGTGCTAAGTCATCTTTAATCCCACAGAAAGTACTTCAAATAAAGAATGTCTTTTCAAGTAAACCAAAATGTTGCATGAAAATCTCATTAGCAGTGCCAGTATATGTTCTATGTATGTGAGCCTTATAGTCGTTACGTAATCGTGCAACTAACAAGCAAGAATGTACAAATACAACACTGTGTCGTCTGTTCACTATAACAATGCAATCGTAATTGTTCCCTAGGTTCTAGACTGGATATTTAACTTCAAACATTGTTGCATGTTAACAGTTTCTTAAGTCTGACAAAGCATACTAGAAATGTGAAGTGAAAAGTTTTATCGCAAAGACAAAGTTAAAAAGCAGATTATCTCTCAATAAATGGTTTTACATGTGAAATGTGGTGTAAACCTTTACTCTTCCTAGTATGCAGAGTCTCAACTTCAACGCAATTGTCATGTGGTATACGTCGGATTCTGTATGGTCCATTGTAAACTAGAAAGAATTTGTGACTCAAGTGTTTCTTCTTATTTATTTATTTATTTATTTATTTATTGTTCCGTGGGACCACATTTAGGAGAAGTCTCCATGGTCATGGAACGAGTCAATACATGAAATTATAACACGATTGTAGAAACAGATAAAATGAAATATAAGAAACATATTCAGGTGACAAGTCGTTAGTTTAAATAAAGAAAATCAAGAATGTAACACTGGAATTTGCTTAATTTTTTAGCTCTTCCAGGAGCTCCTCGACAGAATAGAAGGAGTGAGCCATGGGGAAACTCTTCAGTTTAGACTTAAAAGTGTTTGGGCTACTGCTAAGATTTTTGGGTTCTTGTGGTAGCTTATTGAAAATGGATGCAGCAGAATACTGCACTCCTTTCTGCACAAGAGTCAAGGAAGTGCATTCCACATGCAGATTTGATTTCTGCCTAGTATTAACTGAGTGAAAGCTCCTAACTCTTGGGAATAAGCTAATATTGCTAACAACAAACGACATTAAAGAAAATACATACTGTGAGGGCAATGTCAAAATTCCCAGACTATTGAATAGGGGTCGACAAGAGGTTTTCGAACTTACACCATACATAGCTCGAACAGCCCATTTTTGAGCCAAAAATACCCTTTTTGAATCAGAAGAATTACCCCAAAAAATAATACCATATGACATAAGCGTATGAAAATATGCGAAGTATACTACTTTCCGTGTTGAAATGTCACTTATTTCAGATACTGTTCTAATAGTAAATAAAGCGGCGTTTAGTTTCTGAACAAGATCCTGAACATGCGCTTTCCACAACAGCTTACTATCTGTCTGTACGCCTAGGAACTTGAACTGTTCCGTCTCGCTTATAACATGCCCATTCTGTCTGATTAAAATGTCAGTTCTTGTTGAATTATGGGTTAGAAACTGTAAAAACTGAGTCTTACTGTGATTTAGCATCAAATTATTTTCCACAAGCCACAAACTTATATCATGAACTACATTATTTGATAATGTTTCAATATTACACAAAAGATCCTTCACTACCAAGGTGGTGTCATCAGCAAACAGAAATACTTTTGAATCACCTGTAATACTAGAAGGCATATCATTTACATAAATAAGAAACAGCAGTGGCCCCAGCACCGACCCTTGGGGAACGCCCCATTTAACAGTGCCCCATTGGGACTGAACATCATTACCACTCTCAATATTGCGGAGGATTACCTTCTGCTTTCTGTTCTTAAAGTAGGAGGCGAACCAATTGTAAGCTACTCCCCTTACTCCATAATGTTCCAACTTCTGCAGTAATATTTTGTAGTCAACACAGTCAAAAGCCTTCGTTAAATCAAAGAAAACACCTAACGTTCGCAACCTTTTATTTAATCCGTCCAAAACCTCACAGAGAAAAGAGACTATAGCATTTTCAGTTGTTAAGCCATTTCTAAAACCAAACTGTACATTTGACAGCAAATTATGTGAATTTAAATGCTGCAGTAACCTTGTATATACAATCCTCTCGATAACTTTAGCAAACACCGATGGCATGGAAATAGGTCTATAATTGTCAACATTATCCCTGTCTCCCTTTTTATAAAGTGGCTTCACTACCGAGTACTTTAATCGGTCAGGAAACCGACCACTCCTAAAGGAAAAGTTACAGATATGGCTAAGTACTGAGCTAACATACGTGGATCAATACTTCAGTATTCTGCTAGATACCCCGTCATATCCATGATAGTTCTTGGTCTTTAGTGATTTAATTATTAACTCAATCTCCCTCTTGTCAGTATCGTGGAGGAGCATTTCAGGTAACAGTCTCGGAACACTTTTTTCTAAGAGCGCTATATGATTCCCTGTTGGGACTAGGTTTCTATTTAGTTCACCTGCTATATTCAGAAAGTGATTATTAAGTACTGTACATATATGCGACTTATCAGTAACACGGACATCCCCACTACGCACTGATTCTATATTCTCGACCTGTCTCTGCAGACCAGCCACTTCCTTTACGACTGACCATATGGTTTTAATTTTATCCTGAGACTTAGCTATTCTATCCGCATACCACATACTTTTTGCCTTCCTAATAACTTTTTTAAGCACCTTACAATACTGTTTGTAAAGGGGCTGCTGCATTTAGATTTTGACTGTTTCTAACGTTTTGATATAATTGCCACTTTGTTCTACAAGATATTCTTATCCCTTTAGTCAGCCACCCAGGCTGCCTGTTTGTGCTAGTACCCTGTTTTGAACGTTCTAACGGAAAGCAACTTTCAAAGAGCACGAGAAAAGTCTTGAGGAAAGCATTATATTTATCGTCTACTGTATCACCACTATAAACATCTTGCCACTCTTGTTCCTTGATAAGGTTTACAAAAGTCTGTATAGCAACTGGATCAGCTTTCCTAAAAAGTTGGTAATTATATTTAACATGTGTTGCAGCACAAAAATCTTTTAGACTTAAAATTTGTGCATCATGATCTGAAAGGCCATTCACCTTTTTGCTAACAGAATGCCCTTCTAATAATGATGAATGAACAAAAATATTGTCTATGGTTGTTCTACTGTTCCCTTGCACTCTCGTTGGAAAGAATACAGTTTGCATAAGATTATATGAATTAAGGAGGTCTACCAGCATCCTTTTCCTTGCACAATCACTTATTCAATTAATATTGAAGTCACCACATATAACTAACTTTTTGTATTTCCTATAAAGTGAACCAAGAACCTCCTCTAGCTTTAGCAAAAATGTTGTGAAATCGGAGTCTGGGGATCTATAAATAACAACAGTAAGAAGTTCAGCTCCACTAAATTTAATCACACCTGCACAACATTCAAACACCTTTTCAGTGCAGTACTTTGAAACATCAATTGACTCAAATGGGATACCGTTTTTCACATACATGGCTACTCCCCCACACCGCAAAGAGCTCCTAGAAAAGCTGCCAGCCAACATGTATCCTGGTAAAGGAAGCCTCTGAATTATCTCCTTATTTAAGAAGTGTTCAGATATACCAATAATTTCAGAGTCAACATCTATAAGCAGTTCACTAACTTTATCTCTAATACCTTGTATATTTTGATGAAATATACTGATTCCCTCATTAATCGGATACCCAAGCTTTGTTGAAAGTGGTTTCTTTGTTAGAGAGACTTCCCTTAAGCAGGAATACCTATCAGCTGACTTCAATCTAAAAAAGGTACAGCTCTAACAGCCACAACTACCGGAATTTTCCCATGAGTGATCCCACCACCCCCACCTATGCTGACACCTATGTGACAATGAATGAGCTTTAATGAGAACTTTCTGACCAATATACAATTTCTTTGCATTTGCTTTACCGTGTAGTTTTCTCCTTTTGTCTGCTGCAGATTTTATATTTTTGAGAGCCAAATCAATTATGTCTTTGTGTCGAAGTTTACGTGTATTCGGGAAAGGTACAAGCTCTCTGATTCTGTTTGGTGGTTCTTCATTCTTCAGTACAAGAGTAGGTGGTAAAGCAGTGGAGTCGTGAGGCATTTCATTCAGCACGTTTTGAAATAAGTGTAAATATCTGTCCCAATGCTGATGCTTTCTGTGACAATAAAGTCTGCAGAGCTTATTGATTTCTTTCATAATCCGTTCAGACGGGTTACAATGTGGTGAGTACAATGAAATAAAAATGGGTTTGATTTTATGGTTGCGAAGCATGCGTGACCAAACAGCAGATCTGAATTGCGGTCCGTTATCTGAAATGACTTTACTAACGTGTCCAATTTCACGTAAGAAATTTTTAACAAAGGCGTTGGATACAGACCGTCCAGTGGCTTTACGTAACGGTGTGAAATAAACAAATTTTGAAGTAAGTTCAACAGCGACTAGAACGTACGAAAATCCATTAGATGTTCTGGCAAGCGGTCCCAAGAGATCAACAGCAGCAAATTCTTTTAATTTAGAAGGAATAATAGGAAACAATGGAGCACGATGTGACACAGTAGATGGTTTCGCCTTTTGACAAAGTTTACAAATAGACAAGACTCTTCGAATTCTTTTTTCCATATTGTTCAAATAACAAGTCGTTCGAAGAATATGATAACATTTTCGTGGACCAAAATGTGCGTAGCTGAAATGAATGTACCAAATGAGCTTATTAACAAAATCGTCTGGAATGCAAAGTACCCATAGCTTGTCATCAACAGTGCAGCGTTTGAAGAGTATGTTGTTTCTAACCAGGTAATAATGCCGAATCTGAGTGTGTGTCTTTTCATGCCGTTTACTTTTGATGTCTTTCCAAATCGGATCTTTATCTTGTTCATGAGCAATGTCCTTTAAAGATGTGGTGATGAAGTTTTCAAAGGCGACTTTCTGAATGTAAAGAATACTGAAATTTTTCTCGAGGTTGCCTTCTGTGTTACTTTTCTCAAGCTCAGCCGGTGCGCGTGGGTGCCTGCGGCGCGAGTCATTGTCTGTCTCTTTGTTGGTGCGCGTTGTTATTGGGATTAGGAGACCTAACTTCTACAAATTCACGTTGTCGAAAGTGCCCTGCTCTGTTTGAATCCCGCTAGTTCTGATGCAATTCAGGTCTGTCGTTACGAATATATCGTCTGTCGTCATGTCGGTAGATTCCGTAGCTTCTTCCTTGTCCGTCACGTGGTGGAGAGTTTCTCCTGAATCGTAACTGTGCGCCGAACTGTTGCGTCTGAAGTTATTCTGCCTCCCTTGATAATAATTGTTTTGGTTCCCATAATGTCTGTTTCTCTGATTGTCTCTGTGATAGTCATTACTACGGAAATGCGATCTTTCTCTGTAACTATTATTACTCTGCCAGCGGTTGTCATATGGGTGGTGTCTGTTTTGGTCACGATTTGCGTTGTAAGAATAGCCTTTTCGTGTCCAGTTATTGTTTCTGTCATCACGGAATTGTGACGTATGTGACCTGTAGTGATTGTTTTCCTGTTTTCGCATCCGGCGACTGTCTGTGTCAATTTCTAATTCTTGTAGGAGTCCCTGAAAAGCTTCAATGTCGTCTTTGCAACGTCCTGCCAAAATAATATGTCGTAAATGTTCAGGCAATTTGATTAAGCAAATGCGGATGAGTTCTGAGGGGCTGTATGGGTTTGTCAGGTACTGATTCTTGTGCAACATGTCTTCAAAATATTTCACAAGACTGGAAAATTCAGACTGTTCGAAATGTTTCATCACTATGATGCTATGTTTTACTCGGTCTTGTGTAGCTTGAGACCAATATGCTGAGAGGAAGGCATGATAAAAATCTCCTTCATTGTGGCAATCGTGAATGACCGATCGCATTATTACAGCTGGTTCATTCTCTAAGTAGCCACACATAAATTCTAATCTATGGTCTAATGACCAGTTGGGAGGAAAACAATGAGAGAATTGATGGAGCCACGCTTGTGGATGAATGTCGTTGCCAGAATTCTTAAATGTTTTGAATTTACGTGTAGTAATGAACAGCTTATAGTCAAAGTCATCATGTCGGCGAGTCGCATATCGGTCATTGTTACGTCGTTTCGGCGGTTCCATTTCAAAATTCGGTGCACCTTGCCAATTTCTTTCATAATTTCCGAAATGCGCTGTGTTATTATTTTGTGGCTGTTCCGTATTTCTATGTCCCTCTTCCTGTACTGGAGCGCGAGTGTCCTCTGAAATATGTAATTCTTGTATTACCTGTGTCAGCTGATCTTGTACTTCCCAGATTTCTCTTTGGTGTTGCGTATTAATTTGATTCAGATTTTGTTTCAGTTTCCTAATTTGTTTGCACTCTTCTGTGTCATTTAAGACTACCGGTTGTGTGTCATTCAGATTATCATCTACCTTTGTAGATAAATTAGTGAACTGATCCGAAAGTTCGGCTACCTTCTCCGATAGTGTACTTATTTCCTCAGTGTGTTTCTCTGAACCAAGTTTCAGAGTATCTACTGTGTCCTTTAAGTTTTCCTGAGCTTTTGCAAGTTGCGTAACCGAATCGGTAGATGCAACTGAGTCAAATTTAGCTTGCAAGGTCTCATGATTTTCATGAACAATAATTTGCAGTTCTTTTATGGCTGCTTCGTGATTCTGTAATTCATTTTCATGCCGCGAAAAAATAGGTTGGAAATGCTCACAAATTTGTGTTTTTACGTCATTACAAACTTTTTGACATTTCGATTCGATGTTATGTAGCTCAGTAGTTAAATCTTCACGCGTTTGTTCAAGAGTTTGTTCCAATGAGTCTAACTTTTGAAGCTGTTGCTGTGTTTGTCTCTGGTGTTGTTCCATTGTGTCTAACTTTTGAAGATTTTGTTCCATTGTGTCTAACTGTTGCTGTGTTTGTCTCTGGTGTTGTACCATTGTGTCTACCTTATGAAGCTTTTGTCCCATTTGTCTCTGATTTTGTTCCATTTGTTGCATTAATTGCAATAATAATGTATTAGTGTCTGGAATCTGTTTCTCTATGCTTTTTGGCAGTGCATTTTCACCGGCAACATTCACATTTTGACAAGCAGAAAATGTGTCTTGACTCATTTGAGAAAACGGTGAGGACCCAAAACCTAAGTCTACAGTATTTGCAATATTGTGTTCTGTCATTTCGGATTCCTGAGGCGAGCTGTTGCCGACCGATCGATCGATAATGCTTCCCTGTTCACTAATTGTTTCACTGTCTACACCATTGTTTGCAGCCCGCTCCATTTCCCTATGCACAATTACCAAATTACTACTTTGAACATCAGTTAATTCATTACTCGGTGGCGCTAACACACTGCTTTCGTTTTCACTGTCTTTTCTCAGTTTACTTTGGAGCCTAGTATTACGTTTTTCACATGCCATTATTGTCACAATATTTCACACGATAACACAGAAAAGCACAATTTGAAGAGCAAAATAAAATAACATAGCAATGGAAATAATGTCTACTTAATTGCAAGCGCAGCTGCGAAATACTTGGTGCAAATCTACATGCATGCCACAACTGTTTTACTGTACAACAATGAAAAACTACAACTACAATGGAAACTCTCTCTATAATTACGCGCTAGCAATAAACAAAAGCTACACTAATTACACAAACTACAAGAAAAAATCAGAAGATTCCAGTGAGGTATCCTCGGCTAAGGGTCGACATATGAAACGTCCCCTTTGAACAATTATACAAGACTGTGCTTAAACTGACATACAATATTTTTAGCGCAATGCAATCTGACTTTCAAAAATCCCTGCAAAAGAATGGCCCTGAGTAACATTAAACTATACCTTTCACAAATCACTTACCTCACAAAAATCTTCATTACTCGAACTACTGCAGTACAGCGAGCGCCACTACTGCCAGCTAAATAAAAGATTCAAACTACGGAAGGCACTAACTACTGATATGGATCGTTAGCAAATGAAAGATATTAATAGAGAACAAACAATGTATTTACCTTAGTATCATCAAAAGTCATAATATATATAGCAGTACATGACAAATTACAAAACTCCGCCATCTCTCTCCCCACATCCACCACTGCTGGCGGCTCACCTCCAACTGCGCAACGCTACGTGCTGTTCACATCCAGCTGCCCAACACTACAATGGCGAGTATTACAACAATGCAAAGCAGCCACAGACTGCACACAGCACAGCCAGTGATTTTCATACAGAGGTGGCGTTACCAATAAAAAAACCTAAACAGCCTACTTACAGTATGTATGTAGCGACGTTCTCAAGCGGTCAAATGGAGCGCAATATATTGGCTTAGGACAGCAGACAACAGTGTATTTCGTGAATTGTGAACGGGTTGTCGAGTGCCGTGGTCGCGAGATACGAAGTTTATAGCGAAGTGTTGTCGCATCAGTTATTAACGGCCGCTCTTACGTAAAAGACCCTCAGACTGCATTTTAAGTGTTTAGTGAAATATCGAAGAAAATTATAAATCAACGTGAGAGACTCAATATTTTAAATTTCACCGACATACCTGCCTGCGTTGTTTTTTTTTTTTTTTTACATCTTATTTCAACTTAAAAAATTGAGTTAACGACAGGTGTGAGCTGGCTGGCACCCTATGTCAAAAACGTAGCCAAATGTTGAGGCCAGCCACATCTCTGGGCCGCTCAATTAAGCTGAGTGTAACAAATATATATTTTTTCGTGCCATAGCACGTGGGTGCTCGGGCCAAACTATTCATAGGTTTTCGTCGTGTATTTTGTTCGTAGATGTTGAGAAAATGTGGATGGTTTGTTCCCACTTTCTCTGGTGTGCTCTATATACCAAATTCCGAAGTCTACCGGTTTGTCCAATGTAGAATTTGTGACATGCGTTACTTGAAATTTTGTAAATGCCAGCGTTGTTGTGTGTGCGAATTTTTGAGCTGCCTTTGTGTATTTTGGGTTTGAGGCTGTGTGTGTTTTGATATGCCAGAGCGATGCCGGTTTTGTTGAATAATTTGTTAATTTTTTTTTTTTTTTCGAGATGCTTCCTAGCTAATTTGTGGTTTCGTATGTTGTTTTCTTCTTCTCCGTTGTGTGTATGTTAAGGGTCATTTCTTTGTGTATATCGTGCCATTCTGGTTGTGTTTTATTGTAGTATAATTGTGTTACAGTAGGTTCGAACAAAACGCAGGAGTTATGGAGATGCTTCGGGAACTCAAATGAGAATGCCTTAGAGGGAAGGCGAGGTTTATTTCGAGAAACACTACCGAGAAAATTTAGAGAACCGGCATTTAATGCTGACTGCAGAACGATCCTATTGTCGCCATCATATATTTCGCGTAAGTACTACGAAGATATGAGAAATTGGGGTTCGTATGGAGGCACATGGATAGCCTTTTTTCCGTCGCTTTGTGAGTGGAACATGAAAGGAAACGACTAGCTGTTGTACAGGGTACCCTCCGCCACGCACCGAACGGTCGCTTGCAGAGAATGTATGTAAAGGCAGATGCAGATAAACTTTGAGCCAGACAGGAATTCTGACCCGCGCATTTTGCCTTCGCGAGCAGTGTTCTTACCTACTGAGCTACCCGGGTAATACTCAGGGGCCTGTCCTCACAGCTTCGATTCTGGCAGTACCTCTTTCTAATTTCCAAACTTTATAGAAAATCTCCTGTATATTTGCACCACTGCAATAAAGGATTTCGCGGAGAAATCGATCGCAGAATTTCTCCAGGAGAAACTTCTTCAAGTGGTCAGCAGTAATATGAATTCTAAGATAGAACAAGACGACAATTCTCCGCGCAGGAAGGTTATCTCGAAGTATTATTACGGTCTGAGGAAGGATCACGCGTGTGAAACATAGTTCACATTTTCAGACATACAGCAGAGATAGGCATCGCCATTTAGGCCACAGGCGGACAAATCGGTCACAACAGATGTCCGTATCAGCTATCAGCCGATGGCACCTTGTGGATGCGGTATGGGGTATGGTTGGGGTCAGTACGCCGCTTTTCCGACCGTCATCGGGTTAGCAGACCTGAGACCGCTATTACTCGGTCAAGAAGCTCCTCAGTTGGCATCACGAGAGCCCTGTCACCAAGGAAAACGTCCATAGCAGTGCCGGCTATCGAACCAGGGCCCTCCGCAAGGCAGACAGCGACGTTGAGCACTCAGCAACGGGGTCAGTCGAACGGGTACGAGCAGAATTAATCTCTTAACGCTGAAGCGGGATTTACGCTGTATTGAAACTTTCTGAGAGGGTTAAACCGTGCGTTGCACTGGACTCGAACTTGGAATCTAGCTTTTGGGAGGCACGAACCACGACCTGGCTTCAAACCTGTATCTCTGGCAGTACCTCTTTTCTACCTCTATCTATATAAAGTAGACTGTCTCTTTGTTTTTTTGTAATTCATATAACTCTACAGTTTTACTCCGATCTTTATGAAATTTTGCGCACTTTTCCTTCAAGACAAGAGGAAGATCACTCTCTACATAAGATTTCGTAATACGACTTGGGACATATATGTACGCAAAGTATGAAGGGGAAAGGTTGTTACCAAAAATCTGTAGAAGTTCTTGTCCGATTTACTTCAAATTTCTACGCGGTCACCTAATGAACATTAGTGCCAATATACGATTCGTATATATTTTTAATATACACAGTATATAAATATATACAAACATATATAAAATATATAAAGAAGAAACTTCGCTATCAAACATCTCGAAAAGTGCATTATACATTACTTTTACTTTAATGTGTAATTTAAACAGGGATCAAAGCATAATCTAAGACGTATTTTTTACCACAAAGCTTTTGGTCTGAAATTGGTGTATATTTGCAAAAGTTAGAGCCGCAAACCTAGAATCTGATTTTTATGAATGCCGCAGGTGAAGCAGTATGCATTCGTAGCATTCCGTTGACACCCAGTGATTTAATATGCCCTTCACTTTAAAGCGTTTGCAGTTCCCCACGCGGCTTGCATTCGCTATGAGTATCAACAAGACACAGTGACAATCGCTTTGTGTGGCAGATATGAAACATTTCGGGTAACGCTGGGCACTGCAGCTTGTTCCAAAGATCGCTAAATCTCTCCTGCATAGACTGCTGGTCTAACAGTATTGGTCCTGGCCGAGCGGTTCTAGGCGCTTCAGTCCGGAACCGCGCTGCTGCTACGGTCGCAGGTTCGAATCCTCGGCCATAGACGTGTGTGATGTCCTTGGTTAGTTAGGTTTAAGTAGTTCTAAGTCTAGGGGACTGCTGACCTAAGATGTTAAGTCCCATAGTGCTCAGAGCCATTTAAACCATTTTTAACAGCATTGGTAGAAAGAATTCTACTGAGGAATGGCTCAGCCACAAACCAGTTGTTTCAAGAATGTGTCGTTTACTCTGCAGCGGATTGTACACTTCTTTTTAAATTTTTTGCCGGCTAGGTAACTCAGTAAGAGCTCTGCCCACGATAGACGAGTTTCCTGTGTCTGCGCGCAGTTTTAATCTGACAAGGTTTTCTGAGGTACGAGAGTCGTTCAATAAGTAATGCCCCACTTCTTTTTCTCAGAATATATTTATTGCTAAGAGTCAGAATTTGGTGACAATATACATCAACATGTCATGTCCATGTCCTATTTTTCTACGTAGTCTCCTTCATCTTCTATGGCAGTACGCCAGTGTTGTGGAAGAGCATGTATTCCCTGCTGGAAAAACTCTTGTCCTGTTGGCATATCCATGTTTTCACTGCATGACTGACGCTCTCATCACTTTCAAAGCGTGTTCCCCGCAGAGAATCTTTAAGCAGCCCAAAGAGATGGAAGTCCGAGGGTGACAGGTGTGGATTATAGGGTGGACGAGGCAACGGTGTCCAACCCAGTTTGGCATTGTGTTCCCTGGTTCTCAGACTTGTGTGTGGGCGTGCATTATCGTGTTGGGAGCAAGGCTTCTGCTGGATTCTTGCCCGATAGAACGCGTCGGAAACTGTTCTTCAGTTTATTCAGAGTCTTCACGTATGTCTCTGAATTGATGGCGACCCTCCTGGCATCATATCCACGAGAATGACGCCATCACAATTCCAGAAGACTGTCACCATCTCTTTCCCGGCAGAGTGGGCTGTCTTGAATTTCTTATTTTGTGGTGAATGAGGTTGATGCAACTCCATGGACTGCCTATTTGTTTCCAGCGCAAAGTGATGCACCCAGCTTTCGTTCCCCGTAACGATCCGTGACAGAACGGCCTCTCCGTCGGTCTCAAAACGCTCCAACAATTCAGATGGAATGGCCTTTCTGTGAATCTTGGGTTCGCAGTGAGCATTCTTGGAACCATCGTGAGCACCTTTTTGAATATCCGAGAGTCTCAATCATTGCAGAGGCACTTCCATTGCTAACCGACAACTGTAGAGCCAATTGTCGAGTCGTGATGCGCCGGTCGGCACGAATAATGGCATCTGCACGATTCAGCATGTCTGGAGCAATGGCTGTGATAGGACGTCCCGAACGTGGCTGATCATGGAGCCCTGTTTCTGCATTTCCTGAGGTTGTAACTTCCTTCACCCATCGCCCAATTGTACTCTTTTTCAACTGCAGCATCGCCATACACTACACACAAACGTTTATGGATGTTCACCACGGTTTCTCTTTCTGCACACAAGAATTCAATAACAGCACGCTGCTTGTACCGTGAGTCGTACGTAGACGCCATTTTGTCGCTGTGCTACGGTCGGACTTCACCGGCGCACAGAGGAAACATCAAATGTGAAGCACCAGAAGGACGTTTATCTAGGTATAGTAATGACTTTTTAAAAAAATGTGGGGCATTACTTACTGAATGACCCTCGTAGGTTCAATCGTCTAACACTGTCAAAAGACGTTCGACCACTGTAAACACATTCTCGACTGATAAGCAAGACATGATCATTCGGATTACCTACTCAAATACACTATCCAATCAAAATTGTCTGACACTTACTAGGAAGCATTAATATGGGTAGTGTACACCTTTCGCCTTTATGACGGCTTGAATTCTGCTGGGGGCACTTTCAGTGACGTGTCTGGATGTCTGTGGACGAATGGCAGCCGATTCTTCCTCAAAAATCAAAACGAGTAAGATACTGACGTTGGACGCTGGTGTCTGCAGCGAAGCCGACGTTCTAAATCATTCCAAAGACACTCCACTGGGTTCAGGTTGGGACTATGGACGGGTCATTCCATTTCAGGAATGTTATTGTCGACAAACCGTAGTCTAACAGATGCTGTTTTATGACAGCGTGCATTATGTGAGGGTACAGCCTTGTACGGCTCAACGACATAACCTTAAAAACCAGACGCGGCTGTGCGCACGTGTGTTTGATGGCTGAGGGGGCGTGCCGCCTGCGCTGTGCAGAACTCAACAGCGAGCGAACTCAACAGCGAGCTACACCAAGGTTACAGTCGTCATCAGGAGTTGGTGGCAAGGCACAGCGGATGTGTGACTAGCGGAAACTGAATGAGAAATCCCAGAGCTGTTGGAAGGCAGCAGTTAAACTCGTGCCTTAGCTCGGTGGCTAGAAAAGCCCTGTGCACTGAAACCCAAACCTGCAAATGTCAGATACTCAGATCTGTAGCAAACGTTGTCTGTCGATGGAGTATCAACCAAAACATCGATTTACTTTGTGCTATGTGCTGTCGTCCAGTAGAAGATGCGTAAAGTGTAATTAAAAGTAACACCGGAACTACGGAGTACAGACAAACTATATCGGTATCTCTGGTAGGTGAGTTGGTAGAGTATCAGGTTGTCAAAAGGTCACGAGTTCCAAACCCGTTAATGGTGATTTTTTAAACAGTTTACGCGTGAAATTGTTATACAGTAGAAAATGTAAAAGGACGTTTCTGAGTTGGTAGCAATGTTCTTTGGCAGTCTGCTTTCGCTTCGTTAGATGAAAGCAGCAAACCTATACGTATATTTGTATAGTTAACATCACAAATATAGCATTGGAGGGCATCGCGGATGGTAAAAATCGTAGAGGGAGACCAAGAGATGAATACACTAAGCGCAGATTCAGAAGGATGTTGGTTGCAGTAAGTACTGGGAGATGAAGAAGCTTGCACAGGATAGAGTAGAATTGGAGAGCTGCATCAAACCAGTCTCAGGACTGAAGACAACAACAACAACAACAACAACATCACACCTATCTATACAAATGTACTTTATAGGTTTGCTACTTTCAACTAACGAAGGGAAAACATACTGCCAAAAGAAAATTGCTACAAACTCTGAAACGTCCTTTTACATGGCAGAAAAATGTTCTCCCATTCAACAATTTCACGTTTAATCTGTTTAAAAAAAATCGCTATCGGGGGGCTTCGAACGCGTGATCTGTAGTACACCAATATGACACTCTACCAACTCACCTACCAGATTTCTTCACAACTGAACCTCACAGATACGGTTTGCCTATACTCCGTAGTTCTGGTGTTACTTTTATTACACTTTACGCATCTTCTACTGGACGACAGCACACAGCAGGAACTAAATAAGTGTTTTGGTTGATACTCTACCGACAGACAACGTTTGCTACTGATCTCAGTGTCTGACATCGGGAGATTTGGTTGTTAGTCGTTCCCGAGTGGCAGGGAAGGAATACCTGCCATGGCGCAACTGAATGACCAGAACGACCACTACAGACACAAACTTAATAAAAACCTATCAGAGAAAGTTACAGAAAAACCAATAATAACTTTTAAAAAGAGAAAACTAAGATCAGAGCGTACGGAAAATGTGTCCTTGCCGGCCGATGTGACCGAGCGTTTCTAGGCGCTTCAGTGCGGAACCGCGCGCCTGCTACGGTCGCAGGTTCGAATCCTGCCTCGGGCATGGATGTGTGTGATGTCCTTAAGTTAGTTAGATTTAATTAGTTCTAAGTCTAGGGGACTGATGACCTCAGACGTCCCATAGTGCTTGGGGCCATTTGAACCATTTGATTTGTGTCCTCGATCAAACAAATAGCGTAGAAGTTATTCAATGTCAAAAGGTGTCATAATTAAAATGAATTTAAAAAATTAATATCAGCCCAAAGCCTTGTGCAAATTTTAATAAAATAAGCGTCCACCGATTGACCCAACAGAGCTCTATCAGAACATAACAGTAGATTTTTTTAACACACATTATGTACTTTAAATTACATACAAGAATATATAGTACAGCAATTAATAAAACAATGAAAGTAGTGTCAGAAAATCAAAATAGAAATATGTTGAAGTATAAATGTATTTAGCTTTATTTGTTTTAATTTATTAACAACGAAGCTGTTGAAAGTAGCTTTTACGCATACAGATTACTACACACACTATTTGATCAAAAGTATCCGGGCATCTGGGTGAAAATTGCTTACAATTTCGTGGCGCCCGCCATTGGTAATGCCGGAATTTAATATGGTGTTGGTCCACCCTTAGCCTTGATGACGGTTTCAACTCTCGCAGACATGCGTCCATCAGGTGCTGGAAGGTTTCTTGGGGAATGGCAGCCCATTCTTCGCGGAGTGCTGCACTGAGGAGAGGTATTGATGTCGGTCGATGAGGCCTGGCACGAAGTCGGCTTTCCAAAATATCCCAAAGGTGTTCTCGTGTAAGCACTTCGCCACAGGCCGTGCATTATGAACAGTTTCTCGATCGTGTTGAAGGATGCAATCGCCATCCCCGAATTGCTCTTCAACAGTGGGAAGCAACAAGGTGCTTAAAACATCAATATAGCCCTGTGCTGTGATAGTGCCAGGCAAAGCAACACGGGGTGCAAGCCATCTCCATGAAAAACACGACCACACCACAACACCACCGCCTCCGAAATTTACTGTTGGTACTACACATGTTGGCAGATGATGTTCACCGGGCATTCCCCATGCCCACACCCTGCCATCGGATCTCCACATTGTGTACCGTTAGTCGTCACTCCACACAACGTTCTTACACTGTTCATTCGTCCAATATTTGAACTCCTTACACCAAGCGAGGCGTCGTTTGGCATTTACAGGCGTGATGTGTGGCTTATGAGCAACCGCTCGACCATGAAATCCAAGTTTTCTCACCTCCCGCCTAACTGTGATAGTACTTGCAGTGGATCTTGATGCAGTTTGGAATTCCTGTGTGATAGTCTGGATAGATGTCTGCCTATTAGACTTTACGACCCTCTTCAACTGCCGCGGTCTCTGTTAGTCAACAGACGGGGTCGGCATGTATGATTTTGTGCTGTACGTGTCCCTTCACGTTTCCACTTCATTATCACATAGGAAACAGTTGACCTAGGGATGTTTAGGAGTGTGGAAATATCGCGTACAGACGTATGACGCAAGTGACACCAGATCACCTGACCACGTTCGAAGTCCGTGAGCTCCGCGGAGCGCCCCATTCTGCTCTCTCACGATGTCTAATGACTACTGAGGTCGCTGATATGGAGTACCTGGCAGTAGGTGTCAACACAATGCACCTAACATGACAAACGTATGTTTTTGGGGGTGTCTGGATACTTCTGATCAGACAGTGTATGAGACAAACTAATGAACATAGCTGCAAACGAAGGACAGCAGTGAAAAACTGAGTAAATTTCGATGTTACCTGATGTTTCATGTATCGTATAGCGTAAATTTAACAGTTTTTAAGTGTCTATCGGGAAACGGAGGTATGTGAATCTGACTAACGACAAAGCGAAGGCTTAAATAGCCTGCGGTCATTTTGCTCGTAGTCATTCGGCTGTGAGAGCTGGAGCAGGAAAGACAAACGTATGAGTGGCTATTAGGTTGCGTTTCAGAGTGTACGGAAAATTTGTAAGTAGGAATTGGGGTCCTTGTGTAATTCGCGCGTCTCAGCAGCGAATACTTAGGTACATTTCGGCGAGTTATCTAGCGTGTGAACTCAGAATAATTCGGCTACGTGAACAGGGCTGAACTCTTAAAGACATTTCTGCGATGCCTTTGTGAGCGATATGAACTTGTGGTTTTGATTGATTAGCCAATGTGGAACGTTAACTTTAAAACTCACGCCGAAGAATTTTGAACTCTTTCCTAAGTTTTACTGGAATTTACACTTAGTTAACAAGTATACTGCTCTCCTTTTCTTTTATTTCAAAGCTTTCACGAAGTCGTTACGTTCATTCGATGTAGAAATGAGAACAGTAAACTTCTTTGCTTTACTTTTAAAAAATTCTCCAATGTATTGTGAACAATATTTAATTTTTTATTCCCTGCATGTAAAATTCCTACCTACATTTTTTTATTATTGATTATTGAGCGACTAGTTATCAAGAGTAATTGCGCCAAATATTTTGTCTTGCAGCGTAAACATTAGTCTAGCCAAACGCTAAAATCTAATCACGCATTCTAGAACCCTCAGGAGCAATTAAAACTAGTTTTCAGTATTCGGAGTTATAATTCGTGGCAGTTGCAAGATACGTTCTGAGAAATTTGTTACGGATAGAGTTAGTAACAAATAAGTAATAAATTTAAAATTTATGTATGGGGTTTTCACCTATCTCAGTGCTTATGACGTCGTGTCTCCTCATCTATGTATCATACAATGATACGATTTTGCAAATACATTCGGCGGCATACGTGGATACTGTCTGACAGGTTTATTGCGAATCCTGTTAATAGCATAGAAGTTATAAAATTAAACCTCATGCACGATAGGGCAGTTTTTCATTCATCTTATTGCTTATAACGTCATATCTCTTGATAGGCAGGTGGTTTTACCCCCATAGAGGTTGTTGTCTGACAGTAAGGGATATGTGTATCAAGTTTGGTTGAAATCGGTCAATTGGTTTAGGAGGAGATCTGAAACATATATATATACATAATACATACATACATACTCACGCACGCGCGCGCACACACACACACACACACACACACACACACACACACACACACACACACAGGGACTTAACTGCTGAGGTCATCAGTCCCCTAGAACTGAGAACTACTTAAACGTAACTAACCTAAGGACATCTCACACATCCAGGCCCGAGGCAGGATTCGAACCTGCGACCGTAGCGGTCGCACGGTTCCAGACTGAAGCGCCTAGAACGGCTCGGCCACTCCGGCCGGTCAAACACTTTCATCGGATTGCCACTGGATATAGCGTGATTCATCACTCGAATTAGGACTGTCTACAGAAATGTGTGGGATATAAAGAGCTGGTCGACCATTGGATCCCATTCTTTTTAACTCCCTATGCATAATCATTGTGCTACCTGGACCGCGGGTAACACTTTAGAACTCACAAATCATTCCTTCCGCTGATTTCACGCAATTTTTTACAAACACCCATCGCAATGCTCGACGGTCCCTCTCCGTCTGTACATAATATTTGCCTGTTCTCGGTTTAGCTGCGGTTGTTCCTTCGCGTTCGCACTTCACACTCACATCACCAACATTCGACTTTGGCACCTCTACAACTGTTGAAATATCCATGATGGATACATTATCCGGGTGACGTCCAATGAGTGACCCATCCACCCTGCAGTTGCTGCTGCTCCACCGACAACGCAGTACTCCTTGTCTCCTTTCATACTGACGGGCCCACCTTTCGTGACCATTCCGCATTACATAGTTGTGTCAGCAGTCGTCTGATCAGATACTGCATGTAATGTGATCACAAATTTGTTCACTAACAGAACGATACTTGACGGCGAATATTCAAGAGAAGTGAAAGTAAAATCAGTTTGGCATAAGAAGCATATTAGGATCGTCAGTAGTCTCGTGACGCACAAAGAAGAACCGTAGAGAGTTAATCTTACTCTTAAATTATTGACTGAAGATATATTTGCTACAGTCGAGTATCGTCCATTTTGAATAATGAATGACGACTGTCAATAAATACGAAAAATGTAAGATAATTCGCATCGACCACAAAGAAGGAAAAGAATGTGGTAATGCGTATTACAGCTTTAGCGGTAACCTTATGGGGCTTGTCACTTGCACTCCCCTCAACTAAAATTTGAAGTATAGAGTTCACTGCTTGTTGTATACATTGCAGATTTAATTACACAATGATATAATTTCAGATCATTAAACTAAAAATATCACATTCATAACCATTTTGATTATGGAAAAAGGTGTGCTTTGAAGGTAATCATGAAATTATGCTTACCTTTTAGATATGAATCAAAAATATTGATATCAAATGGTTCAAATGGCTCTGAGGACTATGGGACTCAACTGCTGTGGTCATAAGTCCCCTAGAACTTAGAACTACTTAAACCTAACTAACCTAAGGACATCACACACATCCATGCCCGAGGCAGGATTCGAACCTGCGACCGTAGCGGTCGTGCGGTTCCAGACTGTAGCGCCTTTAACCGCTCGGCCACTCCGGCCGGCTTATTGATATCCTTAAGTTAGTTAGGTGTGAGTAGTTCTAAGTTCTAAGGGACTGATGACCTCAGATGTTAAGTCCCACAGTGCTTAGAACCATTTGAACCAAAAATATTGAGAGGATAACCATCAATTCTTTGGGATAGAAGTTTTTTGCACCCTATGAAATTTAGTTCTTGTACCATCACACGTCTCGAAACTGATCTACTCATTTTACATCAAAAATGGCAATTTCAGAGACTCGATCCCCCTCCAGAGTAAATATCTGTTCAAGCCCATAGTCATATAAGCTTCTACAGCCTTGTCCACGAACGCATTTAAATCTTATAGCCAAATAACAATTTGTTCATCTAATGCATTTATAGTCCCTTGCAATCAGAATACATCCACTCTCACCTCACTTCAAAACTGAAGAAGGATTGCCATCTACTCCTAATTTACTTTCTGCTACAAAAATCTGGTTTAGTAAATTCTTGTACATAAAACTGTCTCATAGCTTAAAAATATTATCACCCTTACACAATGACGAGACAGTTGTCGAGAGATGCCTCCTAATATCGTGTCGGACCTCCATTTGCCCGGCATTGTGTAGCAACGACGTGGCATGGACGCAACAAGTCGTTAGAAATCCCCTACAGAAATATTGAGCCATGGTGCCACTTATGGGCGTCCATAATTTCGAAAGAGTTGTCGGTGCAAGATTTTGTGCACGAACTGATCTCTCGATTACGTCCCGTAAATGTTCGATGGGATTCATGCCGGGCGATCTTGGTGCCCAAATCATTCGCTCGAACTGACCAGAATGTTCTTCAAAGTAATCGCATACAGTTGTCGCCTGGTGAGATGGTGCATTGTCATCATTAAAATTCCATCGTTGTTAGGGAACATGAAGTCTATGAATGTCTGCAAATGGTCAATGATCTATTCAGTGGAACCAGAGGATCTAGTCCATTCCATGTAAACATAGCCCACACCATTACGGAGCTCAAAAATGGCTCTAAGCACTATGGGACTTAACATCTGAGGTCATCAGTCCCCTAGACTTAGAACTACTTAACCCTAAGTAACCTAAGGACATCACACACATCCATGCCCGAGGCAGGATTCGAACGTGCGACCATCGCGTTCGCGCGGCTCCAGCCTGAAGCGCCTAGAACCGCTCGGCCACACCGGCCGGCATTATGGAGTCACCATCAACTTGCACAGGGGCTAGTTGATCATTTTCATAGCTTCGTGGGGTCTGAACGAGACTCTAACCCTACCATCACCTCTTGCCAATGAATTCGGGATTCATATAACCAGGCGACTGTTTTCCAGTAGTCTAGGGTCCAACCGATATGGTCGAGAGCCCATGAGAGGCGCTGCAGGCGATGTCGTGTTATCAGCAAAACAATGGCGTCGATCGTCTATTGTCATAGTCGGCTGACGCCAGATTTCGCCGCTCTGTCGTAACAGGTACGTTCGTCAGTCGCCCGACATTGATTTCTGCGGTTATTTCACACAGTGTTGCTTGTCTGTTGGCACTGATAACTCTATGGAAACGCCGCTGCTCTCGGTATGAGAAGGCTGTCGGCCATTGCGCTGTCCGTGATGAGAGGCAATGTCTGAAATCTTGTATTCTCGGCACACTCATGGCACTATGGATCTCGGAATATTGAATTCCCCAACAATTTCCGAAATGGAATGTCCCGTGCGTCTAGCTCCAACTACCATCCCGCCTTAAAAGTTTGTTAATTCCCATCATCTGGCCACAAACACGTCGGACATCTTTTCACATAAACCACCGGGGTACAAATGACAGAGCTGCCAGTGCACCGTCCTTTTATACCTTGTCTACGCGATCTACCGCCATCTGGATACGAGTGTGTGCATATCGTTATCCCGTGACTTCTGTCACCTCAGTGTAATCATGCTACGAGCGTAAACATATTTCGTTAATGAGAAGCAGCGGTGGTCGCTACGTGTGAGGTCAAAGCGTGACTAACATCACTACCACTAATATGCGACTCATCAAGTGAAAATAATGCGTCGCCATTCATCGTTCCGCTGTTGACAATCTGTGAGCATGTCGAGCGGTGACACCAAACGGAAAACAAAGCTTATCGCTTGTAGGACAGAGAAACTTCGTGCGCGCGCGCGCGCACACACACACACACACACACACACACACACACACACGTGTTCCTATAGTAAACGACAATGACGAAGAACCTAATAAACTGATCGGAAGAATGGTAGAAATGGGTTATTAGTTGACTAAATATATGTAGGATAACAGATCCGGTGAAGATCCAACACTACATTACAATAACAAGACTGTTCGTGCGCATCTGAGTGCTTAGAGGATTTGTCTAAGAAGGGAGTAATAGAAAGTATGGAAAAGAGATAATGGCATGTAGTGAGGAAAGTATTACAACAATCGTGAATACATGAAGAATATTAATGAAGTTCCGTATTGAAAAAAATGGAGCCACTGAATGTCATCATAAACAAAAATCAAAATAATATTTTATGAACATCTGGCTGGAGTGAATGAAAAATGTCATGTAGAATTCGGAACATGTCACCCAGAAAAAAATCTCTCAGGTGAAAATGGTTACAAGAAGTTGGAAATTGTCTGAAGTGGATCGACGGTATGCATGTAACATTCGACAGTTCAAGATTATGGAAGACGAGAAACACTCGCCTTGCTGGCTGTATGCGATAGTCGACCACCTACCCACAGAACATGAGGAACATAGGTCCACCTAGAAATCATTAAACAGCCTTCGTACTGCTGTTGGCAGTGACAGCATCTAGGCTCTGCGATTGTGACTAAGATGAAACCAGAGCCCACTGCATGAAGTACAGCAACTGCCCTTTGAAGTGCACAAGACTTGATGGAGGCAATATCAATTTCCGTGATTTGGCCAAAATCTTAGCAGAGACTATTTTATTTGTTTTATGTGTTTTGTCGTTAAATATAATTGTGAAATGCAATGTATATTTTTATCATTATTCAATTCTAACAAAATATAAACAGAGAATTGTTTAGAAAGAAACTAATAAAAAAATTGGAAGAAGAGCAGTAACGATCGCACTGATCGAGTGTGATAAATGAGTGACAACAGGTGATCAAAGAATTTCGAACATGTCATCCAAAAAAATGTCATAGTGGTGCAAATGGCTGCAAGAAATCAGGAATGATCTGACACTGATGAAGATGGAAATGAATTAAATTTTCAAGAGAGATACAATTCAAAAGTAGGTTTTAAAGTCCCGACTGCAGAAGAAACCAAAAATGAAAACTCGAAGAAAAGCGGAAACGATGATCATGATTGAATGAAAAACGCAATATTTTAGAAACCATAAGTTAAATCAGAAAAAAATTACTCATGTGATCGGCTGGAGACCCAAATTGGAACGAAACGTCATTTTTACCCTTTCATCCTCTCTTCTGAGCGCGAAATGCCATCTTGGTCACTTTTCGGTGAACATGACAGGATGAAAAACCAAATTAGTCTACGCCAGACTTCCCCAATTGACCATGAATAGATAATTTTAAAAAAGTCTCTTCCTAGTTCGAGGGTTTTTGCATGACATGGAAGTAGCCTGTTTTGACATATATTACCCCTGTGCGGAAAGACGGGCTAGTATGCACTAAGTTATCGATGTGTACTTTACAATTTGGGTGGAAATAACACGAACCATGGAAGTGAGTGAAAAGACGCTCGCATTGTTGGGTGATACCAAACGAAACCTAATATTTCTAGAACTTCTTTCATCGCTCCACTCAGACTGACACATCTTTTGCGTTATACCAACAAAACACAGCGCAACTACGCCAGGGTTAAGATAGTGTTCAAGATCAAATTAATTTAGCTCGCGGGCCTTTGCAAATACAACTACAGATAAATGTACAGTCGGAATGGAAAACTTTCTAAGTGCTAAATCTGACATTTGTGAGGAGTATGAAGACACAATCTATCTCTGTTTATACATAACCCATTTTAATAAAAAAAAACTAAGAATGTGATCTGATACCACAAGAATACGGTGCCCTCCGTTCATCGAAAAAGTTAATGAGACAAATTAGATAATAAATACTTTATTAAGAATATTCGAAGTGTCATACGATACCAAGTTACTGACTCGTTGTAAGTGTCAATAATAAAAGTTTTACACGTTGATTCGAGCAAAGAAGAAAACAGCAACCAGTCACTGTAAGTAAAGCTATTTATTTACTCAAATAGCGCCATTACCGGGTTCGAATCTGGAGGTTCATCTTCAAGTTGGATGTTTTTTTTGGAAGGGTGCATCGCGGATATCCTGCGTCCTCATGTGTAACCTCTCGTGCGACGGTATCGTGGTGTTACTTTTCAACAGGACGATGCTCGTCCACACATGGAACGTGTCTCCATGAACTGTCTGCGTGATATCGAGTACTCCCAAGAACAGCGAGATCAGTAGATCTGTCCCCAGCAAAACAGGCGTGGGACCGACTCGGACGTCAAGTCCATCCCAGTTCTAGAATCCAAGACATCGAGAACCATTTACAATAGTTGTGGGCTAGCTTGCTTCAAGAGAGGTTACAACATTTCAACAGTTTTATAACACTGTTTCCAACCTTGTCAGTGCTCGCATCTATGCTAGACGAGTAGCGACGTCATGCTGATAAGTGGGTTTATACTTTATAAATTTAATTCAATTTTGTAATCACTGAAACAAACTAGCATACCCTATCAATACGTGAAGTTTCATTTCGTTTTCTCCTCCCCTTCTGGGAGCTTCACTTCTGTTATCAGACTGTGTATATTCATACTCATATGGTTTACTTTTTGGATATATTAGCAACTAGAGTATGAAGCAACTGCCACTTTTCCTCATTAAGGACTACGAGCTATACACTCTCAGGTCTTACGCCCACTTCTCTAAACTCAGAATAGTTAGCACAATAAAACAAAGTATGTTCAGGTGGGCCTACAAATCCAACCTGTACGTCGGTCTACCAGTCTTGTTAATTTTATACAAATCCATGCAGCATTCACCATATCCTGTCAAAAAATGTTATCATTGGTTTGGGATGATGTAAAGCTGTATTGCTGATTTGGAACTTTCATCAGTTGAACCCTTGTGCTGATGTACAAGCTGCCAGTCTTCCATACCGTAGGAAATATCCAGGCGAACTCTAAAGCTGTTCCGCCACCACCGACGGAATAATGGCAAGGGTTTCCCCACAGAGCTAAGCTTCTCATTACCAGATTTAAATTTCGAACGTGAAAACAAGCTGAAAAAAACACTCCTAGTTCTCTTCGAACGTATCGTTTATCTTTATTTTGTCTGTCATCCCCACAGCCGCGTTAAATTGCAATAAGTTATTTTTAACAGAGGTTCAGTGTGAAGCTTGGCTAACAGATTCTGAGATCACTAATTTGTCGATACTGCATTACCACTCATTTTGAGTGTTGCTAGTGAGATCGGGAGTCGGCCATTAGGACTTTTGTGAGCGCTCTACGTATATACATAGTAAAAGTCCAAAAACTTTTGTACAGGGACACTTTCGTCTCAGTCAGTTCGTTTTGTTCCTTCCGGAGCTACGACCATTCACTAGGCCATCGGAGAATCGTGACATACCTTATCAACCGCCGGCTGAACAGGACGTGCTGGAGGTCACTGTACACTGACTGACTCTGCAGATACGAAGCCGGACGCACACAACTGTCACTCAGCCGGTGACCTCGTTTGGCAGAGCTCTGATTTTCCCACTATCTGACAAGGACGAACACTCAGTGTAGTCTCGCCATCGGAAATGACGTCGTCAGCTGGTAAGTAAACATTTGCCTACAGACAGCCGCTGTGCGTATGGACAGCTGATTGGTTCCGTACGCAATCGCCACAGGAGCCTAGCTTCCGTCAGCCGAGGCAAAGCTGAAGTCCAGGCGTTACGTTATCTGAAGACGAGTGAGTTAAACTGGTATAGTGTTACGAAAGTACTCCATGGCGCTGTTCCAGGTGGACAAGCTACAACCTGCTACTGTGATTGTTTGAGTCTGTCGAATCACACACTGTAATTTTGAACGCGTGCTTTCCTGTCAGAAATTCCGTAGCAGCTGCTCATTTAGTGTCAGGAGATGTCGCAAGGAAGGAAGATTAATGGGGAAACAGCTTTACGACTGACTTATCGAGGGCTAAGATTAATTTAGCGCTTCGAGTAGATGACTTGCGTGGACTGTGCGGCTGGTCCCGGCGGAGGTTCAAGTCCTCCCTCGGGCCTGGGTGTGCGTGTTTGTCCTTAGGATAATTTAGGTTAAGTACTGTGTAAGCTTAGGGACTGATGACCTTAGCAGTTAAGTCCCATAAGATTTCACACACATTTTTTAGATGACTTGCGTGCTTGGGGAAGACTGTCCTCATAACTTTACAATACACGGCCTGTCATAGTCACCAGTTTAAACAAGACCCTGCCTGATTTTATTACGGGAAATTGAGAAAGCATGCCCCTAAACAATTATTGGGGATTTTGTATTTCGACATAACTGTCATCAAGGAGTGTGACTGAACGAAATTTAAAATGTGGTGTCAAATAAACATTTTAAATGTTTATTTGACACCACATTTTAAATTATTGGGGAGCAAGATCTGTTGCTAGGGATTCCGGAGCATTTTTTATATTTTCAATACATTTTGTTTTTTCTACAGATATTCTTAAACCTGCTTTGTTGGCCATTTCTTCTAAGAGATTGATCTGTATTCCAGCATTTGTTAGGTTTTCAGAAAGAATGGCAGAATCATCCGCAAATGCTAAACAGTGAATTTCAATACCTTTGTTTTTAGTTCCCAGTCTGATTGAAGATAGCCTCTGTTTTTTTTGTTTCCATTCTCTTACTACTTTCTCTAGTAAGCAGTTAAACCGGAGTGGAGACAGTCTATCACCTTGCCCTACACTTGTTTTTATGTTGAATGCCTTCGATATTTCACCCCGAAACACTTTTGATGAGGTGTCTGTGAGCATTTCACGAAAAATGATTACTAATTTAGATTTCATGCCAAATTCTCTGATCACTTTATGGAGTGGTTTCCTATCAACCGAGTCAAATGCCTTTTTAAAATCTATAAATGTTACAACTATATCTTTGAAGTTTGTAAGTCTGTGACAAAATATGGACTTTAGGTTGAAAATCAGTTCTGAGCAAGATCTGCCCTTTCTAAATCGATTCTGATATTCTCCCAAATGGCTATCAAGTGTTGCTTCTTTTATTATTATAAATTGTATTTTATTATTATAAATTTCCTATATTTAACATTGGAAATAGCCCTTCAAATATATATTCTTTACGTAAAGTGAAAATATCGTAGTGCTAGGACCTATTATTCTGATAATCATAAATGTATTTCGCTGCTAGCAAAAACTATCTCATCTATAGATATTAAATATTTTTCTTTCTGGCTCGAAATAAATTGAAAATTCTTTTCATTATGAAATATTACTTCCTGAGGCTCAATCCAAAGTTAATGAAAGCGAAAAATGAAAGAAATCTAATTTTAAACTTCTTTTAGGAATTAAAATACCACACGAGCTTCCACCCACACAAAGCATTGGTCACATTAACATAAATGGTAAGTAGAAGAAAAGGTTTCCGTTTCACAGCAAGGACATAATTTTAAAATGCAACAGTGATAATTATTATTTAACGGTAATCCAACGTACATGAATAGGCCGCAAGCCTCTATACATCGAACTCCATATATCGTGTACAAGACAAGAGCTAAGCAACAAGATCAAAAATACAAGTGATACGAAAGAAACTGCATGACGTCTTTCCTTTATATATTAGTTCGTGGAATCTTTACATGTCACCGAATAATCTAAAGTTTCAATACACTCCCTGTGAAAAATATTCTTTGTTAAGCGTATATCACTGTAATTACTTTTACCACTAATTAGAGGCGTCACAAGCACAAAGAAGACATGATCAGATGTTAATGTAACTTTGTGAGCATACACACCACCGGCGGCTATGTAAATCAGCATCTCCATCTACGTGATTACTCTGCTATTCACAATTAAGTGCCTGTCAGAGGGTTCAATGAACCTCCTTCAAGCTGTCTCTCTACCGTTCCACTCTCGAACGACGCGCTGGAAAAACGAGCCCCGATTTCTCTTATTTTACCGTGATGATCGTTTCTCCCTGTGTAGGTGGGTGCCAACAGAATGTTTTCGCAATCGGAGGAGAAAACTGGTGATTCAGAAAATCCCGTCGCAACGAAAAACGCCTGTTTTAATGATTGCCACTCCAGTTCACGTATTATGTCTGCGACACTGTCTCCCCTACTTCGCGATAATACAAAACGAGCTGTCCTTCTTTGTACTTTTTCGATGTCATCCGTCAGTCCCATCTGATGCGGATCCCACACCGCACAGCAATACTCCGAAAAAGGGCTGACAAGCGAGGTGTAAACAGTCTCCTTAGTAGACCAGTTGCACCTTGTAAGTGTTCTGCCAGTGAATCGCAGTCTTTGGTTGGCTCTACCCACCACATTATCTTTGTGATCGTTCCAGTTTAGGGTATTTGTAATTGTTATCCCTAAGTATTTAGTTGAATTTACAGCCTTCAGCTTTGTGTAACTTATCGCGTAATCGAAATTTAGCGGATTTCTTTTAGTACTCATATGAATAACTTCACACTTTTCTTTATTTAGGGTCAATTGCCACTTTTCGCACCACACAGATATCTTATCTAAATCATTTTGCTATTCGTTTTGGTCATCTGATGACTTTACAAGACGGTAAGTGACGGCATCATCTGCAAACAATCTAAGACGGCTACTCAGATTGTCTCCTATGTCGTTCATATAAATCAGGAACAACAGAAGGCCTATAACACTTCCTTGGGGATCGCCGGATATTACTTCTGTTTTACTCGACGACCTTCCGTCTGCTACTACGAAATGTGCCCCTTCTGACAGGAAATCACGAATACATGTTGCAAAACCCTACTGCAAATCGACGTTAGTGATATGGGCCTGTAATTCAGCGGTTTAGTCCTATTTACCTTTTTGGGTATTGGTGTGACTTGAGCAACTTTCCAGTCTTTAGGAATGGAACTTCCTGTGAGCTAGCGGTTGTGTATAACTGCTAAATATCGAGCTACTGTATCAGCTTACTCTGAAAGGAACCTGACTGTTATACAATCTGGACCGGAGCCCTTGCCTTTACTAAGTGATGTAAGCTGCTTTGCTACACCAGGGATATCTATGTATATGTTTCTCATCTTGGCAGTTATTCTTGATTGGAATTCAAGAATATTTACTCCGTCTTCTTTGGTGAAGGAGTTCCGGAAAACCGTGTTTAATAACTGTGGTTTAGTGGCACTGTCATCAGTGACTTCAACGTTGTTATCTCGCAGTGAAGGTATTATTGTTTGCACTTGTCATTGGTGTGATTTATGTATGACCAGAGACTCTTTGGATTTTCTGCCAGATTCCGAGACAGTTTCGTAGCAGAAATTATTAAAAGTATCTCGCATTGAAGTGCGCGCTATATTTCGAACTTCTACAAAACTTTGCCAATCTTGGGGATTTTGCGTTCTTTTAAATTTGGGATGCTTTTTTCGCTGCTTCTCAACATTGATCTGACACGTTTTGTGTACCATGGGGGATCACTTATTAATTTATGTGGTATATATCTCTCAATTGCCGTCGATCCTATATCTTTGAAATCATTCCACATATTTTCTACGCTTACGTGATCAGATCGGAAAGAGTGGAGTCTGTCTCTTAAAAAGGCGTTAAGAGCATTTTTATCAGCTTTTTTAAACAGATGCACTTTGCGTTTCTTTTTGATGGTTGTAAGAGTTACGGTATTCAGCCTAGAAGCAACTGTCTTGTGGTCGCTAATCCCTGTATTCGTCATGATACTCCCTATTTGTCCAGGATTATTTGTTGCTAAGAGGTCAAGTATGCTTTCGCAACCATTTACGCTTCGAGTGGGCTCATGAGCTAATTGTTCAAAATAATTTTCTGAGAAAGCATTCAGTACGATTTCGGATGACGTTTTAGGCCTACCGCCGGCTTTAAACGTATAATTTTTCCCGTATATCGAGGGTAGATTGAAGTCGGCACCGACTATAATTGTATGAGTGGGGTATCTACTTGAAATGAGACTCAAGTTTTCTTTGAACTGTTCAGCAACTGTATCTTCTGAGTCTGGGGGGGGGGGGGGGGGGGGCGGTCCGATTGTCAGGTATAACCTCTACCCATATTATTTTGCAGGAGCTATCTAACTCAATTTCACTATAAGGTAAACTACTTCTGACAGCAATAAATACTCCAGCACCAACTGTATTTAATCTATCCTTTCTGAACACTGTTAGGTCGTTTGCAAAAATTTCGGCTAAACTTATTTAAGGGTTTTAGCCAGCTTTCCGTAGCTTTAACTATTTGAGATTCAGTGCTTTCTATTAAGGCTTGGAGCTCTGGTTCTTTCCCAAAACAGCTACGACAATTTACAACTACAATACCGATCGTTTCTACAACTACCTTCCTGTGCTTAACCTGCCCCCTTTTAGACGGACGCCCTTTCTGTGGTTTCCTGAGGCCCTCTAACCTAAAAAACCGCCCAGTCCCTTCCACACAACCCCTGCTACCTATGTAGCCGGCCGGCCGGAGTGGCCGTGCGGTTCTAGGCGCTACAGTCTGGAACCACGTGACCGCTACGGTCGCAGGTTCGAATCCTGCCTCGGGCATGGATGTGTGTGATGTCCTTCGGTTAGTTAGGTTTAAGTAGTTCTAAGTTCTAGGGGACTGATTACCACAGCAGTTTAGTCCGATAGTGCTCAGAACCATTTTTTTTTAACCTATGTAGCCGCTTCATGTGTGTAATGGACTCCTGACCTCTTAAGCGGAACCCGGAAACTCACCACCCGATGACGCAAGTCAAGGAATCTGCAGCCTACACGGTCACAGAACCGCCTGAGCCTCTGATTGAGACCCTCCACTCAGCTCTGCACCAAAGGACCACAGTCGGTCCTGTCGACGATGCTGCAGATTGTGAGCTCCGCCTTAATCTCCCAAGCAAGACTGGCAGTCTTTCCCTTTTCCGCTAGCCGCCCGAAACCAGAGAAAATCTGCTGCGATCCAAAGCGACACACGTCATTGGTACCGACATGAGCCACCACCGGCAGTTGGCTGCACCCTGTACTCTTCATGGCATCCGGAAGCACCCTTTCCACATCTAGAATGACACCCCTGGTATGCACGCAGAGTGCACACTGGCTTCCTTCCCCTCCTTGGCATCCATGTTCCTAAGGGGCCCCATTACGCGCCTAACGTTGTAGCTCGCAACTGGAGTTGCAATTGTCTGTGGCAGGTAGAACGACCACCAGAGTGCATTAGTGTTGATCGAGTTATGTGTTGTCAACAGACCTGGTAGGCTGTATAAGGAGCATGAACAGCTTCAGATATTGAGCGATCACTGTGAACGACATTGAGGGGCCACATGCTCGTGAGAGACAGCATTATGAGAACCTGATAGAGTTTGAAAGGAGCCTCATTGTTGGTCACCATTTGGCCGGTTGATCAAGTCGGGTAATACTCATATTCGTGGGCTATTCGGTTGTGATAGTGTCCCGATATTGTATTGCATGGGAACGTGAGGGTAGGCATACTCGTTGTCAAGTTTCAGTTCGACCACTTCTGACCACCCCAAGGAAGCGTCGCCTTAAAGTGCACCCAGCACATCGTAATTCCAGAATGAGATATTCACTCTGCAGCGGAGTGTGCGCTGATATGAAACTTCCTGGCAAATTAAAACTGTGTGCCCGACCGAGACTCGAACTCGGGACCTTTGCCTTTCACGGGCAAGTGCTCTACCATCTGAGCTACCGAAGCACGACTCACGCCCGGTACTCACAGCTTTACTTCTGCCAGTATCTCGTCTCCTACCTTCCAAACTTTACAGAAGCTCTCCTGCGAACCTTGCAGAACTAGCTCAGATGGTAGAGCACTTGCCCGCGAAAGGCAAAGGTCCCGAGTTCGAGTCTCGGTCGGGGACACAGTTTTAATCTGCCAGGAAGTTTCATATCAGCGCACACTCCGCTGTAGAGTGAATATCTCATTCTGGAAACATTCCCCAGCTGTGGCTAAGCCATGTCTCTGGAGTATCCTTTCTTTCAGGAGTGCTAGTTCTGCAAGGTTCGCAGGAGAGCTTCTGTAAAGTTTGGAAGGTAGGAGACGAGATACTGGCAGAAGTAAAGCTGTGAGTACCGGGCGTGAGTCGTGCTTCGGTAGCTCAGATGGTAGAGCACTTGCCCGCGAAAGGCAAAGGTCCCGAGTTCGAGTCTCGGTCGGGCACACAGTTTTAATCTGCCAGGAAGTTTCACATCGTAATTCTTTCATGTCTGCGCCTGCCATCAGAAAACAAGTGATGAACTCCACGCAAGATCCTGTGTCATGTCACCCCACAGGTCGGGGACTAACGGCAGCCAGGTTAGGGAACTACCGTCCTATGAGTAGGCTGCAGTTAACACCACAGTACAAACGACTGCATTTAGAGTGGTGCCGTGGCTATTTAATAACTTTAGGAAGCCCGTATTTTATTTTCGCACCATCGCTATGACTCCCCATAAAAAACAGAAATGTGTCAAAAGATTTTAGCCTTGTGATGTTAACATTGCTGACCCTCGATTACAGGATACTGGGTTCGATTCCTGGTCGGATAGGACTTTCTCAACTCGGGGATAGATACGTGCGTTATCCTCATTTTACCATCAGCGACGCGCTAGTCGACAAAGTGGCGTCAAATAAAAAGACTCGCACCAAGTGGCCGAACATCCTGAAAGGGTCCCCCCAGCCAATAAGGCCATTCGCACATTTCATATCATTTTAATGATACACGAGGTCATCCATGGATAACAGCTAGAATACAATGTTTATACAATCGTCAGTGTATTAATCCACACTTCCATACTAATATTATTACACCCAAAGGCAATTCTGTCGATTTGACGACTAAACCGCTGAATCGAGTTTGATGAAATTTTGCATGGAGATGGCCTGAACTCTGAGAAACAACGTAGGCTACTTCAGAAAAAAAAAAAGGTCGACCACTAAGGGCGAAGGAAGCAATGGAACGTGAACCATATTAAAAATTATTAATTGTGTTGCATAACGATAAGTCGACCACTAACAGTAAGTAAGGAATGGAACGTGAACCATATTAAAAATTATTAATTGTGTTGCATAACGATAAGTCGACGACTAACAGTAAGTAAGGAATGGAACGTGATCCATATTAAAAATTATTAAAAGTGTTGCACAATGATAATGCACACTTTGTATAGCGTATAGATGCCCACAAATCCCCACATACATCGCTTGGCAGCGACACTGCACATGCTGTAGCGTCGTGCGCTGGAACGGTGCACACATGAGCTATGCTTAACAAAACAAGCAGATGCGTCAGGGCAGCTGAAGTTATTGGGCGTACAATAGCTTTCTTACTCACTCATCATAACGAAATTACTGACACGCGAACGCAGCTGCAGTTATTTTCATAATGCGTTCTGACAACAGAGCATATTTGTTCTAAATGTCATTTGTAGCTCTTCTGATACGGATAATAGCGGATAATTCACTCAGATATTCCTTTGTAGAAAGAGGAAAACATCACGTCAGATGAGATCAGAGATACACTGGGATTCTGGGATTGTTCAATATCTTTGAAGTCTACTGTTGCCAAATCTTTCATATAAATGTTTAACTGATGCACACGATTCTGAAAAAGAACCAGTTGTTGCATCTTGACATCAGACAAATGGTCCTAAACGCTTCGAAGAATTAAGGCAGGCGCTATTCTCATGCACTAAATTTAGTGAGAATTTATAAGACCGCCGGCCGCGGTGGGCTAGTGGTTCTAGGCGCGCAGTCCGGAACCGCGGGACTGCTACGGTCGCAGGTTCGAATCCTGCCTCGGGCATGGATGTGTGTGATGTCCTTAGGTTAGTTAGGTTTAAGTAGTTCTAAGTTCTAGGGGACTGATGACCACAGAAGTTGAGTCCCATAGTGCTCAGAGCCATTTGAACCATTTATAAGACCGAGAAACATATAGCCAACTGAGATGTAGTGTATTGTAGAAGTATATACACACCGCGGTTCCCAGAACTCCTGCAGATAGACTTTGACTGTGGATATTGTATTACAGGCACAGTCACTATGACTGTTCAGAGATGTCACTAAACCCGCCCAAAGATGTTAACAACGATCCATGAGCAGCGCCTATTAGATGGAGGGGTCCCACAGCCTATCAGTTCCAGTCATTCTACCAGGAAGTAGGTACACGATTCATGTTGTCTGTAGTTCAACCATGCCTAGACGGTCAATACCGCGGTTCGATCGCGCCCGCATTGTTACTTTGCGTCCAGGCGTCTCAGAGTGAACCAAAGCGATGTTTTTCGGAAACGCAAGAGATACAGAGAGACAGGAACTGTCGATGACATTCCTCGCTCAGGCAGCCGAAGGGCTACTACTGCAGTGGATGACCGCTACCTACGGATTAATGGCTCGGAGGAACCCTGACAGCAACGCCGCCATGTTGAATAATGCTTTTCGTGCAGCCACAGGACATCGTGTTACGACTCAAACTGTGCGCAATAGGCTGCATGATGCGCAACTTCACTCCTGACGTCCATGGCGAGGTCCATCTTTGCAACCACGACAGCACGCAGCGGGGTACAGATGGGCCTAACAACATAGCGAATGGACCGCTCAGGATTGGCATCATGTTCTCTTCACCGATGAGTGTCGCATATACCCTCAACCAGACAATCGTGGAAACGCGTTTGGAGGGAACCCTGTCAGGCTGAACGCCTTAGACACACTGTTCAGCGAGTGCAGCAAGGTGGAGGTTCAAATGTTCAAATGTGTGTGAATTCCTAAGGCACCAAACAGCTGAGGTCATCGGTCCCTAGATTTACACACTACTACTTAAACTAACTTATGCTACGGAAAACACACACACACACACACACACACACACAGCCATGCCCGAGGGAGGACTCGAACCTCCGGCGGGAGGGGCCGCGCAGTCCGTGACAGGGCGCCTCAAACCGTGCGGCCACGGTGGAGGTTCCCTGATGTTTTGGGGTGGCATTATGTGGGGCCGACGTACGCCGCTAGTGGTCTTGGAAGGCGCCATAACAGCTGTACGATTCGTGAATGTCATCCTCCGACCGATAGTGCAACCATATCGGCAGCATATTGGCGAGGCATTCGTCTTCATGGACGACAATTCGTACCTCCCCCCCCCCCCCCCCCCCCCCCCACGTCGTGCACATCTTATCCTTCAGGATAACGACATCGCTCGACTAGAGTAGCCAGCGTGTCCTCCAGACATGAACCCTGTCGAACATGCCTCTGATACGTTGACAAGGGCTGTTTATGGACGACGTGTCCCACAAACCACTCTGAGGGATCTACTTCGAATCGCCGTTGAGGAGTGAGGCAATCTGGACCAACAGTGGCTTGATGAACTTGAGGATAGTATGCCACAACAAATACAGGTATGCATCAATGCAGGAGGATGAGCTGCTGGGCATTAGAGGTACCGTTGTGTACAGCGGTCTGGACCACCACCTCTGAACGTATCGCTGTATTGTAGTACAACATGCAATGTTTGGTTTTCGTGAGCAATAAAAAGGGCGGAAATTATGTTGATGTTGATCTCTCATCCAATATTCTGTACAGGTTCCGGAACTCTCGGAACCGAGGTGATGCAAAACTTTTTTTGATGTGTGTATGATCTCCAACCATGAGCATTCAGTACTGTGTAAAGCGACATACTGCTGCAATCAGAGCATATAAATGCGTGGAATGATATTAAGGGGGTCCTGGTTGTGTTCCTGGGGAAACTGCCACGATGCAGTTAGTTCTTGCTATTCACATAACAAGATGCGACCGTGTCTATTTTGCGAATTTCTGTCTCGAGATACAATATGGCATGCACTGTCAAGGGAATGCAATTTCCACAAGAAACAACTATTCCTTATAGGGTCTTAAAGAAAAGAAACATTTTCAGGTGCAGACTTATCCATGGATTCCTCTGTCTGGAGATTTGATACGAAATCATCGTCTTTCGATAATTTCCACACTGGAACAGCAATTTGCGAGAGTCCAAAGATGACAGTGGACCCAGGAGGGGAGCTTTGTAGAGGGTGAAATTTGTTAGAGGAAACTCGTTGCACCATTGAAATACAGTGTCTGACAGAAGGCGAGAAGGATACTATTGTGGTTGAGAGGGTACGTTAGTTTAATTCAGTAATTACGAAATCGAATCAAATTAACAAGTAACTTTGCGGAATGACGTGCGTCTCGTCTGGACTAGATTCATGCACTGATTCGCTTGGGAAGTGTGTCATATCGTCGTTGTATCCTCTCCTGAGTCAAACTGGCCCACGACTTTTACAACTGGTCCTTCACATTCTGGATACTGATACTGGGAAGTAGTTAACGTCCAAGATAGTCCCACACGTTTGCTATTAGGGATGGTCTGAGGATCTTGCTGGCTACTGGAGTACCTCAACATCACGCAGACAGTTCATAGAAACACATGCCATGTTCAGACGAACATTTGCTGTTGAAAAGTGGGACCACAGTACTGTCACAAGATGGCCGTTACGTACCATTGTGCCTCTTGTGCCTCCATAGTTTCCTCAACCATTACCAACTCTGATCTGAATTCATACCTGATAGCTTTCCATACTATGACACCACTGTGCCTCTCCAAAAACTTTGGAAGAACGGCATCTCTCCCCAAGTTGCCGTCGCACTCGCCGGTGATGGCGATCTGTGGCAGTTTAGTGTAAAGCCGCGATTCCTCGGTGAACACAATCAACAGCACTACCTTGCCCGTAATGGAGGATCAGCAGTGCTAATCACAAGACCACAAGCTATTGACCCATTTCTGTAGTTCTGTCATGGTGAGTGACGGTGAAGGTGCTAAAAAAAATTGGCCTTTCTAAAGCTATTAAACAGCGTTAAAGTGACGAAAAGACTGCCCCTTGTAGCTGAGTGGTCAGCGCGACAGAATGTCATATGTAACGGCCCGGGTTCGATTCCCGGCTGGGTCGGAGTTTTTCTCTGCTCAGGGACTGGGTGTTGTGTTGTCCTTATCATCATCATTTCTTCCCCAACGATACGCAAGTTGCCGAAGTGGTGTCAACTCGAAAGACTTGCCAGGCAAACGGTCTACCCGACGGGAGGCCCTAGCCACAGGCCATTTACATTTCCAGCGACGAAAAAAGAAAATAACTAATTTGTAGTTAGGTGCAGCACAAATTTATAATATTTGTACGTGTAATAACATCAGCTGCCTCACCCATGTCAGCCTGTTACTTGTGGCTGCGATCACCTGTCATAATCAAGTGCAGCCCCACTAAAAGTCTCCCATGTTTCACATGTAAAGGCGCGATGTCTCTATTTACCGTACAGCATTTAAATCACGACTCCATTGTGAGTCCTCATGCATCTCGGAAATTGTAAGAGACTCGCCATCCTCAGCAACTAAAACACGATGGGCTTCTGACTGATATTAGTATGGAAGTATTAATTAAACACTTAAGCATTTTATAAGCATTGTATTCATTACGCTGAATCGCATTAAGTAGAATATATCAAACACTGAAAGGGTTTTCACAAATATGATAAAACTTCAAAAGTCAAAGAGGAAGCAGCTTTTTCAAATAGTAATTATCGTTCCACATTTCGCATTATTTGCCTCAAGTCAATAAGTATCTTCTCCTAAACAATTTCTAAAATAGCCTATTTTCTTCTCTCCATACTATTTTATCAAAACTGGTTGAGCGGTTAAGTGTTGAGAGTGTAATAAATCTCTTAGCATATTATTTATTGATTCTTGAACAACATTTTCCGATGTTTTAAGAAATTCTGTCTTCATTAAGCCTTCTCCCCATTCCGAGAAGTTAAAGTCGCTCTGTCCAAACTGAGATGCGTCCATGACGGAAGTGTTGCAATCTGTAAATCTTATCTGAAATGTAAAACCAAGCAATTTTCTTGTGTATAGGATATTGCACGTGGAGTAACAGTGTAATATTTTTTTTAAATTGACAAAATAAGAAAATGGCGAACGCTTGAAACAAAGATGTGGTTTGGTCGTGTGTTTTGGTCACTTTTTTGCAATAACTAATATACAGATTACAATAGAACTTTACTTTCGTATTTGTGATATCAGCTTGGATTTTGAAAGTACAGCTTCGAAAGATGTAATATGTGTGCACTGGCCTTGTGCAATATTTTCATATTTCTACTAAAGAAACTATAAACAAAATATTAATAAGAAGCGGGTGAATCCCTTATTGGCACATGCAGAGCCCTAACAGTTTGCTGATAGGCACATTCTGGATATTCCACTGATCTTCACATGCGTTTTCCCCATCATCAGAGCTAAATGGCGGGGAAACTCATGCGGTCCAACAGCACAGTGCGTCGTTTCCGACTCGGGACATATTCGGCAGAGCAAACTGTACCGATCGGTTTCGGCCTCAGGTTGTGAGAAACAAAGAGCTAATGTCCTCAATAGTTCTGCTTATTAGGATGATATGACGTTATGTAATGCAGCTGTGCCGATTATTGCTGTCAGTATGAGCGACAAGGCAACGCCTCAGCCACGTTGTTATTCTGAGGACGTTCTGATAGACGGCTAAAATGTACTGGCTACATCCTTCTTTGCGTAAAATATAAACTGATTTCCTTTAAGCAAAAAGTATCAAAGAGAATGTGGATTTGAATCTTGCTGGACAAAATTTTAAGATTCTCACCAAAAGACTGAAAACATTTGTCATTGAGTATCGATATAGAAAATCTACATAGTTGAAACTAGACTTGTAACATTGTGACAAGGGGGAGTTAAAGTAAATGAAACAGTATACATTACCAGTATTGGTATACGGTTAAAGATTCGAGCGGACAACAAAAAGCGTGTCAAAAAGCGTGTCATACAATACTTATCTTCAGAATCTGCGTTCAGCTGAAATATGCTAATAACGCCAAACTCAAACAAAAATGACATCGAAATGTGTGAGGTTTAGCTCTCTGACTAACTGCTCAGTTGTCTTTGTTTTGCTACTGTCGGTCGTTCAGTCCACTTTATGGTCCAGTCTCCTCACACAGCCTACAAAATAAGCGATGTTTACGATTTTTTTGGAAAAAGCTAATGAAGTAATCAACGTAAATCTTTTCGCACATTATTCTTGGAGAAAATTTTGTGATTTATTTACAAAATTTAGTCATCATTAAGCCCCCCATCCGAGGAGATAACGTTGCTCTGTCCATAACTAAGTCTATTCATGACAGAAGTCCTGCAGTTTGCAAATAGTATCTGAAATAAAAAAACGACATTGTTTTAATCTACAGGATAATGCGCACGAAGTAACAGCTCAGTTTCTTGAAATTTGACAAAATAAAAATATCGCAGGCGCTTGAAGCACAGATGTAGTTTTGTCGGGTTTTTTGGTCACGTTTTTTGCAACAACTAATGAATAAATTAAAATTAATAAAATAGCCTATTACTATTTGACACGATGTTACAAGTCGTGTTTCAATTATGCAGATTTTCTATATCGATACTCACTGACAACTGTTTTCAGTCTTTTCGTGAGAAGCATTAAATTTTGTCCAGCAAGATTCAAATCAACAAAATTTTAGAAATATATCTTTATTAGCGTCCTCGCAACCCATTCCGACAGTTTGAAGTGTAGTTTATTTATGTAATCTGACCGAATTACTCCTCGGGCATGTCCGCGAGAAGTAATAGTCTTTTTTTAATTTTAATAAATTCATTAGTTATTGCAGAAAAGGTGATCAAAAACACAGACCAAACCACATCTTTGTTTCAAGCCTTCACCATTTTCTTATTTTTTTCAGTTTTTTTTAAGACTGTGCTCTGTGTGCAGTATCCCATACATTAAGAAAATGGTTTGTTTTTAGATTTCAGGTAAGACTTGCAGATCGCGGGACTTCCGTCATGGACACACCTCATTTTGGACAGAGCAATTTTACCTCCTCTGATGGGAGAATGGGTGGGGGCTCAATGACGACTGAATTTCTTAAAAAAATTGGAAAATGTTATCCAAGAATCAATAAACAATATGCTAAGGGATTTGCATTGGTTGCTTCATTAGTTTTTGGAAAAATCATAGAAGTCGACAATATTATACGCTGACTGACGAGAATGGACCTTTAATACCAGCTGTAGTTCGGTGTCATGTTAACTTCTGTCATTTGGAGGTAAAGGTGGTAAAAAGTATTTTGCAGAGTCTATTCTGAGATAAAGATTCCCCGTATTTGTGCACGGTAGAAAATATCATCAGAGACATAATTTTTGCTGTGGTAATAATGTAAGGAATATCGGCATGTTGATTTCGAGTTAATATGTAACACAACCATCCCAGCAGTCAGGTTTTTGTATGTCCGTCCTTTCGACTGGAGGTCTTTTAGGAGCACGGCCGTTCACTATTGTAAGAAAATGAAACGCCTAAAGCCGTCCTTATGATCTTATTTATTGTGTAGCTACCGCTTTCGGCGCTTCAGTGCACCACCTTCAGCCCATAGTTAATGCTGAATGGATTATCACGATTCATATGTACGCTGCATCAGTGGCCAACATAACTGGTTTACGCAGCAGACTATCTGTAACTGTGATGTCAGCACTCCAACCATCAACTGCAGTGGAGTGTTGACATCATTCAGCTCTTATTCTCGATATTAGATCTTTAAAATGTTTCGTAAGGTCTCTGCAGTTATGCTCCTGCTGTACTCGTCTGGACCTATGAATCTAAGGTAGCAATTTCTTGACAAACAAACTCTTCATTTTACACAGCAGATTCAGCTTCGCGTGGTAGAGCGGTTTGATACTGCACTAACTTCTTTCAGTTGTCTGCATTATACATTTACTGAACTGTTTTGTATGTTTATTTGCCACTTCAGCTTCATCGCCGTCTGGCGCTATAAGATAAATTATTTCTGTTAACCTGTTCCAATTTGCTTATTGAGATCTTATCTGTTCAGAGGAATGCGTAAGTTAACTTCCTTTGGTTACCACGTAGGACAAGGTCATCGCTGGATAAAACCACCTTCTCCTGCAACACAGATCTGACAGGTCGTTTCACTGAAAAAGTTACGGCTATAGTTGGTCACAACATTATGTACATTATTAGTCGTACTCCATGGATCCCGTGGAGTAGGGTCTCGGGGATGTGCAAAGGAAGCAAAGATATACACTCTCTTTAAGTGCAACGTAATGAAATGACTTGATATTATGAGAGGCTATTGTATTACAGTGCTAATGCTCATAATAAAATAAACTTCAACGTTAATCTTATGAATTTCGGCTGGGATACTAATCACTGTAATAAACTGGATGCCTAACAGAAAGATTTTAAAAAAAATTTAGTCTTCAACTATACTGCATTACCTACGTAACATGTTTGAGAAGTTGTTAAATACCCAAGTATCTTACTTTCTTATGTACTAATGATAACCCCCTCAATTCATAGTGGAGGTTGTTTATCGTCCTACTGTCACTTTCATGTCTTTGACTTTTCTCTGAGAGATTAGAATTGTTGGTAATAACGAAGTATGTTATCTATAGTATTTTAGACAGTATTTTCAGAACACAGAAGCATGTTATAAGAATTATATCCACTTTTGAATTCAGAACGTCCTACAACGACTTCAAAACACCTGGCCTTTACACAATTGCAGTTACCACGTGCACCGCAAACGTACAGTACCTGAACGAAAGCACTTGATTAATTCTAGGCAATTAGTTTTGCAGTGAAGGTTGCAAATCTTATTTCCATTAAATGAAGAGCGCAAAACCATATCCATCCTTCCGCGCATTCCTGGATTTGTATTTTGATACTAAAAACGCCTGGCAACTTTTTTCTCAAGATGTGGAAGCTCTCTTCGTTTCTTATCAGCCCTGTACATCACAGAACCGTATCATTGACCACAAACGTTTGAGATAAACACAATGGCCAAGTAACCTAAAAATGTCTTTCAGAAGACTGTTCCTTTAGAGCGTGTGCCTGGATTGTAAACAAAGCGCAAATAGTACATTGAAGGCATGTCAGTATTGACATCTTGGTCGCTTTCATACCGCGCAACATCCTCACCGCATTCTTCCTCGTTAGATCTGTTGGATGTGACAGTTTTCCCAGTAGCTACACTAATACTAATCACGCACTCCAAAAATACCTGATGTTAGCAGCTGAATCGATAAAAACCAAATCACATCAACCAGTACTGAATGCTTATTGGTTGCTGTCATCGTTAGGTGTCAAACAATATTTTTAGAAAGTAATAAATGGACCTCGCGATCGCTGAAATGTTGTCTGCAATTGGGTTTGAAATCATCTTATTTATCGACGTGTTAGACGCTGTGTTGTCTGCTAGCTGATGTTGGTAGCAACCGAAAAGCTTTCAATACCCAACAATGTATTTACATCGCTTCATCTTCCACACCGCGAATCTACATATTTGTAACAGTCATTGTATATATATATATATATATATATATATATATATATATATATATATATATATATATATATACACACACAGTAAGTATGTGTGTACACTACCTGATCAAAAGCATCCGGACACCGTTACGTAATAGGTAACTGACCAACAGTTGTCACGAGCGCCCGATCTGTCAATATAAAAGGAGGCGTGGAGTCTTATGTAGTCAATAGAGAAGTAGCAAAAGCATAAGGGATCGATCAGTGGAGCTCAGTGAAGCCAATGGAGTAAAAAATTCATCACCCTTCTAAAACTGCACAGATCCACTGTTGGTGATGTGAGTGCGGAGTGGAACCGCGAGAGAACAAACACATCTACACCCAGAGCAGGCAGACCTTATGATCGACGGACAGAAGGGAACGAAATCAGCGGAAGGAGTCACGCGTGAGTTCCAAAGTGTTACCAGCAGTACATGTAGCACAATGGCTGTGCGCATTAAAAAGAATGGGGTACAATGCTGAAGCACCTCCTCACATGCTACACATTTCTGTAATCACTGCTAAGCGACGCTAGGGGTAGTGTAAAGAGCGAGGGCACTGGACAGTTGATGGCCATGAGGGAGATATCTGAAGCGTTTAATCACGCTATACCCCGTGGAAATCCAATGGAAGGGTTTGTGTTTGGCAAATGCCTGGAAACGTCACCTGCCATAGTGTCTAGCGCCATCAGTTAAGTAGAGAAGAGGCAGTGTTATGGTATGGGGGTATTGTTCGTGGTTAAGGTGTGGTTCCCATATTGTACTTAGACAAATGTGAATGTGAAAGGATCTGAACAGAACACGTACAACAGAGGAACAGTTTGAGGCGATGGCTGCTTGTATAAGAACGCACTTGTCACAAAGCAGCACCTGTGAGGCAATGAACTGTAGACAGTAAAATTCCTGAAATGGACTGGCCCGCCTACAATCCCTACTTGAATACAACAGAACACCTAAAAACGTCGGCTTCTCTCCGGACCCCAGAGACCCCAGCTTCCAACAAACCTTCTCTAGTTTCGGCTTTTGAGGAAGAATTGATTGCCATTCTTCCAGAGACATACAGACACCTCACTGGAGACCTTCCCAGCATGGTTCAAGCCTTCATGAAGGCGACGGGTCGGCACACTCCGTATTAATGTCCATTAATGTATGTCCATATACCTCTGATCAGATAGCGTATGTTTGTATGTACGTTCTACATGAGCTCCTAAACCACTGGATCGAATGCATGCAAACAAGCTACACGTATACACTATGTCATCAAAAGTCTTCGGACACCACCCAAAACATACGTTTTTCATATTAGGTGCATTGTGCTGCCACCTACTGCCAGGTACTCCATATCAGCGACCTCAGTAATCATTAGACATCGTCAGACAGCAGAATGGGGCACTCCGCGGAACTTGCGTACTTCGAACGTGGTCAGGTAATCGGGTTTCACTTGTGTCATACGTCTGTACGGGAGATTTCAACACACCTAAATATGCCTGAGTCCACTGTTTCCTATGTGATAGTGAAGAGGAAACGTGAAGGGACACGTACAGCACAAAAGCGTACAGGCCGACCTCGTCTGTTGACTAACAGAGACCGCGACGATTGAAAAGGGTCGTAATGTGTAATAGACATCTATCCATACTATCACACAGGAATTCCAAACTGCAACAGGATCCACTGCAAGTACTATGACGGTTAAGCAGGAGGTGAGAATACCTGGATTTCATGGTCGAGCGGCTGGTCATAACCAACAAATCACGCCGGTAAATGCCAAACGACGCCTCGCTTGGTGCAAGGAGCGCAAACACTGGACAAATGAACAGTGGAAAAACGTTGTGTGGAATGAAGAATGGCGGTACAAAATGTGGCGATACGATGGCAGGGTGCGGGTATGGCGAATGCCCGCTGAACGTCATCTGCCAGCATCTGTAGTGCCAACAGTAAAATTCGGAGGTGGTGGTGCCATGGTGTGGTTGTGTTTCTCATGGGGGGAGATTGCACCCCTTGCTGTTTTGCGTAGCACTAACACAGCATAGACCTACATTGATGTTTAAGCACCTTGTTGCTTCGCAGTGTTGAAGAGCAATTCGGGGATGGCGATTGCATCTTTCAACACGATCGAGCTCCTGTTCATAACGTACGGCCTGTGGCGGAGTGGTTACACAACAGTAACATCCCTGTAATGGACTGGCCTGCACAGAGTCCTGACCTGAATCCTATAGAATACCTTTGGGATGTTTTGGAACGCCTACTTCGTGCCAGGCCTCACCGACCGACATCGATACCTATGCCCAGTGCAGCACTCGGTAGAGAATGGGCTGCTATTCCCCAAGAAATCTTGGAGCACCTGATTGAACATATGCCTGCGAGAGTGGAAGCTGTCATTAAGGCTAAGGGTGGGCCAACACCATACTGAATTCCAGCATTACCGATGGAGGGCGCCACGAACGTGTAAGTTATTTTCAGCCAGGTGTCCGGATACTTTGGATTACATAGTGTAGCTTACTATACCCAAAGAAGCATCGTGTGGGTAAGAATCACTTACTTCCCATAGGGGTTGGAACAGAGTGTGAAAAAGGATCTGTCATAAAGCATAACTCACGAGGATATCGAGCAATTTCAATTTAATTTTGTATATTCACGACGCAATATTTGTACAATCATTCATTTTGAAAAGAAACACTCCGGGGTAATGTAGCAGTACCCACACTAGGGACGGGGGTAGGGGTGAGAAGTCGTGACTTGTGAAATATTCTATAACGACCGATATTAGTATCGCATCTATACTTTACTGGATCGTTGAACTCATTGGTGACAGCACCAATGACGTTTCACCCCTATGGGAAGCGGGGCGTTGCAATGACTTTGATATACAGCGTAGCTCTGTAACGCAAGAAGCAATTTCTTCCGAACTTAGCACATGGATCACTGGCTAGCTGGAAAAAGTTACTGACAGTAAAAAACCCTAGCACCTCACAGCTGAGCATGGCGGTTAAAAAGTGTGACATAACAGTACAAATTGGAAACGCCATGTAGAATTTCCTCTAAATTCAGTGTGTATGCCACACAGTATTTGTATATAAAATACTGTGGGAGTAAGATACTGCTACTACCCCTAGAGAGCGAGGAATAGAATGGTTGACACATAAAAATGCTCGAAAATGTCCTGTTGGTACTTCTGCTCCGCATTTAACTGACTTGGAATCCTTTAGAAGTACGAAGCGCAATTTGCGTCTTACTTGTGTTGCTGGTCCAATGATGATGGCACATTGTTGAATACCACAGATGCATTTAACGTAGTCTCCGTGCCGGAGTCACGTGACATAAAGCAAAAGAGCGTCAGACAGTTGCCAGCGGCAGTCTTATTTCTCAAAACTGTCATCCGGCGCTGTTGTCATTATGATGCAAATGAAATTGTAGTCTGTTGGGCAGATTCAGCGGAAAGGAAAAAAAGGCAAAACTGTTTGCGAAGAAACGAAGGAAGGAAGGGAGATCGCGGTATGGTCAAAAAGAAATGAAATAGACTATCAACAAAGACATTGTCTTCAGTCTGACGGTAAATGTGTCTCCACAATGTTTGTAAGTCAGAAGAACGTGAACATCGCTTGCAAGGAATGAGGGAACGAGCCAGCACTTCACGGGCTGGTGAATCTGAGGTACGACACGAACGTTGCTTACAAGGAATGAGATAACGATCCAGCACATTATGGACTGATGAGTCTGTGATACGGTGTAGACGTTGCTTACAAGGAATGTCTGAAGGAGCCAGGTCACAGGCTGCTGAATCTGAGATATGACGTGAACGTCGTCTACAACGAAATAGATTGTGCGTGTGTGTGAAATATATGAGACACATGCGTTCGCAGGCGAAGCCTCCGGCAGAAGCTGGTTGGAATACTACGTACCTTCATCACGCGTATCTTCTTACTGTTTCACACTCGTTTGGCACACAATCAAATGGGCACCGAGATGGTGCACCCACGATGAACATCGCAAGACCTGTCTGCCACTGGACTGTCCTCAGCCTAGTATGTTAACATCGTATGTTAGCAGTCGAGTGGTCGAATCTTTAAGTTAACCTGAGTGCAATCAAAATGCTGAAGAGCCTGTCTAGCGGATTTAAGGGCCGCAGTTAATGCTTATCAAAGCTATTTCACTAATCGTAGCAGTGCAGATAGTTCATCCAGGTAAGTTGCCTTCGAAAGTTTCCTACTGCACTCATGTCGCCACAGGCATTGGCCTCTGTCGCAATGTTCGTGTATCATCCAGAAGTCCACTATTCCCGGCATCAGTAAAACGACATCGATCAGACTATATTTACTTCCAGTCGGTCCACCGCATACCATTTGGCTTCTTCATTGCGATAGCTGTTTTGTACTTGTAAGTTTGCACGTCCTCTCCTTTGACAACGCCGGCCGTGGTGGCCGAGCGGTTCTAGGCGCTACAGTCTGGAACCGCGCGACCGCTACGGTCGCAGGTTTGAATCCTGCCTCGGCCATGGATGTGTGTGATGTCCTTAGGTTAGTTAGGTTTAAGTAGTTCTAAGTTCTAGGGGACTGATGACCTCAGATGTTAAGTACCATAGTGCTCAGAGCCATTTGAACCAGTTTTTGATGCGGATACTGATGGACATGTGGTCAGCACATCGCTCTCCCGGCCGTTGTCAGTTTTCGTGACCGGAGCGGCTGTTCTCAATCAGGTAGCCCCTCATTTGGCTTCACAAGGGCTGAGTGCACCCTCGTTGCCAACAGCTTTCGACTTACCCGGACGGTGACCCATCCACGTGCTAGCCTGACAGCACTTAAATTCGGTGATCTGACAGGAACCGGTGTTACCAACGCGGCAAGGCCGTTGGCTAGGTTACGTACCACCTGCAAGTTTGTGTCTCACTCACCGGTGAAATGCTCGCCAAGATAGCTGTATAATCAGTTGCGTATTTCCCTTCAGTGGAAATTTTTATCATATACCGTAAAAAAAAAAAAAAAAAAAATTGGATCTGCTGACAGCTTGATGCAGGCCGTTTCTCCTGCCTATACTTGTACTCCTTCCCACCACTAACGGTCGTCCCCGCTTAGATGTTGAACTGTTAACTGTCTTAACCTGTTTAAAAAGAAGCTAAGCCATTAGGTTTCGTGCAGCTTCCTTGAAGATTAAAAAATGTAGCATCAAATGCAACGTAAGGGGGGAGAATCCTAGACATAACATTAGACTACGTGAGTTACAAATACCCTAACCGTTACATGGCACAACGACCTGTATTTCAAAAAAGTCTCCGTGCAAACAAACAACAATGTGCTCTTTGGAAGGATTACTAGTAAATTTGAAATAAATTATACAGACGCTAACGTCAGATATGGAGGAACTTAGTCTGCTGAAAACATGAACGTTCTTAGGAATGGGAGTGATATGAGCTGGAACTGGGGCGTCAAGTTCTTGAAGACAAGTACATAACCTATTAACTCTATCCTGCGAGTTGCCCGTTACAACATTCATTTGCAGCTGTCAATGCGATGCACAAGTGAAGAGAACTCATAAACGTATCGTACTGAAATGCCAGTTGTAAATCGGAACAATTACAGTAACAATGAGTGAAAAAATTCAATAGGATCTAAATCTTGCTTCAGGGTATTTTCGTTCTGTTGTTGCAACTACAAAAAATGGATGTGTTTTTTTCCCACCAAACGCGATTCGCTTTATTGAGATAGAGCTTCATCAGTGGTGTGTAATTAAGATATTTACATTTTGATTTACTCTAAGATCGAAAAACAGTTCCTAAGTAATGCGTTGGTTTCTACTTACGCTGATTTCCGCCTGTTTTCTCTCCTACATCGGGAAATGCCGTCTGCTAGCACATCGTTGATGGCTGGCTCTGAGCACTATGCGACTTAACATCTGAGGTCATCAGTCCCCTAGATCTTAGAACTACTTAAACCTAACTATCCTAAGGTCATCACACACGTCCATGCCCGAGGCAGGATTCGAACCTGCGACCGCAGCGGTCGCGCGGATCCAAACTGAAGCGCCTAGAACCGGTCGGCCACATCGGCTGGCCATCGTTGATGTTTTTCTTCTTTAGACACTGATAGTTTCGATCTTAAAGCAAATCAAAATGTAAACAACTTAATTGCAGATCACTGATGATGCTTTACCTCAATAAAGCGAAAGACATCTGGTAAAAAAAAAAAACACGCATTTTTTGTAGTTGCAACGACAGAACGAAAATACCCTACAGAATTGTAAAGCAGCTACGGATATTATGGCTACACAAATGAAGAATTTTAGGGTCTAAACCATCTACTGACAGCCAAGCAGCACTACACTAAGCACCAAACCAGATGACTCAACCGGAGGATAAATACTCTGCGTTGACTTACATGCCGACGCGTGCTGAATTCTCTGGAATGTCGTCACTGGTGGTAGTCCTAGAACCACGAGCGTTGACCGATGAAGTCGGTCTACTGTGTGCTTGCCTTAACGGGGGGCGATGGGCTGTTTAAACACTGATTCATTCGTTCAGAGAATATCGCTGCCTTGCTACCTGAGGCAATAGTTGTCCAGAAACAGGAGCAGGCTTACAGAGAACTCCGGATGTTTGGGCGAGTGAGTGTGCCGCAGGACGTCGAACCGTGAACAGTGAAGTGTATCATGTTTCTCAAAACCGGATTTACTTCTTGCGAGTCATATATGGGATATTGCAGAGTACTCCCCAACTGAACATTCAGAGTAATATTATATAGCAAGTGACCAACTGATTGGGAAAATATGGATTTGACTATCTGCTATTCCACTTGGGAAAAAAATTTAGCGTAGTGAGCTAAGCGATTACTAGCCTAAGAGACATGGGTGGAATATACACGTCGTAGTGGTGCACGTCGGTCTGATACTTGGGCACAAAGGGTGTGGCCCTAGTTTTACGCATCATCTTTACGCGAGTGCTACTTCCCCATATCCGCCTCAAAAAGGCAATATTCGAGCTATTAGATAATGAAAACTCACAGAACATTTAAACTATTTGGACACACGTGGTGCCATGACATTCCCCCTATTCCACTGTAGTGGCATTGTGGCTTCAGGCAGGATGTTTGTCTAGAGAAACAAATGCCACATTCCTGATTTTAAAAAAATAAGCTCATAGGTTTCACAACCCCAATGACTGATGACATAATTTATCCCTACTTCTGTATTAGAGATTCCCAGTGTCGTTTCAGTGCTGAGAAATCACTTCTTAGTTTCAAATCGAATACTCAAGTGCTAGGGAGAGCGGTGCGTTGCCACTTTTGAGTAGTCATTTATAATCATATTACAGTGATTAATATTAAATGTTGAACTACAGGATGAGTTAGTGTGGATTTTCGCAAACTTCAAATGACCATGTGACCTTACCACAAAGCTAAAGCTCCGAATGCAGCACGTAAGTCAGTTATGAAACGATACGAGCAGAAAATGTTTTACGTCTGCTTTAAGAGCATAGGTCGCCTATACTTTATCACAAATTGGACAGAGTTAGCTAAGTTAGTCAACTGAGCATCTACTCTGACGTCATGAGTGAGTGAATAATGCACGTACGGTTCAAAGTTCTGTTTAGTCTATAACCGCAAAGAAAAAAAACCACGTGGGTTTTTTATCGGCGGACACTGAAAATACAAAGGGAAACTGTGCGAACGAGTTGAGCCTGCCCTTCGCCATGCGATAACGAACACGATGCACCTGAGTTCAACGTATTGCACGTACTGCTGATACATGCAAAATTTTCGAGTAGTCATTAATAACGATAAATGGATTCCAACGGCGTCGCTGAAAATGTATAAATTGGCGCTTGAAAGTATGCATTCTGTATTCTCCTATAACAGAAGCAAACCGATTCACCATACTATAGATACGTACAATGAAAAATGTGTGTTACCTGATAATCGTTGCCATTCTGCAGAATGATCACAATGTTTTGAATTTTTAGACTGAGTCTTCCTCACTGCAAAAAGATGATGCTAGTTAGATGGTCCACCACTCGCTATTGATTTTCTGGAACAGATGAAACAACTAATATAGAAAAATAAAATATACCGTGTCATGCAATAGAGAAAAATACCGATTAAGTGGACTTTAGCAAGCAGTTAAATGAAGTTCCAGCGCTTGAATGCATTTACATCTACGTCTTCAATCTGCAGGTTAACGTAAGCTTTGAACAAAAGGCACAGTTTCTCGTTTTGTGTTGTGCAGGGGTCGTCCACTCCCGGGATGAAAACCTCCACTGGTTCGCCAGGACGGAGGCCAAGGAACCTGTGTGGCGTCATCAGACACAATGAAACATGATTACAAATTAATTCTTTTATCCCTCAGAATGCGTCTTGTCGCCTTGTCCTCCGCGGCGGCTCACGGCTACCGGAGATCGCTGCCTCAACCCTGAGCACAGGTCAGTGACGCACTGTAGTGGGTTGCCTGCCCTTTGTCATGGTTCACACGCCGACTTGAGAATACTCCATTTCGCCCACAAGGAACCCCTTGAGTGCGAGGTCGCAAGTTCAATCTTTAGTAAGGCTAATTTGACAATTATGACAGGAAAAATATTAACTGCTAAGGACTCACTATGTACATCAGGAGAGCGACAGAAAACACATGTCAGGGAGGCGCAGAGGTCAACTTTCTGTGGGACGTACGTATTACACTTTACAAAATGGACATCGTCGACATTTAAGAAATGTTCAAAACAAACCATTAACTTGCACCATGGACTCCGAGTGAAAAATGGCGCGCCACTGTGATCACAAAGATTCGCACCTTCGAGATGGAAGGCGAACTTCTTGGGAGTTACAAACCGTGCATGACGTTCAGCTGTGTATCCACTCTTGGAGAAAGCATACAGAATCATATCGGCGTAACGGGGTGATGAGAACTGACGGAATCTGATGGCATGCAACCGAATGCGAAACAGTCTGTCGTGGAGTTTATCGTAAAACTGACTATCCTTTGAGGCGCAGCTGCAGATAGTATGAGAATATGTTTTATAGGCACGGAAAAGACAAATTTCCAGAGGCAGAATTTGGTCCAGTGGCTCCATGTGGTATGAATTGCAATCTGAGACCCTTTCAAAAGATATAGTTTGTTCTAAGGGAGTCTGATTTTTATACGCACACCGGGAATGAAGCAAAAGCAAGTTACTTTGACCGCCTGTTGGCCAAAAGCAGAGCTCATACTATAGTTGTAGTTCTATTTCGCCCATTTTCTCAACCTTGCTTGCTGTGACGTACATATTTTCTACTGCCCTCCTAGATCACGCACGCGAGAAAGAGTCTTAGGGGGCAGAGAACCTCCAGGTTTTCGCAGCGCCATAAATTAACTTTCCAGCCAAATGGTTCAAAATGGCTCTGAGCACTATGGGACTTAACATCTATGGTCATCAGTCCCCTAGAACTTAGAACTACTTAAACCTAACTAACCTAAGGACAGCACACAACACCCAGCCATCACGAGGCAGAGAAAATCCCTGACCCCGTCGGGAATCGAACCCGGGAGCCCGGGTATTGGTGTGACTTGAGCAACTTTCCAGTCTTTAGAAATGGAACTTCCTGTGAGCTAGCGGTTGTATATAACTGCTAAATATCGAGCTACTGTATCAGCATACTCTGAAAGGAACCTGACTGTTATACAATCTGGACCGGAGCCCTTGCCTTTATTAAGTGATTTAAGCTGCTTTGCTACACCAGGGATATCTATTTGTATGTTTATCATTTGGCGGTTATTCTTGATTGGAATTCAGGAATGTTTACTTCGTCTTCTTTGGTGAAGAAGTTTCGGAAAATAATGCTTTAGTGGCACTGTCATCAGTGACTTCACCATTATTATCGCGCAGTGAAAGTATTGATTGCGTCTTGGCACTGGTGTGCTTTATGTATGACCAAAATCTCTTTGGCTTTTCTTCCAGATTTCGAGGCAGAATGTCGTTGTGGAAATTATTGCAAGCATCTCGCATTGAAGTACGTGCTATATTTCGAACTTCTACAAAACTTTGCATGTCTTGGGGATTTTGCGTTCTTTTAAATTTGGCATGCTTTTTTCGCTGCTTCTCAACATTGATCTGACACGTTTTGTGTACCATGGGGGATCACTTATTAATTTACGTGGTATATATCTCTCAATTGCCGTCGATCTTATATCTTTGAAATCATTCCACATATTTTCTACGCTTACGTGATCAGATCGGAAAGAGTGGAGTCTGCCTCTTAAAAAGGCGTTAAGAGCATTTTTATCAGCTTTTTTAAACAGATGCACTTTGCGTTTCTTTTTGATGGTTGTAAGAGTTACGGTATTCAACCTAGAAGCAACTGCCTTGTGGTCGCTAATCCCTGTATTCGTCATGATACTCCCTATTTGTCCAGGATTATTTGTTGCTAAGAGGTCAAGTATGCTTTCTCAACCATTTACGCTTCGAGTGGGCTCATGAGCTAATTGTTCAAAATAATTTTCTGAGAAAGCATTCAGTACAATTTCGGATGACGTTTTAGGCCTACCGCCGGCTTTAAACGTATAATTTTTCCCGTATATCGAGGGTAGATTGAAGTCACCACCGACTGTAATTGTATGAGCGGGGTACCTACTTGAAGTGAGACTCAAGTTTTCTTTGAACTGTTCAGGAACTATATCTTCTGAGTCGGGGGTGGTAGGTCACTATCATGCACGTCCTGTAAACAGTATAGAGTATCTCTGAAGCACGCAAACACCAGTTTTTGTAACAAGTGCGCCTCGTACTTCCTTGAACATTCGTAGTTTTTCTTACACACTACACAGTCATATTGCTGAGGACGTATTCGAAATCTGTTCATAATTTCGAGATGTCCGAAAGAACAGACACCAAGCATTCAAATAACTGATTCGCCTAGATGGGCAATGAATCCTCCTCCTTCAGTGCTCATGCAGAAGTGCGTCCGACCTCCCGCGGGCATCTCCGAGTAGCCAGCCTGGAGGAAATGGACAGCAACTGCTGATGGATGCGCTCGGTGGGAGTGCGGATCGGCCGTGAGGCGTGCCGAGACAGTCCGCGCAGTTGCGACAACACTGTGTCCCGGTTAGCGCAGTTGTTAACGCACCTGCCTAGTAAGCGTGAGGTCCGGGGTTCGAATTCCAGTCCGTATCCATTTTCACTCGTCGCCGGTGTTTTCGCGTAATGTCCCGATGCAACTGATATCAGTAACTCCTTTGTTTCTTTTCTCTCCCCCCCCCCCCCCCCCCCCCGTCCCCGCCCTCTCGGTCCTCCAGGCTTCAATTAACAATTCGAATAGAGAACAGCTGCCAACATGAGTACCATAGAAGTAGATTTCCTCGTAGTAGTGAAGCAACTTAAATCACTTAATAAAAGCAAGTCTTCTGGAAAAATTTTGGAAATTTTGGTAAGTTTTGTGGGATCAAACTGCTGAGGTCATCGATCCCTAAGCTTACACACACTACTTAATCCAACTTAAACTAACTTACACTAAGGACCACATAAACGCTCATGCCCGATGGAGGACTCGAACCTCCGATGGGGGAGCTGCTCGATTCGTGACAAGGTGCCCTAGACCGCGCGGCTACCCCGTGCGGCAAGTCTTCTTGTCCAGACTGTACACCAATTAGGTTCCTTTCTGAGTATGCTGATGCAATACCTACATACCAACAACCATACACAACCGCTCACTCGGCGAAAGATCCGTACCCAAAGAGTGGAAAGTTGCGCAGGCCACATCAATATTCAAGAAAGGCAATAGGAGTAATCCACTAAATTGTAGACCCATATCATTAATATCGATATGCAGCAGGATTCTGGAACATATATTATATTCGAATGTTACGAATTACCTCAAAGACAACGTCTATTGACACACAGGTAACAAGGATTTAGAAAACATAGTTCTTGTGAAACACAACCATCTCTTTACTCGCACGAAGTGTTGAGTGCTATTGACAACGAATTTCAAATTGATTCCGATTTCTGGTTTTCCGGAGGGCTTTTCACACTGTACCACACAAGCGGCTTGTAGTGAAATTGCGTGCTTATAGAATATCGTCTCAGTTATGTGAATGGATTCCTGATCTCCTGTCAGGGAGGTCACAGTTCGTAGTAATTGACGGAAAGTCATACAGAAGTGATTTCTGGCGTTCCCCATGGTAGTGTTGTAGACCCTTTGCTGTTCCTCATCTATATAAACGATTTGGGAGACAATCTGAGCAGCCTTCTTACGCTGTTTGCAGACGACGCAGTCGTTTATCGACTAGTAAAGTCATCAGAAGATCAAAACAAATTGCAAAACGATTTAGAAAAGATACCTGTGTGGTGCAAAAATTAGCAATTGACCCTAAATAACGAAAAGTGTGAAGTCATGCACTTGAGTGCTACAAGGAATCCGCTAAACTTCGGGTAAACGATAAATCAGTCAAATCTAAAGGCCATAAATTCGACAAAATACCTAGGAATTACAATTACGAACAACTTAAATTGGAAGGAACACACACAAAATGTTGTGAGGAAGGCTAACCAAAGACTGCGTTGTATTGGTAGGACACTTAGAATATGTAATAGATCTACTAAGGAGACTGTCTACACTACGCTTGTCCGTTCTCTTGTAGAATGCTGCTGCGCGATGTGGAATCCATACTAGAAAGGATTGACGGAGAACATCGAAAAAGTTCAAAGAAGGGCAGCACGTCACTGCAATGATATAGGATTTGGGATGGACATCATTAAAACAACGGCTTTTTCGTTGCCGAGCTATCTTCCCACGAAATTCCAATCACCAACCATCTCCTCCGAATGCGAAAATATTTTGTTTACGCCGACCTACATAGGAAGAAACGATCATCATGATAAAATAAGTGAAATCAGAGCTCGTACGGAAAGATATAGGTGTTCGTTGTTGCCTCGCGCTATACGAGATTGGAATAATAGAGAATTGTTAAGGTGGTTCCGTGAACCCTATGCCAGACAGTTAAATGTGATTTGCAGAGTACCCATGTCGATGTAGATGTAGACATGTAACAAGCTGTTTGTGTTCCCGGTCCCATAGCATGAGGGAACGGCTCTTACGGAATGATGGTCCCTTTTTTGACCCCAGATAATTAAGTGACTTTATTTTTTTACACCAGATGATTGAACTCTAACTGTTCCGAAACCGATCGTGTAGCCAATAAAAATGGTGGATTAAGCAACTGTCCTGCAGTTTTTTTCATTTTTCAAACTGGAGTTGTCAGGTTCCGGCTGCCCCAGAAAAAGAACTCTTTGCCTACCAGCATGTCTGGATCGTGTGATGATTTGAGCACTGAATCCAGATCTGATCTCAGCTTGTTTGTATAGCATACAGTTTTGACACAACATGGCTTCCTTATAAGCAAGAAATTAGCACAACACATGTAGGTGAAATGAAAAATCAAATCATTTTTAAATACGAAATGCCTTTTTATTACCTTAGAACTGTGTGTCCGTTGCCTTATATTTATTTTTCCCCTGCTCCTTGAAATAGCTAAAACAACTTTTTCTCCAACAAACTACCTCTTGTATGTCTCGTTGAAGAGACCAACAGTTAGTCTCCCATCGTACTGGAGTTCCAAATACCGTCTTTCCAGCACTCTGATGTCTTGAAAGCACTCATCTTGTTTCTGACACCAACCAAATTTCATAAAAAAAAGTCAAGATGAGTCTTGAGATTATTCAGACATCCTAACTTCCTGAACATTTACAGCGTGTTGGCAACAACACAAATATGAATTGGGTCGTTTTTTGTTACCCAAGAGCTTAAAAACAACCTTCTTGGATGGTACTCAATCCTCCATCTCATTCATAGTGATGTTTTCATTTAAGTTAGATCTGAACATGATTTTTCGAATATCAGGTTACGACGTTCCTTCGCTATTAAACGCGTGTCATCTTATTCATAGTGTTGTTTCATTTGAAGTTAGACCTGAACATAACTTTTCGAATGTCAGGTTACGGCGTTACTTCGCTATTAAACGGGTGTGTAATTAATGTGCACCGTCGTAGCTACTGAACATGATGCAAGTTAGTCATCAAATCGAATGTGTTTGCGGTTCATTTTTCTGTATTACCACAGACAGGGCGTAACTGTCCCCATTTGTACTGGGGCAGCAGCAAGTGTAAGGTGACTAGTTGCGCGAGAGCAGGACGCAGAGTTTCTGAAAATTTGTTCCAACCTTGCGTCTTCAAATGAAGTTCCCGTTCCAGTACAGAAGTAGCACGCAGATCGTGAGTCCGTAGGTCTTTCTGTGAGCCTGTAATGTAACTAACTATTAACGAAACGGTTAAGGTTCACTATCACCGGAATCATGATTCCAGAAGTTTATTTGGATTCCATCGTCTTTTTATTCTGCGCATTGCGTCAGCTAAAGCCAAAAACTGATCGCAGGGATTGCGTGGTAAAACGTACCCTTACAAAAGTCACACGTGAAGTAACTACAAGGAGTATTCAAATGAAAACATACGAAACAATGTGTCAACAGAAGTGGTTGAAATCTCCATATGGCGCTTTAGGATAACGAAATAAGACATCTAGGGATGCGAACATAGTGTCGTAACCTCCCCCTAAAAAAATTCGAAGCTGTGTCCTCGGCAGGCAAGATGATACTTACCGTCTTTTTCGACGTCTGAGGTCCGATACTCGAATTCTTTGAGCACGGAAAGACCATTAAAAATGACGTACTGTGAGACACTCCGCAGCCTACGCAAGTCTCTCAAGAGCAAACGGTCGGAGCTGCTCAGCGATGAAGTGATTCTGCTCCATGACAACGATGTCACCGAGGTCACACAAAGTGTAATGGCCAAATTCAAGTGAGAGAAGATTGGATAGCTTTCCTACAAACTGGACGCGTCGCCTTGCGACTTACATGTGTTTGGTCCAATAAAGAAACATCTCAAAGGGAACCGCTTCATTTCAGACGACGAACTGAAAGATACAGTGGAGGAGTGGCTCCTGTCATAGCAACAAGAACGTTGGGAACAGGGAATCCTTCCACTCATGAGACAGTGGGGTAGTTGCGCTCACGCCTCTGGTGATTACTTTTGAATAAAGACTTCACTTGTACCCACAATGTTGTGTCTTACCTTTTATTTTGAACCCCCCCACCCCATAATCACCCATATTTTTCACAAATGTAATCCTTAAATATTGTTAAACGTGTTGAAAATGTGGTAATTGTTTCACAAATCAAATTATACTTCCTAAGCTCAATATCACCCTGCCTTGCTCAAAGAATCGCGATTTTGCCGACTGTAGTATTTGGTGCACAACTAGCACTTTACTCTTCAGCCCCTCCCTAAGGTTCAAAATGGTTCAAATGGCTCTGAGCACTGTGGGACTTAACATCTATGGTCATCAGTCCCCTAGAACTTAGAACTACTTAAACCTAACTAACTTAAGGACATCACACAACACCCAGTCATCACGAGGCAGAGAAAATCCCTGACCCCGCCGGGAATCGAACCCGGGCACGGGAAGCGAGAACGCTACCGCACGACCACGAGCTGCGGACCCTCCTTAAGGAATGAGCTCTTTCGCCCCTCTGCTAAGACTGAACTTATTACCACGGTCCGCTTCGCTGGACGGTCATTCGGCGCGAAGCGAATGACACACGAAGTGATTCGACTGTATCTTAGTTATTTAAATATTCTCCAAAAATTGCTACTAAAATGAAACTACCAAGTAACATGGTGTTGGTTGTGGTCTTCAGTCCAGAGACTGGTTTGATGCAGCTCTCCATGCTACTCTATCCTGTGCAAGATTCTTCATCTCCCAGTACCTACTGCAACCTACATCCTTCTGAATCTGCTTAGTGTATTCATCTCTTGAGCTCCCTCTGCGATTTTTACCCTCCACGCTGCCCTCCAATGCTAAATTTGTGATCCCTTGATGCCTCAGAACATGTCCTACCAACCGGTCCCTTCTTCTTGTCAAGTTGTGCCACAAACTCCTCTTCTCCCCAATTCTATTCAATACCTCCTCATTAGTTACGTGATCTACCCATCTAATCTTCAGCATTCTTCTGTAGCACCACATTTCGAAAGCTTCTATTCTCTCGTCCATGTTTCACTTCCATACATGGCTACACTCCATACAAATACTTTCAGAAACGACTTCCTGACACTTAAATCCATACTCGACGTTAACAAATTTCTCTTCTTCAGAAACGATTTCCTTGCCATTGCCAGTCTACATTTTATATCCTCTCTACTTCGACTATCATCTGTTAGTTTGCTCCCCAAATAGCAAAACTCCTTTACTACTTTAACTGTCTCATTTACTAATCTAATTCCCTCAGCATCACCCGACTTAATTCGACTACATTCCATTATCCTCGTTTTACTTTTGTTGATGTTCATCTTATATCCTCCTTTCAAAACACTGTCCATTCCGTTCAACTGGTCTTCCAAGTCCTTTGCTGTCTCTGACAGTATTACAATGTCATCCGCAAACCTCAAAGTTTTTACTTCTTCTCCATGAATTTTAATACCTACTCCGAATTTTTCTTTTGTTTCCTTTACTGCTTGCTCAATATACAGATTGAATAACGTCGGGGAGAGGCTACAACCCTGTCTCACTCCCTTCCCAACCACTGCTTCCCTTTCATGCCCCTCGACTCTTATAACTGACATCTGGTTTCTGTACAAATTGTAAATAGCCTTTCGCTCCCTGTATTTTACCCCCAAGAAACATAGCTCGATGGAATGGGGTCCATACATAGAAATAAATGCTAAAGTAGAGTACAGAAGGTAACTGACAGAAATGCTCAATGAGACGCACAGAAATAACACTTTTATTGAAAGACAATAATTACAGTGAAGTGATTTTGTGATGATCCCTTGGGCATAACAAAAGGCGGGGCTTGGTACGTTACAGGGCATGTGATCACCATGGGCGGCAATGCACGATCTGAAACGTGCTTCCGTGCTGGCTACAAGGTCTACTGGTAAGGTGCTCCATCCCTCCAAAAGGGCGGTTGACAACTCCTGATTGGATACGCTGTAGTTCCTGTCCCAGACGCATCCCACACGTGATCGACGGTATTTAAGCCGGGGAAACGAGCAGGTCAGTCTGTTCGCCAAATATCCTCTCATACCAAGAGCTGCTCCAGCTAAAAATGAAGTCAAGGCCGAATGCACCCCTAAAAAGACGCACATGTAGAAGGAGTAGAGTGCCGCAGTAATGTTGACCGGCGAGTGCACCGAGTTCAAAGAGTTGGAGATCAGTATGTTCATACAACACGGTGCCTCGCCACGCGACACCATGTCACGTGGACCGCCAAAATGCCCGACAATGCTTCTTGGTGCATTACGTGTCCCCCCCCCCCCCCCCCCCCCCTGTCGCCGCATGAGGGGGTACGTTCAGACTCACTAATCGGACTGAATCTGCTCTCATCTTGAAAGATCAAGCGACCTCACTCTTCGTGGGCCCAGTCCCTATGCTCTTGGCACCGTTGCAGACTGTACCGCCGATGTGCATGTGTCAATGCAACACAAGGTACTGGTCGAGAGACCACCCCTACGCAGTCGCCGTGCCACTGTGGAGCTCGATACCGCGCGCTTTGCAGTCCTGTTAAATGTGGAAACAAATACATCCGCAGTTTGTCGTGGGTCCCTTCTTGCCCGTTGCACAACGTAGCGTTCATCTGCTGCCGTAGTTGACCGTTGTCGACCACCTCCTGCCGTCCTGGCAGCAGTGCCTGTGGCTCGGGACGCTCTCCACTCACGTGAAAAATTGCTGGGAGCAGTACCAAACCCGTAAGGTACGCTCGTTAACACTTCGTCCTTCTTCCAGTTTCCCGTGTGAAGTCATCCAGATTTTGTCTCCGTTTACCGTTCCTTCAACTTGCCTCATGTTTCGGGCACAGACCTATTTGGCGCTATAGTCACGCTGACCGCACGCCATAGAACGCCCGACTTTCTGCCCATGACTGGAAGACCTCTAGCCACATCGTTCCGCACTTCATTTCCACCGAGTAGTTAATATGTAACGGTACTTTACACTGAGGTGACAAAAGCCATGGGATAACATTATGCACATATACAGGTGGCGTAGTATGACGTACACGAGGTGTAAAAGTGCAGTGCATTAGCGGACCTGTCATTTGTACGCAGGTGTGTCATGTAAAAAGGTTTCCGCACAAAGGGAATTAACAGACTTTGAACGTGGAATGGTAGTTGAAGCTGGACGAATCGGACATTACATTTCGGAAATCGTTAGGGAATCCAATATTCCGAGATCCACAGCATCAAGAATGTGCCGAGAATATCAGATTTCAGGCATTACCTCTCACCACGGACAACACAGTAGACGACGGCCTTTGCTTAATGATCGAGAGCAGCGATGTTTGCATAGAGTTGTCAGCGCTAACAGACAAGCAACACTGCGTCGAAATAACCACAGAAATCAATATGGAACTTACGACGAACGTATCCGTTACGAAGGTACGGCGAAATTTGGCGTTAATGGGCTATGACGGGAGACATTTGCTAACAACACGATATCGCCTGCAGCACGTCTTCTGGGCTCGTGACCATATCGGTTAATTGGAAAACCTTGGCCTGGTCAGATGAGTCCCGATTTCAGTTGGTAAGAGCTGATGGTAGTGTTCTAGTGTGGCGCAGACCCCACGAAGCCACGGACCCAAGTTGTCAACAAGGCACTGTACAAGTTTGTTGTGGCTCCATAATGGTGTGGGCTGTGTTTACATGAAATGGACTGGGCCCTTTGATCCAACTAAACGTACTATCTCTGGCTGCAAATGGCTATGTTCGGCTAGTTGGATTTCATGTTCACAAATAACGATAAAAAATTTTATAGACGACAATGCACCATGTCACAAGGCCACAACGGGTCGCGATTTTTTTGAAGAACATTCTGGACAACTCGAGCGAATGATTTGGCCATTCAGACATGAATCCCATCGAACATTTAAGGGACATAATCGAGGTAAGTTCGATCACAAAATCCTGCACCGGTAATAGTTTCTGAATCATGGACGGCTACGTAGGCAGCACGACTCAATATTTCTGCAGCGGGCTTCCGACGACTTGTCGAGTCCACGCCACGTCCAGCTGCTGCGCTACGCCGGGCGAAAGGAGGTCCGACACGGCATTAGGAGCTACCCTAAGACATTTGTCACCCCAGTGTATCTATTCGTCCGTGAAATAGTAGTGTAGTTACGATGTACACCAACCAGTGCTATAACTGCCACTGAAACCTTAACTCCATGTTGCTGTTTACTGAAACAGTGTATGAAATGTACTTCATTGAAATCGCTAAAAATGCATTGTTTCAAAGCTGTTCGATATGAATTGTAAAGAAAAAGGATAGGGGAGTGGGGTTATGCGGTGCTTTTGTTATGGTACTGGCATTCAGCCGACTGAAACCAGAAGCATAAGCCAACCTCATTAAAAGAGTTTTTCATCGCTGGCCTCGTGGAGGAGTAACTGCAGCGCGTGAGTCACGGCAGCCCCCGCTCGGCTCAGCGGCCTGCGGAGCGGGGGGCGCAGGATGGATGAATGGCCTGCCTTGTGGCCCTCGGACGTCACCAGACACGCCCTGCCGCCGGAATCCCAGCCTGCAGCTAACCCAGTGGCGCCGCAATTCATGGCGCGCCGAAGGCCTCTCTGCTGGGAAGGCGTATGCGTTATGTGGCACACAGGCAGCGTTCAAAATAACAGAGACACCGCGTTAAACACAAGTACGCTCTCCAGATTCGGTATTACTGATCAGCAACCTATGGAGACATTCTTTCTTTGTGGTAAGGTCAGCGCAATCTAAGCCATATGTTATGTACAGTACAGTAGTGGAAATCAGTTTAAAGACAGGGTTCCTACGAAAGTAATAGTACAATGTCTGTATCACACAGTATCAAATTTATTACGAAAGTGGTAGATACGTGTTACACATAAAGTATCTTTCATAATGCGAGTAACAAAGTAAGGAGTTTGCATTTCCTGGATGGAATAAATGCACTCACTGTCCTGTTGTGTTATTGCATTGTTAGTATTTTGTCCAGTCGCTGTTCTTCATAATTTCTCCAAAAACTCTCTTTAGCATTGATTTTGTTAACGTTTCTCGTCCTTGCAGTGAAATTGTCGTTCGCTCTTCTCCTATCGCAATTTTCAGCTCACATACTGCCTCAGATTGCCTTCCATTGCGATAACATCGTCTTGCAAGTATTCCCCAAGAGTTTTCCACGGGGTTCATATCTGGGATACGTGCACGCCAGGGCAAGACATCGGTATCCTTATCTTCAAACTACTTTTTGGTTGTAGTAGAAACATGCACACATACATTGTCTTGTTGAAGCATTAGCCTTTCGTTCCCTACGCCCTCATACATTCTAATCAGTTCTGTCTCTAGCATCCCTGTGTATATGTTAGAGTTCATTCTAGTGTTCAACCGCGCAAAGTATGATTTACCTTTAGCATACAAGACTGCCCAAATCTTAACACTTCCATCCTTACCTGCTGCTCTGTTCTCAGATCATACCAGTAGCACTGAAAACCATCCGGCCCATCTACACTAAACCTCTTATCATCACTGAAGATCACTTTATCCTATTCTGAAGATCATGACATATGTTTTTCAGCAAACTCCAATCTAGCCTTTTTATGTCTGAGTTTTAAGGCAGGTTTCTGGAGTCGTTTCTTGAATGCAAGATGTTTGTCATTTGACAAAATTTGTCGTACACGTCAGGCAGTTACTGACAGCCGTGAATCAGCAACAAACTGAGAATAATAACATTTTGTGGCTCTTGCTTTGCGCAAAAGGAACCGCTTCGATTTCTCAAATAATTTTCTGCTTAGCCCGTATTTTCCTTTCTGCCTATATAGTGCACTCAATCTAACGAAATTATCAGTCAGTATACTTTAACGGTTCAACGTCTTGGCGACTGGAAGACTAGAGAGTCTTATTTCCCTGCACGCACCGATTTCTGCTTTTTCGTCTCGTGATAACTGTTTTCCGCGTGGCTTTGTCACAACACGTACTGTCACTAAAAGCGTCTGTTTTAGATCTCCAGTAAAGCCACATACGCACACGTTAACAACACACACAGCCGACTGGCTTTATACCGAGTTCCACCATCTACCACCTGAGTCGTAGATGTCTTGTTATATGTTGTACTATCGAAATCAGATACGGTTCTGACTACATTTGTCAGTATACTGGGTCTCATAGTATTGCATATACACTGTGCACAGCTATTCCACGCGACAATGTTAATTTTCCTACAAATATCTATGCCTTTATACTGATTTCTACTACTGCATTTCGATCCCATATCACATCAGTTTAGTAGTAAAAGCAGCAGCAGCATTAGTAGAGTTTTATTCATCTTTCGATCACTTTTTCAAGGACGCTGGGCATGCCATGTCAGTTTAAGAACATCGAAAGTAACATAATTCATATATACTGATGTTTCCATACTACGGATCTAATTTGACCAGAATGAGACATCTTTTGTATGCCAGGCATTTGCCTGAAGTGGTTTAGGGAAACCACAGTACACCTAAATCAGGATGACTGAATGAAGACTGGAACCTTCATTCTCCAGTATATAACGCCAATCTGTTTAAAACATTGCTGTGTCATTCGGTTTTCCCTACTGTATATCACTGTTTTGCGAAGAACTTATTTAATAATCAAAAAGACTAGTGTTCCACTGTTCACTCATTTCTCGCTCCCAGTTACGCACATATCGCACACACTATACACACATTGTTTGATAACGTAGCACTACACAAGCTATCAGCTGACTATGTTTGGTTTCCAGTTTGTGTACTACAACTTCCCATATGCTAGCCTGAAAAATGAGCCAGCGTCCCTCTATAAAAGTGAGATGCAGCAGCAGCATTAGTAGAGTTTTATTCATCTTTGGATCACTTTTTCAAGGACGCTGGGCATGCCATGTCAGTTTAAGAACATCAAAAGTAACATCATTCATATGTACTGATTTTTCCATATTACGGATCTAATTTGACGAGGATGAGACATCTGTTGTCGGCCAGGCATAAGGTTATTTTGTCGAAAACTGACATGTACAGACCGTGGTTGTGTACAAAATATAGGTCGCTTCTTTCAAAGGAGAAGAGAGCAACCAGCCATTATTGAGTGACTAGTTGCTGTCTCCTTCTTTGAACGAGTAAACTTATAAGGTAGATAAGGTGTTAGTGTTATACATTGCATAGCTTTGGGAGCAAGTTTCTCAACGAAGGAAAAAAAGAATAGAAAGAATAAAGAGTGGAGAAACATACTGTGAAAATGTTATGTGAACTATTATTATTATCATTATTATTACTTACTTACGTACTTGTGTTATCTTCTTCACAGAACCACTCCTGTGTATTATTCAAATAATCCTTCACTGTACAGAATGAATGCGTAACTGATGCGTTTTAAATGCCTTTTTAAATAAGTTCGTTTCAATCTCTTTAATCTATTTGGGCAATATACTTCAATTCTGCAGTTTTCTTTCTTCGTATATAATGCTGTTTTTAGTTTTATATGAATCTTTCTTGGTAATTTTTTTTCCCAATTCAAAGCGAAATTTATGGCATTTGTTTTCTTTATGTTCAGTATCATGTATAGCATAATGACCAATTTAAATTTCCTTGACAATTTTCATTTGCTTTCTCTGAATGGAGTTCTCTTGTTTCCTAAGTGACTATAACATTGATATCATAAGCAAAAGAAATTTTTGCCCACGACTATCACTATTAAGAAAGTTTTGTCTTTTTTTTCTTTTCTCTTTTTGTCATCAGTTTTCCGACTGGCTTTTTGAGGCTACCACTTCCTCTCTTCTGCCACGGTCTTCATTCCAGACTAGCTCTTCCACCTACCGTTCTCGATATTTGTAGAATATGTTTCAGTCTCTGTCTCCCTCTTCAGGTTTTACCCTCTACAGCTCCCTCTAGTATCGTGGAAGCTATTCACTGATACCGTAACACATGTGGTGTCATCATGCCCCTTCTTGTCACTCTTTTACAGATAATCTTTCCTCTTCATTTCTGCGGATCAACCGACTTTTCAACATCTCCTCCTGCAATACCACATCCGGAACGCTTCGATTCTCTTCTTTTTCATACCATACAATGACGTGCTCCAGATGTACATTCTCTGAAGTTTCTTCCTAAAACAAGTTGAGACCCATGTCTGATACTAACAGACTTAACTTCAGTAAGGAATGCCATGTCTGCTAGTGCTAGTCTAAATCGTATCTCCTTGCTTCGTCCGTTATGCGTTATTTTGCTTCCAACGCAGCAGAATTCCTTCGATTCGTCTACTACGTGGTCCCCAGTTCATATTTCCTGTATCATTTCTGATAGACATTGTTACATTCGACTCTGTTTGGTTCACTCTCGGTCCATAACCTGCGCTCATCAGGTTGTTCGTCCCGTTTAACAGATCCTGTAATTTTTAATCACTCTCACAAAAGATATAAAAGTCATCTGCGAATCTTATCTTCGATATCCTTTCATCCAGACCTTTAATCGCACTTTCTTCATTGCTTGTTAGACGTTCAGCAATAGGGGAGAACGACTGAATCCCTGCCTTTGTACCTACTTTACAATATTCTTGTTTCCCTATAAGGAAATTGCTGTCAAGCATTACATAAACTAAATTCTGTCCAAGAGGTAATGAAAGTAAAAAAAGAAAAAAAAAATGCACTGGTGGACTCTTCTCGACAGATTTTAAAAGTTTATCGAGTCAGAACCACATTATCTCCCACTCACCGCCCCCCCCCACCTAACCCCCTCCCCCAAATGCCCCCTCTTAGGTATCTTGCAACGACCGACAACTCAGCTAAAGCCTTCAAGCTCCAATAAACCAGTATGTCTCTCATAAGTTTGTTGAAAGTCATCAGTCAGGATTCACCTGTCTACCCAGTGACCCCTATGGAAATATTATTTATTATACAATGTGTCCCATTTATCTTGCTCACCCAAGTAACTTTTTTTCTGATGCCTTAAATGAAAAAATATTTCAACCAATGTTTTTTAACATCATTGCTCAGTTCTTGGTAAGGCTATACGTTTTATATGTTCCCACAGATGTAGGAAATACAAGTTTTTTAAATGTAGCCATGTACATTTTATTCAAGAATACACTTACCCTCTCCAAGAGCTACTGAAAAATGTATTACACTGTAACATTTTTGTCCATAAAACGTAGATGTACTGGAACTGAACTTGTACCGTTCCATATTTTCTCAATAAATTTCCGGTACAAGAGAATTAATGAAGAGAATTTTTTTTTTACTCTGACGAACTGAATCAGTTGGTAACAGGCAGGAGAGAATGGACCAAACGGCGTTTGTTTATTTATTGATTTTATTTCGTGTATACCACGTTTTCCTGCATACTTTTCCTTGTGTGACCGGGGCGGTATGAATCAGAAATTATGTGAAGTAGCATAAAGCTTTAGTCAGAGGTTGTAGCATTGTATGAGTAGAGTGGTTCTGTGGTAGGTACCAATCCCTCAACGCGAACAAGTTTGGCAAAGAAGGTGTGGAAGTCAGGTGAGAGAGGTCGCGAAGGCACGAGTATTGGCTCTGTCAGGTTGGCGAACCACCCCTTCCACCACCACTTTTGAACGGACAGCGGTTAGGCGATGTGGCCTGGAGGTCACTGGTTCGTGGGTAGCGGCGCTGTGCAGACGTTGAAGACTTAGCTCTCGATTTTATGCTAATATTATCAAAGGTATTAGAATGTTTCAAATCTGTTCGTTACTAAAGTCCATATGTTGAAATCATGTGTGACATGACCACGAAACCCCCATAAGGGAGTTTATTTTCGTAATTTGATTAAATTTCTGTAAGAACTTTGCGTTTGTGTCTTGGTCAGGCATGCACCATGGGTCTTAAGCTCACAGTCGTATTATTGCTCTGTGCGTAACAGAAGTTAACTCATTTAATGTATTTTAATGTGGTGTTTCTTTCACTGTGATATTTTGGGGATTTTTCGATTTCTGATATGTTTTCTTTGTGTACTTGGTTTCCCGCCACGTGATCGGTTGGAGCGACCGTCACATTAATAAAGTGCAGTTTCATTCCAAAAATGTACAGTAGCTTCACTACAGTTTCGTGTAGCAGAATTCGGAAACAATAAATTTGTGCGGAGAATGAGAACTTTGAATTATGAAATGTGCTCATATTCACTATAGCGTGAAACTGTCAGCGGTCGTTACTAGAAAGGTGGGTCACATCAATAGGTACAAGGTACGAGTGAATAACTATATGGTAGTGCGTGAGTGTAGGATGGGGAAGAAATAATCTTGTGTGTCAGCATTTTTGTATTTCTGTTGGCTACCGCAACGTGGCCACGTATATGAACTAGCATCAAGGTGATATTTAGTAAATGTTTCTTAAGCCCCTATAACTATTTGATTTACTTATAATGAAGTGTGTTACATAACATACGGGTTAAACTCTTGTATCTAGGAAAAGTTCAGATTTTAATGCCAATTGGTGGGATAGAGACTTGCAAAATATTTTCCCGCCATATGATAGTAAATGTTCCTGCCCCCCCCCCCCCCCCCCCAGCTCAGTAACGTCGGAACGCAGTATTAAAGCAAAATTGTCAGTCATCGTCAAGTAGACCAATTACTACATCTCTTCGGCGCACGTTTTAATGAAAATTGAAGTATTTAGGCAGATGCTCTTCTGCCCTGACCACGTTCACTTCTAGTGTCTTTTGCTGAACTTGTTCTGCGAGACCTGTAGTAATTAAATGTAATTTCAATAGAAGGCATGGGTTTAAGTATAATTGTGTGCCTGCATAAAATTCCACTAAAGCCAGGTCTGCGCTCCCCTCTCCCTTTCCATAATTACGTGGTGAAAGTAAATCCTGTTGACTAGAGAGGCCATTTGTCATGACTTGTAATATGAGAGCCCCAGCTGTTGCATAAGAATGGGCAGTAACTATTCCAATAGATACACGGTTAATTGTTCAAATGCAGTAGGTGGTCAATAAATATCAATCTAAATCCTCTACTGATTATTTCCTCCCTTTATCATTAACAACTCAAAGAATAGGTGAAACCTAAAGTATCCAAACCTGCCTAGAGTTCCTACCTCAGCCACATGCTACGTCAACAAATAAAATAAATAAAAGCTCTATGCTCCCTAATAAGCACTACATAGGTGTCCTCTGCAGTGGTTATGAAGATTGCGTTATCCGTTACCTTCAAATTTTTACCGGTAAGTTGTAATTTCGTGGAGCACACGAATTTGTTAAACCAGTACCACAGAGGGTAACTTTCAGAAGCAGTAGGACACGATAAGCGACTGTAAACATCCTACCCGGTCGAATTTTATCAGTACCATTGGTAGGTGGGTTACATTGCAGTACAAACGGCGAAGAGTACACAGATTGTGAAAAAAACGAACTATTTACTGCCTTGATTGTACACATTACGTACACAATGTAGTGCTGTAGGAGAGGTGTGGGTTTTGGTTATGATTTCCGACTCACGTAAACGCAAGTAGTCCTCTCCCCCGCTGCGTACCTCATTTGTTGTTGCTTTAGCGTACAGGACACTGCATACCAGTGCAGTCGTGCATCAAAGTAACTTAGTAACTGGATGGGGGTGTACACAGTGTGAATACAATTTTGTTGTGTAAAGGTGTATGATGTACACACATGACAATAAGGTAAAAATGCTGCCTGATGACAGCATTCTTGCATTTCTTTGTTGAGTACTGTTAGAGAACATTATGACTATTATATTATCATGTCTATCTTGCACTCTGCTGTACATACCTATACTGTAATTTCCCGTAAGCGGGCGAAATTCTGGTCAGGCACAACTACTGCACAGCAGACAATTCCCCGACAAGCCATCGCCTCCTCGCTGGGCATTTGGTCGTCTCATTTCTAGTCCACGTGAAATGGGGAGTTTAAATGCAAGACCTCAAAACCAGTCTAGAACATGAACAGACGAAGCTGCTGAGGACGCTGCGCTCGCTGCCGTAGCCGAGAATCCTCAAGTCAGCACACGACGAATTCCGCGTGAACCAGGTGCCTCGAAAACAAATGCACATGGCATTCTGCAATGTCATAAATTCCATCTTTACCATGATCATCGGGTAATATCAACAGCAGCAGAAAATCGTATAACAGGTGTAGGATTCGTTATGAATAGGAAGGTAGGGCAGAGGGTGTGTTACTGTGAACAGTTCAGTGACCGTGTTGTTCTAATCAGAATCGACAGCAGACCAACACCGACAACGATAGTTCAGGTATACATGCCGACGTCGCAAGCTGAAGATGAACAGATAGAGAAAGTGTATGAGGATATTGAAAGGGTAATGCAAGTATGTAAAGGGGGACGAAAATCTAATAGTCATGGGCGACTGGAATGCAGTTGTAGGGGAAGGAGTAGAAGAAAAGGTTACAGGAGAATATGGGCTTGGGACAAGGAATGAAAGAGGAGAAAGACTAATTGAGTTCTGTAACAAGTTTCAGCTAGTAATAGCGAATACCCTGTTCAAGAATCACAAGAGGAGGAGGTATACTTGGAAAAGGCCGGGAGATACGGGAAGATTTCAATTAGATTACATCATGGTCAGACAGAGATTCCGAAATCAGATACTGGATTTTAAGGCGTACCCAGGAGCAGATATAGACTCAGATCACAATATAGTAGTGATGAAGAGTAGGCTGAAGTTCAAGACATTAGTCAGGAAGAATCAATACGCAAAGAAGTGGGATACGGAAGTACTAAGGAATGACGAGATACGTTTGAAGTTCTCTAACGCTATAGATACAGCAATAAGGGATAGCTCAGTAGGCAGTACAGTTGAAGAGGAATGGACATCTCTAAAAAGGGCCATCACAGAAGTTGGGAAGGAAAACATAGGTACAAAGAAGGTAGCTACGAAGAAACCATGGGTAACAGAAGAAATACTTCAGTTGATTGATGAAAGGAGGAAGTACAAACATGTTCCGGGAAAATCAGGAATACAGAAATACAAGTCGCTGAGGACTGAAGTAAATAGGAAGTGTAGGGAAGCTAAGACGAAATGGCTGCAGGAAAAATGTGAAGACATCGAAAAAGATATGATTGTCGGAAGGACAGACTCAGCATACAGGAAAGTCAAAACAACCTTTGGTGGCATTAAAAGCAACGGTGGTAACATTAAGAGTGCAACGGGAATTCCACTGTTCAATGCAGAGGAGAGAGCAGATAGGCGGAAAGAATACATCGAAAGCCTCCATGAGGGTGAAGATTTGTCTGATGTGATAGAAGAAGAAACAGGACTCGATTTAGAAGAGATAGGAGATCCAGTATTAGAATCGGAATTTAAAAGAGCTTTGGAGGACTTACGGTAAAATAAGGCAGAAGGGATAGATAACATTCCATCAGACTTTCTAAAATCATTGGGGGAAGTGGCAACAAAACGACTATTCACGTTGGTGTGTAGAATATATGAGTCTGGCGACATACCATCTGACTTTCGGAAAAGCATCATCCACACAATTCCGAAGACGGCAAGAGCTGACAAGTGCGAGAATTATCGCACAATCAGCTTAACAGCTCATGCATCGAAGCTGCTTATAAGAATAATATACAGAAGAATGGAAAAGAAAATTGAGAATGCGCTAGGTGACGATCAGTTTGGCTTTAGGAAAAGTAAAGGAACGAGAGAGGCAATTCTGACGTTACGGCTAATAATGGAAGCAAGGCTAAAGAAAAATCAAGACACTTTCATAGGATTTGTCGACCTGGAAAAAGCGTTCGACTATATAAAATGGTGCAAGCTGTTCGAGATTCTGAAAAAAGTAGGGGGTAAGCTATAGGGAGAGACGGTCATATACAATATGTACAACAACCAAGAGGGAATAATAAGAGTGGACGATCAAGAACGAAGTGCTCGTATTAAGAAGGGTGTAAGACAAGGCTGTAGCCTTTCGCCCCTACTCTTCAATCTGTACATCGAGGAAGCAATGATGGAAATAAAAGAAAGGTTCAGGAGTGGAATTAAAATACAAGGTGAAAGGATATCAATGATACGATTCGCTGATGACATTGCTATCCTGAGTGAAAGTGAAGAAGAATTAAATGATCTGCTGAACGGAATGAACAGTCTAATGAGTACACAGTATGGTTTGAGAGTAAATCGGAGAAAGACGAAGGTAATGAGAAGTAGTAGAAATGAGAACAGCGAGAAACTTAACATCAGGATTGAAGGTCACGAAGTCAATGAAGTTAAGGAATTCTGCTACCTAGGCAGTAAAATAACCAATGACGGACGGAGCAAGGAGGACATCAAAAGCAGACTCGCTATGGCAAAAAAGGCATTTCTGATCAAGAGAAGTCTACCAATATCAAGTACCGACCTTAATTTGAGGAAGAAATTTATGAGGATGTACGTCTGGAGTACAGCATTGTATGGTAGTGAAACATGGACTGTGGGAAAACCGGAACAGAAGAGAATCGAAGCATTTGAGATGTGGTGCTATAGACGAATGTTGAAAATTAGGTGGACTGATAAGGTAAGGAATGAGGAGGTTCTACGCAGAATCGGAGAGGAAAGGAATATGTGGAAAACACTGATTAGGAGAAGGGACAGGATGATAGGACATCTGCTAAGACATGAGGGAATAACTTCCATGGTACTAGAGGGAGCTGTAGAGGGCAAAAACTGTAGAGGAAGATAGAGATTGGAATACGTCAAGCAAATAATTGAGGACGTAGGTTGCAAGTGCTACTCTGAGATGAAGAGGTTAGCACTGGAAAGGAATTCGTGGCGGGCCGCATCAAACCAGTCAGTAGACTGATGACCAAAAAAAACCATGATCATTTACACCGAGAACTTAATGGAAATGACTTCAGCAATAGGGTTCAATTTTGTCAGTGGGTTCAGCAACAACTTCTGACCAATCCTAATTTCTTCTCAGATATTCTTTTTACAGACAAGACGTCATTCTCCAACGAAGGAAATGTCAGTACATGAAATATGCACTATTGTTACATCAACAATCCAAGATGGCTCCGACATATAAAACATCAACGTCCATGGAACGTTAACGTTTGGTAAGGAATTATTGGAGATACCATTATCGGACCTTTTTTTGTAAAGCAATCAAAATGGCGGACAATATGCCAAATTTTTAAGACACACTCTTCCTGTTCTCTTGGACGACGTACCGCTGAATCAGAGGATGGTCATGTGGTATGAGCATGATGGATGCCCCATACACAACGCCTTACGAGCACGACGAATTCTGGACCGTAAATAGCCTGGTAGGTGGATTGAACATGATGGGCCGGTTAGTTGTCCTGCCCGATCTCTGAACCTTACACCGCTGGATTTTTTTCTATGGGGAGCAGTCAAGGATGCTGTAGAGCCATCACATAGGAAGTAGTAACACGATGTTTTTCATGTACTGGTAATATCACAGTAAAAGTTACTACAAAGGGCCATGTTACTTCTGCATTGTCATAAGTACTGTGATACAGGACTGTACAGTAACAAGATCCAGTTACTACACAGTGTAGTGCTGTTGCAATCAGAGTTTACTGATAACGTTCAAACCCGCCATGAAGAGCTTAAATGATTCAGTAAATGATATCCACTGAGGTGATATTTAAAATTAGAGAAGTTATGTATTATTCATCATTTCCATTGCTACTAGTTTCGTGGATAAAATGGTGCAGTGTGGTACATTTTTTGAGTAGCTCCTGGAGAGGATGGGTGAGTGTATTCTTGAATAAAATATACATGGTTACATTTAAAAAAATTTAACCTCTACTCCGTATCTCCTATCCTACAGCTGTAGGGACGTACAGAACGTATACCCTCAGCAAGAACTACCTAGTGATGTTAACAAACATTGGTTGAAACAATTTTTTATTTAACGCATCAGAAAAGTTATTTTGGGTGAGCAAGATAAATAGGACATCCTGCATATTTCAGTTTCAGGTCACACTAATGGTATCATTACCAGCGTTGGTTAATTACCAGGTCATCATCAGAGTATTTAAATGAAAGAAAGACAACTTCTAAATTGCAGTTAGTTGATTTTATATTTATCTTATAAGAATGCACGTCCCCAAATAAGAATCCATCAGAACGTGATAGCTCTGTCCAACATTGGTTTGCGTTCTTTATATACCATACTTTCGCATTGCATATTAAGTTAATGAGGGTGATAAGTCGAAACCTGTAATAATACCACTTGTGTGGCCTGAGGCAAAAACATTAAGAGAAAAAATTATGTACTTCTTCGATCCTCAGTTTCAACCTGTTTCGAACACAGATGATAGTGAACGCGCTGCTGCGAGATAAAATATTCATACTCGTAGTTACAGTTGATGATAGTTATTTGTCAATACGTAATTACCTTGTGTTTGTATTTTGCCACAATGCATTTGGTAAGACGTGGCTCGCAACAGACAATAAACTGCATCATACTAGAAACAAGGGAAAATTTAAACTGCCTCATACTAGAAACAAGGGAGAACGTGTGTTTGGCTCTGTTTATCGTATTCATGAACCCTCCTTCAGAAAGGTTATGGTTCATTTGATGCCCGGCGCACTGTGATAGAGCATCATTTTTTTTATCTGTGGAACGTAATGATTAAGACAGGGGACATGTATTCAGCAGGAAACAAGTTCAAATGATAACCCACATAGTCTGATTTACGCTTCCTACGGTTTTGTAAATCGCTTTAGATGATTGCTGAAATGGTCACTGAAAAACGAGCTACCACTATCTGATTCACCCGTCCTTCTCCAACTAAGCAAATGTTCTGGTTGTAACGACTGTGCTGTCAACGAGCATTTGAAAATTTTACCTTCGGTTGTCCTGTGAGGAGATATTTTGCGTTTAGTTTTCATCTTGTTTCATATCCTCCTGTTGGCAATATATTCATATCGTCTTCATTACGCTTTCTTGCCTAATACCTTAATAAACATAAACATGGCCCGTAATAGGCTGTAATGCGAAGTTTATTTAATCGTGCGATTAGCTAATTTCGACTAAGCGTCAGTGTCAAGCTCAACATGGAAAAGCACTACCTTGTCTGCATACATCGCCATATGTAAATAAAACTTTACACACTTCAGATTAAGATAAAACATTGCTGTACAAATTTCTTACTTACATTTGTAACATCTGTATTACATGTTATTTTCAAATCACTCTTATTTACCAATAAATAGTAGTCATATTCCGTCATTTTACGAGAGGATCCACACTACAGTGACACCTTTTAAAATCGTATTCCGAATTTTGCTCTGTGTACAACAACGTGGTAACTGACAGCAGCTGGTATTTGTTGTCACAGATACATATTCATCCAAAGACTTGAAGACTCTCGATAGCACATATCATAGGCACGTTACATATATTGCTGGCGTGCCAGACTTAGTTAATGTCATGTATAAAAACAGTAAGTGACCAAAGAATACATTAAAGCCATACAAAAGGGCATAAAATATTGCGTAGAGAACATGGCATATCACAGGACGAACTGCATTATTTTTATCATATTAACAAAAATATATATTAAGTACGTAAAAAACTCCATAAATAATTGAAATAGAATACTCCAGCAATTTCTGGCTTGCAAGGTATAACGACTACCTCATATCGTAAGTCATCAGTGTCTGAAAGTTATTCATAGACGCACAGAAACCTATTTGTGCAGAAAGATAATCAACAGAATGAAAGCGTGACAACCAAATGTCACCTGCGTTATAAAATGTATCGATCAGTGTTGGGAACATCAAGTACATATAAAGAGAAATAACGTGGGAAATAACTATAAACAGAGGAGAAAGGAAGCCTCAAAAGAGGAAACGTTATGTGGCCACATAAAGTAAGCATAGCACCGAAATATAAAATGTGTAAATATCAATATCACACTCCTGGCTCGCCAGGAGTTGGTGTGGTATTCTATTTCAATTATTTGTGGAGTTATTTACGTACCTCATATATATTTTTGTTGATATGATGTTAAAAATAATGTAGTTCGTCCGGTGATATGCCATTGCTATCGAGAGTCTTCAAGTCTTTGGATGAATATGTATCTGTGACAACAAATACCAGCTGCTGTCAGGTACCACGCTTTTGTACACAGAGCAAAATTCAGAATACGATCTTAAAAGGTGTCACTGTAGTATGGATCCTTTCGTAAAATGACGGAATATGGCTACTATATATTGGTAAATAAGAGTGATTTGAAAATAGCATGTAATACAGATATTACAAATGTAATAAATTTGTACAGTAATGTTAATCTGAAGTGTTTAAAGTTTTATTTACATATGGCGTCGTATGCAGACACGGTAGTGCTTTTCCATGTTGCTTTTACAGGAGCTTGGCAATGATGCTTAGTCGAAATTAGCTGATTACACGATTAAATAAAATTCGCATTACAGCTTACTACGGACCATGTTTACGTTTATTAAGCATCTTGAGGCTGTGGATCCCCACATATACAATATTTTGCCTAAGACCGTCTGCGAACGATGCTGTCGTTTACAGAGAATTGATTTTCAGTCATAAATGCTGCTATATTCATTTGCGAAGAAAATGAGTCAGTGATCTTCGTATTCCGCTTTTGGCACTTATTAAAATACTATAATCCAGTGTGCATCCTCCGTAGTCTACTACTACGAAAACCTACAAGATAGGTGTACGCTGACGCTTAGTTCTTCACCTCTCCCACCTGCCAAGAAGGCCTTTCGGTATTATTGAGTGTTTGGCAGCCTTCCTCAGCTCAACCCGAGCCAAACGCCCTTCGGCCCGCCTGCAATGTAAGCGGTCGGGCGTTGCGAATCGTCTGGAACTCGTCGCTGCCCACGAGGAATCTAACTCCTTACCTCAACAGTACCACGATATGTCATGCTCACGGGTGTGGCATTCCGTAAATTGCATGCCTCAGATTTATCAAATAGACAGACCTAAATCGTTTCTTATCTCAAACGGCTACATAGCCACCTACTTTTTGATGTTACATAACACGAGTTTGTCGTTGACGCTTTCTGCATCATCCTGAGAAAGATATGCAGATTTAATGGTAGTGCTATAAAACTGAATTGTGCAACATACCATTTCAGTTGTTGGTCTGAGCATACATTTAATTAATAAATCACTATTCAAAGGAGGAATTCAAGACCTTCCTATTAATGCTCAGGCTGTAACATCAATACCTATTCTTTGCACTGCGGACACCAAGCTAAAGTAAAACCGATCTCGTTATTTACTGCGGTACCTATTCCGTATGTATAAATTATCATTGCTTATTGCACCTACGCAAAATTAACATTCCTATTACATTTTATATCCAAATTTACGCCTGTGATCTGCAATTAGCTGTGAAACACGGAGCAGACGACATTTTATGTTATTGCGAATACTGTTATTAACATTGCGCTCTCCCCTGAAGAACAGGCGTATGTTGGTACAGTAGACTGGCAAGGTTGTAGGATCAAGGACAATTAACAACGGATTACCACAGCCCTCTGTCCCGTCACTAGTTCTTTTCAGTTTGTACACTGCGGACCTACATCGATACTTTTTAATGAGGAATTACTGTTCTACAGGATCTGGCTGTTGAAGAACAAAGTACGTAAAGCATATTGAATGAAACCATACTGAGGCTGCGAAAATGGTAGATCAACTGCTGCCTAGATATATCGCCCGAGAAAAGAGCCGTCATGATGTTTAAATGCGGCACACAAACCAAGACATACAACGAATCCAGAACGGTAATTATAACTTGCCGATGGACGAAACTAAATATGTAGAAATACATTCCGATAAGTTATATAGTGGTATAAAGCGAAAATATTTTAATATACAATGAGCAACAACAGTAGTTGATTTGAGCGTAGACCGTGGAGCAGCTCTGGCAATGTCGCGCGCCCTCATCAGATCATTAAAAGATTATAGATATGTAATATGGATTAGTGACAGGAAACTCCTTAAGGCCAGTGGACAAAATACAACACAAAATCCTCAGACAATACTCACTAACATATTGCTTAAAGAAACACATGAATCAACATACCTTCTACGTTGGAAGTATACTATGGGTAAGTACCTACTAAAACTGGGGTAAGTTGGAGACAAAACAGTGAATAGTAAAGCCTTACGACTAAGAACCGAGACCCGACCAGTAAAGTATTAGATGAATAAACAAATGCCGAAAGTAACGAGGGAGTACTTCGAACTCGAAGGAGGTTACAACAACGTATAAACAACGCCATTGACAAACGGTTACTTCAGTTTTCGTTAGGAGGCCGCTAACAAAAACAAAATGTTAACGAAATATTTGACACCCTAGCCGGAAGCTTGCAAAACATCAGAGCTCGCACGAAAAGATTTAAGCGTTCGTTTTCACCGCGCGCTGTTTGAGAGTGGAGCCGTAGGGAAATAGTGCGAAAATGGTTTGATGAACCCTCTGCCACGACTTAAGTGTGAAGTGCAGAGTAGTCTTGCAGACTTAGACGCAGATATACAGGCTGAGGACCGGGTTCTACAGTATCCTGTAGAACCCGGTCCTCCAAATCTGCTGTACGCACAGTCCGCCGCCTCCCTGCACGTTCGTCTGCCTGAAAGGACCCACGATCACACAAACGCCCAAAAATGGCTTGAAATGTTGCGTGATGTGGGCGGTGTCTGTAACAGAGTGTACTTGTTTTGGTATAGCCGTGCTGCCTGTCGACCGTTTCCATCTGCGTGGTCTACATCTACATCTATATCTACAGCCATACTCCGCAAGCCACCTGACGGTGTGTGGCGGAGGGTACCTTGAGTACCTCTATCGGTTCTCCCTTCTATTCCAGTCTCGTATTGTTCGTGGAAAGAAGGATTGTCGGTATGCTTCTGTGTGGGCTCTAATCTCTCTGATTTTATCCTCATGGTCTCTTCGCGAGATATACGTAGGAGGGAGCAATATACTTCTTGACTCTTCGGTGGAGGTATGTTCTCGAAACTTCAACAAAAGCCCGTACCGAGCTACTGAGCGTCTCTCCTGCAGAGTCTTCCACTGGAGTTGATCTATCATCTCCGTAACGCTTTTGCGATTACTAAATGATCCTGTAACGAAGCGCGCTGCTCTCCGTTGAATCTTCTCTATCTCTCCTATCAACCCTATCTGGTACGGATCCCACACTGCTGAGCAGTATTCAAAGCAGTGGGCGAACAAGCGTACTGTAACCTACTTCCTTTGTTTTCGGATTGCATTTCCTTAGGATTCTTCCAATGAATCTCAGTCTGGCGTCTGCTTTACCGACGATCAACATTATATGATCATTCCATTTTAAATCACTCCTAATGCGAACTCCCAGATAATTTATGGAATTAACTGCTTCCAGTTGCTGAACTGCTATTTTGTAGCAAAATGATAAGGGATCTATCTTTCTATGTATTCGCAGCACATTACACTTGTCTACATTGAGATTCAATTGCCATGCGTCAATTCGCTGCAGATCCTCCTGCATTTCAGTACAATTTTCCATTGTTACAACCTCTCGATACACCACAGCATCATCTGCAAAAAGCCTCAGTGAACTTCCGATGTCATCCACAAGGTCATTCATGTATATTGTGAATAGCAACGGTCCTATGACACTCCCCTGCGGTACACCTGAAATCACTCTTACTTCGGAAGACTTCTCTCCATTGAGAATGACATGCTGCGTTCTGTTATCTAGGAACTCTTCAATCCAATCACACAATTGGTCTGATAGTCCATATGCTCTTACTTTGTTCATTAAACGACTGTGGGGAACTGTATCGAACGCCTTGCGGAAGTCAAGAAACACGGCATCTACCTGTGAACCCGTGTCTATGGCCCTCTGAGTCTCGTGGACGAATAGCGCGAGTTGGGTTTCACACGACCGTCTTTTTCGAAACCCATGTTGATTCCTACAGAGTAGATTTCTGGTCTCCAGAAAAGTCATTATACTCGAACATAATACGTGTTCCAAAATTCTACAACTGATCGATGTTAGAGATATAGGTCTATAGTTCTGAACATCTGTTCGACGTCCCTTCTTGAAAATGGGGATGACCTGTGCCCTTTTCCAATCCTTTGGAACGCTACGCTCTTCTAGAGACCTACGGTACACCGCTGCAAGAAGGGGGGCAAGTTCATTCGCGTATTCTGCGTAAAATCGAACTGGTATCCCATCAGGTCCAGCGGCCTTTCCTCTTTTGAGCGATTTTAATGGTTTCTCTATTGCTCTGTCGTCTATTTCGATATCTGCCATTTTGTCATCTGTACGACAATCTAGAGAAGGAATTACAGTGCAGTCTTCCTCTGTGAAACAGCTTTGGAAAAAGACATTTAGCATTTCGGCCTTTAGTCTGTCATCCTCTGTTTCAGTACCATTTTGGTCACGGAGTGTCTGGACATTTTGTTTTGATCCACCTACCGCTTTGACATAAGACCAAAATTTCTTAGGATTTCCTGCCAAGTCAGTACACAGAACTTTACTTTCGAATTCATTGAACGCCTCTCGCATAGCCCTCATCACACTACACCGTCTCGGCTTGTTCCCGGCATGAATACCAGGTCATTCTGCTGCTTATAGTATGTTGCGTCAATCACACAGCCTGCAATACACAAGAAGACACGACACGTGATCAGAGGAACTTTCGTTCGTCAGTTCCATCTACCGTGGCACCGGTGCGATTCCAGCCATATGTTGATAGGACCTTTTTTCTTCCACTTCCAGTCAGGAATCCGCCCCTGCAGTTTGTCAGTTTTATTCATGTTCACCCTGTATATAGCTGTAGGTGAGTCAAAGAATGGGGCCGAGTGCACATACCAGGATAAGGTGTAAAAAAAAAAAAAAAAAATTCTCCAGGATGTATAAACAACACCCATAGGCGGGCATTATGACAGCTGAGCTCATAGCCACATGAGAAGGGCTGAAATCTAATAAGAACCAGACCACACAATGATACTCCTATACCAGCCTGCCTGCACTGACAGCCATCGAACATCACCATTCAAGATTCAATAGCCACCCAATCATAGAACAAAACAGAATCATGATACGCACAATGACACAGTAGCGTTGACAACGTGTTCGGTCAACATCGGCCACTTACCAAAGGAATAGCATCAGACATCATACCCAAGTATAAGGAAATTTTATAAATGACGGTGAAGAAGAGTGGATTACAACGTTGCAAATATTAGGCTGACATTATGCTCATATACACACAACTGTCCCAGTAAAGCACTGATATAAAGTCAAAAATTTCTCTACCCCTGTGACAAAACTGAAGTTTAACCATGGACGTTTTGAGAAACGTCTGCACATAATACAGTTGTCATCGACGGCACAGTGTAAGTGCGGCGCAGAAGAACCGAACCACTTATCCTCCCAGTGCAACGCCAACCAACACAAAACAGAAGACCTACTGACAGACTTGATAAACGGTGTACAACTCCCTACAAGTGACGAAGTGCTTCTTGCAACAAGCAACTAAAAAATTTGTAAACTACTGTTGAACTATATTACCGAAAAACAAATGTTTTTGTAATGTTCTGATTTGTATTCTCGTGTAAATGATTTTAAGAGGAGGAGGAGGAGGAGGAGATTAGTGTTTAACGTCCCGTCGACAACGAGGTCATTAGAGACGGAGCGCAAGCTCAGGTGAGGGAAGGATGTGGAAGGAAATCGGCCGTGCCCTTTCAAAGGAACCATCCCGGCATTTGCCTGAAGCGATTGAGGGAAATCACGGAAAACCTAAATCAGGATGGCCGGAGATGGGATTGAGCCGTCGTCCTCCCGAATGCTGAAGTGTCAAAGAAGGAAAAGAAGATAAGAATTTAACGTCCCGACGACAGCGCGATCATTAGAGATGGAGCACAAGCTCGGAAGACGAATGAAAAGCGGCCATGCCCCTTTCAAAGGAACCATCAGGGCATTTGCCAGAAGCAATTTAGGGAAATAACAGGAAATCTAAATGTGGATGGCCGAACGGGGATTTGAACCACCGACCGCACGATTAAGAATCTAGTGTGGTAACTGCTGCGCCAGTGCTAAAGTGAAATAAGTAGCAGCAATTATTGCAGTTATTGTGTGATGACTGAAGGGATTGGTATAGACATATTTACAGATGATGAGACATTGATCCACGAATTAACGACAACCGTAGCAACAAAAAAGTAAATACATTTAAGCACTATAATAAATGTACCGTAATTCAAGTTGTAAAACAGCTTTCACATAGCCGTATGAGTCCTCTCTTCAGGCCAACAAAATTAAGAAATAAGATCATAGTAATTAGTTTTAGGCTATGTTTCTCTATGTTGTTGTTGTTGTGGTCTTCAGTCCTGAGACTGGTGTGATGCAGCTCTCCATGCTATTCTACCCTGTGCAAGCTTCTTTGTCTCCCAGTATTTACTGCAACCTACATCCTTCTGAATCTGCTTAGTGTATTCATCTCTTGGTCCCCCTCTACGATTTTTACCCACCACACTGCCCTCCAATGCTAAATTTGTGATCCCTTGATGCCTCAGAACAGGTCCTACCAACCGGTCCCTTCTTCTAGTCAAGTTGTGCCACAAACTTCTCTTCTCCCCAATTCTATTCAATACCTCCTCATTAGTTATGTGATCTACCCATCTAATCTTCAGCATTCTTCTGTAGCACCACATTTCGAAAGCTTCTATTCTCTTCTTGTCCAAACTATTTATCGTCCATGTTTCACTTCCATACATGGCTACACTCCATACAAATACTTTCAGAAACGACTTCCTGACACTTAAATCTATACTCGATGTTAACAAATTTCTCTTCTTCAGAAACGCTTTCCTTGCCATTGCCAGTCTACATTTTATATCCTCTATACTTCGACCATCATCAGTTATTTTGCTCCCTAAATAGCAAAACTCCTTTACTACATTAAGTGTCTCATTTCCTAATCTAATTCCCTCAGCATCACCCGACTTAATTCGACTACATTCCATTATCCTCGTTTTGCTTTTGTTAATGTTCATCTTATATCCTCCTTTCAAGACACTGTTCATTCCGTTCAACTGCTCTTCCAAGTCCTTTGCTGTCTCTGACAGTATTACAATGTCATCAGCAAACTTCAAAGTTTTTATTTCTGCTCCATGGATTTTAATACCTACTCCGTATTTTTCTTTTGTTTCCTTTACTGCTTGCTCAATATACAGATTGAATAACATCGGGGAGAGGCTACAACCCTGTCTCACTCCCTTCCCAACCGCTGCTTCCCTTTCATGCCCCTCGACTCTTATAACTGCCATCTGGTTTCTGTGCAAATTGTAAATAGCCTTTCGCTACCTGTATTTTACCCCTGCCACATTTAGAATTTGAAAGAGAGTATTCCAGTCAACATTGTCAAAAGCTTTCTCTAAGTCTACAAGTGCTAGAAACATAGGTTTGCCTTTCCTTAATCTTTCTTCTAAGATAAGTCGTAGGGTCAGTATTGCCTCACGTGTTCCAATATTTCTACGGAATCCAAACTGATCTTCCCCAAGGTTGGCTTCTACTAGTTTTCCCATTCGTCTGTAAAGAATTCGCGTTAGTATTTTGCAGCTGATTGTTCGGTAATTTTCACATCTGCCAACACCTGCTTTCTTTGGGATTGAAATTATTATATTCTTCTTGAAGTCTGAGGGTATTTCGCCTGTCTCATACATCTTGCTCACCAGATGGTAGAGTTTTGTCAGGACTGGTTCTCCCAAGGCCGTCAGTAGTTCTAAAAGAATGTTGTCTACTCCCGGGGCCTTGTTTCGACTCAGGTCTTTCAGTGCTCTATCAAACTCTTCACGCAGTGTTGTATCTCCCATTTTGTCTCCATCTACATTTTCTTCCATTTCCAGAATATTGTCCTCAAGTACATCGCCCCTGTATAGACCCTCTATATACTCCTTCCACCTTTCTGCTTTCCCTTCTTTGCTTAGAACTGGGTTTCCATCTGAGCTCTTGATATTCATACAAGTGGTTCTCTTTTCTCCAAAGGTCTCTTTAATTTTCCTGTAGGCAGTATCTATCTTACCCCTACTGAGATAAGCCTCTACATCCTTACATTTGTCCTCTAGGTTCTCTAGCCATCCCTGCTTAGCCATTTTGCTCTTCCTGTCGATCTCATTTTTGAAACTTTTGTATTCCTTTTTGCCTGCTTCATTTACTGCATTTTTATATTTTCTCCTTTCATCAATTAAATTCAATATTTCTTCTGTTACCCAAGGATTTCTACTAGCCCTCGTCTTTTTACCTACTTGATCCTCTGCTGTCTTCACTACTTCATCCCTCAGAGCTACCCATTCTTCTTCTTCTGTATATTCCCCCCGCTCCCCCCCCCCCCCCCCCATTTCTGTCAATTGTTCCCTTATGCTCTCCCTGAAACTCTGTACAACCTCTGGTTTTATCAGTTTGTCCAGGTCCCATCTCCTTAAATTCCCACCTTTTTGCAGTTTCTTCAGTTTTAATCTACAGCTCATAACCAATAGATTGTGGTCAGAGTCCACATCTGCCCCTGGAAATGTCTTACAATTTAATACCTGGTTCCTAAATATCTGTCTTACCATTATATAATCTATCTGATACCTTCTAGTATTTCCAGGATTCTTCCATGTGTACGACCTTCTTTTATGATTCTTGAACCAAGTGTTAGCTATGATTAAGTTATGCTCTGTGCAAAATTCTACCAGACGGCTTCCTCTTTCATTTCTTTCCCCCCAATCCATATTCACCTACTATGTTTCCTTCTCTCCCTTTTCCTACTGACGAATTCCAGTCACCCATGACTATTAAATTTTCGTCTCCCTCTACTACTTGAATAATTTCTTTTATCTCATCATACATTTCATCAATTTCTTCATCATCTGCAGAGCTAATTGGCATATAAACTTGTACTACTGTAGTAGGCGTGGGCTTCGTATCTATCTTGGCGACAATAATGCGTTCACTATGCTGTTTGTAGTAGCTAACCCGTACTCCTATTTTTTTATTCATTATTAAACCTACTCCTGCATTACCCCTATTTGATTTTGTATTTATAACCCTGTATTCACCTGACCAAAAGTCTTGTTCCTCCTGCCACCGAACTTCACTAATTCCCACTATATCTAACTTTAACCTATCCATTTCCCTTTTTAAATTTTCTAACCTACCTGCCCGATTGAGGGATCTGACATTCCACGCTCCGATCCGCAGAACGCCAGTTTTCTTTCTCCTGATAACGCCGTCCTCTTGAGTAGTCCCCGCCCGGAGATCCGAATGGGGGACTATTTTACCTCCGGAATATTTTACCCAAGAGGACGCCATCATCATTTAACCATACAGTAAAGCTGCATTCCCTCGGGAAAATGTTTCTCTATGTACAACTAAATAAATGCAATTTATCGTTTCACCAAAAACGTTTCGCCTTCATTTATTGAGGTATTTTCAGTGGCAATATGTGCCGGTCCTGCTCAAAAGTGTGCTTGGTGTTCCACTGGTGAGACTGTTCTTCTGTTTACTCTAGTAATGATTCTTGTCAGCACAGCCCCCAAACCGCTTACGGACATTCCACCATGTTATTAATCGTAGCAACTGTCCTGGCTCCCGGGTTAGATCCTATGTACTACTTAGATTTTGAACAAAAATAACCAGCAGTGGTGGCCAGAGACTTAAGATATAAGGAGTCACCCTCATTCTGTCAACGGCGTTGTCAAAAGGGACGGAGTTGTGACTAGAGATTCAGAATAGCGTCCTTGGGGTGGGGAACTGGCTCTAAAGGCGGAAAAATCAACAGTATTCAACGGCATGAGAACGCAGAAGGCAATGCAAAATACTGCATTAAAGACACATAACCCGTATCAAATGGTTCAAATGGCTCTGAGCACTATGGGACTCAACTGCTGAGGTCATCAGTCCCCTAGAACTTAGAACTAGTTAAACCTAACTAACCTAAGGACATCACAAACATCCATGCCCGAGGCAGGATTCGAACCTGCGACCGTAGCGATCTTGCGGTTCTAGACTGCAGCGCCTTTAACCGCACGGCCACTTCGGCCGGCTAACCCGTATCCACAGGAAATGTGGCTATTAGTGTGCCGCATCAAACCAGTCCGAAAACTAATTACACATAAAAAAGATACATATAACATAAAACTCGTGCATGTAACATTGGTAGCAAATGAAGACAGATACGAATAATAGTAAAGAGCATTATTCAGATTTCTGTTTCATTCTTTAGAATATTGGAAGAATATCCATTTATATGCGTCAGAGCTAATCGCACTTAATGTAATTTTGTTGCAGCGATTTCTGTCGAAAGTAGAATGTATATGTCTGAAAAATATTCGTAGAAACTGTTCTGAAAATTGTTTCTGGATAGGAGTCTGTGTTTCGGTCTCTGACAATTCGGCATTTCTGTGAGTTCCTTCACGAGCGAAACAAATCTATGTCCATAAATGGTTATATTCTTTGTATATTTTCGATACCTCTTGTGTCAACTTTATACGTATCTTCAGCAATACGAAGGTAATTCAGTACTAGGTTTAGGAACGTTTTATGTCTTTCGTTGATAAATGGGATACATTGACGGTCCCAGGCATTTTACAGCATGCCCCCCCCCCCCCCCCCTACTCCTGGAGTATTTAGTCCTCCGTCAAAAGCTACATCTTGACACGTTTCGTGAGAAGCATGCCTTTACATTCCTTTATGTGAAGAAACAATTCCTAATGTGACTACCATATATACAAATTTGTGGAAGGCAGGAAAGAGGAGGGGGGGGGGGGGTGGAGTGAGGAGGAAGTTGTCGCTACACGCCAAACATTTTTCAGGTAACGTCTCCCCATTGACATCCATATCGGCTACTAACTAGTCAGTCACATGCTTCGTGTGTCACCAATTGACAGCAATTACTTACGAAACATTTGAAGACACTGAAACAACCTTATCGATAAGTGACAGTTTGCATAAGAGCGATTGTTCTCTTGTATAGACAGTACTCATAACTCTTATGCACTCATATTTAACGAAGCGAAATTTCATACTTTTGTTTAAAGCTTTTCACAGAAAGCGGAGTACACTGAGTTAATATGAATGTCCAAGCTGTCGGGGCAAAGCATTTTCTGCCTCAGTTACTTTGCTTTCAGACAAAACTGTGCTTTGGGTACGAGGTTGATAGTTAAGAATCCGTAAGTTCACAGAGTACTGCCTGTTAGTTTCCCCATTCTCGCCTCCCTAAAACTTAAATGCTACGCATTTGCGTACTATGGTGTCAAGAGTTAAACACTGATGTATTTTCGCCGATTTGCATACTGGTTCGCCATACAAGAGCAGACATAGTAATCATAGAAGCTACATATACACTGCCAGAAAAAAATTAGTACACGCTTTTAGAGGTTTCCAACGCACTCAAGATTACTGTTGCAATACTGCATATGGAATACATGAAATAAATACATTTACGGATCAATAGCACAAGTGGTTCTCAAGTACCAGGTAGCGACCGATGCTGAGATAGCCGTATTAGCACGTCGTGTAGCCTCCACGGGCGGCAATGCAGGCGCTCACCCTGGCATCCAGTCGATCGTGCAGATGGCGGAACTAGCCTGGAATACGTTATGCCTCTCCTGCTCGACGTGTCCTAGTCGTCCTGTAAGGCTTGTTGGCTACCGAGTCGCAAGAGTCACTTCTCGTCCCATCACATTCCACACGTGCTCGACTGGAGCAAAGTCCGGAGGTGGTGCTGGCCAGAGAAGTGGCTGCGCGTCTTGCATAGCACGCTGAGTTCCCCGGGCAGTGTGTGGCAGAGCGATGTCCTGTTGTAACAACACATCATCTCCCTGTGGCAAGAACGGCTCTAACATTCTTCGGCACAAACCGACGGCTGGGCTGTGGCCGAATGGTTCTCGGCGCTTCTGCCCGGAACTGCGCGACCACTACTGTCGCAGGTTCGAATCCTGCCTCGGGCATGGATGTGTGTGATGTACTTAGGTTAGTTAGGTTTAAGTAGTTCTAAGTTCTAGGGGACTGACGACCTCAGATGTTAAGTCCCATAGTGCTCAGAGCCATTTGAGCCATTTCAACCGCGGGCTGGTCAGAGTCCCCTCCAGACCATAAGGCCAGGGATGCGGCCAATGTGTCTAGGACGAATGCACTTTACAAGATGACGCTCAACAGGTCTGTGTCGCACGCGCAAACGAACATCGCTTACGTGAAGGCAGAATCTGGTTTCATCGCTGGAGAACACGGCGCACCATTCCATCTTCCAAGTGATCTCCTGAGCCACCAGTCAAGTCTTGCATGTCGATGCTGTGGCGTGACTGGAAGACAGGCTAGAGGTAGGTACGCCCGTAGTCCCACTGCTAATAACCGGTTCGCAACAGTTCGTGTTGACTCGTTTCCGTCACGAGCCCTCTTATCTGTACTGTGGTAGCTGTACGATTTGTCACTGCTGCTCTTACAATATGACGATCCTGTCGGGCGTCTGTGCTGTGTGCACGCCCGCAACCTCGTCTACGAGTGTGAGAATGTCCATGACTACTGATACCACCAACGCTGTGCATCTGATGCAACAAGTCCAACTTGTACGGCAATTTCCGAAAGGACCATTTCATCAATCGGAAGCCACAATTTAACCCCCTTCAAACTCGTTTAGTTGGCTGTGGGAAGCACGAGCGCGTCTCTGTGGCTTGGTTGCCTGCTTTGCTTCACACGTTTGTGGCACACTGAACCTTCTAGCTGTGACCATTCCCTGTTAAAGGGTAGACACAGACGGCGCTGTGGTAGCTATGCCATTACGCTATCTGTTGGTGGACGACAATGAAATGCTATGCCATATGCACTCCTCGAATCAAAATCTACGTCATCTTTCCAGATGCAGTATGCTGCTGATATTTCTTCCACACATTTCAATTGATCAATGGTGCTACACTTAGATTAAAACTTTCAGTTTAAGCTTACGAAACAATAAACAGATATTAGGTTAAAGTGCTCAGGATTACGCGCAACACCTAGGGCTAGTAAAAGAACATCACAGCTTATGCTGTGAGACCAATATATACCTAACAAGGATTCAAGAGTGGAGAGGCTGATCATGATTCTATAGCAGAGTTAGAAAGCTATTTCGAAAGCAAAGAGAGCTTCCTAATAGATTTAAGCGCAGTGGAAGTCTGGCTGGCAAACAAAAGCTGTATGAAGCGGCAATCAGTGTACGTGGAGCAATACGAGAAGAGTCCGTTGCATTTGAAAGTGAAATTTACCAACCGATCTAACTAGAACTCCTGAGAAATTTTGTCCTTACATAAAGTGAGAAAGAGAATCAAAATAATCTATTCAAACTCCTAGTATCGCATTGATACCGAAATGCAAGCCGACAGAATGAGGACCTAAATACTTAATTCAGTGTTTCGGAACTGTTTCATCGTGGAAGATAGTGCGATTCCACCTTTGAAATCATCGTACGAACGCCTACACGGCGGATGTCGAGCTGTGTGTTCGCAGAATAGTAAATCAACTAAAAATCAACTAGCAATGGAATGAAATCTCCACAGGATGACATACCTGAGTGGGTCTACAGAGATTAGGCGAAAGAATTAACTCCTTTCTAGCAGTAGTTTATCGGAGGTCGCCAGAGCAACGAAGAGTACCTAGCGACTAGAAAGAAACGAATTCCTTTCCCGTTTCCAAAAATGGTCATAGGACAAATGCACATATTTATAGGACCATATCGCTTGACATCAACCTGTTGCAGAATTTTGGAATTTGTTTTATGCTCATGTATTTTGAGGTATATGGAGAGCGTAAATCTCCACTATAAAAACCACCATGGATTCCACAGAGGTCTTGAGAAACTCAGCTCCCTCTGTTCGTCCATGAAATCCCGAGCGCCGTAGGCAACGGTGCCCCCATTGATTTCGAGCTCCTCGACTTCAGGGAGACACCTGATACAGTCCCGCACTGTCATTTAGCGCATAAAATAAGAGCTTACCGAGTGACGGACCAGATTTGTGATTGGATATATGACTTCCTTGCAGACATAATTAAAATGCTGCATATGATGTAGTGAATAGCATCAGAAGCTCCATGAGGCTGTTCGCAGATGATGCAGTTATCTACACTTTCCACTGACTTAGTGTGACCACTAGTCAGTAGACCGAATGGCACCTTTTGGGTCCGCAGCTCGTGGACTAGTGGGTGACGTTGCTACCTCCGGGAACTGGGTGTTTGTGTTGTTCTCCTCATCTCATCATAATTTGGGAAGTGGTGAGACTGGAAATGGACAAAAAAATGGTTCAAATGGCTCTGAGCACTATGGGACTCAACTGCTGAGGTCATTAGTCCCCTAGAACTTAGAACTAGTTAAACCTAACTAACCTAATGACATCACAAACATCCATGCCCGAGGCAGGATTCGAACCTGGGACCGTAGCGGTCTTGCGGTTCCACACTGCAGCGCCTTTAACCGCACGGCCACTTCGGCCGGCTGGAAATGGACAAAATGAGATTTTCACTCTGCAGCGAAGTGTGCGCTGATATGAAATTTCCTGTCAGATTAAAACTGTGCGCCGGACCGAGACTCGAACTCGGGACCTTTGCCTTTCACGGGCAAATGCTCTACCATCTGAGCTACCCAAGCACGACTCACGCCCCGTCCTCACAGCTTTACTTCTGCCAGTATCTCGTCTCCTACCTTCCAAACTTTACAGAAGCTCTCCTGCGAACCTTGCAGAACTAGCACTCCTGAAAGAAAGGGTATTATGGAGACATGGCGTAGCCACAGCCTAGGGGATGTTTCCAGAATGAGATTTTCACTCTGCAGCGGAGTGTGCGCTGATATGAAACTTCCCGGCAGATAAAAACTGTGTGCCGGACCGAGTCTCGAACTCGGGACATTTGCCATTCGTGGGCAAGTGCTCTACCATCTGAGCTACCCAAGCACGACTCACGCCCAGTCCTCGTTGAACTGGAAAGATTTGGAACTCGTACTGGCGCTGATGACCACGGTGTTGAGCGCCTCACAAACCAACATCATCATCGTCCATCATCATCATATCATCATCATCATCACCACCACCACCACCTATGAAGCGCGGACCGCTGCGAGAAGAGCAGGAACAGAGTCAGTGGGGTTCTGGAAGGTACCGACAGGGATCTGGAGACATGCCGACCACAGCGCCGTGGCCACCTGCACTAGGTTTCTCGGTTGAGGATCCACGACGCGCGCAGCCCGAGCGAGGTCGTACCACAGATTCTCGACTGGGTTTAAAACCTGGGAACTTGGTTGTCAGGGGAGTACGGTAAAATCACCCTGGTGCTCTTCGACCCACGCTGGGACACTTTGAGCTGTGTAACACGTTGCATTGTCCTGCTGGTAGATGCCATCGTAACGAGGAGAAACAAACTGCATGTAGAGGTGGACATGTCCCAAGGATAGATGCATACTTGTATTGATCCGTTGTGCCTTCCAGAATGACGAGATCACCAAGCGAATGCCACAGAGGCATTCCCCAGAGAATAATGTTCCGCCCTCCGCGCCTGGACCCTTCCGACGATTGTTGTAGGATGTTTGCTTTTAAACGTTTCACGCCGTAGGCGACAGCAGTGACTTGTCCAATGGAGCATAAAACGTGATTCATCTGAAAAGGCCACCTGCCGCCATTCAATGGAAGTCCAGTAGCGCTACTGTCGTGCAAATTCCAGCCTTAGTCGCCGATGGACAGCCGTCAGCGTGGATGCATGAACCAGGAGCCTGCTGCGGAGGTCCATGAGCAGCAAAGTTCGTGAACAGTCGTTGGAGACACTATTGGTAGCTATCTAGTTCATCTGGGGGGTCAGATGCTCAACAGTTGCATGTCTATTCGCCCGTACACATCTCTGCAGCCGCCGTTCAACCCTGTAATCTATGATCTGTGGTGCACCATAGTTGCCTTGGTGCCGGGTTTGGATAGCACATGCACGGTATATTTAAACCGCAGAGGCACGCGAAAAGTTTATAAATTTAGTCGTTTCGTAAATGCTTCCACCTCTGGTCCGAAAGCCAATTAACTACTGGCCATTAAAACTGCTACACCACAAAGATGACGTGCGACAGACGCGAAATTTAACCGACAGGAAGAACACGCTGTGATATGCAAATGATTAGCTTTTCAGAGCATTCACACAAGGTTGGCGCCGGTGGCGACACCTACAACGTGCTGACATGAGGAAAGTTTCCAACCGATTTCTCATACACAAACAGCAGTTGACCGGCGTTGCCTGGTGAAACGTCGTTGTGATGCCTCGTGTAAGGAGGAGAAATGCCTACCATCACGTTTCCGACTTTGGTAAAGGTCGCATCGTAGCCTATCGCGATTGCGGTTTATCGTATCGCGACATTGGTGCTCGCGTTGGTCGAGATCCAATGACTGTTAGCAGAATATGGGATCGGTGGGTTCAGGAGGGTGATACAGAACGCCGTGCTGGACCCCAACGGCCTCGTATCACCAGCAGTCGAGATGATAAGGATTTTATCCACATTGCTGTAACGGATCGTGCAGCCACGTCTCGATCCCTGAGTCAACAGACGGGGACGTTTGCAAGACACCAGCCATCTGCATGAACAGTTCGCCAACGTTTGCAGCAGCATGGACTATCACCTTGGAGACCATGGCTGCGGTTACCCTTGACGCTGCATCACAGACAGGAGCGCCTGCGATGGTGTACTCGACGACGAACCTGGGTGCACGAATGGCAAAACGTCATTTTTTCGCATGAATCCAGGGTCTCTTTACAGCATCATGATGGTCACATCCGTGTTTGGCGACATCGCGGTGAATGCACATTGCAGGCGTGTATTCGTCATAACCATACTGGCTTATCTCCTGGCGTGATGGTATGGTATGGGGTGCCATTGGTTACACGTCCCGGTCACCTGTTGTTCGCATTGACGGCACTTTGAACAGTGGGCGTTACATTTCAGATGTGTTACTACCCGTGGCTCTACTGTTCATTCGATCCCTGCGGAACCCTACATTTCAGCAGGATGATACACGACCGCATGTTGCAGGTCCTGTACGGGCCTTTCTGGATACAGAAAATGTTCGACTGCTGCCCTGGCCCGCACATTCTCCAGATCTCTCACCAATTGAAAACGTCTGGTCAATGGTGGCCGAGCAACTGGCTCGTCACAATACGCCAGTCACTACTCCTGATGAACTGCGGTATCGTGTTGAAGCTGCATGGGCAGCTGTACCTGTACACGCCATTAAAGCTCTGTTTGACTCAATGCCCAGGCGTATCAAGGCCGTTATTACGGCCAGAGGTGGTTGTTCTGGGTACTGATTTCTCAGGATCTGTGCACCAAAATTGCGTGAAAATGTAATCACATGTCAGTTTTAGTATAATATATCTGTCCAATGAACATCCGTTTATGATCTGCATTTCTTCTTGGTGTAGCAGTTTTAATGGCCAGTGGTGTATAATGCACTTTTGGACGTTGAACGTCAGATAAGTCTCTTCATTTCCGCATTACAGCAACGACAGCACTGTCCCCCGTCCCCTCCCTCCCCCACCTACCGACAATCTATATATACACTCCACTACTAATGTTGCCACCTGCCGTCTGTGAATGGTTATTGCAAGTTTACATCGAACACAGGAGGCGGTCACATTAAGTGTCTCGACCTTGTATAAGGAGATAGCAACGCCAGAAGATTGTAGCGAATTGCAAGATCTGCAGAGGACTATGATTGGTGCACGGACTGAGTGCTGACACAGGACGCAATCGAGTGTAACATATTACCCATAAACAGCCGAAGAAAACTTTCACTTTCACTCTGCTGGTGACGTCACTGGCGACAGCACCTACCGTAAAGTACGTTCGAGTAACCATGTTGCGCTACTTGAACTGGAAAAACATAAAACAAAATTTATGGAAAACAGATACCAGGATTGCATCCCTCTGACAAATCTTAAGGAAATGTAATTCATCCACAAAAGAAGTAGCTTACAAAACAGTTCTCCGGCCGTTTCTTGAGTACTGCTCATCGATGTGAGACCCATGCTTGGTTGGATCAGTAGAAGAGATATAGATGCTCCAACGAAGAGCGGCGCGTTTTGTCACGGCGTCGTTTAGTCGGAGAGATAGTGTTACGGGGATATTCAACGATTCCCAGTGGCGGACGTAGCAAGTGCAGCGTTGTGAATGGCGGAGAGACTCACTACTGAAATTACGAGAGAGTACGTTTCGGCAAGATCTGGACACGTTTCTTTATTCCACATACGTCTCACGGAATGACAACAACGAGAAAATCAAAAAATTTATAGCTCATACCGAGGTTTATCAAATTTTTTTCCTGTGAAATTGGAGAAAGTATCTCATTACTGAAATTCATATAGCCTCTAGTCTGCCAGTATTAAACACGATTGAATAGCCACTGCATTATTTTTTCAGAAGTTTAACATGACATATTGTATGCAACATCACAATACGCAGAAAGCAATCTAGTCCCTAAATGAAAGCGCGTACTAGCAGTATCAGCCCAGGAAATACGTAACTATCCTGGTATGCGAATTAAGACGACTACCAGATTGTAGACAATTCGTTAGCAGTTAACCAGCTGAAGTAAACGGCACTTTCTACTAACATCTGTTCGCTGTCTGCACTCCCCTACTAACGCCGTTTCCGTATTCATTACTTTTTTAAGATAATTGTACTTTTCCGTCTAAATAAAATAAACTTGGTTGTAAAATCTTATTCAGAATACAGTACCTTTACCCTAATTGTAACCGAGCGAGGTGGCGCAGTGGTTAGCACACTGGACTCGCATTCGGGAGGACGACGGTTCAATCCCGTCTCCAGCCATCCTGATTTAGGTTTTCCGTGATTTCCCTAAATCGTTTCAGGCAAATGCCGGGATGGTTCCTTTGAAAGTGCACGGCCGATTTCCTTCCTAATCCTTCCCTAACCCGAGCATGCGCTCCGTCTCTAATGACCTCGTTGTCGACGGGACGTTAAACACTAACCACCACCACCACCCTAATTGTAAGAAATTTAAGAGAAACACAGCGAACGATATTTACCCCTACGGTATTATCAGTTTTAATTCCCAACGCTTCATCAGACGCTTCTACATGTAGCCGAATGTGTAAAATTAGTAACTAAACTGTTAAACGGCATAATAGAGCGAAGGAAAACAATTTCTCATGCGTCTCTTTCAGGGACTTTGTCGCTGAGTGCTGTAGGTAATCCCTTTTAGTGTATTCCCAATCGGGAACCTGCTTGCACAATCAAACTGATACATGTGCACATCCAAGCGCGCCCCCACTACAGCACCACCCACCAATCCCCCACAAACTCCGCTCATCTCTCCCCCCCCCCCCCTTCCAAAGCCACGTACACACATTATGGTCAGAGGACAAATGCAAGGCTGTAGAAGCATGCATAACAGGAGGAAAGTTAAATGCCGCCTAATGGAAAATCAAAGACGTCCTTAGTTAAAAGAGAAGCTGGATGAATGTCAAGAGGTCAGACTACAAGTCAATACTAAACAAACAAGAGAAAGATGAAAGGTGAAATGAAAAAGAGAGATGAAAGACAAACTTGAAGACAACAGTACAGAAATGGAAGAGGAAATACACACATCAAAAAAAGATTTGCATCACCTCAGTTCCGAGAGTTCCGGAACTTGTAACACCGAAAATGCAGGATGCATGGGCACCTGCTGCCGATATATAATTTTTTTTGCTGAATTGTGTGTAAATATTTGTAATTTAAATGCTTTCTTTTAATAAGTAAGGACATTGCTTCACTATATGTGTTAATTTAGGTAGAAGTCTGCTGACATTTCATTGTATTTATCTGTGTCTCACTGTAAAACTTATAAGCTCTGGGAAAAAGCCAAAGGAATTTTTATTTGCATCGACTAGTAACGATAATAGCAGTGCTTTTTGTGCGTTGTAAAATCTTTGGGTAGGGAATTGTTGGGCGGAGAGAGAGGGAGACGGGCTCCAGCGCTTGTAGTGGGCGGAAGTGTGGTGTTAACGCTCTCGCAGCAGAGAGTACCATTGTCGGCGGCATCATGTACGCGCGCCGGCCAGATGTCTAGTAGCAGGAGGAAGGACAGTGGACGGGCGGAAGAGGCTGTATTAATTATGATTGCCCATCCCTGTAATTAGTCGTGCTCCACAAGATGCTACCGTCTTCAAAAACAGCAGCAGTTCCAGCGACACAGATTCGCGGTCGGCTCCGTCATATGCGCAGCACTGAAGTAAGACTTTTCATTGGTAGAAAGTATTAACGGCTAACCTAGCAGCACAGCTGAATGTGATTTGATTGATAACATTTATTTAAATAATAATCAGTTAACCTCAGGACGATTGTGTCCTCATTGCCCTCAGACATTGTTACCAAGCAGGGTCCTTGTTCCTTTTTTTCCTTATATGCTAACTGTCATAAGAAACATATTGAATAGTTAAGCCAGTTTATTAATGAATAATTTCACTTTTAAGAATTTTAGTCTCAATCTACTTTCAGTTAAGTGTTGTAACACAGAGGCTTCAGTATATGTGTAAAGTAAAGCAATTTCATATATCAAGTTTGAGAATCAATCACTGGAAAAAAATCCAAATCTAAAGAAATGCACAAATTAAGAGTGCAGAAGTTTTATTTATTTTACATGTAGCTTGGACCACATGGTTGTTTGGTTTGGTACGTATTACGTTATTTATTTCTGTTCAAGTCAGAAAAAAAAGGCTCAGTTGTTCAGACAATAATTTTAAATCCAATATGCTAAATAAGTAACTGCAAAGTAAAAGTGTTTGCTTTTTTTTTCTAAATTTCTTTGATGACGTTGGGTTGAGGCCACTGAAAGTCACTGTTCACGTAACGAAGTTTAATACTAACATAAAGTTTAATTGCGTATTTTCAAATCATTACTCGATTGTTTTTTCAAAATTTAATGAAAAACTAAGACTGCAATCGTGACACTTAATTGTAAGCATAGTGATCAAATATGTGGGACGATTCTGTCTAGGGCTGCGTGGCGCGCCGGCGGTGGCATGGGGCGGGAATAATTCACGTTTCCCGTTAACGGCAGGAGCCGTCCGAACGGAAATGCCTGTTTGGATGTAGGAATGTAGCTGACTTAACTGTGTCATCCCCTAGACGGCTGAATAGCGAACTAATACTTAGTACATGTTGGACGGCTTTCGTGATCGCTTGGGAATTTGAGAAAATTCAATATGGACATGTGTTTGCGCTGGACCATTATTCCCTCCCATGTAAATTGTCTGATTGACTGCTTCTTCACATTTCCCACCTTCATTTGGTTGAGAGAAGATCGATTGTGATGTGTATTGAGTGCATCTAGTAGGTGAAAGACGGGCGAAGGACACATTTGCTGGTTCTCTAGACATGAGAAACACCTTAGTTGACTTCGTAAATTATAAGGATGATTTGGAATCTGTTATATCACCGTCATCAGTATTCGCGAGTGGAAATATCAGTTTCCTCTATTTTTTCGAGGAGTCACATAAAGGCCTTTGCAGACAAGATCAGTTTCTAGTTGTGCAGTGGTTTACAACACGCTGCAGCTCACTAAAGTTTCGGTTTTCTAGAGAAATAATTTCCAGTCTATATCTTCGAAATTATACTGCACAAGTGACATTGCTATGTGCTTGATATCGAGAAGTATCGCGAAAATGGTATGATATTCTGGCAAACCATGCAAAATTACATATTTTCTTGTAATCCCAGTCTGGAGATGGAGTGGAAAGCAAGCGGGTCCGGCCCAGAAACTGTAACGCCTTTGTCCCAAGAGGAACTGACCCCGACTTTGTACAACAGTTCTGAAAGTGACTTCAGTCCGCTGAGGGCACTATGGTTACTCGCTGAGGGCGGATGACTTGTTACTGTCGGTTGCGGTGGATGACCACCCGACCTTGAGGGAAAATGTCCAGTGCTGCAAGGAGTGTATGTGATGCATATGCTGTCTGTCTTAGCGGTATATGTACAAGTGTCTGGCGGTTGATAGTAATATGAATGATGTAAAAGGAGCAATTTTGTATGGCGCAGGATATGAATTTTATGTTTACTACGTCGACATGGTAATCGGTGATATATTGTCGGGTTAGAAATCGGTTTCACGCTCTAATATTCAATCTTCTGTCCTCAGTGCCGGAGCAGTGTAATTGAACAAGATTCTTTCTATATTTCACGATCTGTTGGCCACTTTGCAGCGTTTAACTGTCAGTGCAATATGTTGATTTTTACAAAATGGTTCTGCCACTGAACAGTCTCGTCTGCAGAATGAAAGAGGCGGACAGTGCTTCCACACTGACAGCATCAGTGATTTTGCGGGTAAATTCAGAAAGAGCTAATCAGAATGGTCCATTCATTCACAAGACATCCTTTGTGGTGGGACATAGGCGTCTCTACATAGTGGTGAGAACGTTTGCGTTTTGGAGATTGTTTGTTGAAAGCAGGACTTAATGATTTCCAGGAAGGGTACCACGTGATGGACGGGGTGCCATTTTAGGACCATCAGGAAGAATGCTGTCGGTGTTATTCTGGGCTATTTTCGTAAACAGATCCTGTTAGGATAAGAATTTCCATGTAGACAAGCTGAGACATCACAAAAGCTCCTACAAAACCGACCATTAACTATTTCTGCGACACTTTACACTTTTCTTGACGTAGACTTGGCTCTTACTTACATAGCCATGTGACGTCAGTATAACATTGAGAACCCTTTAGCTGCCCCTGCGGTGGTGAGTAGCTAGTTAGATGTCTCGCTCCTGACAATGGACTTGCAGCTATGCATCAGCCAAAGTAAAAACGTGTGCAGTTAGTCGCGTCTCACATGTCCCATTAGGATTGCTAGGAAGAATGCACCCTATGCTAATCTGGGAAGCATTGCAACAGATTTCTATAGCGTGACATATGTCGCGAGTATAACTCTCGAAGAGCTCTTAACTATATACCCGAAAACAGACGTGACTTTCACCTCTGGCTGTTAGCTGCAGCAGCGTGAGAGCAATGGCTTGCGTCCTCTGCATTTGTCTCTAGCGCTGGCTTGCACCCGGCTGGCCATGCTAAGTGCCTTTGCAGTTTCGACGGCGTCGGCATGTGCGCACGTCGGCACAGTTTGCTGATTTGTTGAAATTGACGACAGTTCGAAAGTGTTTTTTTACATGCACTGAGTGTTTGTACAGAGCGTTATTTTCGGCTGTTTAAGCGTTGTGAGCGTGTTTGCAGAGCCTTTTACATGCACTATTTTGACAATTTAGGAGTTGTTTTTGTGTCTGTACATCAGTGTACTGCATTATTTCGGTGATTGATGAGTAGTTTGCAGGTCTGTATGCTGTGTACTGCTTTATTTCGGTGACTTTCGAATAGTTTGCAGGTCTATAGGCTGTGTATCGTGACCCCAAGAACGTCAGAACGATGGTTTTGTATCAGTGTAATAAATAAACTGTGTGAAATCGATCTCTAAATAAATTGTTCCAAAATAAATAAAGTACACTCCTTCCTCTCTCCAGCAGCTCAGAACAGGCTGAGTCCTTTTCCTGCCATTTCCTCCCCCCCCCCCAGACCGCCATCTTGGATTACATCACAGATGGGAGGATGGTGCCCTCTGGTTGCGGTACTGTGTACTAGGTCAGTAGGGCTCTGGACCTCATGGTGAACACACTGGATGGGGCTACTGCCCCAAATTGTTTAAATAAAGACTGCCTGAAAAATAAAGACTTTTGTCCATCCTATCCAGCAGCCCAGTACATTCTGCCCCTTTTCCAGCCAGTACTAAGGGAGAGGTGGCGGTCGGATGACTTCGTGGAGGTGCCAAAATGGCCTTTTTTCCCGCTATTGTTTTAGGTTAGTGGAGGTAGCCCAAGTGACCTTTTTTCCCCACCAAAATTTGAAATTACCGCCATTTTCTGGAGGAGAGGAGGGGGAAGGGGGTTTACCAGAGAGGGGGAGTTAATGAATTGATTAGTTTAATTATATAGTCAATCAAACTGATAAGAGTGAGAGGGGCTATTCCAATAACTCAGACCTGAAAGTGTACTTCTAGCAGCGAGGGGGGAGGGGGTGGGTTGGAGGTTTCCTAAGGGGGGTGGTGAGGGGAAGGGGGTGGGGAACGATAGGTTAAGGACTGGTCAATCAAAGAGAAAGATCCTTTCAGCAGAACAATAGGTTAAGTACCTGTCAATCAAAGTAGATCAATAGGTTTGCCCCTGAGTGCATACTTGCCCCTGACGTAGGCGACTGGCACTAACAAAATGCGCTGAAACATAGTTTGCCCAACCACTCATGTCATCGACAGTTCCTGCCTCTGTATCTCTTCCATGTCCGAACTACATCGCTTTGGTTCACTCTGAGACGCCTGGACACATCCCTTGCTGAGAGCCTTTCCTGGCACAAAGTAACAATGCGGACACAGTCGAACTGTGGTATTGACTGTCTAGGCTTGGCTGAACTACAGACAGCAAGAGCCGTGTAACTCCTTGCTGGTGGAATGACTGGAACTGATGGGCTGTCGGACCCCATCTATCTCATAGGAGCTGCTCATTCACAGTTGTTTACATCTTTGGGCAGGTTTAGTGACATCTCTGAACAGTCAGAGGGACTGTGTATGTGATACAATATCCACAGTCAACGTCTATCTTCAGGGGTTCTGGAAACTGGGGTAATGCAAAACTTTTTTGATGTGTGTAAATGGATATAAGATGGGAAATATATTATAGCGAGGAAAATTGACAGAGCTCTGAAAGACGTAAATCGAAACAAAGCCCCTGGAATAGATGATATTCCCTCGGAATTATCGAGATCCTTAGAAGAACCTGCCAGGACAAAACTATTTCACTAGGTGTGCAAGATATGTAAGACAGGGGGAATACTGTCAGACTTCAGAATAAATGTAACCGTCCCAATTGCTGACAGGAGTAAATAATGCTGGGCTACAAGTTTAATAGATCCTCGTTATAGAGTACTGACACCAACTATTTACAGAAGAATGGTGCAACTGGTAGAGGCTGACTTCAGGTTTGGGTTTCGGTGAAATACAGGAACACGCGAGCAAGTCTCACCCTACGACTTATCTTTGGAGATACATTACGGGAAGGCAAATCAAAGTTGATAACATTTGTAGATTTAGAGAAAGCTTTTGATAATATTGACTCGAATAGACTCTTTGAAATTCTCAAGACAACTGGTATATAAAACAAGGAGCGCAAGTTAACTATAACTTGTTCAGGTACCAGTTATAAGTTTCGAAGAACATGAAAGGGTAGTAGTAGTTGAGAATATAGTGAAAAAAAAGTTCTAGCCTACGGCTGATATTATACAATCTATGCACTGAGCAAGCAGTAAACGTAACAAATATAAAATTTCAAAAGGGAATTCTAGTTGTGCGAGAAGAAATAAAAATCCGAGGCTTGCCTGCGGAACTGTTAACCAGCGACAGCAAAGGTTTAAATGGGAAGAATGGATAATGTTTTGAAAAATTAAGATGAGCATCTGCAAATACAAAACAAGGATAATACACTGAAGAGCCAAAGAAACTGGCACACTCAATAATGTTCATGCCTGGGGAGTTTGTTGGCCAGCGGAAGTGTTTAAACTCAGAAGAGCGTTTCTGGAGCCACTCAGTAGCAATTCTGGACGTGTGGGATGTCGCACTGTCCGCTTAAATTCCCTAAATCCGTCGTAATGGACAATGGACACGAGTGGATGCAATTAATCACACAGGATGCTTACGTACGTGTCACCTGTCAGAGTCGTATCTAGACATATTAGGGGTCCCATATCACTCCAACGTCACACGCCGCACACTCCTTATAGAGCCTTCACCAGCTTGAGCAGTCCCCTGCTGAAATTCAGGGTTCATTGATTCATGAGGTTGTCTCCATATCCATACACTTCCATCCGCTCGACACAATTTGAAACGGGACTCGTCCGACCAGGCAATGTCTGTGTTGACGGACCCAGGTGAGGCGTAAAGCTTTGTATCGTGCAGTCATCAAGGGTATACAAGGGGGTCTCCGGCTCCGAAAGCCCGTATCGATAGTGTTTCGTTGAATGGTACGCACGCTGACACTTGTCGATGGCCCAGCATTGAAAACTGCAGCAATTTTCGGGAGGGTTGCACTGCTATCACGTTGAACGATTCTCTTCAGTGGTCGTCGGTCAAGTTCTTGCAGGATCTTTTTCCGGCCGCAGCGATGTTGGAGATTTGATGTTTTATCGGATTCCTGATATTCACGGTACACTCGTGAAAGAGTCGTACGGGGAGGTCTCCACTTCATCGCTATCTCGGAGATGCTCTGTGCCACCGCTCCTGCGCCGACTGTAACACCACGATAAAACTCACTTAAAACCTGATAACCTGCCATTGTAGCAGCAGTAACCGATCTAACAACTACCCCAGACACCTGTTGTCTTATATAGACATTGCCGACCGCAGCGTCGTTTTCTGCCTGTTTACATATCTCTGTATTTGAATACGCATGCCTATACCAGTTTCTTTGGCGCTTCAGTGTAATGTAGTTGAATTAAATCAGGCGGTGTTGAGGGAATCTGGTTAGGAAATGAGATACTAGAAGTAGTAAATGAGTTTAGCTACCTGGCCAGTAAAATAACTGTTGATGGAAGAAGCGGGGTGGATATAAAATGCAGACTAGCTATAGAAAAATATTTCTGAAAAGAAGGAATTTTTAGCATCTAATGTAAAATTTAACTGTTAGGAAATATTTTAGAAGGTATTTGTCTGAGATGTAGCCTGGTATGGAAGTGAAAAGTGAACGATAAGTAGTTCAGACAAGAAGAGACTGAAGATTAGATTGGTAGATCAGACAACTAATGAGGAAGTATTGAATTTGACTGGGGAACAAATAAATTTATGGCGCAACTTGACTAAAACAAGTGAGTTAATGTAACTTATTCCGAGAAATCGTAAATTTGAGTGAAGCGATTCCGCGCCTGTGTGTGTGTGTGTGTGTGTGTGTGTGTGTGTGTGTGTGTGTGTGGGCGGTGGCGGTGTGGAGGGGGGGGGGGGGGGGGCAGGCGAAATTGTAGATGGAAACCAAGCGATGAATGCAGTAAGCAGGTTCAAATAAATGCAGGTTGCAGTTGTTATTCAGAGGAAAAAGGATCTCACAGGACAGACTAGAGTGGAGGGGAGTATCAAACCACTCTTCGGACTGCCCGTATTAACAACATGCGACTGGAGTTGCCCATCAGGACTCAGCACCATTATGTGTGAACACCCTTTTGTTTACCTGCATTTGGGAAGAAAAGTTTATGGCTCGGAAATGATCACCTTTAAGTTTGGATACTGTCAACAAGCTGTCAGTAGCGTCCCTTCTAGTGTCTATTTTTTTTTTTTTCGAATCATTGTCCTGCGCCACTAATGTTGTCTCACGATCAGTCACTCACCGTCTTCCAATGGAGTTCTGCCTGTTCTGAAGCCCAAAATGACTGACAGACGTGAAGGAGCAAATTTATATATGCCTCCAGTGGGCGCCCATGGTTTCAGGACTTACTGAATACATTTTTGAAAAATTATAAATGCGTCATACGAAAGTTCTTCCTTTGTAGCGAACGAGTATCACACAGATGGAAACAATCGTAACCCAAAAACCAGACGACCGACTTGATCCTTACATGTGGTACTCATGGACGATGTCATTCTCATACAGTTTTCAGGTAGTGAAATAATGGTGCATAATAACACAGCGTGCCATAAAACTTTCGTTATGACTCTATTTTTCAGCTGGCATAGAAGCACGATGCGACCGCAGATTTTCTATGGACACCTACTGCGTGCTTGCCCAGCGCGCACCACAAAAGGACAAGTTCTTGACTGGTTGCAGGTGACACTCACGAGCGCATAGGAGACTGTAGTTATTGCGGTTACATGTCGTATAACTCAGCAGTGCTCGGATTTACACCTGCCGTACTGGCTCCGGAAAGACCCTAAGAAACGAAGGAGCCCATAAAGTTAGCAGCGAGCTGCGAAGCCTTTTGTAAACTTTATCAGAGAATACCTGCTTCTGCGAGTTACGACAGGCCGCGCTAACTATCCTCTCTTGTTACGATGAGTGACGTCCTGGTCTGACAGTCGAGAGCTGCCGCCGCCGCCGCCGCCGCCGCCTGCTTGCCCGTTCCTTGAGCGCTGCCATCGGCTCAGAAGCTGTAAAGGAGACAGCACTCGCGAAACGGGCTGCCAGTCCACACGGCTGTGACAGGAACCGTATGTGTCGGGCTAAGCGGAATGCAACTAAGGCGACTGATCCAGGCGATACCTCGGTTTGTTCTAAAAATAGCTGCCGAACGAGGTAGCGCGATGATTAACACAGTGGACTCGCATTAGGAAGGACTGCGGTTCAAATTTCCATCCAGGTATCTAAACCAGTAAATCACATGAGCGTTTTCCTTCCTCATCATGTCTATATTCGAGTTCGTGTGACAGTCTCTAATTACCTCGTTGCCATCAACGGGACGTTAATACCCAGTATTCTTCCCTCCATTTTCAATGAATAGTTATACATCGTTATTCGCGTTTGTCAGTTTATTATGTAGCAGGTAGACTCCATGCACTTCATTGACATGGCAGGACATTTATGTAGAAGACGTTAAAATTTTACCAGAATTTCATTTCAACACCCTCGACAATAACTGAGAACGCGCCGTTTAAGCAACTGAAGTACAGGTTGCTCCATTTATCTGATGACTGCCTGCCTTGGGTATTGCAGGCCGGCCACGTAAGCCTCACATGCCGGTCGAATGGGTCCCGCGGGACAGCACTATGCCTCCCCCCCCCCCCCCCCTCCTTTATTGTGAGTTTTAGCCTGAAGGCCGTACCAGACGCACGCGCTTTGTCGGCCAGTGTCATTCGAGCAGTGTAACAGACATCACAAGAGTAACGATGAAGTTTGCGAACGCAACAATGGCAAGAGCGAATTATTCAATTCCACAACCAACGAATGTTTATTTACGATTCGTATGTGCATACGGAGTCCTCCCGTACAGTTCGGAAATTGTTTGATCGGAAGTTTTCAGCTGTTCGAGTTCAGAGTCGTGAGGCAGTTCACAAATTAATGAATAACTTTCGTGAAATGGGAAGTGTTAAAGACAAGAAGCGTAAACGACAACGTACAGTTCCGCGCGTAGTGGCCGCGCGGTTTGAGGCGCCATGCGCGGATTGCGCGGCCCCTCCTGCCGGAGGTTCGAGTCCTCCCTCGGGCATGGGTGTGTGTGTTGTTCTTAGTATAAATTAGTTTGAGTAGTGTGTAAGTCTAGGGACCGATTACCTCAGCAGTTTGGTCCCTTAGGAATTAACACACATTTGAATTAACACACACAACATACAGTGCTCACAGAAGCCCATCTCGATGACATACCGCGAACAAAACTATCGTCCACCTCTGTACAAAGAGGTGCTAAGTTGCTTGGACTAAGGTCTAATAAAGTATCAGTAGTACAAGAACTTCGACCTGGTGATCCTGCGCAAACGGTTAAGTTTTGTTAATGAGTTTTAAAACAAGCGCATGACGGCGAAATGGATCCCTACCTCATTCTGTTTTCGGATGAGGCTTGGTTCCATTTACAAGGGCACGTTAATTCCCAAAACTGTCGACATTGGAGCGCAGATAGACCTGTTGCGCTTCATGAGGAACCCCTTCATGACCAGAAATTTTGTGGTAAATTCCTATGGGACCAAAGTGCTGAGGTCATTGGTCCCCAGGGTTACACACTACTTAATCTAACTTACTCTAAGGACAACACACACACACATTCCCATGAGCGAGGCAGGACTCGAACCTCCGACAGGGGGAGAGGGGGGGTGGGGGGGGGGGGGAGAGCCATGCGAACCGTGGCAATGGGCCCAAGACCACGCGGCTACCCCGCTCGGCTCATGATCAGAAAAGAGGGATGTGGTGCGCAGTTAGTGGTGACAGAATAACAGGCCCAATTTTTTTAAATGACAGTTACAAGAGAAAGATATGTGCAAAACAGTTTGCCGACCGTTTTTTGATGAACTGAGTGAAAGAGAACGAAGCTTCGCATTTTTTTCAACAGAATTTGGCAAGGGCTCATACGGCCGATGTTTCTTTGCACGAAATTCACGATGTGTTCGGTGAAAGTGATTAGTAACAATATGTGGCCCGCTAGAAGTTCTGATTTAACTCTGTGCGATTTTTATTTGTGGGGTGCACTGAAGGACTGTAATTCAGTGAGAGGATACGTAACTTTGACAGCCCTCGTGATGTTAAGTAGTAAGACATTCAGCTATGCATCAGCTATTCTTTATACTACACAAGATATCGTTGTTATTAACATACTTTTGAGTGCAGCGTTTCCTTTTCATGTAAACCTTTACAATACTTACAACAAATAATATAATGCATACTTAAAGACAGTGCGGTCAAATATCGGTAGACAACAGTTGAAGAGTAGGCAATATAACAAAACATGGCCAGAGGTCATTGTGGTTGCAAAACTTAGTTCGCTGGCGTGCCATGCCCTAGACAAAAAAACTAGTGACATCCATATAACATTCTGTAGGTTAATGCTTTTCTTTGTGCAGTAGAAGTGTGAGAGTGATCAGAGTAACAGTTTCCGGTGGCGGAAATGTTGTGTTTTATAAGTGACAGAGTAAACGTACAACGACAGTACTGCGGAAACAGTCGTAGTAGCGCGAGGAACATTCAATAAGCAATGGAGCACATTTTTTTTGCTCGGTCAGTTTCGGTTGAAAAATGCGGAATTTGTTATGGGACATTGCGGAACATTCCCGCTTCAGCACCTATAGTTTCATGAAGTTCCGACAGGTAGCCTTCAAAAGGGCGTCTGTAACGGAAGTGCGTTTCAAGCAGAGAGCTGCCATTAAGTTTAATGTAAATAAGTTACATAAAACTGCAACCAATCACTTTCTGAATAGTTATCTTTTACTCCATGATACGGTTTTCGAACCTTTTCAGGTTCATCTTCAGATGGTTTCTGGAGGCTACATCATTATTTTTAGCATAATACTGGGTGCTGGGCTCTGTTACAAGAAGATGGAACAGGCTTCATTGTATCACCACGACTGTTCTTTATCTGTCGATATGGATGTAAATTTATTTCTTTACTTACTGCGACAGTATGGGCGCTTTTTTTCGTTAGTATTCATCTGTCTGCTTCAATTTTGATGGTCAGTTAGTATATCACTTCACACACTTTTGCACAATCTATATTAATTTACACGCTGACAGCGATACTTTTCCAGCATCCAGCATGTGCTGTACAACTGATGCTTGTAACAAAGATGTTGACAGAAAGATATGGTATAGAACTACTTTGCACAGAGATGTAATTTGTTCTTTCTTACATGTATTAAAGTCGATATAAGGGCAAATATTTTAATCCGATCTCCTGCGTGCTGGCCAGCCGCACAGAGCTGTGACTCCTCCAATGCTGGAACGTGCGGACACTCTCATTCAAGGTGATCGAGGGATCAGTCAAACGTCTCGCTACTCGTTCACCAAGTGGGGTACTCAAAGGTGTGTGCCAAAAATGGTTCAAATGACTCTGAGCACTATGGGACTCACCTACTGAGGTCATCAGTCCCCTAGAACTTAGAACTACTTAAACCTAACTAACCTAAGGACGTCACACACATCCGTGCCCGAGGCAGGATTCGAACCTGCGACCGAAGCGGTCGCGCGGTTCCAGACTGTAGCGCCTAGAACCGCTCGGCCACCACCGGCCGGCAGGTGTGTGCCCACAGGGTTTCAAGCAACCTAGAACAACACCATAAAGAGCAACGAAGGACCAGATGTGCGGAATTGCTTGTGTGTTACGAGGCTGACTGTGATAATTTTTTGTCGAGCATCGTCGAACCGGAAACAAGGCGGCAATCCGTGGGGTGGCGCCACAACATCATCTCTCCTCTGAAGAAACAGTTCAAAGCCGCACTCTCAGCCGGTAATGTGATGGCGACGCCTTCTGGTACTGAGTGTTTTTATTTGATGTCCTGCCTCGTGGTGCAGCGATGAGCGTGAAGCGTATTGTGCTACTGTCAGGAAATTTAAAAGACGACTTTAACATATTCTTCGCCATAAAAATGCAAGCGGACTTCTCCTTCTCCACGACAATGCAAAGCCTCACACAAGTCTCCGCACCCGAGAGCAGCTCACAAACTTTACTGAACTATTCTTCATCATCTGCTCTACAGCCCGGCTCTCGCACCTTCCGCCTTCCATCTTTTGGCCCAATGAAGAGTGCAGTCTGTGGGAAGCAGTACTTGGATGATGGGGAGGTTACTGACATAGTAAGGCGTTGGCACCGACATCGACCAGTAGACGTACAGGCCCTCCCAGTAAGGTGACGTAAGGCGGCCTCATTGAACGGGGATTCTGTTGAAAAACAGTTATTCTTGAAAGACATCGCTCAACACTCGTAGCTAAGTGACTTCAATCTACGAACTCTCAGAAAGCGCTCTCTTAGTAATATTTCATTTTCTTATTTGAATGTACTTCTGTTATAAAGGCTTTACAAAATCAGCTTTTCTAATAAACGTGCTTTTACAGTAACTGAATTTAATTTCTGCGTTCTTACTGTTGAGGCCGACTTTCACTTATGATCTTGAAATTCTCGTTCCAGTCATTTTACGTAACTTTAAATCCAAACGCATTATTTCAAAAATTGTCTTCATTGTGCATTTACAGTTATATGTTTTACTGTTACAAGTTTGCTGTTAGGTGAGTGAACAAATGTCAAAATTTTCGTGTAATTAACACACTAGTTCTGAACTGCGCAATTTTTGCTTTTGTTTGTCATTATATGTGGTGTCTTGTGTCTTTTGGGGGATTGCTCTTACACGTGAGTGTTTTAGTAGGGATGTTAGTGAAATTTACGTATCTCTATGTTGTACTTTCTGAAGTTCCCGAAAGTAGGAATTTCTGCTCTGGGAAGACAGAACACTGGAGGTTCAGACAGCGTGGGACGTTTGAACGTGACAGACAGATGGTGACGGAAACTTGTCTACTTTCTGATACTTGACATATGGCAGCTTCATAAAGAGGTGTACTTGTACTTCCAGTTGCTTCTGAAGGTTATTAAGCCTAATGTGATTTTATGCTGTGGAAAGAGGTTATAGTAATCTAATAATTTATATATTTTTTGGACTCGCTTCTTACTAGTGAATGAGGTTTGATCGATGGAAAAACCTGTATCTCTATCACACTTGCTGTAGAAGTAAGTGTGACACAGGTAAAGGCTTTTTCATCTGTCAAATGATTTACGATATCTTCTTAGGAATGTCATGTAATAATTTTGCTTCGTTTTTGTAACACGATCGAAATTTAGCGAATATGTTACACGCAGTCTTATGGTGACTGGATTCTGCAGAGAATATCGATCTTCAACAATATCTAGGATATACCTACTCGTTTTGGGCAGTTTGTATCCAGTTAGTAAGTCTCTTTCTTGTTGAACGTTATTTTACATTCACATTTCATCATGGCGTCTGTTTGCAGCGCCCATAACACAAAAAATGTGATATTTCAGCAATAATTAATTTATTATTCAAACTGTGATTCCAGTTTATACTTATTACTGGCACACACCTCTTTTTTCGAATATAGGTCCTTCAGCAAAGTGCACCTCCACTAAGGACGCACGCGTCGCCGAGATGGTACACACTAAGCTCAGTACCTGGAGGGGATGGACAGAAATATGGAGACACCAAAAACACAACACATTACCATGTCTAATGCAATGTAGGAAAACCGTTGTCATTCAAAACAATTTCTAGTTCTCTCGAAATTGATTAATACAGCTACTGTATGGTTTTCAAGAGAATCTCACACCATTCTTCATGCAAAACAGTGGCAACTTGAGGTACTGATGAAGCAGATGGGTAGCGATCACGCAACCTCTCCTCCAAACCAGATCGCAGGCGTGTGTGTGGTGGCCAGGGAGACGCAATAATTCACCCTGGTGCTCACAAAACCAGTCCGGAACGATGCGAGCGAAGGAACAGGTGCCTTGCCGTCTTGGAACACAGTCACACCACCATTTGGTAACAAATTTCTACCATGGAATCCACCTGATCAGCCAAAATACTCATATAATTCTTGGCAGTAATGCGGTCCTCCACAGTACCCATGGTGTCAATGGAATACCGCGAACTGGCTGCCCAAATAATCATCGAACCCCGCCACGTTCCAGTCTTGCAAGCAAGCAGTCTGCATTGTAGGCTTGGAACGGCATAATCCAGACGTAAAAAAGACTCATCCGACTGAATGACTTTCTTCCATTGCTCCAAAGTCAATTTACGGCTTCGGCACAACGCTCTTTCTTGTTACGGGCATTTGCATCACTGGTGAACGGTTTTGGAGTCCGGCTTGCCATGTGTTATTTAGCTTATTGAGCTACCTTCGTGTTGTTTTGGTATCGACAGGGTTAGCGAGTCCGACCTTCGGTTCGACAGCGACTTTTGCAGCTGTTGACCTTATTTTTTGTCACAGTCTTCTTCATTTGCACTTACCCTGTATGCGGTGTAAGTCTTCGATATGGTGCTTCTTGAAACATCATCAAACACTTCGGCACACTTGGTTACGGAAGCCAGCAATTTGCCCACGTTCGAATTCACGTACCTCCGACATAACACTCTCACAACTACACAGAACACTGTTTTGACCACGTCTAACACCTGCAACGTACTGAGGGCGTTGCGCAGGTGCTGTTTATGCTCAACTATAACAGCACTGCCTGTAGGCTTGGCTAGCGTCTACATTTACGTCCAAGCATGCATTTCTCGCGGTGTTTCGATATTTTTCCAACCCCTCTATCTTTTTCTTTTGGTCAGTAGAGGCAACTACATGTTAGTGTGAATATGCAGCTCAGGAACAACTGTTTCCACTCCGGGAAAGAAAGCTGTGGAAGAGAGGACGTAGATCGATAGCGATGTAGGCCAAAACAATGATTTAAAACTTATATCAGCGCCAGGATATGAACCCAGGCCTCCTGCTTACTAGGCAATTATGCTATCTGTAACACAACATTGACACGAGACATACTACACTGCACGCACTACCATAGAACGTCTCCCCCACCGATACACGTTCCAACTCGTGCCTCAGGCCATTGCTTTTAACGTTCTAAACTCGTATCAGTAATGCCAAGGCTCTCCGGTATCTATAGTGCCAGTGTAGCGTAAGGAATAGCGCATTGCATAGTAAGCAGGAAACCCACGTTCAGTCCCGACGCTGGTACAAATTGTGCTTTAGTCTAAATCATTCTCATACATAAATGTGCCACTCAGTATGTCTTAGGAATATCAACCATGAATGAGTTAGTACGGTGAGAGAAACAGGGGACAGACTTACACAAGAAACGCATCTGGTACTGTTCGAAAACTTCTTTTGTATGAATGTAAGGATGGTAATTTAATTGATGGGATGTTAATTTATTAAGAGAAAATCCTTCGTTCCTATCAGAAACAATTTATAAATGCTGAAGGAACGGGGAAGAGTATACTTGGATGAAAAACGAATTAGTTTCCCTGTTCGCAAAATGTTGATAACTCGTATTCGAAGAAGACTGTGTGGCCATTGTGCTGCCATCATTGTATATCTTGCGAAGAATTCGTGAGAATAACAGAGATGAGAGCACATTTTCCATCGCAATGGGATAGGAATGTACCTTCCGTCATGAACATGGCTTGCTATGTATATTTGTAGATGTATTTGTAAATGATAAATCTCTTAAGAGAAAGATTTAACCTTTGCCTAACGCCACTTCAGCTGACAAATATATATATTTTCTTAACTGAAACTTTACACGTCTCCAAATACCTGCTGCCCTAAGAATAAAGGTGTATTGAAACATGGGCTGCGGAATCGAAGTATAGTTAACATATTACTTGAACGAACAAAAAAAAATATATTGTAGGGACAGGTAGTGGTTATGATATGTGATACACATTATCGAGATTGTTGGGTGTAGTAGATGTGTGAATTTTGACAGGTTAGCAGAAACTAAGAAAGAGATGGAGGGCCGCACGAAACCAGACTAAAGACTAAGACTTGAAAGAAAGACAATATCATGGAATTGCACACACTCCGAAGAAGGAAGTTCCATCGCACCATTGACGATGGATTATCAAAGGACGTCATCAAATGAAGAGTGGAAAGATCAAACTTTCTAAGTGCCAAATCACACATTTATCAGGATGATATAAAACCAATGGGTCTGTTTCCGTACGTAACTTATTTGTATTAAAAAAACTGAATATACATTCTGTCTGATACCACAGACGCTTAATAGGTCAGGGGTCCAATGCACACAGGCGGCAGCTGCAGGGATAGCGAGGACTGTGTGGAGGGGATTGGGCAGTTTTTTAGGTTAGATGGTCTCCAGAGAGAGAACAAAAAGGGTTTTAGTCTCAAAGGGTGCAGCTCAAACGCACGACCAGAGTTTACGTAGGAACCATGGATATTACAGTAGTAAACTGCCGTATCTGTGTTGGGAAAGAAGCGGAGCTCCCCGCGCTAATGGAAAGCACTGAAGGACAACTTGGTCTAGGTACTGAAAGTTGGCTAAAACCAGAGATAAGTTCAGCCGAAATTTTTACAAAGAACCTGACGTTATTCAGAAAGAATGGATTAAATTCAATTCGTGGTGGTGTGTTTGTAACTGTCAGAAGTAGCCTATCTTCTTGTGAGAATGAAGCGATAGTTCCTGTGAGTTAGTATGGGTAGAGGTTATACTTGACAGACGCACCAAATTAATAACTGCTTCTATTTACCGACCTCCCGACTCAGACAATACAGTTGCTGAAGAATTCAAAGAAGACGGAATTGATCCCCAACGGTATACAGGACAGATCAGAACACTCACTGTTGCACAAGCAACGAAAGAAGCATGCTAGATTTGAAGAACGCAAAATCCCTAAGATTGGTAATCTTTTACAGAAGCTCGAAATTTAGCGCGAATTGCAGCGTGAGATGCTTTTAATGGCCTCGACAACAAAACTCTGTCTCGAAAAAATTCAAAAAGATTATGGTCGCATGCGAGGTACACCAGTGGCAAGACACAATACCTTCACTGTGCGATAGCAAAGGTAATGTTAGCGATGACAGTGCCACCAAAGCGGAGTAACTAAATACAGTTTTCCGAAATTACTTCACCAAAGAAGACAAAATAAATAATCCCGAATTCGAATGAAGGACTGCTGCCAACATGAATACCGTAGATGTCCTCTGTGCAGCAAAGCAGCTTAAATCACTTCATAAAGGCAAGTCTATCAGTCCAGGCTGCATTTAGATTCCTTACAGAGTATGCTGATATAATAGCTCCGTATTTAACAATCATATACAACCGCTCTCTCGACGAAAGATACGTACCTAAAAACTAGAAAGTTGCACAGGTCACACCAACAGTCAAGAAAGGAAGTAAGGGTAATCGGATGAATTATAGAGTCATATCACTGACTTCGATTTGCAGCAGGATTTTGGAACCTATACTGTGTTCGAACATTATGAATTACCTCGAGGAAAATGATCTGTTGACACACAGTCTACACGGATTCAGATACTACCGTTTTTGTGAAACACAACTAGCTCTTTATTCAAACGAAGTAACGAGTGCTACGGACAGGGGATCTCAAATTGAGTTCATATTTCTAGCTTTGCAGAAGTCTTTTGACACAGCTCTTCACAAGCGAAGTCTATTCAGAAAGCGTGCTTATGGAGTATCGTCTCATCTGCGTGACTGAATTCCTGATCAAAGTTCGTAGTAACTGACGGAGAATCATCGAGTAAAATAGAAGTGACATCTGTCAGTCCAGAAAAGAGTTGTGGGCCGTCTGCTGCTCTTAATCTACGTAAACGATCTGAGTCAATCTGAGCAGCGCTCTTAAACTATTTACAGATGATTCTGTTATTTACCGTCATGTAAAGTCATCAGATGATCAAAACCAATTACAATATGGTTTAGACAAGGTATTTGTGCGATCCGAAAAGTGGCAATTGACTCTAAATAATGCAAGTGTGAGGTCATCCATATGAGTACTAAAGGAAATCCGTTAAATTTCGGTTACATGATAAATCGCACAAATCTGAAGGCTATCAGTTCAACTAAATACCTAGGAATTACAATAATAACCACTTAGATTGACCCGATCACACAGATAATTTTGAGGGAAGGCAAACCAAAGACTGCGTTTTATTGGCAGAACACTGAGAAAATGTAACAGATCTACTAAGGAGACTGCTTATACCACGCTTCTCCGCCTTCTTCTAGAGTATTTCAATGTGGTGTGGAATCCGCACCTGAGAGGACTGACGGAGGACACAGGAAGAGTTCAAAGCAAGGCAGCTCATTCTGTACTATCGCGAAATAGGGGAGATAGTGCCACAGACATGATGCGCAGTCATTAAAACAAAGACGTTTTTCGTTGCGTCGAGATTATTTCATGACATTTCAATGTCCAGCGTTCTCATCCGAATGTGGGAATATTTTATTGACACCCAACTACATAATAAGAAATAAAAACAATAAAAAAAATAAAATAAGAAACATCAGAGCCCTCACGGAAAGATTTAACTACTCTTTTTTTTCCGCGCGCTTTTAGAGAGTGTGACGGTAGAGAAAGAGTGTGCAAGTGTTTCGGTGACACCTCTGCCAGACACTTAAATGTGAATTGCAGAATAGTCACAAAGATACTACTCACCTACTCACTGCAAACTGAGACAGATTGGATGATAAATAATCAAAATCGTTTAAAGTGCCTACCAGGAAACTGAATGCTTCTAAGGGCCAAAAAAAAAAAAGTCTTTGTTTCAAGAGTCATTAATACTGAGGCACTAAGTTTTATTTGTCATAAAACAACTACATAAATATAGCATTAATGTTTTAACTTATGGGACTGTAGAGGCGACAAATCATTTCTCATGTTTTTTTAAATTTACAAGAAAATAGGAAAATGAGATCTAAGCAAAATCCCTCAGTATTGACTTATGCCTCTTACACAACTCAGTTCTTGGGAACAGTTATTGTAAAGTTTATTGAAGAACTCCCTATGATGTTTGAGGAAGAAATGGCAACTTCTTCAGCAGATATTTGTTTTTTTTTAATAGCTAACTGAGATGGATGAATATGAGACTTTTGATCATAATGAATTTCGAAATCTTACACGACTGGATTGGTAATAACGTTCCAGCAGCATCTGTACAACCAAATAAGTCAGTTGTAAACACTGAAATGACATGGAAAGGGTGATAGCTTTAGCTGCCTAAACGATCTTGTGGAAATCTTGCGAACAGAGACCTTCCTGACGTTTTCGTTTCTACATAATTGCCAAATCTCTTGTGCCCCTTAATTTTACGGGCCACGCGGGGTAGCAGCGCTGTCTAAGGCGTGTTGTCACGGTCCGGGCTTCTCCCCCCGTCGGAGGTTCGAGTCCTCCCTCGGGCAGGGGTGGGTGTGTTGTCCGTAGCGTAAGTTAGTTTAAGTTAGATTAAATAGTGTGTAAGCTTAGGGATCGATGACCTCAGCAGTTTGGTCCCATAATACCTTAGCACAAATTTCCCATTTCCTTAATTTTACGGACCATTGCACATTCCACTCTATATGTCCTCAATTTGCGCCTCCTCGTCCTCAGATATCATTATTCAGTGTGACCCGTTATTTTCTTCCTTAGCAATCATTATCTTTGCTACTTTATCTCTATCTACAGGATAATGTTTACTCATCTTCATGGACTATTAAGACTGTTCCAAAAGTGGAAGTGACTAAATTATTATTGTGTTTATTATTAAGCTTATTATTAGTAATTCTGTTATTAGAAGTACGAGGAGCGCTCAATAAGTAACGTGACATTTTTTTTTTTTTTTCGTCTGTCGGTTTCGGGTGAAAAATTGCGGAATTGCTGTGGGGCATGGTGGAATATTCCCGCTTTGGTCCCCATAGTTTCACGAAGTGCCGACAGGTGGGGGCGCTATACACAGCCTTCGAAATGGCCTCTGTAACGGAAGTGCGTTCCAACCAGAGAGCTGTCACTGAGTTTCTTTTGGCGGAAAACCGGCGCTTGCAGAATGTCTACGGAGACCTTACAGTAAACAAAAGGACGGAAAGCCGTTGGGCGAAGCGACTACGGATCAATTGGAATGAAAGTAAATCTAATCTAATCTAATCTAATCTAATCTGTCATCACTGCAACAAAGTCGCTCAGACCTGTCCGATCTCCCGCGCTCCTGCAGGCCACACACACGTGGGACTCCTGCAGTGTTGTAACGTGAGGGCACTCTCCTTGGAAGTGTTCGGCGGATCGCAGTCAGACACCTCGCTGCTCAACTGGACGCCTCTGCTGGCAGTGCTGGCACACTTGTCCACCACTTAGGGTACTCAAAGGTGTTTGCCCGCTGGGTCACTCGCCGCCTAGCAGAAGACCATAAAGAGCAGCAGAGGATCAGCTGTGCGGAATTACTTGCGCCCTACGAAGCTGTCGTGATGATTTTTGTCGAAGATGGTCACGGGCGATGAAACATCGGATCATCACTTCGAATCGGAAACAAAACGGCAGTCCATCGTGTGGCGCCATACCAACTCACCTACGAAGAAACAGTTCAAAGCCGCACCCTCAGCGGGTAAAGTCATCGCCACGGTCTTCTGCGGATCTTAAGGGGAGTCGTGCCGCCCAAAATGACAAAATTTGACATTTTTACTTTTATGTAAATTATGAAAATATGGATGTTTATGCTTAATTTGGTGTTGGTTTTATTGAAATATTTGATTATTTACTATTTTAAATAAATATTTGAAAATAATCATGCAATGACATTTCCGAGAATTTTGTTCTCCATCATTTCGCATATTGGCATTTTCCTCTGGTACAATATAGTCTAGAAGACTGCGGTTTCTTTTGTTTTGTAGAGAACTGTCCGTTTCATAAGTTGCCTACACTGGCGGTACTCCGCAGTAAACTCATTGAACTGTACATTTGTTTGTGTTTGACAACAACAGTTATCCACTAGCCGCGTTTTAGTTTCTGTGATAGTTTTCGTCATGACTAAACCAAAAGGAGTGTTTAAAAAAAAATACGAAACAAAGGAACAGATACTACAGAACAAATATAGCAACAGTAAAAAGAGTGGTTAGCGCCGAAGGGCGTGATAATTTGGTTGTAAATAGTGACAGTCCTTCTACTCCTCCGAGTGCTTTCAAGAAAAAACTGCTGGGTAATGGTGTAAAATACAACGCAGCTTCAGACAGTGAAACAAACTGCAATATCATTATTAATCTCCATATGCGTATTTCACTTTTGTGTAAAACAGTGTGTTGTCGTATATGTGGAGGGGAGATTGAAATTTCTGAAAAGCTATCTCAACGCAATGGTCTGGTGTGCACTTTACAAATAATGTCTTTGAACTGTAAAAGCGAAAAGACTTTCAAGACTTCAAAAGTAAGTATAAAGAATGGACTTTTGACATTAATTTAAGATACTTCTATGGACTTAGATGCATAGGGAAAGGCCATTAAGCTGGTAATGTTCCTTGTGGCTTGCTGAACCTCCCTAGTTCCCCTACAAAATCTATCAAATACAACTCCATAGTAAGAAGTAGTGTCAAGGCGTGTGGTATGGAGTCAATGACTACAGCAGCAGAGCAGGCTGTAGCAGACAATGTTAGTTCTGACATAGCAATATCATTCGACGAATCCTGGCAAAAAAGAGGTTTCTAGTCAAAGAATTCATGTGCATCTATTATCAGCATCGACAATGGTAAAGTGTTGCATGTTGATGTGTTGACCATGTACTGTCAGGGTTGTAGGCAAGCAGGCAAGACTACTGAAAAGCAAACCAAGCATAAAATGAATTGTCAGAGAAACTATGAAGGACCTAGTGGAGGGATGGAGGTTACTTCTGCAGTGAAAATGTTCCAACGTTCCCAGCATGACCGTGCTGTTCGCTACATGAGTTTTCTTGGGGTTGGAGACTCACGATCGTATAAGGCAGTGGTGGAGAGTAAACTCTATGGTGATTCGTCAATTACAAAACTGGAGTGCATTAATCATGTGCAAAAGAGGATGGCCACGAGACCACGTAGACTCAAACAGCAGTTGGGAAGTACCAAGTTTTGTGATGGTCTAAGTATAAGACGTCGACTGATTGATAAACAAATTGATCAGATTACACAATATTATGGTACGGCTATTAGAAGTAACAGAGATAATTTAGATGGCATGAAGAGAGCTGTCTGGGCAATTTATTTTCACAAGCTATCTACAGATGCTGAACCAATACACAACCTGTCTTCCACTGAATGGTGTAAATACTTGAAGGCAAAAGAGGAGGGTAAAGCAGACACTTTCTCGCACAAAATTACTATACTAAATGCTGTTATGCTTGCCATGAAACGTGTGTTTCAGGATCTTGCCCAACCAGAGCTGTTGATGAAATGTCTCAAGGGCAAAACACAAAATGCGAATGAATCATTTAACAATGTTGTATGGTCAAGGATACCAAAAAATGTGTTTGTTGGGAGGTCAGTCTGAACTTGGTGTTTTGGATGCTGTTCTTACTTTTAATGATTGCTATTCTGGAAGACTACAGGTTTTGGAATATCTTGGCATTCATAAAGGTTACAACGTCACTAAAAGTGTGATGGACTTGGACCAACTGCGAATCATGAAGGCAGAGATTGCAACAAACAATATGTCAAAAGAAGCCAGATCCAAGAGAAAGAGGGCAGCACTGGGTGAGGAAGATAGAGGAGGAGATGAGGACTACCACCAGGAGGATTCTAACATATTTTTTATGTATCAGTTGGCTGTATATTAAAATTTTTTTCTTTAAACGCAATCTTCTCAGCATGACATTTTTCAGCATAAAAGCTTTTTCTCAGAAACTTCTGAATCTACATCAGTGAATTATTTACCACATAACACAGGTAGTACAATTAAGTTGTAGCTCTACTTTAGTAGTATTTACTGTAATAGTTAAAATTCAAGAAATTAAAACTGTGAAAATGTACACCAAAAAGTTATATGTTTAGGGAAAAAATCATAGCTTTTTTCCAGTTGTTATTTTAAAGTGATTGTAGAGCAATACCGTCACAAAACATTGGAGAACATGTGATAAAAACACATTTATATACTCAATAGTTCCTGAGAAAACGGGGCATTTATATAGCCAATTTAACATTGTCGAGATAGGGCGGTACGATGTAGTGTTACCTTTTATTATCTTCTCCTCATTAGCTATTGAAACAACATCGCTTTGTAATGTAATTTTAATTTTCACCAAAAGCACATTCAACACATCGCGGAAAAATACACGTCTTTCGTATCAAGACAAGAGAGAGAGACCTCCATTAGTTCTTAAAAACAAAAAAACTACGCAAAAGTAAGGAAAAAAGAACAAAATTATTTATAAAATCGGTCGGCGTGCGCGATCGTAAATTATAACTTTGCGGAAGTCAAAGTACCATTACAACGACTCCCCTTAAGGGGTTGCATTGTCTGATTCCCTCGCTCATGCTGCAACGATCAACTCTGAGACGTATTGTGCTACCCTCAGGAAATTGAAGAAATGACTTTAGGGAGTTCGTCGCCACAAAACTGCAAATGAACAACTTCTCCTCCAGAACAGCGCAAGGCTACACACTAGTCCCCGGAGAGAAGCTCGCAAAACATCATTGGGCTGTGCCTCCTCATCCACTCCACAGGCAGGATCTCACCTTCCGACATCCACCTGTTTAGTCCAATGAAGGATGCCCTCCAAGGAAAACACTACGTTGATGCACAAGACGTTGGCCCCGGCGTCGACCGGTAGAGTGGTACCACGCAGGCATGCAGGCCCCCCCCCCCCCCCCAGTAAAGGTCGTCGTATTGAACGGAGATTATGTTGAAACATTGGGGTTTTCTAGCCCAAAGTGTGGGGAGTAATATGGTGTATTGGCATCCTGAATAAAACCAATGTTTTTAGAAAAAAAAGTGTTGCAGCACTTATTGAACATCGCTCGTGTTATTGAAAAACTATTACAGGGATTTAACTTATCGAGCAGATTGTTTAAAAATAATATAAACCTTAAAGCTTATATTTGGAGTATAAATGAAATACTTGCTCGCTCCAGAGAAAAATCCTTTTTGTGTGACTACATAAGAAATCGAAAACTTGTTTGTACTCTGGTCTCATGATGGCCATTATAGACCGAAATTAATTACCTGAAGTAAATTTTTTTGTCCATAATTGGCATAAATACAAAATGATCGTTCCTGTATCACTATGGATTTTTGCTGCAACTAAGTAGAATGTTATGAAACGTAACAAAACCGGTTTTTTTTTCGGGTTCTACGTCTGTTATGAGTACGCCTCGGGAGCGATTTACCTGCAGATCCTGGCCAGTTAAAAACAAGCAATTAATAAAACACGGAGCTCTAAATTGATGGCTGTGACGCAAGTGTTGGCGAAAGGCGACAGCTATCGACAGGCACAGTATTCCGCTCCTGTATTCCTGGCACGTGCTCAGAGCCAGCTGGCAGCAGGCGTGTTATTTGCCTTCGACGCTAGCAAATCGTTCAGCTGCGTGCGAAAATACGCACCGCTCATTCCAGTACGGTTGTCTCCGGTCAAACACTTGGCCTCACATTCTACAAGGCGACAATCGAAAGTTTAAAAAATAAGATAAATGGCTCATTGAATCTTAGGATGGTTATTTTAGATTACGAACGTTTCTGCACCAATTTTCTATACGATATAACAGTATCAACTGTTGTGATAACCTGTCAACAACGAAATTATGGTGAACACTATTTGAAGGTGGTCACGGGCCACTTATAATCAATCATCGGAGTATTGCCTCGGGATGGTTATTTGAAAAGAGAAGTCAAAGTTAGTCCCATGCGCATAAAACGACCGTTTGGGAGCAGGCGCCGGAATACCACATTGCCTTCGCGGTCTACGTCCTAGAGGTTTACCGTTGTTTTGCTTCGACCTGTTTTGTAGTATAAGTGTTATGACGTATGAATAACGGTGATTATCCTTATACAGTATACTGGCCGACTGATCACCATTCTTAGTCACATACCTTCACTCCTGAGACACTGAGGAGATGCTTGGAATTTAATCCAGTATATTATTGTGAAGTCAGGTAAGCGGGAACCATACGCCGCCACCTCTCCTCTCTTGACCGTTCAAATACTAACGACGAAAATTTCTCCCACTACCAGGATTCGAACAGGCCAGCCCCCAGTCGAGTGCCATACTACTTTGTCGGTGATCATGGGTACAGAGGCAAGTAATTGAAACCAGTGTCGAAACAAAGTTGTCTGAACAAAGTACAGGGTCCCGATGGGGATTTCAATAAGGTTATCAAGCGCACCTACCTTCTTTGCAATTGTAATTATTCCATTTTTCTTGAAATCTCAGGGTATTTCGCCTGTTTTGAATATCTTGCACACCACGCAAAACAATTTTTTGTGGCTGGTCTCCTAAGACTGTGACCAATTCTGGGGGAATGTCGTCTACTCCATGAGCCTCGTCTCCACTTGTCTTTCAGTCCTCTGTCTTTCTCGCAGTATCATAGCTCCCATCTCATCATCGTGTAATTTCCTCTTCGCTTTGTGCAACATTGACTATATGTTCATTCCTTTTCTACAGCGCTTCCATATAGACATACTAGCTTTCAGTTTTCCCTTCTTTGCCTGTTACTTGACTTTCCCCCTGAGCTCTTAATATTCATATAGCAGCTTCTCTTTCCGCCAAAACACTATTCGTTTTTCCTATACGTAGTATCTTGCCACGTAGGTTTCTACAGTCTTGTTTTTCTCCTCTAGTCATTCCTGCTTAGCCATTTTCTATTTTATGTCAATCTACTTTGTTAGGCGTCTGTATCCTCTTTTGCCTGCTTCAGTTGGTACATTATTTCACCTGTTTGAACCCATACTGCCTTTGTCATTTCATCCCTCGTAGTTACTCAACACCTTAGATTGTATTTCTTTCCCCCGTTTCAGTCAAACGTTCCCTAATGCTCTCTCTCAAACAATCAATAAACTCTGGCTCCTTCGGTTCATCCAAGTTCCATCGCCTTAATTTCCTACTTATTTTGCAATTTCTTCAGTTTCAATCTACAGCTCATAACCAATAAATTTGGTCGGAGTCCACAACTGCACCTGGAAATATCTTACAGTTTAAAATTTTGGTTCCAAAATCTTTGTCCTATCATTATGCAATCAGTCCAAAACCTTCCAGTCTCTCCTGGTCTTTTCCACGTATATAACTTCCTTACATGATTCTTCACCCAAGTGGTAGCAATGATTAAATTATGATCTATGTCAAAAATCTACTACGCGGGTTCCTCTTTGATTCCTTTCCGCTATTTCAGTTCCCGATCAGAACTAACTTTTCATGTCCCTTAACTATCTGAATAATTCCTTTTGTCTTCTTTCAGTCTCTTCATCATCTGCAGAGCTAGTTGGCATATAAACTTGTACCACAGTGGTGGCTGTTGGCTTTGTATCTGTTACACAAACGTCAATTTTACAATTTGTGGTTGCTCGCCTAAGCTGGTGGCAGAATAAGGCCAGACGATTTAGATAAAAAAAGTTAGAGTGTTGGACATAATTCGTGCAGTGGCAAATTTTTATACAGTGATACAAGGGAGTGCCATGAACGACATACTAGAAATCCTGTCCTGGGAACATGCCATTCTATCCGTTGGAATGTCCTGGACATCCACACTGGACACTTTTCGTTCAGATTCCGAGTAAATATCATTTAAGTCATAGGTGGCGAATTTTGCAACGTCTGATTTATAGGAGAAGAAGCGATGAGACGTGAAATACTGATCAGCCAGAAAATTATGACCACCGACTGCTGTCGATATAAACCCGTCCAGGCGTCCTGGCAAGGAATGACTGCTAGTCAGACACACGCACGGTGCCCGTAGTATCAGTGAGTGTGCTGTCCGTGTGTAGAATGGGGAAGGCGCACGATCTGTCTGAGTTTGACCGAGGGTGAATTGTGATGGCCTGGAGGCTCGGCATGAGCATTTCTGAAACTGCACGACATGCAGGAGTTCGAGGAGTGCTGTGGTGTCTTCAACATGTGGCGAAACTAAGGTAAAACCACGTCCAGACATCGTGGGGTGGGCGGCTAGCCCTCATTACAAATGTCAGACGACGTTGGCTGGGCAGACTGGTAATACGGAAAGGGCGGCGAACTTTGGCGGGACGAACATCAGGCTTTAATGCTGGACAGAATACAAGCGTGTCTGAACACACAGTGCATCGAACACTCCTAAAGCGGGGTCTTTGCAGCTGATGATCCACACGTATGCCAATGTTAACACCACGACATCGGCAACTACAACTGAAACGCGTACGTGACTATCGGCACTGGATGTTGGCACAGTGACAGAGCATTGCAAGGTCTGAATCCCAATACATCCTTCATCATCCCGATGGAAGGGCGCGAATCAATCGACATCCAGGGCAAAAGCTCCTTGTCAGCTGTAGTGCGGGACGGAAACAAGCTGGCGGCGGCTCCGTTATGCTCTGAGGAACGTTCACGCGGGCGTCTACGGGTCCAGCAGAGCTCGTGCAAGGCACCATGACGGCCAAGGATTATCGTCCACTGGTTGCAGACCGCGTACACCCCTTCATGACGATCACGTTTCCTGACGGCAGAGGCATTTTTCAGCAAAATAGTGCGCCATGTCACAAGGACATGAGTGTGATGGATTGGTTCAAGTGACACAGTGGCGAGTTCCAATTGATGTGCTGGTCCCCCAACTTGCCATATCTGAAGCCGATCGAACACACTAGAGGTAGTACGCGCCGCCGCCGGCCGAAGTGGCCGAGCGGTTAAAGGCGCTATAGTCTGGAACCGCACGACCGCTACGGTCGCAGGTTCGATTCCTGCCTCGGGCATGGATGTGTGTGCTGTCCTTAGGTTAGTTAGGTTTAAGTAGTTCTAAGTTCTAGGGGACTTATGACCACAGCAGTTGAGTCCCATAGTGCTCAGAGCCATTTGAACCATTTAGTACGCGCCGCCGCCGTTATACGTGCCAGAGGTGGACACGCCGCTTATTAGATAGGTCGTCATAATGGTCTGGCTGATCAGTATATCTGAAATGGGAAAAACCTGACAGAGACCGTGAAACGTTTGAAGCAATGTTACGGAGATGATGCGAAATGTTGTGTTACGTTTGAGTCTCGCGATTCAACAGGGCGATCAATCGACTGAAGATGACCCTCGATGGGAAAGGTTTTCGTTCTCAATTCAGCAATAAAAGAAAGTCTGCTATGCACAACACTCACTTAACAATTATTAAACTTAGGTAAGACATTTTATGAACAAAACTGAAGAAGCATCGAGTTGCAGCAAAGTTTGTTCTGGCCACATGATGACCGAAAAGCAGAAGCCCAGTTTGCAGAGAACTCATTGAACAAGGTGACGATGACCAAATATGCATACAAATAATCGCCACGAGGTTTTATGGATAAGATATTTAAACAAAGGCGGAGTAATCATAGTACACTGGTAAAGATTTTTCTTTCCCAAAAGATTCACAACAGTCTCAATCCAGTCTACAATAACTACTTTCTATGTGATTCGAATTACGCATTTGGAACTTCTATCTCAATGAAAACAGTCAGGTGTTATCTCTAGTGATGGTATACCCCCATAAATCGATCGATGAGACTTTTTTTGTGTTTCAAAAATTAAAATCTGTACTGGAAGGTCACTCTTTCGGTTCCGTTGATGGCCTTAAGAAAAATTCATCACGGGCACAAAGCTATTTCGCAGTAAACTTTCAAAGACTGCATTGCGAGGTGGAAACTCAGGGGCACAAATATGGGACTGGAGCGTAACAGTTTGAATAAAGCAAAGATTAAACATCTTTTTGAATAAAGCAAAGATTAAACATCTTTGCGTTTGTCAGAGGTCTAGATCTGTGGCAGTGCCGTTAATTACGTATTTTGCGGAGCAATGTTGGCAGCCTTCGGCTTGATGTGTGATGGAGATGCAAGGGAGTGTGTCAACAGCTGGTAGTTAAGTTCCTATGTGTCAAATCCTGGCGTGAATGAAGAGAGCGAGTTGACGCACTGGTTAGCTCACTGAACTCGAACTTAGGAGGACGACGGTTCAAATCCCGGTCCGGCCATCTCAATTTAGGTTTGCATGATTTTCCTAAATCGCTTAAGGCACATGCCGGGATGGTTCGTTCAAAACAGCACAGCCGATTTTCTTCGCCATCCTTCCCTAATCCGAGCTTGTGCTCCGTCACTAATAACTTTGTTATCGACAGGACGCTGAACACTGATCTTCTTTGCCTTCGGCTTGAATGTAATAACGGAATGCGCAATCTATTCGGAAAACTATCTGTCGTAATCGCAGCAGTGCACAGGATATTCATCATACCAGTAATTATCTGCCAAACGATACAAAACTGAAATCACTACTCTAAAAAATAAGCAATTATAGTTGTGCTTCTTATTTCAACAGTAGCTGTAGCTGCTCTTTATCTAACACACAACATTGCTTGTTTGCGCGTCACAAACACACTATCATTTTCTAAGCAAAGCCTAAAAGATGAACTTCGTTACCCATCAATCACCACAAAATGCATGCCAAGGAAAGAAGAAAAAATACAGAATTTTAAGGTAACTTTGTAAGTAGGCTGTTTAGGTTTTTATGTTGGTAACGCCACGTAGCGCTCTATATGAAAAGCACTCACCGTGCTGTGTGAAGGCTGTGGTTGGTTTGCGTTGTTGGAGTATATGCTGTTGTAGTGTTGGGCAGTTGGCTCTTAACAGCGCGTAGCGTTGCGCAGTTGGAGGTGAGCCGCCAGCAGTGGTGGATGTGGGGAGAGAAGTGGCGGAGTTTTGAGAGCGGATGATCTGGACGTGTGTCCATGAGAGACAGTAAATTTGTAAGACTGGATGTCATGAACTGCTATATATATTATGACTTTTGAACACTATTAAGGTAAATACATTGTTTGTTCTCCATCAAAATCTTTCATTTGCTAACTATGCCTATCAGTAGTTAGTGCCTTCAGTAGATTTAAGTTAGATTAAGAGGGGGGGGGGGGGGATACTATATACGAAACTAACTGTGGATGATAAGGAAAGAATGCATTGAGAAGTTATATGAAAAAGATTTGGGCCAAAATGTGTATTGTACAATGAGAAATAATTAGTTTGAAAGAGGATATGAACCAAACAGTAGGGTTTAGGGGCGACAGTTTTAGGTAGGATTTTCTTGGAAATAAACGATGAGGTAAGATAATGGAAAATAAATAATGAGGTAGGAAATAAGTGAACATATGAATACAGAAAGCATGCTTGGATAGGATTTTTTGGTGGAAACAAATGTTGAAATAAGAGGAAAGATGTATGGAATGAAGTTTTTGGTTGGACTGCAGTACCAAATGTTACACTGAAAACGAACCCTGTCCTTTCCTTTCGTGTTATTCCGCTATGTGTATATGCGTTTTTCCTGTCTTTATATGTTTAGCTAATAAGATTTATGTTGTAGAATTTTTCTAATACTAAGCTACATTCACTATGATGAGGAATACTGTTATCCTCAAATATAATTTGCATTAATAATATGTCATTTTCTTTGTAAAGATGTTTACACATTATTAATTCTGTTCTGTTTCAATTCTCATGTGTGGAATTAATGTTTCAAAAACTATTCTCATTATTTTATTTATTTACTTATGTCATAATTCCTGTAACTCTGATGTATATGTCTATTTCTATTCTTTTGTAAAGCCCATATTACTACAAATATTATCTGTATTGTTATGTTCTTTAATGATGTATTTTGTACCTTTGTTATTGTATTCTCATGTTATAAAATTGTAATTGACACCAGTTCATCAAATTAAGTAACTTGTAATCATTCATTTCACTGCACACATTTCTGTTGGTCACAGTATATGCACAATATGTGAAAAAACGAGGACTGTTAGTGTTTGAACATGTGTTAATAATTCACCAAGGGACTGATTAACAGCATTGCTGGTTCTAAGGACAATTCCAAAAACTTTGTGAGTGCACAAGTGGTGGTTTATGGACTTGCTGTATTCTCCGCAAGACTCTTCGATGGTGATTGTGCACCTGCACAGTCGCAACAGATGGCTGCTGGCCGTCTCTACAAGGACTACAGTGGGTCTGCATCTTTGATGGCCCACCAATACCATTATTTCTACAAGGACTGCAGTGGGTCTGCACCTCTGGTGGCCCACCAATACTGTAATCTCTAACAGGACTACAGGGGATCTGCTCTGTGATGACCTACCTACCAATATTCTTTAACTTCGACTGACTCTGCTGTGGGTTTGCTCTGTTGTGGCCCATTACCTGTCTGCATGTCAAGAGTCAGCACTGTCTTTCCGATTGAAGGACAACACTACTTCTTCAAGACTGTATGGAAATCCACTACTTCCGTGTGCATTTTCTTTTACTAATGCGACTTTGTAAAAAAAAACTGTAATTACTATTGTGATAAATGATCAGGACTGTCTTTATGGACTGTGACAAAATTTTAGCTTTTGACCAACATTGTATCAATAAGTGTGTGCATTTGATTTCTTTGTTATTGTAATTATGAAAAATTTTTTCAAATCTGTATTGGCCATTGTCCAAAACAATTTGTAAAATTTTTTGTGGGGAGCATGGGGGCTACGTAAGTAGGCTGTTTAGGTTTTTATGTTGGTAACGCCACGTAGCACTCTATATGAAAATCACTGACAGTGCTGTGTGAAGGCTGTGGTTGGTTTGCGTTGTTGTTCGCTATTGTAGTGTTGGGCAGATGGATGTTAAGAGTGCGTAGCGTTGCACAGTTGGAGGTGAGTCGCCAGCAGTGGTGGATGTTGGGAGAGAAATGGCGGAGTTTTGAGAGCGGATGATCTGGACGTGTGTCCATCAGAGACAGTAAATTTGTAAGACTGGATGTCATGGACTGATATATATATACTATGACTTTTGAACACTATTAAGGTAAATACATTGTTTGTTCTCCATCGAAATCTTTCATTTGCTAACTATGCCTATCAGTAGTTAGTGCCTTCAGTAGTTTGAATCTTTTATTTAGCTGGCAGTAGTGGCGCTCGCTGTATTGCAGTAGTTCGAGTAACGAAGACTTTTATGAGGTAAGTGATTTGTGAAAGGTATAGGTTAATGTTAGTCAGGGCCATTCTTTTGTAGGGATTATTGAAAGTCAGATTGTGTTGCGCTAAAACCATTGTGTAACAGTTTAGTGTTGATCAGAATAGGTAAAGAGCGAAATGTCTGAGTGCGTTCAGTTCTGCTAAGCTGTTTGAAAATCAAATAATGTAAGAGGTTTATCAGCACAGTAATTCATTAATTTTTCTAAGGGGACGTTTCAACCTTCCATGATGCAACATAATCACAAAAACTCTGTGAAGAATATTGAATCATTTCATTTTCGGCGTTCAACATACACCTGTTTCTTTACCTTTCATTGGTTACCTAAGAGTATCCTCCTGTTCGCTTGCAAAAGAGACGCGTTGGAAGATTACGTACTGTAGAGGGAACGAGCCATGACTAGCACTGACTATGTTCTACACTTTAGGCCGTATTACGCTGTAAAAGAACACTGCAGTATCTTTTATAAAAGACACGTCTTAATTCGAAGAAATATTAAATTCAATTGATGAAAGGAGAAAAATATAAAAATACAGTAAATGAAGCAGGCAAAAAGGAATACAAACCTCTCAAAAATGAGATCGACAGGAAGTGCAAAATGGCTAAGCAGGCATGGCTAGAGGACAAATGTAAGGATGTAGAGGCTTATCTCACTAGGGGTAAGATAGATACTGCCTACAGGAAAATTAGAGAGACCTTTGGAGAAAAGAGAACCACTTGTATGAATATCAAGAGCTCAGATGGCAACCCAGTTCTAAGCAAAGAAGGGAAAGCAGAAAGGTGGAAGGAGTATTTAGAGGGTCCATACAAGAGCGATGTACTTGAGGACAATATTATGGAAATGGAAGAGGATGTAGATGAAGACAAAATGGGAGATACGATACTGCGTGAAGAGTTTGACAGAGCACTGAAAGACCTGAGTCGAAACAAGGCCCCCGGAGTAGACAACATTCCATTAGAACTACTGACGGCCTTGGGGGAGCCAGTCCTGACAAAACTCTACCATTTGGTGAGCAAGATGTATGAGACAGGCGAAATACCCTCAGACTTCAAGAAGAATATAATAATTCCAATCCCAAAGAAAGCAGATGTTGACAGATGTGAAAATTACCGAACTCTCAGTTTAATAAGTCACAGCTGCAAAATACTAACACGAATTCTTTACAGACGAATGGAAAAACTAGTAGAAGTTGACCTCGGGGAAGATCAGTTTGGATTCCGTAGAAATATTGGTACACGTGAGGCAATACTGACCTTACGACTTATCTTAGAAGAAAGATTAAGGATAGGCAAACCTACGTTTCTAGTATTTGCAGACTTAGAGAAAGCTTTTGACAATGTTGACTGGAATACTCTCTTTCAAATTCTGAAGGTGGCAGGGGTAAAATACAGGGACGAAAAGGCTATTTACAATTTGTGCAGAAACCAGATGGCAGTTATAAGAGTCGAGGGGCATGAAAGGGAAGCAATGGTTGGGAAGGGAGTGAGACAGGGTTGTAGCCTCTCCCCGATGTTATTCAATCTGTATATTGAGCAAGCAGTAAAGGAAACGAAAGAAAAGTTCGGAGTAGGTTATTAATATCCATGGAGAAGAAATAAAAACTTTGAGATTCGCCGATAACATTGTAATTCTGTCAGAGACAGCAAAGGACTTGGAAGAGCAGTTGAATGGAATGGACAGTGTCTTGAAAGGAGGATATAAGCTGAACATCAACAAAAGCAAAACGAGGATAATGAAATGCAGTCAAATTAAATCGGGTGATGCTGAGGGGATTAGATTAGGAAATGAGACACTTAAAGTAGTAAAGGACTTTTGCTATTTAGGGAGTAAAATAACTGATGATGGTCGAAGTAGAGAGGATATAAAATGTAGACTGGCAATGGCAAGGAAATCGTTTCTGAAGAAGAGAAATTTGTTAACATCGAGTATAGATTTAAGTGTCAGGAAGTCGTTTCTGAAAGTATTTGTATGGAGTGTAGCCATGTATGGAAGTGAGACATGGACAATAAATAGTTTGGACAAGAAAAGAATAGAAGCTTTCGAAATATGGTACTACAGTAGAATGCTGAAGATTAGATGGGTAGATCACATAACTAATGAGGAAGTGTTGAATAGGATTGGGGAGAAGAGGAGTTTGTGGCAGAACTTGACTAGAAGAAGGGATCGGCTGGTAGGACATCTTCTGAGGCACCAAGGGATCACCAATATTGTATTTGAGGGCAGCGTGGAGGGTAAAAATCGTAGAGGGAGACCAAGAGATCAATACACTAAGCAGATTCAGAAGGATGTAGGCTGCAGTAGGTACTGGGAGATGAAGAGGCTTGCACAGGATAGAGTAGCATGGAGAGCTGCATCAAACCAGTCTCAGGACTGAAGACCACAACAACAACAACAATTCGAATCAGGACTCATCACTGAAGACAATTTTTCTCCAGTCAATGAGTTTCCAGAACAAAGACGTGTCTGGAGACGCCGTGGACAGCGGTGGGATACCAAGCTGACTGTCGCCATATAGGGCCGACAACCAGGAGTGATAGTTTGCGCTTCCATTTTATTTCATAGCAGGACCACTTTGGTTGCACCCGCGGCACCTTAATAGGTGGTACGTAAACGATGTCCTGCGCTCAGTTTTGTCCCCTTCATGGCAGCCATGCTGGGCTTACGTTTCAGGGAGGTAACACACACACACACACACACACACACACACACGGCGTGTTTCTGCCGCTTGTCTTCGTGCTTGCCAAATCCTATCGTGGCAAGAAAGATCGCCGGATCTCTCCCCAATTGAGAACGTGTGGAGCTTTACGGCACGGCCCTCAAACCAGATCAGTATTTTGACGCGAAAATTGGACAGAATCCCTCAGTAGGACGTACAATATTTCTATCCATCAGTGCCAAGCCGAGTAACTGCTTGCATAAGGGCCAGAGGTGGACCAGCGCGTTATTGACTTGCTCATATTGTGATGCTCATAGTGTTGAATAAATCATTCCATTTTTCTGAAATGTAATCATTTGTTTGTTTGTACATGTACATCACATTTACTGATGTCCACCTCATCCTGATAATTTCTGCACGGTGTGTCGCTTTTTTAGTGTATTTTATAAAAGTAAATTATGATCCGAACTTTCATCAATATATTTGACAAAGATCTTCCACACTGTGATGCAAGCTTTAACAACAGTGTGAATTAAAACGTTAATGACACGTCCCTTTTTGTAACAAATCTTGTACTTAATTACAGAGACAGCCCTCATGTACGAAGAAAATAACAACTAGAAATGTCGTTGCGCTGTACTGTAAATGCAGTACGTATTTGTAGGTTAACCGTCGAGTACTGTACGCGTCAGTTAGCGACGCTAGTGAAAGCGTGACGCGTGTGGCCGGCCGTAGTAGGGTGAAGGGTAGTGCGTGTGCTGCGTGACGCACGGTGGGCTGAGATGCCGCACTACGGCGCCTACGATGACGGTGGGGCCGATATTCTCCCGCTGACGCATCACCCGGACGTAGACTGGAGACTCCAGTCAGTGACGTGCCTGCTTCCGTCAACTCAATAAACACGCCCGCCCCCGTGTGTACACAGCAGCCGCCGGCTACAGATACGTCATCTGACGTGTCCCCGTGTGCTGCACATCCCTGTACCACAGGCAGCACTGCCCGGGTAGAATCTAGCTGTCACGATAGTCTCAGAGACTCCACGTCTCAGATGCAGCTTCATATCGCACTCCAGCAAGAAAAGAGACACAAGTCGAAAAACGGCAATATTTAGTTTATGTCTGAAATTTACTTGTGAAGGCCGGCCGGAGTGGCCGAGCGTTTCTAGGCGCTACAGTCTGGAACCGCGCTGCTGCTACGGTCGCAGGTTCGAATTCTGCCTAGGGCATGAATGTGTGTGATGTCCTTAGGTTAGTTAGGTTTAAGTAGTTCTAAGTTCTAGGGGACTGATGACCTCAGAAGTTAAGTCCCATAGTGCTCAGAGCCATTTGAAACATTTTTTTTACTTGTGAAGTGCCCCGACGCGCACAAAACAAAAATGGAATTCATTGCCAACAATACTTTCTTGAAATTTAAAGGAAGCTTATAGCGGATGGTTTTATAGTGAAGCTACTCACGGAGGTCCAGCCTGGGCTGTAATTATCGTATGGCAGCGAAACTTGGTAGGTATACTAATGCGTTAAAGCGAAACCGATTTATTCTGGAAAAAATTACTTCCAATTTTGGCCACCAGATGCAAATCTCGCGCTCTGCAGCATCTCATCGACGTCTCCGGTATGCATATTGAACAAATTGTGTAGCAGCGGTTAATAATAAAATCAACATTAAGCCTTTTGCTCTTGTTTGACCTTTTATGTCCACGTCGCGTTCTTAAACCTTTGGATATGTAAACATTTCTATTCGTCTTACTTGTATATGCAGTGCCATATTTGCACCAAGTGGCCAAAATTAGATTTTTTTCAGCTTAAATCGGTTCCGCATTAGGGTATTAGAATATCTACGAAGTTTAGCTGCCGTACAATAATTACAGCCTATCCTGTACCTCTGTGAGTAACAGCTTTTTAGTTATAACAACCTAGTACTATTTGAAGCGTAACAGTTAGGCTCTTATCTTTCCTTTAAACTTAGTTACCAGCAGTTTCTCAGCCATATTAATGAATTGAAAAACTGACAGCGTGTCAATAACGATGCTAAGCATAGTCAAATATGGGCAGTATCAGTGATATTATTCTTTAGGAAGTGTGATCATAAAATGAACCTACACAGTATATTCCTTTTTTCTCAAGTAGACACTGTAATTGGTAGGAATGTTTAAAAATATTCTATTCCCTTAATATTGCTAAACTTCTGTTACCACCATTGTTGATAATAGATTTAGAACAGAAGTGACTTGAAAGTAATTAAAATCAGTAAAATTCGTTTATAGTCATTATCGATGATACATAGTTTAAAAAATATAATTCAAAGAACAGAATCTACTTAAACTGTGAGGCTAACTATGTAACTACAAAGCATTCGCTGTTTGCCAGACTCTGTTTTGAAAAGATTGTTTTACTATATTTTTATTAAAGCAAGGAAACATGCTAAGAAGAATTTATATTCATATTTTACGAATAATCGACTAAAATGTAATATGTATTTGTTATATTTACGTGTCTATTTTCATTGTGAATAAGTCTGATTTGTAGCGAAGTTCATATATTACGCAATGTCATTTTATTTTACGATTTATTGAACGTTGTTTAATGTATTGCTATCTGTCAAAATTGTTTGTAACTCTTGAATTTCCTGTTTTTAACATTCGCGTCATTGTAGCAAAACATATATAATCCCCATGTGGAACCCCTGTTGTACGCCCATTTTCGCTTGAAATATCGACGCAGCAAGTGTGCCGATCGGTTTAGTAAACACGTAATCGATTGTAAAAGGCAGACACTGTGCCAACTTTGTACAGTCGTGCCTTGAAATAAACAAGATAGAATCTCAAAATTAAGTGGGCACGAAATAATGTGGGTATTACTACCCACTTTCCCAGTGTTTGTAACACTGGGGCTTCCGTTCATTCTTATTTTCTACAGCAACAACAGCAAGATCAACTCTTCGAAACAAATAACACTGATTAACTAATTGATCCCAGCCGAAGATATTTTTATGGTAAACTTCTCATATTATACAATTAGCTCTTTAAGTCGAATTTTCTCAAGCATCGCATTTTTATATGTGTCTATGCCGGGCTGCGATATACAAGATGAACCCGAACTCCACCCCCTAAACTTCGGAGGCTGTTTAGTGATTTTTTTTTACTATTTTCGTGTAAGGTACCAGTGATCTCCAGGGGCTCGTTACAGAGCCATTATATTCGGTTTGATTTCTTACGCCGTTTATCTTTGTATCTGTACAAGAACAACAGTGCAAATGTTAACTGCATGCGCCGTCTTTTTGTTTCATTCGCTTGCGCTACTTGCTGTTGACCCTAGTAACCCTCACATTACTCTTCGCCCTCAGCTTGCATAAGATAAGGCTCGAACCTGACTCGCATTTGTTTTTCCGCTAGTGCTAGTTGTACGTTAACAGTAGTACATGGTAGTATGGATAAGTTTTACTGATGAAGACTTGTCTGGGGTGCATCTCGAATATGGATGTACAATGGGAGAGCGGCGCTAAGACGCTTGCTGAGCTGGTTCCGCAACGATGGAGAGCACATCAGAGTACTCTTTGGCCAAATGTTTGAGCGGAGGGAAAATAAGGTTCCCTAGAAACTACACAATGGATTTTTCTCCGATTTTTCATAGCCAGACCAAGAGTGGGGAATGGACAAATGGGGTATCAGTTGACCACCGTGAGGTCTAATATTAAAAAGTTAATTAATTGCTTGAAAGTAATTGGGGTAATTAAGAGGAATTTAATTAGTGATTCTAGGGAAAAACTAAATACTTCACAAATAGCTGCTGCTAATTATATAAATAATGTATCAAAAAGTTCATGTCTTCAAGACCTAGCTATTTTCCGAGTAAAGAGCTACACTGCTGTGATATTTAACAGTAAAAAAAATTGAAATAATTTTTAAGAGAATTGGTAACTTTTTTGAGGTATGGCGTGCCTAAAAGAAAGAAATAAAACAGATTAGAGAAACGATTGACGGGGTCTGAATGATGTTCGAAATCATGTGCAGTAAACGACGCGCTGATTGATAATTTAAAGTTTAATGTCCAACGTAGAATCTTAGAATAGGGGATTTTTGTCTGGTACATTATGTAGATTGTGCAGTCTCCTTTCCTGTATATGATTTCAAGCATCATTCAAAACCTCGTCTAATGTCCGTCCAATCTGTTTTATTTCTTACTCTTAAACAAATCATTCCAGAAAACATTTAACTGATTTTTAATGTTCTAAAAAACTTTCATGCGAGTGTCCATGCTTGCCTACCAGGAGCCGGATCCTTCCATGTTATAATGGATGGGATATGGCGAAACACCAGATCTGGATGAAAATGTGTTGCACGTGATTGGTGGCTAACATGACAGCAGTAGCCAGCACGTTGCACGAGCTCTGCACACAAGCCAAACGATTCCCCGCCCTATTCGATTCGTGTACAGGGCAAGGGAAAAATTACTCTCTATAAGAGACCGCAAGCCTAGCACACAATAGGTCGCATGGACGTACCTCAGTTACCGGTGAATGTGGTACACCGCAAAAAGCCGAGAATATCTTACTATTGTATTTAATATTTTCAAGATATCGTCAATCAAAGAAATGAACTATGTTTCATATGAGTGATACTTGTTAAACCATGGTGATTCTGTGAGAGAACTGTTTTCCTCAAAGAATGCCATGTTCGAGATCAGAATGTGGTCTATGATCCTTTAGCAAAGGCACGCTAATCATACAATCTTGGACATTCGTTCTTTTATCTTTCTTATAACATTCTGCATTCTTTTTTAGACACGATTATTCTTCACAGGGCAAAAGATTCTGATACGAGTTATGTAGTGTGTCTCCCCCCCCCCCCCAAGTAATTCTCATAGTTGATATGTAAGTGCTTAAATGCACAAAAATACCAGTCGAAGATTCGTCTAATACCTAATACAGATTTTCTGAATTTATCCTGTATTTTGTCGTTTATAAAGAAAATTGCGTTAAGTAGGGTACCATCATATAACTCACGTCTGGCATGGAGAGGAGCCGTTCTGTTGTCGCTCTTGGAGCGAGAACACGTAACGAGAGTGTGTGCGCTCGTACGTGTACTCAAAGAGCGAGGAACAAGTCTCTCCTCAGTACTTCACTGGGAAAGCAACTCTGTTGAGAGCGAATCAGAGTGCGACTCTGTATTGAGTCCTTGCGATTAAGCGTTATTCACTGTGATGGCCGCCACACTTATTGTGCGGTGTGAACGGACAGAGTTATAGTTAAACGCCTGCGAGCGAATTTTTGAGTGGCACTACGATGGACTGGCTATCTGACCGGTGTACCATGCCAATAGTTGGACTAGGGGCGAATAGGAATCCTTGACTTCATCAAGGCGTAGGGAGAGTTTGATTGGCGAAGGTCAATCCTGATAGAACGAGAGTTACCTTATTTGTCAGTAGCGAACGGCGCAGACAGCAGTCATCACAGCTTACGGTATTGTGCGCTACAGCTATTGCGAGCTCCATATTTCCTCCACAACAGTACACTTCACTGCATTTCACATGCGACAGCCTCGACTGTACCTAGCAACATTCTAAAGGATCATTATTCAAGTTGAGTACACGCGGCTCTCAGCCATTCTGCCAAGTCAATAACAATCTTAAACTTTGTATAGAAATTTCATTAGCGAATCCTGTCCTTAAGAGGTAGCTTCACATTCAGAGAATAACCCGGAAATAACTTGTTAGTTCATAACAAAAAGTGGCATTGTGATTTCTCAGAATTTTTGGAAAATAAAATAAAATCTTCGGTAGTTTCATGTTTTTCTTACACTAACTAGCACTACTCCAGTACCCAAGTATCCCACTAGTTACGTAAGAAATTTTGCCAATTTTTGTGTCATTTCCTTACAACGGACGACTCCAGAAGATATTTATTGCTGCAAGTTTTTCAGGCATTTCTCTTTAGAACGTTAGGAGCGTCTGTCTGACTTCCATAGTAGTGTGGGGGTGTAAATTGCATCTTGCAGGAACCACAGGGTAAAGGGTACATCTGAGATTAATCCGTTGCGCAGAATGACAGAATAGCACCCACACGCTCACACCCTCTTGACTTCTTCTCCGTCGAATAACGCTAGGTACAGGTATTTTTAGACTCTTTCTACATATGAAACAAGTAGACATACAAACCTTACTTTTCGTCAGTTAACGATGTATTTAACCTCCATACACAATAAAACTCTCACTTTCCACATAAATATGTAACTTCCTGTAAGTCACTCGTACAGCCGAACGTCAGAAACAAATTGAGTTACAGTTAAAAGAAAGTTGGCTTGGATACCATAACTTCGCTTAGCATGAATCAGAAAATGTCTTGCCTGTAGAAAGGTTACTTCAGGAGTTCCTTTCCAACTGTCCTTGTTTTAATAACAATAGTCAATGGCACAATAAGCACAGACCTGCATATAAACTCCACGGTTCTTCCTTACACACTCACTAAAACATCTATGGATTGCCCGACAAGTACTTGTCGATGCCGTTCGTCCGCCGCGTCTACTTTCTTCCCGCGACTGATTTTAAACTTGCACACACAAACGTGTGACGAGCAGTAGGTAGGATTCTACCATCCCACACTCATATCCAGAACATCGTGTGTTCGAGACGGTAGAAGACAGAGTGGTTCTAGAATTTACATAGAAATTCTCTAATCACTACAAAGGCTTACTCTGCAGCGCGTAAAATACAACGGGAATTTTGTCGGGGCCAAACATATGCTGTATTCTGTGTCATATAGACTAACACACAACGCAAAAATTACTGAGATTCTATCGATTCTCGACCATACCAGGTTATTTTATTGGTTTGTTGCATAAGTTCGTAGCGTTGTTGTTTTGCAAGTTGGAATTCTGATTGTTATGGGTTTATTTATCGATTTTCATTTTTTATTTGTGGTTCACTGTTGTTATTTAAGATTACATATAATTACTTTCTCATCTGGAGATAATGAGGTGTTATGCACCTGGTAGAACAGCGACGGTGGGTGGGGCGTACCACGAATTGCGTCCCCGAGGTGTAACCATCACTGCTGGCATTTATTGCCAACAACTGAGACGTCTTGCAGACGCAGTAGAAGAACAAATCCAGGAATACCGAGAGAAATGATGCTACTTGAAAAAAAAAACACTATACAAGAGTTGGGCTGGGAAGTCATTCCGTATGCACCTTTTCACCTGATCTTGCTCCCTCAGATTTTCACCTTCTTCAACCTCTATTGAACAAATTTCAAAGAACTTCCTTCCGGATGAAAATGCGCTCCGAACATAGCTCGACGAGTTCTTCGCCTCGAAACCATGAATGGAAAAGTTACCATACTGCTGTAAATAGTAAAGGAGACTACGTTATTGATGAGTAAACTTTGTTATATATTTTTGTTGTGTTTATTGAGCTTATGGAAAAACGGTGTGAGCTTATGTACAAACCTAACAGTTCAGAAAAAAAAGAACATTACTTACAGTTGAAAACAGTGCAGCTCGTTTTCATTTTCTTGTATGATCTGCTGGACGGACTTAATGAAGGCAGAACCACTGGTGCATACCAGCAGAAAACAAGGTGGCCCGCTCTAGAGGGTACATACTGACTGACTTACCTGTTTTTACTGGCTGGCAAAATACTGAGCCGCGACTGGAAGATCTAAACACGTGTGTGTTTCTTGTAAGCTCTCTGCGTCGGCTATTTGGAATACAGAGATCGAAGCAAAGTCATCGCCGGCAAGCGTATCTTAACGGCTTCTGGCCCAGGGTATACGTACTTTCAACATTACATCGCCCTGTTGCCTAAGTGCAGGGGCAGTTTGGCTGGCTAGGGGTGAAGGGTGCGAGGGGAGTTGAAACTTGATACATGCGCGCGCCCGCACACACACACACACACACACACACACACACACACACACACACACACACAGCCACACACAGTTTTCTCTCCTAGTCAAAGCCAAGCGTTTTACCAGCCATTAAAAAGGAAACAACCAATCAGTATGAACCCCCTAGATCTAGCCATATTATTCTCTATACCCTCAAATTGGCCTCCAAAAACGACTGTAGTTCGACCTTTGCACGCACTTTGGTGCAAGACACAATTAGCTCGCAAATTAAGTGTCACAGTGTAATTTCCACGTCTAAATTGTATGTGTTGTTGTTCTATAATAATACAAATGATATGTGTCTCGCTCTATTTACAGTAACAATGTAATTGGCAGGTTAAAGTACACTTGGCGTCTAAAATACTACAGTCGACCCTCACATTAATTGCCATAACTTTATTTAGCAGATGCTGATAGTTGTGAATACTATCGAACCATCAGTTTACTAAGTCATGGTTGCAAAATATTGACACGAATTATTTACAGAGTAACAGACAAACTCGTAGACTAGAGAACATAAGTTTGGGTTCCAGGCAAATGTAGGAAAACAAGAGGCGGTACCGACTGTACGATTCATCCTACAAGATGACGTGAGGAAAGGCAAACCAGGCGCGTGTAGATTTAGAGAAAGCTTTTGAAAGAGTTGACTGGATTACACTCCATAAAATTTTGATGACAGTAGAGATAAAGAACAGGGAGCGAAAAGTTATTTATGACTTGACCAGAAGCCATACTGCATATACTGCAACTTCAAGAATCGAAGGGAATTTAATGGAGAGTGGAGTGAGAGAGAGTTGTAGCCTACCCTCGATGTTATTCCATCTGTACATTGAGTACGCTGTGAAGGAAACCAAAGAGAAATTTGGGAAGGGAATTAAAAATCAGGGAGAAGAAACAAAAACTATGAGATTTGTCAATGACATTGCAGTTCTTACAGAGACGGCAAAGCGCTTGGAAGAACAGTTGAAGGGAATAGATAGTGTCTTGAAAAGTGATTATAAAATGAAATCAACACAAGCAAAACAAGGGCAATGGAATGTAGCTGAATTAAATCAAGCGTCACTGAGGTAATTAGATCGGGAAATAAGGCACTAAAAGTTGCAAGAGTCTTACTATTTGGGCAGCAAAACAGTTGATGATGGGCGGAGTAGAGAGGATATAGAATGTAGACTGGCAATACCAAAGAAAAGCGTTTCTGGGAAAAAAGAATTTGTTAACATCTAACATTAATTTAACTGTTAGGAATTATTATCTGAAGGTATTTGTCTGGAGTCATGCGGGTATGGGAGTGAACCGCGGACGATTTTTAGTTCAGACAAGAAGGAAATAGGTGCTTTTGAAGTGTGGTGCTATAAAAGAATGCTGAATTGTAGATGGGTAGATCGAAAAGCAAATGTGGAGATGCTGAATCAAATTGGAAAAAAAGAAATTTATGAGACAACTTGAGTAAAAAAAGGGATTGTTTGATAGGACACATCCTAAGTCATGAAGGCGCTATCAGTTCAGTATTGGGAGGAGGTGTGAGGGATAGTAAAGACTGAAGAGGGGCACCAAGGTTTGAATACAGTAAGCAGGTTGAAACGGATGTATGTTGCGGTAGTTATGTAGAGATGAAGAGGCTTGCACAGGTTCGACTAGCATCACACCAGTACCGCGGTCTCCGATTTTCAAGTAACTGTTGGCCTCAAGGAATGCGGTCATCCGTATTTCGGATGAGCGCGCTGCTCTGGGGAGCCGCCTTGCTATTTTTTCGAGAGGATTAGGCTATGTGTCACCACCAGGTATCTCCATATGCTTTCGCTCTCTCTCTCTCTCGTTGTTATCAAGAACATAAACCTGACACTAAATTCTATACACATTCGACTCAAGCCACCCGCACTGTTGAGGTACATTTACAGTTCTCGAAGGAAAGAGGTCACTGTGCGCGAGGAAGGAAACCTCTCCAAGTAGGTGACTTGGGGATTTTACAGGCGATAATACCAAGCCACTTTATCTTGTTTCGCAACAAATCGCGCATATTCGGGCGCTTGTTAGCCTGTAGACCTACACTATCTTTTCTTACAGCATTCTACAATCCACCGTCACGGTGCTCTAGGGATAGCATCTATTAGTAATTGAAACGTTCTGGGTCCCGAGTTCGATCCCAGACTCTGCTTACACTTTTAATAAAAATCATCAGTAATGGCGGCTGAAGACTTCCGGCACTAGCTGTCACCGTTGTTCTGCCAATGGCCTTGCCAAAGAGGGCGGATAAGCGGATGGTTTGAAGTGGCAGCCTGTCGCTAAAAAGCGTGGGAAATTTCAGCTAAAAAGCGGCAGTGTTACCAAAGATCAACGGGGAGAAGTTGTATAAGGCAAAGGAAACCACTGCATTAAAGACACATTCTGTGTATCCATAGGTAATTTAAAAGTGTCATGATAATCTCTCCACTGGCAAAAGATTCCGGATTAGTCCCCCGTATGGGTATTGAGGAGAGGAGTGCCAAGAGGGAGGTGAACATAAGAAAAAGGCCGAGCGTGCATTGTCAGAACTTCGAACATGGCAGGGACGCCAGAAAATTTGGAAAGGGAAGGGCAAAGTCTCAGTCTAGTGACAGGTGTTGAGTGACCGTTCTGAAGGACACGAAGATGCTGCATACTCCCATACGACCGCGTTATCATCATGTGACAGAGGCTGAAAGCGTCGTCGCTGTGGGTTTCCGTTTGGTCAGCTGGTCGAACCGTGCAATATTCTTGCTTTTGGGGCATTCAGATGTGACAGTGGCTCGATGTCGAACTGCATGGCAAGTGAGGATAGGCTACTCGTCGTCAAAGTTCCGATACACCGCGTCTGACCGCCACAAGGGAGGATCACCATATTGTGCACCAGCATAACACAGCCCCTACACATCTGTACCTGTCATCCGAGAACAATATTGTGTCATTCCGCATAACTGCTCAAAGAATATCAGAAGCCAGACTACGAAAATATCACCCACGCACGGGCTGCCGTTAACTCAACAACACAAAACACTGGCTTTAGAACGGTACAGCGACCGGAAAGCATGGACTGCTAATGAATGGCGTCGCATTATGTTCAGCGATTTATTGCGTTCTGCACCATCCCAGATGATAATCGCTGGCGACTATGCCAACGATCTGGGGAGAGGTTCCGTTCTTCCAATGTTTTTGAGAGGCACAGTGGTGTTACTCAGACGTCATTGTATGGGGAGCCAGTAGGTACGGCTTCAGGTCGTGGGTGGTAATGATTGAGGAAACTCTGACAGCAGAATGCTACATCATGTGCATCCTCATGTGTTACCGTAGTGCCATGTTTCAACATGTCTCAACATGTCTCTATGGACCATCTGTGTGATTTTGAGGTACTTTAGTGGTCAGCAAGACCCCCTGATCTGTCCCCAACAGAACATGTGTGGGACCAGGTAGCATTTCAACTCCACCTTAATGCCAGTGTACCAAACATCAAGGACCAGTCACAACAATTGCGGGCTGTTTGCTTCAAGAGAGGATGCAACAGCTTTATGACCTCCTTCAGTGCATGCATCCAGATCAGAGAGGATGCAAAGTCTTACTGATAAGTGTGGCCACCCCTGAAGTAACATCACATAAGTCTTATGTCTTGGACCATACGAGGTGGCAAAGCCAGCACGTAATAAAGGTGGTACAGAGATTACACTGAAAAAAACACGTTTATCTGTAAACACACAAATGCACAATTCTCAGCTCCAATGTGAAATAGAAAATAATATCCACTTCTAGGAGAATGATGATGATTCTCATAGTTGATGAGAAAGTCCCTAACTGTTGTCCACTTCAGTGTCCTTCATCTGTGTTCAGTCAGAGTCCAGTCGGTCTCTGGTCAGTCTCCGATCAGTATCCATTCAGTTTCCGGTCAGTGTGCTAGATGGTGCCCTAGTTGCTGTCCGAGATGGTGTCCTAGACAGTGTCTGACTTAATCGAGCACAGGCTGCTTGGTGTCTTATAAGGAACTCTAGGCTGCACTGTGCCACGTCCAGCTGGAATTCGGGTTAGACTTGGGCTCAGGACACAGTGCAGAGGCAGCAGCAGGTACTGAAGATTATAGTATGGGTGCGGAGTGCCCAGCAGGAGGTAGCTCCACTGTCCATGCATATCAAGTTTCAATTTTGTACTTCTCTGTTACTAACTTTATTCGTAACGCATTTTGCAAGTAATACACACATAAACCACTGATGATCATTGTTTGACACTTAATTTAGGAAAAAAACTAGCTTTTCAGATAATATAAATAGTTGTCAGTTTTGGTTGTATAAATGTTTACAAAATTTAAAAAATCTTTGATGGAAGATAGTTCTACCTACCATCAACGACCTACGATTACCAAATTAAAAAAGTGAACATGGATGTCATTATAATCGACATTATACTTCGTTCTGCTATATGCATTATTGATGCATAACTTGTCGTTTGTAACGGAATTGTTGTATTTCCAAATAATTTAGCATCCAGTGTATTTAATTATTTCTAACGTAGTTGTTATTACTCTTTCCGATTATTTTAATAGTCTCTGGATGAGTATTTTGAATGAAACGATCCGCAGTGGCTGTAACATAAATTTATTGAAAATCGCGACCGGTTTCACTTCAATTGAAGACGCATCCTCAATTATCTGTACAAAAATGATAAAGAAAAAATTTTACAAGGAAAACTTTTTTCGTTGTAATTTTGGTACAGTTCACCTGAGCATGCGTCTTCAGTTGATGCGACGACCGGTCGTGACTTTCAATAAGGATATTTTACAGTCAGTGCAAATAGTTTGATTCAAAATGTGGAAATTTGGCTGCGGTTGCCCACAATTTAAAATAATATGAGTGAATAAACTGGAAGTAATAAAACCATCTGAATTATGGTTTTGCGCCTTTAATCATAAAACGTTTACACGCAAATATTTTACATATTATCTCATTTGTACAGTAATCAGACGTTTGAAACTGTTGTTTAGACGAGAGTTTGATTCTTTGAAGAATGTTGGAATGGCGTGGGGTAGCAATTGCAGACCGGTAGACAGACCGAGCAGAGGCCTCGTAAATCGGACGCGCGGTGGCGGACGCGCGGCGCTAACGCGATCGCGAACGCGCCCACGCCGGCCGGGCCCGGGCCGCGTGTTGCACCCGGCACGCGCCGTGACGTCACGCGTGCGCGCGCAGCCGGCTGCCGGCGCGGCGGCGGCGACGGCGGCGGCGGCGGTGGCGCGCCAGTCTGAATCCAGCCGGCGACCCTTCCACACAGCAGCAGCACACTACAACACTCGGGCCAGGCACGCACGCTCCAGCCATGGCGCAGCTCATCAACGTCAAGCTCTCCCGCTTCGACTCCCAGCCCTGGGGCTTCCGTCTGCAGGGCGGCAAGGACTTCGGCATGCCGCTCGTCATCCAAAAGGTAAGCAGTATCAGAGTGCCGCGAGGGCAGGTCGCGCGCCGGACGTGGGAGCACTGTGTTCTGTGCTTGTGATTGTTGTCTAAACAGTGTTTCGTGACAATACTCCAACAGTGTCCAGAATACGTTACCGCGTTAATCCAGTCCCTCCAAAGTGGCAGACACATTCACTTCAGTGAAAAAAGATAAAATAATCGACGCAGTAAAGATTGAAGACAGAACAGTAATTAACTGAAGTCTCAAATTTAACTAACAGCTGTGCGTCAGATGTGGCAGTCTGCTCGAACGCCTCCTATCTGAGTCCACTGCCTTTGCCTTCTGAAGCTCTGGTGCCTTGCACAAAGGTAAAGTCATTATTACCGGAACTCCGCCTTCATTCGAGACCAAACTTTGTCTATATCTCTTATTACCCTCCAATATTTTTCGGTTCTAGCTCATTTTGGAAAGTGGACTTCTGGAATTTTGTGTTTAATTGTTCTCCGCGAACCATAAATCCTTATTAGAAATTCTATGGTGTAGGACAGGCAGAGAGAAAAACACCCAGTGAAAATTGTACAAGGGGGAAGATAAATGAAAACCAAACAGATGGAAAAAGTAAGTAAACTGTTTCTTACTTGGAAAACAATTGTAACTGTTATTATATTTATCCCACTGTGAGACAAGATGATCAGTGCCTTTGTGGAAAAATATTTGCAGTTGCCTACAGAACCATCACTGCAGCCTTGCACTTCTTCGTCCGAAGCTCTAAAAATATGGAAATCACTTGGGGAGAGATTCGGGACTATATGGAGAAATGTGTAAGGGCTTCAAAATGAAACTTCTGGAGCGTTGTCGAAACAACAACCTCAGCAACATGTGGACCCGCCCACATGTTTAGACAACGCTGTAGACGTTTTGCTGAGAGGTCCTCTCCAAATAGTCCCGAACTCTCCCCATGCGATTTCCAAATTTTTTGAGCCCTGAAGGAAGACATTCGTGGCGACCTATTCCATTTGGACGAAGAGGTGCATGCCTGTGTTACAGTCATGGTTCTGTAGGCAACAGCAAACATTGTTCCACGAAGGCATCGACCGTCTTGTCTCAGTGGGATAAATGTATTAGCAGTTATGTTAATCACTTATCAAATAACAGTGTACTTACTTTTTCCATCCGTCTCGTTTTCATTTGTCTGCCCCTTGTACCATCTTCACTGGGTGTTTTCCTTTCTGCCTGTGCTACAGCGTAGATTTTCTAATAAGGACCTTGTGGTACTTGGAGAGACGTATAATCACAAAATTCCAGAAGTCCACTTTCCAAAATGAGTCAAGAAACATCAAAAAACTATACGGTTCCAGAGACCTTTTCATGTCCCACACATGATGTATAATTGCAAACTGAAACAACGAATGAAAATTTGTATCTACACCAGAATCCGAACCCGGGCCTCTGCCCACTAGGCAGATGTGCTATCCACTACGCCACCCTGGCACAGTGGCTTTGCGGAACTGCACTGACTACCCCAGCACACCTCCCTGCTCTATGCAACTTACCATTCACGCCTCGGCCCATTTGACTTGATCAAAACCTTTGCCTAGGTGTCAGGCAGGATTCCCCATTTCGTTCAATGCTGAGGCGCTATTCCAATAAATTTTGCGAGCCTCTGCGACGCTGTTCGAGTTTAGGGGGAACGCCAAGTGGACTGAGGCGTGAATTGGAATTGGGAAAGCCGGCCGCGGTGGTCTCGCGGTTCTAGGCGCTCAGTCCGGAACCGCGCGACTGCTACGGTCGCAGGTTCGAATCCTGCCTCGGACATGTGTGTGATGTCCTTAGGTTAGTTAGGTTTAAGTAGTTCTAAGTGTTAGTGGACTGATGACCACAGATGTTAAGTCCCATAGTGCTCAGAGCCATTTGAACCATTTTTTTTTTTTTTGGAATTGGGATTCTAAAGGGAGGCGTGCTAGGGTACTCTGTGAAGTTGTGCAAAAACACTGTGCATAGTGGTTAAAGCACCTGCCAGTGAACAGGAGACCTGGGTTCGGATTCTGGCCTTGGTACAGATCTTGATTCGTTGCTTCAGTCTGCATATATATATATATATCACTGTAGCACTGCCAACATATATCATGCGTAATGACCACAATGCTAAAGTTAGAGAAATTCTGGATAGAACAGAAGGATGCTGAATATTTTTCGTTGCGCATACTACCCGCAAAAGGAGTAAGAATGGGGGAAAACGAACAGGCACACACTGTGCCCTCAGCCATACACGTTTCGGTGGTTTGCGGAGCACAGATGAAAATGCAGTGTCTGAGACCACGACTCCTGTGGACGCTACAGCGCATCAACCAGTGCTTGAGCACAAAACATTGAATATTCATTCAAGAATTGCTGGCTTTCAGTATAACTGTAGACGGTATCAGATTCTCTGTGTTGATCACTTTTTTTGTGTTTAGTAGTTCTCCTTGGCACAACACATTTGTTGATCACCAGTTTTACTCGACGTTATTCATGGCATCGTTACAAGGTGCTGATTGGACTTTATAGGTAGGATAACGGTGTCACAATTGTTGTTAGTGTCAGCATCCAAATGTCTCAAGATTACAAAGCATGAAAACAGCCAGGTAGGATCAGAGGTGAATGGGGATTACACAAGAGTTATTAATTACTTTCAGCTGGCGGTATACTACCGAAAAAATTCCAAAATACCTGTGCAAAAACGTTCAGAAAAAAGATGATAATTAACACACAATCATTCATTACAATTTCGACAGCCAATGTTAGTTAAGAATACAAGAGTGTGCTACCAACAGCCCAACATATCGATCGCGTGGTTGTCATTAACATAAAATTACTCATTGGGAGAGGAACCGAGCGCAATGAAGGAGTGGTGAAAACACTTGGCTTTTATTGGGAAGAGGACAATGGGATGTTAAATCCTAATCATCCTTCCTTCCGCGTACTGGAAAGGTATAAGGTTCTGAATCTCCATATATCCAACATGATTTGTGTCTTCGTAAACCTCTCAAGGCGAATGCCAGGGTAGTATCTGTGAAAAACTCCATGGCCGTTTTCCCACCCACTCTCCCAACTCTGTCCTTCGCTCTGTCTATGATGGCGCCATTATCGACGGGATGTTGAACCTTAATCTTCTTTTCCTTCAGAGTCATTCAGTCTTTCGAAAATTTGGCAGCACTGATTGGAAACATCAGCAGTTAACGGCAAAGTGCAGAAAACAAAAAGAAATTAAATGTAGCTCAAACAGCATCACGGTTTGGTCTTAAACAATTTGACTACTCTTTAATTCTCTCTATAGTGACAAGGAAACAGTAACATCATGGCCTGAGTTGATGAATAAAAGAGTAATTAGTAAAGGGTAGAGGGAAGCTAAGGTCACAGGCAAGTGCCGTCAAGTTGCTTAACGTGAAATAAAAGCTAAGAGTATGATATCGAAAGCAGTAGACAGACAATCGCCGCGTTGCAATAACACCAGTAGGAAATCTACCGATATCACAACTATCTACGAAATCCATGGGCGAATAAAAGTAATGATGATGACGAGAGTGAAAGAAAATAACAACGAGGTTGTTGTGAAAAACACCATTACACTGAGACAAGGCAGTGATCGTTGTTGTGCTCACGGTATAGTATGTACGGTAAAATTATCGCGACTTAATGGCTTAATCACCGAAATCAAGCAGTGTTTTCGTTGCCTACGGGAATTGATCATATTTCGTTTTGATGAACATGTCACGTACCTACACTGGGGGTGCCTCAGAAGCCTTTAGCTTAGCTCGTACGTCTTTGCGCCGCGATGTATGCACACAACACACTTCACTGTCGGCCATGTTGCATAAGCTGTAGGCGGAAGACTGACGGTATGCGTTTGATTGCTTCCAGAGCGAACATACTCGACGTGGTTCATTGGACACAGATATCTTTCAAAACTGTATGGCAGTCAACTTTATCATTAAATACGCGTGATCAAAGTAAATACTGACCTTACAGAAATACAGTGGCTGTTTCCATCAGATACATTTTTTTCTTAACGGTTATATACAGGAAGGGAGCTCAGCGAAAAATACATCACATTATTTCCTGTTCATTTCACACACGGGTTGTGACAAAACAACTGTCTCCAAGCTCCCGAGTTCCTTCGGTCTCGTACAAAGGACAGGCAGCAGCCGTTTCCGGGAGCGGTCCAGTTCTTGCTCTATCGTGTAGCGAGTTGCTTCGTACAACAAGTTTTTCATTACTCTTTTCCCGTTTCCACGAAAGACGACTGAAATTTCTCAGTAAGCAAATTGATTAGTCAAGAATCTTCATGAACAGATCCCCATTTGCCTCTGTGACGCTGTAACCTTTCGGGAGACTGGACAATTCTCGAGACTTAGCTAAGTGAAAGATTTAGCTACAGATTCTGCCGGAGATTAAATGTCCCTTCTCACAAGTTTTCCTGTGGTATGATGTCTGACCAGTTACCTCCTTGGAACTGAATTCAATACATTCCGTTGTTATAAATCGCACTTCTTGAAGAGTGGCCTCTGAAACAACGTTGTATTTACGATATATCTTGCGTAACGCCAAAATCAGACGTAAAAAAGGCTGATAAGCTTTTAACGTGATTCTCAGTCAACGTTGGTTTTTCTGAGTGCCGCGATATGTCATTTTGATTGTAGAAAGTTGCTTCAGCTAAACGCAGCTAAGTGTCCCGCCATTGAAACGGACTGAAGTCATCCACAATTTCGCACATTGGGATACAGAAAAAGGCTGCCTTGTGCTATAGCTTTAGTCACAGTCATCGCATTTCTCGGTAGCAAAATGTCCCGGTCTCTGTTCATGGTGTGATACGAAAACGCTCTGTAAACAGAGATACCTCTCAATCTCTCTCGCGAAAAATTATCGTGCTTTCGGCTAACTGTAGGATTCGAAATACACTGCAACAACGTCATTTGCTTCGACAAGGAAAATGGACATTTGTGGTAATTATTATGTGAACGAAACGATGTCTCATGTCATAAGAAGAGACAGACTATCATTCATATACGAACCAGATATTCTTACGACTTCGGGTGAAAATTGCACGGCTTACACAATAAGACATGACAGAGAATACATAGTTGAGCCATTAATTATTTCTCTCAATGCCGAGTGGAAGGAAGGAAAACGAGTAATAGCTCGATTAAGTATTTAGAGTCATTCACAGTTTCTGTTTCGATGTTTAAGTGATAGTATTAAACAGACGAGAAATTATTCATTGAGATCATTTGCACTACCAATGAAAACGCGGCGTTTTCTCGCTCAGAACGACTGGAATGGTTGAAGAACTGGGTTCGTATTCAGAAGCTATCCTGATTTAGGCATCCCTTGGTTTGAAACCAGTGTCGAGGATAATTTGTTAAATTATTGCAAATGAAAGCAGCTGCCAGACATTTTTACAATTTTTCCCCAGATGGATATCATTAATAATCCCAATTTTAATCGTCACGCACAAGTATTCCTATATGTAGGTGCTGCACTTACGTATGTGATTGTTCTGTTCTGTTCTGTTTGCTCATTTCGAAGCGAGACTGTGGAGTAGTATTGAGGTGGGATTAGTATTTAACTGTTTGATGTGCCTTCGATATCGAGGCCGTAAGAGAGAAATTATCTTAGGTGGACAAGGATAGGAAAGAAAAACTGTCCCGGCTTTACTGAAGGATTTAATCTTGCATTAATGGAAACTTATTTACGAAAAACATGGACAACCTAAATCAGAATGGCCGGACTTGAATTTTGATACCGCTACTTCCGCTGGTCCAGTGTAGACCATGCAATCTCGTTCAGTGGTAAACAAGACATTGGATTTTAGAAGAGTGTGAACGCTAAGCGAAACTGTCACTTTCTGCGAATTACACAAGAGAGAGCACATTTTTGCCGACTCTTGCGCCAGTTCGCGGTAAGTTTCTTTCACTTCCTCCATGTACGAAATCCAGAAGGAACTGCTCCTTAGATGGGGAACAACATTTGAATGTTATAGAGCGTTGCTGATGTTACAAAATTCGTGAGACGCTAATAGCAGCTAATATAAGGGGCGATCAAAAAGTTTCAGTTTGAGGACATCAAAAAATTTCCGTTTGAGGTTGTTGCCGCGGCGTATATGCAACCCAGTGCGACTCAGATGCTGATATATAAGCACTGACATGTAAGCAAGGGGTTCGTGTGACCTTCGAATGGGAACTTTTTTGATCGCTCCTCACATGTGTCACGGTAAGAGAGCTGGAATGTTAGACGGATGGTTGCATTACGCCGTGAAGTATTAGTTTCCAGTCCCCAGGCTCTTGGTTCATTCTCTCAAAACAGCACCCACCTCCGTATCTGAGGTTTCTAACACACATTTGAGCAAAGATAGTTGATTAAAATCCTGATGGTGAGGAAATATTTAACGAATGTATCTGTGTGGCATGGCCAGAAGAGGTAGTAATCTCGAGATTATGATCACCAGGTTTTGCGACAATGTCGTAGACCGAATTTCAAACCTGTACATAGCGTCTCACAGAGTGAGGGAAAGCGACACTGTTGATAGCGAATCGTCCGTCGTATTGGACGTTAATTTCGGCGGACATTTTTGTGCTATTCGAGAAGAGTAGGCTATGTGCCGCAAAAGGCTTTTGTTCTATCCTTTTTCTCGTCGTCATCATCATCGTCGTCGTCGTTAAAAACAGCAACAATAAAAACGCTGTACTACAGACACCCTTACTATAGCCATGTCAGTCACACTCACCGCAGTCTGGCAAGCAAGCCGCCCAATCGGCGTCACAAAATATCACTGACCGTGCGGCCGCACGAGTTCACAGTCCAATTCACGTCAGGCCTATGGGTGCTCTTCAATGAAGTTTCCTTTGCTTCGAGTCTATCAACAATAGCTAACGAGACGGCTAGTTAATTACACGTTCTGTAGATCATTTGAAAGATTTTTTATTCAAGTGGTGTTGAAGGAGTCAGTTTACAAGATACGTGATTATTAAAAACATTAAGGAACTTTTTTTTCAGTATTACTCTGCAACTATACTTAAAACTAGTTTTATTACACGCTACCAGTTTTTAAAATAAATATTCATTCTTCTATTGAATGGAAGTTGCCCAGTACAAATGATATTAACTTAGACTGAAAACTTGCGTGGACGATCTGTCAGACATTTTATTTTATTGGTAAAATGATCAAAAATTTTCGTTGGTGTATTTGTACTCCTTCTCGAGTCAATGGCAGCTTTCATAATGCTTAAAAACGCTATTTTTTCGTCTAGTGCTGTAGGTACTACATCACTATTCTTCTCAAATTGCGATAGATTACGTATGACGAATTTAATTAGCGATTATACTTATTGTGAAGGCCCAGTTAAAATGCATGACCCCTTGAACAGGTGCCCACAAAATGACTTAAGGAGAAGATCACATATTTTTATAGCTTGCTTTTGTGCGATCAATACTTTCCTTCTAACTGATGAATTATCCCACAAAAATTATCTCATAACCCATTACTGAGTGGAAATATGCACGCTATGTTAGGATGTAGATTCGTTTGTTTCCAAGACTAGCAATTATACGAAGAGGAAAAGTAGTTTTGTGTGTGTGTGTGTGTGTGTGTGTGTGTGTGTGTGTGTGTGTGTGTGTATGATTTCCCTAAGAGACCAAGCTGCTGAGCTTCTCGGTCCCTAGACTTACACACTACTTACACTAACTTATGCTAAGACCAACACACACTCGAACCTTTGGCAGGAGGGGCCGCACAATCCGTGACATGGCGCCTTAGACCGCTCGGCCACTACGCGCGGCGAAAAGTAGTTGAATCTAAATGTTAGACCATCTCAATAATATGCTTCTCGCAGTTCAAGTTTTCATCAATATGTACACCCAAAAATTTGGATGATTAACTGATTCCACTTATACAACTTGTATCGGTACCCGTCTGTGTTCGGTCACTCCTGTAATTCGACGTGAAACCCAAACGACACTCTTGTTATAACACGCAATACACCCACGTAACACTATGTTGTATTTTACTCGGCACAGTTGTGGGATCCCAGTCCTCTCGTTTTCAGAATCTGCTGACAGTCATTGTCTAATGGTTTTTCTGAAGCTATTTGGACTGTAGATTTTGCTATGCCACCAAAGTGACGACGTAACTATGATTTCACAAAACCAAATTCGTAAACTCAGCTCTCAACGGGGAGCACTTCCGTAAACATCTAGCGTTCCTTATTTACAGTTATTGTGCAAAAGGTTAAAGGGGAGGTTAAACGGCCAAGCGACGGTTACTGAATAAGTCAATTTGGTCGGGGCAGAGGAAAACAGACGAACAAAGGAAGATATAAGCAACAAGGAAGAGTTCAGAATGATTCTCATATACGTATGATGAGGATCGTCACGTGCATAGCCAGCACGTATCAGCCGAACAGAATCCTTATCGCGACGATCACAATTGAAAGGAGATGTTATCAGAGACACTCAAGTACTCACAAGTTAGTCCAACGTAATTTCTCTCTTGGTTACGGTGGTGACGAGAATATGTTCAGGTTTCAAATTAAAACATAAAATTATTTTCTGTTATCGTCAACTCGGATGTTAAAGAGACTAAATATAAAAAGCATATTTTATTATAACACTAATTTAACTGACATAAAGACAAGCTGATGTTTTATATTTGTTGCAACTTTGTAGAAAATCCACGTGGTGCAGACTGACAAGGCTCTTAGTAACTGCAGGCCCTGGCAGGCACTGTGAATTCACTCCGCATCGGCACCCATGTCTTTATGTCTATAAGATGTGTCGACGTGTACGATTGCAAAACAAAGCTTAAAAGATAAAATTCGAGATATCTTTAATTTGTCCCAAGAAAGAAAATTTAGCTCAGTGGTACGCTATAGCAATTGTATAGAAATATGTTTAGAATCTGGTGGTAATTCGCCAAAGCTGGAAGGAGGCAAGACATCCTCACTCCGGATTTTAATAACTGTTACTTGAGCCGGTAACCTGTACAGTGCACAGTCACGCTGTATTCTTCAAATTAGGTGAAGCTATTCGAGATTACAACTGTTGTGTGATGTTAATCTGAACTATTGGTAGGACAAGAAGTCACCAAAACTGTAAATAACTTCTTTATGAAGATGAAGAGGCGCTAGGGGTAAACTAAACTTTCCTTGGTACGTTTCTCTGACACAAGTAAACCCTAGCTAACGACTTAATTTTTCACTTAACAGTCTGTCATCCAAGACCTAGTACGTCCGGGAGGGTCAACAGTTGCGAGCTACGTCGGAGAGAAGAATCTCCGAATGTACGAACAGAATCGTCGGCAAACATTGCTGTAGCTCATAATGACTAGGAGTCACTAATATTTATCGTTTTTTACGATCTAGAGAGTCCAGAAATAGGAGATTAGAGAGGGATAGCGGCATGGGATAGTTCCTGGTTATAGTGCATTTAGTCATGAAGATTAAATTAAAGTTTTGGAGTTACCTGCAACCTCGTCTAATAGCCCAATGAACAATAAGAGCTCAGATTGTGGTTGCCCCCTTGTAATGTCTTTCGTACATTCAGTCATTGAAGATGCTTGCCTGTGAAAAATGGAAGACAAGTACATTTGGGAAAAGTAAATGTAACGTTTGTCTGCCTCCGTAGCTGAGGAGTGTGCGCTACTGACTGCCATGCGGGGGCACGGGCTTCGATTCCCGGCACTACCAAGGATTTTTCCATGGAGGGAGGACTGGAACGGGAACACCCAGCATTGTGAGCCGAACTGAGGAGCTACTTGAGTGACTTAGGCTCCTCCAAAGTCAAGAGTGGAGAACTAAGGATGACACGGCGGTCGATCGGATCCGTGTAACTTTACCTTTTAACTAAATGTAATGTGGACAGATCTAAGGTAATCTAGAATTATGACCACATAGGTACTGACGTCGTCACTCACTCGACATACAATAGCACCCTCCTGTATAATTCAACTACGGAACAAACAACGAAGTGCCTAATACGCCAGTGACAGTAGAGACGTCAGTGCAACGTTTTGCTCGTAGTCAGAGCTTTTAAATGATGAGTGGCGCATCACAGCGATGAACACAAAGCCGTCACAACTACGGAGTCTGGCTAATTGACAAGATCCTAGCTCAGCTGGAAGCGTAGCTGCCCAACCGTTATTATCAACAAACAAAGAACAGGAGCAAACTAGTGTGCGATATTTAATAAAAACATCGATGCTCTGAGATAAGTGTGTGGTTTGCAGTGAAGAAGCGCGTGTTGAAGGAAATGGAGCAATATGTTTTCGTTATCACATGCCACAGGCATAAACGTACTGTAGGATAATTCCATTTTCCACCACGCTTATTATAAAAGTACTATCATTTGTACCTTTATCGGCTGATTTTGGCTGTTTGCCACTTGGAGGTGCGTACTCCTATACTCGTAAATTTGTATCGTCGCCCTTTGCCGGTCTGTACAAATGTACATCTGCCATTTTCATACGTAACAGTCGTAGTAACAAGAGCCGCAGTTTTATGTACATACGACAGTGATGTTATTTTAAAGCATTGACTAATATGGAACGTAGTTCTTGCTTATGTTTACTACGACTGTTACATATTTTTTTTAAAAAACGAGACATTTGTATACACCCGAAAACAAGTACACATTTACGAGTATACGAGTAAGCACCTGAAAATGGGAAACAGCTGAAATCAGCTGATTGTGTTATAAATGACAGTGAACGTATAACAGCCAGAGTGATTAATGGAATTATCTTCCAATGTATCATCAGCTGAAGTTGGTAAATAACTCCTTAAATTGCTCCGTGAAGTCTGTACTCACTGTCTGATTTACTTATGCCACTAAGAGAGGATACATATATTTAATAAAACTAAGCTTTCGTTCATTTGTGTGAGCGTTGTCATCATCTTGGAATCGAACGCGGTAGGAAATTGAAACTCTCCGCGAGAGATTGGATGGATGATTACTATTTCACGTGTCATCAACATCGAGGTCCTGTCCTCTTCATAGGAGCCCTCCTGTCATTCGCCTTAAGTAATTTGAGAAAACCACAGAAAACCTAAATCTGGGTGGCCCAAGATGTAATTGAACTCCGCACCTCCCGAATACGCTTTCATTGCCTTAATTATTGCGCAGTCTCGTTCAATTAATAGGTGTACGTAATTCAGACAAGGTCACTGACCTAAGTTGTTCGACATGCTGCACTTACTGTCACATCGAACTGATTAAGTAGGAAAGCGGACACTGAATTATCAACAGAAGTAGCGAGGCTAGAGTGCCGTCCAGGTTGTAGATTTACAAGGTGTCCTAGTACCTTCAGGTGCGAGGCAGGATAGTCCCCCAATTTGACCGCGACCCACGCCTCTTTCATATCCTCGTGCTACTAGAGTACCGCTCCATGATTTATAATATAGGTTTCGACAGGGTGTTAGTTTTCATTGCATCAAACCGCGATCTGGCTAGATTGAAGTGTAACTTCCCTGAGTTCCTGCAGCCACTTAAATTATTTGCCGAGATATGTCAATAACATGCTACTGAATCATGTAATATGATTCAACGTTTCGCCAGCTACTCCAAGCGGCCAACGTCAGGGTGTTATACAGTCAAGTAAGAAAAGAGGCGTTGGACTGAGACTCTTTGAGTGGCTTTTAAGGAAATATAATTCACCCAGGAGGGAGGGAGTATACAAAACTACTGTTCGAATGAACATTTTGTATCACGGAGAGGCGTTTTACTTTCACATTTCCGACAGCGTTATGTTATGCAAAATATTAGTTGCCCCCACATACGTATCGCCAAATGACCATGATGCGGAAATCACAGATCTCATCACACGGAAGGTTCACCCGAGGTCGCACTTGATGCGCACTATTCGCCAGCGGGACAGCGGGGAAGTATTGTAGGGGTACGAGAGGTACCTTCCACCGTATACGAATAAAGGAAGGAAGATTAGAGTTTGACGTCGTGTCGACGACGCTGTGATTAGAAACAAAGCTCAGGCTCGAATTTAGGCAAAGATGGAGAAGCAAATGACCTCGTCTTTTTCTAAGAACCCATCTAAACACTTGTGTAAAGCGCGCACGCACACGCGCCATAGATGGCATATAGAAGATGACGTATACGTGTATAAGCAGCGGTCAAAAAGTTCCCGTTGCGGGGGTTACTGCAGTGTATATGCAACGGGTATATAGGCAGCGACATGTTGCGGTAAATGCGGAAACGTAAACTATGGCGACATTATTACCATATGCGTCCAGACGGGACCAGCGTGCTGTTATTCTTTTCTTGGTTGCCTAAGGGCAAACACCGGTAGAGATCCACTGCAGAACGAAAAATGCGTAAGGGCAGCGAGTCTGTCAAAAATCATTGTTGTATAATGCTGCGACAAGTCCCATGCTCGTCGCGATACGACAGAAGAACGAACACTGCAAGAATGTATGCTGATTTGATGGAGTGAAAGCCCGCATCTCGTGGTCGTGCGGTAGCGTTCTCGCTTCCCACGCCCGGGTTCCCGGGTTCGATTCCCGGCGGGGTCAGGGATTTTCTCTGCCTCGTGATGGCTGGGTGTTGTGTGCTGTCCTTAGGTTAGTTAGGTTTAAGTAGTTCTAAGTTCTAGGGGACTGATGACCATAGATGTTAAGTCCCATAGTGCTCAGGGCCATTTGAACCATTTTTGATGGAGTGAACAGCAACGTCGTACTGTCACATTACACAGTGGCTGGGAGACGCAGGTGCATCCAGTGTCGTCAAACAAGTCGGAGCGATGAAGAACGAAGTGGCAGACCAGCTCTCTTTGAAGAACCGGTAATCCCAAGGAAAGTGGAGGCACCGGTATTCGAAGACAGGGCGTAGCACAGTCGAGGCGACACGGCAAACAGTTTAAATCAGTCATGTATCGGTTCTGAACAACCTGTACGACATTTTGAACGTGACAGAGGATGCAGCTATGTGTGTCGGTCAAGATCGCTTCTTTAGCCGTCTAATCACCATAGACAAATGCTGGGTGTATTTCCGTGAACGAAAGGATCAAAGCAAGCATTGGAAATGTGTGTATTCACCATCGCTGAAATGAGCCAAAGCCCAACTATCATAGGGTTAGCTGAACAGCCAGCGCAGCTGAGTGCTTTGCGGGGGGACCCGGGTTCGATTCCAGGTACTGCAAGGGATTTTTTTCTTGGTTAAAGGACTGGTAGGAGGTACACTTAACTTCTTGAGGCCAACTGAGAAGGCCGGCCGGGGGGCCGAGCGGTTCTAGGCGCTACAGTCTGGGACAGCGCGACCGCTACGGTCGCAGGTTCGAATCCTGCCTCGGGCATGGATGTGTGTGATGTCCTTAGGTTAGTTAGGTTTTAGTAGTTCTAAGTTCTAGGGGACTGATGACCTGAGATGTTAAATCTCATAGTGCTCAGAGCCATTTGAACCAACTGAGAAGCTACTCGTCCATTTTGTGGCATTTACAAGGTCAAGAAAGCTATAACCGATCGGGAGAGCAATGTGCTGACCACAAGCCCCTCCACATCGCATCCAATGACAGGGGACGCCTGATTGGCCCATTTTTATGCAGAGGTGCTAACAATAAGGCTATAGGTGGCTATCAAGTATCTAAGCGTCGCGGAAAGCCGTTCAAGGGCCTTTTTTTTTTTTTTTTCTTTTTGTCCCCATGACAACGCAACCGCTCGGTCTGCGCAGAACACGGTCAAGAGCGCTGCTTCTTTGTAATGTCAAATATTGCCTCAATCCCTGAAATGTTCTGACCTGACGGCCGACACTTCTTCTGGAACAGCCAGTATGCAGACTTGTACAGCTTTTCGAGGCGGTAATTAGGACTGGATGACTGGCTTGTGGCTGGCAGGCGCCCCTCTGCCGCTAGGCGGCTTCCCTTCCCGGGGACAAGGTGCCCCAGCCCGGGTCCCGGGCGGCGCTGGCGCTAAATATACCGGCGGGTTATAACTGCGGGCCCCCTGCCTGCAGCCGCCTGCCAGCTCGCAGCACACGCACCACCCGGTAACACACTTCGAGGTGTTCGTTAATAAATTGTTAACACGACACTAGCGGCTGTGTCGCGAGTTTTCAGCGACGCAGTGACCCTCCTTTCTATACCGAACTGTGAAGAAATTTCCAAAGAAACACCGACAACTGCATAATACGTGTAACACGTACCACACGACTCGAGACAGATAGGTGCTGAATGAAAAGTATTTGGCTGTTAATAAAGTAAGGGGTAAGGGGTGAAGCCTTCAATGACTACCGTAACAGAATCTTGCCGAAAGATCTCTCACAACCCCCCCCCCCCCCAAAAAAAAAAAAACTGGGCGTATGTAAAGGCTTGCCAGTGACACCACAGTTTCTGTCCAGAACAGTGGTCGTCAAACTGCGACCAGCGGGCTAGGGATGGCGGTCATCGCTGAAACAAGCGGTTTTCGGTTGTATCTATTTTTATACGCACCAGTTTAACCTGGCAGTTAAAACCGTTCCAAATAACCAGTTCCTGCGATGACAAATTTTAGGATTCTTTTTCCTATTATTTCCTGTAATAAATGTAGAGATCGAACAAAGATTGAAAAATTATGATTCTGCTGTGTTTAAAGATACATAGAATCAAAATATTAAATTAAATAAGCAAATAAATGCAAACGTAGGCCGTCCACCATACGCTGCTTTTCTCTAAAAGTGATTGAGTGGTTGAGTACAACGACAAATCACCAGTATTCCCCCACTGTTTCTAATTTTTAGGAAACCCTGCTCAAAAATCAAGGATCAGACCACTGTTTGGCCATTATCAATAGCCAGTGCTAAAGGGTGAAAACAAAGGCTTAACATCTCTGTTTTACGTGTTAATTTGTCCGTTTTCAAGGGCTACAAGGTGGTAAGGACATTACGTAGACAAAAGTAGCAGATCAGCCACTTTCTATTCTTACAGTATAGTATCAATGGATTGTTGTTAACTTTTTAATTTATTACTGTGACCATAATTTCCTTCTTCTTTTCTTATTTCATAGAAATGACAGATAAATCTTTAATCTTTTAAAGCAATTGGTACATAGTACTTCATTGCTACGTTACTTCCTAAAAATATTTCCACACTAGGGTTGGTGGGTGCCGTTCCGCAATACGACGATGGGAAAATACTGTATAGACCAGTTGGGGGCAAGTCTTGCACACTAGGTAGGGTGGTTATCGCAGGTTTTTTTTAATGCCAGTTTAAACTGACCGCTCAAAATTACCGGTTTATGAAATAACCGATTTTCGGTTTTTATCCCTATATTTCCTGTAATGAATGTAGAAATTGAACAAAGATTGAAAAATTTTCAATTCCTTAGTTTCAAAAGACATAAAATCAAAGTACTAAATTAAATAGGCAAATAAAAGAAATCTTAGTCTGTCCAACGTTCGCTGCTTTTCACTAAAGTGATAAGTGGTTGAATACTTTTAAAAATCACCAATATTACCCATTTGAATCCATTTTTTTTAACTCTGCTTAAAGATCACGTTGTAATCGAGGATGATGCCAACAGTGGGGCATTAAGAATATCGAGTGCTACAGGGTGAAAACTGAGATCTATTTTTCCCGTTAATTTGTCAGTTCTCAAGGGCTAGAAGCAGAAAAAGGCGTATTGCGTAGACAGCTACTTTCAGTTTTATTGTAAACTTCAAGTGCTATGATGTGGCAAGTTTGTTGGGGCTCCTCCCGTTTTTAGTACCCACATCAAAAAAAGTTTTGCATCACCCCGGTTCCCAGAACTCCTGAAGAAAGATGTTGACTGTGGATATTGTATCACAGACACAGTCTCTTTGACTGTTCACAGATGTCGCTAAACAACCATGGATGAACAGCGTCTGTTAGACGGACGGGGTCCGACAGCCGATCAGTTCCAATCATTCCAGCAGGAAGGAGGTACACGGCTCGTGTTGTTTGTTCAAAAAATATTCAAATGTCTGTGAAATCTTATGGGACTTAACTGCTAAGGTCATCAGTCCCTAAGCTTACACACTACTTAACCTAAATTATCCTAAGGACAAACACAAACACCGATGCCCGAGGGAGGACTCGAACCTCCGCCGGGACCAGCCGCACAGTCCGTGACTGCAGCGCCCCAGACCGCTCGGCTAATCCCGCGCGGTCGTGTTGATTGTAGTTCAACCATGCCTAGATGGTCAATACCGCGGTTCGATCGCGTCCGCAGTGTTACTTTGTGCCAGGAAAGGCTCTCAACAAGGGAAGTTCCAGGCGTCTCGGAGTGAACCAAAGCAATGTTGTTCGAACATGGAGGAGATACAGAGAGACAGCAACTTTCGATGACATGCCTCGCTCAGGCCGCCCAAGGGCTACTGCTGCAGTGGATGACCGCTTCCCTCGAATTATGGCTCGGAGGAACCCTGACAGCAACACCACCATGTTGAATAATGCTTTTCGTGCAACCACAGGACGTCGTGTTACGACTCAAACTGTGCGCAATAGGCTACATGATGCGGAACTTCACTCCCGACGTCCATGGCGAGGTCCATCTTTGCAACCATGAACCATGCTGCGCGGTACAGATGGGCCCAACAACATGCCGAATGGACCACTCAGGAATGGCATCACGTTCTCTTCACCGATGAGTGTCGCATATGCCTTCAACAAGACAATCGTAGGAGACGTGTTTGGAGGCAATCCGGTCATGCTGAACGCCTTAGACACACTGTCCAGAAAGTGCAGCAAGGTGGAGGTTCCCTGATGTTTTGGGGTGGTATTATGCGGGCCGAAGTTCGCCGCTTCTGGTCATGGAAGGCGCTAACGGCTGTACGATCCATGAATGCCATCCTCCGACCGATAGTGCAACCATATCGGCAGCATATTGGCGAGGCATTCTTCTTCATGGATGACAATTCGAAGCCCCCATCGTGCACATCTTGTGAATGACTTCCTTCAGGATAACGACATCGCTCGACTAGAGCGGCCAGCATGTTCTCCAGACATGAACCCAATCGAACATGCTTGGCATAGATTGAAAAGAGCTGTTTATGGACGACGTGACCCACCAACCACTCTGAGGGATCTACGCCGAATCGCCGTTGAGGAGTGGGACAATCGGGTCCAACAGTGCCTTGATGAACTTGTGGATAGTATGCCACGACGAATACAGGCATGCATCAGTGCAAGAGGACGTGCTGCTGGGTATTAGACGTACCGGTGTGTACAGCAATCTGGACCACCACCTCTGAAGGTCTCGGTGTATGATGGTACAACATGCAATGTGTGGTTTTTAATGAGCAATAAAAAGGACGGAAATGATGTTTATGTTGATCTCTATTTTCTGTACAGGTTCCGAAACTCTTGGAACCGAGTTGTGCAAAACTTTATTTGATTTGTAAATTTTTACCTTGACTCTGTCCTGTAGGATAGTGACACCAAGACGCTCCTTCTGTTGGACATGCAAATGGTCCGTAGCCAAAGGGCTATCCGTAACACTTGACCCTACCTTTTTATCACCAACAGAATCCTACACACACACACACACACACACACACACATTATATATATATATATATATATATATATATATATATATATATATATATATATATATATATATATATATATATATATATATAAGCACTGGAAAATTCCATTTTTATAACATCTAAGGTATGCATCCTGTCGCATGCATACCGGTACACTTTTACATAAGTTGTCGTACTTACCACAGCCAATTGCAGCACAATACTCTTCGTGTGTCCGGCTTATAGATTAGTCATCAGAAACTACAACTGAAATAAATTTTCAGTTTGAGTTTATGATCGTAAATTACTGCATTTAGATATTAATGTGTAAGTCTTACACGTCATCTTTTGCAAAGTTTGAATGTTTACAGTGTTAATAATTCGTGCACGTAAATACAATAGCATCAGTTTGAACTGACAAAAAGACGATGAATATACAATTTCGTTCACTCAGTCACAGGCTGAAGAAAGTGAGAGACGCATATTGTCAAAATAAAGTTTTTAAAAAGTGTCGTTGCTGAATTTCGTCAAGCAGTCACTTTGCCCACGCTATATCAAGCCGCGTAAAGAGGCGAGTGCCTCATCTGTGGTAGAATTAAAATACCGCCTGCGACTGGTCTTTCACTGACCTGAAAAATATAAATCTAGATGTACTAAATGTCAGAGATCTGAAGTTTTAGCCAATCGGTCTGTGTGTCATCGCCAGCGTGGTCTCCAGAGGCAGCACACTTTGTAGCAGCAGCGAGAGTAACGATATGGCGGAGTAGCCTCCCGTAATCTTTGCGGGCACAAGAAGTTTTTACTATTTTCTGTCCTCTTGAATTCTGCACTTTTCCGAGGAGTGTTTTAGTGGTGCCTGATAGAGAACAGAAACTGCTTCGTTAGTCATTCTAGCACTAGCGGTTCCAATACTGTCCACAGACACGAAAAACAGGATTCGGCAATGACCACCACTGAGACACCTAGGAAAACAGGTTCACTGTAAACAACTGTGACCTCTCTCCTCAAGGACGCCCACAGCCACATGCATTGCCGCGCGACGAACAATTTGTTTACTGTTCTAGAAATGAGGTTAATGATAAATGTATTCACTCGGCACGAGAAATATCTGGCAGTAAAACAGAACAGAGCCGCCTGTTTCACTTTCTATCAAGTGTGTTGGAGGAAGAGTTATCATCATCGAAGCGAGTCTGTGTGTACGATGACTACTGTCATTTTTAAGCATGCTGCGACCTTATTGCTAAATGATACGTGACCAATACTTACTTACCGCGTCATCATACTTAATGCTTCTGCATAAGCGGATGATCTCATCCGGGAAAACCGACATAGCTCACAAAGAACCACGTACCTCGTTGTGTATAAGCCACACAAAACCTAACATAAGGGGGATCAGATAGTGGTACAATAAGTACCCTCCGCCACACACCGTAAGGTGGCTCGCGGAGTATAGATGTAGATGTAGATGTAAAATTTCTTACGAGTGGCTCTGTTGCAGATTCCCGATTTCCTAGAGCAGGATGTTACGAGCGGTACAAAATAATGTACAGACAATATTTCTTAACACTGAAATAAAGCAATCTTCATGTTTCAGATGCGATACAGATATAGAAATGCGCCAGTGGGATGTCAAAATATATGTGTTATGAATCAATGCGGATACGTCTAAAACTATGAAATGCTGTTCCCTTTAGTATCAGTAACATTTTCTGGAGAGAGAATTTCATGTTTAAATCTTCTTTTTATACAGAATAAACTTGTATTCCAAACACGAGTTGCCGGCCGAAGTGGCCGTGCGGTTAAAGGCGCTGCAGTCTGGAACCGCGAGACCGCTACGGTCGCAGGTTCGAATCCTGCCTCGGGCATGGATGTTTGTGATGTCCTTAGGTTAGTTAGGTTTAACTAGTTCTAAGTTCTAGGGGACTAATGACCTCAGCAGTTGAGTCCCATAGTGCTCAGAGCCATTTGAACCATTTGAACAACCAAACACGAGTTAAAGTAAGCACACCAGTAAACAACGTAAACTGCCTTTCTTTTACAGCTTCTCTAAGCTGACATCAGAAATGGCAGCACGAAAGAAGCAACCGGAGATTCCAGAAAGCGAAAGACATTTAACGTGGACTTCCTGTTTTTATCCTAAAGCTGGTAGCATTCTTTTTCGTTCCACTGGAGTGATGTAAATATTGATTATGTGCTACAACTAAAACCTGTGTGCCCGACCCCATTCTGTCGCGGGCATTGCGCTATGAAAGAAGCCCATAGCAAGCATAAGCATTAAATCGTTTTGGGGAGCACAGTGGGACAGTGTTATTGCAGCGCAGTTCCCGCATATGGTAGAAATTCACGGTCGATTCCCGGTCAGTACACAGTTTTAATTTTACCTGCACCATCATCACAAATGCTTTGCTAGGATCGAAAGAAATTATTCTCAGCTGTCAATATTAAAATATTTCATATTATTATTTGTTTTTTGCCCTAACGTTACTTTCATAATTGATACTGTAATGGCGTGTAATATGAGAAGAATCACTCATTTGTAAAAGACAAGTTCGGAATGAACATATTGCGCCGGCCGCGGTGGTCTCGCGGTTCTAGGCGCTCAGTCCGGAACCGCGCGACTGCTACGGTCACAGGTTCGAATCCTGCCTCGAGCATAGATGTGTGTGATGTCCTTAGGTTAGTTAGGTTTAAGTAGTTCTAAGTTCTAGGGGACTGATGACCACAGATGTTAAGTACCATAGCGCTCAGAGCCATTTGAACCATTTTTTGAACATATTGCGAAATGTTCAAAGCTTACATTTAATTTAGCAGAACTTCTAGCGTTTATAAATATAACGAATGCAAAGCCGCTGAGAATAAATGAAGGAGCGTTACTCTTTTATCTTCTTCCTGTAGAATTAACTGTTGTTCGGAATCTCTTGAGCTGTACAGACCAGTTTCTGTTTCGTGCATAAATGTTTATATATTCGTGACGATCCGTCATTAATCAAAACCACTACCTTGTCTCCTAGCCATTTACGCAATTAGCGTTGTAATTTACGCATGTTACAGTAAAAACAGGCGAAGTTGGCGACGAATTGTTGTGACACGATCGATCGGACACAACTGGTGTCCTTTTTTTATTACTTTCCATTTAAGTCCCCGAACCCCCCTGAGATCTTCCTAAGTAGTTCGACAGATTTCCTTGATACACAGTCTACATCTACATCGATAGTCCGCAAGCCATGGTACGGCGCGTGGCGGAGGGTGCCCTGTGCTACTACAAGAATGTTAACAGAATCTTCCATCGGTTCTTGGTAGAAAAACATTATAATAAATGAAAAGCACCAGTTTTCATTTATTACAAGTCATTTCTTTTCCTTTTCCACTCACAAATAGAGAGAGCGGAAAACGACTGCTGCCTGTATGCCTCCGTACGCGCAGTACACGTTGGCGGTAGCAGAGTCGTTCGGCAGTCAGCTTCAAATGCCCGTTCTCGAAGTTTTCTCAATACTGTTCTTCGAAACGGAAGGGAAGATTAGGTTTAACGTCCCGTCGACATCGTACTCGAGAAGAGCTCGCCTTCCACCCAAGGCTTCCCATCTGAGTTCACGAAGCAACTCCGTAACACTAACGTGTTGTTCGAACTTACCGGTAACAAGTCTAGCAGCCCGCCTCTGAATTGTTCTGATGTCTTTCTTCAATGCGACGTGGCATGGATCCCACGCACTCGAGATGAACAATACTTTCCCAAAATTCTCCCAATGAGCCGAAGTCGACCACTCGCCTTCACTACCTCGTCCCTCACATGGTCGTTCCATTCACATAATCCCGATGGTAGAATGAAGTTTTTAGAAAGCGTTGAAGGTAAGAAAGTTCGGATCCTTCACCTGTTTGAATGGCTCAAATGGCTCTGAGCACTATGGGACTTAACATCTTAGGTCATCAGTCCCCTAGAACTGAGAACTACTTAAACCTAACTAACCTAAGGACATCACACAACACCCAGTAATCACGAGGCAGAGAAAATCCCTGACCCCGGCGGGAATCGAACCCGGGAGCCCGGGCGTGGGTCACCTGTTTGAGATGCGGCGTCAAACACAGAAGTGAAAATGATTCAAATGACTCTGAGCACTATGGGACTTAACATCTGTGGTCATCAGTGCCCTAGAACTTAGAACTACTTAAACCTAACTAACCTAAGGACATCACACACATCCATGCCCGAGGCAGGATTCGAACCCGCGACCGTAGCAGTCACGCGGCTCCGGACTGAGCGCCTAGAACCGCGAGACCACCGCGGCCGGCTCACAGAAGTGAAAACCTAAACAAACAAATCAGTTTAAAAGAAACAAATTGTAGACGCAAGTCACAGTCTGTACAAGCAACTAAGTGCACGTGACCATGCTGGAGCACATTTCTTGCGAAACCCAACGAAAGGGCAGTAGCGCTTGAGCCCACTGACAGTTTCAATGGATGATCTCCCGTTCGCTGTGAGATGTGCTTTTGCTGCCTCAGACGTGTCGCAGGACTGCTTTCGCATACATCGCACGAATTCTCGTTGGTTCTGCGTGGCGACCGGACTCGTTCCCCGCCAGGCGGCATTTTGTGGCTGCGTGATATGTGCGCCGCTTATCGTCTCCCATCGCCGTCTGCGCTGGCTTTCACTGCTAATGGGTTTGGCAGTTCCGCAATTGTTCCCACGACGTTGGTTCAACACTGCATAATATGGAGCTCCAATGGGGCACGAACCCGATACCGGATATGCGTGCTGCGACGTTGCTTGTGAAATGGGGACTGTAGTGAACCGCCTACAACACGCCTCCTTCAGAGAATTCATCCCACTCCCGGCTCCCATATATAAGGAGCCCTATTACGTCTATTTGATCTGCGTACATTTCTCCGGTTTTCTGCTCAATATTATTTGCCAGACCAAACACTGCTTTTTGTTGTTTTGTTGATGTGGTCTTCTATCCTGTGCAAGCCTCTTCATATCCAGGTAACTACTGCAACCTACATCCTTGTGGATCTGGTTAATGTATTCATCTCTTGGTCGCCCTCTACGTTTTTTACCCCCCCCCCCCCCCCTCACTTCCCTCTGGTACTAAACTGGTGATCCCTTGATGTCTCACAATGTATCCTCCCAACCGGTCTCTTCTTATAGTCAGGTTCTGCCTCAAATTTTTTCCCTACCCAATTCAGTTAGATACCTCTCCATTAGTTGCGTGATCTACCCATCTAATCTTCAGCATTCTTCTAAAAATGGCTCTGAGCACTACGGAACTTAACATCTGAGGTCATCAGTCCCCTAGAACTTAGAACTACTTAAACCTAACTAACCTAAGGACATCACACACATCCATGCCCGAGGCAGGATTCGAACCTGCGATCGTAGTGAGCATTCTTCTGTAGCACCACGTTTCAAAAGCTTCTATTCTCTTCTTGTCTAAACTGTTAATCGTCATTGTTCCATTTCCATATATGGCTACACTCCATACAAATATTTTCAGAAAAGCCTTCCTAACAATTAAATCTACACTCCTGGAAATGGAAAAAAGAACACATTGACACCGGTGTGTCAGACCCACCATACTTGCTCCGGACACTGCGAGACGGCTGTACAAGCAATGATCACACGCACGGCACAGCGGACACACCAGGAACCGCAGTGTTGGCCGTCGAATGGCGCTAGCTGCGCAGCATTTGTGCACCGCCGCCGTCAGTGTCAGCCAGTTTGCCGTGGCATACGGAGCTCCATCGCAGTCTTTAACACTGGTAGCATGCCGCGACAGCGTGGACGTGAACCGTATGTGCAGTTGACGGACATTGAGCGAGGGCGTATAGTGGGCATGCTGGAGGCCGGGTGGACGTACCGCCGAATTGCTCAACACGTGGGGCGTGAGGTCTCCACAGTACATCGATGTTGTCGCCAGTGGTCGGCGGAAGGTGCACGTGCCTGTCGACCTGGGACCGGACCACAGCGACGCACGGATGCACGCCAAGACCGTAGGATCCTACGCAGTGCCGTAGGGGACCGCACCGCCACTTTCCAGCAAATTAGGGACACTGTTGTTCCTGGGGTATCGGCGAGGACCATTCGCAACCGTCTCCATGAAGCTGGGCTACGGTCCCGCACACCGTTAGGCCGTCTTCCGCTCACGCCCCAACATCGTGCAGCCCGCCTCCAGTGGTGTCGCGACAGGCGTGAATGGAGGGACGAATGGAGACGTGTCGTCTTCAGCGATGAGAGTCGCTTCTGCCTTGGTGCCAATGATGGTCGTATGCGTGTTTGGCGCCGTGCAGGTGAGCGCCACAATCAGGACTGCATACGACCGAGGCACACAGGGCCAACACCCGGCATCATGGTGTGGGGAGCGATCTCCTACACTGACCGTACACCACTGGTGATCGTCGAGGGGACACTGAATAGTGCACGGTACATCCAAACCGTCATCGAACCCATCGTTCTACCATTCCTAGACCGGCAAGGGAACTTGCTGTTCCAACAGGACAATGCACGTCCGCATGTATCCCGTGCCACCCAACGTGCTCTAGAAGGTGTAAGTCAACTACCCTGGCCAGCAAGATCTCCAGATCTGTCCCCCATTGAGCATGTTTGGGACTGGATGAAGCGTCGTCTCACGCGGTCTGCACGTCCAGCACGAACGCTGGTCCAACTGAGGCGCCAGGTGGAAATGGCATGGCAAGCCGTTCCACAGGACTACATCCAGCATCTCTACGATCGTCTCCAGGGGAGAATAGCAGCCTGCATTGCTGCGAAAGGTGGATATACACTGTACTAGTGCCGACATTGTGCATGCTCTGTTGCCTGTGTCTATGTGCCTGTGGTTCTGTCAGTGTGATCATGTGATGTATCTGACCCCAGGAATGTGTCAGTAAAGTTTCCCCTTCCTGGGACAATGAATTCACGGTGTTCTTATTTCAATTTCCAGGAGTGTATAATCGATGTTAACAAATTTTTCTTCTTCAGAAACGCTTTCCTTGCCATTGCCAGTCTGCGTTCTATATCCTCTCTACTTCGGCCATTATCAGATATTTTGCTGTCCAAATAGCAAAACTCATCTACTAGTTCAAGTGCCTCATTTCCTAATCTAATTCCCTCAGCATCACCTGATTTATTCGCCTACATTCCATTATCTTCGTTTTGCTTTTGTTAATGTTCATGTTATATCCTTCTTTCAAGGCACTGTCCATTCCATTCAGCTGCTCTTCCAAGTCCTTTGCTGTCTCTGACTGAATTACAATGTCATCGGCAAACCTCAAGGTTTATATTTCTTCTCTATGAACGCTAATTCTTACTCCAAATTTTCCTTAAGCTTCCTTTATTGTTTACGCAACCTACAGATTGAATAACATAGGGCGCAGGTTACAACCCTGTCTCACTCCCTTCTAAAATGCTGCTTATATCTCCCTATTTAGAAGGAACACGTAAAGTAACTGTCAGTGTATGTACTGGTTCACTCGTCCTAAAGTTAAAAAATAAAGCAGATCAATAACCAGAAAATTTTAAGTGGCATGTATTACAAAACAGACGAAATAAAGATAATCATGGAGTCCCAGAAGAGCTTGTTGTATCATTTACCTTACACACGTATTACCAGCAGATAAACTGTAATGTAACGATTGAACAGATTTAGAAATAAAGTGGTCGCAATAAATGTTTATTGTCAATACTAGACATAACAGGAAACAAAACTGATTTTGTTCTGTCAAGTACTATCGTAATAAAACAAAAATAAAGAAGATAAACACATTCGATTTGATAGCCACAAACAGAAAGGACAAAAACGTAACCTAAGAAAAGATTCCACAGCAAACACTACAGTTTCTTCTCGCTGTCATCTTACATAACACGTTGTTTATGAACCAACTGGCCCTCCTTGTAATTGGAGACACTTTTCAATTTGGTTTGGTAACTCCTTACTAAACTGTGGGATATTGTCGCATCTCTCCACAGTGGCCTCAATGATGGATGTCCTTTAAGGTCTCTGGTGGGACACTAATATTGCAAACCTCTCGCCTAGCATGGTCCATGTATTTTCAATGCACTTGAAATCTGGAGAACATGGAGGGCATTTCATCCGACTGATCCTGTGCTGCACTAGGAGGGTGTTCACTAGATTGAGATGATGGGGGCGTGCATTCTCGAACATCAGCGTGAATCCAGTTCCAACACCTTCATCAACTGGAACAACAATGCGTGCAAGGATGCGATACTAGTTTGCTTACCACGTATTGGCACAAGGTATGTCCCGCGGCCACACACGATTCCACCCCAAAACATGACTGAAGCGCTTTGATAAGGGTGACGACCTACGATACAGTTTGTGTGTAAACGTCGTCCCCGTTGCTTCAACACACGAAGATCAGTGTTGTCAGGGTGTAGATCGACACGAGTCTCATCTGAAAAGAGCGCTGTGTCCCACTGCTGCCTAGTTCACACTAGTTCACAAAGAGTGGTTACGTGCATTCGCGACACGAGACCCTCTCGGAACCCGATTTAGAGGATGACTCTTGAGAGTTCTCATGCCACGTAATCCCTGCTCATGGAGTCACACGTTACGGTGACGTTTCCAAATAACTAAATAAGTACAGATATCAATACAAACGTATCGTTTTTATTGACACCTGTACTCGTTTAATTGCTTGGAAACGTCACCGTAACGTGTGTCATTGTGTTGAGGGTTTTTGCTTGCTTTTCTTACGCGAATATCGATCGTCCACACCTGTTGTTTTTCTTCCGCGGCCACTTCTGTGGCGATCTAAACTGGTTCTGTCGCCTGAATCTTGTTCCAGATTCCAAAGTCCTCACTTTGACTCACAGCGACATTCGCTGCGACCTCCGCATGTCTCATTCGGTGCTCCACTGGAGTAACTACACGGAGCATCTGATCGTATGTTACTGTTGTGCCAACCGTCCAGAAGCAGCACGGCTCTCGTGATGATACACAACGCAGGTACTACAATCTTTACGCCCCGTCGCGGTAGAAACGTGAACTGTCTCAGCTAGCGTTACATTACAAACAAACCGGTGTGTCGATATCATAACGTATTTCTGAATCACGGCGTTCAGTATCAAAGTTTCGGCAATGTTGTTGTTGTTGTGGTCTTCAGTCCTGAGACTGGTTTGATGCAGCTCTCCATGCTACTCTATCCTGTGCAAGCTTCTTCATCTCCCAGTACCTACTGCAGCCTACATCCTTCTGAATCTGCTTAGTGTATTCATCTCTTGGTCTCCCTCTACGATTTTTACCCTCCACGCTGCCCTCCAATGCTAAATTTGTGATCCCTTGATGCCTCAAAACATGTCCTACCAACCGATCCCTTCTTCTAGTCAAGTTGTGCCACAAACTTCTCTTCTCCCCAATCCTATTCAATACCTCCTCTATAGTTACGTGATCTACCCACCTTATCTTCAGCATTCTTCTGTAGCACCACATTTCGAAAGCTTCTATTCTCTTTTGTCCATACTGGTTATCGTCCATGTTTCACTTCCATACATGGCTACACTCCATACAAATACTTTCAGAAACGATTTCCTGACACTTAAATCTATACTCGATGTTAACAAATTTCTCTTCTTCAGAAACGATTTCCTTGCCATTCCCAGTCTACGTTTTATATCCTCTCTACTTCGACCATCATCAGTTATTTTACTCCGTAAATAGCAAAACTCCTTTACTACTTTAAGTGTCTCATTTCCTAATCTAATCCCCTCAGCATCACCCGATTTAATTTGACTACATTCCATTATCCTCGTTTTGCTTTTGTTGATGTTCATCTTATATCCTCCTTTCAAGACACTGTCCATTCCGTTCAACTGCTCTTCCAAGTCCTTTGCTGTCTCTGACAGAATTACAATGTCATCGGCGAACCTCAAAGTTTTTACTTCTTCTCCATGAATTTTAATACCTACTCCGAATTATTGTTTTGTTTCCTTTACTGCTTGCTCAATATACAGATTGAATAACATCGGGGAGAGGCTACAACCCTGTCTCACCCCATTCCCAACCACTGCTTCCCTTTCATGCCCCTCGACTCTTATAACTGCCATCTGGTTTCTGTACAAATTGTAAATAGCCTTTCGCTCCCTGTATTTTACCCCTGCCACCTTCAGAATTTGAAAGAGAGCATTCCAGTTAACGTTGTCAAAAGCTTTCTCTAAGTCTACAAATGCTAGAAACGTAGGTTTGCCTTTCCTTAATCTTTCTTCTAAGATAAGTCGTAAGGTTAGTATTGCCTCACGTGTTCCAACATTTCTACGGAATCCAAACTGATCTTCCCCGAGGTCCGCTTCTACCAGTTATTCCATTCGTCTGTAAAGAATTCGCGTTAGTATTTTGCAGCTGTGACTTATTAAGCTGATAGTTCGGTAATTTTCACAGCTCTCAACACCTGCTTTCTTTGGGATTGGAATTATTATATTCTTCTTGAAATCTGTGGGTATTTCGCCTGTCTCATACATCTTGCTCACCAGATGGTAGAGTTTTGTCATGACTGGCTCTCCCAAGGTCATCAGTAGTTCTAATGGAATGTTGTCTACTCCCGGGGCCTTGTTTCGACTCAGGTCTTTCAGTGCTCTGTCAAACTCTTCACGCAGTATCTTATCTCCCATTTCATCTTCATCTACATCCTCTTCCATTTCCATAATATTGTCCTCAAGTACATCGCCCTTGTATAAACCCTCTATATACTCCTTCCACCTTTCTGCCTTCCCTTCTTTGCTTAGAACTGGGTTGCCATCTGAGCTCTTGATATTCATACAAGTGGTTCTCTTCTCTCCAAAGGTCTCTTTAATTTTCCTGTAGCAGTATCTATCTTACCCCTAGTGAGACAAGCCTCTACATCCTTACATTTGTCCTCTAGCCATCCCTGCTTAGCCATTTTGCACTTCCTGTCGATCTCATTTTTGAGGCGTTTGTATTCCTTTTTGCCTGCTTCATTTACTGCATTTTTATATTTTCTCCTTTCATCAATTAAATTCAATATTTCTTCTGTTACCCAAGGAATTCTATTAGCCCTCGTCTTTTTACCTACTTGCAATATGCAGCATTTATTTTGACCATTGTATAAAGAGAATCGTCATGCAGAGCAATACATCTAAATACTCTGACAAGAAAGTCGAACATCACACTAGCTTAGAAATGCGTTGTGAATTCGAATAAGAGTGTAAAGAAGAAGTATGTCTTAACACAGACGTCCTGGTGGTGAGCTGGTGTGGCCATGTGACGGTATAACGGCAACGGTGAGATGAGTTTGTAAAGTCGAAGGTGGGGCTGTCGTTTGTTAACTGGATACGAGATCTCAAGCTAAAACAATTGTCCAAAGTTTATTACCCATAAATATGGTGGCAGACAATAGAGGTGGTATAAAAGTGAGTCTGTCACGCGTGCTCTCAAGGCGACTAACGCTGCCGCCTCCCCTTGACCTTCAGAACCTGTCTTGCGCCTCATCGTAAGCTAGGCACATTTATTCGCGCTCTCGTTAAACAATAGATTAAAACCTGTAGAAGGCAACAGCCACTAGGACGCCGCATGCGGCGTGGATGGAATGAAATAGGTGCAGAAAATTTGTCAGAAATTACATTTACAGAATTCTTATGTACTGTAGACTTATCACTACGGTAAGAGACCTTCCTTATTTGACAGGTTTGTATTTACACTGCCTGACTAAAAAAGTGTGGCAACTAGAAGAGAGGAGGGAACGAAACTTCGAAGATTAGAGAGTATGTGATGCCATTTGAGTGACTACAAAATCGGTATGCATGCACTGATTCGGTTGGGAGGGGTGTCATAAAGCCGTTGTCGCCTTTTCTGAAGCAAGCTTGCCCTCAACCGTTGCAGCTGGTCCTTCACACCTCTGGATACTCGCACTGGGACGCAGTTGACGTCCGAGATACGTTTCTACCAGAAAGACATCTTGAGGTCTTCCTGGCCAACGGAGTCCTTCAACATCACCCAGAATGTTCATCTGTACACGCCATGTGAGAGCGAGCACTGTCCTGTTGAAACATGCACCTCGATATTGTTGCATAAGTGGTTACACATGAGGACGTAGGGTGTCCGTGACGTACTGATGTGCAGTAACAGTTCCGTTGATCACTACTAGCTGTATCCTGAAATCATACTCGACGGATCCCGACACCCTGACACCAAGAGTGACACTGGTGAGCCTGTCCAATATACACTGTGTGATCAAAAGTATCCGGACACCCCCAAAAACATACGTTTTTCACATTAGGTGCATTGTGCTGCCACCTCCTGCCAAGTACTCCATACCAGCGACTTCGGTAGTCATTAGACACCGTGAGAGAACAGAATGGGGCGCTCTGCAGAACTCACGGACTTCGAACATGGTCAGGTGATTGGGTGCCACTTGTGTCATACGCCTGTACGCGAGATTTCCACCCCCCTAAACATCCCTAGGTCCACTGTTTCCAATGTGATAGTAAAGTGGAGACGTGAAGGAACACATACAGCACATAAGTGTACAGGCCGACGTCGTCTTTTGAGTGACAGAGACCGCCGACAGTTGAAGAGGGTCGTAATGTGGCAGACATCTATATAGACCATCACACAGGAACTCCAAACTGCATCAGGATCCACTGCAAGTACTATGACAGCTAGGCGGGAGGTGAGAAAACTTGAATTTCATGGTCGAGCGCCTGCTCATAAGCCACACATCACACCGGTAAGTGCCAAAACGACGCCTCACTTGGTGTAAGGAGCGTAAACATTGGACGATGAAGCAGTGGAAAAACGTTGTGTGGAGTGACGAATCACGGTACACAATATGGCGATCCGATGGCAGGGTGTGGGTATGGCGAATGCCCGGTGAACGTCATCTGTCAGTGTGTGTAGTGCCAACAGCAAAATTCGGAGACGGTGGTGTTATGGTGTGGTCGTGTTTTTCTTGGAGGGGGCTTGCACCCCTTGTTGTTTTCCGTGGCACTATCACAGCACAGGCCTACATTGATGTTTTAAGCAGCTTCTTGCTGCCCACTATTGAAGAGCAATTCGGGGATGGCGATTGCATCTTTCAACACGAACGAGCACATGTTCATAATGCACGGCCTGTGGCCGAGTGGTAACACGACAACAACATCCCTGTAATGGACTAGTCTGCACAGAGTCCTGACCTGCATCCTATCCAACACGTTTGGGATGTTTTGGAACGCCGACTTCTTGCCAGGTCTCACCGACCGACATCGATACCTCTCTTCAGTGAGCTGCCATTGGCCAAGAAACCTTTCAGCACCCGATTGAACGTATGCCTGCGAGAGTGGAAGCTGTCATCAAGGCTAAGTGTGGGCCAACACCATACTGAATTCCAGCATTACCGATGGAGAGCTCCACGAACTTGTAAGTCATTTTCAGCCAGGTGTCCGGATACTTTTGATAAAATAGTGTATTGGAAGACTAGGGCTCTCCGCAGTTCGCCCCCATACTTGTCGACGATGCTAATCTGGGGTAGTGCAGAACTGCATCGCTGAACGGAATGCGATGCCATTCATCAGCAGTGCATTCTTCCCGGTCGCGCAACCACTCCAAACCCAGCCGTTTGCGCTGCGATGTTAACAGTGGCCTGTCCACAGAATGATATTTCTCTAGTCTGGCTGCTGCTGCTACGTTGCGACCGATGGTGCACAGTGAGACAGAATGGTGCAGGGAGCCAATTACGTATTCTCGGATGGCAGGCGCAAATGCGAAGGTGTTACGATGTGCATGGTGCACATCCCTTGTGTTGGTCAGACTCGGTCGACCGGAACCTTGACGACGAATATGAGTGACCTGTCGATCCCAGCAGTCCAATATCAGGCCACTGTCCCATCAGAATGCCTCACCAATCTGAATGTCGTACGATTCGACCAGCCGGCCGAATGGAAACCCCCTGTGGGGTACCCTTTCAAAAGCCTTTCAGGTGCTGATAAATGTATCTGACACGACTACAAGGCGTCTCTGTGTTCATCACAGTGGTTACTCAACGTCTAACACTGTTCACGGCCGTTACGTACCCTGCCAGTGGTGGTAAAAACATTATAATCACGAACAACACTAATGCACTCTAGTGGTCGTTCTACCTGTCATAGAGAATTGCAGTTCCGGTCATTTACACACCCGCCCAAGACGTGCACATGTACAAAGTTACTCTGACATCCGACCCTGTCTTTTCGGTGCTTTACTTTTTTGGTGAGGCAATGCATAAATAAAAGGCGTAGACAAACCTTGTTATCATACCGAAGAATAAACAGCGAGTTTCCAAGAGGCACACTTTCAGTGATGACGGAGACTGCCAAATTTATCAGTTTGAGACAGGGGATCCAACTAAGGAAACGACTGAGAGAATTAAATTTTTTTTTCGGTCTGGTTCTGATGATAAAAAACTCACAGTCATAGCTTTGTGATAACATGAGTCCATTATTTTGGTTTATTTGAATCCAAAGCTACAACAAACTGCGTAATTGAGAACATTTTTCCACACTGGCTGATATTACTGCAGTTAATAGCAGCCTCTGTGAAGAATAGTTTCATTTGTCTAAACGAGATACTACGTTACCAAACGATATTCAAAGTAGAGTCTTCCAGTTTCTATGCAGACATGACAGTAGGTCTGTTTTACACTTTCTGATAACGTAGGTATTAGAAATGTACTTCATTGAGTGTAACACATCCGTATACTCACGGAATGAATGCGGCCTTTTTTACGACTGAGACTGTTATTTATTTAAACTTTTCGGCTTTTTAAGCCATTGTCTGGTGATTATCTACAAAATTTGTTTTATATCTAAGTGGCAGGGCCTTCACAGTTTTGTATTTCAATTCGTTTCGGTTTACAAAATTTAACTGTTCTGTTCGATTGTCGGTTTGTTCACGTAAGGCCTTATGTTCACAAACCAACTTTCAAAACTTCAAGAACAGTTACATTTTTGTAAACCAAAACTAATGGAAACAAAATATAAAGACCCTGGTATTTCTGACATTTATCAACTTTTATAGATAATCAGTAGAGGATGGTACAAATAACGGAAAAGTTAAAATAACAGTAAGGGAAGGGGGGGGGGGGGACCGCATTCATTTAACCCGAGTGGTGCCACATCAGGTTCGCTACATTACTGTTCATCTTCTAGGGAACGTATGATGCAGGTGTATACGAGCATGTTGTCTACAGTGAGCTGAGGCTCCGCCATGTTAGAACCATATATGCACACGAAGGACACGGGAGATGCATTGCAACAGAGTGTGGAGTGAGCCAGAAACAGCGTACACTGGCGAAGCGTTAATAGAGAAAGAAATTGTGGTGTGGGAGGGGGTTGGCGGGCGGTTGTAGATGTCTGACTCGGCGTGCCCGTAAGAGGACATTGCCGGGCCGCAATAGAAGTGCGGCGAACGAGACTGCTAGAGACAGCCGCCAAGGTCTCCAGACGGTTCACTACCAGAGGGAGCAAGACTTAATCATTGACCTTGAGCAGTTGTGCAGTTAGATACTGTAGAACAGGAGACTACTACAAAGTTCCGCGACATTCCTACAACACTATAACTATTGAACTATTGTACGCACTTCACATTTTGGGACTCCTATAGGTAACACGCACTGCAATCTCTCTCTCTCTCTCTCTCTCTCTCTCTCTCTCTCTCTCTCTCTTCCTCTACTCTTCAGGGAAATTAAAGTTGTATTGTGTCTTCAAACTGGTCTATACGTCCTTTAGTACATCTGTTGTGTTCCAGCTCATCCTTCAACCCGAGTATACCTAACGCAACGTGATAGTGAACATCGGTGTCGCAAGCAAGACACTACAGACGAAACTTGCGACAGTGTTAAATCCTTGCCTCGTTTATGAAAGCAGTGCTGTAACCGATAATCATACTGCTTTACTATGCATATATCCGCCCCCGGTAGCTGAGTGGTGAGCGCGACAGGATGTCAACCTTAAGGGCCAGGGTTCTGTTCCCGGCTGGGTCCGAGATTTTCTCCACTCAGGGACTGGGTGTTGTGTTGTTCTTATCATAATCATTTCATCCTCATCGACGCGCAAGTCGCCGAAGTGGCGGCAGATCGAAAGACTTGCACCCGGCGTATGGTCTACCCGACGGGAGGCCCTCGCCACACAGCATTTCCATTTACTATGCATTTGCTTATTTATGCTCCCCTTTTCCTGTTTTCCTCCGCAATGTGAACCTGTTCACTTGGTTAGTGATTGGGAATGCTGTATGTAAATTATTATGGAAGAAGCGGAAGGAATATTAGGCTTTAACGTCTCGTCGGCGATGTTCTTGAGGACAATATTATGGAAATGGAAGAGGAAGTAGAAGAAGATGAAATGGGAGATATGATACTGCGTGAAGAGTTTGACAGAGCACTGAAAGACCTTAGTCGAAACAAGGCCCCGGGAGTAGACAACATTACCATCTAGTGAGCAAGATGCAAGAGACAGGCGAAATACCCTCAGTCATTAGAGACGGAGCACAATCTCGGATTACTTCAAGAATGGGGAAGGAAATCGGTCATGCCCTTTCAAAGGAACCATCTCGGCTTTTGACTGGAGTGATTTAGGGAAATCACGGAAAACCTAAATCTGGATGACCGCACGCGGATTTGAACCGTCGTGCTGCCGAAAGCGAGTCCAGTGTGCTAACCACGTCGCCAAATCGCTCGGTAATTGTGGAATACGAGACGTGGTGACGATTTTTCATCGAAGCAAGGTCATTTCAGCGGTGAAATGCTTCAAATAATGAATGAAAATGCAAAATAACATAGATCTTTCGACGTCTTGCGTGTATTACATGACCACTTGGCTATCGAATATTACGTGCTTCCCCTGGTGTTAGACTTCGATAAGGTCGGGAATACCGAATAGACCCATGGCTATCTTCCAAGAGGGAAACAACGAAATCCGCCGACGATCGTAATTCAAGGAGGTACTGTGCTACCGATAAATAAGAGCAATCGCACTTCGAATAACTCTGCAGCTGAAGAGCAGTCCCACGGGACGTCTAGTCGCGCCCGATAGAGGCGATCAGAATGCTAGTTGCATCGAGCGAAGGTGCCAACAAGCACTGCGTGACCGTGGTTTTACTCTGCAGCGAGGCGAACAGTGAAAATTTATTACCGTTCAGCGAGCAGCCAGAGCGCGTCGGAATCGGCTAGCTATCTCCGACGTAAATACAGTGATGGCTGGGTACATGCTACAACACTGCGCCTTTATGACTCTCTATTCTCCTGCAGAACGAATTCCTTTTTGGTTGTTACCACAACAGGGCTCTCTCCTAACCATCTGATAAAGTGCAGCGCATGCTACCTATCGAGTAATGGTGCCTGACTCAGCGTCACTAACGAGATAAGGCACGTGAAATTTCCAACGTATTCGAAATTTGCGACGTATTAGTTATAGGCCTATGTGCTTTTACTCTGCCGCCGCTATGCCACATGCAGGTATGCCTTTGGGTACTTTTACACAATAATCTAATCTTGAACTAGGTTGGGCACCAAGAAACATATCCACCTTTTGGAGAGATAAAGCTTTGGTTGCTTGCCAGATGAATTCGTCTTAAGTCCGCCAAAAAAGTATTCGCAATTTAACAGTCTGTATGAATGATTTTCTATCTTTAATGCACCAGAACGCATTGCAAAGTGTTTCACGACGATTTAACATTGCGACAGTAACACAGGTCTTTCATGACGCTAGTTATATAGAAGGCGTCTTTGGAACGAACGGAAAAGGATGTCAGGAGACTTTGACCAAATGACACACTTATCAGTCCGCAGATAGCGCGCAGTGTTTCAGTGATGAAAAGAAAAAAAATTACGAAACATAAGTGGTGCTCCTATCTCAATTTTATTGAATGTATTGCTAGCGAATCTTGGAAACAGTCGGCCGTGTGAGTATGCGCCTTCTCAGGAGCGACGTCTCTCTCCCTCCTCTCTCGCTCTCTCTCTCTCTCTCTCTCTCTCTCTCTCTCTCTGTGTGTGTATGTGTGTGTGTGTGTGTGTGTGTGAAGGTTGGCGCCAGCTGTCAAACCAATGTTTATAGTAACAACCCTCTCCATGACAGGATATTGCCAAAGCAACGCATCTGCCACAAATTTTCCCCCTTCTTACATACGTATCCCTGATGCCCCACTCATTCTAAAGGCAATACGGCCCGCGCTGTTCGCAACCACAAACTGGCTTTTATTTCAGGGCTATTTTTCGAGAAGCACGATAACAGTTTGGTTGTCCTTCGCCATTATCTGTAGCATTTCTCGCAAACAGAGTAGGCAATTTTCTTCTCTCTTCGAAACAGACCTTGGTCATTCGCCGGGGAAGCATTTTGTCGGCGTAAAAGTCAAGCATCAACAAAAGTGATCGCGTCATGCTGAAAGCTCGGCCGCAAACGTGACCGAGACCCAGTATTGTCGCTCTTGCCAATATGAATCCGATTTTAGTTCGTAGGCAACACTCGTCTTTTTTCTCTAAACGACATTGTAGTTAATACAGATACGAACTCACTTCCGTAAAATTTATTGTTTCGTGTACGACAATTAGCAGAGTTCTTTGCGTAAACAAAAAAGAATGCGCACCCATCGCCAGGGTAGCTGTTATAATCCTATTTTAACCGGTTACTCATCTCAGTCACTGCTGGAAAAAGATGCAACTGATTATATCCCATTTCTGCAGTTAGAAATCATCTTAAGACAAATAGAACCTAAAAATGTTTCGTAAGAACCAAGATTAATAACGATGAGAAAACGTGTTGGTTCTTGTTTCATGAGCTCTTAGTATTCGTATCAGAAATTACCTGTGTTTAAAAAGTCAAAAGTCATTTGAGGTAAAAAAGGGTTAGGCGCCTAACCTCGCACTTCGAATGATTGATTACTGTTTAATATTTCACATTCATCACCGTTAGTGGGTGCCCGGCCCTAATGAAATATGAAAAATGCTTTCCCACATGGAAATTCACAACTCTAAAATTAGTATCTGAAACTTGCAAAGTGAGAGCATCTGGAACTGCTGACGTTGTGATGCAGATCTGTCGATTTGTCTAGGGGGGGGGGGGGGGGGGGGTACACCATGGATATACAAACCTGTAAACCTGTATAGCCGGGCGGGAGATCCGACACACTGTCCCTTCCCTCCAAATTGTGGCTTTGCTGCGACGTCTTGTCGGCCCTAGGCTCGGATTCAGGATGAATCGGGTACAGTTGTCACAGGAATTCGAAAGACCAACATTAAAGACAAGCCGACATGATGTCGCCGATCGGTAAGAGTACGTGGACCATGTATTTTTTGCATAAAGACAAAGATCAAGAAATACAAGGAATAAGATAAGAAGAAGACGCCTTGTAAAAATTATAGTGCCATTTGCGAAACTACGCACAGAAAAAAGGTAATCTAATGTGCTGCTGATGAGAACGCACAGCCTGTCTGGTGGTCTTCAGTGTGCACAACACATAAAGAAAAGTATCCGAATAGTCTTGAAGAAGCGAGCGGAAGGCAGCTGTCGAGAGAGGGCTGATTTTCAGAGATTCCGTTATCAAATTAATTGGTAATAACAAGTCGCTTTGACTTGTGCGCAGATGCAGTATGATTGTTAATGTTCTGAGCAATGGTTCTAACTTCAGGTTTTTAGTTACGTAAAAACCAAAGAAAACACATTATGCTAAGCTCGTGTGATTAACTGTGATGTCCTAGGCGATAACATCTAAGGTAACAGTACTGCGAATCATATCTTTCGGAGAATTATTGATGCTAATAGGTTCGTCAGAAATCTCGGTTTGTTAATAAGCATCATATTTTTTTTTCTTGCAAGTAAATGTGATACGTAGGAGATAATGGCTTCTTATTAGTCCGCAACTGCATTTCCTGCGAAATTCCGTACTTCACTGTATAAAATTTGTCTAGAAAGCCTAACGAGTATGACAGATAGCTGAAGGTGTAGGATAGCGCATTCTTCGAACTGTAACGTAAGTTTTAACGATGCCATTGCATGCTTAACTCAGATAAGCAAGTGAAACGACTTCTGATTATGAATCATAGTTTCTTCAGTAAAGGCTTATTCTTTCCCGGTGACATCATGAGATGGGTATTTATGATTCCAACTTCAAATCGATTATCAACTTACATGTTGCACACACAAGTGGGAAAACTAATAAAGCTGCATCGTGCACTTATAGAACTACAAGGAAGGACTTATTGTGAAATTGCGGGGTCATTATTAGTTAAATGATATGGTACTCAACGACAGTAAAATTTTATGTTGGACTTCAGGGTGTTTGACGAAGAACATTATCTGAATTCCTTTCGTTATAATTTGTCCAAGTTCAATAGTATTTCGGCGAGTATTGCGCAATCTCCAAACAAGTCTGTCTACATACGTACTCTGCAAGCCATTGTGTAGTCCATGAACAGCCTAATCCTTATCACTATTAGTCGCTTCCTTTCTTATTCCTATTGAGAAAGGAAAAAAATCACTCTCTGTATGACTGGAATGCCCCCTAATTTGTGTTATTCTATTCTAATGATTACTGCGCAACATGTACGATGTATGCAATGCAATCGGACTGTTACGCAATCTACCCAGAATATTAGATTTTTATATTTACTTTGCAGGGTTTCGCGAGAAAAGTTTGGTCTTTCTTCCACCCATTCCCATCTAAGTTCCCTTAGCATCTCTGTTTCACTTACGTAAGCGTTATACTGACTTGTTCTAATTAACTATTTTAATGTTTCATACATCATAACTGAGATCACTCTCCATGGTGTAGAACCTTCCATTTAGCTTAATATTGCAACATACTTTCTCAGTGAAAACATACAACAACATATTAATCATTTACATGTTTGCGTTTTATATGAGCCTTCAACTAACTTTAAATTTTGTAACTCATGATGATTTACTTAATGTGTGTGTGTGTGTGTGTGTGTGTACGTGCGTGCGCTGTTTCATCTCTGCTCCCTCTCCCTCGCATCTAACCGCTGCCACCTCCCCCCCGCCCCCCCCCCCCCCCTCTCCAAACACATGAACGATCATAGCTGCATGTCTCTGAATTCCTTCGAAGAAATTCCGTCATAAATTTGATAAGAACCTAAAACACCGTTACACTATTCTAGAACTGGCACAATAGCATCTATCGGTTCCGTTTCTGTTGCAGACGCATTGAACCTTCCCAGAATCCACGCCAGACTCACACTCGTCTTACCCCGCAATGGGCAATGGAAAAGTTTTGTTCTTACTGAAAATCGAGATGATCTCTAAAACTTCACCACCCGTACTCCGCAAATCACCCTACGAGCTGTGGCGAACGGTAAACCCTCTAGTAAATAGTCAACGTGGGAACGAGAAGAGAAAGTCGGTGAGATAAGTTACATCGTTGTAAAATACATAGTGCGTGATTTGGCAACAGAAGTAGGAAAATTGGAAACTATCAACGAATAAAAGTGCTCGTATCTTATAGTTGTTATAACCGAAAGTGAAACACAACATCCTTAGTATCGCTGGTGCAGAGAAAGGTTTAACGAAGCAACTAAATTGCCTTTCGTGAAACATTAACGTAATAAACAAGACTAAGAATGTCGTGTAGAAGTCAGATGTTCGAAACTGAGTTTTTTGTGGACCAAACGCTGGAGAGTAAACGAACATTTTCAATGCAAAGTATGTAGTGTGGACGTGATTTGTCTAGTTCTATATGATAATGTAATGTCTTGTGAAATTACTAGAGCTGTATCTATTCATAATGTAGAAACTGGTATCCTGAAAGAATGAGAGAAAATTCCTGAACTAAGGTAGAATTGTTTCTCTTCAACAAATAAAGAGCAAGATGGAATTGTTTCTCTGCAACAAATAAAGCGCAAGAAAATAATGGACAAATGGGTTTTAAATGAATCATTTCAATATGATCTTACAAGGAGACAAATAATGTGACAGTGAGTATCTTCGATTTTTCGCAAACGATCTCAACTTACGCAGACTAACTCCAGAAGACAGCTGTGTACCCAATCAAATCTTGAGCAACTACTCCTTCGTCTGATAGGTGGCAAATAATTTCGCAAAAAGAACCACCCAAATTACGTAATGCAGCTGTGATCATTAGAACGGCAGCCGTTGATCATGTATCTCGGAAAATTTCGCAAACCCGTTCTGAAACCCCCTATTCACTATCGAAACAAATTTAATCGTGAAAATCGACTGCTAGAGGGAGATACCATTATGGTACTCTGTAGTTTATCTACCTGTGCTGAGGGTCACGTCCCTTATGATACTAGCGTTAAAGAGCTGTGTACGGTCGGTTTCTTGCTGAGAGATCAAATGGGTTCTGCAGACAATTTGTGCTTCTATAAGAAAAACTCTGTTACTCTAGTAATTAGTTCGTCTTGCATATTGGTATTGTGTTCAACAACTGTGCGAGAAACATGGCAGCGTTGTAATAAATAAAATTTTGCTTTTGAGAACTTATTTTTTAGACTCTTAATACGAATTTCACAAACTAAGTTGTCAAGGAAGTCACTTCCGTGTTTCCACTCAAAGATTTTACATCGTTGTTGTGGCTTATAGGAATCACCGGCAAAGCAAGTCAAGACGAAATTATTACTGTGTCTGTTTCACGAAATATTTTCCCCTTGCACATCGACAACATACAGTGCTAACTGTAAACAATGATGCAACCCTGCTAAAATGTGAGGGAAAATAACGGAATGCTGGTTGCAGTTAAACAATCCTACAAGATAAGGAGAACAGAGACTCGGTAATGATTACTCGAGTGTCACGACGTATCCTCCACGGTTTGTATTAGTAACACTGGTATTACGCCTGTACTGAATGTGGTGGGCAACCATTCTGACAGATTAAACCACGTGCCGGCCGAGACACGAACCCTTGCCTTCCGCAGGCATATCTATTGCTGAGTGCTCTATAGGCACCATTCACTGCCCCTCTCGCAGCTTCTGGTAGCCACATCTGGATAGGTCAGTCTGGATGAAAATTGTTCCGGAAAGCAGTCGTCAGTGTTTGAGTCTAAACAGTTTCAACCTGTCAGTTTTTACACTGGGTTACAGTCGGCTGTATAGTGAAATATTCAGTCTAGGGGCAGACCTTAGACACTTTGTGCAATATCCTTTTCGTAAAAGTTCTGGTCCAAGTAGGTGTTCAAGAAAGCCATTGAGGAACAAGTATGAGGAAGGTTCAGGCAGATAGAAGCTATGAGGCATCTCTTGAATTGTCCACTAGTCTCAACTGGTAGGATTCGACAGCCGACGCGGCAGACGGTATAAATTTATCATTAACAACTTCCCAGTGTTTACAAATTTCCTTGAGTTTTTGAAGGTTTAGAAATGTGGAGTGGTGTGAATCAACAGATGGAACAAAAAAAAGTAACATACAATACAATAATGCAATTAATAAATGAATACACCGAGTACATGCAATAATAAGTACCGTACATGGCATTCTCCGGAATGACCAGTCCCAGAATGTTGCTTCGGATGCAACAACATAGTCGAAATTCCTTTATTTCGACCTCACTGTCGAATATTTCGATTTCTGCGCAACATTTCTAACCGTCATGCAGAAAAGTGGAACCCATAAAAGCATATTCTTACATCCTTCGACCATTTGCAAAAAATTACATCTATTACAGTACAACTCGATGCGTGGGCCAGGAAGCGCAAATTCCGCGGCAGTTATTTTGTATTTGGAAGCTGACACGTCTGACCTGCGCCGCGTGTCGCAGACCGCAGTGCAGAGTTTTGAAAGCGGTCGCAAGTCGCACAGCGGGCATCTTATCATAATTTCAACACGGCTTCCTTCCTCTGACTACAACATCCTCACCACTAACTCCGCACACTGACTCGCAACGGCTTCTGGCATACTTTTGTCAGCCACGCGCAGGTACCCTCACAAGCGGGGAGGAAGACAGCAGCAACGGCACAACGATAAAAAGCTTGCGACGCCGCGGATCCCTCTCTAAGCATATTTTTATTTATGTGAAGCGTGCGACTAATTAAACCTGTAAATTTTCTTTTTCTCTACTTTTTGATGTTTGCGTCTGTAATGAAACCGATCGACCCTAAACGGCCGCAGTGACTGGTGTGCCTCTTTTGTATAGCACGCTTGACTAAAGACACACCTACTTTGCTTACATCTTCACTGTATAGGCTTAAAATTCAATAACGGCAGTTAGATGGAATTCGACCTTGGTTAACTGACTGAAACCCAGCTAGGAAAATACACGTGAACGTAGCGAACACAGAAATAAAGAGTACTGCTCAAAATCACATGAATATGAAAAACATAGTAATATTGTGGCGTAACAAGAATCATAAATAAATCACTTGATACGGTGCAAGTAATCACGAAACTGTGTTGCTTGCAACACTGAATTTCGCAGCGCAACTGAATTTCATCATATCACGCTGCAGTGCCAAAAAAAAGTCTATAGCCACACACGTCCATTGGTATTCGCATACCTAATTCATATACATACAATTTGAATCATGGTATAAGTAATAGTATTCGTACTACGACAAGGACTTAGTCACTACAGTACAATTTGGCTTTTACGTTAAGCAAAGAAAATTGTCGCTGTTTTAGTGCAACGCAGCTGTAAATAGTTCAAAAGATTTATATTCAGCACTGCTGTCAGTTCTGATGAGTTCTAAGTTTACATTAATTTCGTTGTCCGAACATTACGTTCTAGTGTCTCAGTTTAGAGGAACATAACTGTAACTACGTAAAAGTACTTTATACGTGGGACTTTTCAAATAATTAACATAGTGTTTCTATATAGAGTCGTCAGGCACATTTTATTTGGTATTTTTCCATTCTGTAGTTGGGATCAGTCCAAACAAATACACCCATTTTTAAAAGGGAATTCTACGTGCCCGTTTGATAGAGCGGTCCCACATCAGCGTAGTGCGATATTTGTTTCATCGATACGTGTTAACAGGGACGCCAAAGCACGAGTACTCCGGCAGCGGCGGCATCGCCACTGACCCGCGCTCATTGCTACCGACAGGCGAGCAGCGCTACTGAGCCGCCACTGGACTCCTGTTCATTCTTCGTCTTTTACTGACTTTGTTAATACATATCACTATAGCACTACGCTGATTTGGGACCGCTCTATCAAACGGCCACGTAGAATTCAGGTTTAAAAATAATTTTGTTTGTAACTGGAAACAAACCGATTCTTTTCGTTGACAGTAGAACATGTTATAAGCAGTATTTGTTTCGGCCAACTCCATGTACAACCTACAAAAGCGAGATTGCAGATATCTGCCGAAACACCAGAGAAAATGAGCCTGACGACCCTCAGGAGAGATACCCAGTACACTTCGATATATTTTGAATTTATGTGTGACACTTGTACATGTAGAGTCTAGTGCCCACAGCATCAGCATTAACATTATGAACGTTTTACCACCGTGGATGAGATGCAGATGCTATCTGTGTTTTCCATCCACACACGATTAATTAATCCCACGCACCATTAGTAACCGTAGGCACATTAACATCGGCGCGGACATTACTGCGAGCCAATTAGCGTAGATGTTAAACTGATTACAGCTCCTCGTCCATCATCAGTTACAAACGATGATACAGCTGCAAACTTGGCTGAGTGTATGTTCAGCAATCGACTATAAACGTTAGATATCAAGAATGTTTTCTAGCTACAATTAGCAATGTCCATATGACGACTCACTTCAAGCAGATATATCTACTGGATTGTTATTTGCTGTGCCACCATTTGGTTGTGCAACAGAAATACACAATTGCGACAGTTTTCATGTTAGATATTTTGTGCTATTTATTTTATCAAAGAAGATAATAATGACAAAATTACACGAATCGTATACAGACTACAAGCTGTCGAGTATTTATTAGCATAATCAACAATATAACACATAAATTATTTTAATTTTTCCAAGAGCTTCTCGACAGAATAGAAGGTGTGAACCGTGAGGAATTATTTCAGTTTTACCCTGAAAGTGCTAGGGTTACTAGTAAGATTTTTTTATTAGTTGTGGTAGTTTATTGAAAATAGGTAGCTGCTAAGATTTTTTAATCGTTGTGGTACTATACTGAAAATGGATACAGCGGCATACTGTACGCTTTTCTCCACAAGAGTCAGACTCACTAATGATACGCCAATCCTGTGTAACCAAAATGTCAGTTTTCGTTGGACTGTGTGTTAGAAACTAGACAAACTGAATCTTACTGACACTTCGCACAATTTATTTTCTATAAGCCACTTGAATTGCACTATCAGACGCAACCTCATAGCCGTTCTCATTAGTGTGGTGAATCAACTTGTGCTGTATGTTCTTTAAGTATGAACGGAACAAATTGTGAGCTACTCCTTATTCCATAATAGCCCAACATCTGCTGTAGTATTTTGTGATCAACATAATCAAATGCCTCGTTAACTCAAGGAAGACGCCTAGCGTTCGAGACTTTCTGTTTAATCTGTCCAGTGCTCACAGAAAAAAGTGAATACAGCAATTACAGTTGTTATACCACTACTAAAACCAAACCGTACGTTTGACAGCAAATTATGTGAACTGAAATCATCTATTATACACATAGCCTTTTCAATACCTTTTGCAAACATCGATGGCATAGAAATAGGTGTAAAATTGTCTACTTTATCCTTTTCTCCTTCTTTATAAAGCGGTTTCAGTATTGAGTGCTTTAATTGTTAAGGAAACTGGCTATTCCTAAAGGAAAAGTTAAAAATGTAGCCAAGTACTGAGCTAACATACGTAGCACAGTGCTTTAGTATTCTGCTAGATACTCCATCATATCCAAGAGAGTTCTTAGTCATTAGCGATTTAATTATTGGCTCACTCTCCCCCTTGTTAGTATCGCGGAGGTTTGTTTCAGATAGTCTTTGAAAGCAGAAACTGTGGAAACTAAATCTTTATTTCATTCATCTAATATGTTCAGAAATTGCTTGTCAAATACTATACATGTACCTGACTCATCAGTGATAAAGATATTTCACTACGTATCTTTGATCTTGTGTTTCCATCACGACCTACCATTGGTTTTAGTTTTGCCCTGAGAATTTAGCTACTCCTTTTGCATAACATATGATTTGACCTTTTTATACAGCTTACAGCAAATGTTTATAACGGGCCACTGCAGCTCGATTGTGACGATTTATAGCGGGTTCTGTCATGTTTGTAAGGCAAGCACTCGTGGCTATTAGATTTAGTGTGCTGAAATCTGATTTAAAAAAATCAAAAATTAATAGTCGTGGGTCTGTCTGACTGCCGTTGATAGTACTCCACAGTGCATACATAACACATCCAGAACTAAATCTTTTAACTAATTTAGATATGGTGCAATGAAATGATAGTATTTTGAGAACGAAATCTGTAAAGATGTTACGATATAAAATGATATCAGCAAAGAACTGTTTTAAAATACTAAATCTACAGTGTGATGAAAACATTGCCGCCAATTACAAAAATGCACCAGACAGCGGCAGATACAAGAATCCTTGCTTTTTGGCGAGGAGTTCCGTCCTGGCACAAATACACTATGTGATCAAAAGTATCCGGACGCCCCCCCCCCCCCCCAAAAAAAACGTTTTTCATATTAGGTGCATTGTGCTGCCATCTACTGCCAGGCACTCCATATCAGTGGCTTCAGTAGTCATTAGACATTGTGAGAGAGCAGAATGAGAGGCTCCGCGGAACTCACGGACTTCGAACGCGGCGAGGTGATTGGTTGTCACTTGTGTCATACGTCGGTATGCGAGATTTCCGCACTCCTGAACGTCCCTAGGTCCACTTTTTTCGAATGTGATAGTGAAGTGGAAACGTGAAGAGACACAAATGCGTACATGCCGACCTCGTCTGTTGACTGACAGAGACCGCCGAACCGATTGAACAGTGGAAAAACGTTGGGAGTAGTGACGAATCATACAATGTGGCGACCCGATGGCAGGGTGTGGGTATGGCGAATGCCCGATGAACGTCATCTGCCAGCGTGTGTAGTGACAACAATAAAATTCGGAGGCGGTGGTGTTATGGAGCGGTCGTGTTTTTCACGGAGGGGGCTTGCACCCCTTGTTGTTTTGCGTGGCACTATCACAGCACAGGCCTACATTAATGTCGAGCATCTGTTCATAATGCACGGCCTGTGGCGGATTGGTTACACGACAATAACACTCCTGTAATGGACTGACCTGCACAGAGTAATGACCTGAATCCTATAGAACACCTTTGGGATGTTTTGGAACGTCGACTTCGTGCCAGGCCTCACCGACCGACATCGGTACCTCTCCCTAGTGCAGCACTCAATGAAGAATGGGGTGCCATTCCCTGAGAAACCGTCCATCACCTGATTGAACGTATGCCTGCGAGGGCGGAACTCCATCATTACCGATGGAGAGCCCCACGAACTTGTAAGTCAGTTTCAGCTAGGTGTCCGGGTACTGTTGATCAAATATGTTGTTGTCAGTCACGATAACTAAACTTGCTCCACAGTTGATCCGATATTAAAGAATTTTTTCATAGCTGCCTGTGAGGACTCTCTCTTAGAAACTCTGACATTATACTTACCATTTCACACATTACGGCGCAGTTTCTCTCCGTTTAAAATAGTTCTCATAAATTTTAACATACAGTCACGGTTGAGTAACAGGAAGTATGCGTATAAATTGTAATCGTCAGTTAGAAATGCCACGGCCGTTTATTTCCTAGTCTTCTTCGGCTGTGCTAGTATTCCCACTAATGTCAGCAGGCGGAAGTCTGTAAAAGTTCTCTCACATTCAAACAGATGGGGCATTGACCACTGAACGGTAGATATAACCTCATTTGTCAGTCCAAAACGCAGTTCCGTCTATTGCTAAGCAGTGTATAGCTTATGAATATCATTGTGCGCAAGATACCATAATGATCCTTAGAGCAACAAACGTATCGACAGCAGATCAACGGCGTCCAAGCTCTCGTGTGCAGCGAAAAATAACGTCGTGGTGAAAACATTTTTACAGTGCAAGTTACTTTAACAGCGTTTATTTTTTCTTTTTTATTGCTCTATGGTACCTTCAAGAGACATTCATAACGGAATGAGACAGTAAAAGTATGATCACTTATGCTATTACGTGCGTTTTGGTGACATTGTAATATTTTAATTCGCACAGTCCATCGAAATGGCAGACCTGTCTTGATGTCTTAGTCTCCGTTTGATGGTTTTTTATTCGTGAATGCAGCGTTCCTCCCACTTCACAATACTACGATACCACTTAAGGCATGTAACTGTCATAAACTTGTGCAGGCAGATTTCAAAAAGTTTGTATAAAATAGGGGGTGGGGAAGGAAAGGGAAAGGATGGGTGGGAAACTCTTTGAGTTCAAGCTGCACAGAGCAATGTGGTAAGGCAATGGTGAAAGTCGAAAATTTGTATCGGACCGGGACTCCAACCTGGATGCTCCGCTTCTCTAGAATGGTTGCCTTAAACGCCTTGATCATCTGGACACGCTTTCCGTTAGATCAACTTATCATTCGATGCGATGCAGCGTTCCTCGTCCATAAGCCCTCTACTCGCAAAGTATTTATTCCCGTAGGAGTTCTGACGATACTAGTGCATCCGACAGAACAGACAAAACTCAAATTTAAAAAAAGCTTCGCTATTTTCAGTAAATATTATATCAGCGCAGGTAATGTAAAAATTTTCATTCAGTTCTGCGCTTCATAAAAACCTCTAAGTTTACACTGCAGTCTATGATAAATAATGTACAGTAGTTTATATAACTCGGAGATGATATTGCTTGTACAGATGCGTCGATATAATGCTTTCGTAATGCTGTACTATTTTGCTATAAAACACTTTTTGAATTAGGAGCTACTCTTGCCAGGTTAGTAGGAGGGCACTGGGCATTCTGGGTCATGTGAGGTATGCAATGGGGATTCTGGATTAAATTTGGCCTTTGACTACCGGGTTGCCTACTCGCAGGGGTAAGCGTATGACTTCTTCGTGCACTTCCCGTCCTCTGGTGATTGCTCCTAGGAGTCAGGTGCTTTGTCTGCCAGACATACACTTTGCTTGTACCTGCACGGCCAAGTCCTTCCACATGCACTCTCCGGATGCTATCATGTGATACATCTTAGGCAACTATACACATCCACGAAAGAGACTGCAATCAGGTTCAAACAGACACTGAGATAATATGTAATTCATGTTATGAAAATACTTCGTTACATAAGACATCAATTACACCACATCTACATCTACAATCACCATTACATTTTCCTAACACAACTACAACCAGTGCGTTTCATTGTTGTAACGAATTCCGCCGACGACCCAATGGCCAACGCCGATCTTCTCGCCATCGCAAACCCGCGCCACACGGTTAATTAACTTTTCAGCATCCAGTTCTGTGCTGCCTGCAGCTTGCTCCGTATAGATGTCGCTAGGCTACCGACTCGGCTCGGTGAACGTGATACAGAGAACACAGCACAAGAAATCAATACTTATGCCATACGGATAATAATAAAAATACAGATAAAACAGTTCCATTATTTACCCTTTGTGGCAAAAGTGGGACAGTATAACTCTCACACTTTACATTTTGCGCGACTACACACTGTACCCAAAGAAAGCTTTCTCAAAGAACTAGACATAACCTGTAGCGGTACATGATATTTATAAATCCACGCTAACTCAATCGAACGTTAGCGCGAAACTTGTCGCAAAATTTCAAGCTGAAAGTCATTCACTGTAATACAATATATATTTCATGTGTTTTAGAATTAAAAACAATAAACCACTGATGACGACGAATTATTGATGAACTTATTTTGGAGATAACTAATAAAGTGTGGCAACAACGCAGATCCACAGATTCCATACTATTAACTTCATCTATTACAAAATATTTAGAAACCTGCCTGACTCGAAATATAACTTATGTTTTTCTTTCTTTCTGTCACAGGTAAGGACCAGCTGAGGAAACAGAGGAAGAAGTAAATGATGAAAATACGCTTTCAAGGTAAACGATAAGTCATTTCCGTTGCTAAAGGCTGCTACTTTCTGGCGACCATGATTCACACCGTAAAGCAGTATTGCCGTCTCGTCGGGTGTACCATTTGTTATAAAATTACGTTTGTTTATAATACGAAGCACTGCACATAATAACCGCACACTAATAGTGATAATATTGTCACCTCATACTTCGAAGTTTTTCCGCTTGTGAGCTTACCATATGCTCCCATTCTTTAAAATTACTCGTGTCCTTGTCGACTGCTGATAATAGTCATAGTTACCGTTCTATAATAATCGGTTGGATGGAGTTCATTAAGCACAAATCATTGGAATGTTACTGTTACTTTGCTTTGTGGGAACAGATTACTGAATTATCGTAACAAAATGTTAGTACGAGATTCGAGTAAAACTTCAACTTTCATGGACGCCTCGATTTTGCATGACGATCCCTGCTTCCGAATTACTGTACAGTATTCGTATTACACTTCCCCCGCCACGTCACGGTAAAATTCTGTACACTTTTCAGCATATGGGGTCCATAAGGCGCAAGAGGGGTCCCTTTCCGCTCGCCCTCTCCCCTGGAATCTACAGTACAAAATTTTTATTCATTACAGAACTCATACTTCTCTAGAAGTGAGTGAGTAACCATCAGTTCTCTGTGGTATAATAAGTTTTTTGACGTCTCAAAACTGTCCAATTAATTTATATAAAAAGTGGCAGTTTTAGAGTCTTGGCGTCTCCGCCACCCTCCCCCATACACCCCCCCCCCCCCCACACACACACACACCGCACCCCGAAAAAATTTTCGGCGAACAGCCCGTGTTACTTGGCTACCATTCGAAAGTTTCCCCCGCAGGACTGTTCATCCGGATCTGTAGATTCCGGTAATATTTTTTTTTTTTTTTTTTTTTTTTTTAACGCGTCCAAGGCTGGCGCATGCTCAGAACAAGCAACCGCGAAATTCACTGAGCCCAGAGATGCTGCTCACTCTTCTATCTGTTCTATCATTCGAGACGCAGCACCAGTGACCTCTCGTACTGATACAGGTCGGCTGTTCCTGCCAGTGACTGTCATGGCTTGGGATTCATCACATTCACCTTTGGGCCTTCATCCTTCAGCTCAATCCCACATACCATCGTTCTCCCTTCGATAATGTTGGCGCTGATATTTCCGTAAGTTACCGGATACTTAGCTTGACATTATCTTAACAATTCACAGTGAAAATCAAATCCGACTGGTAGCTCCACCTCCAGCTTTGTCGTCGGTCCAGAATCCGTCCGGCGCGGCGCGCCGTGCCGCGGGACGACCTCCTGGAGGACGCGGGCCGCCTCATTGTGTGCCTAATCGGCGCCCAGACAATGCTCCGTCCCGGCCGTCGACCCTGCCACTGCAGGCGCCAGCCTTCCTGTCCCCAATTCCGGCACAGTCCTGTCTTACGCAAGGAAGACCCATTTATACCGCACCGAACTCTTCCTCATCTCAAAATCAACCTACCGCACGTCCAGAAACTACCTTACACAGTTAAGTAGCGTACTCCTATACAGCGATTCTCAATCAATTTGGCGCGCCTCCCTAGGGTGGGCGGGATGAAGGTGGGGGTGGGGGGGGGCGGCATGATAATACTAAATGGAGGGGCGCGAACAAAAGAAAAAAAACTGATTAATTTACTGAGAGAAAAGCAAACCTATATACATTCCGAAAAAATAAAAAAAATCCCATTTACACTTATATAATGCACTTATAAATAAGACTATCAGTACTGCACAATGCAATTAACTTTTCAACACTAAATTAAAAACAAGTTAGTAATTATTAGTGAATACCTTGAGCCTGGATCTTAGAGCAAATTATTTCGAAGAAGGATTTAATATTAGAAGCAGACACTCTGATGTTTAGCTGAGATCTACATTTTATGGTAACAATACACGAAATGTTCTTTGTTTTCAGGGCTTAAAACTCATCGTCCACCACTGGCCAAAATTCAAAGAGCGATTACTCCTAAATTGTCTTTTGATTTCGCCACTTGCCGGGAAGTCTACGAAGATTTCTTCTTCGGCAGTTCAGAGACTTTCGGGAGAATTTTCGCGCTCTACCTTTAGGACAGAGAGCAATAGATGACCATAGATTCTGGTTTTCTCAATGTAGCGGATCGGTATGCGAAATGCCAATAAATTTACTCACTCCTAGTAATTTTTAAGGCTTTTATATTTGTAGCTTTAGCGTCAGAATACCATATACATATTCATCCTATAAGAAATAGGGGAAGGATGGGGCGCAATGAAAATTGGGTCGAAAATCCTAACAGATTGAGAAAAGATGCCCTTGCAGACTGTGTTTCACAGTCTCTCACTCGCTAAGCATTTTTTCTACTCTTTTCCGTGGTCAAGAAGGGATCGTATTTGCCAAAAGTGCGTTCACGTGATTCCACAAGACACACACGGGCCCAGTCTGACGAAGAGAGAAATTTTCCACTCACTATTTTCGTTTTCAGCAACTAGTTTTTGTATAGTGTCTGTTAAATTGGATGCGGCCTAACTAGTAGCACTGGACACTGAAGATCCACTTGAAATTGCCCAGATTAAGGATGCCCTCTATGGAAGTGAAAGAACTCAAGGGAAGTAATATTACTACGCGATTCGACGACCCTGACCAATGACTGGTTACAGACACGACTACGTACTGCAACGGAAATTCTCTTGGCACATGAAGTGCTCTATTCATTCTGACTTAGGAATGTGACGTTACCACGGAACACAAAAAACCAGACGACGAAACAGCGGCTGCCCAGAAACTCTAGAGGCAAACTTACCTTCTGTAATCAGAAAATAATTTACGAATGCTGAGAAATGCCGCCCGGAGCAGCAGCAGCCCCCATTGGACTGTCTATCGAAATAAAGGGCGAGAATACTTCTGTAACCACCTCCTGTGTAAGGCATTAGTGCAAGCCTCAATACTATTAAGTGCTACTCTCTCGCAAAAATAATGCTCCGCTAAACTGAATTTACGAAAGGACCGACAGAGCGAAAAAGCTGTAAGACATTTTTTTTACTTTATAATTATTATTTTATCCAAAAAAATGCGCAAGGATTTTACACAGAACAATCAGATTAATGTTGCGTGATTCATTGTGCTCTCCGCACAATCATACAAAGAGATGTCCCGTAACGTGGACTTGAAAAAAATATATAAAAAACGCAAACCTTTTGGTGAATGACGTGTTGGCTTACTAAAACTGATCACGAATCAGAAACAAAACGTAAACAAAACTGGATTTGCCCCACACTGATCGTAATCGCGAGTGTTACTGTGCTACTCATTCAATAATATTTCTTACAAAATAAAGAAGCAGACTGTTCTGGAGTCGGCGTATAGAAAATAAATTCGCTTCTCAGTACCGCTGCAAGAGTACAACCACAGGCTGCTTTAAAGTATCACTCCACATCTTACTCAGCCTCGATCCAAAGAACACCATATCACACACGAGCAAAACAACTTCACTTCGGAGCAGCCCAAACGGTATAGACCGAAGCGGAACGCTTTGTTTTTCTTCAAAACAAGCAAGCCATATGTGGCGACCACTCTCTCGCTATACACTGGACGAAGCCACACTGACCTCAAAGACCTTAGGCAGAGAAACAAGTGTAGCCGAAGCAGCCATGAATATGCGGAAGTTGATCAATGTGGTACAAACATAATAGTAAAGATTGTCCGCAAGAAGAAGCTACGTGAAATCAGAATATATGGAAGATGGTCGATTATAAAGGACACCTTCTATGTACTCCCAACGATCGGAGAACGCTCTGAAAATGTATTAGAGATAAATCGTTAAATTTTCGTGGACGTCGAAAGCCAAAACCTTGATTCAGAGGAGACTGTACTGCCATGGCTTGACGTGCGAGAGTTATCCAGAAAATAAATTCTCCATGCCGCCAAACGATGGTAGGCTATGCAGTACGAAAGGCGAGAACGCCTGTTTGAGAGATTCGGAATGTTGCGAGTGTACCGACTGTAAATAGCGGCCGCTATGCTTTCCCTGGTAAACAACGAGTATATATCTGTGATTGAGTTCGCATACAGCGAAGCGCCAGACGAAATTTGTCATTAGCTCTGTATAGTGGACTGGACATTGTGAGCTGTATTGTTGATACTAGTGATTCTCTGAAGACATCAAAATATTCATAGCGAAGAACGTATCGGGCTGCCATCCATCATTACTGACTAACTCGTGTATTATAGGCGACAATAAATTACGGAGTGAAGTCATTTTACGATTCTAGAATTCAATAGCCATTCCTCACATATTCCTCATAATTCTGGAAAATACGAGTTATTCAGCGAAGAAGCACTGGAGATTCGATGTTGATCCGTGGCAGTGCCCCCCCCACATTCGGTGCAGCGCACAACTACTGTTCTACAAGCTTTTACGCCAAGAGGTTTTTCGCCGCTCATCCGAAAGGACTGATCTTCTTCACACCGTTAATCATGTTTCCTACTCCGGAAGAAAAAGACCTGCAGGATCAATATTTTCTCGGCGAGGAACAAATTTACACACTGTTTGCAGACCCAAGTGTCAATCTTCCAAATCACAAGAATAAAAAAAGTTGATCCGATGATTTGAAAAGTGACTCAGTTCCAATAAATGAATATGTCGACAAGTACCTCAAAAACTGCTGTTTATGTTCCAATAAATGTTTCCAGACAACTTCGTTTCTTTCTTGTTTAAGACAACACTAAAAAACATTCTACATGAACCCACTACGTATTTCGCGCACGCAATATGCATCATATTCAGTGAGAAAATTTATGCTGTCAGTGTGTAGAAAAAAAAAAATGATATTTACCCCTAGTAAACAATACAGAGACTGTCATACTGGCAATAAGCTTTCATATATAGCAAATATTACCACACAGAATCCTACTAGGCGAAACATTTTCTATTTTACTTTCGCAATCGATGAAACTAAACTCAATTCTTTCTAAATATATGTTTCGGTTGCTAGTGTAGCCGCATCATTCAAGCAATTGTAAGCTAGGGCCGTACGTAACTTAACCGATTCCATCCATTTCAATAAAGTCTCTAAAAGCAGATTTATGTGCTTTTCACAAATTTGCCTCCTTTTAGGAATTCACCGTTCTAGGCTGGGTCGCATGTTACCCATGCGTAAATGTGGCCTTGACTATGGCCTACACCGTACCGGACTAGTAATGACGAAATACATTTTACTGTGGTCAACTACGCATAAGAATACAAATTGACACTTTCCAACGAAAATCCGCAATAAAGACGCAATCCTGATACCACAGAATACATACATTTTTTTACAACGTACAAAACTTATTGTCATTCGAAGAGGTCAGGAAGCAGCATTACACAACATGGAAGAACTACCACTTCTGCGTAAGACTAACGTCCACGAAATCAGTTCCACAGTGGACTCAGTTGATCTAGTAGCAACGTGTGGAATTTTGCGTCAAGAGACACTTCTCACTCCTTTCAGATGTATCATCTACTTCTACTTAGCTTCAAGGTAGCTTACTATATGAACGACTTTTCACCGCAACGTAAATTGTACAAACGAGAATTTTCATACGTGCTCCTAAATATCTCTTCTCAAGGTATACGTGACATCGTACACAAGCATACTCAATAAAACGTGTGCAACAAATAATGTTTTGGTTTTAAATTTCATCTGTTTTTGCTTTGGATTCGTTTTCATATTGTACATCAGTGTGTGTCACAGTAACTACGGTCGTAAACGCTATGCGCTTTTTCCGCCTCCTTCTCCTTCCCTTGTGCGCTTCACGCTAAGGGTGAAGTTACATTAGCAAGTGAACCAGCTGCATTCTCGACTCTTCACAAGCATCGAAAACACTCCTGCGGACCGACTCAGAGAAGTGGACTTCCTTTCCTGCTCGCTAGAGAAGGGCGTGCCTGCGCTGTTCACTCGTTGTGCACAGACTGTGGCAGTCAGACCTTCACAATGTGCTATTCCATTTTTCATTTCACATTCATCTTCTTAAACAGTTGCTCCCGGAGGCGAATGAACGATTTCTGCGATATCTGCTTGTCAGATCGTCGTTTCGTGCAACAAGGTCTGCCGCCTGCCGTTGCGACCGAGTGCTTTCGAAAGGCACGACGCGGCGCGAATTGGGTAAGACTGGCGTGGGAGTCTACGACTGTCACATTTCATGTACCGTTTCACTGCTTCAGTGGTCAAGAAGACAGGAACTCTATTAGCTGGACTTCTATCTACGGCAGCTTAATTCGAAATCGATGCCAACAGTGAAGATTTTCTCTCCCATATACCGCTACTTCCTTATTGTCAGTTTCATAATTCGCGGTTCTTTCCTACTGCTGTCTAAGACTATTTTACAGTAGAGACAGGACATTTCAAAAAAGTAGTCACCTTATTTTACTGATTTACTCGGATAATTCTGTGCACGTCTCATTTCCAGACCGTTTTCAGGCTAGAGGAGTTTGCTAGTAGAATTGAAAATATTGCTATTGTTTGAGACATATCTCCTGTCGATATTTGAGCTGTTAGAAACAGTGGTAATATACTAACACGGAAATGTACCGTATTGGAAGGAGGAAAGTAATGTTTGGCATCCGAGGGATAGACGCTTATGTCTGTTTCAGAAATAATGACTCTTTACGTAGTGTTTCGTTTCCCGTTACGGTACAAGATGCAGAACTTACATCCATAGCTGGCAGCCACTAAACTATACCCTATATCCAAGTACAGTATCGCACTACCCGCTGAACGCTGTTTTCCTGGCTGGGATACCCCGAAACGTGAACAAAAACCTACAAGCCGAATCACCAAACCAGAAGATAAGAAGCGCTCCTGTAAGAATGTCCACAAATAACAGTGGGCGCAATATATATATATATACTCTTAACGAAAAGAGATTCAAGCTGAGGTGAGGAATCTCTTGCGATACCTCCTATGACGCGTCGGACCTTCTTTTGCCCGGCGTAGTGCAGCAACTCTTGACGTGTCATGGACTCAACAAGTCGTTGGAAGTCCCCTGCAGAAATAGTGAGCCACGCTACCTCTATAGCAGTCCATAACTGTGAAAGTGGTACCGGTGTAGGATGCTGTGCACGAACTGACCTCTCGATTATGTCCCGTGAATGTTCGATGGGATTCATGTCGAGCGATTTGGCTGGCGAAATCATTCGCTCGAGTTGTCCAGAATGTTCTTCAAACCACTCGTGAACAATGGTGACCCAGTGACATGGCGCCTCGTCATCCATGAAACTTCCGTCGTTGTTTGGGAACATGATGTCCACGAATGGCTGAAATGATCTCATTTCCAGCCAATGATCGGCTCAGTTGGATCAGAGGACCCATGCCATTCTACGTGAACACAGTCCACACCATTATGGTACCACCACCAGATTGCAAAGCGCCTTGTTGAGAACTTGGGTCCATAGCTTCGTGCGGTCTGCGCCACACTCGAACCCTACCATCAGCTCTTAACAACTCAAATCAGGGTTCATCTAACCAGGCTACGGTTTTCCAAACGTCTTGGGTCCAACCGATATGGTCATGAGCCCAGGAATAGTGCTACAGGTGATGGTGTCCTGTTAGCAAGAACACTCGCGTCGGTCGTCTGGTGTCATAGCCCATTATCGACAGATTTCGACGCCCTCACGTGACGGATAGGTTCGTCGTATGTCCCAGATTTATTTCTGCGGTTATTTAACGCGGTGCTGCTTGTCTATTTGCACTTCCAATTCTATGCAAATGCCAATGCTCTCCATCGTTAAGTGAAGGCCGTCGGCCACTGCATTGTCCGTGGTGAGACATAATACCTGAAATTTGGTATTTTGGGCACACTCTTGCCACTGGATCTCGGGATATTGAATTCCCGAACGATTTCCGAAATCGAATGTCCCGTGCGACTAGCTGCAACGACCATTCGGCGTTCAGTCTGTTATTTCCCATCGTGCGGCCATAATCACGTCGGAAACCTTCTCACACAAATCACCTGAGTATAAATGACAGCTCCGTTAATGCAGTGCTCTGTGTACGCGATATTGCCTTCATCTGTATACGTACATATCAGTAGCCCATTATTTTCGTCACCTCAGTGTATGTTCAGTTAACAGTGATGTGTGTGTGTGGGGGGGGGGGTCGAGGGGGGGGGGATGGGGCGGGGGCGCGCCTGAAAGGTAATGGAGAGGGGGACGGGACAGAGGGGTAGCGCCTCTCCTTCGAGAAGTTGTTCTGGAACTATTTTCTGCAGGTGGTCGTGATAACGTAGAACGTCAGATTCAAAACATACTTAACACATTCGATAGAAGATTATAAAGTAAGAGATTTAGTCTACAACGTGGATTAAGAGCCACACAAAGAAGACAAACAAGGCGGCCAAAGAAGTCATCAAGATTGGCCGGGTACTACTGCAAAATTTCCCCCGTTGCCTCGATTTGAGGGGCTTTCGGAATGGCTGTGGATAGCGGGTGGCTTTGGCATGTTCAAAATGTCGTATATGATCCTGATCCATGACTGAAATTTATTTTTTCCAGTATCGCCTCGATTCTTACACACTGGTCTTCGAGCAGCAGGGCCGTCTCTTACTTTTTCGTAGAGAAACCGTTAGCACCACCTATCCACTGTCATGTATTGCTGCACTGATGTCGTGCACATCGACCAACTCAACGTACGGTAATGCAGCTTGCCAAGGAGCTGCGCCGTTTTGTTCTGGCTACTCCAGTGGCTTCCAACGAAACTGTGACGTGTGTGTATCAATGCGGCCACCTGAAACTAACCGCAGCTAAGGCTGATGCCAGACTAAGATTCATTGGAAGAATGCTCAGGAAATGTAGTCCGCCTACAAAGGAGGTACCTTACAAAACCCTCGTTCGACCAGTACCTGAATACTGCATAGAGGAAATACAGGAGATCCCAACAAGAGCAGCGCGTTTCGTTGCAGTTTCATTTAGTAAGCACGAAAGAAACACGGAGATGATCAGCCTACTCTATTCGCTGACGCTGCAAGACAGGCGTTCAACATCGCAGTGTGGTTTACTGGTAAAGTTCCGAGACTGCGCGTTCCTAGAAGAACAAATGTATTGCTTCTTCTTACGTATATTTCACGAGAAGATCGTGATGGTAAAATTAGAGAGATTCGAGCCCACTTACCGGAAATCGTTATTCCCGCGAACCACTTGTGACTGGAACAGGAAAAGGGAGAAGTGAGAGTGGTATACAAAGTACCCTCCACACCGCGCCGCAAGGTGGCTTGCGGAGAACAGATGTAGACGTGTAGGACTGCAGACATGTAGCTGCAAACGAACCGAAAATTAATTACGTAACTTTATATCTTCAAGTTGATAATTCAAACTGTATGATACCCCTCCTATAATGCTGAGGAAAGAAGGACTCAGTGTTATTATTTCAGTAAGTCCTGCGAAAAAGCAGGGAAACTGCACACGACATTGTAGTTCAATCATATTGCCAAAACTTTTAGCTTCCACTCTATCTCGTTGGCATTAACTCGCTGAATAGTACTGAATCAAATATTCCCGGAAGCCACTTTGATGTATCTGTGCAACAGACTGCCGCTAAAAAGACATCAAGTGTAAAACTAATTGGCCAGGCCACCTCTGCCGAGTGCTGAAGTGGCGCCAGCCCACGCAGATCTGCTGCATGCCGTTTCCCTCGTCTCGATACGCCTTGTCGCATCGCACTTCTGTCAAGCATATCTGTTGCCGCCGACAGTGCTAATAAATGTAATGAGCTCGCCGCAGAATGCTAATTGCTGAGCACAAAACGAGGACACTGACGGCGACCAGTTACGCATTAGCTGGCGACGATCGCTGCTTCGCTCGTGCAAGGCTAGGTGTTGCGTAACAGGAATTCTATGCTAGGAATATACATGTCCTCAGATTGCTCTTGGTTCGAGGAAATCCTGCCGTAATACATCACTGCTGCTCTACTACTGACAGATCCGTAGAAGAGATGGTATTATTGCCAACGATGTACGAGGATCGTTCCGAAAGTAATTTTCGTCATTGTTTTTCACACTGAAACCATATTGACAAAACCAAATACACCGTGGCATCATGAACTATATACCTTGCACTATTTTTCTTCATAGCCGCCACCGATATTGAGCCATTTGTTGTAGCGTGCAATCAGTTTGAAGAAACCACTCTAGTAAAACTCGGTGTTCTCAGATTCAAGGAACTGTCGCAAGGCCTGCTCCACCTCAGCATTGGTTTGGAAGTGACGTGCTGAGATTGCGCTTTTCAATGCAGGGAAAAGGTGAAAGTCCGATGGGGAAAGATCGGGGCTGTAGATCGCGAAATTCAATCTCTCCCATCCGAAGTGAAGAACCGAAACCTGTGTAAGACTTGACGTGTGTGGTTTTGCTTTGTCGTCCAGGATCACAACACCTTCACTTAAGAGCCCTGGTTTCTTTCGTCGAATGGTTGACCTGAGTTTCATGAGGGTGTTGCAGGAGTGTGTCACACTGATGACTTCTTGCTGGAAGAAATGAAGGAGAATCACCTTTCGCGTCCCAGAGCGCTGTGGCTATGTGGAGGGTGACACTAGAAATTTTTCTCCACTGACTGGGATGCTTCCACGTCGTTGAGGGGGCCTCGAATTCTGTAGCAAAGCGGTGCACTCACATCTCATCGCCTTTGATGATTCTGAACAGGAACTCATTTCCCTGCCGCGCGTACAGCGTACAGCGTCAAGCGATCGTGGTTGAGTTCATTCCTGTACTCTTATGGTCCGACATCCAACTTGCACAGACTTTTCGGTAAACCCACACATCTTGCAGCTTGTGATAGGCCTGAGCACGGCCAAAACGCACTGTGGACGCCACGTCTGACGCCGTTATGCGCCTGTCCGCTAACGCCATGTCCTGCATACAAGAAAATGTTGTTTTCATTCCTGTGTGTGGAAGGACTCCCACTTAGGCCTTCATCTACATTCTGCCATCCTTCTCTAAACATCCAACACCAACGACCAACCATCTGACGAGACATGACCTTTTCGCCATACACTGTCTGTAGGCGTTCATGGATGACGGACACAGTAGTCCCTCGTGCCCATTCACGTCGATTGGCGAGAATCACTGTTCAGGCTATACCTGGACTCGACCGTGAACATAAGCTGGGACCGCTGTTCCTATGACCATGTACTGTGTTCTTGACACCAGGCTTTACGGGCTCTCCTGTGACCAGGGGTCAGTGGAATGCACCTTGCAGGTCTCCGGGCAAATAAGCCATGTCTGTTCAGTCGTCTGTAGACTGTGTGTCTGGAGACAAATGTTCCAGTGGCTGTGGTAAGGTCCCGAGCAAGGCTACCGGCAGTACTCTGTGGCCGTCTGCGGGCACTGATGGTGAGATGTCGGTCTTCTTTTCGTGTTGCACTGTGGATGTCCCATACTGTAACGCCTGGACACGTTTCCTGTCTGCTGGAATCGATAATTTTGAGATCACACTTTGTGGCACACGGAGGGCCCATGCTACGACCTGCTGTGTTTGACCAGCCTCCAGTCGCTAGTATTCTACCCCTCATAACGTCACCAATATGTGTTCTCTGAGCCATTTTCAACACACAGTCACCGTTAGCACGTCTGAAAACGTATGCTCACTTGCTGCACCGTACTCTGACATGCACCAACACACCTCTGCGTATGTGGACTGTTGTCAGCGGCACCGTGCGACGACCGCAGATCAAATGCACCGCATGGTCATACCCCGAGGTGATTTAAACCCGAAAACCGCCCACCAGAGCGTTGTTTCACCGTGTATCAGCATTATCCTTAATTTATGAGCATGAGTACAGTAAGGTATTAGATGTTGACAGAACCTTAATTTATGAGAAAATATTTGGTGCTCACCTGCTCCCAGCGCATTATCTGTTGATGTCTCTTTAAGGCGTTGCATACACAACACTTGTTCATTTATTCCCAATGATGGACGATTATGCTTCTTTTCGTGATTCTACCTGAGGAGACGCAGAGGGATCGTCTACCTCCTTTCTCTTCTCCGAGAGAACTGACCCCACTTATTCATATAATTAAATCACACGATGGGCTATGAAACCACTTTCAGTGCGAATGCACAGTCACGTCCGACCCCCTGCGGGAACCTCAAAGTAGCGAGCGTGGAGGACACGGACGGCGACTGCGGATAGGTGGTGCTCGGTGGGAAGGTGGGCCGGCCGAGGGGCGTACCAGTATAGTCCGCGCAGTTGCTATTAACACACTGGCTGGGCTGCACAGCGGGTAACGCAACTGCCTAGTAAGCAGGAGATCCCGGACTGGAATCCCAGTCCGCCACACAGTTTCAGTCGGTGCCACTGATTCCGCATAAAGTCCTCACGCAGTTGACATCGTGAGTTCCTTCCTTTACCTTCCCTTTCTTCACCCTCCACCTTCAGTTTACTTAATAGGTATGGATAAGTTACCCTAGATGTTGCCAAAGAGATGTGTACAATGGCTGTAGTGCCAGTTTCAGTAGTAATGCCCTCACCCCAAGGTGAACCCTTACAGGCGTCCGTTTTTCACTCCTTACGTCTATCTTTACTGATATTTCGATGTTTCGAGAAAACTACCCAAATCCGTAATTAAAAAAATGGCTCTGAGCACTATGGGACTTAACATCTATGGTCATCAGTCCCCTAGAACTTAGAACTACTAAAAAACCTAACTAACCTCAGGACAGCACACAACACCCAGTCATCACGAGGCGGAGATAATCCCTGACCCCGCCGGGAATCGAACCCGGGCGTGGGAAGCGAGAACGCTACCGCACGACCACGAGCTGCGGACAAAATCCGTAATATTTTAATGAACATGTTATTTTTTCCTTGTAGATATAACAGGTATGTCTCGTTTCATTCCAGTAGATTGTGGCGAATAGTGAAAATTGACCTTTATACGACGACAACATCGAGGTCATTGGTGACGGAGCACTCTCTCAGATGTTGGAGAGGATCCGGGCTTGTCTTGTTGAAGGGAACGTTTCGGCACTCTCCTGATGTGGTTCAAGGAAGCTGCTTAAGATCAGGATGACCGTACTCTACTCATCGCGAATACGAGCCCTTTGTCATGATCACAGCGCTACGTCACCCGAGTTTAGATGTATCTCGACGATATCCGTGTAGTGACATCATGCCGCCTTACTTGCGAACGTTTACTTGGAAGACCCTTACGTCGTTCGTCTACAAGTACGTTCTTCTTTATATATCTGGTATTAGCAACATTAGAGAAGCATACTAAATCGTAACACTTTCTACAGAACTTTTGTGCCATAAAATGAAGCTCTTTCGCTACGTTCCGCCCTGATTAGGGCCATATACTGGCGCCTTTGATTTCTATGTAATAGGAGGGAAGTTTCTGTGTCTTTTCCGTCGTCGCAGCTTACCTTAGCCTGCATTACAAGTAGAAACGTCAACATCACGCGCATGTACGTATCGTGGCGGTCTTTTCTATTCGGCCACTTATTTTCATTGCTTGCAGGTTGTTTACACGAGAAGAAGCAACTGCTTCGCATTTGCCTACACGGGTGTGGGACACTACGCGGCAAAACGCCAACAAATCTGTTCCATCCTACCACTGAAGTAGATACTAAGTATATTACGCTAACGGAGCAGCAATGAACTTTTTTGTGTTTACGTGTGAAACTCAGTGATAAAAAATGTGTATAGGTGCAGTGTGCTTCTTGCTGGAAAATCGTCAAAATGAACCGTAAGGCAGACAACTGGCTACAGGAAGGAAAATAAATTCTACGTAATCAACTGATCCAACTGCAGATGACGATGCAAGCACTCGAAACGTGTCATCGAAGAAAATAAGAGTGACTGACAATGATACTTGTTTTAATTTGTCATTTTAGGCTCAATTGGTTCTATAAAGCACAACTGTCTAATAAAGGGAAGCACCGTTAGTGTGTATTCAGCAGTCAAGTTTAGATAAAAATACATAACTAAGCTACAACGTGAATTGCCAATAACTTCTCTGCCCCCGCGATGGAGAAGAAAGCGGCCTAAGGATCTTCTGGTACAGTTAAATGAGAAAGTGTCGAAAAAGAATAAGACCTCTTTAAACTCTTCACTTATTGGCTTGTCATCAGCCTGTCCACGTGCCTTTTATCTTATTCCAGCTCAGACGCATACAGCCTAACGACAGTGACGCTATAAAAGCCACAGCAACTCCCTTTATAGCCTGTCGTTGCATCCATTTAACGCAGTGTTCTACGACATAGCGATGGAGAGTATCAGCACCTATTGTCCACAAGTATCTGCGTTTTATTTCCCCTGCTTATCTACTGGCGTCAATTATCACTTATCGTTTTTGATAATACAGCGCTAGCTACTGCCAGGACACAAATTTCCGTCTCAGTGTACCTCTTTCTTTGTTGCACACGTACCTATTACTTGCACAATGCTGAATGTCTCTTGCGTCAGTGGTTTGTCTCATATACTCTTCAATCAGTCTTACTCATTAGTGTCTTCATACCACTGTACAACCGCATCCCTAGTTGTTACGGCTCTTTGTTTCTGTGAATATGACACCTACAACGTTGATCTCTTCATCGAGTACGAGCGATATGCTAATAAAGATAAAAATGTTTACTATACATTTTGAATAGCACTTACAAATCGAGCAGATTTTTCTTTCCGTGTCGAGCAAGGTTGAGATACTGACCTCCAATTCGGAAGAGAAAGGTTTGAAATCCCCGAACGGTGCCCTGTATTGGATTTTTTTAGATCAGTTGAGGCAACTGTCGGGATGGTTCCTTTCACAACGCTACGGTCAAATAAGTCGATATTTGTTTTCTATTCCTAATTAACATATTTCAGCGGATTTGTTAAACCTTAAGCTTCTTAACTTTTAGGATATTCCTCTCAGTATTTCATACACCGAACCTGTTATTTATGTTTAATACGAAGAATGCATGTTACGTTTCTTAACAAAACCATTGCTCCAGAATATTAATTTAAATTACAAAGTCAGTGTAGGCATGTTCATGTCTGGTGATGGCTCTTCCACGGGAATTAGCCATCGAATCATAAAACCGTTTTAAAGAATTAAATGGAAGCAGCTGCAGTTTTTGCAAAAAGCTTTTAATTTGCGCATCATGGAGTTCAAGAATGCTGTTTCGAGAGGCGAAGCATTGTCTGAGATAAAGCGCACAATTTCGCGCAGAATTAATGTTATTGAGTTATGTATACCGCAAATTACAACAGCTGCGGAAAAGTCGATACCAGTGACATTCAATTTTCCGACAGTTACGCGGTGTTCCCCATCGTCCGAAGACAGGAGCAACGATATTAGAAACCTCAAAAATCTGCGTAAATTCGACGCTAGTCTTATAGTTGTAAGAAAATCTGGAAAGATCTATAAAATCATCTGTTCTTTGTAAACAAGTAGCTCGGTTTTGAACACAAACGTTAACAGTTGAGGATGGCCTAGTTTACTTGAAAAATAACATCAGTTCGATTTGCTGCCTTAAGGACTGCAGAAGCTACATGGTTGCGCCGTGTATCTTCATTCGTTCGCGTATCAGCGGAAAGCGAACAATCAACAAATAAACCATTAATCAAAAATTGAGGTGGTGTCTGACTCAGACACGACAGGCGTTTGTCCTTGAACCAGAGAGAATTAAACGTTGGAGCCTACTGAAGTTTATTTGAGGAGATCCGCATGTGATGTCTTGACCCGCCGATTCCGGCACTAGGACACGCTGGATTCGTAGCGCCGCCTGCAACGTGTAATGCGGGTGTGTTTGTATGCGAACGTGTGTCAGGTCCGGCCTGGGTGTTTGCGCGCCCACAGACCTCGGCAGAACGTGCATTCGCAGAACGTCAAACATAACAACTCATCCTTCTAGGAAACAAGAAACCTGCCGTCACCTCGCTTCGTCATAGGCAAACAGCTCAGTTCCAAAAACGTTCTGCTGGTGATCCCAATACCATCGATTATAATTACCACTCTCTGTGCCACTACACAACATGCCATGTTCTCTAAATCATTTTCTGCGTCAGGAACCCGTCTTTGGAACAATCTTCCTCAGAATATTAGAGAAATTAAAATCCTTTCAAACTTAAAAAGACGACTGATGGCCCACCTTCTATCACAATAGCTATCTCTTCTTGCAGCTCACTCTCATCAATCCTCCCTCCCCCTTCACTTTTCCCTCCCCTTCTCTATAGAGTTCCGCACTGGAATTCTCTTCTTTCCTAGCAGCCATCGTCACTTCCATTTCAATCCTCTCCTATTTCATTATCCCTCGCACTTCTTCTAATACCAGACAAGGCTTCAAAAGTGCTAAGATATTCAGTATCATTCTTAATCCCTCCATTATTTCATTATTATTATTAGTGTTATTATTATTATTGCAAATTATTACTTTTGTTAATAATGCGAATTATTATTATCGGGTTTGTTATGTAATAACTAATTAGTGTCATTCTAAATCGCTCCATTATTTTATCATCATTGTCAGTATTACCATTTTTATTACTGCCATTTGTTATTTTATTAATAATGCAAATTATTGTTATTATTATTGTTATTATTATTTTAATTGTACGTGCTGTTCATGGTCAGACGTAAGAGAGGGCCTTAAGGCTCTAATCCGGCCAGGCTAAATAAGCAGTAAATAAATCAGTTGCAGGTACGAAAGTGTAACCGAGGCTCTGCTTAAAACGTGAAATGTCTGTATATACTTCTAAAGTCAGGAATTTAAGAAAAAGACGCACTCGGGATATTTTTTTCCTTTTATGCCCTAGCTTTATTATGTATTTGTAGTTTTCACTGCCTTAACTTATATGGTATATTCAAAACTGAATACTGATTATGAGACTGACTAAAGACAGTTGTACAGGTCTTCATTAAAAAGACAAGGAAGGAAGAAAAATGAAATGTAACGTTTACATTAGTAATTTGTCGGTGTTCGTACCATCTTGGATTTGCCTGTGAATTAAGAGAAACCACGAAAAATCAACATAGCACACTTTATTGAGTTTCCAGTTCAATAATTATTAAATCAAATTTCTTCAGTACTATCTTTCGAAAGCGGATTTATCTGTAGAGACAGAAGTATACCTCATAAGCTGCAAATTATATGTTTTCCGAGTTCATGTACGAAAGAAAGTTACCAGTACACATCATAACTTCAAACATATCAAACAAGTATGATAAAGTATTTCATTTAAGCTTGCACAAATCTCTTTCGTCTCCACAATCCAAGCAATGGTTTTAGCTTCAAGAATGTCAAGCTCGGACTATGACGATACGCTCTCTTTGCCTTTGTGATATGAGGGAAGAAAACGGGCGTGGAAACCTGATATGTCGTGTAAAACTAGTTAACGCGACGAAATCTGTATTCCCTCAACACTCAGCTAATAGATGCTATGTCACACTTGATTGATGTAAAAATCTCGGTATTAATGAAGAAATACATATAAATAATTCTGTCTTTCGTAAAACATCTGATCAAAAACAGGTTCAACACATAAGAGAATCTGCAACAATAAACGAAAGGCCAGCGTGGACATGGCGATTTCTTCCAACTCGAAGGAGTTACCATGACCAGAAATGCCCATCTGTGCACAACTCTAGTACTAGTGCCTTATATACCTCATCTGTAGAAGCCAAAGAGCTATAATCACCTCCCAGTTTATTCTACAGCTTCTTGTAGTTGATCCTCAGTAATGTACCTTTTAATAATGACATCTGTGTATCGTCGTATCAAAACATCTTACAGATGCTCAAGCAATTATGCGCCAAATTATTGATGATTTGCCCCAAATTATTGATGATGCATCATTATCAGTCATATAGTTACGGTATCAAGTAATGAGTCATTTTTATCAAACCAGTTGTGTTTGACTTACGTACAAATTCGATCTAGGTGTAACTGATCTTTCTATCTACGAAGAAAGCTCGGTTCTTTGAAGCGTATTTCAGCATGTCCCCAGAATCGCGCTATGTTGTAATGCTTAAAGAATCTGAATAAAGGCTCATAGGTTTAATTAGAATGTGTTATTGAACCATGTTCAGTTTTTTAATTATATTCTGAACAGTCCACCATGAAAGAACCACACGTTCTTGCAACTCAATCGAGAAAAGCCATCGAAATACGCAGCGTGAACGGATACGTTGTAGGACCACTAATATAACCCGTTACGCAACGTTATCATATGTAATAAAGATACTCACATCGTGTTCGTTCGACTGTATTGTTATGAAGACAGGAATCCGTGTATGACACTTACGAAGACGGAGAAGGGGCAACGTTTCATTTCGATACTACTGGAAATGGAGCAGCCGTCCACTGCCTCGCCGAAAATCTACTCTAGTAAAGGTTTGTACTTGAATACCTACCAACCAATAAATAATAATTTTTTTTCCAGTATAATTTTTAATATTGACGCGAAATACCAATTAAGCGTAATAATTGCAACAGTCAACTACTAATAAAGATGAAACAGTACATTTTCTCCCTGAAGTAAAGCCCGACACAAAATTGATTTGGTACTCATTTGTAAAGTACAGATTGTTTTAACGAACAACGTAGTTGATTCAGTACTGCTTGACGAGCAACTCATACAACTAATTTCTTTTAGAACCTCTTAACTATTGTAGCCACAAGACTACGCTATTGGTGAGATGCTGGAGGACGATCAGAAGCAAAAACATTTTGCTCACAATGCTGCTTTATTCCGTATATGACTTTTGTGAACGTTGCCTGACGACAGGTGTACTTTTTCTTACTTTCTCTCAATGTGTGTGCATACAAAACTTTCTAAAAATGGTCAATATCTCAATAAAGTTAGCAACTGATACCTCGAGATAGCTTCACTGCCTCTTAAACAGGAAGTCTTAGGTTCGAGTCCCCTATAAAAAATAATGGTTCAAATTGCTCTGAGCACTATGGGACTTAACTTCTGAGGTCATCAGTCCCCTAGAACTTAGAACTACTTAAACCCAACTAACTTAAGGACATCACACACATCCATGACCGAGGCACGATTCGAACCTGCGACCGTAGCGGTCGCGCGGTTCCAGACTGCAGCGCCTAGTACCGCTCGGCCACCCCGGCCGGCAGTTCCCTATAGGGTGGATGTGAATTGACATGTGTTTTTACCACGTGTCCTACACATATTAAGAATCAAAAGCTATATAAATAGGCATATATTTATTGGATATATAACTTTGAAAAATATCATTGGTATAACCTAGAAGGCAATTTGTAAAATGTTTTTACCCGAGCATCTCGTGTCGGTACTTGGTCGACATATCTAATTCGAAAGGCAAGCTAAAAAACAAGAATCAACAAGATACGTAAATAATATAAGGACGTCCACAAAGATCTCTCCGCTTTAATCAACAGCTATTGGACGACTTGGCAACGCGGGTAGCGAACTAGTACTGTTTACTTTTTTTATCGCTGTTTTGGCAGCGGAATGCAATTTCACAGCACATTAAAGAGGCGAACAAGATAACGGGAGGCGTCCGCAACGCCCGCTAGGCTTCGTAGATCGGACGAGGAGTTCTGATAAACGATACGAGGGGCAGCAGCACACGCTGCAGGCTGTTGCCTCCACAGTGAGAACGAACTGCAAGAGTTATCACGAGGAAAGCCGCAGCACGCATCTCGTGGCACGCAAAAAATAAAGAAAAGTAGGAAAAAACGATACAACACTAGTTAAATGGATATGTTATCATTACTCAGGTTTTCATGGTGGTAACCACTTCACGTACAAACGAAACGAACATTGTAAACGTCTTCTGTTCACCGTACTGTCATAGTGTGGGGACACTGTTGGCGGATCATCAATATTTTCGTATTTAATCCTTTTGTATCCCGCCTGGAAGGCGGCGCGTGGGTCTGCTCCTGTAAACTGAAGGGTAGGCCGAATGTAGGAAGCGAGTAGGAGCAGGTGAGGTAAAACACGTCGGTACTGCAAGTAAGTAAAAGTGGTTTACTGGTGCATACATAACTTTGTACAGAAGGTGCGAAGTCTTAGACCCATCGTAAGTAGAGCAAAGTCTCTATATGAAGCGAAGCTGAAGCGAAGTATCCCGGCCGTCTGCTCTTGATCAAATGGGCTGAATCTGGAGCGGAGCTCGTAGAGCTCCACAGCGCCGGCTAGAGGGCGCTGTCGTCGGTGTCTGTCGTAGTGCCAACCTAACTTGCACCTACGCCGTGGCATCGTAGCTATCGATACCACAAATCCCACATCGCGCTTTCATGTTGCAAGCATTCCGTGAGCTGGACATTCGAGGCTGAGCAAGTTGCTGTAAAGGCCATTCCATCAAACAGTGTCATTTTGGAAAATTTGGCGAAGGGGTACTGATCAAATCAGTAATCTTAAAAATAATAGGATAGTAAAGACACTGTAATCAACTTTACTTCTTATCCTCTTCATGAAATTCATGTCAGTAATAGACGAAATTGCGTAGCTATCATCTACCACTAGTTTGTTGCGAGGTACGTGGAAAAGTTTTACAACCTTCGGTGCTAACGCAGAGGTCCACGTGGCAGAAAACTTGATTTATCTATGACCCTGAATAGTGGTAGACACTTTCCACGAAGTCTTGATGTCTTTCTGGTAGGATATGCATCCCTTAGCTGGAATAAATGAAATAAAAACATTGATAAATGAGGAAAAACTAGCAAGAGTGAAAAGCGCGAAAATGACATAGAATGAAAGTGGGATATAAAGTGAAACATGTGACTAGCAATTTTAAAAAGGGTAAAATAATTGAAATTTAAGATTATTCTTGGAGGTAAGGGGAAAGCTTGGAATCTCGTATAATTTGAAGAAAAGAAAAAAAATATCAATTCAGTGCAAGTTTCAAAAATGAGTATGAATGCTGAAAAATGGACAGCAATTTTGAAACTGAAAGAATGATAAAAATTTGAAGTAGATAGCGTATTTAAATAATGCAGAGAATTCGAAGATATTGTTTAAATGAACAACAAGAAAAAATAAAGAGTATACATCTTGAAAATGATAACCTTCCTAGAAATCGCGGACGCCTTTAAAGCATGAAGTCTGCTGGCTTACTTAACATTAATTGTAGCAAATTAAATTACGAAAATGGGGCGGTTGAAACTACCAATACCAGATGTCGTCTGTTGATCCGTGAGTTAATGACGTAGTGTGTAATACGTGGATAGACAGAGATAGAACAGAATACTGAATACTTTTCATACAGCTTGTGGTGACAGACGGTTCTCTATCGTAGCCCGAGGTCACAGTACTCCCGTGAGATAGCGAAGCCAACTAATGTGAATACGAATGTTAGTTGAGGTGACGTACTGATCCATAGTGTAGCCCGAGGTCAGGGTTAGGTTGTAAAATGGCACTGTGATTGCGTGTTAACAAGCCAATGACATGAGAATAACTGCAATTCTTGATACGGTGTGTATTTTAGCCATAATGGATAGCAGATGATTGATATTGATAGGTTCAACGTTTCTCGAAATCTGATGAATCAGTATAAAAAAGTTATATTTTCCTTAAGACAAAGTTATCGGGTTTATAGCCGTGTGGACTGGCCGAAATAGCGCGTCGTTCCTTGCGTGTCACTCCCATGTCAGTTCGTGTGGAAGGACAACGAGAATACAATTGTCTTTTTTTTTAATTTTTGGCCTACAATCTACAAAAAATGAAATATCAAAATCTCAATGCTATTAGAAATCTTTCAGTTACATCTATATGAGTCGAGAAGGAATGAAATCGTCTGGAAATTGCAATTACGGAAATAACGAGCAAATAGGGAACTTCGGATTACCCATTTGATTTGACTCAAACTCTGTACAGACAAAGAGGCAGCCCCCTCATGGTTTTAAAAGCTTTAAGTAATTGTTAACCTCAGGAATTGGTGCAAAGCGGAACGCGGAGGGTACTAGTCGGGTTTAGAGCTGTAACAGCAAATGTCTGAAGGAAGGAAGCAAGGAAAGAGCTGCATGCGTGCAGGCCCGTTGCGTCAAATGGTAGGCCGCTTCCTGTTGACGTTCGCCTGGCCGGCGCATGTTTAGCGAGCGGCAGCGCACGTGGCAGGCGCGTGCTGTTCTTCCTGTGTACGCGCCACCACAGATTCCAGAAAGCGCGCGCGCGCGCACACACACAGGCACACGCACACACACACACACACACACACACACACACACACACACACACACACACGCCCAGTCTGTCAGAAGCGTCGCCCCCATCAGACATTATCCCGCTCTCAAACAGACGAACCTGCCGAGGGGAACTTCCCCTTTCCTGACTGCTGTAGACACACTCGTTTACGATCCCGTTCAAGAACGTTTAGCTTTGGTGGAAAGATCCCGCCTCTAACGTTATTCCTTATTCTGATACGCACTTTCAGTATGATTGTTTGATCACGCAAGGGTCAAATATGAAAACATAAATCCAAAAGTTCGGGCAACCCACACCAGGTCCTAATTTTTTTGTTTGTAGTGTGACAGAAAAGAAGACTGAGTCGCTCTACAGGGTGTAACAAAAATGTACGGATAAACTTACAGGAAACATTAATCAGACGTGAGTCCGAAAACGATTTATTTCAATGGTAGAACTCAGTTTCTAAACTATTCACCACATTAAACATTTACTTTGAAAAGAAGCCTCATCCGTAAACAGTACATTTACACTAGGGGAGGAGGAGGTTAGTGTTTAACGTTCCGTCAACAACGACGTCATTAGATGGAGCTCAAACTCGGATTAGGGAAACTGAGGAATGTAACTGACGTCCTCTTTCAAAGGAATCATCCCGGCGATTTCCTTAATTGATTTAGGAAAATCACGCAATCCTAAATCAGGAGGGCCAGACGCGAGTTTGAAGCGTTGTTATCCCAAATGTGAGGCTAGTGTACGAACCACTGCACTACCTCGCTCGGTCATTGCACTTGATTGAGGGCCGACACAGTATTCGCAGAAATGTAACCATGCAATAAAATCATGCATTGATAGTGCCCACACACGTTGTACACGGTACGGATACAGCAGGTTCTCATCTAGCACTCTCCAGACAGTCAGATGGTCAACACCACTTAATGCAGCTAATTGTCTTCCGCTAACACTGGTGCTGTCGGCAACTGCACGAACAAGTTCCTTCTCCAGTTGAGGTATCCTCATACTGCTAGGCCTTTCTCACATGCGAATAGTAGGCCCAAACGTCATAAGCTCCCAAAGACGACGACCAACCGCCTCGAGCATCCTCCTGTCGAGCCACTGTCGTCCTGGAAATCCCCCCCCCCCCCCCCCCCCCTCCGATACAAACACTGAGCCTCACTGCCATTACCGCTTGCAAATCCGTACAGCAAATGGCTATCTACCAACTGCGCATTTTATAGATTTCCATTCCACTGTACCACAAATCACGTCCGTGACGAACATTACACTGAGGTGGCAAAAGTCATAGAATACCTCCTAATATCGTGTCGGAGCTCCTTCTGCCCAGTGTAGGGTAACAATTCGACGGAGCATGGACTCAATGAGTCGTTGGAAGTTCCCTGCAGAAATATTGAGCCACGCTGCCTCTATAGCCGCCTATAAAATTGCGAAAGTGTTCCCGGTGCAGGATTTTGCGCACAAACTGATCTCTCGATTATGTCCTATAGATGTTGGATGTGATTCGTGTCTGGCGATCTGGGTGGCCAAACCGTTCCCTCGAACTGTTCAAATGGCGCTGAGCACTATGGGACTCAACTGCTGTGGTCATCAGTCCCCTAGAACTTAGAACAACTTAAACCTAACTAACCTAAGGACATCACACACATCCATGCCCGAGGCAGGATTCGAACCTGCGACCGTAGCAGTCGCACGGTTCCGGACGGCGCGCCTAGAACCGCGAGACCCCTCGAACTGTCCAGAATGTTCTCCAAAGCAGTCGCGAGCAATTGTGGCCGTGTCATATCCCATAGTCATGCATAAAAATTCCGTCGTTGTTAGGGAACATGGGAACATGACGTCTGTGAATGGCTGCAAATGGTCTCCAATTAGCCGAACATCCAGAGGACCCACTCCATTCCACGTAAACACAGCCGACACACTGGCTTGCACAGTGCCTTGTTGACCAATTGGGGCCATGGCTTCGTCTAGGGTCCAATCGACATAGTCACGAGCCCAGGAGGGGCGCCGCAGGTGTTGTCGTGCTGTTAGCAAAGACATTCGCGTCGGTCGTCGGCTGCCATAGCCCATTAACGCCAGATTTCGCCTCACTGCCCTAACGAATACATTCGTTATACCTCTCACATTGATTTTTGCGGTTATTTCAAGAATTGTTGCTTGTCTGTTAGCACTGACAACTCTCTGGTCTCGGTCGTCAAGTGAAGGCCGTCGGCCATTGCGTTTCGGTTCAAATGGCTCTGAGCACTATGGGACTTAACTTCTGAGGTCATCAGCCCCCTAGAACTTAGTACGACTTAAACCTAACTAACCTGCGGACATCACACACATCCATGCCCGAGGCAGGATTCGAACCTGCGACCGTAGCGGTCGCACGGTTCCAGACAATTGTGTTTTTCATGGTGAAAGGTAATACCTGCAATTTAATATTCTCGGCACACTCTTGACACTGTGGATCTCGGAATATTGAATTGCCTTACAGATCCATCAATGCATTGCCCTTTTATACCTTTTACTCGATACTACCGCCATCTGTATATGTGAATATATCGCTGTCACAAGATTTTTGTTACCTCAGTTTAAACAGTTGATGATTCGTCCTTGATGCTAGTAGAGCAATGAAGTTAGTCACATGTTAACACAAGCAATGCAGTGGATCACATTGCGGCATTATCGTCGTTCAGTTGGAAAAACAAGCCCTGGCGGTGAACCAAGGAATTAAAACTTACTGTACAGTGTAACCAAACGTAGCCAGAAGGGTATTTTGTAACATTTCATGTAAGAAACCGTTACGTGTGATGCTGGTACTTTCTGTTTCTGTGTATTTCCCATCATTAATGTGATTATGAGGAGAAGTGAAACATGAGTTATAACCTGGAAATAAACTGTTTCGGGATCCATGTCCATATAACACATTTTATTCCTCTGTTTGTGACAAACATTTCCTGGATGTTTGGCCACAAATTTTTGTTACTTGCTGTACAATCAAGAGGCAAAATTCCAATGAAATAAAAGAACGAAATAAACTGTACATCTACATCTGCATTCCACAAGGCAGCGTACGCTGTGTGGTAGAGGGTACTTAGTGAATCAGTATCATCCTTGCCCTTTGCTGCGCCATTCGCGAGTGTTTATTGTCGTTGTCGTCGTCGTCGTCGTCGTCGTCGTCGTTGTTGTTGTCTTCAGTCCAAGTCTACATAGGTGCTGCACTTGAATCCATGAACTGTACTCAAGCCTAGATCTCCCTCAGCAATTTTTACCCCACATTTTCGTCCACTGTCAAACTGACGATTCCTTCAGAATGAGTCCTAAACCAATCTTTTCTCAAGTTCTAGCCTAAATTTCTTTTCTCCTCAATTCGATACAGTACCTCCTCGTCAGTTATATGATTTACCAATCTAATCTTCAATAGCACCATATGGTACGCAGTAGGAAAGATTGCCGGCACTCTTTTACATAAACCCAGATACATGAGTTTCAGCATCGTATCTCTCGGAGGTAAAATGCGGCGGGAGCGATGAGCTTGCCAACATCCCCCTCCCAGTGCCGAGGCGAATGGAAGGCTGCGCTCCACCTGCTGTCAAACCAGAAGCCCCTTCACGGATTGAGCGCTACAGACTTCATCCTTTTACTTATTGTGTAAGAGATATGTTGCAGGAGGAGTATGTTTGTTGGCTCGTTTCGGAACGAGACGCTCGTAATTTTGCGAGTAAGGTTAATTCAAAGCTACAAAACGTCTTTCATTTAACGTTTCTCGTTGCTGTTTGCTCAGCTTCCCACTCTGACGATGACTAAAACTCATGACGAATTGTATAACTCTTCTTAGAATCTTTTCTGCTCCTTCCGTTAATCCAACTTGGAAAGGGTCCCAAACAGTCGAACAAAATTCGAGAAATGGTCGAACAAGGTCTTTGTAATCGACGTCTTTCGAGCTTGAGTTCCATAAGAAATGTCAGTCCGGCATCTGCCATCACCACTGCTAGATTTATGTGGGCGTTCCACCTTAAATCACCCAGGGCAAAAATTCCAAGACACTTGAACGTAGGTCCCACTTCAACACCTAGATGGAGCTATTTGGTTTTTGGATCAGATACCACCTCCAATAAGAAGCAGCTCAGAAAATCTACAAGATATTCAGACAACGCTTACTCTTGAACTGTTATTTCTAGTACTTCTTATCCAGTCTTCGCAGCTCCCCCGTTCTGCATTCACAGCTTCTAAGCGTTGTGGCCTGGATTCAAAGAAGACCTGGACACGGTCCTGAGGAATCTCCCGTCACCTGGTCTGTTTATGTGACCAAAGAGCTCCATCAGTGGTTTGTTGTGGACCTAAAACCATGTAGTAGGCACGCTCGAAGCATACGTAGCTGGTATTAGATGAACGATATGCCAGACGAACAAGCAAGCCACGACAGGAACCTTTCCGACTGGTAGCTGGGAATTGTTTTGCATAAATATGGCATTTCCTCGATCTCTAATAAATTGCCGTTATAGGGGCTGCTTTTCAAATTACTTTCGAAACGTGAGAGTTGTGATCGTATGTTGTATCCATCACGACCCAAATGGCACTTGCTGGCTGCCGAACTGCAGTCACCACGTAGCATATAACACGTTTACAGCCATCACTATAGAAAAGATCAAGTGAGATTCGTCACTTGGTAGGAGACAGCTTTCTCGTACCAATGCAATCTGAGAAGTTTGGAAATCGACGCCAAGCACTCCAACCTGCAGGGAACCCGTCGAGACCGTCAATATCTAAAGGCATAAACCTGTTGCAGTGTTCCAGCGGAGAGCCCATGCTGTGGACGAAGCTGCATGATCAGTTGAGGGCATTCGGTCGCGGTGATTGTCATCTCGATTTCCACTCGAATCTGCGTAAGATTCTTTTCTATCTCCTGATTTTCCATTGTCGTGGTAACATGCTTTGTAGCAACCGAATGTCGCTGTATAAAACTCTGATTTCTCGAGGTCCGAACTTCCTGCTCCATTATAACTCGATGTTGCACTCTCTGACGTCGGGGTCATACGTGTTTCGATTTTGTTCGACAGTTATTCAGTGACACATATTGGTGTGACACTAATCACTTCAGTCAAACAAGCCAAGGCCGTGCTGAGGGTACGTTTACGTCATATTTCTAATTTTTCTCTTTATTGTCATTTTATTCTTGCATGAAGGAGTGGGGGATCCGTCGGCAGAATAAAACTGCTCTTCAGCAGCACAATTTTAAGAAACATAGTCCTCATAAACATGAAAATATGAACAACCTAGAGATGGTTTTCACTAAAACAGACCAACTCGATGTGGTGGTGATGATTTACAAAGTGAAAGTTGTGGCATTGATGTCCTGCTGGATGATGATGTTGCCTCTAAAGGTCGGCTGGAGATCAATGTCCCACGTAGATGGGTGGATAGACTGCGGCGATGAGAAGGCAGGCGGACGTGGAATGTTGGTTGAGATGTGATGTTGGACACTGGAGAATGAAATTGGTCAGACTTTATTCTGAGGGTTAAGGTGATGAAAGAGGTTCTGGTTGTGCTTATTGTACGGATTGAGCAGAATATGGGTGGAAATGATGAGGGGAATAGGGAGGGGGGGGGGGGGGGCAGAAGTGGACGTGCTAATTTTTCTGCACTCTTAATCACTTATTGTTGGCGCACTGTTCTGCATATCCTCTACGTTTAAGTTCTTTCTGGGCAAATGTTCAGGATGTTGCAGTTTACGCAAGAGTTAGTGCTGCTGTAGGTGTTGAAATGTAACAAATGGAATCCTTGCATAGACGACATGGATAAATTCAGTACCCTGGGATAACTGCACAGTTTTTCTCGCAATCATGGTGTTCCTTTCTATCCATCCATCTCGCCACGTCACCCAGTCATTCTGCGTGCGCTGCACCTGACTTTAGAATCTATACACGTGGTGCCTGCTCTGTTTCTGATGGAATGTTGCAGAATACGTACATTGACTCACAGCTGCGAGGTGTGAGGTGCGGACGTGTTAACGACCTACCTATTGACGCGGCGGCTCTTCTCAGAGGTGACGTACGCTAACGGGCTTACGGGCTTGCCATTACAGACCACTTAGCGCTTCGTTCCACTCGTGTACGGGAATAACGTGCGCTGCTTCAGCAATTAGGATGCGTCAGCTTGGCATAGCCTACCGGGAAGTTTGCCTCTGATGTACATTCGTAACATCCCGTTGTAACGTAGAAAGGTTTTGCGTGTCCTCAAACGGATATACTTCCCTCTTAGATATCGCTTGAGCATATGGATGAAATTAGCGGAAAAGGGCACTGACAATCTGTCTTAATAAGATGTCACCTGATGGACTGACAGAAGCGCTTGCAAAGAAGCCACAGTGTGTGAAAGAGTTGTCTAATCTAGTCGCGTCAACGTAAAACATCCTTAAGAATGACCAGCATTGCCAAAAACTTAATGTTACGCATATATAGGATGTGACTAAATTTCCTGTCCAGACGTTGAGGACCTGCAGTAAGTATCAAGACCGTTTAGTTTAGGATAGGAGCTCATGTTCGGAAATGTACTGTTTACCCAGCACACTCAAATATCACAATACACGCTCAAATATCCCGCATTGGCGCAACTCACTAGGGTATTACGTACGTTATTCGCCGATCACCTGATATCCCATGCCCACTACAGGTTTGTTTACATGCCACTCAGTTGTGTCTGAGGTTTCATATTTCACGTGCAGTCCGACGTCATCTGGACCAACGATTTGAGTAATAGTGGCTAGGACGTGGTAGCCCTATTGACTGGCCTGCACGTTCTCCCGACTTGAACACGCTAGACCAGTACCTGTGGGGTTACATGAAATCCTTGATTTACGAGACCTTTGTAGAGCCCGAGGAAGATCTGCTGGAGCGGTTATCGCCACGGGCGATGCTGGAGGACCAGGAATTGGTGATCGCGTGTACGCAACATGGTACGAAGGTACCTAGTTTGTGTTGAGGTCGGTGGTCGTCACATCGAGCCGTATTTGTAAGTAGAGCACACGACAAACGACAGATGTCAGTGCAACGTGCGTTGTGGTATTTTGCGTTTAGAGGGAAAACGGTATGTTTCTGGACAGGAGTTCCTATACTGAATTTACCCATCTTGGTCCCCGCTCCAAGACCTCAAAGTCTGTAAAGGAAAGTTAGTTAAACCCTGTATATTACGTAGGCAGTCGTAACTAGCTCGAATCGTCTGGAACGTTCGCTTTTTGTGCCTTGCTGAACGTCATCGCAATAACAGTGAATGAGAAGTAGGATAAAATGCAATTCAGTTTTCATTTTGACTGCGCTGTAGCATGCAGAGCTGTGGGCAACAGGGCAGTGAACTATAAACTATGCGTCTCTGACCGAGTATTGTATTATATGAACGTAAAAATGGAGGGGTGTTACCAGTTTTGTCTTTTAATACAGAGCTTAAGAATTATTGAGAGAGCAATGGAGACATACAGGCTGGGGTAGGACAGACAGGAAAACTAACAAATGTATCAGGGAACTAACTGAAATGGGAGCTCGGGTCAGGCAAATACGAGGGTATTCTGGGGGTAAAGTCCAATCGTATGCGATAAGGAAACCACTGGGAAAATCCGACCAGCTTCGCACAGATGTGTTGGACAGTGTCTCCAGTATGGCCGTCGATGTGTCACGTCGCTCCTTTCAGTTCTGATCGTACAGTGACCACGTAAAGATGCATAGATAAATAGTGTGTCTCACCAAGTATGAGGCCTGATGCCATGCAGCCCGCATAACATAACTGTCAGGAGTTTCATTCTTCATGACAATTCTCGGCCGCATTCTGCAGGGGCAATCAAGATGTTCCTGCAGCGTTTTAGATGGGAAGTGTTTCATCACCCAATCCCGATGAGTTTCATTTCTGCTCACACAAACCTCAGGCTATGAAGACAACATTTGGCACAGACAACGTAGAGAATAGGCGAAAACCACAGGCGGCTGCCTTCTATGATGAGGGTATTGGAAAGTTGGTACAACGCTACGATAAATGTCTAAATCGGAGAGGCATCTATGTAGAGAAGAAGTAGCTTTAATGTGTAGGTAACTGTTGCAAATAAAAGATTTTTTATTTTCACAGTGGTTTCCATTTCGCGACGAATAGGATGTTATTTTCCGAATAGCCCTCGTATGTTGAGGGTAATCAGCCGTATCCTTTTTTCAGCCAAAGGAACCATCTTAAGCGGTGGAAGAAAGACGTGTAGAATCTAAATCTGGATGGCAGTGCGGAGATTTGTAGCTCAGTCATCCCGAACCCTAGTTCTGTGCTTTTATGACTGCGCGACTCCTCACGGAACGACCAAATAGTGGGCGAGCTAACGGAAGATGGATAGATGACTAGAAAACATGTAGCAGTAACATGGACGAAATTAAATGACTGTCGATGCGGATGAAATGAATGGAGGTGCAATGACACGAAACAATTGTGCAAATCTTTCATTGCCACTGTTGCTTCCGAACACTACAACAAGATAACCTCACCGGAGAAAATATTAGATCACCTATTAAAAGAGCACAGTGTTCACTTTGGAGTTCTGCATATTTCAATTACATAATATAGTCATCATGGATACAACGATCTATAAACTTGAATGTTGCAGATTTTATTAAAACCATTACTTCGCTAAGTTCGCATTGTGAAACACATTGATTACTAGTTTCATCCGCTTAAATGGTCATTTTCACGTGTGGAAATTGTTACAAATGTCACAAGTCAAAAATATTTAGTAATACAATGACTTTAAGAAGAAAAATTATGCAAAAGCTGTTAGGAGTACATAGGATACAAACTTTCGATGCCTGAATCGAGAGAATAGAAAAGAGCATAAGACACTTCGTTATTATGGTGTTAACATCCTAGAAAATTACGGTGAAAACATACCTTTATAGTCGTATTTACAATATGTGTGTATGACTCATTTGTACAAGCATTAAATATGACATAAGATAACGTCATAATGTTCACTCATAGCGTCAAAGTCAACCAGACCAAAGTAAAATTTTTTGTTTGTTGTCTGTTCTTTTGGACGTGTCCAAATGAAAAAACAGCGCTTTTTGATTCAGCGGCCGTATATATACATGATGTAAGAGAAATTTTGACCTTAGCCGCAATCATGCATTGAAACAAACCCAATGGCGACAAGCGAAAATTTACGCCAGAGGGGGACTCGAACCCGGATATCCCGCCTTACACGAGCGGTCGCCCTAACTGCTTCGACTTTCCGAGCACGCTTCTCTTCCAACCGAAAATCTCAACTTGTCGCACATTACACATATAGAGCGGACTGTCCATTGTCCTCACTTCTCGCAGCTTCACCTGATTCTGTGAATAGTTCGGACGAAGTATGCATCCGCACTGAAGGTATCGTTATTCGCTATCAAGGCGCATATATATTATTTATATGTGTAGTGCCCGAAAGGAAAGGCACCGTACATATAAATAATATATACGCGCCTTGACGGCGAATAATGATACCTTCAGTGCGGATGCATACTTCGTCCGAACTATTCACAGAATCAGGTGAAACTACGAGTATGTAGTGTGCAGCAAGTTGCGAATTTGGGTTTGATGAAAGGCGTGCTCGGATAGCCGAAGCGGTTAAGACTCAGCTTGCATAAAGCGAGAAATTCGGGTCCGAGTCGTGGTCGGGCACACGTTTCCACTTGTCGCCATTGGGTTTGTTTCAAGGCTCGATTGCGGCCAAGGTCTGAATTTCTCTTACACCAGAGCGACAGACTGATTAGCACTGTGTACCTGGGCTCACAGGTCAGCAAAGATGCCACCAGGTGGTAGTACACTACAGTGAAATGGAATATAATGTAATATAACAATTGAAAGTGGCGAAATACTAAAGTAGTAATTTTAAAGCAACTGATATAACCTACAGCCATTGCCACAAAATTATTTTAAAAACTGCATAATAAAACTAAAGCTGCATGGATGGAAAACCCCTACAAAAGGCGTAATTACGAAAAATTAATAAAAACAGAGAGAGAATTAACATTAATGATATTTCATTCTTCACATTTCTCACTACAACAATAGTAACTATTATACATGTACAGAAGCTAAATGAAATTACTTAGGACGTCACTGTGGAATAAGAAAGACAGGAGAAACAACCTCCATGTATAATAAGGGCCTGTTCTTGCCTGATGACGTTCTGTAAGAAATTCCAGATCTGAATATGACCGTTAAAGCCGTTGAAACTAGTTATTATTGTTTTCTACATTGTGATCATGTCGGGCCGGCCGGGGTGCCCGAGCGGTTCTAGGCGCTACAGTCTGGATCCGCGCGACTGCAACGGTCGCAGGTTCGAATCCTGCCTCGGGCATGGATGTGTGTGATGTCCTTAGGTTAGTTAGGTTTAAGTAGTTCTAAGTTCTAGGGGACTGATGACCTCAGAAGTTAAGTCCCATAGTGCTTAGAGCCATTTGAACCATTTTTTTGTGATCACGTCCAAATAAAGGTTTTAATAAAATCTGCAACATACAAGAAATGTATTGTATTTCGCACAACTCGTTCAAAACACGTGAAGCAAAACAATTTTCATTAAATTAGTTATTTAAGTGACGGATGATGTACAATGAGCAACAAATGAGTAAAGGCATCATACGCATTATCGGAAAAAGACCCGTGTCTCCCTCACGGCAGCCATGCGATTGAGGCGCAGGTCGTAAGTGTAGATCTGGCGCCTAGTATGGAGGCCCTGCGTCAGTGTCTGGGGTCAGAAGCTGTGCGGACGAAACTGTGTTCCGATATCTGGCCGGAGAAGTGGCAGTGTTGCGGGTGACCTGGGGGCCGACTTCGTGATGTCATTCCGGGCAGAGCAGGGCAGGGCAGGGCAGGGCAGGACTCGGCCGCGATGGGCGGCGGGTGGTCGCGGGCGCCGTAATAGCGTCATTAGTCTTCTGGATCCGCGCGGCTGCACTCGCGATCCAGACCGGCGGTACCTGCTCCGAGCTGCGTGCCGGAACACCGCGCCGTTGTGTGCTCTGCTCTGCTCTGCCCGTTACGTCATCGCCCAGCGCCTACGCTGCGCTACGCTCTCTGCGTATCACGCGCGCGCGGCACACACACACACACACACGCACACACACACACACACACACACACACACGCACACACACACACAACGGTCCAAGAATACAGAATGGTCCAAAAATGTGTACACTGTTCGATTATCTAAAACCTCCAAATTAGTAATTGACGGAAAAGTCTCATTTTAAGCGCTTTAATAGTTTGTTCTGGCAGTCGACACATGCGGGTTGTTTTATTTTGTTACAAGACAGCCACATAAGCATTGTTTTGTTTTGTTTTGTTTCGTTTGTTTTGTTTTGTTATGTGATAGTCGCAACAGAAGCGACATTACGACACCTCGTCGGTGCAAGGCGGACGAAAGAAAGGCATTCGTGAAGTCGTACACTAAACGGAGGAAAATGTTAGATTGCTATTAAACTATTGTAAAGTTTACTACTCCACATTTTATTCAAAGGGAGTCATAATTTATAGGTTATGAATTAGTTAATTACCAATATTAGATCTCCAGTGGTGCGTTACATATCAAATTAAGTACAAAATTCCCTGTTTTATACCTTATTGCAATCGTAAATTTTACCAGGATTTGGTAATCTAGGGTTAATTACAGAAAAAAATGAGTTTCAAACAGGACGAACGAGACGTGTAACAACTACGCGCATTCGAGAAAAATCTGAAGTCGGAGACTGATTTAAAGACGTACACACACAGCGATCTCGACGCCTGTAACACCAACAAATTCAGGGAACGCTCGTGTGTACGTTAGAACAGTTCGCTCGCTCACGACAGAAGTCTGTCAGAGTGTGCACGTGAAACCAGGACGAGTCGCTCAAGATTTCAGCGCGTTTTGAAGAGTGCGAAGTTCAAGTGTTACATCCACAATTGTTACAATCAATGAACGAGGACGACCCAGGCGGTAGAATGGAGTACTAAGAGTTTTTTAAGCATTGTGATCAACGGTGAAGTGTTTGCGGAGATGATTATGTGGTCTGGCGAGGCGCAGTTCAAACTCAATGGCACAGTAAACCGCCTCAGTTGCGTCTGCGGGGCCGTTGCAAATCCACACGTCAGTGTGGAGAAAACCGCAAATTTACCGTGAGTGAATGCGTGGTGTAGGTTATCTTATCGAGGTTTGATTAGGCCGTTCTCCTTTGGCTCTACAAATACCGGCGAGGTGTATCTAGAGAAGCTTCAGACATCCATTTTACCAACCATCCATGAGTTGTACGTTTCGCTTTCAACAATGTGGTGCTTTACCCCATTACCATAATCGTGTCAAGGGCCACCTCAATGTAAATACCCACACGACGGATAGGACGAAGAGGTGCAGTCGAGTATCCAGCACGTTCTCCAGACTTAACGTCTTTGAAATTTTCCGTAAGGTCATTCGGAACTCAAAATGAAGTCGTTTATTGACAAAAACCACTCACATTGGATGAAATTCGAAAATACGCAATCATTCCTGTGCAGGTATCCAACTGAATAATTTTCAGTAGGTAATTCGCGCATCAGTTCAGCGGAATCGCCTGGGTATGGATGTTAATGGTGACCACTTGAAAAATTTACAGTGATTTCCATAACTTGGACTTTACGCTACACTTTCACTTAAAATCAGACGTTTACGTCGTTAATTTCGAAGTTATGAGTGAGTACATTTTTGAGCCACTTCGTATATTGCTGCCAACAAAACTGTAATACTAGGCTCGATAGGATGCAACGAAAATATACTTATTGTAGATATACAGTACAGTGGGGGGAATTAATTACTAAATTTATAGGTGATTTGTAGGTATGCAGGGTGCGAAATTTAGTGCTCAGAGCTACCGCCTTAGGCAGAAACAATGGCTCTAATACATTTCACCTCAATGCCACGCACATGATGTTGCAGTTTTAAAGGACAGCAGACTACATGTGTCCAGCACTCAGCAACGTCCATAGCAGTGGGGATGCCTGGAAGGAAATCACGCTCAGGCATTGAAGAACATGGCGTGTGGCTTTCTTGATAATCACTGTTCATATCCCAGAATTAATAAGCGACTTGAAATCTGGGCAGCTATCACTACATGTATGGAACTGCTATTCGTATGCTGACATCAATTGGCGAAAGAAGGAAGGAAAGAGAATTAGTGTTCAACGCCCAGTCGACAACGAGGTCCTTAGTCAATGAGACGAATCCTTTCTTCAAATGAAGTATCCTGACAGAGTGGAATGGAATACGTAATTATGACTGTAGAGAAAATTAAGTGTAGTTGAAACGAACTGTTAGCTAGGTGAATACACGGTAGATGGCGCCAACATGTTTTCTGGGTTCCAAGAGGTGAGAAAAGAGGGCGCCTTAATGGTAAGACAAAGGTGGCTTTAGAAAACGTGGAAGAGTAGCACAGGTGCGTATCGCTGAAGACTGCAAAGCGTGATAATGCACAGGGCAGATCCTTTTTCATCAGTGACTGTCAGATGGCTAACGATGATCGTCATTATTATGCTTAGTAACAGAGGTTTAGAAAAACCACGGAAAACCGAAATCTGGAAGCTGGACGAGGTCTCACTACTGTGCCCACGCTCTCGGTGCCATCGACGGAAGGGAGGCTCTTCTCCTACCACAAGTCTAGCCTTGCCTTCTCAGTGGTCTGTATGTTCAATATTTGGGGGGAACTACTTCTAACTTCCAGATGACAGTCGTTACTGGAGAGCTCTCAGCGCAAGGGATAGGTGCAGTTGCTGTCTTTGGGTACCTGGGTAATATTGTTGTCTGTTGGAATAGGCTTTCATAAGCTTGTAATTATCCTAAAAATTTCGTTTAGAGATTTACCGGTAATATATCTTACATAATCAGTATCAGGTTCTAACCTCTTCTTAACTTCGTATTATTACTAAATTAATGACTGAAATTGTTTAGCAGACATCAGTGCCGAGGCTGGGTTTTGTTCTACATTCACTATGTGATCAAAAGTATCCGGACACCTGGCTGAAAATTACTTAAAAGTTCGTGGCGCCCTTCATCGGTAATGCTGGAATTCAGTATGGTGTTTTCCCACCCTTAGCCCCGATAACAGCTTCCACTCTCGCTGGCATACGTTCAGTCAGGTGCTGGAAGATTTCTTGGGCAATGGCAGCCCATTCTTCACGGAGTGCTGCACTGAGGAGAGGTATCGACGTCGTTCGGTGAGGCCTGGCACGAAGTCGGCGTTCCAAAACATCCCAAACGTGTTCTGTAGGATTCAGGTAAGGACTCTGTCCAGGCCAGTCCGTTACAGGGATGTTATTGTCGTGCAACCACTCCGCCACAGAAGGTGCATTATGAACAGGTGCTCGATCATGTTGAAAGATGCAATCGCCATCCTCCGAATTGCTCTTCGACAGTGGGAAGCAAGAAGGTGCTTAAAACATCCATGTAGGCCTGTGCTGTGATAGTGCCTCGCAAAACAACAAGGGGTTCAAGCCCCCTTCGTGAAAAACACGACCACACCATAACACCACCGTCTCCGAATTTTAGTGTTGGCACTACACACACTGACAGATGACGTTCACCGAACATACGCCATACCCATTCCCTGCCATCGGATGGCCATATTGTGTACCGTTATTCGCCACTCCACAAAACGTTTTTCCACTGTTCACTCGTCCAATGTTTGCGCTCCTTACACCAATCGAGGCGTCGTTTGGCATTTACAGGCGTGATGTGTGGCTTATCAGCAGCCGCACGACCATGAAATCCAAGTTTTCTCACCTCCCGCCTAACTATCATAATACTTGCAGTGGATCCTGATGCAGTTTGGAATTCCTGTGTGATGGTGTGGATAGAAGACTGCCTATTACACATTACGACCCTTTTCAACTGTCGGCGGTCTCTGTCAGTCAACAGACGAGGTCGGCCTGTACGCTTTTGTGCTGTACGTGTCCCTTCACGTTTCCACTTCACTATCACATCGGAAACAGTGGACCTAGCGATGTTTAGGAGTGTGGAACTCTCGCGTACAGACGTATGACACAAGTGACATCCAATCACCTGACCACATTCGAAATCCGTGAGTTCCGTGGAGCGCCCCATTCTGCTCTCTCACGATGTCTAATGACTACTGAGGTCGCTGAAACGGAGTTCTTGGTAGTAGGTGGCAGCACAATGCACGTAATATGAAAAACGTATGTTCTTGGGGGTGTTCGGATACTTTTGATCACATAGTGTATAAAAGAGAGCGAATTACTGATGTATGGAAAAAAAACTGTAAATGTATAATTTAGTTATCTTGCATCTTCACTGTAGTTCTCTCGAAGTTCTGTCTTGTTTGCTCAGTATCCACTTCGTTGATTCCTGTTCTAGGAGGAGGGATCTAGGTTTTCCAGTTTATGGATTAATATCTGCGTAAATAGTTACGAAAATTTTTATCTTCATGTTTTCCGTTATTTATTTCTTTAGTAGAAAGAACATAACACATCCTATAAATAACTTGTTAAAAAGTTTTCTATACAAATGTTTGTCTCTACACACTTAGGCAGCCGACATTGCTTTTAAATAGCAACTTAAAAAACTGCCATTAAAACGTGCTAAAAAAATGAGGGCAAGATGACCATGTCTCGCTGTACTAAGGTATTAAAATACATCGATCTATGCATGTAAAGAGAAAATTATATGTTATTGATACATTTCAACATTTACTTCACAAATATTTTTAAATGGTCAGCAACAAATTATAGAAATAATTATGATAATAATAATAATAATAATAATGATGATGTCCGAAACAACAGACGCCATATACAAGTTGTGGCGCTTAATTCCCGACAAATTTCAATTTCCCGCCATACTGTAGTTTCGCCGGAGGTCGCAATTGGCGTTCTTGCAAGCCATAGGCATCTAGTAAACAGTCAGAACCTCAATATGGCCGACATGTTACGGACAACTGAGGAGTACAACCGAAAAGCCGCGATTAGCGAAAGTCTTCGCGCTGGGCGTTCGCCCGCTGAAATAGTTCGGTTCTTCGGATACCCGTGATCAATTGTTTACGCTATTGTGTCCAAGTATAATGCTTCGGAAAAGTCTGGGGAAGGTTCCGCTAACTCGGCGAGGAAACCTCATTCGTAGAAATGTGTGTGACTAACTGCGACAGTAATCGAAAAGTCTCAGGCGCTGATTTCGGAGGACCCCGGCAATCGCTGAGGAAATTGGCTTCAGTACTGATTGCCTGCGAGCGAACAGTGCTTCGGATGGCAGAGGAAGACCTCATACGAGCCATTTAGGCTGCAGTCATGGACTGTGCGGCTGGTCCCGGTGGAGGTTCGAGTCCTCCATCGGGCATGGGTGTGTGTGTTTGTCCTTAGGATAATTTAGGTTAAGTAGTGTGTAAGCTTAGGGTCTGATGACCTTAGCAGATAAGTCCCATAAGATTTCACACACATTTGAACATTTCTGAGCCATTTATTCCAAAACAGACTCTCGGATAACGTTGACATGTTCTGGTCAAAGGAGTTCTGGCGCCCGAATAGCTCGGATTTGAACCCCCTCGACTACTATGTTTGGAGCGTAGCCGGAAGAGTTACCAATAAGACGAGGCACCCTAATTTCGCATCTCTACGCATCACTATCGAAGCAGTGTTCGCGAATACGGACAGTGCTGTTGTAAAAAGTGCGTGCGGTTGCTTTAGGACAAGACTGGAGGCGGTCATTGCGGCTGCAGGGGGTCACATCGAGTAATGTTGTTCTTGAAAACTACCACTACTCATATGTAAAAGGATTTTCATTGCTTTAAAAAAAGTTTCATTTGTGTCCGGGTTTAAGTGCCGCATCCTGTATATATAATCAAGGTGAGGACGGCCAACTGATCACTTCAGTGCAGATGCACACCACGCTAGTGTGTGGCTAAGTTGAGAATTTGGGTCGGACGGGAGGCGTGCTAGGGTAGTTCGTCCAGTTGCGATGACCACTGTGTCCGGATGGAGCACAAGTGGTCAGTGCACCTGCTCAGTAAGCAGGAGGCCCGTGTTCGAATCCGTCACAAATTTTCAACTTCAATTTAAATCAATACGCACTGGCAACTAATGTCATTAACATCTTTGTGCCTTGTTTCAATTTTCAGTTTCAAATAACTGTTTAGTGCACATTTATATAATCAAGCAGAAGCAAAATAATTATTTTGCTGTTTGTTTGATTGTAAATAAATACCAAACTATGCGATGTGTAAAAAATGTCAGTGGACCAGGTAGTATATTGATTGTATCGAGAAGTATGTTAAAGAACAAAACGTATCACTGACCTGTCCCATTACAAGGTCGTGCTACATCGTTGTCAGTGAGCAAGTGAGCACGCGCGTTCCAGAAAACAGTATTCAAGGACAAGGGTTTGACGCTGTCGATCCGTGTCGCCTAGAGCGACACGGTGCGATACAGTTCGGTAGCGCGAAAGCGCGAGCGGCGGCTCGTGCGCCCTCGGCGAGCGTCGGGCGTGCCCGGCGCCCGCGCATTCCACAGGTGGCGGAGCTGGTCCACCGCGCAGTGTCTGTCTGCGCCGCAGCTGCCACGGGCAGGAACAGAACCGGCGGCGCTGTCCTTGCGGCGCCTACCGGTGGCCGGCGGCGGCGGCGGCGGCCGGCGGGGCATGGGGCTCGCATGGGGGGAAAGCGGCGCCTGTCGCGTGTCACCGCGCGAGGGACCGACTGCTCTCTGAGCTCGCTATGGGCCAGTGTCTCAGATTTGGAACTGATCTCGTGACCTAGCTTCACAGGTCACAGACAATTCACATGAAGATTGAAGTTCGACATCCCGTCGACATCGAGGTCAATAGGGACGGAACACAAGCTCCGACTCTTTCAATGTTCGGTAAGAAAATAGGCCCTGCCCCGTCAAAGAAACCATCCCGGAGTTGCCTGGAGCGAATTAAGGAAAGCACGGGAAACGTAAATCTGGAAGGCCGGACGCGGATTTGAAGCATCGCCCTCTCGATAGAGGCGCTACATCACTCGGTGACAGTTCCTGGTCATCTCCTTACCAGCAGTTCGTAGGAGGGTAGTGTCAGCGATCGGAAGACCTTACATCTGTGAAACTACTGGGTTAGGTAGACCCAATGTAAGAAAATATTTGTTGCCTACAGACCAAGTTGTCCGTCTATAATGATCTGGATGTCGACGGAATGTACAAGCGAGGCGATGTAGTGCTTAGAACATTTTATGTGCGAACATGAGGAGCACAGTTGAAACGACATTCAAAGCATTTTAATTTGATGTTTCTCTACCTTCCTCAATGTCCTTGAAGCGAGTGCTGAAACAAATATATCGAGGTCACACCTGAATACTTCTCCCAGCTTTTTCCAACAGAAGTAGTATTTCGTAGCCGATGATTTCAGCGGTGACTGAACTTTACATTCTAACGTACGTTCCTCCAAATCGATACCATGGTTAAGTAAATGTTTCATCCGTGAAAGCAAAGAGATGGTATGCGGCGTAAGTCAACGCTTTTCTAACGATATCATTAAAAATCGGAGACGCACTGTTCATGAAAGAGAAGAGGGAGGTAAGAATCTTTTCAAAGAGAAAGCTTGTTTTCCAGTTTTCATTTGGTCCCCCCAAAGTACGATTTTGAACATTTCCTGTAGTAAGTGTATAGCGTTAATGATGACTGAAGGCAATCGCATTCTTTCTTGGAGATGGCGTTAACTTCCGGGCAGTGAGGTCTTCAACGTCACAACAATAATACATATATCTCTATACGAAGTGTGTTCTTACTTTTTGATTTCATGTTAAGCCACAAAAGTGTTATATCACTGAATTTGTCTCATCTAGATCTGCTATTCTGGCGGAAAAAGTGGCAAAGTTCAGTATAAACAAGCAAAGTTGATGCCTGTTCAAATGGCTCTGAGCACTATGGGACTTATCAGCGGAGGTCATCAGTCCCCTAGAACTTAGAAGCACCTAAACCTAACTAACCTAAGGACATCACACACATCCATGCCCGAGGCAGGATTCGAACCTGCGACCGTAGCGATCGCGCAATTCCAGACTGCAGCGCCTAGAACCGCTCGGCCACCCCGGACGAGTGGATGCCTGTATCTCGGTTATTAATGAAATTGCGAGAACGCAAATGTGTTTGTTTTATGCGCCCCTGATCAATGTTAGTCTAGGTGAAAACAGATTACGAATGTCTTTAACGAGGGAAACTAATTTAAGGTGAAAAAATTAGGCATTTTGCCCCGTATGCATATCGAGTCTCTCTCCCAAAAGTCATCAGGCACAGTTTCTCTGATATTTCTGCAGATGTTGGCAGTTTCGTTGTTGCAAATATGGATGCAAAATACGCTGAAACGAATACTGCTAATCGCATCTTTCACGCGACGTCCAGCGTCGACAGAAAGCGTCGATTTGTTTCCCGATATAAACAAAAGGAAAAATGGTCCCAAATTAGTCTAGTGCGATATTTGTTTTATCAATATATGTCAACAGACACAGTAAAACAGGAAGATTAACGAGTACTCCAGCAGCGGCTGAGCAGCGCCCTGGCCGACTGTTACCGCCACATAGTAGCGCTGCTCGGCCGCTACTGGAGTACTCGTTAATCTTCCTGTTTTACTGTGTCTGTTGACATATATTGATAAAACAAATATCGCACTAGACTAATTTGGGATCGCTCTATCGAATGGACGCGTAGAATTCTACTTTAAAAATAATTTTGTTAGTAATAGGAAACGAATCGACGCTTTCCGTATGTTATACGTATACGGAAATTCTTGTGTATACAGAAATTCTTAATGTGAATCATTATGGGTCCTTATTGTTATCGTATCACAGCTATTAGTCCACATCCTGATTGTAGAAAAAAATTTACACCAATATTTGATCGGCAGGGGGAAGAGAGGCGGTGATGCAGTATTTCCGATCACCGCACTTGACTAAAATACGTCCATCAGAAAGTGGAGAGCTAAATTCAGCAACACCTTAGTGTTACTCTAGAGAAGTAAGCTGTCTGCCGACACGGTATTTGGCTGTTCTCTCTCTCTCTCTCTCTCTCTCTCTCTCTCTCTCTCTATCATCATCATCATCATCATCATCATCATCACCATCGTCAGCAGCAGTAAAACAATCACGACACTGCCCTACACAGGCAGTCATATAGCCACATATACGAGGCTGTTCCAGTAAATACATTTTTCATAAAGCCCCCCAAAAGGCATCAACTAGAAAGACTTGCCGTGAATCCGAATTCGGCATAGCGTAACTTGCCCACCCTGCAAGGTAATGTACGGATCGTCCAAAGTGTGGAGACCAGTTTGCAAAGTATATGGACATATTGCTCAAACAAGGAAAGATCGCTTTTTTAGAAATGAAATAGTTCCACAAGTTGTTGTTCAACGCCGTAGATGAGTGATCAGAGCCTCTGATTCCCTTGGGAGGAATTATGCAGAGGGAGGAGGGTATGAGACCGGGGTCGATTCTTGGGGACCGGGTTCGATTCTTGGTACTTTCAGAGATTTTTCAATGGTGGGAGAACTGATCCGGGGTATACTCAGCCCCTTGAGGCCACCCAACGAGCTACTCGAACGATTAGTAGCGATTTCGAGGTCAAGCAAACAGACAACGACGGGAAGAGTGGCGTGCTAACCAAATGCCCTCCATACCGCATCCAGTGACGCCATTGGGAGAGGAACCAGAACGCAGAACTTTACTTATTTTACACGCCTTGTTACTGCATGTAGCCCATTACGAGTAGGCATGTATCAGGTAAATTGTTAACTTTCTCTCGAATGACAACGCTCAAGAAGCTTCCCCCCTTACTTTTTACGTTCTTGCTTATTTATTCCTACTTTTGGGAATGGTGAGTAATACTTTTTCAATAGGAAGATACTTGGTGTCGTTTAGCCTGAAGAGCTCTGAGATACATTCGTGGATGAAGATCGACTCGATACGAATGTCTTTCATTATTCACGGGCTTCGGAGTACGAACCACAGACTAGCCTGTGCGATTTGTCCGGCAGTTTAACCGAAATTTCACACGCCACCTTACAGAGTCAGAGGCTAGATTTGGCCTGCAAGCCGTACGCCAACATCTTGCGGAGAACTCTTCTCCAGGAGTGTGTCGCAGGTTCACCAGCTATACAAAACGACCATACAGACTCCGCCAACCTCTCGGACGCACCAGGTTCTCGTAATCTGGAAAAGGAAGAAACGTCGCGGAAGCCGACTGATTTGCAGCGACGGCAGGCGGTGTACGGGAGGAGGAGGAGAGAAGCTTTTATGCAGCGTCCTCGGCTTGCCTTATGTGTCCGCGAGCAGGCAGGAACAAAGGGGCGCATTTGCAAGGCTGTGCGCTCTGCTCTGCCCTGCCCTGGTCCGGCTAATGAGCGGCGCCAAGGCCCCCGGCAGCCGGCCGGACGGCGCGTCGCCAGCGGCAGCCGCTCTCCGAGACACCGCCGCCCACGGAACTGCCGAAACGTGCATCCTGCCGACTCTGCGCGCCGCGCCGCCTGACTCACCTCCACGAAATGCTGTCACCTACCGTAAAACTCCCCAACTATAGGTTCCTAACTACCGGGTGGCTATAATAAAAGTGTAGCTACTCAAAAAGGTCCAGTGTTGGCCGTAATTATCGTATGGGAGCCAAACTTGGTAGATGTGCTAATGCCTTAATTTGGAAATGATTTATGCTGGAAAAAAAATTAGCTGCAAGTTTGGCCACCAGATGCAAATCTGGCGCTGTGAAAGCAAGAAAGAGGTATAGAAATAGATTAGGAACAGGACACGGGCAGAAAAGGTCAAGTGAGAAAAGTATAATGTTGATCTGATTATTAACAGGCGTTTACGCAATTTGTCTGAGCACCAGCGACGTCGACGAGATGCTGTTCAGCACCAGACATGCACCTGCTGCCCAAAGGGGAACTAAATTTTTTTCCAGCGTAAATCGTTTGCGCATTAACGAATTAGCATATCTACCAAGTTCCATTGCCGTACAATTATCACAGCGACCAGTGCACCTCCGTGAGTAGCTGCACTCTAATTATAAGCAGCGGGTCGGTACGTGATACGGTTTTCGACGTACAAAGCTCCCTATCGGCTGTGGCGGTCAAGCTAAAGTTACGAAAAAAATCAGTGAGTTTGCGGCAATCGCCTGGATGTGGTGCAGTGGATTCCACGTAGTATCTGCCTCAACTACAAGTTTCTATACGTTTGCAAAATCCACTGCCAAGTGTTCGTATGTTAACATGACTGATGTAATCTTCTCTCATTTCACTATGTCTAACGTATTGTCCTGGTAAATTCGTATGTTCACCACAATACTATTAGCTATAAACAGCGACCTTTGGCAATTATTCAGGTTTTGTCGCCGTTTATGTGAAAAAGTAGAATTTAGGTACCCAATAACGTGACACGAGGTTTTTCGGATCATATGACATTTAGGTAAAGTGTTTTCATTTTCATTGTTATAGAAATGGCTTCTAGTGTCGTAACGAATAGATGAAAGGTGGACAGCTGGCCATATAAAAATTATTCACGGAAATACTACGAAAGATCGTGGATGGCGTGAAGAATAACTGGATCGCAGCTCTTCAGGCCAGTAAAAGATATGGAATATACCGAAATGTCACTTGTATAGGGTGAAAATCGCAAATCAAACTCTGGTAGACAAGCAGTACTATCAGAGTAGGAAGAGAATGTAATTTGTGCCCGTGTAATTGCTCTTGCCACCTATGGTTTTCCAGTCAATAAACTCGAATTGCGTCTAACTCTGAAGAATTATTTGACACGAGTTGATCGCACTGTTCCTGAATTCAAGGATGATCTGCCCTGAAAAAAGTGGATTGACATGTTTTTAAAGAAGACATGGGAAGCTGAGTATGAGAATTTCTCTCCAAAACTTTATTTTTTTGAAGTCTAGTGGGTTAGAATTGACAATCTGTAGTAATTAGAATGTGTAGATTCCAAGAACGGCACTACAATAATGTGGCACATCCACTATAGTTGAGTTTTCTGCGTAAAATGAGAAGTGTCACGTAACTGGGCAACTTGAGCTCCCAACACTGTGACACACAAGAGAATTTCCGCATCCCTGCTACATGCGGTAGATTTTTTTTTTAAATAAGGAATTCAAAAGAAGAGACGTGTAGCTAAGTTGCGAAAAATTCCCAGCCTTCCACTTGAAATATCAAGGAAGTTAGATGTAAAAAAGTTCTAAAAGAGTCGCACAGTTGGGAGTTCTTCGGCACCATTCCGACAGCCGACCGGTTAATCCACCAGCAGTGCTAAGCCGCTAGCCACCATACAGTCCATCCCGGGGTGCACTGCGTACTGAGCGAGAGGAAAATGTCTGTCAGACGGCAAAGGACTTGAAAGAGCAACTGAATGGAGTGGTTAGTGCCTTGACGGAGATTGTACGATGAACGCCAACAAAATTAAAACGAGGGTAATGGAGAATTAGATCAAGCGAAGCGAAGGGCATTAAATTTGGAAATTAGACACTGGTAGTAGATGAGGTTTGCTATTTGGACAGAAAAATAAATGACGATGGCCGAAGAAGAGAGGATACAAATTGAAGAGTGACTATAGCAAAAAAGTATTTCTGAAAAAGAGGAATTTCTTAACATCTAATATGGTGGTCTGGTGGGCAGAGCACTAGACTCCGACTCTGCAGTCCCGGGTTCAATCCGCAAGAACCCACACTCGTACTAAACCTCCAGAAACGTCTGAGTTTAGCCGGCGAGTCCGTAGATGGTGGTACAACAGGCGTACAGTATAACTGCCCACGTTTTCCCACCAGAGTTTTGCGATAATTAAGCCAGTCCGTCCTTACACTGATTTAATGAGCCGCCGCGTAGGAATTCTTCCTACCTGTTATGCGGAGATGCTCTCGTAGTTTTATGTCCACCTGCACGTTCGTAGCAGCGCCGTCGGACTCTGAAAGTACATTACTATCTACGCTTACGTAATAAAGTGGGAAGAAGTTTTTCTTTATGCAAATAATTTTTATTTGGGATGCCATTATGGTGCGCTTATTTGAGAAACATCGTAAAATGAACATGTTCACACTGATTATAAGCTAAGTATTAACGGTAAGAGAGCATCGTCTACCGCAGGACTAGATCGAAAGGCATCCTATCGACGACTGGCGACTATGGCGCACAGTTTGTAGCCTGAGCGTACAATCGGTGTAGTTTGTTTAAGATCGTACATTTTCGGTGGTACCAAAGTTATTCATTTATTTAATAATATCAACATTTTCTGACACTGTAAAATTACTGAAAGATGGTATTTATGACCCGTAGACGCGTCCTAACGCCTGAGTGGCAAAAGACAACTTTTGTTAGCAAATATTTATTACTAACAATTACTTGATTCGCGCCAGAATAATTGTACTTTCCCTACGTATGTCTTTGCTGACGTGACGAGCGATTTCTGCATCGGCAGCGCATCCCACTGGCTCTGAAAACGGCGGATGGCCAAACGCCTCTGCTAGACAACGTGGGAACCTGCCGCTAGCTACTTACTCCGTACGTACTGTAGCACTGATACATTCACTTCACGTATGTGAAATAGCAAAACTGGAAATAAAGTAAAATGCGCTCTTATCTGCAAATAAGGAGTCCCTTACAAATCCCACATAGGGATGCCCCCAGGTCCATTCAGTCTGCTCTTAAATGAATACCAGGGCTCTATCCGTGGGCTAAAAGGTGGCTGTGGTGTTGGGCTAGCAACCCTCTCCCTCCTTGTGCCGCGGTGGAGAAAGTGTGTATTCTGCCTAAAGTCAGGCCAGTAGCCCGGTAAAGGGCTTGCGCCAAACACGAATATCAATTTGAGTGTCAGCGAGTATTTTCTGAAGGTACTGGAGTGTACCTTTGTACGGAAGCGAAACAGCAGTTACTACAAGGAGAGACTAAAAGTTTGATTAATGAAAAGAAACTGAATAGCTTTTCCAGGTTAACATCAGATATACATTTTCTTTTGCCTATTGCTAATCGGTGAGACAAAATCAACTAGATATAAAGTAATCAAAAAAGTGTAGACGAGATACTTCACACACGAGAACAATATAAACACATTGCCCCCATTGTGTTACCAAACGACGAAGAGAAAAACCACGCCTCTCCACTAAGTCAGCACGTGTTCCAAGGTCGGCTGAGAGAAGCACGTCCATAAGAAAATGTTTAAAAGCGCGATGTGAAACATTAAAAAGAATTCTCGTCAGCCATATAATTGAGCCATCGACATTTTTGCAACCCCAGACATTACTGCACGTCCATGAGTGTCCGGGCTACAGCAGAACATATGGTAAGCCTAACAAATTCCAAGGTCACCTGATTTCACAGCACATGACTTTTCGTACTTTTTTGTTATGATAATCCATGTGCCAGCCTTAGGTGAACGTCGATGTCGCACGCTAACAGCAGTTCTTGTGACCCAAGACATGCTCGCAAAAGATTGGGTGAAGTTTAACTATCGTCTAGATATTTGTCGTGCGTCCGGCGATGTGCATATTGAAAACTTGAGAAAGATAAACGGAAACTTTGATTCTGCACGTAATTGTAAGAAGTACCCCGCCGTTATTTGCAGATGCATGTAAACTATATAGCCCTGTAAAACCGGATGGTTCTCATGAAAATGAAAACTTTGTAGTGCTATGTGTGAACTGAAATTTACATCAAGTTTATTTCTTTATTCGTGTACAGTTTCGTGAAATGGGATGAATCTTACTCAAATTCTCTGTGTATAAATAATTACAGCTATGCTTGATGTAGCGCGTTCAGAACGCAGGGAAGTACTTAAATAAAAGATATCGATTTTTAGTATATTAAATATATAACATTTCGTGCACGGTCATAGTCCCCTAGAGTAAGATCTCGAGATACTGCATTGTGTATATATATAAGTAAAGTCCGTCCAAATATACAAAATCTTGTTTTCACATATAAATTGAAAACGATAAAAGAACAAGTTGCTGCTGTGCTTGTTAAAGCCGTTTTAAGGTGACATTCGTTCCAAAAATGAAACCGCGTAGACGTCGTTCGGCAGTGCTGGATAAGAACGCTGTTGGCTGAGAAATTCAGAGAAGGCAGCAGTCGTCGGAAATGTCCTCTACTGGAGGCTTCCTGGCGCGGCTCCGGAAGTGTGGCGGCTGATTCACCGCCGCCTCCTTCTTTCAGGCCCCAGCGCACGTTTGGAATTCTACTTGTCGCTGTTCTCGCCACCCCTCCCCCGCCCACAGTGAAATAGCAGTAGTCAGATCGACTACAATTTGGTATATGCGCCGTATGTCGCATTCCATTGATCCCGCGGGAAAGTGTAACGTAATGAAATGGCCAACGTTGTGTCAGCATTACTATGCTAATTTCAATTATAAAGTAAAACGTTAATTTTAAATGTTCGTTTGAAGATACTCTTCGCTCAGGGGGAAGAGGAGTTGCTCCATTAGATATTTTTTATGCTCACGGATGTTGTTGTTGTAAACTAAATGAATAATTTCATCTTACATTGGGCGGAAATTTCGATACAAATATTCTTTTGCAGACATGAATTTTAACAGAGTTAGAGCTGCTATGTTCAAAAGAAGATTGCTTAAATTGCTTCTGCTCTTATGAATAAACTCATATCAAATTATGTCTGGCAATTGTTGAGAAAAGGAAGAAAGAAAAGAAAAAAGATATATGAAAACATAGAAACATATATAGAAAACATTTTTGAGAGCAGTTCCAGGAATTGTATTTGGAAACCACCTTAGTATCTTAAGAAATAAAATTTAGTCAAAATCTTCTTAGCGTTATTCAAACGTCCTATAAGTCAAATTACCATGGCAACCGTTCGCTTTAGGCGCATTGAAGTGCTGGGTTGGTGAAATTTTGATGCGAGGTGGCAATATTGGAGACGAAATGCTGTTTGGCACATAGCTTACCCCTCTGAAAATAGTGAGGAGACCGTCAGATTCAAAGTACTTATCCGCCTAGTGGACCACAACCATTTGTTTGATATGGCCTCGTTTCATAAGGCCATGGTGGTAGGTTTGAGACTTGCGCATTCGAATACGCGCGTGTTTTTATATACCAGTTTTCAAATACTTATACTAAATAAATACACGTATAATACATAAAGATGAAACGTTATTGAAGAAAATCTCGAAGATTTCCTGACCGCTTTACTTCAGATTTTTAGACACTATTCTAATGAATATTCGGACGGACTTAGGTTACGTATATATAGCAAACAGGAAAGTTGTATTTATAGCTTATCGGATTATGATTTGAATATTGCTAAGCAGTTTGAATTTGAAGTAGCAATGAACAAGGTTCGAGATCAGCGAGAGGGGGAAGAGGACTGGGCAGAGGGGTGGGAGGAAATGAAAAAAAGATGAGATGGACAGAGAGAGCGGTCAGGAGGAGATGGAGACGGAGGGGAAAGAGAAAATGGAATAGAAAGAGGAGGCGCTGATGGACAGTGAGGGGGCAGGAGGAAACCGAGAGAGAAGAGGGAGAAGAAGATGAAGAAAGTGGGGAGGAAGTGATGGACAGAGAGAGGGAGATAGAGATAGAGAGAGAGAGAGAGAGAGTGGCAGGAGGAGATGGAGAGAGAGGGGGGAAGGCAAGATGGACAGTGAGAGGGGGAGGATGTGATGAACAGAGAAAGGTGGAAGGAGGAGGAGATATACAAAGAGAGGGGAAGCAGGATGGGACAGGAGATTAGGACATATATCCATTTTCCTTACTTGCAAGAAACGTCTGCTTTCTCTTTTCTTTCATTACCATTTAATCAGACTGAGCCACAGTAATGTTTCAAATAAAATGTGATAACAACTGAAAACTTTACGATTTATTTAACCAAGTGCAACGTTGCAGAAAGAGAATAAAGTGCCGTGCAGTTGGGTCAACATAAGGGACCGGCCTATCGGACTCTACCTAATTTCCTATTATGTGAGAAGCGTAAAGCAATCTTATATCCAGCTGTTCGAATGAAGTTGACACCACTAGAATGTGTATCCATTAATTCCATAATTTCGTAGCTTCTACAATAGTACATCGTCTTATATCCAGAGTGAGTCTTTCTTGCGATTAGTTACAAAACAAGGCATGAAAAGGAATGCAGACAAAACACTCCCTGTCGCTACGTAGCTTACTGTTGCTTCGCATCGTACCAGAGTGAACAAAGAACAGAATCTCTCGTACGAGAGCTCTTTCTAAAACGCCAAACAACGTCATACCTCGCATCAGTAGCGTAATGCTAATAAAAAAAAGTTACCACCAAGCGCTTCGACTTGACATTTCCATTACATGACACAATGAAACATTTGCTGCGTAACAATACTCCATATTCTGCATTTTTTTCGCAAATCGGCAAATCGAATGTCAATGGAAACAAATTCGCAAATTACGCTCGAGATAATCCGAGAGACGCGCGACAGCGGCGAGACCTGGCGCAGGAGAAGAGGTGCCCCCCCCCCCCCCCCCCGTTCCACGTCATTCGCTGGGCGCGGTGCAATCAGTGGGGATGTGACCCGCATGCGCACCGCACGCCGCGGGAAGCTCGCTGCGGCTATCTTTAGCCGGCGCAGATAGAATTACAGGCCCGGCGTACGGTTCGGCCGCTAATAGCCGCTGCCGTTAATATATATAGCGGAGCGGAGCGGCGCCAGCCGTAAAGCGCATTCTTTACTAATGCTGGCAGCGGGCGGACATTAAGGGCCGCCCTTACGTAAGGCCGGATGTGGCCCTCCGCGTTCCACGTGCCACAGCGGCGCCGACACGCTAACCGGCTACGATTCGAAACGTCTACTAGTACATGTCGTATCCTGCTGGCTCAGCTCGAGTTATTGAGCTCAGCAAAAACGTGCCTGCCGCCCGGTCTCAGGTAATCTTTCTAGTCCTATCTCGGCCATGCGTGTCGGTTTATGTAAATCATTACAGTGGGTGACCTACGTAGATGTAAATGTAACTGAAACTAATTCCAATTCTCTAGGAAAAAGACGTATTTCGTAGGACAGAGAACCACAAAATCCATAAATATTATAAAAATGGATGCACGTATATATGTTGAATTCATTCTGTACATTTAACAAGCAATAATGGAAAAAAAAAGAAAATTTGGAGTAGGAATTAAAGTTCAGGCACAAGAAATAAAAACTTTGAGGTTTGCTGATGACACTAATTCTGTCAGGGACAGCAGAGGACTTGGAAGGGCAGCTGAACGGAATGGACAGCCTCTTTAAAAGAGGATATCGGGTGATACGGAGGGAATTTAATTAAGAAACGAGACACTTAAAGTAGTAGATGAGTTTTGCTATCTGGGCAGCAAAATAACTAATGATGGCTGAAGTAGAGAGGATATAAGAATATAGAGTGGTAATGGCAAGGAAAGCGTTCCTGAAGAAGAGGAATTTTAACATCAAAAAAATGGTAAAAATGATTCTGAGCACTGTGGGACTTAACATCTGAGGTCATCAGTCCCCTAGAACTTACAACTACTTAAACCTAACTAACCTAAGGACATCACACACATCCATGTCCGAGGCAGGATTCGAACCTGCGACCGTAGCAGTCGCGCGGTTCCGGACTGAAGCGCCTAGAACCGCTCGGCCACCGCCGCCGGCAATTTTAACATCGAATATACATTTAAGTGTTCAAATGGCTCTGAGCACTATGGGACTCAACTGCTGAGGTCATTAGTCCCCTAGAACTTAGAACTAGTTAAACCTAACTAACCTAAGGACATCACAAATATCCATGCCCGAGGCAGGATTCGAACCTGCGACCGTAGCGGTCTTGCGGTTCCAGACTGCAGCGCCTTTAACCGCACGGCCACTTCGGCCGGCATTTAAGTGTTAGCAAGTGTGTTCTGAAAGTATTTATACGGAGTGCAGCCAAGTGGAATATAGACGATAAACAGTTTAGACAATAGGAGAATAGAAACTTTTGAAATGCGGTGCTACAGAAGAATGCTGAAGAGTAGGTGAGTAGATGACGTAACTAAGGAGGAAGCACTGAATAGAATAGGGCAGAAAAGAAATTTGTGGCACAACCTGACTAAAAGGAGGGAATGATTGATAGGGCACGCTCTGAGACGTCACGGGGTCACCACTTTAGTACTGGAGGGATGTGTGTGTGTGGGGAGGGGGGGATAAAATTTGTAGAGTGAGAGCAAGAGATGAATACAGTAAGCAGATTGAGAAGTATGTAGGATGCAGTAGTTACTCGAAGATGAAGACGCCTGCACAGGATAGAGTAGCATGGAGAGCTGGGTCAAGCCAATCTTCGCACTGAAGACCACAACACTCATATATGTGTGTATGTATGTACGTATGTTCCACATCTCCTCCTAAACCACTGGAACGATTTAAACCAAACGTGATCTATTTATCACCTGTCTGGAAACAATTGCTGGGAGGGGGGGTAAGAACCACCTACCTGTCAAAGGAATGGGTGTGGCGGTGAAAAAGTAGCGTAGCTCGCGACGCGCAAATATCCAAACATTTTCATCCAGAATTTGAGAATAAAAACACTTAGTCACTTGCAACAAACTTTACACACAACTGCAAACCTCTGCGAAACTTTTTCTATCTGACAATCCCCTAAAAATGACGAAAGGAAGAAAGTTTATCGTTTACTACATTTTCCCCGTTCGTGCACTAAAACTGCCGCATCAAGCATGCCGTTTTAATTTATTAGTTCTTTACTACTATCTGCATCCGTGACACATTTTGCAGACACCACCTTTCGCAGCAATGCAGGCTGCTATTCTCCCATGGAGACGATCGTAGAGATGCTGGATGTAGTCCTGTGGAACGGCTTGCCATGCCATTTCCACCTGGCGCCTCAGTTGGACCAGCGTTCGTGCTGGACGTGCAGACCGCGTGAGACGACGCTTCATCCATTTCCCAAACATGCTCAATGGGGGACAGATCCGGAGATCTTGCTGGCCAGGGTAGTTGACTTACACCTTCTAGAGCACGTTGGGTGGCACGAGATACATGCGGACGTGCATTGTCCTGTTGGAACAGCAAGTTCCCTTGCCGGTCTAGGAATGGTAGAACGATGGGTTCGATGACGGTTTGGATGTACCGTGCACTATTCAGTGTCCCCTCGACGATCACCAGTGGTGTACGGCCAGTGTAGGAGATCGCTCCCCACACCATGATGCCGGGTGTTGGCCCTGTGTGCCTCGATCGTATGCAGTCCTGATTGTGGCGCTCACCTGCACGGCGCCAAACACGCATACGACCATCATTGGCACCAAGGCAGAAGCGACTCTCATCGCTGAAGACGACACGTCTCCATTCGTCGCTCCATTCACGCCTGTCGCGACACCACTGGAGGCGGGCTGCACGATGTTGGGGCGTGAGCGGAAGACGGCCTAACGGTGTGCGGGACCGTAGCCCAGCTTCATGGAGACGATTGCGAATGGTCCTCGCCGATACCCCAGGAGCAACAGTGTCCCTAATTTGCTGGGAAGTGGCGGTGCGGTCCCCTACGGCACTGCGTAGGATCCTACGGCCTTGGCGTGCATCCGTGCGTCGCTGCGGTCCGGTCCCAGGTCGACGGGCACGTGCACCTTCCGCCGACCACTGGCGACAACATCGATGTACTGTGGAGACCTCACGCCCCACGTGTTGAGTAATTCGGCGGTACGTCCACCCGGCCTCCCGCATGCCCACTATACGCCCTCGCTCAAAGTCCGTCAACTGCACATACGGTTCACGTCCAGGCTGTCGCGGCATGCTACCAGTGTTAAAGACTGCGATGGAGCTCCGTATGCCACGGCAAACTGGCTGACACTGACGGCGGCGGTGCACAAATGCTGGGCAACTAGCGCCATTCGACGGCCAACACCGCGGTTCCTGGTGTGTCCGCTGTGCCGTGCGTGTGATCATTGCTTGTACAGCCCTCTCGCAGTGTCCGGAGCAAGTATGGTGGGTCTGACACACCGGTGTCAATGTGTTCTTTTTCCATTTCCAGGAGTGTATTAATAGGAGAGAGCACACAGTTTAACTGAAATGCAAAACTAAAAAGCTATAGTATTGTGGTAAGACCTGAATAAGCTGTAGTATTGAGGTAAGACCGGAATGTTTATAGGCATACGAGTGGTGAACAATGAATAACTTGTTGAATAAACTAGCGGTATTTGAAAGACGACTCATGAAAAAAGTAATGGGTGCAACATAAATGGGTGTTTGAAAATGAGAAACAAAGAAAATATCTACCCAAGTGCGAATATATATAATAACAAAATCCTCGTTCCAACGAAACTTGAATATTGCTCCTCGATCTACGACCCTACTAGATGGATCGATAGAGGAAACAGAGAAGACCCGAAGAAGAGTAGCACGTTTCGTCTCCGATGCATTTAGAAAGTGTGAAAGGTTCACGCAGATGTTCGTCCAGTTCCTGTGGAAGTCGCTACAAGAGATGCGTTGCGCATCAAAGTGTGGTTTACTATTGAAATTCCGAGAACATACGTTTCTACAAGAGTAAAAAAAAAATATTGCTTCGTTCCACTTACATCTGAAGAACGTAATACAAAAGGAAGCGAAAATAATAGTATACCGAGTAACTGGAGACAGCTTGTTATAACTGTATACTTAATGTAACATAACATTTTTAGCCACAGTACATTCCTGGACTCAAAAATACCTATCAGTAACAAAAACCCACACGTGAAACTTAAATTTAATATAAAATAATTTTGAAGGAGAAAGTAGAGAAATGTGAACTAAACCCGACAGTATAAGCCGTCTCATTTATTACAATTCACGCTGGTTTAGCTTCTCTGTTTTCGGTATACGATGTATGACTTGACACGTCCGCACTTACGGAAGTGTTGTCGCCCATATAGCACTGACGAAAGTCGTGTAACGAAATGTCAAGGGAACTTTCGAAAGAAATGCGGCATGCGAGGACGCAAACTCCTGACAACGCAGCAGCTCGCCTTGGCTGCTGCAAGCGCATAACTTGACGCCGCCCGCTGGGCGCAAGCGATTATGTTCTGCAGCGCGCTTGAATGCCTTATTGTTTAGGGGGATTATGCCTTTCATAGTCCATTAAATGACGTATGGGGAACGTACTGCGACTTTCGCAGATGGAGGCGGAAGGCTTGAATACCACCTCAGCGGGAACGGAAGCCGCTGTCGACTCGAGATCTGACACACAAGATGGAGGAAGTGGCTTGGCAGTGACACCGCCACGCTAATCACCATTCCAGCTGGCCATCAACAATCGACTAAAACAGATGTTGAAAGGGAGTTTCGACTTGGGAAGACTATTAAAGTCGCTGGAGAAATGAATATCTTTTGCTATTCATAAACTGGCACCAGACGAGAGGTTACCCAACACGACAGCCCCCACAAGTGGTAGAAGTCATCCTACTTCGAGAAGACAACAAACTTCGTCATCCGCGAGACGTAGTGACACAGTGAAATTAATAATCAACGAGTGAGGTAGTATTAACTTTGGCCCTCTGTTTTTGACAAGGATTCCATGCAGAATGTCTATTTATAAGGTTACTTGCTAATTTAATTTCAATAGCTACCTTAATAACACTATCCCAGTCGCTGGAAGTGCATACCAGAATTTCCGTGTTGTTATATTCCAGAGTGACATTGTTATATTCCAGGATGACAGATGCCAAGAGACTGCTCTGCAATGGCGGATTTGCTCGCCTGCTGTAAGCGTGTGTGCTGCATATGCTCAGTACACCGGGCTTCCACAATCCTGATAGTCTAACCAATATGTCATGCCACAGCTACAAGGAATACGGTAGACGTCCAACTTTACGCAACCTTAAATTACCCTGATCTTAGATAGTGGTCGAGAACACATCAGAATTCCACAAAATACGACTAATCCTGTTCGAAATGCTCCCTATATTAGGCAAAAATTCCCTTGAACAGCACTTACTTGCTGCAGTTTTGTGTTCAAAATGGCAGTGTGTGCTTCTGTCGAGATACTGACTGTTGTCTGTGACGTCACCCGGCTGCATCTCCGTAAGTTTTTTGAACAAGAATGTCGCTGTCGGCGTAATCTCTCTAAAATCGTGTCTGCGTTGTTACTGCATATTCTTGAAATGAAGTGTTTTTTCTTGTATTATGTCAAACCTTCTTCCCTACTGATCTTTCACACAGTCAGCTACCCGTAAAATCTTTGGTAAGAGTGTTATAGCTCCGTATAAAAACTCTCATATTTTGCAGCAATACGCTGATCACAGCTACGATGTTCTCGGCTGTATGATACTATTTTAGGGACGGCACATTTCTGTATTTAAAAGGAATGAACTTTTAGCCACAGATCATCGAATTCAGAGATCGCAAAATAAATTGGAAAGAACGTAAAGCAGCTACAGTACCGACATTTCCTTGTGTTCTACAGTGTAAACGAGACATCCAACGACAAAATTTCAAAGGTTGTTGAAATATATTATGAGTATGTTGGTATAATGAACGCACAGACTACGGTGGTTCGTTACAAAATAATTGCATTTATTTTCATTTCTTACCCCACTGTATTTCACAGAAAATATCTGCACAGTAGTGCAAATGTCGAGGTTATGCGCTGCGTGTCTTGTTGCGGAAGAAACTTGTCCCATTCACTCACGGAAACTGCTGTTGACAGCAGTAATGGCCGCTTCGACCTCAAGCTTGCATTCAGTATTGCTCGATTTTGCCTTGGGTTTGTTTTCCGTCAGTGTTAGTTGTGTGTCAGCTATGATCCACAGTGATTGGATAGGTTTACTGATGAAGAGCTGGCCGACATGAACCTCACGTATGGGGGTCACTGAATGCAGTGGAGTAGCGGCTCAGTGACTCGACAGTGAGCTGTTTCCGCAGCTATGGCAGCTACATCGCAATATTTTTGCATCTGTCTGAGAGATTTTTCATTCCTGTGTTTTGTGTTGTACGTTTTGGCGATTGCATATTGCTATTTTTTCATTGTTTTAAAGATATTTGCACAGATACAAGGATAAATGGAGCAACAAACAAAATAAATCATAATTACGTTGTTACTCTGTAACGAGCCACCAGATACCAAGACTTCCTAGTACTAAAATTCTCAGAATATATCGCTGACTAACCTCCAAAATTTTGTCAGTGGAGTTCAGGTTTACCCTGTATAATTCACCGAAAGTATTTTCGGATTCTGTGCCGCACCGTCGTATCACAGACGTTACCTGCCTATTTACTTATTGGTTCGAACTCGAAACGGATCCGTTTTCATGGGTGTTAATGCAGTATACTGAAACCAGCAATCCCTGCCCCTATTCTTCAAAGAATCGAGCTCCCAAGTACACAGCAGCTTCAAACGTCTGAGTACTTTACAAATGAGTTAATGTGTTAAATATTTTACTTTAAACATGTAAACGAGAAAAGGTTTTAAATTATGTTTATAATTTGAAGAAAGTTGTTAAGTGTTATCCCTGGATGAGTATAGTCTGGGTTATTCGCGCTCGGCTTCAAGAAAAAGCCAGTCTTTCAAGCGTCCCAATGTTAAGACGTCGTATCGCCTGAACTGCGTGTCGTGCGATGATGTAACATGCACGTACATTTAGTAGTGTACTTGGATACTGCCTGCAAAGTGTGTTGCGAATAGAGTTAGTCGTACAGAAGTGATCAATTAAAACATAATGTCTGATGCGGAACAGCGAAAATGTAGTAAGCGATAAACGTTTTTCCTTTCATCGTTTTCTGGGGTCGTCAGCGAGAAAAAGTTTCCTAAAGTTTGAAATTATGTGGAAGTTCAGGGTAAGTCACGACTCATTCTCAAATATGGGATGTCCAGAGAGGAATGGTCAATATTCAGGAATTATCATCCGAAGCAAGAAGACTCGGGCTCTAAAATACATACCTTAAGAGTTATGATCACTTTTGATCTTAGATACTGTAAAAGAAATCACTTCTACTGCAAGCTCTTTACTTTCTGTATTTTGAGAGGTGGTAGTATCGGTCAAAGAAAGAAAAAAAAAGTTCAGTAAACATGGGCTCTACAGTACATACGTTAAGAGCTATGAGCACTTGTTCATCTTCGCTACTGTGAAACACCTCTTCTTCCGAGAAAGTACTCATAGCTCTTAATGTATACAATTTAGAGCCCATGTTTACCACACATTTTTTTCTACTTTTGGTCCACACCACATCGTCCCAAAATATGGGAAGCAAAGAGGTTGCCATAGAAGAGGTTCGTCTCACAGTATGGAAGGTGAAGTCCTCGTGGCTCTTGAGGTTTGGATTTAAGACACCATGTTTGCTAGAATTTTTCCTTCCAATCACCGTTCCCGTCATATTCCCGAATATTGATCCTTCCCTCTGCGGCACCCCATATAATGTGGGTAATTTGCGCGTCGTGACTTACACTGCCTCAAGACATAAAGACACTTCCTAACGGTGAGACCTGTCTTAAACTGTATCAGCAAGATTATACTTCTTAATGAGTAGATTATGACAACGCTTTAAATTTTTAAATTTTTCAAAATTTGACCCTGGAAGCCGTTAGGTAGTCAACTTGCTAATGGGATTGTGTACAGTGCACGGTTACCCGTTTACTGATATAGGTACTGAAGATGGTCCGACTATTCTTCCACCTCCTTCTCCTTCTCTTTCTTCTTATTAGTGTGCAAGGTATTTTTAATGATGCGCAGATGACTAATGAAAGCTAGTGCAGATTATTTTTGTATGCTCGCTAGTATCTACCTAACTATGTGGCGCGGAAGAGGTCGTGGCCATCCTGATTTACATTTTCTGTAGTTTCTGTAATCGCTAAATGCGAATATCGATATGGTTCCTTCCAAAAGTAAATGGCCAATTGTCTTCTTCTTCTTCTTCCTAACTACTGCATCACTTCACTCAGTGGGTGGGGATGTGACCGTCCATTGTTCGGTGTCACCGCAGTTACGGTGGGTCGACGTTGAGACGTGACGGAATAGCAGAAAGGAGCCGTCGTGTTTGGATGTGCCCATGACCGCAACGGGACTGGTGAAGATCAATTTCAACCATTTTGCGCACAAATATTGATAAAAGAACTTCACGCAGTTAACTTTTGCAGTAGGGAACTCGCAGAAGGCTATTAACCGCAGTTGCACCATATAAAGCTGCACATGTACAGTGGGTCAAATAACACAAACTACAGTGGAGGCGTGTACTGTGGACCGACAAGTCGGCATTTTGCCTCTTTTCAAGTGATGCAAGGCGTTGAGTGCACAGACGGTCCGCTGAGGCGTTTAACTCAGGTGTGTGGTGGGTAGTTTAGATTGGAGGTGATTCTGTGATGCTTTGGCTATGGTTTTCGTATTATGAATTGGGCTCACATATTTAGGTTATCGTGAACATGGACCAGGACTTCACTATAACATTTTCGATGACGAAGTGTTTGCTTTTCTTCTACGTCTTCGTGATGACTACGCTGTGTAAACTTTCCTCTTCCAATATGGCAACAGTCGTCCTCACAGGGCTGCACGCATGCACATTTCGACTGGCCCGCTAAATCGTGCAATCTCAATTCCAAGAAAATGTCTGGGTCTGTTGGCAATAACGCGCAGTTTGGTAGCTCTACGGGATCTAATCATTGAATGGCTTCAGCTGGACATGAAATACCTGAAGAAACTTGTGGACTCTGTTTATCATCTGTCTGCGGTTATTAACAAGGCTAGAAGCGATGTTACAACGGTATTTCATGGAGTCTTCTGAAGTGGACTTTTTTTTTTTTTTTTTTGTCTGGTGTGTTTATACAGTGTATCCCAGAAATACTGCGACAACTTCCAGAGGTTGTAGAGAGTATCTTCAGGAACAAATCGTGGATACGAACCCGAGTACAGAAACGTCATCTAACGAAGTTGTAGAGCGTCGATGTTACTGGCGCCGGCATCTGCCACAAGCTCACCTCTTCGGCACCGAACGTGACTTTGTACGCTGACGGACCTTAGGCGGGCCGTCTTGCAACACTGTTACTCAGTAATCGCGAGTGATTGCCACGATCGCCAGTGGAGAAGATGGAGCTAGCTGCTGCTTAGAAAAACCTAGTCTCCTATGAATGCGATGCTCTGTTGTCTCACTACATGACAGTGTCGGACACCAGTTTCCACCTGCGGTTTATTTCTCTTTTGGAACCCTCTAAAATCTCCAATTTTTTCGGTGTACAGGAGAAAGATAAACTGCACATGGGAACTCGTGTCCGAAACCGTCATCCACCAAGACAATAGAACATCGCATTTATTAGAAACAAGACCTTTCTACGCAGCAGCTAGGTTCACCTTCTCCATCACTGAATAGTACACAACATTGCGAGATGTTCCGTCTACGATCCACCGGCTTACAAAGCCAAGTTTCCTGCCGAAGGGGTGGGCCACTGGTAGTCGCCGGCGCCTATAACTTCGATGCTCTGTAGAGTCGTTGGATAATGTTTCTGGACAATATTCCAATTCTCGATTTGTTCCTGGAGAAACCCTCTACAACCCCTCGACGTCTGTCACAACATTTCTGGGACAACCTACATACACAGTACATTCGTCTAAAACGCGGAGAACTAGAGGAAACGCATTGTTTAATGTGTAACAGGACGTGCTTTACTTCGTTGTGTTTTCTGGACGTCATGCAAAGGGCTTAATATGGTGCTTCTGTCTTTTGTGCTGCTAAAACAATCACTAGCTAAAAATACGTCTTTAAACGCTTCTACGTCACAACACAGGCCACAAATACGACTTTAAACGGTTCTCTTGTTATTAGATTGCAAAGTTCCTCGAGATGAACAGAAAACATAAAGAGGTGTGTGTGTGTGTGTGTGTGTGTGTGTGTGTGTGTGTGTGTGTGTGTGTGTGTGGGACCCTTACTGAAGCTGAATACTTGTTAGTAACAAGAGACTTCTGTAGCCTTGAAGGAATCGAGTTACCAAACATTTGCTACAGTCAGAAGTGAGTTCATCAAATCATCTGTTTCACTTGTGCAATGACGCCAATACGATAAGATTATGTGGTGCTTAAGCAGTGGACCAAGTATATTACTGCACTATGTAAATATTTATTATCTAAATCCTACTGTCACAAGATTGCAACAGGTATCTTCGGTTTGTAAGGTCTGACACTCCTAAGAGGCTGCCAGGGGGAAAAACTGCCTGTATGCTTATCAAACCGTGGTATCGTTATCAATAGGTGTTCATGCGATCGGCAGCCTGTTCTTTGTCTGGTGCTCTGGGCGTTGCCGTGAAACAGAGAGGCCTACGCAGTTTCTGTCACGTCCGCGTAACTCACCTTCTACGATGCACTGACGTTTTTATGCGTGTGCTCGTACATACACTGTCAAAGACTAAGGGAAATTTAAATACGCGCACCGCCATAAACAAACAGCGACGTTTCAACGAAGACGAACGACTCCCCACAGCGTTTCTAAACTCCAGTCGAAGAAATGTGTCCTGCAATTTATGTGTCGTGTTCTTCACTGTCTGCGCGCGGCTCTGCTGCCTCTCGGAGCATAGGTGCAAAATCAATAATAGTGTGTCGGCAAACGCTTATTTTAGAGCAGGCTATAAATCTTTGTCCGGACGCAAAGACATATCGTGCATTTGTATGAACACTACTAGCTTTAAAATGGTACTTTAGATGCGTCAAAGATTAGTAAGATAGCAATTAAATGGATCGGAATTCTGTTTATGGATATTGATGACTGATGTAATAGACACTTTATTCGAAAACATTGCGGTAATAAATTTTTAAATATTTTATCAAATTTTGACGATGACTGACGAAGTTAAATAAAGAGAATTTCGTAGTCATATTCTAATGGATAGGTTCTTGTATGAGGACAAGATGAAAGACTGTTTTCTTAGTTCTAAAAGTATTTATTTTTCGATGTAGCTCCGTTTTAGGTTAATTTATTCTGTCCAACCTTTTCCAGTTGGTGGATTCCATACCCAAAATACTACTATGGAAGATTGGCAGAACACCCACATACGCATGCGTTTTCTAGACACAAATTTCATTTAGACGTTGAGTAAGACGGAAGTCATATGGTGCCACATCTGGTAAATAGGGTAGATCTTCCAACAATATGTACTTCAATTATCTCAGTTTTCCTGCTGAAACGGAAAGAAGTGACGCAGTGGTTAGCACACTGTACTCGCATTCGGGAGGATCATCCAGATTTAGGTTTTCTGTGATTTCCCTAAACTGCTCAAGGCAAATGCTGAGATGGTTCCTTTGAAAGGGCTCGGCCGATTTCCTTCCCCATCCTTGACAACCCGAACTTGTACTCCGTCTCTGATGACCTCAATGTCGACTGGATGTTAAACCCAATTTTCTTTAGTTTCTTCCTTTCCCATATTGACAGAGCAACACAGTGATCAAATGTGTGTTCTAATGTGTAATGTGTGTGAAATCTTATGGGACTTAACTGCTAAGGTCATCAGTCCCTAGGCTTACACACTACTTAACCTAAATTATCCTAAGGACAAATACACACCCATGCCCGAGGGAGGACTCGAACCTCCGCCGGGACCAGCCGCACAGTCCATGACCGCAGCGCCCGAGACGGCTCGGCTAATCCCGCGAGGCTGTTCTAATGAGAGAGACTTTTTTGCTCCGGGTCTCTTCACACTTTTTCTAACACAGTTCGTCTAGAGGACTTGAAAAGTATTCACAAATTACCGTTAAAATTTACTCAAAGTAATCAATAAAAATAAGCCATTGTACATCTCTGCACGTAACCCAAACCCTTTTAACAGATGCGATTGACGGCGGCCCCTTTGTTTCTTTTTTGTAATAGAGCTACGACTTATACCTACTGCTTTATTGGAGTTTCGTTTCTGACTCGAGGCAACAAATCGGCTCACAAAATCTTAAATGATCCAAAGACTGAAGCGAAGCATTAGCTTTTTGTGAGTATTCAACAATATCGCATCTGTTTGTACAACTCTTTTTCATGATTAATTTTTGATGTAAATCATTGCACTCTCTCGATCGTCTACTACCACGTTGTTCACTTTGTCTGGTTTTTCATCTGCGATTGTGGTTTACCAATGTCTTTCACGCGCATCATCTTCGAGAGTGCTACGCCCAATTTCGGATTCAGTTGTCCATTTTCTTAACAGATCGAAATAAAGGAACAGATGTTTTATAGTTTATAAAACATAATCAACTGATGAATTTGTGTCGGAGGTAAACCTTCCAAAACAAAGTATTTCTACAACCACACAGCGTTCCAGTTTATGTATTTGAAGAGAGCCGTATAGACAGAAACTGACACAGACGATACTGTAAAGCAAATATAAACACAACAAAAACCAAAGCAAGACGTAGGTGCCGCGTGGAAAAAATCTGCGCCAAGCCCCGGTCATGGGGACGTGCTGATTGTCCCTATTACCGATACCGGTCGTGAACTGCCGATGATTTTTCAGTCACTGCTTGTCAGGCCCAGTAACCAAGGAGGACATGACCCAGTACTTTTCTCCAAAAGCATCGCCACATTTCACGTGTGTTGTTGAATGATAGAACAGATTTTGGGAGAAGCGTGATGAATATGGCAGTAAGTGGTGTGACAATGCTATAGCACAGTATTCGCGTGAATTAAAATTCGTTCGGCAAAACTCTTACATCTTACTGGTTGTCTCACCCTGACAAAATATATACTGCTGGTCAATGCAACACCAGGGAAGATAGCAATTAATGAAATTTAGTTGAGTGGTCAGTATAGGTGGGTGCTGTGCCGAGGCTCCGGGTTCGATTCCCGGTAACTGACAAGGATTTTTCCCAGGTGGGAGGACTGGTGCGGGGTGTACTCAGCCTCGTGATGCCAACTGAGGAGCTACTTGAGTGAGAAGGAGCGGCTGCACGGACTTGAAAGCCGGCGAAACGGATGGGAGGACAGAGTGTTGAGTACACGCCCCTTCATACGACATCAGCATGAAGCAAAGGCAGAGGATGAAGCAGCTGCCGGTCGACAACCCTGGGGCATTCAAGGCGTGGACGAGAAGCTGGTGGTATACATTTTTTGCGCGTACGGTCCGTGATTGGAGAATGACTGTGGCACGCGCAGGATGGGGCACTGGCACATTTTGCTGCTGATGTAGACATCGAACGCGGAAATACATCATTATTTGTAGGTGATTTGAGAGTACCCAGGATGCGAAATTTGGTACGCAGAGCTGCCAGATCTGGCAGCAACACTGGCTTTAACCCGACTGTACATCGTGTAGAACTGAATTTGAATGACAGATGTTAGTACGACAAACCATGCTGCTCCAAGTCCACTGTCGGCGCGCTTCTCTCTGTGGAAGCCGCTACAATGGTCGCCGTGCTCGCACCCCTTAGTGTTCCATGCGGTTGTATATTGTCTTGCTGCAGAGAAGTCCATTTCCGGACTCAGGTGTACGTGACGTTGGTATGCCAATCCGCACTGTGTAGCGAACTACGTGTCTGTCCTCTTGGGCACTAGTCACGTGGGGTGACTGAGATCCTGCATGGCGTTGCATAGACCCTCCTGAGCATATTGATTCCATGTTTCATTAACACTCGTGACATCCCGACCAACGTGAGCAACAATATTACGAAACAGTAGACTATAGTCTTCACAGGTCACGATCCTGTCGCTATCGAAGTTCGGAACGTATCGGTAAATATTTCTCTTTCTTATACGAGGCATAACACGACCTTCTCGCAAATAACATCCAAATGCGATTTCAGAATGAGAAACCCACTGTGTAACCTTTCATTATAAACAGAATGTACATGACGACACTCCTGCCTGGCTTGTGCTCCTGCGCTGAAATACTAATAATTTGCAAATGTAATACCCTTTATGCCAATTTTATCGCCTTCGTGATTTTGCAATTTTAATGATGAGGCATATAGTTTGATAAGACGATATGTACTGTAACTGGGTGTAAAGTTTCACTTGCCTTGTAACAGTAAAAACAACACATTCGTTGTATTCATTATAAACGTTACTGAACTATTCACAATTTTTTTTTCTTCTTTTACAGGTGAGACCTTCCCTTCAGCTACTCCTCGTATTACGTAACGAGAAATGAAGAGTGAAACGTGTCGGTGCTGGTCGAGTACAGGTATGAAAATACATTGTCTCGTCTGGAGGGGTGTAGGTGTATCTGTGATAGGACGTTGAAGTACGATTCACTGATTACTGGCTTTAACTAAGTTTGTGGGGAAAGCTGTCGTTGTAAGGGGAAATGAAACAATCACACAGGCTATGACATTAACATAACATCCCCGAATATGTATGAAACGAGACTACTTCAGCTGCAAGTATGACCGCGGACACACACTGCAGTAGCATAGCAGCAGGAACACTGCTCGTAAGAAAAAGGCAAAACTAAGAGTTTAATGTTCCATCGACAATGAGGTCATTAGTGATCGAGTACAAGCTCGGGTTAGGGAAGGATAGGGAACGAGATCGGTCATGCCATCTTTAAAGCAATCATCCCAGCATTTGCTTTAAGCGATTTAGGGAAATCACAGAAAAGCTTGATCTGGATGGCCGAGCGGGGATTTGAACTGCTGTCCTTCCTATTCACTTGTGCTCAGAACATTAAGTATCCTGGGTATATCATAGTAGGGAAAACTGACACAGGTAAACGGATACGACAAAAGAAACAAAAAAGTCCAATAAGTAGGGCTACCCAAACGATCAGTTTGCGAGATAATTGTGAATTTGGAGTTATGAGCTGCCTCTGACTTCAGTACGAAATATTTTCCTCGTCAGTAAACATGTATTTGCTATGTATCTTTTTGAATTAAGTTCGCGCAGCCCCTCCCGCCGGAGGTTCGAGTCCTCCCCCGGGCATGCGTGTGTGTGTGTTGTTCTTAGCATAAGTTAGTTTAAGTAGTGTGTAAGTCTAGGGACCGATGACCTCAGCAGTTTGGTCCCCTAGGAACTCACACACATTTGAACATTTCCCCTCTATTTAGCACCAAATTTCGCCCGTGGCCCACGTTTGAAGAATGTGGTACATACGTAGTGGGTCACCGGCACATTTTCTGATGCCAGAATCTAACGCGCCACTAAGGTCCACGATAGATCGGTCGAGCAGGACGTACACTTTGGCCTCCAAAATCAGTTGACCGGTATTCATTGAATTTTTCTGTCTGAGGCCATCTCGAAATGAAGAGTACAGCACTACCGTTGACTCGGTTGAAGAAATGAAGCAGCGAACTCTACAACCTTGTCACGATTTACCAGATGATCGTGTGGTGTTCGAGGGAATTCGTAAGTCACTGCAGAGGCGAGTGTACAATTGCATCCGAATGCAAAGACGACACGCGGAACACCTCCTTTAACGAGTGTGCAGTAAATTGTAACGTGTGTCGTGCGGAAATAGCCCTTCATATCACGTTTAAGCAGACCACGAATGAAATTTGAGTCCAGTTTGAAATGGCGAAAAGTTTTTATTGCAGCGATATTAGGATAATACATTTCGCAGTGAAGTTAGTTGCGACCTGCAATTCTAAATAATCGTAAGTAATGAAATTTATTCCTGAAATTCAACCTCACTGTAATAGGTACGGATGCACTACTTAAAGCGACATGTGAAAATTTCTGCCGGTCTCGGACTCGAACCAGATTTGCTGCTTATCGCGAGCGGTCGTCTTACATAGGCCAACCGACAACGCTTCCAGACCGACCCAAACTTCTATACGTCACAAACCTATCTATTTCTTCTCATAGATTATTATTATTATTATAGATTATTAATTAATTTACCCACACATGTCGCTTCAGGTAGAACGTACCTACTACAGTCAAGTTGAATTTCAGGAATAAATTTCAATATTTGAAACTGTAGTTCGTCGTCGGATATAAAAACCCGCAATTATTTTGCAGATGGCTCTTCTGCGGCACCATGTTTACTAAAATGCTCTCGATGGGTCGACGGTGGTGTACTCATGTGTAACAGCCTCACCTCAAATGAGATATAAGTGGACGTCTGTAATCATCCACCTCAAGCGGAATGTACACGGTCCTGTTGACACATTGTGTGCTTCCGTTTTTTTTTTTTTTTTTTTTTTTTCGCGTAATTCATCTTGTATACTTTTAGGATGAAGAAAGCTAGGCGACTGAGGAGAGAGATTTTAATCCTGTTCCGACCAATTTCCGATATTTGTTCGGCAGATGTTGAGCGATAATGGACCAGCACGACGCTTCCTGTGTACTGTGGAGACAGTGCTGCCAGCAGCAAGATGAGAGAGGAGTTTTTGTTGCTCCTAGAATGCGTTCATGCAGGCAACCTGCCACTGGGATCGTGCACCGTGTTAGCCTTATATACATATATTTTACAGTATACAGATTAATCTCATAACGGCATAACGGACGAGCAAGTAGCGCTAAGTCCATTCGTATGTTATTTGACCAGCGGTATACAGGGTGTTACAAAAAGGTACGGCCAAACTTTCAGGAAGCATTCCTCACACACAAAGAAAGAAAATATGGCATGTGGACATGTGTCCGGAAACGCTTACGTTCCATGTTAGAGCTCATTTTATTACTTCTCTTCAAATCAGTTTAATCATGGAATGGAAACACACAGCAACAGAACGTACAGCGTGACTTCAAACACTTTCTTACAGGGAATGTTCAAAATGTCCTCCGTTAGCGAGGATACATGCATCCACCATCCGTCGCATGGAATCCCGGATGCGCTGATGCAGCCCTGGAGAATGGCGTATTGTATCACAGCCGTCCACAATACGAGCACGAAGAGTCTCTACATTTGGTACCGTGGTTGCGTAGACAAGAGCTTTCAAATGCCCCCATAAATGAAAGTCAAGAGGGTTGAGGACAGTAGAGCGTGGAGGCCACGGAATTGGTCCGCCTCTACCAATCCATCGGTCACCGAATCTGTTGTTGAGAAGCGTACGAACACTTCGACTGAAATGTGCGGGAGCCCCATCGTGCATGAACCACATGTTGTGTCGTACTTGTAAAGGCACATGTTCTAGCAGCGCAGGTAGAGTATCCCGTATGAAATCATGATAACGTGCTCCATTGAGCGTAGGTGGAAGAACACGGGGCCCAATCGAGACATCACCAACAATGCCTGCCCAAACGTTCACAGAAAATCTGTGTTGATGACGTGATTGCACAATTGCGTGTGGATTCCCGTCGGTCCACACATGTTGATTGTGAAAATTTACAATTTGATCACGTTGGAATGAAGCCTCATCCGTAAAGAGAACATTTGCACTGAAATGAGGATTGACACATTGTTGGATGAACCATTCGCAGAAGTGTACCCGTGGAGGCCAATCACCTGCTGATAGTGCCTGCACACGCTGTACATGGTACGGAAACAACTGGTTCTCCCGTAGCACTCTCCATACAGTGACGTGGTCAACGTTACCTTGTACACCAGCAACTTCTCTGACGCTGACATTAGGGTTATCGTCAACTGCACGAAGAATTGCCTCGTCCATTGCAGGTGTCCTCGTCGTTCTAGGTCTTCCCCAGTCGCGAGTCATAGGCTGGAATGTTCCGTGCTCCCTAAGACGCCGATCAATTGCTTCGAACGTCTTCCTGTCGGGACAACTTTGTTCTGGAAATCTGTCGCGATACAAACGTACCGCGCCACGGCTATTGCCCCGTGCTAATCCATACATCAAATGGGCATCTGCCAACTCCGCATTTGTAAACATTGCACTGACTGCAAAACCACGTTCGTGATGAACACTAACCTGTTGATGCTACGTACTGATGTGCTTGATGCTAGTATTGTAGAGCAATGAGACGCATGACAACACAAGCACCGAAGTCAACATTACCTTCCTTCAGTTGGGCCAACTGGCGGTGAATCGAGGAAGTACAGTACATACTGACGAAACTAAAATGAGCTCTAACATGGAAATTAAGCGTTTCCGGACACATGTCCACATAATATCTTTTCATTTATTTGTGTGTGAGGAATGTTTCCTGAATGTTTGGGCGTACCTTTTTGTAACACCCTGTATATATATGGTGTTGAATCCATTCAGTTAAGTAGTGGCGCTATATGTTATCAGTGCGTGTTGTGTTTCTGCACACACCTTCTCTCATTTCTGGTTGACATAGCCCTGCCCACTAAGGGTTTAAGTTGTCATGCATAGCGATCTCCTGTTGCATTTGGGCCGGCCGGGGTGGCCGAGCGGTTCTAGGCGCTAGTCTGGAACCGCCCGGCCGCTACGGTCGCAGGTTCGAACCATGCCTCGGGCATGGGTGTCTGTGATGTCCTTAGGGTAGTTAGGTTTAAGTAGTTCTAAGTTCTAGGGGACTGATGACCTCAGATGTTAAGTCCCATAGTGCTCAGAGCCATTTGAACCATTTGTTGCATTTGGGCCTTGAAAATTACAGTGGTTGTCGAGGATGTTACCCAGTTGCATCCCCGTTAAGTAACCTGAACATTCGATACGCCTTTAGAAGCTCAAATTTCACAGATGCCTGACGACCATAATCATTGTTGTTGTGGTCTTCAGTCCTGAGACTGGTTTGATGCATCTCTCCATGCTACTCTATCCTGTGCAAGCTTCTTCATCTCCCAGTACCTACTGCACCCTACATCCTTCTGAATCTGTTTAGTGTATTCATCTCTTGGTCTCCCTCTACGATTTTTACCCTCCACGCTACCCTCCAACTCTAAATTGGCGATCCCTTGATGCCTCAGAACATGCCCTACCAACCGATCCCTTCTTCTTGTCAAGTTGTGCCACAAACTCCTCTTCTCCCCAATCCTATTCAATACTTCCTCATTAGTTACGTGATCTACCCATCTAATCTTCAGCATTCTTCTGTAGCAACACATTTCAAAAGCTTTCTCTAAGTCTACAAAAGCTAGATAATAAGTAGTAGTAAATGCACTGATTCATTTAAATTCTATGTATTGTGTTTTCAACTGCAGCAGTACATATATTGGTAAAATTTCGTGTGCTTACGACTATTTGATGCCAAATAATTGTTTTACAGTAGAAATGCAACAGGTCTTAGCAGAATATCAATAAAAGTGAATGAATCTTTGGCTGGTAAAGACGACGTACGTATGAGCGCAGACTGATTTTTGCATCGAAATCAATGATTATCGTTCAGATTTTTTCACTTAAAAATCGCGTGATAAACGTGGTAGAGCACAAGGACATTAGCACTGCGTCAGCAAAGCAGTTCGATCCTGTCACGCCTCTGCTAGCAATTTCACGTCGTGTTACATCGTCTGAAAACTTAATGTGTCGCTATTCCAGTGCGGAACAGACTCTTGTTCCCGCGTTGAAACGGTAGCTTGACAATATAATGTAATGCGAGGCTGATGAAGAACCTGTCGGGTGTCTTTACACGCAAGCCCCACATATGCACTCACTGACAGCTGCAACCTGTTAGTTCCTGACGTGGCGCTGTGTACAACTCCGGCTGGTGCGAAGTGCCTGTACGTCATCCACCTAGTGTATTTTTACAGCTTGCGCCTGAAAGACGCTGTGTCAACTGCATAGCTGTTAAGCCCGCAGGATGTCGAGGCGTCTGTGTACAGCGTGTCGTCTGTAATATATTATAGTTTCAGGACGGAGACGAGTTTGTATACCCCTTTGTGTTGTTTGATACAGCTGCAACCTGTCATTGAATGAAGCTTACCTGCACCACGATACAACGTTTCCTGTACGTAGCTACCAGTCCTCTGATCGATGCGGTCCGTCTCGACTTGCTCTTCTGGGCCAATGTCGTCATCTCAGAGTAACACACCCAACATCTTCAATTATTTGTTAGATATATACCAATATCTGTCCTCCGCTACAATTTTTTACGCTTTATCTCCTGCTAGAAGCAGGGTAGTCATTGCCTGATGTTTTTTATACACGGTGGCAATTATTGAACTATATGACATAAAATCGCCATGCTGTCTGAACGGTTTGCGTTAGAACGTTCAAACTGCACGGTTGGCCGCGGGGCATGATGGGAATGTTGATGTGCATATGGTTTGGTTTAGTGACGAAGCCCACTTTACTTTGGATGGGTTCGTCAACAAGCAATCGCCGGCCGAAGTGGCCGTGCGGTTAAAGGCGCTGCAGTCTGGAACCGCAAGACCGCTATGGTCGCAGGTTCGAATCCTGCCTCGGGCATGGATGTTTGTGATGTCCTTAGGTTAGTTAGGTTTAACTAGTTCTAAGTTCTATGGGACTAATGACCTCAGCAGTTGAGTCCCATAGTGCTCAGAGCCATTTGAACCATTTGAGCCAACAAGCAATCTTGGCGCTTTTGGGGGACTGAGAATCCTCATTTCGCGATCGAAAAGTCTCTTCACCCTCAACGGGTGACTCTGACGTGTCCAATGTCCAGTCGCGGAATAATCGGTGTCGTATTCCTTGATGGCTCGATGAGTACCGAACGGTAAGTGAAGGTTTTGGAAGATGATTTCAACCCCGTTATCTAGTGACCCTGATTTCGACAAGATGTGGTTCATGCAAGACGGAGCTCGACCCCATCGAAGCAGGAGAGTGTTCGATGTCCTGGAGGAGCACTTTGGGGACTACGTTCTGGTTCTGGGGTACCCAGAGACCACCGGCATGGCTCTCGATTGGCCGCCATATTCTCCGGTTCTGAACACATGCGACTCCTTTTTGTGGGGCTATATTAAAGACAAGGTGTACAGCAATAACGGAAAAATCATTGCTGAGCTGAAAACAGCCACTCAGGAGATCAACGACGGCGCCGATGTTTCGATACTTTAGCGAGTCATGCAGAATTTCGCTATTCTTCTGCGCACATCATCGCCAATGATGGCAGGCATATTGAACATGTCATAATCTAAATGCGAATATCTATAGTGACGTTTACATATCGAATAAAGCGTGTGCACGCCGTAGTTTGTAACTAATTTAGGTCTTTTTCATATAGTTCAATAATTGTCATCGTGTATATGTGCTATCATCAAGTCCGATCTTCTAGGTAGTGCTTTCCCCATATTCCTTTTCTCGCTAATTTTGGAGAATACCTTCTCATTTCTTAGCATACGACTCATTTAATTTTCACCATCCTTCTTTCTGGTTTACTGCCATACAATGCTGTGCTCCAACTAAGGTCTAAGTTTCGTACTGGTTGATATCTTTCGGCGACCAACACTCTCCTTGCATGTGCTATACAACCTCTTGTGTACTCCATATTTCGTCCATCATGCGTTATTTTGCTATCTTACGAAAGCGTCTTAATTTTTCGTAAGTCTTGTTTCTGTTATCAAAGGCAACGTCCGAATTGCCTCTCTGTTGGCTTACCTTTCCTAGGAACAAACGGATCGTTTTCTAGCAAATCTCCTATTTCCTTTTCTATTCTTTCGTATCTTATTCTGGTCAGCAATTTGTATGCATAAGCAGCCGAATTGACTGTGTGTAAGTTTTTGCATTTATCTACTCTTATTATCTTAATGTTTAAATGTTTGTTTTTAAATTCTCCGAAAGATATTTTGGCTCTACCATTTGCTGAATCTATCCATCTGATTACCATTTCCTTTTCGATTTCTTCGCATTTCGTTTTAGCTTCCTTGCACTCCAACTGATTTCATTCCTAAGTGACTTATGTTGTTGTACTTCCTTCTTTTCCCAAATATTTTTGTATTTTCTTCTTTCAACAATCAATTGGAGTACTTTTTCTGTTACCCATAGTTCTTCACAGTTGCATTTCTTATACTTGTAACGTATCAGCCAGGAATCTAATCAACATCCACACAAGATATGACTGCTTAAGACGCTACGAAGGAGCATGTGATTTACCCTGGAATACTGGGGCATGATCTGACAATGACGAATAGTTAATTTCCATCTGTCCTGTCCTTGGCCACCAAATTCAAATGTGGAAATACGCTACACTCTCATCTCTTGGTATCGTAACCGCTAACTTCAACTGCAAGTGAATCGAATCACTGCAATCTCAAAGTTAGGGCCTTGAAGGAGTACTGGGTGCAACTTCACTATCATACGACCTTGGTGAATAAACGAGGTGAGCTATCTGAATGAAAGTCTCAAGCAGAAAGATCCACTGTATTCTACAAGAGAAAGATAAAAAAAGTAATTTACAAATCTCAAAACAGTTAACGTGTAAGATAACAAATGAAACCCGGGCGACCCGAAAGTAACAGAAATATCGTCAGTAGCCACAATGCGGTTTCAGCGGATCACACAAAGAGATATTTTTCACCAGCGGAAATAGCTGTTGTCGTAAGTTTCTTTTCCGGTGACAGGTGGAGACGTAGCGGTCTCAGAGATGCAGCCCGTCACTATGTGACCAAGTTTGGTCTAAAATTACGCGCCCTTGCTGTAGCCAAAAAGGGAAAAGTTTCACATAATAAAAGCGTAAATGTATATATCTGCGATTCAACCAATGTCACAACAGGAACTACTTACTCATCTGAAGCGATCGAACGAGGTGCCATAATGGTTAGGACACTGGAGAAACAGATTTCAAATCCCCGTCCAATTATCATGATATACGTTTAGCCGTTGTTTGCCATAAGTGAATCTTCCAGGGGATTCCCAAGAAAGTTCCTTCAATTAGGCTACATCCGATTACCTATTTTATCTGACCTAGTGTTTCATTTCTGAGAACATGGGGTTCCGATAGGATGTAACCTGCCATACCTTCAACTGGAGTGTCACTTACTGGGGAGAAACTTAACTTTTCGCAATTTTCTTTCTTACTAAAAACCACCACTTCCCAATTTTCTTTCGTACTAAAAACCACCACTTATCGTTCTGTGGATTCTGTAGAAACCACGTCTGACTACTGCAGATACTTTTTCAGTTATTTGTTTTCACTTTTTTCAGTTACTTCTGAATTATCCGATACTGCATCAGGTACGCGAAACTATGACTTTCAGGACAAGACTGCAAATGCCAATATACATAACATGGTACTAAGGAGCCATTTAGTGGCACAGTGCACTACTGCACATAGTAAGCAGTTGCCAAACAAGAACTTGGTAGTTGGTGTTCTGCTGAGACGCTTTGTGCACGTCGCCTTTGGAAAACCCGTGTCACTAGTGTTCCCTGGTGGTCAAGCGGTGACGACAGACAACTCGCTACCCGCTTCCGGGCGTACCGAACAATCCGCGAGTTTCGCGAGATCCGCCAGTGACCCGCACCGTCTGGGACGGCGCTCTTCGTTTCCTGCACGAGCCACGCGCAGGATATTCGCGGCAGTGACGCAGTCGGCAAGCTCGTAAAACAGCCAGGTGGCGCAGACTCCACCTTCTCCTCTCTTCTCTCCATTCCTCATAAAACCGACGGAGACAAGCGATGTCCAGAAACAGCTACGCTATGTACTGTACAAATCCACGATCCTTGATTCTTATTTCCAGGATACAGTTTCCGACTAGTCGCAGAACAATTACTGCAGATAGCAGTTATTTTACATAAACGTCTAGCAGTATATTTCCCCTGGAACGACAGTACGTTTACTCCATATCTACTGGATGATTATAACTAGAGTACAGCTGCTCGCGGAGGTGGAATGTGGCCTGTAGTTATGGTATGCAGTGTAACTTGGTAGATACACTAATGCGTTAATGCGGAACCGATTTGCTCTGGAAAACAAATTATCTTCAATTTTGGGCACCAGGTGCTAATCTGACGCTCTACAGCATCTCGACGTCTCCGGTGCCAACGTTGAACAAACTGTGTAAGCGGTGTATAAAATAAAGAATAAACATGCACTTCGACAAATTGTTGACAGCTGCATCGAATCCCTCATTAAACTATTAGTTTTCTAACAACTGCCCCAGTGCACTGCTGTCTGAATTATGACTTCTGCAGTATGAAAGGGCAACTACGGGTATCCCGGCTATAGGTATACAAAAACGTTTCAATAATTTTAGTAACTGTTAATGTTTATAATTCTATTTGTCCAACATTGTCCGGAGAGCACAAACATTTTTGTGCATGTTGGTACAGTTCATAGTGAGAACCGTTTGTAGCTCGGCAGATATCGAAACGCTACTCCACTTCTCGCCACATGTTCATAAGCACGACAGGTGTTACGGCCTCTACTGCGGCGTAAATCCGTTGTCTCAGATCTGCCAGATCTCAAACGCTTTTTCTGTAAAAAAAGAAATACGCTTGATAAACTCTCATGCACTGAAATCCAGCGGGGTCAGCCCATGATGATGAAGTGGGGCACCATCCCGCTGGAAAATGATTTCGGGAGGCATCTGTGGAACTCCGTAGTTCGCCAGCATGCCGAGTTAGGTATGCTCTGTCACGGTAGACTCCATTTAAAAAAATGAACCAATCACACCATTTTATGCAATCCTAACCACACAATAACTTTTAGTTTGTCCCTTTAGTACTCAATCACTTCTCCTGGAGTCTCACTTCCCCATATTTAACAGTTATGTCGGTTAACTTTGCCACAGATGCGGAAGGTAGATTCACCAGTGAACTACACTGCATTGAGGGTAGTCGCTGTTTTCGTCTATACGATGCAACATTTAAACAGCAAAATCACATCGTCTAAGGCGATCCTCAGGCTTAATGTGATAAAAAAGTTGGAGTTCGTAAGCATGTAACAGGATACGTTTATGTGCAGTGTCGTGCACCGGGACGGCCAGTTCCCTACTAGCTTGTGTAATATATTTATGTGGGCTTCTAGCGAATGATTCGCGCACACGTTCTACTGTCTCTTCAACCTTTTAGTATGTTTTCCAGCATTTGAAATCAGACTTGTCCTGTCTCGAAGAGTTCTGTCCCACTGATAAACGGATTTACGTGTGGAAAGATCCACGTTCCATTCTCTTCTTGCACACGCCATTGAACAAGTGTAACAGATTTTTACTACCGTAGCACATACTGTACCTTTCGTTGTGGCTTCCCCATGTTGATTGTTAGGAGTATGTCTGCCTGCTGCACAGCAAACATTTGTGCGCATGCGCCACACGACAGCGCTGACCATCAAATGGTAAAGATCACATCTTGAGGGTGTCTCTATCGATGATTTACCCAGCAACGTAAAATGTCCAGTTCTTTCGTTATAAGGATTTGTTTCTACGCATCTGTAACCCGGACACCCTCTGTAATAAGTATTTACACCGAAAAGCGACCTTTCGTCCAATGAAAGCTTTATAAATAACCCGATGAAGTCTTCAGAGGATTGGACGTAGATGGTTCATAACGGAAGTCACAAACTCTTTCAGCAACAAGCTACACGAGTACACGGCTTTACCTCGACGTTGTGGACGTCTTTCTTCGTCTTGGCTGTGAATGATCGCAGTTACGCAACGCCTGTCTTCACGCGACGCCGCTTCCAGCTGTCGGCCGATATGGCAGGGCTTGATATAAGGCAGCCCGTGGTGCAATTCGCAGGCGGCTCAATGAGGCACGCGTTTTAAAGTATATCTCTGACAGCGGCGAAAGGAGTGGAGTGACGCACAGCTTATCCTTGGCGTCTGGCGTGCATCGTCCATCATGCCAGAGCTGCAAGGATTAAAAGTGCGCGCTGCCGTTTGCAGGCGGAACGAATCCCAGCAGCTCACGAACGTTAGGATCAACAGCCGTGACCGATTGACGTCGTAGATAAGCCGGCGCATATCGTTACGGCCAGCAATGCGATGGACGTTCGACATTAACCGCGTTTAAAAATCTTATCCCACTGAACTGTCATGAATCCTGTCACTGACAGTATGATTTTATTTTAGACATAACATCTGATTCCTTCACGAAAAGCCGCGCGGGGTAGCCGCGCGGTCTTAGACGCCTTGCCACGGTTCGCGTGGCTCCCCCCCCGTCGGAGGTTCGAGTCCTACTTAGATTAAGCAGTGCGTAAGCTTAGAGACCGATGACCTTAGCAGTTTGATCCCACAGGAACTTACCACAAATTTCCAATTTTTCCTTCACGAAAACACATACATCTTAAGCCACTCTAAAGGAGTTTTATACTTGCATTGATGAGAGTAAGACGTAAAACACACGAATTAAACATTTTATCTGTTGTAGTCTACCTGCAAATGTTAATGAGAACACAAACTAAATTTCCACCTTTTGAGACCAGTTAATGGTTAGGAATGTCGTCTAATAAGAATCATTAAACTACAGCATCGTTGTTTCGTTTGGCTCCAGGAAACATGGACGTCATTTTCAGACGTGCAAAAACGTGTCAAGGTACATTTACTGTTCACTGTTTGTATATCACCGTCACAAGTTAATACGAGAACATTTTAGCAGAAGTACCAGAGCGACGAGTCGGTGAAATGATGACCTACCTTGGTGTTTACTGAAAAAAATAGAAAACTTAACGTGTGTGGCTATGTCTGGCTCGGGGTTCCCAAGTAGGTCGTGACCAGAAAATCGTAGACACCGAGAAGGCTGTTCCAGTGAACTAGAGCGAGGGTCAGGGGCAGGGCTGAACAGGAATAGACGATCAGCAGGCGACGAGAGGAATGTCTCGGTAACTTCAAGCGGGAATTATAATTTAGGCCGCCGCTGTAACGGAAGTTTCATGGGCTCCAGCTGTACCGCTAGTATAATGCAGGGTTACCAAGTCTGCCGAAAAAAATGCATTTTTGAGTTTAACGAGAAATATGCACTCGACTGCGCCGGAAAATACGATATTGCAATGCCTGTGTTATTCCATATTACGATGCAATGTTCCTTCGGACATGATTTATTCCAAATTACGACGGAACGTTCCTTCGCATCGTAATTTGGAATAACACAGGCACTGTACTTTCAATAAAATGTCTCCCTTGTACGGTAATGTAAATAATGTATGTACGAATACAGGTTGCGGACAGGTGGTTGGCGGCATACGAAAGTTTGGACCTGGCCGTGGGTCGTGCTCGGATAGCCAAATGGTAAAGCGATCGCTCGCGATAAGCGAGAAATCTGGGTTCGTGTTCCGGGCCGGCACAAATTTTCACTGTCGTCATCCCACTATACGGCTGATGGTAGTACATATGCACAACTGCGAATACATTTCTTGTATGTATTTCATAACAGCTGTAGTTCGGCTGTTCCTTCGGACAACAGGCAAGCCTATCTGAAAGAACTTTGCATCGCAATTCGGCAAAACACAGGCGCTGCAATATCGTTATTTATCAGCCGACACCGGGCAAGCGACAAAATGTTTGCCCTACACGGGAATATTCATAATGGATATACGAGTAAAGGTTTTAGACATATGATTGACGACATATGGAAGTTGGGCTCTGGCCGTGATAGCTTAATGCTAAGGCGACCGCTCGCGATAAGCGGCAAGCCCTGGTTCGAGCCCCAGTCCCATACAAATTTCCACTGTCGTCATTACGTTATACGGTTGTTGGTATTCCATATTCGCAACTGCGAATACATTTGATGTATTAACTTAGACCAGGAAAATTGTTATTGTATTCCACATTGAAGACTTCGTGCAAACCTGTATAGCAACCGGCCGTGTTTTTTTCAGTCCCAGTATTGTATACTGACAGCATATCATGCTCACCAGTAAGTCGCGCGAGCGCGAAGGGGGAAACGTGAATATCTAAATCCTATATCGGCGACACTGCACTCTGCTCCCCGCCTGGCGCGCCTGGAGCCATTAGACATATGATATTTCATGCTTCCCCTTCTCCCGCTCCAATCTTGACAAGCAGCATAAGAACGTAATATTATATCCAGTCGCTTCAGTTGTGTGCGAGGAGAGCTTTCCAGCTCGGCAGTTGAACTACACATGAGGAGCTTCCTGCCGCCGAAACAATAATAACCACCCTATTTTTCTGTCTAATTGCTAGCTAAATGAAGCAATAACGAGTGAGAGAGCGGCATGTGAGCGGCCTCGAACTGACCCTTCAGATTCTGTTGGTTCCCCTTCACCAGACTAGCGCCAGCTTCGACATTACTGAGAGATTGCATAACGCTTCCACGTCTTGTTAACGAACTCGTTAGCTGTACGGTTCTAATGTGCGCAATTACTTTACTTCGCGTAGCTTCGTTCCGTTTGAGTGTAACCACACTATCCTCCATAAGGCTAAGTCTTAAGACTGAAATACGTATACTCGTGGAAGTCTGCCCGCTAGAGAAGACTGCCAGCAGTTGCCAATAGATTCTCTGCTGCTACTCTTCCCATTTCAAATTCACGCTGATTCTGACAATACGAGGCTATTGGCCAGCTGGTGCCCTCGAATTTTTGGACTTTTTCTGGAGGCTCGAGGATGCACCGTCAAATTTTTTATGGAAATGCGATGACATCAATTTTTGCAGCCTTCCCGAACAAGCCATGTGGAACTACAGAAAGCTACAATAGGCTGATTTATGTACTATTCTTACGAAACCTCTCCCTTCCCTGTGAGTTAGCACGTCATATCTCGAAGAGTTGCAGTGAAACACCGGCAGAATAAACCTTTACACTCTGTAGCGAGTAATTCTCGGAAGCGCAGATACCGAAGTTCGGACACAACCAGGAGTGTAGTTTTAACCTGTCAGTACGATTTCAGAATAAAGTTTGCTCTCTGCATTGGAATATGCGCTGTTTTGAAACTTTCTGGTAGATTCAAATTATTTTTTGGACTTGGATTCGTACCCGAACCATTTTCTTTCGCGGGCAACGATCTTACTAACTGAGCTAGCCAGGCACGGATCACGAACCTCATCTCACAGTTTTACTTCCTGCAGTATCTATAAACTATTTATAAGTTTTATTACTACTTGCATTTCACTCATAACTATAGAGTTTGTCTACAAAACAGATCATATTTGTTTTACAGAGCAGCAAAACTCAAAGCTGGCAGACTAGCCTCAGTTGTACGTATGTGTATGAAACCTGCCAAGTACTAGTGCTCGAGTCGTAAAGTGACGCCTCCTCGGGATTCTACACTGTAGTGCAATGTGTGATGTTCAGCATCGATCTGAGCTGTCTTAAGGTATATGCAGTACCGTCATTTCTCCTTCGCCCAGTTGCAAAATGAATATTAGTACGTGAAAGTTCAGACTGGTGTACGCCAATTAAGAAATCAGACCCCACAGAGGTTAGCTCTTCTCCCGTGTGTCTTCGAACTCGAGACTTCTTTGTCCTTGCGGTAGATATAACGAATATAAATATCAAAGCTGTTTATTCTGTGTACAATTCCAAAAAACGTAGACGTATTTTGCCAAGCACCCAGGAAATGAGAAAGTTCGCAAACAGAGCTCAAGAATCAATACATTTTAACTTTACCCTTTGGACAATATGGATATTAGTCATGGATCGCCATCTGAAAATCGTTAACATTATAACCAGTGACTACATTCCGATCTATTAAAAGACAAAACACGTGACGTTCGAAATCAACTTTGCACAAGAATTATATTGTAGTGTAGTTACAAGTAATAAACGATAACGCGAGATTTGAAACAGACTCTCTCTCTCTCTCTCTCTCTCTCTCTCTCTCTCTCTCTCTCTCTCTCTCTCTCTCTCTCACACACACACACACACACACACACACACACACACACACACACTCACAGAGCAACCTCAGGCAGGTCTCTAACCAATGACCTCCAACGTATGACAGCGATCAACAGCACAGACCAGTAAAATTGGGGAATGAAACACTTGATATACCAACATCTAACCACGATTTTGCAATCAGTGTGAACTAAAACGAATAAATGCAAGGATAGTATTTTTTTTAAAAAAAGACCAAAACGTGGTACGGTATTATTTCAGTGAGTGTGTACTTTTATGCTGAAAAATGAAATAAAAGTGCAGCACATAGTGCAAGATTAAATAATATATTTGCAAATGCAGGGTGGTCAGAAAAGTCTGAAAACTTGTAAGGGTGTTGCAGGATAGACTGCAATGAGAAATAATTGTTAAGAAAAAAATTCGATACGTTGTGCTGTTTCTGAGTTAATTAGCATTGAACTTAGACATTCAGGCCGTTGCGTACACAAATTCAAGCGGCCCGCCCGAGACAGTATCGCCAAAAGTGTTCTTTCTTTGGTTTTCTACAACCAAAAAAAGAGAGCGACCCAAAAGTTGGACGTGGGACGGTAGTAGGGATCGAACCCGAGCCAAAGGCTGAGCAGTCTTGTGCGCTAGCATCGATGCTACTCGCACAACTACCATTAATTGTATGTTTCTGTTGGTTCATCATCGCCAGGGGAGCTAATTGAATGTGGCGGGCCGCTTGAATTTTCGCTCGCAACAGCATGATTGACAAACTTAAATGCTAATTAATTCAGAAACGAATTTTTTTTCTTAACAATTATTTCTCAGCAATACAAACGCCACAACATCCTCACAAGCTTTTGAGTCTGTTCCTGATCACCATGTAGTGGTACTAGCCGAGAAGGTAGTATTTACAGCGTTTAGTTCTCGTTTGCTTTTTCTCTGAACAAGTCAAAAAATAGCCAATAATAGCCTACAAAGTTTTAAGTTTATATCGCCACCAAAAAGGCATTTGTAAATTTCAATATATGTTTTGCTTCGCAGTACAACCAGGCACAGTTTTTTAGCAAATGTAATATCGTTGTCTATTAAACACTGTCATAGCTTGCCACATACACTCGACAACAACTATAGTTTCATAGTACATAAAATTTGTGTCTGCCACATTTTATTCTATTAATATCTTTTTGTTTCGGAAAATTAATCTTCCATCGTCAAGTAGCTTGGATAATTTACAACCACGCAGCGTAGGATGTGTAACCAGCCTCCAACTCTATGGACCGAGCGAGGTGGCGCAGTCGTTAGCACCCTGGACTCGCATGCGGGAGGTCGACGATTCAAATCCTCGCGCGGCCATCCAGATTTAGGTTTCCAGTGATTTTCCTAAATTGCTCCAACAGAATGCTGGATGGTTCCTTTGAAAGTGGACGGCCGATTTTCCTCCCCATCATGGAAACAATGCGAGCTTGCGCTCTATACTAATGACTTCGATGTCGACGAGACGTTAAACACTAATCTTCCTTTCTTCCAGCTGTATTTGCTGTGGTATTAGAAAGAGCGTTATGAACCTTATAACCGTGGTGTCCATTATTGCAGATGCAGAAAAAACCTCGCTATAATTAATTCGCCTCTTTGTAATTATATCTTCTCACTGCAGATACACATGTCATAATATGTTACATATCAGAAGTCACTCTTGTACTACCTAAAACTGACAAAAAAACGAGAAAGCAGTAATCACTTTTAATGGAGCGTCAGCGCAAATAATAAAGCGTCTCGATGTAACGACATCGCCCCTTCACGAAGTGAGAGGAATCTTGTTCCCAGCTGAATTGAAACTGCTTTCAAGTGACGCAATAGCAACTTTTGCAGACGGCGCTGATGAGCGAATGGCTTCTGTGCACGCTTCTTGCAACCGTGTATCCTGTTTCGTAGTCGATAAGACGGTTGTTTATAGTCGAGGGATTAAGGTACAAGGTGTAGGACTTCGGAATCTGGCGAGAGAGTGTATCGTTCTTTACTGTGAGCTAATCTGCGGATAGACTCCCTCTAAATGTGTAAATAATGTTTGACACGATGGAATCGCTAAAACTTGCTTGCAGCTTAAATAAACAAGCGACGGAAGTGTCAAACAATAACTAGGCCCCTAACTGCGAAAATTCACCAGCGAAAGAACAGTGAAGACTTCACATCAGACGGTGCAGGATATGTATGGAGACTTCAATTGGTAGAGCACTACATAGAAAAGTTACAAAATTCAGGCACAAAATTACGACGTCTCAGAAAGGAATGTCATTTACAGGATTAATTAATGATGAATAATTGACTCCGTATCTGAAAGCTTAGAGGCTGTCCTTCCTGGACTCTTCATAGTTTTTGCAGGAGTCCGTTATAATGAAGACTCATGAATTGAACTCATTTATATTTCCAACTTAAATAAAAGCTTTTACTGTTTTTTTCTATTGAAATTTCACTACTGGGCTGATACCATAAGTTCACGCCATGTAGATTCTTCTAAAATAGCTTGTAAGGTAAAACCGGTGCAATCCCTATTTTGCACCCAAAAAAGGAAGCTTATCCACACACTGCTGTAATTCGCTGACCTACAATCGATCTGTACAACGCTAGCTAACCTCAATGAATTTCTTAAGACATCATCCAAAATGCTGTTTGATGAGAGCGAGTTAATAATACGTCCCATCCTCTAATACATTTTGCAGAGAAAACAAACCGCCATGAAGCAATAAGTAGATTCATTTAAATGCCATGTATCAGATCGTATTACTGACAGTGGGAGAAATAAAATCTCAGGTCGTTATAAATGCATCAGCGGCACAAGAACACTTTCACAGTATCCAGAAGGAGCAATAAAAGCATCTGAACGTCTATTCAAAAATCTGATGCAAGTTTGTCATAGCTGCCTCATTCCGAATCCATTGTGTACATACTGTCGGAGAATACTGATGAGCAAAATTTCGCAGGGTCTCTATGATGCTGTTGGAGAGTCAGACTTAACAAATGGCAGAAATGATTACCGACAAAAGCCACTACTTTCAACCGTAAGCACTGATGAGCTTCTTTCGGCACATGCTGAACGCTGTATTCTGTAACAGTAAGGCTTCTGTACATGCAATATAAGAAGCCTACGTTATTTTAAGTAATCAGCAAATTGTAGTTTTGCTGGCCTGTCGGTTCGCCATCAATGTAAAGTTCATCACGTTTGGCCTGTCGGTTCACCATCAATGTAAAGTTCATCACGTTCTTCCAAACGTCGGTACCATAACAACCAAAAAGACAACAGTGGACCATACTGAATAAAAATCGGACGAAATCCTCGTAGATTCATCTACCGCCTTCTTACCTTTCATTTAATTGTTCATCGATCTGATACCAGTTGCAAGTTCTCCTAACTCATCCTCAGAAATGATATAAATATTTCTGTAAATTGCAGTTACATGTTTTCGTGCACGCATGCGAGAGTATAATTCCCGCTCCCAACACTCCCTCCGTTAACTGGCGGACATCTGTTACCTGGAAGACCAACAATAGTGGATGGAGTAGAAAACGAGTATCACAGAAAAAGACAACTTGTAGCCATCCAGAGAAGCCCATTTCCCATATCTCAATTTTTCTCGTGGATACATCTTCGGTAACCTAAACTGAACTACTACTTCTCAGTTCTGACCCCATACACAGAAAAGTACGACAAATTCTTAATTTATCTCGAGCCTTTTAATTCCCTGCTTGATGGCAGTGTTCTCCGCTGTCAGTGTATCGATCTGCAAATGCCAAAATTTCTCCAATTTAATCTCCACTTCTAAGTGGTCAAACCGCTTCCCGAGCAATCTGTGCCGCAAATCTTAACAGCCCTGGCTCTAAAGCTGAGGTCTTGATTTAGGTCTCTCCCCATCTGAAGACAGCCTATTACGTGTCTTGCTCACCATGTCAGTTGACAAATTAATGGGATGTTGCCCACTGATCTTGAATGAATTATATGGTTGTATTTAACGTGAGTAGAATTTTCACGTTTGGAATATGCTTGGGAAACTTCGGCACTTGCAAAACTCTGTGTCTTGTGTGAATGTGCAGCCGTAGAAAGTTATCATTGATAACTTTGAGTTCCTTTAAACAGCAGCGCGCTTAAACTGCCCATTAGCAACACCAATGACAGCAAAACAAGAAGTTACCAAGGCGATAGCGCCGATGCGACCCCGGTACCGTGAACAGAAGCCTTTACTTGCGCAACGAACGCCTGCTAACAATGGCCGATAGTGGTGCGAGGCGTCAATCGCCGCCTGGCTTACGTAAGCCTCGGAATGGGCGCTGGCGTTGCAGATTGGGCGCTGATTTATGGCTTGCAAGTGGCCGGCGGCCACGACGGTGGCGGAAGTCCACTCCCTGCCCGCCTCCGAGGCTTCGACAAACAGGCTGTAACAGCGCTTGGGCTAGAGCAATTAGTTTGTAAAACTGTGGCCCGCTGCATGCTCACCCTCTTTTCATCTTTTTGCTTCCAGACGACTAATCATTAATACACTGGTTGTCCCGTTTATCTTGACCACCCCGAATAACTTAACGTCCAGAAACAAAATAACAAATGAATCTAGCAACTGTTACTGAGCTACCAGAGGGGACATCTACTAGCATCATTGCCTTTCTTGTAACTTGGTTCATTTCTAAGACATGAGAGCAGTGCGTCTCTTTTAAATACCATTCCATATTTTTACTCGGTAACATACTTGCTCTCCTCAAGACCTGTTCTAAAACGTATCATAGTATATCATTCACATAACCATGACATTATTAAAAACGTAACACAAAACTGACTTTGACTCTCCTGCACTAGCAAACAGTACAAGTACCCCGGGTAACGTAACTCGTTCACTTGTCGAAACTGGCGGTAAACAAGTGGAAACACAAGGAAAATGGATAACAGTCGAACCGCTTACGTTGAAGTTTGTGTGAGTACAATGTAAACCAACGAAGAGAATATAGAAACGTCACTCAACTACGGATACACAGCTTATCGTTTGAAAGTACTACAGTACTGTGCTAGATCTACCCACACTGCAAAGAAAACATTATTGTAATTACTGTTCTCTTAACTTACATTCTCCTTAGATGGATAGCATTTCTACATTCTCTTTATTGGCGTATACTGCACTCACAATTTTCAATTGTAGGCGATTGGCCGAATAACTGGTGTACATTTTCCTTGTGTTCCCATCTGTTTACAGTCAACTCTGTCAAGTGACGAGTCACGTTAGCTTAGATACCTGCACTGTGTGCTAGAAATAGAAAGTCAAGATCAGTTTTGTGTTACCTTTTTAGCCCTAGAATACTACACCAACTTCGAACCCTTCCATACCTATACCTTCGTCGATTCGACTAGCACACCTGGGTTTCGCCAGGAAAACTACTAAAAGCGACGCAACGGTAGCATTATAAATCCTCGCACTGCTGCGAGTACGGCGCGCCCCTCCCGCCCACAACAATAGAGGGGTTATTGAAGGGGAATATATTCGTCGAATCGACTGTTAATAGTATTCTAGGATTGATAACATTAGTGCAGTGTCTGTATTTGGCAGTGTTTGGTTAGGTTAGTGTTGTTTTAACGTCCCGTCGACAACGAGGTCATTAGAGACGGCGCGCAAGCTCGGGTTAGTGAAGGATGGGGAAGGAAATCAGCCGTGCCCTTTCGAAGGAACCATCCCGGCATTCGCCTTAAACGATTTAGGGAAATCACGGAAAACCTAAATCATGATGGCTGGAGACGGAATTGAACCGTCGTCCTCCCGAATGCGAGTCCAGTGTGCTAACCACTGCGCCACCTCGCTCGGTGGCAGTGTTTGTAAAGTTCGATACAGTGTTACTTCAAAGACACTGCCAACGGGTTGTAGCCGTATTAAATCGTGAGATGCGCAAACCGCAGGTGTACAATTTACTGGAAACAAATGAAAAATTGTGTCGGACCATGACTCGAACCCGGATCCCCCACTTTAAGCGAGCGGCCGCCTTAACTGCTCCGCCTATCGAAGCGTGCTTCAGGGACAGACCCAAAATTCCGTATGTCCCAGTGTCTGCTACCCATAGTGATCCCACAGTTATGTGATTCTCGCACAGAGAGAGAGAGAGAGAGAGAGAGAGAGAGAGAGACCTATTTAGTTGCCAAAGCCAGGGCAATCTGACGAGAAAATTAAATAAGTCTCTCTCTGTGAAGGAATCACGTAATTGTGTTATCACTATGGGTATCAGACACTGCAACATACTGTAGGGTGGGTCTGCCGTGAGGTTTGCTCGGATAGCCGAACGATTAAGGCGACCGCCCGTGTAAAACGGGAAACCCGAGTTCTCTCTCTGCAGTTACTTAATGTTTCATTATTGCATACATTCATCTGTGATGGCTATAAAAATGAACTGTATTAACAGCCTGTTAACTGTCTCGTTCTACGCCATTACTAAACCTACTGGAAATTATCTGTGGAGCGTGAACCTAGCCAAATAATAAATCACTTTTTCCGCAGGGTGTGTCATATTATACCTGGAAATGTGCTACGTAAGCGGCCCATTTCATTAATTTTCTTAGAGCAATGACCTAAGTCAGTCACCTGGGCCTTAGACAGTGAAGACAATTATATGTAAGCACAGAATCACTTTGAAGTTCCTTTACTTGTTCTTTTGAATTTCCTTTCCTTCTTACAACGTACTTTTCTCTTTGGAGAAGTTTTGACTGGCTGCTCCGTAGGATTATTTAGACAAGAACGCTACGTCTGTTCAACATAACCACTCTTTATGCATCGCAAGACACAAATGTAAAGGTCCAGGACAAAATATAGGCATTCTAATGAAGAAAAGTTTTATTTGTAACCTCTTTTGGACGCGACAAGGCACTGCCTGGTGTATCGGAGTATTAATGGTGTAACAAATTTATCACATTTTCCATTCCATTTACGCAAGACACTTAAAAAGGGCGATTACCTGTGCGCCTTCGTAGGGTTCTGTTTCCCCTAATTTTGTCTCTGCAGTTCTTACAGATAGAGTACGCAATGTTGGGCGGCAGTGAAAGTTTTTGAGCACCATCATAAGGCCAATCGTTGATCTTACGAGCTAGTTAAGTTCGTGATGCATAACTTCCTTCCCACAGCGTCTGCTATCACACAGTTGGTCGCCATCTGAGATGATGAGAACAGAATCGCTTTTATCCAGAGATATTGACCTGGGAACGGTGTATTCAAACCTCGTGAATCCGTTGGCCCTGCAAAGGCGTAGGTACCGGATGTCTCATGAGCGCTTCATAATACAAGGCATCGTTACGACCAACTTCACTGCGAAAAATAACTGCGCAGTTACGGAGCGATAGCTGTTTCCAAACTAGAAACCAACGCCTGTGCGACTATTTGATGGTACCAAGCGTGTCTATAGACGTATTTCGATCTTGAAAAAGAAGTCATCGCAGTTAATGACAGCCGAGCGAAATGGTCATGGATGTTGGTACTAACTGAATGTATTAAACGTAAGCACTTTTTTTTTGTAAGTGTGAGATACAAATTATTTGTATAGACAAGCTCCGTTAACGATCACTTTGGAGTTATTTACTTGTTACCTTGGATTACAAGGGTATGTTGAAAAGTAGTGCCATCGAGTTTTTATGTGAAAACTCTTAAAGCTTTTCAAGTAAAACAAACGTTATTAACATTCTACATCTTTATTCGTCACGTCTACGTATTTGTAGCCCTCTGCTGATAGAGGGCTGAGAATTGTAGCGTGTAACGTGGCGCTGTGTAATGTAACTATGTTCCCAAAACTTAAAGATCACCTTCGAGGACTTCTCTTTGATAGTGATGAAGCGGTGCTATCAGAGGTGACGTGGCTCCATCAACGAAGTCAAACATTCTACAGTGACGGCATCAACAAACTGATCTCTCGTTCGGAGAAACCTGTTCGGAGCCAGAGTGATTATGCAGGGGAAAAAATACGTAGACGTTAAGAATAAAGAAGTAAAATTTTAATAAAGTTCGTTTTATTTAAAAAGTTTTAAGAATCTTAATATAAAAAATTCGGAGGCATTACTTTTCAGCACGGCTCTCGTACATCTGCTTTCTACAACGTATCTTCGAAGTTCGGGCAAAGATTCTTTGGTCGGGATTCTCAGTCAACTAACTGTTCTTTGAAAAATGATTATTTAGACAAGCATTCTTCGGACACACCTGTGTATCAGTAAAATTAGTCTGCATAAGCCTATTCTTCATACTGCGAGGGTTGCAGTTAACACACTGTCCAGTGAAATTCAGCTTAGACTGATGTGCGACGCCGGCCGCGATGGTCTCGCGGTTCTAGGCGCGCAGTCCGGAACCGTGCGACTGCTACGGTCGCAGGTTCGAATCCTGCCTCGGGCATGGATGTGTGTGATGTCCTTAGGTTAGTTAGGTTTAAGTAGTTCTAAGTTCTAGGGGACTGATGACCACAGCAGTTGAGTCCCATAGTGCTCAGAGCCATTTGAACCATTTTTTTTTATTTGCGACGTCACCTGATAACAAAAATCTCTCCTTTATGGTGCAGAACCCCCAAAACCAGATGTAAGAAGTAAATAAATGAAAGACTGACTGGTAACGGAGTTTTAATATAATTGAGCATATGCCCTCTCGAAACTCTCATCATCATAACGATTAGTCGCTAATCCCCACGTAAAATAACTTTTCGTGATTGCTTGTATGCGGTTGTTATGCCTTAGTGGTTGTGTAATACATTATTTTGCCATTGAGCGAGACATGCCAGGCTATGGAACGTACTTGACTTCAGTTATTGTTAATAAAATGCGTCGGAAACACGAGCCCTCCTACCAGTTAATGTTTTATGTCAGTTCCAGGGTAGTCGCTACATTACTGAAACAAACAGGTCTCTTGCTTTACATCACATACTACTAACGAATTTGCACTCCAGTCAACAACTACATCTACATCTACTTGATTACACTGCAATTTAGAATTAAGTACCTGGCGGAGGGTTCACCGAACCACCTTCAAGTTATATCACTCTCGAACAGCGCGCGCGTCAACAAAGTATTTTCGCATTCTGGAAAGAAACTTGGAAATTGAAATTTCTTGAAAAGATCCTGCCGCGACGGAAAATGTCTTTGAAAACAATGCCTTTGTTTTAATTATTGCCACCCCAACTCGCTTATCATATCCGTGACATTCTCTCCTCTGTTTCGCGATAATACAAAAGGAACTGCATTTCTTTGAACTTTTTCGATGTCCTCCGTCAGTCTTACCTGATACGTATCGCACACCGCACAACAATACTCCAGAAGACAAGCGTAGTAATAAGCGGTCTCTTCAATAGACCTGTTGCATCTTCTAAATGTTCTGCCAATAAAACACAGTCTTTGGTTCGCTTTCCACACAACATTATATATATGATCGTTCGAATTTAAATTATTCGTAATTCTAATCCCCAAGTATTTAATTAAATTCACAGCCTTCGGGTATGTGTGATTGTGTACCCGAAAATTGACAGATTCCTTGTAGTACTCAGGTGGTGACTCACTTATTAATGTTTAGAGCCAATTTCCACTTTTCGCACCTTACATATATCTAAAACATTTTGCAATTGTTTTGATCTTCTGATGACTTTATGAGGCGATAAATGACCGCATCATCCGCAAACAATATAGGGAGGCTGCTCAGATCGTCTCTTAAATCGTCTGTTTCGATTACGAACAGTGGAGGGTCCATCTGTATAACACTTCGATGGCGAACGCCAGTTATCACTTGTTGTCAGTTACTATGAACTGTGAACTTCTTGCCCTAAATCACGAGTCCAGTCGCACAGCTGGAACGATAGAAGTTGCTTCTGACGAACGGCGTCAAAAGCATCCTGGAAATCTATAAATATGGAATTGATTTGAGATTCCCTGTTAATGGCTCTGAGCACTATGGGACTTAACATCTGCGGTCATCAGTCCCCTAGAAAATGGCTCTGAGCACTATGGGACTCAACTGCTGAGGTCATTAGTCCCCTAGAACTTAGAATTAGTTAAACGTAACTAACCTAAGGACATCACAAACATCCATGCCCGAGGCAGGATTCGAACCCGCGACCGTAGCGGTCTTGTGGTTCCAGACTGCAGCGCCTTTAACCGCATGGCCACTTCGGCCAGGCCCGTAGAACTTAGAACTACTTAAACCTAACTAACCTAAGGATATCACACACATCCATGCCCGAGGCAGGATTCGAACCTGCGATCGTAGCGGTAAAAAAAAAATGGTTCAAATGGCTCTGAGCACTATGGGACTTAACATCTATGGTCATCAGTCCCCTAGAACTTAGAACTACTTAAACCTAACTAACCTAAGGACATCACACAACACCCAGCCATCACGAGGCAGAGAAAATCCCTGACCCCGCCGGGAATCGAACCCGGGAACCCGGGCGTGGGAAGCGAGAACGCAACAGCACGCCGTAGCGGTCACGCGGTTCCAAACTGAAGCGCTTAGAACCGCACGGCCACACCGGCCGGCTTCCCTGTTAATAGCACCCATTACTTCGTGTGAATAAAGAGCTAGTAGTGTTTCTCAAGAACGATATTTTCTTAATCTCCGCTGACTGTCTGTCAATAGCTCGTTTTCTTCGGGGCAATTAATAATGTTCGAGCACAGTATGTGTTCCAAACTCCTACTACAGATCGACGTTAGTGATACGGGTGTGTACTTGAGCAGATTACTCCTGCTTCCTTTCTTGGATATTGGTGCGACTTGTGCAACTTTCCAGTCTTTAGGTGCCGGCCGCGGTGGTCTGGCGGTTCTAGGTGCTTCAGTCTGGAACCGCGCGACAGCTAAGGTCGCAAGTTCGAATCCTGCCTCGGGCATGGATGCGTGTCATGTCCTTAGGTTAGTTAGGTTTAAGTAGTTCTAAGTTCTAGGGGATTGATAACCACAGATGTTAAGTCCCATAGTGCTCAGAGCCACTTTTTTAGTCTTTAGGTACGGATCTTTCATCGAGCAAGCGGTTATATTGTGATTGCTAAATAAGGAGCTATTAGTCGACCACAATATTATTGCAGCTGGGAGTGAATTTCACGAGGATACGCTGAACCAATTGATAGTACAGTATATGCACATATGTCTTAAAATCATTCACAGCGTGATGCATTTTCCTTAGTCATCATTGTAATTGTTTGCCATAGCGTCACGTTTCTGGTAACTACCACTGGAGGTGAAATGCAGTAATACCGTTGTCGAGTTATACTGTATCGGCATACTCTGCAAGGAACCTACCTGGTACACAGCCTTCACCGGAAGATTTACCTTTATTAAGTGATTTAAGGTGCCTCGCTACACTGAGGATAGCTGGTTGTAAGTTACTCTTATTGGCAGCTGTGAACTGCAGAGTAGTCATGTAGATGTTCTTGAATTGAAATCTGGAACCTTTACTTCGTCTTCTTTGGTGCAGAATTTCAGTAAACCGAGTGTGGTAATTCCGCTTTGGTAACACCGTAATCTGTTACATCACCATTGCTGTCGCGCAGTGAAGGTAATGATTGTGTCTTGCCGCTGGTGTACAACATACGTGACCAGTCTCTTTGGATTTTCTGCCAGATTTCGAAGCAGTGCTTCGTTGTGAGGTCTGCGCTAAATTTCGAGCACACTTGAACAATCAAGGTGTCCGACGAATCATCCGGGAAAATGTGTTGCACTGAACGGTGAGTAAATAGAGGAGGACTAACACTTAGTTTCATGGCCACAGCTTAACCTTTTTCGAGGTGACAAAACTTATCGATTACCCCCGCATTTTCTAGACGGGTAAATTATTTCCCTTCTTCCACTGCTGTGTCGCTCCCACCAGGTTACAGAAAGGCCCAGAAAAATGTAGAAACTGTTTGATAGCTAATATCTTAGGAACAAAATGGCATACCGTTGCTGTAGCATAGTCCATTGTTTCCTCAATCGATCTTGGGGCACCTTTTCCAGCAGATGACAGTGCAGCAATGGCTGAAGTAAGATTGTCGTTTGAACAAGGCAAGGCCGTACTGAAGTCGCACTGGAACTAGGAAAACATGATGGCGTAATGTGTACAGAACCCAGCCACCAACACGTGCATCAATTTATCGTATTCGGGATGGATTTGAGACCGACGGTACTGTTCAGGATGTGCATAAGGAAAGGGCTGGCCGACCAAAAACATCAAGTCCAGCTTCCAGAGCTACTGTGTTGCAACATTTTACTAGTCCACCTCAAAAAATCTGTGAAGCAGGGTGCACGTCAAAGCGGGGTAAGCCGATCAAGCGTACGATGAATTCTGAAGGCTGCAAAATGGAAAGTTTACATTCCAAGGTCGCTGCGCGCGCTATGAACGAGGACGACCCGGGTCGAGGGACGGGGTACTGCGATTGGTTTGAAGGCATGTTTCGCGAGGATGTACGGTTGGCAGGGATGGTTACCTGGTCTGGCGAGACGCATTTCAAACTGAACGGTGCTGTAAATCGCCACAGTTGGCTGTACAGGGCTCCTGAAAATCCTCCCGTTCACGTGGACAAACATGTTAATCTACCGGTTGTTAATGTATGGTGTGATGTGTCATCGAGCTGTTTGATCGGCCCATTCCTCTTTGAAGGTACCGCAACTGGTGAGGTGTATCTTATGAAAATCCACCTGGACGATGGATAGGTCGAAGAGGAGCTGTTGAGTACCAAACACGGTGTCCAGACCTTACACCTCTTGATTTCAGCCTTGAAAAATGAAGTTTATCAACAGAAGCCAGCTATACTGAACGATAAACCATCGATGCGTTCTGTGAGGCTACCACACCGGCAACACTGACAGCCGTAGTTCGGTATCGACGTTGTTTGGCGGATACAGGGTGTTACTTTGAACACATAAAATAACCTTCCCTCCGTGCAAGAATTGTAACGGTATGCCACTTTGTTCCATTAACATTGGCTACCAAACAGAGTGGACCCCCCTGCAGTGGAGAACCGCTGGAAGGAGAAGCAGGCAGCGCTTTGGCGCGGCCGGCCTCGGCTGGTAGCGGCGCCCAGCCTCTCCCCGGGCCCTGCCTCGTGTCAGGGAGACGCGGCCGGCCGGCTTATCTGGGGAATGCGCCAGCCGTGGACAGCGGGCTGCGCGAGTGCGGGCCGTCTCCCTACAGGCGCCACACTAAAGGCGCGGAAACCCAAATCCCGGCGCAGTCGCCTTAAACTCAGCCGGCGGAGGAAGGGCACGTCGTTGTCGTGGCGCTTCCGGGGGCCAAATATCTTCCAGCCACAGAAAAATTAAACATTCGCTACCTTTACAAATGTTACGGAAGAAGGTCATTCAATATGTACGAGAAAATTTATTTCCACTTTCTTCAAATTGAAATGGACCTGTAAAAAAATTGAAATTTCTCATATTAAGAAATGGGAAGGAGCGATCTGTTTTACTCGGTAAAAGCCTTTCTATAGCTAAGATCGCATAAATACTTGACCGGTTTCGTCGGGCTTTGCTGTCTCCTTCTGGTTTCCAAAACTTTTTATTGCAATACGTGTTCATTGTGAATTGCAATCTCGTGCCAAGTTGTCATATTAATGGGTAAAATGTAGTACACAATGCAAAGGTTTGTCAGGAATACTGTCAAAAAGCACCCTGTGCACATGGCCAAGTCCGTATATCTAGCGCTCACAGATGACTGATAAGACTTAAAAAACACGATATACAGTAAAATATACATATACAATAACACATCTGTTTACGTTAGCTCGATGTGTTCTATTCATTAGAAACAACGAATGGGAGAAGCAATAACTTGTCACCCGGTTCGACAAGGATGACGAAGAGTTTTTGAACGACTTTGTTGGTGATCACGAGACCTTGGTTTCGCATAAAGTCCAGAAACAAATCATCAGTCAATGAAATGACGTCATTCACGATTCCCCCATTTAAAAAAAAGGCCAAACAACTTCTAAGCACTAAAAAGGTTATTGCCACAGTGTTTTGAGATCGCAAGGGAGTCCTACTTAACTACTTTACACCTAGAGGAGAGATTATTAAACGCATCTGCCTCAGACGAAATTGTGTGAGTTGTTGTCCACGGGCACGGTGATTCTTCGAGATAACGCTAGCTTTCATTTCGTTGCGTTAACGACATATTTGCTTCGGAAGTTTAAGTGAGAAGTTGTTGAACATCTGTCTTAATCCCGGATGTTACAATTTTTTCTCAAATTACAGGATTTTTTGGACGAACAGCACTAGAGATTTTTTTCTTTTTCATTTAAAAAAAGAAAAGCTTGTAACTGCGTATTTCATGAATTAAATTAAAAAAAAATTTCGTATGTACCACGACGCGTTTCGACAATTTATGTATTATCGAGTGCAAATATTTACGTCGGTATTTTATGTGATATTTGCGTGCGTGTAAAAAATCACAACATTTATTTTGTCCGACTTTCCGATTGTAGTAAATTCACAAAAAGACGACAGCAGGGCAAGGAAGACGGACGAACAACACTCGCGATATGCATAACGTAAAATACCATTGTAACTATTTGCACGCGATACTGAGAATAAAGTCTCGAAACGTGTCGTGGTATGCAAGAAACAATTGTAGCTAGTTCACTGTCTTATTATTTAAATAACGACATTAAAATATCTAGTAAAATAAGTTTTCTTTCATTACACTGGATGAAAATGTCTGGAGAAACGAACATGCTTTACTGTTAGAATGACCCTCGTATACTACTTCCTCCAATACATCTCGTGTAAAAACCACGTCGCTAAAATTATAGAAATTCTAATTCGTATCGAGGTGGTACCGACGACGTTTGTTACCGCGTACTATCCACATATGCAACAGGTACGGGAAGAAATGATTTGGTGCACTACGTACCCACCGCCACCAACTGCACGGTGGTTTGCCGAGTACAGATGTACACACATCAAAAAAAGTTTTGCATCGCCTCGGTTCCGAGAGTTCCGGAATCTGTACAGAAAATGGGAATAGAGATCAACATAAACATCATTTCCGCCCTTTTTATTGCTCATGAAAATCACACATTGCATGTTGTACCATCATACACCGAGACCTTCAGAGGTGGTGGTCCAGATTGCTGTACACACCGGTACGTCTAATACCCAGCAGCACGTCCTCTTGCACTGATGCATGCCTGTATTCGTCGTGGCATACTATCCACAAGTTCATCAAAACACTGCTGGTCCAGGTTGTCCCACTCCTCAACGGCGATTCGGCATAGATCCCTCAGAGTGGTTGGTGGGTCACGTCGTCCATAAACAGCCCTTTTCAATCTATACCAGGCACGTTAGAGAGGGTTCATGTCTGGAGGACATGCTGACCACTCTAATCGAGCGATGTCGTTAGCCTGAAGGAAGTCATTCACAAGATGTGCACAATGGGAGCACGAATTGTCGTCCATGAAGACGAATGCCTCGCCAATACGCTGCCGATATGGTTGCACTATCGGTCGGAGGATGGCATTCAGGTATCGTACGGCCTTTACGGCTCGTTCCATGACCACCAGCGGCGTACGTTGGCCCCACATAATGCCATCCCTAAACGGCAGGGAAACACCACCCTGCTGCACTCGCTGCACAGTGTGTCTAAGGCGTTCAGCCTGACGGGGTTGCCTCCAAACATGCCTCCGACAACTGTTTGGGTGAAGGCATATGCGGCACTGATCTGTGAAGAGAACGTCATGCCAATCCTGAGCGGTGTATTCGGCACATTGTTGGGCTCATCTGTACCGCGCTGCATGGTGTCGTGGTTGCAAAGATGGATCTCGCCATGGACGTCGGGAGTGACGCTGCGCATCATGTAGCCTATTGCGCACAGTTTGAATCGTAACACGACGTCCCGTGATTGCACGAAAAGCATTATTCAACATGGTGGCGTTGCTGTCAGGGTTTCTCCGAGCCATAATCCGTAGGTAGCGGTCATCCACTGCGCTAGTAGCCTTTGGACGGCCTGAGCGAGGCATGTCATCGACAGTTCCTGTCTCTCAGTACCTCTTCCGTGTCCGAACAACATCGCTTTGGTTCACTCCGAGACGCCTGGACACTTCCCTTGTTGAGAGCCCTTCCTGGCATAAAGTAACAATGCGGACGCGATCGAGCCGCGGTATTGAGCGTCTAGACATGTTTGAACTACAGACAACACGAGCCGTGTACATTCTTCTTGTTGGAATGACTGGAACTAATCGGCTATCGGACCCCCTCCGTCTAATAGGCGCTGCTCATGCATGGTTGTTCACATCTTTGAGCGGGTTTAGTGACATCTCTGAACAGTCAAAGGTACCGTGTCTGTGATACAATATCCACAGTCAAATTCTATCTTCAGGAGTTCTGGGAACCGGGGTGATGCAAAACTTTATTTGATGTGTGTAGATGCTATAGATGCCGCGTAGCAAATTAAGGGAAAGTTGAAATCGGTCGGAAAGTATGCTCACATCCCACTAATCAAGAGACTGCACTGAAGCGACAGCTTCGTAGCCGTGAAACGGCCTTGGTGTTACGACGCGCCGGTTTCGCTATCGCACCAAAGCAGCACGTAAGAGAGGCAGAGTCGTGCAGTGATCGTAGACGTGCTTTTCGCATCTATTTAAGGGCGAGTGGGCTGCTGGAGGTGAGCAGACACGAAGCGCACCCGTGCGCCGCGCCGCGCCGCGCCGGCCAGTAGCGCACCGGGCTGCAGTGGGTCAGCGCCGGCGCGGCGGCTGCGCCCGGCGTACCAGCGGCCTGACTCAGCCGCCGTTTTCCGACGCACTTTATCTCCCCCGGCCACGTCCGTGGGGCCGCTATCGCTGACGTAGCCACCACTCTCGTCAGAGACTGGCCTCGGCGCCGATTAGCCACGTACCACTGATTGCTCATCCAGCGCCTTTCTGTCCGAGAGCTATGGCTGACGTAAGCTTCGGGAAAGTAAGACCCAGTCATTTAATCCTTTGTCAGAGATGCATAAGACGTTACCTTCGTTTCTTTTAAAATCTACACTCTAAGAACTGTCATAATTCTGAATGTCTCCAGTCATTATTATTGACACACGAGGCAAGGCTACTGCGGGGACTAAAGAGAGCGGTAGATTAACAAAGGTCGTTTCATCTACATCTACATTCCACTTGGTGTGTAGCAGAGAGTACTTGGTCTACCTGTCACTCACAATCCTAACGAGGTGATCCTGCGACCAAGGCAAAACTATCAAAACTTCACTCCCTCACCCCCCCCCCTCCCTCTCCATTAAACGACCTTTCTGTCTTTCTGTAGTTTTTTCCACTCAGATTCAGAAAATTTTGTAATTCTGTAAGTAGGTTTAATACAAATGAAGAAATACCGTCCCTGGGAGGCTTACAAGGGGACCAACAGGCCTGTTAACCACGGATTTTAATGTGTCGGAAGTTCCATGCGGCTTTTCGCGGATGATGCTGTAGTATACAGAGAAGTTGCAGCATTAGAAAATTGTAGCGAAATGCAGGAAGATCTGCAGCGGATAGGCACTTGGTGCAGGGAGTGGCAACTGACCCTTAACATAGACAAATGTAATGTATTGCGAATACATAGAAAGAAGGATCCTTTATTGTATGATTATATGATAGCGGAACAAACACTAGTAGCAGTTACTTCTGTAAAATATCTGGGAGTATGCGTGCGGAACGATTTGAAGTGGAATGATCATATACAATTAATTGTTGGTAAGGCGGGTACCAGGTTGAGATTCATTGGGAGAGTGCTTAGAAAATGTAGTCCATCAACAAAGGAGGTGGCTTACAAAACACTCGTTCGACCTATACTTGAGTATTGCTCATCAGTGTGGGATCCGTACCAGATCGGTTTGACGGAGGAGATAGAGAAGATCCAAAGAAGAGCGGCGCGTTTCGTCACAGGGTTATTTGGTAACCGTGATAGCGTTACGGAGATGTTTAATAAACTCAAGTGGCAGACTCTGCAAGAGAGGCGCTCTGCATCGCGGTGTAGATTGCTCGCCAGGTTTCGAGAGGGTGCGTTTCTGGATGAGGTATCGAATATATTGCTTCCCCCTACTTATACCTCCCGAGGAGATCACGAATGTAAAATTAGAGAGATTAGAGCGCGCACGGAGGCTTTCAGACAGTCGTTCTTCCCGCGAACCATACGCGACTGGAACAGGAAAGGGAGGTAATGACAGTGGCACGTAAAGTGCCCTCCGCCACACACCGTTGGGTGGCTTGCGGAGTATCAATGTAGATGTAGATGTAGTCGTATGTTGTAGACAGAGCTGATCTGAGCACCTGGCTAGCGGCTTTTTCTGCGACGGCCCCTGGTTTCACATACATACTTCCTATAGCGATAGTATTCGTTAGGTTTCGGCTAAGCGAGTATAGCGCAGTAGTTGAGGTTTAAGGGTGCCACGCTTCGAGCAGGGTTCAAAAATGGCTCTGAGCACTATGGGACTTAACATCTATGGTCATCAGACCCCTAGAACTTAGAACTACTTAAACCTAACTAACCTAAGAACAGCACACAACACCCAGTCATCACGAGGCAGAGAAAATCCCTGACCCCGCCGTTCGAGCAGGGGTTCAAATCCTGCCTGTGTACCTTTTTTCAGTTTCATTTTACAGAATATCATTAAACAGTAGATGCCATGCAAAATTATTCAAAATAAATCATTTTCCCCGTAGTAATTTCCGTAATTAATCAATTATTGTAGCAAACTTGCCCCAAATGTGTCTGTGACAGATTAAACTACAGAATCGTCTTCCTCGCTATCGCTTGCATCGCTTCCTGTGCTAGAACAGATTTCCGGATCATGTTTGCCATAGGAGTGACAGAAACAATAATTCGTAGCGCACCTTGCACATTACATGAAATCTACCGCCATGCAGGCACGCGGATTTTTCAGAAGTGATACCGGGAAACAAAGTTCGTTTAAAGTCATCAACTACGATGTGAAATAACTGTATTTGATCATACTGGGTGAAAGCAGGTGCACTGATTTGATGCATAATTAAAGAATGTATTTTTATGGAATCTTCCCTGGAAACGATTTCCCTATTAGTTGTTAGCAAGTCAGGAGTATTTTGAATATTTTTCGTAAAGATTCCAACCTGCCTGTGAAATTAAACATTACGGGGTTGGCAAATCAATACCTCCAGCGTGATAGCCGTGAACCTTAGCCGCTGCGCTTCGCTCGCTTCGTCGGAACAGGACAAACATTACCAGTATTGGAGATACACACAAAAATTTAACGTTGATTTTCTCGGAAACTAGGAGTATTGGGATGAAAAGCCGCTAGCCAAATACTCGAGACAGGTCCCTCTGCAACATATCTAAGACTCATCAAAATCTGTGATTAACAGGTCTGGTGGTCCCTTTCTTAGTCTCGAATTCTTTTTGTTTATACAGCAAATCATACCAACCGGAATTTGGAACCAGCAAAAGAAATTGCTGGAGTGGCAAATTTCCTCCACCTTTCTTTGTTTACTTCCTCCATCGTCGCGTCTCGCTCCAGTTCTCAATTGGTAAAAAGCATAAGCTTTCGGTCAAATAGCATATTTGCTTCGGCACCCACACACCGACCTTTGAGAACGTACGAGGGGACTTCAGAAAGTAAGTTATATATCTCGTCGCACGCTCAGACCATTGCACAACGCCGGCCGCGGTGGTCTAGCGGTTCTGGCGCTGCAGTCCGGAACCGCGGGACTGCTACGGTCGCAGGTTCGAATCCTGCCTCGGGCATGGGTGTGTGTGATGTCCTTAGGTTAGTTAGGTTTAAGTAGTTCTAAGTTCTAGGGGACTTATGACCTAAGATGTTGAGTCCCATAGTGCTCAGAGCCATTTGAACCATTGCACAACAAGCGTGGCGCATTGTCAGCAGAGAGTACAGGTTGTGGGTTTCCAACAGACGCGTTCTGCTGCGTTGTAGAAGAGAAATGGCGCGGCAGGTGGAAATGTATTCCAAAATTGAATTACGTAGAAAAGTACGATTTTTGTGGGTAAGACTTCTAATCTACACACAGGTTTATCATTAAATTCTGGTGGTATATGGACCAAACGCAATGGCGTCTCCAGTTTGACCAAGGCACAATTAAGCATGAAAATTTGGGAACCACCTCATGCACACAGATATATCAACAAGAGGAGGGATCATCAGTATATAACAGAAACAAATGGTGACTATAACAGTTAGGTTTATTATTGTAAAACACCAGCGTATGAGTAACCCATGATACACCTCACTAACATTTAATACCCAGACAACGGATTACAATTGTAAAATCTTAGCTTGGCACAGGTGGGGTGGGCATGATAATAGCATAGTTAAGAAAATAATCTGTCGGCACAGCGAAGCAAAGGTGGTTGGTGGACTACAGAAACAATACAGAAAAATAGGTATAAACACCAGTAAGATCTCCAAAAGCGCATAATGAAAGCAACTAGCTGGCTGCAAGACATTAAAAGTGCATTGTTAGCTCCTTAAGGTAGTTATCTAACACTGTGTCCCTACGGCATCGGTGTTTGCAATGCTGGTCCGTTGTTACCAAACTCATGCAGGGTGAATGCATGTGGCAGCAGCGGTAGCGGCTGGAGATTCTAAGTTTAGCCTGCGCTCTGTTTTGTGTCGTCGTTGCCACTGTAGAGTCTTGTACCATGGGAAGCAAGGAGAGGATACTGTTTGGTGGCAGGTATCCATGTTCTACAATACAGCTGCATGTATGTATTAAAAGGGTTCTTTATTCATAAGAACAAGACGCTACTTATCTTTAAGCAACATGTTGTGGTACAGGCTCTCGTAATAGTCGACAGTAACCTCATTGCTAGTGAAGTACAAGTCTCGCTAAAAACATTACACTGTTATAGCCGCTGATGTGAACTGGCAGACACCAACTAGAATAGTGACTGGGCTAGTAACCTAGCTGACTGCGACTGACGCTGTCGGCGACTGGGCTGACTGTCTGTGACTGACTTGGCCCTCCGGTCCGCGGCGGCGATCTAAGTACTTGCATTCGAGAGGGCGTTGGCGGCGCGTTGCTTGCGAGTCTGTCTCTGGCCCCTCTCCTGATAGGCACACTTGATTCAGCGTGTATTGTCGATCTACTTGCAACCTCTTTGCCGACCAGTGTGCTGGCGACAGCTTACACCAGCACACTCTGTACTCTGTGCTAATGTGGAGACATCCTTTGGTTCGCCAGCAATGCTCGTCTGCTCAATTCTGTTCTCTTCCTTTTCGACCTGAAACTTGGCTATTTCTATGATAATGATAGAAGCTGAAGAACTTAATAGATACCTTCATTGGCTGCATCTTGACAACTAACATGCCACAACTATTAGAAATGAATTATGTAGATGAATTTGTGCCACAGCCAGGACTTGAACTGGAGTCTCCTTGCTTATTAGGCAGGTGTGCTAGTCATTACACCACTGCAGCAGTATAGCTAACACAGCTGCACAAACTACCATAGTCCAAAGCTCTCCCTAACACAAACTTCAGTTCATGTCTTCAGCTTATTTTCCCCTGTTTCTCTCCCACCGTCAGAGGTGCGAGTCCTCTCTCGCACATGGGTGTGTGTGTTGTCCTTAGCGTAAGTTAGTTTAAGTTAGATTAAGTGGTGTGTAATCCTAGGGACCGATGACATCATCAGTTTGGTCCCATAGGAACTTAACCCAAATTTCCAAAATGATTCCCCTGTTTTTGTCAGAGCAGGAATCTCTCTGCCCAATAGTGGCAGACGTTTCGAGTTCCATCCAGTATAATTTTAGTAATAAGTTTAAACAAACTCCTACTCTTGCAGATTTCGTTATTATGAATCGATAGTACTGTGGCGTTAGGAGGAAGCCAGGACTCTTCTCCCACTTCATGATATGATTATGAAGCAGACCTATTGATAGCTTCGCATGTTGGCACAAATGAGAAAGTGTGCCTTTTACAGGAAATAACGCTATGAACCAATAGGAATGCTTAATTCTAAAAGTTTAAATGGAACGTTCTTTCATGGCATAGCTGCTGAGGCACTGGCACTTCTCACACTGGTCTCTGGAAAGCGACACTTGGCTACATCTTTATCTTTCTAAAAAGATTATTCGAACAATACCGGTGTTTCGGCAGGTACTGTACTGTGCACAATCCAGAGTGCAGTGGCGGGCAGACGTGTATGCCATGTCGGCCTCAAGGGCTTTCAGCTCTGCACTCGCTCATCATGACAAAAAGAAAGGGAAAAGAAAGAAATAAACTGCTCAGTCACTGGTGGTACTGAATATTGTTTGCAGTTATGTGAAGGAGCGTAAGAGTACAGCTACATTGATCAAAGGAATGAGCATATAAAAACTAAACTAAACTCCTCTCGCACAGGCCATGAAGTCCCAAAGGTACTGACTGGCCGCCCTGTCATCATCAGCCCACAGGCGTCACTGGATGCCGATATGGAGGGGCAGGTGGTCAGCACACCGCTCTCCTGGCCGTATGTCAGTTTCCGAGACCGGAGCCGCTACTTCTCAATCGAGTAGCTCCTCAATTTGCCTCACAAGGTCTGAGTGCACCCCGCTTGCCAACAGCGCTCGGTAGACCGGACGGTCACCCATCCAAGTGCTAGCCCAGCCCGACAGCGCTTAACTTCGGTGATCTGACGGGAACCGGTGTTACGACCGTGGCAAGGCCGTTGGCAATGAGCATATACCACTCTGAAATATGTTGCATGACAGTTTTAGAGGAAACCTGAAAAAAATGGCTCTGAGCACTATGGGACTTAACTGCTGAGGTCATCAGTCCCCTAGAACTTAGAACTACTTAATCCTAACTAACCTAAGGACATCACACACACCCATGCCCGAGGCAAGATTCGAACCTGCGACCGTAGGAAACCTGCCACATAAGTTTCTTCGTTAGTAATCGTTTCTTTAATTGTGTATTTGGATGAAATGATACTGAAAAATCACACTGTTGTAACAGCATCCCTTTACAATTGCGCCACGTAGTTCTTACTACTATTTGAGTTGTAGGAGTAAGGAGATAATCGCTGAGTGCGAGAGTGCTGTAATGCGGGTACTACAAACGTTTCCACCCGACATTGCGAATAGTCTGCCCATTGTAGGTAGCAATGTGTGGGCATACATTGTCGAAAATCGATACAATTCTTGACGTGGTCACTGCGGGTCTCAGTATGACGATGTTTATTGTGGTAAATCTAAACAATTCTAGATCTACGTCACGTTTTGGAATGACACATACTGCTTTATAAAATGCATGAAATTGCATGTCACATGTTCTTGGCTCCATTAAATTCATCAATAACACTGCTTGTGTCTATGAAGGTTTTCGCGGCGTGTCTGTACATTAGGGGTAGCAGAATCCTTCTGCAGTCAGCCCGCAGATGCCGGTTCTTTAAACTATCTCAGTAACGTTGTGCGCGAAAGGAATGTCGTCTTCCCTGCAAGGACCCCCATTTGAGTTCCATACCGCGCCTCTCCCCTCAGGCAGTCTTTGTTTTCGCTCGCGGCCGACTTAGGCGTTGTAGTGTCCGCACACTAATCGATGAGCCCTGTTGAACGCTCTCTGATATGCTATCAACGTCAGGACACTATATGCGAGAGCCACCTTAAATATGCTACTTTAGCAATATCACAACGTTATGACACAGCATGTCATACCTCTTGCTAAATGAATGTACGCACCACTATCACAGTAGAATAAATTATATGGGACGCATATTTTATACTTTTATTATATTTATGCGATTGTTGTCCATCTACGTAGCCAAGTGAAAAACTGGACCAGAATAAAACTGGCAATAATAAACAGAGCAGCGGAACGTGCGTTAATATGAGTCACAGACTACGACCAGGTTGGACACTGTTTCCCAGATCCAAAAACAACAGCTATACCTGGATAATGCGGCACTGCGTTTATTATGTCATAAATAATGAAACAACATCTGTAAAAGAAAACAAAGATACGTTAGACAATAATATCAATGAGTATCTCAGGAAAATTGTACAGAAAATTGTGTCAAAAACTTCCTAGCAATCACTCTTTCTCACCTCGAAAACGCAGGACCATGTGGAGCACTTCACCCCAAGTGCATCTGCAGAAGACCAGTAATCCCAAATAATTATACCAAGAAGTTTTGATTAAGACTACAAATGCTAATTTTCCAAAGAAATAGCCATCTTTTATTACATGATCTTTCTGAGCTATATCACAGAAAGAAATTTATGTTGTTTACTATATATAAATCCCAGATACCAAGGAAAAAGACTACGTTTTCAAACACACACAGAAGATAAACTTAAAGAATGTGGCACTTTCACTGACAAAATAAGGACTTTCAGTCTAGCTCAGCAATCAATTTTATTGTGGAACAAGAAGAATATAATTATCACACCGGGAAGAGGCCTTTAAACTTAATACGATGGCTTTTCTTTTTCAACCTGCACTCAGTCGGGAAATTAAGAGAACAGTGACAGTTAGGTGAAGCTTTGTGCAGATGTGTTGCTCAGTGCCTCTAGTATGTCCCTCTATCGCGTAACGTCGCACTTGTCATTTCTGAGCGCACAGTGAGCACCTAACAGTCATACGTTTCCTTCTTCTAGACAGATTCTCGGCTCTATACTGCACGGGCAACGAAGACTTTCCTGCAGCGTTCTCTGTGGGCAGTGTTTGACCACTCACCATACAACCCGGGATCTGTTCCCTCTTTTTTTCATCTCTTTGCTCACAAGAACCTCCGGTTATGAGGACAGCATCTTGTCACAGACAACGAGCTGCAGACCAGCACAGGGATTTGGCGGAAATCACAGGCGGCTGCCTTCTATGACGAGGGTATTGGAAAGTTGGTATCACTCTACGACAAATGTCTAACTCGGAGCGCCGACTATGTAGGGAAGTAGCTGGAAGGTATAGCTAAATGTTGGAAATAAAACAGTTTTGATTTTCAGTGCAATTTCCATTTCATGACCGATCGGAGGTTGAAATAAAGCAGCACTCGTATTTTACAGTTTACTTCATAGAAGCTAAGTTTATTTTAGCAGTACAATTTTTGCCCTAAGGAAGAAAGAAAACTTTTTATTTTTGGCAGAGCATAATTAATTTAGTGCTATGAGAATAAAACTCATTATTTTGGAAGCATAAAAAATTTTAAAAATAAAATAAATAATAAATATAAAAAGATTAGCAATCCATATCCGCCCCCCCCCCCCAAAAAAAAGTGGTTAGCACGTCTGACACTTATTTGAAGGATCCATGTTCAATTCTCGGTACTGTCGGGGATTGTTCCTTATTAGGACTGGAACGGCGTGCACTCAGCTTCGTGATGCCAAAAATTTGAGGAGCTACTTGAATGAGAAACAGCACTTCCAATGTCTGGAGAGTTGACAACGGCCGGAAGAGCGGTGTACTGACGCCATGACGCTCCCTAGCGCATCCGCATGACGCCACATGTCAGAGAATGATGCTGCGTCCGGTCGACATCGCGTGGCCGGTCGACTTCGCGTGGTGTTCAGGGCCAGATCGGGGGAAGAGGGATAGCGAGACGTAAATTGTTATGCTGTTTCATCTTCCTTATGTTTACAATTAGCTCTGGCTGTGGTTTACTAATAAAAGCGGAAACAAGTAACCATATAAATCTTGCACTATGACGGTAAATAAATACTCTTAAAACTGGAGAATGATCACTGAGTTTCTCCTCGATCAAAACAATGAAGTGACAGACAGCTAGTTGTTGACAGAACAGCTACAAAAACGACAACCAATCATAGCAAGAGTTTAGCCACACCTTCCGTACTGTTCACAGGTATCGCTCTGTAACCCCAGCTCTAGGTTATCAGTCAGCTACGGATGGCAATTCGGTCTGTCGCTGTTGTGATTCGTTTTTGTATACTTTCTTTCTCTGTGCGGTATGTTTCATTCACGGAATGTGTGAAACTAACTGTAAAATTGCTTACAAAAGTGATACTCCGGTAATGCGATCTCATTATTCCTGCTATTCCGTGGACGAATTTCTATTTAAAAACTGGTTGCCCGAAAAAAAGAAAAATTTGCTTTAAAGAGGAGTTGCATGAGTAGGACTAAGAAAATGTGTTCATTAATGTTAACATCAATCTTGCATACATATTCTTGCGCACTCACTCCTTCCATATCACTTTGATAGAAGAGTTGTTCACATACGAGTAATACATGGTGACAATTATTGAACTATATAGAAAAGACGTAAATTAGTTACAAACTATGGCATGCACACACTTTATTCGGCAGGTAAACGTCACTACAGATATTCAGATTTGGGTTATGACATGTTCGATATTCCTGCTATCCTTGGCTATGATGAGGCGCAGACGAATAGCGGAATTCTGCATGACCCGCTGAAGTGTCGGAACATCAATGCTGCCGATGACCTCCTGAATGGCCGTTTTCAGCTCAGCAACGGTGGGGTTAATGGTGTACACATTGTCTTTAATACAGCCCCACAAAAATGAGTCACACGTGTTCAGGTCTAGAGAATATGGCAGCCAATCGAGGACCATGCCAGTGGCCTCTGCGTACCCCAGAGCCGGAATGCGGTCCCCAAAGTGCTCCTTCAGGACACCACACACTCACCTCCTTCGATGGGTTCGAACTCCGTCTTGCATGAACCACATCTTAATCGAAATTAGGGTTACTGTGGATAATGGGGATGAAACCATGTTCCAAAACCTTCACGTACCGTCCGGTAGTCATCGTGTCATCAAGGAATAACGCAGCGATTATTCCGTGACTGGACATTGCACACCACACAGTCACCCGTTGAGGGTGGAGAGACTTCTCGATCGCGAAATGCGGATTCTCAAGGCCCCAAACGCACCAATTTTGCTGATTGACGAACCTATCCAAATGGAAGTGGGCTTCGTCGCTAAACCAAAGAATATTTACATCAAAGTCTTCTTCGTCAATTATGTGGACAATAATGATGGCGAAATACAACCGCTATTCCATGGCCCTCGGCCTTAAAGGTTGATAGGTTTGAATTTTGTATGGGAAGAGATATACGTCTTCAATAACAAAAAAAAATGTTCAAATGTGTGTGAAATCTTATGGGACTTAACTGCTAAGTTCATCAGTCCCTAAGCTTACACACTACTTAACCTAAATTATCCTAAGGACAAACACACACACACCCATGCCCGAGGGAGGACTCGAACCTCCACCGGGACCAGCCCCACAGTCCACGACTGCAGCGCCGTAGACGGCTCGGCTAATCCCGCGCGGAACCTTCAATAACAATTTCACAGTGTCTCCCGGTTGATTCCCACCTGTAGTCAAGCTAGTCTCGTCGATTTCCTGAGGCTGGTTCGAAACAAAGCGTGTCTCTTTCTTTTTTGACGGCCAACATTGCCAACACTGTCATCATGAACACTACCCGTTCTTTCAAACTTGCGAATGATTTCTTGATTGTTGGTACGCTTGGACCGGCTGTCTTCAGCTTGATCTCGGTCGCAAACTTCCCGTGAGCCGCAGCTTGGCTGTGATTGCTTGCATCGTAGGCCTTCACAGGCACTACACACTCAGGCACACTCTGTACCGTGACATTTTCACGTGCAAATGGCTGACAACAACAAGAAGCTTGCGCGATCGCATGCTAATTCCCATTATGCTCCGCAACCAACCGTGCAGTTTGAACGTCCTAAAGCAAACCGTTCAGAGGTTATGTTGGTTTTATTCCATAGAGGTCAATAATTGTCACCCTGTATATAGAACATGAAACTAACTATACTGCCTCTTGCCGGGAAATTACACTGCGCATTTCCGAGATACGTATGAAAATACTCGTTACGAAACCGCACAGCTGCAGCTACCGGAATCTTTTGCGCCTGCGCGAAACGACGAACCATCAACATCCCCCCTCCTGTGCTCCGCTGGCAATCACTTTGTTTTTCTGATACAGGTATAACGTGCTATTCCTCTAGCGGAAGGCGCTCACTGCAGGCACTTGCTCTGTTTTCTAGCGAATGGGCTCTTCTTTCGGAATGTGCCACGTACGGCCGGGTCCTGAGCAGTTGCCGAGCAGTGGAGGAACACTGGGAGCATGGAATTGCCGGAAACGTCTCGGGCACGCCGTCGGCTTGGCGGCGGTGTGACTGAGGCCCGCATCTGCATACGGGGTCTGTCCCACGGCCCGCCCTGCTCCCATTCTCCGCGTGCACCGCCTGCCAGGCTTCCTGGTTGCAGACCCGCGGAAAACGAACAGTATGCGGGCGCTGCGTCAATACGAGACCCCAAAGAAAACAACATGCGAAAACCACCTGGCCACTTCATATACAAATTCTAAACTTCCAATTCATAATCTATACAGGGTGTAACAAATATGTACAGCTCAAACCGCAGGACACATTCCTCACACGTAGATCAAGAAATTATGTTGTACGAACATGGGTCTGGAAGCGCATTGTTTCCGTGTTAAAAATCATTTTCTCCAACTCATTAATCATGGGAACACATAACAGAACGTTAGAATCGTCGTACAACGCCAGCGTTTTGTTTGGAATGTCCCTGTAGCCACGCGACGTACGAACATTGCTTGTTTGTAGGTTAGATTAGATTAGTTTTTCGTTCCATAGATCCGTGCTGAGGAGATCCTCGTGGATGTGGAACATGTCAATTTTTTTAAGCTGAAATAACAACACTAATAGTATGAATATATACAATACATCATTTGTTTCTGTTAAAAAATTCGTCAATGGAGTAGAAGGAGTTGGCCACTAGTAAGGCTTTCAGGCTCCTTTTAAACTGATCTTTATTTGTAACTAAATTTTTATGTTTGCTGGCAAATTATTGAAGACGAGTGTTCCTCAGTAGTGGACCCCTTTTTGAACTAAAGTAAGTGCTTTTAAGTCCTTGTGCAGATCATTTTTGTTCCTGGTATTGTATGTATGAACTGAGCTGTTTGTTGGAAAAAGAAAAAAATGGTTCAAATGGCTCTGAGCACTATGGGACTTAACAGCCGTGGTCATCAGTCCCGTAGAACTTAGAACTACTTAAACCTAACTAACCTAAGGACATGACACACATCCATGCCCGAGGCAGGATTCGAACCTTCGACCGTAGCAGTCGCGCGGCGTTGGAAAAAGAGATAAATTATTTAGAACAAATTTCATTAAGGAGTAAATATACTGAGAGGCGGTAGTTAGTATACCCAGTTCTTTGAAGAGGTTTCTACAGGACGTCCGTGAATTTACTCCACAAATAATACGTCTTAGTCACTTTTGGACTCGGAAAACTTTTTGTTTGACTTGAAGAGCTACCCCAAAATATTATACCATATGACATTATGGAATGAAAGTAGGTAAAGTATGCAAGCTTTTTCATTTTTATGTCGCCTATGTCAGCTAACACTCGAATTGCAAATACACATTTGTTAAGGCGTTTCTACAGTTCTGTGGTGTGCCCCTCCCAACTGAATTTATTATCAAGTTGTAATCCCAGGAATTTAAGACTGTTAACCTCTTCTATCTGCTCTTCTTCATACTTTATGCATATGCTGGGTGGAAACCTCTTACAGGTTCTGAATTGCTTATAGTGAGTCTTTTCCAAGTTTAATGTCAGTGAGTTGGATTTAAACCATTTATTAATATCCATGAAAATATCATTAGCAGATCTTTCTAGAACTACACTCGAAATACTATTTATTGCAATACTTGTGTCATCTGCAAACAAAACGAACTCTGCTTCTGGCAGTGTAACTGATGAGAGATCATTAATGTACACAAGAAAAAGCACCACATGTAATTTCTTCCCATTCTGATGATGACTGATGACCGACTGTTCCAGCGAGCAGTACGACCGTTGCAAGCACACGGGTTACTACGAAGAGTTAATCACACACGGCAGTGTACACATATGCAGAGATGGCAGATGCCCAGTTTTAATGTTAATGTCCGTCGGTTTCTAAATAACATATTCGGTTACGGATGGATAGGTAGAAATGGACCAGTTGCCTGGCCTCAACGCTCTCCCACCCTAAACCCATTGGACTTTTATTTGTGGGGGCGTTTGAAAGCTTTTGTGTATGGAGCCATAGTACATTATGTTTAGAACCTCCGTGCCCGTATTATGAAAGGCTGTGAAACGATACGCAATACTCCAGCGATAAATCAGCGCATCTGAGATCCACTACGACTGTGGGTTGATGCATGTATCAATGCCCGCGGATGGGATATTGAACATCTTCTGTGAGAAAGAGTGGTATGTGGTATGCTGGTGCGTTCTGTTCGTGATTGTTTTCCATAATTAATGAGCTGGAGAAAATGACTTGTAACATCGACATAAAACGTTTCCAGACAATGTTCACCTAACATAATTTCTTCGTCCACGTATGAGAAATGTACCCCACAATTTATGTCGTACACTTTTGTTACACCCTGTATATACTGTCTGCGCTAAGTGTCACTTTAATTATGAAGAAGGTTCCTTTTCATCAGTCAAATGTGCAAATATGTGTGAATTTCTAAGGGACAAAACTGCTGAGATCATCGGTCCCTAGACTTACTCACAACTTAAACTAACTTATGCTAAGAACAACACACATACCCATGCCCGAGGGAGGACTCGAACCTCCGGCGGGAGGGGCCGCGAAGTCCGTGACATGGCGCCTCAAACCGCCGGCCACTCCGCGCGGCTTTCATCAGTCCAGTTTTTCGTTATGTTGATGATAAACTATCTTTTTGAACTGCTGATTAAGCCCCATGGAAAGAAAAACTGTAGATTTCATTGATCACATGAACAGCGTACATCCCAACTTAAATTTCACTGCTCAAATGGGGGAGGAAGGAAAAACACCCTTTACAGACGTTCCAGCTGAGCGAAACTTAGATGGTCGGCTTGGAGTCTCGGTGCATCACAAATGTGTATTGTGAAACGATTCACACAGACTTTTATCTGCACGCGTACAGTTTCCACCAACCTGTTTAAAAGACACGTGTGCTGAATTCTCTGATACACAAGGTGTTAAAAAAAGTGTTCCATGGTCCAAATCAAGAAAAAATGTCCAATGAACATGGACTCTAAAATGCGTACTTTAAGAGCTTTTAGCACTTTGTCATCTTCGCTACTGTGAAACATTTCGTCTACTACAAGCTCTTTACTACTACGAACGACCTACAGAGTACTGTAAACAAATGAGGATACATTCCTCTATTACTGTGTTGTCAATGTATACATCATTCAGTAAACATCTATTGGTGTTGTTAATGTAAACACCGTATTCACAGTCCTGGGTAATTGAACTGCATACATCAGTTTTAATGGAACGAGTCTGTTTTGATAATCTTGTGAAATGTCTTTGCATTGTAGTTTCACTTACCAGCACAATGAAAGCCTGTCATTTCACACGTGAAATGACAGACGCTTCCATTTGTTGTGTTCTGGTAAATGGAAGTAGCCTTCGATCCCGTGTCCAGTGTGCCCATAAATGCCCAGAACCCACGGTGCCATATGTACTACTAATACAATCTCAAAACATACCACAAACTTATCAAAACACGGACTGGTTCCATTAGAACTGATGTGTGCGCTGCACTTACCCAGAACTGTGAATATGTTTTAAAGTAACAACACTGACAGACGGTTACAACATGCTGCATCCATGGTCTATAACAGAGAAACGTTTCCTCATGTGTTTCCTGTATTCTGCAGGTCGTTCGTAACAGCAAAGAGCTTGCAGTAGACAATATGGTTCACAGTAGCTAAGGTGACCAAGCGCTCATAGCTCTTAAAGCACACATTTTGGAGCCGATGTTTATTGGTCATGTTTTTCTTGATTGCGACCGCTACGGTTGCAGGTTCGAATCCTGCCTCCGGCATGGACGTGTGTTATGTCCTTAGGTTAGTTAGGTTTAAGTAGTTCTAAGTTCTAGGGGACTGATGACCTCAGAAGTTAAGTCCCATAGTGCTCAGAGCCATTTGAACCACTTTTTTTCTTGATTTGGTCCGTATTACCAAACATCAAATAATTTTTTAACATCCTGTATAGAGCTAGATGCATATGGGACGAGAAGCATCTCGTCGCTGCAATAAACCAAACTACTTCCGTGTTTAGATATAATGGCTATCGGGCACATGAAATCTAATCAGTTGCCTCAAAAAAACGCTAATTCAGGTCGAGCCAAAGAGCACTGTAAGATCGGCACACGATGTTCCTTCCGTTCTATGGAGCAATATAAAGTAAAATGGGCCGATTCTTACACAGATATGGAAATAAAACAGTTTTTCGCCGTCTAAGAAAATCAAAGAAATATTGCGCTCTGTGAAAGACAGTCATGGGCTCAGAGTTCCAGGCATTTATAATAATCCACGTCAATGTGGCACCAGCTACAGGGAACATGTCCGAAAGAACAGACACCATATTCATATAAGTATATAGTTCTGGCAATACCGGCCATGACCTTCTTCTTCTGTGCTGATGCACACATATTCCCCGAACTCTTACGGGACTTGCTAAGAATGTCTTCCACGAGTAATGGGTAGGGACACTACGAATGTAGTGTGTGGACAAACAAGGTGAGAATGTGGGTCTCGCGGGAGGCGTGCGCGCGATAGTCCCAGCAGTCGCACTCTCCTCTGTACCCTCGGTGGCTCAGATGGATAGAGCGTTTGCCATGTAAGCAGGAGATCCCGGGTTCGAGTCGCGGTCGGGGCACACATTTTCAGCTGTCCCCGTCGATATATATCAACACCCGTCAGTAGCTGAAGGTATTAATATAATTCTAATTTCGTTCTGGACGGCTGTAGGTTATCAATGGTGTCTGTTCTTTCGGACAGACACCATATTACATAAATTTTTATCAAGACTTGCGGATTTTAACCCTGTAACAGCTGTACCTTACGACTCATGACTGAATGTCAGGCCTTTCAAAAAGTGGCTTTGCTGGTATTTCTTAAATCAAGAACTTTGTGAAAGGAGCAGATTGAAAAGTTCTTTAATAACTTGCATCTGCAATAATAATTTGTCGTTACAGAAATTTGAGCTTGTCTAACAATTCCCCATCTCTTTTCTGTTGCAGGTGAGCTCCGCAGAAAGAAACAAGTCAGAATCTTGCACGATACGAAACTAGATATCTAAGGTAAATAATGTTGATATTCATAGCGAACTGCAGCATGCATTGCCAAATTTTTCGATAAGTTCCTACCACAGTATTACCATTTAAAACAAGAGTTTGATGCGGCAGTCAGTTATCGTCGGTATAGTTAGCTCATTGCAGATAACTCACTAAACCAGTAAGTGGCAGAAGTGGAATACGTCTTCCCTTCTCTTAGAGAATCATCCAGACTTGTAACAGAAATGGTTGGAAAGACCAAAATAAGAGTTGGCTAAGAAGTTATCGATTCAGTAACCCCATCTTCCAGCTGAGTTGTCAGTATCGCTCCCTAATGGTTCAAATGGCTCTGAGCACTATGAGACTTAACTTCTGAGGTCATCAGTCCCCTAGAACTTAGAACTAATTAAACCTAACTAGCCTAAGGACATCACACACATCCATGCCCGAGGCAGGATTCGAACCTGCGACCGTAGCGGTCGCGCGGTTCCAGACTGAAGCGCCTAGAACCCCTCGGCCACTCCAGCCGGCAAAACTCAGCTGGACAGCGCGCCTTCCCTATTCTACACACGGCAAGCACGCTCACTCATACTACAGGCTTCGTGAATGTGCCTGACTATACTCCGTTCATCCTAAGAATAAACCTGATGTAAATAAACACAAACGCGATGATTGGTCAGAAGCCGTAGTACACTTACACTGGTGTTGTTAAGCTCTTGGAAGTAGGTTCTATTTATGTATTAGATATATTATTACTAAGTTACGTTAAATGAAGCTTTAAGAAATTCAAATCAACAGCCATCAACGTTTTTCATAATCACGTTTTTGCTAAGTAGTTTTTATTTCAAAAATCGTTAAAAGTCACAGCCTCCGCACTCTTGTCGCGCTGTTAAAACGCAGTATGAAAATCGCTGAGGCTTCTTCTTGTTCCGTAGTGAATCACGTGTGGGGAACACGGTTAAAAATTGCCAAGAAATATGTAGTTCTTAATGTTCCTCATAAATTTACCGAGATACTCGGCTTTGAAGTTTTTAGAGAGACTATGTTGGATACAGTTTAGATATACACAAAGAATGCTTAGCGGGATCGGCACCGTAATAGAATGATAATTTAGTGCAGTTGATGGTTTGCTTGTTCAGGTTTCCCCTAAGTAATTTTTTTCTCGTTCAGTTTGAAATATCTACATCCCGTAATTGTAAAATCCGCCGTCATTTTTACAAATAATGCACGTCTGCTTATTTCTAATTACATATTGCACGCGAAATTCTTGTTTTCATTTCAAATATAAATTCTTAATTCTCGACATTTTATGAAAGACTGTTAACAAAAGTTGCTTAAATTTAAAAAATAACAATTTAATTTTTTAAGGTAATAACGAAAAAGAAAATACTCTTTATTTGGATTATTTCCATTGTTTTATACTACAGTATATATAGAAGTGTCGTAGAAACATGAAAAACAATCATTTTCACAGCATCGAGCACACCATACAAACACTGCATTTTTACATTTTCCACTGTACCATTACAATATAAGCCCAACAGAACTGATCTGAAGCCAATTTAAGGGATTTGGTCCGAGTAATAACAGGATTGTTAAGCTGCCAGGCGTAGCACGCAGCTTTTTCACATGTCACTGCCGAACGCTGTGGGATATAGACAGCACGTCATAAAAAAAAAGGAGGAAATGCGGCGCCTGGTTGGCTTCGTGGATTTTGTTGTTGATCGACTCGTTATCAACGTAGCAGATGACAGTTCCAGAATTCAAAATTATTTCTCGGATTCGGATGAGGAAGGAGCTAGGAGATTGCCATATGACTGACTGTCATTAATACCTTCAGTGGCTTCAGTATTCAACAGTACGGTGAAATCCCTGCAGTATGCTTTTGCATTACATATAGCTAGCTCGCTCAGAAAAATTAGCCTGTGTTTAAGTTAGGAATTTTCCTCACTCTTGTTTGTAATTACTATGTCAGGTGGCAACGAGAGCATTGTATGCTTTCCGTCTGATCACCTAATATGCGCGCGGTAATGATGGAGTTTTTCCGAATATTATATCTTTCTATTTAAATATTAAATGACATTCGATGCTGTACTGATTCTTTGCTTGTCGTTTTTTACGTCTGAACTTCAATCGCAGGTTAGTTGGGCCGCTGGCTTGCCAGTGCTGTCAAAGTTTAATGCGCCGGTAAAACGGTTGTCCCGCATTATTACTCTATGTCCGTGTAACACAGCATACAACCTATCCTTATGATCGTACTTAACTGTACTGGTCGCAGCTTAACTTCCGTCCCACGTGAAACGAAATCCAATGAAATGTAAGCAAACGCGGAAGAATACACGGCTTAATGTTTCCATCAGGTTTATTCTAATGATGAACAGAGTAAAATTTCGAGGTTGGCCGTGAAACAGTGCTACCACTCGTCATAATTACCATCTACGTGCAGATCCACATTTCATTATAATTTGCAGTTCACTCAATTACGTTACTGATCAGATTAGCCTTACTCGCTTAGGCTAGTTAATAATAGCTGAATGATGGAGAGTTATTGACGAAGTACTGTGTAATGCTGCCCTTCGGTGGTCGCCGTGTTTCGTGTTGACAGAGTAGTGGATATCTTTTAAAATATAAATACAAACGGCGAAATGCTATAACCAGCTATGAAAAGTATCACTACGTGCAAGCTTATTCGCTTACGAAAGTAAATTTTTAACAGTACACCCAGATGAATATCTAAGCGTTGAAACTGTCGCTAGGCTGTGTTATTATCTGCCGTTTTTGTTGCAAAATATTCATTCCCGTAAGAAATCTGAAACGTGCGCGTATGATATACAACACAACGTCTATTATGTTAGCTGTGATATGCATTTAATCAGTTATTCGATTGCAGGAGTGCCTATTACTGGCGTCAAATGTGTACTTCTAGCAAATGATTTTTGTATGTGTTTCATCGCAAGAATACATTATAACTTTCCAGTTCCTTATTTCAGTCTAGTATTTGAAGCTTCGTGGCCTCTTGGGAAACCACGTGCATATATCAAGGAATGTGTGAAGCTTACGAACTGCAGCTGCCACTCATTACAAAAACGAGTCGCATGAAGCAGTCACAAAACCGATGAACTGTTTTAGACACCGTTCAACAGTGGTTACAAACTTGTGTGGCTGGAAACGTTGCATATCCGTTCGACCGTCGTTTGTCGAGCACTTAGCCGTCCAATCAGAGCCCTTGCCGTGGCCAGGTGCGCTAAGTGGCCGTTGGTTGCGCCCACGACGAATTCGACACAGAATACCACGTGACCTCATCCGCGTCTACAGCGCCTCGGTCAAGCTTAACTCGGGTGTACACATTGCCAAGGCTATCCGCATTCCTAAAGCATCCGCGGCTGACGGTGAAAATAAAACGCATACGCGTCGAGACAATTAATGCTCTGGGAAGACGCAAAACCCATCAATTACCAAACACAACAACAGATGATGACGTGATAGTGCAGGACTGAAAACAGACGAACATCAGTTTTATTTTTTACATGCATCTGACTTCGAGGGCCTACCGGTCAGAAGATTCTACGTGTAGTCGAAAAAACAGCTTCGTATTCGGCATGTTTGCAAGACTTCCGATGAACATAAATAAATTACTGTGGTTCTAGAGCAATTCATCGCGTGTTATTTTGCTAAATCTTGCAGATAACCTCAAATTTTCAAAAGAAATAAATGAAGCACACATTTGAAGATAAATGTTTGTCGACTATCTGTATTATGTTACCTCCGAAAGCAGACGCTGTTTATGTATGCTACAACCACCATTTTACCGGGAGAATTTGCTGTGTTTGATTAAAATCTTTTACAAGACTTGAATGCTGCACTGAACCTGCTACGAAGTTAGAGACCAAACTGCATCTGTGCTACAAATATAACTTCTTTGATTATTTGTAGTACTGTTTACCAAATGCATCTTATCCTTCAACGTTAGAATATCAGGTACAAACTACGTCGTGTTACTGTGAAATCTAATTTCTATTTAAAAATCTACTACAACCTAAAATATGTAATTAAGATTTAACTGGCGTCACTTCGTAATTTAAGCCGTCGCATTTTTTACTTTCACCTCGACAACATTCTTCAGTTGCGCTTGCTATTACGCTACGTAAAAATAAAATGTACTTACAGTTCATTTATTACATGCCTGGCGTCCTAACAGCTTCTGCTTCTTCTCGTTAACATCAGGAAGCCTCACTTAAATTTCCCGCACGTCTAATACACTGTATTCGACATAGTTCCACCGTTCTATTGTGTGGCTGTTTGATCAGTGGTGATGCGCATTTGTTCTATGTACTCTTGCCAACTTAAGCAGATGGCTTAGAGAAATTGAAAAACGTCTGTGATTTAAGCACACCTGCGAATCGTTATTCCCTGCAAGTAATATGAAAATAAATGTGGAGTAGGAAATGAAGAAATTGTGAAAACACTAAAGGGTAAGTCGCTTAGCATATCACAATGTATCCCGAGAACACACAAATATACCACACGAAAGTAAGCTGCCGCCTGTTAATCGTCTGAGAATCGACTGCGTTCAAAAGATCAGACTCATCCAAGGCGACAATTTTCGATGACAGACTCCTCATGTTAATACATTTTGGCGTGCGCGTTGTTGTGATGAGGCGTCCTAATACCTATGAATAATTATATTTTTTATTATTATAACAAAAAGCGGCATTGTCAGTCGTTGTTAAAAGGTCATTTTGTATGTATCTGCAGTAATCAAACAGTATACATGAAGAATGAACAAACTGGTAAAACACTGGACTAGCGCTCTAGAGAATCTAGATTTTAGTTTCTAAGTGATCTCTGTAATTTAAGTATTTTGTGGTTTCGTACATCACGCCAAGTAATTCTTCAACATGACTCACGTCTGTATACTCCCGCATATAGAGATGTGAACCTGTCTATTGTATCATCAGGGATATGTTGACTCAGACGAATAATTTTACCATTCAGATACCGGAGCCTGTCAGTTTACATGTTAGTAGACATCGACTAAAATATATTTTAGTTTACTGAACTGCCACGCTTTGCTCGCGATCATTATTGTTTCTCTTGTCCTGCCTTTCTCCAAATTAAGGGAGAGCCTTGAACTCACTGACGTTTTCAGACAATCATAATTCTCCCGCTTGTATTGCGAAGTGTAATATTGGTTCAAATCAATCCCTCCATTCAGATATTACGTAGTGTGATCTGTGGTTCCATTTGTCACAGGAACTCCTTATGTCAGCAGCACGGAGAAAATTTTCTTGTTAGCTTTGGAAGCTGATCTGTCCTATTTAAGTAGTCTTGCTTGTGTAGGAATGATAGCTGTGAGTTTTGGTATAAGAAATCCGATATTCTGTGGCATCTTACACCACGATTTCGTCGCTGCCCATTGAGTACTCGGCGTCCCAGGCTCGGTACCTGCTGACCATCTAGACTTTTTCTGATGTGGGAAAGTCTGTAACAGGGCTTCTCCAAGTTCTGTTTGCGCTCCTATGGTGATGTGCTTCTGTAAAGAAGGTATCCGAAGTTTCAAGAGGCACCGTATCGAAGATTTATACCGCATACCCGGAAAGCGGAAAAACAGCATCTGCTAAGTCACTACGCGGACGAGAATGTGTTTTTGAGTGATTGTGACAGACGGTGATCGAAGACGATTGTGACGTTAAATAAGAGGACGAGGCATGCAAAAGTCACTGTAAAACTGTATGCTGCGCTCGCGAATCTGTCCGCACCAAAGCAACACGAAGGGAGCACCATAAGCGGCGAATTGCAAGGCCGGTCGACGAAAGATCCGCACGCAAAGACTGCGAAGTTGCACAGGTCACTCCAATATTCAAGAAGGGCACTAGGAGTAATCCACTAAATTACAGACCCTTATCATTAACGTCGGTATGCAGCAGAATTTTGGGGCGTGTATTGTGTTCGAACATTATCAATAACCTCGAAGGAAACAGTCTGTTGGCACACAGTCAACATAGATTCAGAAAACATCTTTCTTGTGATACACAACTAGCTCTTTACTCGCATGAAGTGTTGATAGCTATTGACGAGACTTTTCAGATTGATTCCGCATTTCTCGATTTGCGGGAGGATTTTGATACTGTACCACACAAGCGGCTCGTAGTGAAATTGCGTGCTTATGGAATATCGTCTCAGTTATGTGACTGGATTTGTGATTTCCTGTCAGAGAGGTCACAGTTCGTAGTAATTGACGAAAAGTCGTCGAGTAAAGCGGAAGTGATTTCTGGCGTTCCTTAAGGTAGGGTTATAGGCCCTTTGCTGTTCCTTATCTGTGTAAACGATTTGGGAGACAATCTGAGCAGCCGTCTTAGGTTATTTGAGATGACGTCGTTTATCGACCAATAAAGTCATGAGAAGATCAAAACAAATTGCAAAACTATTTAGAAAAGATATCTGCATGGTGCGAAAATCGGCAGTTGACCCTAAATAACGAAAAGTGTGAGATCATCCATATGAGTGCTGAAAGGAATCCGTTAAACTTCGGTTACACGAAAAATCAGTCAAATCTAAATGTCGTAAATTCAACTAAATACGTAGGAATTACAATTACGAACAACATGAATTGGAAGACGTAGAAATGTTGTGGGGAAGGCTAACCAAAGACCACGTTTTATTGGCAGGACACTTAGAAAATGTAACAGATCTAGTAAGGAGACTGGCTACACTACGCTTCTCTGTCCTCTTTTAGAATACTGCTGCGCGGTGTGGGATCCTTACCAGATAGGACTGACGGAGTGCATCGAAAAAGTTCAAAGAAGGGCAGCACGTTTTCTATTATCGCGAAATATGGGAGAGAGTGTCACAGAAATGATACAGGATTTGGGCTGGACATCATTAAAACAAAGGCGTTTTTCGTTGCGGCGGAATCTTCTCACGAAATTCCAATCACCAACTTTCTCCTCCGAATGCGAAAATATTTTGTTGACACCGACCTACATAGGAAGAAACGATCACCATGATAAAATACGGGAAATCAGAGCTCGTGCGGAAAAATGTGTGTCCCTTCTTTCCGCGCTATACGTGATTGGAACCCGGAATTGTGAAGGTGGTTCGATGAACCCTCTGCCAGGCACTTAAATGTGATTTGCAGAGTAGCCATGTAGATTTAGATGTAGAGTTGGAATTCCAAAACCACATATCAGTGATGGAACAAGAAAACGTGGTGCCGAAGCCATAAAACCTGGACTGTGCAGCAGTGGAAGAAAATCATTCGGTCGGACGAGCCTTATTGCACGCCGTTCCCAACTTCTGGCCGAGTTTGAGTCTCAGGAGTGGAGCATTGGGGGTTGGGGGGAGGGGCGGTTCCGTGATGATTTGGGCAGCCGTACACTGGTATTCCATTGGACCCATGAGTACTCTGCAAGACCGCATTACTGCCAAGGATTATGTGAACATTTTGGCTAGGTCCGTCCTATAGTACAGTGTTAGTTTCCCAATTGTGGTGCTGTGTTCCAAGATGAGCGGGGGAGGAGGAGCCAACATCCAAGGCAAGAACATTGGCTGTTGTTGTAGCTAATCGTGGACTGATGCCTTTCCTTGTTTATTCAGTTCATGCTTTCGTGGTGTTAAGTTGTGTGTATCCGTATTGTTTGGAATTTTTTTATTCGATAAAAATGTCTATAATTTCGTAAGTACGTGTCCCGTTTATGGTTTCATCCACGTAAATAAAAGAATTTATGTAAAGGAAACCAATGTATCCACCATTAAAATTTTTCAGCAGTTCGTGTTGTGTCAGTTCTCGCATAATTTTTCTCTTTTTATTCGTAACACTAAGAGGTAATTATTATGAATAATAAATGCATACAGCACTCTTTCATTCTCAAATAGTTTGTGATTACGAAATTATACGGCAAAGTAGGAACGTCTTCGCTGACGATGTCAGTGAGTTGTTGATATTTTCTTTTCTATTTTTTAAAATTTACGTTGTTACGAATGAAATTACAAAACTAGAGGATAATTTCGTATTACGTTAAATGTGGAATGAGCAGTAAGAATCAGTTTATGCCTGGATAATTACTGGAAATACCAACAGATAATAAAAAAGCATTACTGTGTGTAGACGGAAAGAAACGGGATACTTAATGTTAATTATTTTTGTAAGTATTGATTAATAAATATGCTAGCGGATGTATTTGTGTTACCTTTCACGCCCTTCTACAAATTCATCATTTAAGACTGATGTTAAAAATGTTGATGGTTTGGGGTCGATTATTATAGGCCATTGATATTTAGACGTTGATGATGAAATCGAAATCAGCATCAGTGAGTTGCCAACATCCATCATTTTTAATAGGTAGTGGACCTCATCATAACACTCGTACCTGGAGAAAGTAGTCAATGACTTCGAGTTAAGAAAACCCTTGCAATTAAAATGATTGAACATTTTGATGCGAAGGTATAACCAACGACGTCTTACGACGCCGCTTCATTTTTACTAGCAGTTGGGGTGGTGTGTGCACGGGGACCCCTCGGATATTTTAAGACGCATTCTCATCGCGAGAACGTCTGCCAGTAATGCGCGCCAGACTACCAGATCTTCAAGGAAAACTGCTCTGTGGCCGTTGCTGGGCACTCGGCCGTTGGCCGAAGTAAAACACGACGGCAGCAGAGTCAACACTCAGGTGTGACTCACGCCCATCGCGGGTGAACCGTCACTTCGATTCAGCCGCAGCGCTCTTCCAAGGTTCTCTGGTGCAGTGCGCCGGTTGCCAGCTGCTACTGAATGCGGCACAATTGGAAATTCTACAGTCCTTCACATACATTATTAGATCTTTTTACTTCTTATCTATATTTTTTCGCACCTCTTTTTCTATCTAATGAGATCGAAGCCGAGGGCATGTTTCTTTCTTCCGTAGAATTTGGGAGTGAAATCCAGTGAAAGGTCTCTAGCGCCTGTTCACGAACAGCATTTGAGTACTGTCATGTGAAGAACACACAGACACGGGTACTACTAATTTTTCAACGATATTTCCATTATCTGGTGCACAAGTGGGATCGGTACTTGTTCATAGTGTACTTAGTGCTGTTCTGTTTTGCAGTACGCGAATGCCCTTCCTAGCACGAGATCATTCTTAATGAACCGCCATTTGTGATAGACTGCAGGACTACTCCACCGCCACCAACGTACGTCCCGCGTAAGGATCGCGAAGACAAGAAAGGGGAAACCAGGATTCGTACGGAAGCATACATACAATCGTTTTCCCCTCGCTCCGTTTGCGTGTGGAACAGGAAAGTAAATAACTAATTAACAGTGCTACAACCTGCCACCCGCGATGCACCGCATTGTTGTTCGCGGAGTTATGTGCCGGCTGATTACAACTAAAGCGCAGCTACTCACGGAGATCCAGTGTGGGCTATAATTATCGTATGGCAGCGAAACTTGGTACATACGCTAATACGGAATCGATTTATACAGGAAGAAAAATAGTTACAATTTTGGCCACCAGGTGCATATCTGGCGCTGTACAGCATCTCGTCGACGTCTGCAGTGCTACGCAGCGATTAATAATAAAATTAATATTATGCTTTCCTCGTTTGTTTGACCTTTTCTGCCCGCGTCCCCTTCCTAATCCATTACATGTGGGAACAGTTCTATACGTCTTTGTTGCATTCGCAGTGCCAGACTTGCACCCGGCGGCCAAAGTTAGAACTAATTTTTTTCCCACCATAGGTCGGTTTCGCATAATGCATTAGAATAGCTAACAAGTTAATACGATAATTACAGCCGACACTGGATCTCTGTGAATAGCTACACTTTAATTACATGTAGATGTAGACATCGACGGCATGCTGAAACCTAATTTTCCCTCCTCTCATTACAGATGATTCGAGTGTAGAATAAGCGTTCGTCTTCTATCCTCAATTCAGGAGAATTTAGGGAGAATTTTTTAATTTAATATTGAACACTGACTCCAGACTGGTAAAATGTGAACTTCACGTGGGACCGTTGGCTTTAATGCACCCGTAGGTGCGCCCAAATTTGCAACGTCTTAAGCCGTCGGCACACGGACCGTGCTGTCGAACGTTAACGTTGAGCGTGCCGAGCTCAACGTGCTGCTGAACGCTCAGGAATGATGCGACTTGTGCATACGGTACGTGGTTCCCAGCGTGGTATACGCGACCGCAACGCACCCCAGCGGCAGTTGAGGGATGTTTCTAGTTCGTAAATCACACTGTTTACTCAACGGGCGCGCGTAAAATTCCCACGTTAGCTCTATTAAAACGCACATTTCCTCCATCGTCCACGAAAAGGAAAGTACCATGTCCAATCAATAAGGACAGAGACATATAAAAGTTCCATTACAAACAGTGCGGTACAAATTTGGAATACTTCTCCGCATAAGATAAACATTATTTCATGATTCCCACGTTTTAGTAAAACCCCAAGGTCAGTCTTACTTTATCACTGTTCCTACCCTGTAGCAGAATCTTTGCAACATGTGAAGCGTAAAAGAAAAAGGAGCAAAATATCTTTATACAAGAAGCGCAAGCTGTCCTGTAGATTAAGCCAATCGAACAAAGTCACTCCTCAAAAAAAGGTGAACTTATATTTACATAACATCAAATATTATAGTATATACTTATATTAAACTAATAATAAAGTATCAGAACCTAATAAAAATGTGAACGTTAGGAAATAAAATTTAGAAAAGTCAAGACGCGAACCTCCAGCCCAACTAGTCACATCACATAAGACACTGACGCTCCTCATTACGCTATACCAAGAACACACAATTCATCTAATCAAAGTATGTTACCCCTTGCAGAAAACCGTATCGTAGATATGTTACTAATTGAAATTTAATTATAACAAATTGTACCAAGAACAATGCGTTTTGGGTGGATCTTCCATATGCCGCTGCCTTCAAATAGCTTACTCTCATAATAAGCAAGTTTCAATAATTCTTTTGTTTCTCGTTATTTTATTGGAACGAATCACACAGTTACCAACGGGTTTTCCAGTGATTCTGAATTTGCTGGTGCTCAGAAACGGCATATATACACATAAACTTGAAATGAACGCCAATATGGCGCCTCACAACTCTGTACTGAAGGGAGACGGCTTGCGTGGGACGTAGGTGGCGTTGTCCCATCTCATTGGTCAACGCTCAGACGCACGCTCAGAATATCTGATTTGCCAGATATTGCTCTGCATGTTCGGAAAGACTCCCGAACGTGCTATTCCACGCTATGACGTCAGAAACTCAGCACGCTCAACGCTTGGATGCACGCACGGTCCATGCGCCAACGGCTTTAGTTTAGCCGAACACATTTGCCTCCTTTTTAGTACGAAGTATGATATCGTATATTCAGTGTAACAGTTCGCCCAGGAGGTGCCATGACTACGAGTAGTGTGTGGTGTCGTGCTTTGACGATGAAGGAGATTAGCTGTCGACGAATACACTTCTATCAGCTGACTATCCGTCATTGCCTAGTCCCACAGTATTTTTCCCCTACGATATTTTTTGCTAGCTAGTGAGCCATTTGTGCTTCACGTCTTATGAAACTGCTCTAAACGTTTCAGAATTATTGTTTTCACGATACTCTTTTCTAACGTAAACCTCACCTCTAGGACTGCCATCAGCCAACTTACCAACCCCGAAACTGTCGATTCAGTATTAATGTCGTTGGTATCTGATTAAATTATTTGCGACTCCCTCAGACACACACATCATAACTACGGATGCTAGGGTGATCTTCCCCCTAGATTATTTCTTTCCTTTGTAGTAAGTTCGTATGAGCACTAAATTTGTATGACGTTGTCGGATTACACCAGAGCGACGACTGCATAAGAGCACAACTGAAAGCTCATGAGTAGTTTTGTTGCATACACTCCTTACATTCTCCTTAGCGTTAGGTGTTCTTTGTTGTCTGATTGGTGCCTGCTTCTTTACTATTAAGCTTTAAAGACACCTCATCCAAATCTTCGCCTTTTCTTTTAACAGAATTCCACGATATTCTCTTGTTTAATATTCTGGAGCTGGTGAGTGGTCATGATCGTCTTCCAAACTGGCAAACAAATTTTCGCTGTCTCCAGTAAATGAATTGAAAGACCTCCGTGAATTCTTACCACAGTATCTCCACAGTGTTACAGATTCTACAAATCTTCGCATCGCAAGTTCAATGTAGATACCACGATCATTAAAGACGCTGAAAAATCTACCTCTACCATAAGTTTACTTTAAGTGGCTAATTTAGACAACGAAACACTGCGTAATCTTGCAGAGATGACTAACCAATCGGGGGTCGGATGGTCCCGCTATCTGAGGACAAAGTTCTCCGAATTCGAGTGATGGTTTACTTGACCGCTTTCGTTAGAACTCTTGGAACGCTATCCAGAACTGTTGTACAAATTTGTTTTATTATAGTATAGGGAAACTGTATCCCTCATTATTGCAATTATCACATAAACTATTACTTGCACAAAAACGTCGTTAGGGTTTTCTGTAGAACTCTGGGAGTTATTCAGAACTGTGATCATATTTTGTACACAAATTGGCAAATAATTTATTTTTATAATATCAGATTTTTGCCGAGTACTACTGTTTCCGTCACGAAATTCTGCAGAGCGATTGAAATTTTGCGCAAGAGACTCTCAAATTACAACACTATCTATCAAGAACTCGGAAAAAATGTACGTCTTTCGAAAGTTTCGTGCCATCTTCGTCAGCCTCACGATACTACTTTCATACACCGCATGCTGTCATTCATTCCTGTGTTTAATTTTGAGTTTTTATGTATGATAACATTCATGTTCTCTTCAAAAGACATATTTTGAGTTACGATTTATTGTAATGAGATGTATGAAAGCTTAGTGCCTTGTTAAAACACATTAATCATAAACATCAGCACATACAGGGGCACTGCTAGTGTGTCACGTGAGTAGCTCTGCTCGCAGCATGTCATGGGTTTGAGCAGTTTCGGCCATTCCGTGCAGTGGTAGCAACGTACGATTTGTGACCTGAAATGGTAGACATGGCACACAGAAGTCATAGCGCCTTCACACGTTCAGTATTATCGTTAATACAACAATAAAATGATGGTCTGTATGCGACTATTGTCGTATTGTCAATGCTACAAACATAGGCAAATAGTACTGTTGACAGTAATGATGCAGACCAAAATATTCTCAGTATTGCCAGTACCCTCTGAACATTTGTAAACTATTCTTGTCCGTTGTGGACGTATTAGAACACTGCAACTGTTGAAACTGAAAGTAATTTATAATAAATTAGCTGCAATCAGTTGTTTTTATTGGCTTTCACATGTTCATAATAACATTTCAAGCTGCCTGGCATCCTATCTTCAAATGTTTTGCCTCGGGCATGGATGTGTGTGATGTCCTTAGGTTAGTTAGGTTTAAGTAGTTCTAAGTTCTAGGGGACTGATGACCACAGATGTTAAGTCCCATAGTGCTCAGAGCCATTTGAACCATTTTCTCAAATGTTTACATTTATTTACGTGTCGTCAACATGTTTCTTAAGTAACAGCTCTGCAGAATTTTGCGACGGACGATTTTATGATAGCTATTGTAAAATGTCGTAAGTAAAGACACCTTGTTCACAAAGCGTAAATAAATAAAGATATTCGAAGATGGGGTATCGTGAAATGAATGTACTCTCAGAAACGTGTGTTTTGAGGTATACTTTGTTGGCGTAGCGTGTCGGGTAATGGGTGCCATTCATATCGGTGCGTTACTCCATAAACATTAAGGTGTGTCCACGCGATGCTTTTTGTTCAACTTCCTGCGCATGCCCCTAACTTTCCAGCAGCGCAACTGCGTATACGAATTTAGACGTTTAAGCATTTAGGGGGCATGCGCAATTTCCTGGAAATGCTTCCAGCTTTCGGTGGCAATCTTTGCACTTTTTAGCAGACTACAGGCAGTTGGAGCCGATGACTGTTTCACTGTGTAATGTGTCGAGGTTGTGATGCGAAGGATTTATGTGCAATAATGTCTGTTAATTCCAAAAGAAGCACGCATAAATTTATAGATGATTACAGATAAAGAAAAGTCGTATGGAATGCAGCTTCTAAAGAGTATTTGAATAAAAATTTGAGATGTGATGCCCTTGCGTGTCAAGTATTAGATAAAAATCCTCTGATTATATTATTGTAAAAAGTAAGATACCTTAAGAAGAAGAATAAGCCAGAAATTTATGAAAAGCGTATACGAAAACTGTGGACGAATATTCATGCTATGGCGACTTATGAACACAATAACTGAGGACCTGACATCTATACATAAGAAATGATGGGGCACGTGTAGCTCCTTTAACCTACAGAAATTGATGTTGCAAAAAATACAAAATTGTAAGGCACAACCACCCTATTAGTGGATAATGGCGCCCCTGAAATTCCCGAGGTTGTCGAGTCCGAAGATATTAATTTACATACAGTCTTTCACGATTTCAAGTTGTGTAAAAAGCTTTTTCTATAAAATAATACAGAAATGATGCATTTAAAAGTTAATTAGCCTTCACATAACGACTAAGTGTTTTTCAGATTCAGCAATAATTACTGAAATGCTCTGTTTTGGAATGAGAAATAAATATTTCTAACTGGTACATTACTTGCCGGTTACTAGCAGACGAAATATTATTGCCAGCCTTATCGTTGCAGTTTCCCAAGCATAAAATCTGAATATCGCTGTGACCTCCTCCTGAAATTTGAGAACAAAACGTAGTCACTTTGGATTTCTTGTACCTCTATTATTTAGAAACTTCTTTAACTACAGTCGCTTTTGCGATTTCTCTTTCTGTCGCTTGCCCATCACAATAAACGCAGCACAAACTTCCAAACAAAGAAAGGGGTCCATAGCAGACTGCTTGCGCAACGAGGCAACATGTGGACACGAGAACCCATTCACACACGCTAACTATATGTACACGTGTCTGTACCTTTACGTCATGGGCTAATAGGTTTGACTTGATGCGCTAGGAGCGCTGCTGTCGCATCACATGGCGAGGCAGCCCGCGAGCTTAATTGAGTGTGTGAATTAGGTCGGCGAGTCACCAGCGGTTTTCCGTGCCTGGTGTAGGGAAATCATCTCCCAACCATAATTTTATTTGATCACCTTGAGACATTAAAATTCACATCTACAGGAACACTACTACTCTACGGTACGAATCACGACTTGGCACTATTATTACACTTCAGTCTTAGCACTGTCAGATCGAAGGAGGAGGACTGCTTCTTTGACGTCCCGTCAATGTTTAGGTTATTAGACACTGACCACACACTCGTATTTGAGAAGAGTGAGGAAGGAAATCGGCGTTTTCTTTGCATACGAACCCTTCCGGAAATCGTCTCACGCGATTTTAGGGAAACCGCGGCAAACCTAAGTCGTCTTTCCGAATACCAGTGTCTGAATACTGAAACACTTCACGCAGTGTCACCACATCGATTTGCATGCTAAAATCACTTCTTATTAATCGAAGGAGTTCACATGCGCGAGTGTAGAAACAAAAAGTAAAATAAAGATAAAAGTTCTGGTGACTACGTTCGCCATTGTCTCCATTACAGGGATCCTATGGTGTTCTACGATTCCCTCGTGACAAAACTGTAGCGCTGCGTGTCTTCTCTGTTCGCTTCCATTGTCCATCGGAACAACTTTCAATATTTCGTATTAAAAGGACAGCTTCGAATAAAAATACGATGATAAAGCTTGGCTGAATAAAAGATGAAGAAACCGGAAATACTGGACATCTGCTCAGATTTAGACCTGCTGTCCTGGTTTTAGGTTGCCGACGTACTGCTGGCTCAGCTGATTTCTTCTGTAGCTTTCAAAAGTACGTCTCAGAAATCCCCATTCGCCTGCCATGAGGGCGTTTCTCAGCTGTTATCTGTACTGTGAGTGAATGCCAAAATCGACTCAACAACTACGCTAGAGTCAAAAGTGGAAGTAGAGCATTTAAAATTCGTATATGGACATCCAGATCGAGACGTCCGCGGTTTCTTTGCATCATCTCAGACGAAAGCTAAACCCCACTCGATACCTTTCACCATCCTTGGCCTAATAAATAGGAGTTATGTCTCTTGCGGCATTAACGTCGATGCCAATTTCCCTGCTTCCCTCATGTCTTCCTCCCGCATAACGAGAATGCGGAACGATAATTAAAACGGCTGGTCACCTATTAGAGGCCCGGCTAACGAAGATATCATTCCGAGCAGTGCCCGCACAATCACATCTGTTTTTTGGAAGCTGTAATGTTCCAGGCGCCTGTCAGATAAGGTGCAGAAGCCGATTGCATTCGAGATGGAACTATTTTCCTAATCTTCATCTGAATCATGCAATTTCTTTATCAAAAGAGAACTGCATTCTGAAAGAATAAAATCGACTATACCAAGACGAACCCGTCGTAAGCCTCAGAATATTTTCGCCACTGTGTTGTTCGCGATCAACTTGAATGCCTTAGCGAAAATATCTTCCGTATCATTTACATACACTCCTGGAAATGGAAAAAAGAACACATTGACACCGGTGTGTCAGACCCACCACACTTGCTCCGGACACTGCGAGAGGGCTGTACAAGCAATGATCACACGCACGGCACAGCGGACACACCAGGAACCGCGGTGTTGGGCGTCGAATGGCGCTAGCTGCGCAGCATTTGTGCACCGCCGCCGTCAGTGTCAGCCAGTTTGCCGTGGCATACGGAGCTCCATCGCAGTCTTTAACACTGGTAGCATGCCGCGACAGCGTGGACGTGAACCGTATGTGCAGTTGACGGACTTTGAGCGAGGGCGTATAGTGGGCATGCGGGAGGCCGGGTGGACGTACCGCCGAATTGCTCAACACGTGGGGCGTGAGGTCTCCACAGTACATCGATGTTGTCGCCAGTGGTCGGCGGAAGGTGCACGTGCCCGTCGACCTAGGACCGGACCGCAGCGACGCACGGATGCACGCCAAGACCGTACGATCCTACGCAGTGCCGTAGGGGACCGCACCGCCACTTCCCAGCAAATTAGGGACACTGTTGCTCCTGGGGTATCGGCGAGGACCATTCGCAACCGTCTCCATGAAGCTGGGCTACGGTCCCGCACACCGTTAGGCCGTCTTCCGCTCACGCCCCAACATCGTGCAGCCCGCCTCCAGTGGTGTCGCGACAGGCGTGAATGGAGGGACGAATGGAGACGTGTCGTCTTCAGCGATGAGAGTCACTTCTGCCTTGGTGCCATTGATGGTCGTATGCGTGTTTGGCGCCGTGCAGGCGAGCGCCAAAGTCAGGACTGCATACGACCGAGGCACACAGGGCCAACACCCGGCATCATGGTGTGGGGAGCGATCTCCTACACTGGCCGTACACCACTGGTGATCGTCGAGGGGACACTGAATAGTGCACGGTACATCCAAACCGTCATCGAACCCATCGTTCTACCATTCCTAGACCGGCAAGGGAACTTGCTGTTCCAACAGGACAATGCACGTCCGCATGTATCCCGTGCCACCCAACGTGCTCTAGAAGGTGTAAGTCAACTACCCTGACCAGCAAGATCTCCGGATCTGTCCCCCATTGAGCATGTTTGGGACTGGATGAAGCGTCGTCTCACGCGGTCTGCACGTCCAGCACGAACGCTGGTCCAACTGAGGCGCCAGGTGGAAATGGCATGGCAAGCCGTTCCACAGGACTACATCCAGCATCTCTACGATCGTCTCCATGGGAGAATAGCAGCCTGCATTGCTGCGAAAGGTGGATATACACTGTACTAGTGCCGACATTGTGCATGTTCTGTTGCCTGTGTCTATGTGCCTGTGGTTCTGTCAATGTGATCATGTGATGTATCTGACCCCAGGAATGTGTCAATAAAGTTTCCCCTTCCTGGGACAATGAATTCACGGTGTTCTTATTTCAATTTCCAGGAGTGTATACTAATCCACTCCCTTGAGGTACGCACTGCGTTTGTTTAGCTTGTGACGAAGTTCTCGCATTGCGGACGACGCACTGCGTTATGTTTGCTAGATGCTGTTCACACAATCGCTCACCGGTATGACATTCTGTTAACTTGGAAGTGCTAAATACTAACCAGTTTCTCAAGTACAGTTCGATTGTGGCTTAGTGGCTACGTGGATGTCAAACTGCGGATGCAAAGTTTCGGAATTCATTCCTCTTCCGTAGTACCAATTTTTTCCTGTCAACCAACACTTTTTCATCTATGACTTCATCAGTGAAATGAACATGTGAAAAAATCAAGGGTATGCGTGTTTCTGAGTCCACGTTAAACAGCATATCTCCTTAAAACTGAATGGGCGAGTGAGTCCAAGGGTCGGAGGGAAGCACAAGGGCATCCATCATGCCTACACTTGCCACTTTTGGCAGAGCGTAAATAGAGACGCAGTCACCTTTGCCAAGTCAAATGTCGGGACACACAATTATTACACCAGAACTTAACTACAAACACCATACTTGATACTTAAAATATTTAAAAGTTAACAATGTTTATCTTATACATTTATGAAAATAAATGAGGCTGGGCATGGAGCTTATGGATGTACTCCTCTGATGTAGCGGCCTTTAGAAGTCTCGTGCCACGTAAAAAATGCTGGTAGAACGCGAAACAGCGGAAGAACAAAACATGATAAGGCGCGCGGTCTTACAAGGGGAGGCCGCCAATTGTGAAATTCAGATTCGATTCATACTGCTCATAATAAACGCTCATGACCAGAGGTGTAATGTGGCAAAGCACCAAGATGCACTTCTCAGCCGTTGTCGAGAAAATCGACAGTTAAAAGAAACCGTTGCGGTGAAATACTCTCTACGATTAATAATTTTCCACAGCGTCGAGGCGCAGCGGTAAGCGCTCGGGTTTGTAATACGAAGGTCGCCGGATCGAATATCGCATCATGCAACTTTTTTTTAGTATTTGTTTTTTGTAATTCAAATGTGTATATATACACACACACACACACACACATATATAATTCCCGGCAATCAGTTGCAACAATTGTGCATATAATAAGTTGTTGAAAGTCGTTTGTCGTGGAAAAATTGGCGACTTCGAACATCATTATGTTTTCCGCAAACGAAGTTGTATTTCACAAATGTTACTAATTGTCTTCATAATGTTAACCACGTATAGTTAACGGAAGACGTAGAAACGATATTCTGAAACGAATACGTATAGCGTAAGTCAAACGTTCGAATTAGAAAAGAGATCCCACGAACACAAATTCGCCGTGGCAGGTATGAAATATAAACTCCGTTACTCGCTCGTTACACTTGAAGGACAGATGTTGATCGGGCCGAAACGAGCCGCCGCATAACAGCGTAGTTGCCTGCTAACTTCGAAAGAAGGTAGATGCGGTCCCTAGCGCAACTTATAACATCGTCGAAAATGAGTGCGGACGGGAGAGCTTTGGTACACCCTGTTAAAAAAACGGAAAAATGGAGGCGGTACAATTGGAGAGCGATCCGCCTTCACCAACATGCATAAGCAATTCATTAATAGTATATATATATATATTACAAAAAAGTAATAATAAAAAAAATTGCACGGCGCGAGATTCGATCCGGCGACCTTCGGATTACGAACCCGAGCGCTTACCGCTGCGCCACGACGCTGTAGAAAAGTATAAATCGTAGAGAGTATTTCACCGCAACGGTTTCTTTTAACTGTCGATTTTCTCGACAACGGCTGAGAAGTGCATCTTGGTGCTTTGCCACATTACACCTCTGGCCATGAGCTTTTATTATGCGCAGTATGAATCGAATCTGAATTTCACAATTGGCGGCCTCCCCTCGTAAGGCGTGTTGTCACGGTCCGCGCGGCTCCCCCCGTCGGAGGTTCGAGTCTCCCTCGGGCATGGGTGTGTGTGTGTTGTCCATAGCGTAAGTTAGTTCAAGTTAGGTTAGGCTTCGGGGCCGATGACCTAGGTAGTTTGGTCCCATAAGACCTTACTACAAATTTCAATTACAAAAATTGATAACAATCCTTCCCTTGGTCACTCCATAAATGCAGCTGCCTCTTCAACACTGCCAAGAAAACGAGGCAGCGAAGCAGTTTACTATTAAATCTATTGTTTTGTTGCTCTCTGGTGTATTTCACACATATTGGCAAGAATAAAATGATGAACTTAAGAATACGAAATTAAGATTATGCAACACGATATAAAAAAGTAAAACTGTGACAGTGAACCAAAAGAAGTAGCGACTTGGGTTTCCGTCGTACTCACGTAGGGACACGGGAAACTTGTAGAGAAGTAGGGACAACCCGTACCACTTCCAGCAGTAGCCTACCATTCCTAATAGAGCACTGGTGTGTTCAAACCAGACTTCTGCTCGAGGACAGACTGACAATGAAGTAATCTGAACTTATGCACGAGGGTCGTCCACAAAGTAAGTTCCGTTTGGTTATTTAAACAAACGTCTGCAGATACAGAAAAAATATTTATTGTACAAAAATGTACAACTGTTAAACTACTTTTCTACATAGCTCCCGAAATTTTGTAGGCACTTGTATAGCGTGGCACAAGATTTTTTTGTATGCTTCTTCATAGAAGGTTGCCGCCTATATATTCAGTCATGTGGTAACATGTTCTTTCAGGTGTTGTCATCGTTGAAGTGTTGACCACCAAGGGCAGATTTTAGGTGTAAGAAGAGATGAAAGTCGCTAGGAACGACGACCGGGCTGTACGGAGTATGATCAAACGCGTCCCAGTGAAATTCCCGTAAGAGTTATTTGGTCACATTCGTCGTGTGAGGTCGGGCGTTATCGCGGAAAGAACAACACCTTTTGACAGTAATCCTCGGCGCTTGTTCTTTATTGCGCGGCGCAATTTCTTAATGGTCTCGCAGTAACCATGTGCATTGATTGTTTGGTCTCGTGGTAAGAAATATATCAACAAAATGCTTTTTATGTCCCAAAAATCGGTGCACATGACTCTTCGAGATGTCAAGATTTGCTTAGGCTTAGCCTTCGTTGGGGATGCAGTGCGCCTCCATTCCATTTATAGCAGTTTTGTGTCAGGGGTGTCGTACGATACCCAAGTTTCATTCACCGTGACTATACGAGAAAGAAAAAACTTCTTCATTGTAGCGTGAACTGCCCATCTGTTGTTTTTTGTATTGTTCAGTAAGAATTTTGGGTACCCAACGTGAGCAAAGTTTTCGAGATTTCAGTTTTTCAGTAACAATGTCATGAATTTGTGATCGTGAGATTTGGAACTTCCATAGCAAGGGCACTAAGTATAAACAAACTTACAGTTGTGCTTAATCTCCTGTTTAATTGTGTGAACCAGCTCATCAGTAACTACAGACAGGCTTCCACTTCGTTCTTCATCGTGCACTTGATCACGTCCTTCATTGAACGGTCTGACCCATCTTCTGACCATTGAATCACTCATAGCATTTTGTCTGTAAACCTCGCAGTTTTGCCTACGAATTTCCTGTGGTTTAACTTTCTTTGCATTTAGAAAACGAATCACAGATCTGATTTCACACGCGGAGGCATTTTCAATTACGGCTGACATTATAAAGAAGCACTACAAAGCACACGTTGGCAGCAGCGATCTAAAAATAGCGTACATGTCTCCTCCTTGAGTCAGAGTAACTGCCGCGCATGCACGGAACTGCGATCGTAGCGCTGCCACGGATAGAAATAGAAACGGAACTTACATTGTGGACGACGCTCGTTCTTTAAACTTCTGCAACCACTAGCAGAATCCTAGATTTTTGGTCTCGCATAAGTACGCTAGAGTATGTTGGTACAACACTTGTTTAATAAGGTCAATAATCCTTCAGCCTGAATATAACTGATACAAGAGCAGCAGAGCAATTCAGTTGTGCCTCTATCGCCTTTAACTGTCCGTGGTACTTATAGCACACTGTCGTTTCTTGTGTAGCAGCTAAATCGTGCTAAAGGCGGAGTGGAAGCTAAATCGCGCTTAAGGCACACCAGCCAATATTAACGTGTTAATGTCCGAGAGAGTGATTTACCTGTTCCGTAGATCATGTGCACTAGTTTTGTCGAAATGATGTGATACGAGTCGGTTTATGGACCACGTGTACATGGTATGTTTGTCAGTTCGATACATGCGGGCCGTTTCACGGTTACTAAACAGCGCACTGGCTTAAATTAATAAGAATGAACATATCGATCTTTAATATTGCTCCTATGGTTCATCTTCGTAGCGATAGTCATTTCTCCTACGGGGTCAGCTGTACTCAAGATGTGTCAAATTACCTTTGCGGCCGCATGCTCTTCCTTTAGCCGCTGTCTTAACTTACCTGAGGGAGGGAAGTCGTGTGCGCCACTTGTCTGTCAATTGTGTAAACATCGTCTTGTGTCAGCTCGCGTTTCAACTGCTCATGTATCGTATTTCCTCAGGGGGAAACTGTAGACCAACCCAGCCTTTGCGTAAACAAGTGTGGGAAACCGACTAAAAACCAGATTCAGGACGCCAATTAGGGTAGTTAATCAGCCGCTTGGATTCGACCTGTTTTAGCTCACCTTCCTGTCTCGCAACCTAGCACGCTGGGCGTCACGCCATGCAAACAGATGTTACATATGGAACGAGTGATGTACTTGGACTGTGTCAACTTCTTCTAGAACCGTTTCTACCTGCCTTTAATTAAAAATCCGCCTATAGTTAGAAGGAACTGACCGGAAGTAATAATTTCAGCATAAATTAAAAATTTGGCAACTTCCGTGCCGCGGTGGATACACCGGTTCTCGCCAGATTACCGAAGTTACGTACCGTCGGGCGTGGCTGGCATTTGGATGGGTGGCCGTCAGGGTTGCCGTGTACTGTTGTCGTACTTGGGTGCACTAAGCCTCGTGATGCCGATCGAGGGGTTCTCGGTCGAGTAGTTGCGCCTACAATTCACGAACACCGACGGAGGCCGCGTCCGATGACGCCAGTCACCTGAAGATGACACGGCGGTCGGTCGGCACTAGTGGTCGTCCCGAGACGTGTTTGGACTGAGTCGGAAATTTTTAATTTTCTTTGCTATCTACCGCACTGTCTATGTTATTGGACATACGATCCAAGATTTATATGGCTGCATTTGGAAATCTGTGTCTGCTTTTATATTCTGCAAATCACTGTGAAGTTCGTGGCAGAGGGTATGTCCTACTGTACAAGTTATTATGCTTCCTTCGTGTTTCATTCACGTACGGAGAGCGGGAAAATGATTGTTTGAATGCCCCTTTGCGTGCTGTGATTATTCTAATCTTGTTTTCATGATCCCTGTATGAGAGATACGTAGGGGGTTGTAGTGTATTCATAGAATCATCATTTAAATCCGGTTCTTGAAACTTTGCTAGTAGACTTTCTCGGGATAGCTTGCGTCTATCTTCAAGACAGTACAGTTTCTTCAGCATCTGTAACATTTCCCACCGGGTCAAAAAGATCTGCGACCATTCATGCTACGAGTCTCTGTATATGTTCAATATGCCCTGTTAGTCCTGTTTGGTACGAGTCCCACACACTTGAGCAAAATTCTAGAATGGGTCGGGCAAATGATTTGTAAGCATGTTCTTTATAGTCTGATTGCACATTCCCAGTATTCTACAAATAAACCGAATCCTGCAGCCTGCTTACACACAACAGAGCCTATGTGATCATTCCATTTCGTATCCCTATAAAATCCATTCTGAACCTCTTAGAATACAGCTCATCACTACGATTCTGGAATTGTGCAGGATTATTTTGGACGATTATTACAAAGATGACCAGAATACACACGCACTCCGTCTTCAGGCCACGAGTGGCCTACCGGGACCATCTGACCGCCGTGTCATCCTCAGTGGAGGATGAGGATAGGAGGGGCGTGGGGTCAGCACACCGCTCTCCCGGTCGTTATGATGGTATTCTTGAGCGAAGCTGCTACTATTCAGTCGAGTAGCTCCTCAATTGGCATCACGAGGCTGAGTGCACCCCGAAAAATGGCAACAGCGCACGGCGGCATGGATGGTCACCCATCCAAGTGCCCGCCACGCCCGACAGCGCTTAACTTCGGTGATCTCACGGGAACCTGTGTAGCCACTGCGGCAAGGCCGTTGCCCATGACCAGAATAGTTGCTTATAATAACTAATATTTATTCACGACAGATTGTTGCGGCATTTATCGCCATTATCAAGTGACTGCGAACACAATTTTGGCTAGAACTTGTATAAACGTGAATGTCAATCGTATTAAAATGACTATATTGGACTCACGTCTAGAATGATGTAACGTCCATATTACGTCGTTAGTGAATTGTCTTGTAACTGCCATTGCTTTGATATGATGGAAATGACGAAAATATATTGAAGTAATCCGTTAGTTACGGTTTGACAGTAGTTTGACAGTTCTACTCTTACGACTTTACGTGTTTACAAAGATTATACAGTTGAACAGCGATATTATTTTATTAACTAAGTTTTATCACGATGTAATATGGACGTCATATCACTCTAGACGCGAGTACAGTGTAGTCACTTTAATATAAATGACCTTCACATTTATACACGTTCTCACCAAAACTGTATTCGCAAATACTTGACAATGGCGACAAGTGCTTAAACAGTCTGTCGTTAATAAAGGTTAATTTTTATAAGCAACTACTTTGGTGTATCTTTCTAATAATCGTCTCATTATCTGACATATATTATGCTGCTGGCCCCAAAGAAGGAAACTTATTTTGGACGAATTTCATAAACGAATACAAATATTGAGAAGTAGCGGTAAAAATGCCTAACTGATTGAAGAAGCATCTGCAAGATGATTGAGGGGTGAACATCACGTGTTGTTACCACTGCCCAGGACTTGCTGTCACGACTGGTAGGCTACCTCATGAGGCAGTTCCGACTCCCGATCGTGTGAGTTGCCCGACATAGCTGAGTGCCGACCCCCACAGGTCCATCGTTGAAATTCGCGTCCCTTGCGACTCGTCTCTGTCGCTGCGGTTCTTGCAGAACGGCGGTAGTGCCGGAAGGGCGCTAAGTAGAGGATGCCTCCACACTGGTTTTCATGGCTTTCTCCTGCCCACTTATCGCAAAACACTGCCGCGAGCAGTTTGGAGGCAAGTATCACACGGCGCTTTTACTCACCGCGACGGAAACACGCTGCTAAAGTATCTAAGAACGGTGCTGGCGTCAGGCCGCTTCCACGAAGAAATCACTGTAATTTCAGGAAAGCGGCGAGAGTTAAGCGAATGGCGACCTCGTTGCCACAAGTTAATTTATTTCGCAGCAGCGCCGGTAGGATTGGGGACGCCGGCCTGCTCAGAGCCTCTGCCCGCCGACTGCTGTTTCTCGGTGAGATTAAGCTTCTGCTGGATTCCACTTTTTCAGAAAGTTTTAGAGAGCTGCGGCCTACCAGCTTTAACGATGTAATGGGGCGGATGTAAACTGTCGGGAGGGACTCATTGTTTCCTGTCGGACTGTGTGTTGTTACGGTCGATGCTAGCAAAGATATGCTTAAAATCTTACAAAAAGCTACGTGAAGAACAAGCTGGATTTCTTAAAGCAGAGGGACCAAAGATCAATATGGATTATGGAGAGGGCAAGAAAAGAATTCCCAAAAGATGTGTGTCTCTACTTCACTAATTATGCCTTTGATACTGTCGACCACAATAAATTATGTGAAGTACTCAAACCCTGGGAGTACCAGATCATCTCATTTACGGAATTTACACTCTGACCAAGAAGTCACGGCGAGAACTCTACGCGGAAGGACTAAACTGGTCAAGACTCTGGAGTGCGGCAATTTGTTCGTTCTGTATGCAGAGCACTTTACTAGGAATCCCAGCTTAAATGATGAAGAAATTGGAGTTAAAATAGCCGGAATAAATGTAAATAACTTCAGATATGTATCCTGATGACAGGAAATGAAGAAGACGTAAAAATCCTGTTACTGAAGATGAAAGTGCCGAGGCTGGACTAATGGTGAATGTCAAGAAAACGAAACTTATGGCAGCTGCGCCTGTCAGTAAGTTTATGGTGTGTAGGATGAGAACCAATGGCAGTAGTTTCTATTTTGATCTTTCTCTCCTTCCAGATTTATGATGATGATGACTGCTGCGACGAAGTTCAGACACGATTGCTCAAAATGGTTCAAATGGCTCTGAGCACTATGGGACTTAACATCTGAGGTCATCAGTCCCCTAGAACTTAGAACTACTTAAACCTAACTAACCTAAGGACATCACACACATCCATGCCCGAGGCAGGATTCGAACCTGCGACCATAGCAGCAGCCCGGTTCCGGACTGAAGCGCCTAGAACCGCTCGGCCACTGCTGTTTGGGGGCACACTGTTCACCGCACATTGTCGAACATGAGGCTCCACAGCAAATGACCCCTGCTTGTTCCCATGTTGAGCCATCGGCGTCATGCTGTGGGCACTGGATCATTGAGATTGACCCGTGGATCAATGTAAATGTGACGCGTGAACGGGCGAATCACGTTTCTTTTTACACCAGGTCCATCGTCGCGTGCAGAGGCACCCTCATTCAGTGAAGGGCTGGTTGAAACTTGCAGCCTGCCACGGACTCGGGACGTTGGGGCCAGTATTATGGAATACAATATCACTTGGGGTTCGATGCGACCTGTAGTAGTAACCCAATGCAGCTTGACAGCTATGGACTATGTGAACATTTCTGCGGACCACATGCATCACCTCATGCTTGATGTCATCTCTGACAGCGATGGGATATTCCAGTAGATAACTGTCTTTGCCAGAAGACCAGAATCATGCTACAGCGGTTGAGAAGCGTGATAGTGAACTCACTTTGGTATCTTGGCCGCCAAATTAGTTTGATCTGAACCGCACGGAACACATCTGGGACACTATCGGGCAGTCGATGGCTGTGTCCGTATACGCCACCATCCAGCGAACATTTGCTCGAAACAAGCACCCTACTACTGACTCAGGACGCTGGGGTGAGCATTATACTACGAAGGACGTTCACCTGGACTTCCATTGGACCTGCACTAGTAATTGAAGGTGCCTTAACAGTTGAGGTCTATACGAAGATTTTTGAGGACCACCTGCATCTCTTCACGCTTGATACCTTCCCCGACAGCGATGGGATCTTCTACCAGAATAACTGCTCGTGTGTCAGAAGGTCAGAATGGTGCTACAGTGATTGAGGAGCGACATAGTGAAGTTACCTGAACGGTAAGAAAACCATCTGGGACTCCATCGGGCGCCAGGTCCACGTCCCTATCCACCGGCATCGCCACATACATGCGAGAACCTACCTAGGACTTGTCGAATCCCTGCCCCGTCTTCCAGTGGTTGACCAATGCTCTATTAAGCAGGTGATCATAACGTTTTTGGATCGTCAGTGTATATAACACTATCTTAAAATTTCAACGATTCCCCAAAAACTAAAATCGCCCGCGGAAACAGAGCTACAGAGTATGAAGTAAGGCGCTGACAGTCGTTGCTCATCCTTTCACCCCTGCTCCGTCGAGGTATGGAGATGCGCCACAGCGAAGCGAATCGGCGCGCAGTCCCGCTGGCTGCTACTGTGACGTAAGAGGCTCCTTGTAAGGGGGCGCCAGGAATAGGAGGCGGCCGGCAGCCAGCGTCCAGTTACTCACGCCCCGTCCTGGCCCGTGGCGGGCTCACACCCCTGCAGGCTCGGCCACCGCCCACCTGGGTGGTCAGCTCTAGGGCCCATTTCACACCATCGACTCTCTGGTCGAAATCGACAACTTCTCGTGGGAGCGCGTCACAAACTCGCGTGTAAATCACCAGCCAACGGAGTCGCGAGTGGGGCAGCGATGTCACTGATCAGTTGACCGTGACGAATGTGGCATCCTAAAATCTTGAACATGCTGCATACTGCGCACGCGCAGAAAAAGGAGGTTATGACGTCGTCTGGAACATTGGAAGTTAATCTATCATCACCGAGTCCACTCTTATTACAGTAATGGATTTTATGTCTTTTTAATTCTTATTTTGTTGCTTGCTCTGTTTGCCTGACACAATGCAAAGGTTACACAGACCTGTTATTTTTCCTACTAGTATTCTCGCACAAGAAAACCAAAATATCTGAAAGGAAAAAGGCATTTACGTTTTCATTACCTGGACAAAGTAAAAGCGAACAATATGTAAAAATAAGAAGTTTTTTTTCTTGTGCCGTTGTCCCACATTTACATACTTGGAAATATTAATGTAAGGGGTGGCCAGATGCCTTTTCTGTCGACACCCCAGTACTCAATGTGTTCCACATCTGTCTGCACATAGTGTCATTCACGTGAAAGTTTCCTAAATTTTTCTTAAAAGACATCATAGTCGCCGTTGACCGTACAAAATATTTATTGTTACTATTGCAATTTCGGCCGTATGGCCATTTTCAACTAACACTGCAAAAGTTACTTATACACAAAAATACAAAAGTGAAGCACAGGATGTATATACATAATTAAGCGAATATTTCATTAAGAAAGTAGGTCATCTATACATATTAGGGATAAATGTGCATTACTTACATTCTGTCAGAATATAAAACTATCTGACATGAGTGCACGTCGTCGTCTAAATGCAGCCTTTTGACTGTGAGAGTCCCACAAGATCCGATGAGTACGACACTTATTACATCGTAATACGTTGTTAAATATGTACTGAACTGTCGATGTTACCATCGCTGTAATAATCTATCAGACATACAAGTTCAAGTCCACTGACAACATGTGCAGCTAAGTCAGTTGGCGCGAAAAATCCATTTACTGAAGATACTGCCTGTGCACATAGCAAAGATACGCATAAAAAGTACTATAATCAGAGCTCTGTCTTTATCTCATTTACGAGCACTTAAGTCAATGTGAGAGCTTATTAACAGATAACACATGTATTATCTCCTATTATGTTATAAATAAATATTCCCATCATATCCTACTGCCCATTACAATCATAGCACTATCTTTAGTAAATGTATTTTCGCGCCAACTGACTTAGCTGCACGTATTGTCAGTGCACCTGAACTTGTATGTCTGTTAGATTATTACAGCGATGGTAACATCGACAGTTCAGTACATATTTAACAACATATTACGATGTAACAAATGTCGTACTCATCAGATCTTGTGGGACTCTCGCAGTCAAAAGGCTGCATTTTGACGACGCCGTGCATTCATGTCAGATAGTTTTATATTCTGACAGAATGTAAGTAATGTACATTTCTCTCCAGTTTTTATAATTGCGCTATTATGTTAATGATATGTGTGTTTATTTAATTATATTCACCCTGTGCTTCACTTTTGCAGTGTTACTTGAAAATGGCCATATGGCCGAAATTGCAATAATAACAATAAATATTTTATACAGTCAACGGCGACTATGACGTCTTTTAAGAAATATAAGACTGTGAATCCCAACCATGAAAAGTTAATCAAGTTTTCTAAATGTTTGCGAATCGTGTAACTGACGCCGGACTTGCGTACGAGCCCAGTATTCACCTAGTGGGGTGTGGGAAACCACCTAAAAACCACATCCAGACTGGCTAGCAGACCTGGTCCTCCGCATGGCTGTTCAGGCAGCTTAATGTGTTGATAATTTTTACTTATGGGCCGTCTGACAGCAACTGAATAACTTTTATTCAGTTGGTGTCAGACTGTCCATAAGTAAAAATTATCAATATACCGTAATATTACACGCAACTGAGGAAGACAGGATTATAAAAGTTGAAGCTTAATGTGTGTAAATAAGAAAGTAAACATAAAAAGGTTTTCAATGAAAATTGTTTTAACAGTGAAAAAGTCAGACCTGTTTAACGAGAAAAATAATTTTTGGTGCTACTTGGAACTTAGAAAGAAAACTGTGATGGATAAAGTGAGAAGGCGCTATTTATACAACCTTTAAATATTCTTTGACGTGTTTGTAAGTATATATTTTCTCAAACATATGAATGTAGATGTTCTGAAATGTTGAAGCGACACCTTCCCTGTTCTTTCAATTCACAGGAGTGTGGACGATTTACTACTTTCCAACAACACTATTTTTTTGTTTTTGTTTTTCTGTTGTTTTTTTTATTTTGTAAGAAGGATGGGCGCTCATAGCTTTACTTTCGCCGTTCAGGTTCCAGATAGCACAAAAGACAGCTTTCCAACATACGCAATGTTGTCGCTGACGTATAAACAACACCCAGCACAAGAATAAAACACCAGGGGGGTGCAATACACTCAGTCCTGATGAATAGTCTGCCGAGATAAGACAGTCTGCCGTCCAGAGTGACCGAGCAGTTCTAGGCGCGACAGCTACGGTCGCAGGTTCGAATCCTTCCTCGGGAATGGATGTGTGTGATGTCCTGAGGTTAGATAAGTTTAAGTAGTTCTAAGTTCTAGGGAACTGATGATCTCATAAGTTAAGTCCCATAGTGCTCAGAACCATTTGAACATTTGAAGACAGTCTCTCGCGTAAGACGTGTTTAATGGCGTTACCTGGAAACGCAGCGTGATTATCTGTTCTGAAGCGAGCGCCGCGCGCGGGGAAGATCGTACGCTGTCGACTCGGACACCTCTAGGATCTCTGATGTATCGTCCGAGTAGAAATCTACATCGAAGTTTTACAGGCGACCGTAAATGACATAAACCAGGATGTCCACCTGTGGATGGGAACCGTGGCACAATTTCGGAAGCACGACTGCTCAGCGAAACTTCTGCAGCTTGTAACACGTGGTCCCACTGGGAAGCCATTGAACATCTTCCTCCCTGCACGATCTTTCGCTGTACGATTTCCTTTTTCTTTGGAGAGCTGAAGAAAGACATTCCTGGCCTTCGATTTCCTTCCGGCGAAGAGGTGGACGCCTGAGTGCAATCATGGTTCCGTAGGCAACCGCAAACACTTTTCCATGAAGGCATTGACCACCTTGTCTCACCGGGGGATAAATGTACTAATAGCTACGGCCATGTTTTGAAACAATAGCCGGCCGAAGTGGCCGTGCGGTTAAAGGCGCTGCAGTCTGGAACCGCAAGACCGCTACGGTCGCAGGTTCGAATCCTGCCTCGGGCATGGATGTTTGTGATGTCCTTAGGTTAGTTAGGTTTAACTAGTTCTAAGTTCTAGGGGACTAATGACCTCAGCAGTTGAGTCCCATAGTGCTCAGAGCCATTTTGAAACAATAAACATTTTACTTACTTTCTCCCATCCGTCTCGTTTTCATTTGACTGCCCCTATATCTCACGGAACAGCAGCAGGAAGCAAACATCTGTCGGAACGGCAGCAGGAAACAAGTGTCAGAGATGTACTGTACGTCACCGCTGACAGCAAGTGGCCAGTACTGGCGCCGTCTCTGCTCTCTGAAATACCAGATGACTCTGCGAATTCAGTCACAAGGCCAGCGGCAGAGTGGACTTTCAAGGACATACGCGCGAAGGCGTATCCTTAGTTCTGCTTAAGAAGAGACGTTAGTATGTTGGAACTCCACATCCAGGGACAGGAGTAAGAATCGACGCTTTTTTGCTCGATACTTTCCAGATTGATACTTCTACAGGTATCAGCACATTATAACAGGAATTGTATTGAATGATTCAAATAATGATTTGTTGCATTCTTATTATTTATCTAAATTTTTTTTGCGTGACTCAGTGATTCAGCACTAACAGGCCAACAACTGAACGAGCGGTGTGCGTGAAAGCGACACAGTGAGTGCACGCAGACATTTGCGACACTTCACCGTCACCAACCTTGGCAACGTTTTGTTCGCAGTTCATTTACTTGGAATCTCGTTGTTATCACCATTCGACTTACTTGCTTGTTTTCGTATTGTTGTTTAAATATATATGAACGGTTTGTTCTTGATTATCACTTTTGAAGTCTTTATTCGACTCACAATCTCGGGTCACAGCACTTTCACCCAACTCTGATGCTGTATCAGAAAAGGCAACATATTCATTCGACCCGGAAGCTGGTTCTGTTTCAGAAACTAACGGCACATGGATAAGAGCTTCATCGGAGGCCTCTGGAGCAGTTAAACCTGAAGTTTTCTTACGAAATTTCATCACACTCGAACTCATAGCTTGCTTGCTTGGTTGGGTATAATCGTCTCAGCCTTTCTTTTTCTTTTTGGTGCACCGGATTCCCATTTTCTCACTATGTCTCTTGGCATGATGATCTAACAAACCTTTTGTGGTAAGTACGTTGATAGCTACAGTAGGATGCTTAAAGTACTGGTGTCATAGTATAGAGCGAACAGGCTGTGCGACTATCATACATGGCAGATTTTTTTTTTTATTCTGTCGTGTATGATAGCAACCAAATAGATACGCCAAGGAATGTATTTGTATACTGACTTAACATAGGATGGGGTTCCTTTAGTATGTTTGGCTGAAACTGTTACAACCACACGTCCAGAGATAAAAGACTTGTTCACTTGTACCACTTCAATAACCCGAGAAAAGTGTGAAGTGTCGCTTGGTAGGATTGGTTTCAGAGATATGGCATTACGGCCAAGACAATGCTCCTGTCTGTATTGTCTCTTCCGCAGAGCATTGTTGCATCTCCTTTTTGGATCGAAGTGTCAATTCGGAAAAACTATGGATGCTAAGCGGGCTGTGAATATGGTATAAAGAAAAGAAAGTGTATCTTCCGTTTAACATGCATCTTTCTTTAATATGGCGATCAGCTTTCTCTCTAAATATATAATTTAATAATTTATTTTACCAAATTTTTTTAGTGTGTGTGTACGACTTTACAACAAAAGTCTCCTTCGAGTTCCATGCGTTGCTGCCGTCTAGTGCGCATGCGCTAATTCGCGATTCGTGTAATGTACCAGATCCCGTCTTGTAAAGGGGCTTAACTGTTGCCGGACGACCCTAAATGAATACTACTACATTCGTACCGAAATAGAGACGGACAACTAAGTAGCTAAAATTTTAACAGCTTCAACAACTTCTTTGCGAGGCCGTCAGCAGTCGCCGACGCGTAACGCCGCCACTGGCGAAATCCATAGATCCACACTACCAGAGCGGAAATGAACGACTAACAGGAACAATTGGTAAGAAAGATTACATTTTATCTTCTCGGTGTATCCAAGAAAATGAAATTTTGACAGAAAATTTTTGCCTGATCGCTACACTACTTAAGGACCAGTTATACAGTTCCTAGTTAGCAGCCGCTTAAGTTTTATTCCCGAAACAGAGAAGAAAAAGCGTGGTATGGACACTTAATAACGCCTAACCGGAGAATAAACTTGGGATAAGTGAATCGGCGGCTCTGGCAGGGTTAGCGAAGTTAAGCGGAGAATAACCGTTGACAATGGCAGTAATAGTTACAGAATTAGTGATGACGATATTTGTTTGTTATACTGAAGAAGAAGAAACGGACATATGACACAAGTTATATGGAAGAATATGACGATTCTAAATGATCTAAAAATTTCGTATTACTACTACTACTACTGCTACTTCTCGATCTCATGTTTGAGAAACTGGAGAATGTGAATGAAATGTCAAACTATTCTAGATACTTCTACCGTGTTATTTACGTAAATGAGGTAGATAAAAATGACCATTTGTGCCAAAACAGTCTCGCTTATTTGGCGTGTGTTACAACTGCAGCAATATTAGGAAGATCTGTTTCGTTTTATCCGGCAGACAGTGACAAAATAGACGTAATCAAGTTGTGAAATCACACCAGTCTTGGGTGCTATTTATATTAACAGCTATTTCGGTATTAGACAGCGACATTTTGATTTTTCATGTGGCAAAACGTTTGACAAACTTTGGCAAGGTAAAGATTCTTTTGCAGAAAGGAAAGCACACTGCGTACAGCTATAGCAAGATTAGAGAGAAAAATATGCTGAGACTTAAGGCTTGAAGAAATGTGTATTGTCTTGCTTGTCTCTTGTCTTCATTGGTTTCATGTTTCCTATATTTAATTTTATCTCACACAAAAGACAAAGTTGTTAGCTAATAGGTAATAAAGAACGCAAATTTTTTGAAGAGTTCTTACTCTCCTGGTCACAAATAACACCCCCCCCCCCTCCCCCCAGTATTATTTGTGAGCTTTTTGAAGATCCACAGAACGAGAAACTGTGACGTTTGATAGAAGAACGCTGTGTGAAGAGATGGGGGACTGCTCTTTGGCACACTTCAAATAACATATCTCGCACTTTCCTGGTCATATATGTTCTGTATGTCAAATTCTTCAGAAAGATGTGCGCTACAAAATAAACATATTTTTGAAAAATCGTTTTTTAAATTTTTGACGTCCTATCGCAGACGCTTGAAGGGTAAGGAGGGGGGAGGGGTGTTGTCACTATCTAGTTTTTGCCCCGGTTCGAAAATATCGTAGATATTGTTGTTAAAAGTAAGGAGGACTTAAATAATATACGAAGGTTGAATGAAAATTAATGCTTCCACCTTTGTTAATTGGGTTTGGATGGGAATATTTTAACAAATCAAACGCAGAAATAATACTTAGTATGTGATCTTTAATTACCAATATTCACTTTTCCACATAATCACCAGCCAATTGGATACATTTATGCCATCGACGAACAAGTTTTCTGAAGCCGTCGCGGAAGAAGTCGACGCACTGTTTCTGCAACCACAGTCTCACAGATCTCTCAACATCTTCATCAGATGCATAATGATGTCCCCACAGATCGTCTTTCATTATTGGGAGCAGATGGAAGTCAGACGGTGATAAATCTGGACTGTATGGAGGATGCCGTACGGTGGTGAGATTCAGTCTCTGAAGTTCTGCTGTGGTGGCACGTGAAGTGTGTGGTTTGGCATTGTCATGCTGCAGGGAAACATTTCCCTTTTCCTTTCGGACATTTGTTACCTGTCATTTCAGAGTTCGCAGCGTTGTGATGTAACGCTCTGAATTTATTGTTGTTCTACGATCAAGGAAATCGACATGGATAACACCATCTGCGTCCCAGAACACTGCGGCCACGATTTTTACAGCTGAAGGCTGCGTCTTTTATTTCTTTTTCTAGGACGAGTCTTCGTGTCGATATTCCATAGACTGACGTTTCGTCTCCGGGTCGTAATGGTGCACCCACGTTTCGTCTCCTGTCACAATTGAATGGAGAAAGGCATCACCTTCATTATTGTAATGCGAGAGGAGTTCCTGGCAAATTTCAAGTCTGTGCCCTTTCATTTCAGGAGTCAGCATCCGGGGAACCCAGCTTGCACAGGTCTTCCGATAGCCAAGCAAAGCAACAATGTGACCCATACGTTCTTGTGAAATGCCGACTGTGCTTGCTGTTTCTCTCTTGAGTGATACGACGATTGTCCTGGATCAATCTGTCAACATTTTGCTTGTGAAACTCGGTGGTTGCTGTCACAGGATGTCCAACTCTTTGTTTTTCATGCAGGTCAGATATTCCTGCCTCAATATTTTTAAACTTACTCACCCAACGACACACAGTATTCACATGAACACAATCACCATGAACTGTTTTCATTCTCTGATGATCTCCTTTGGGATGATACCTTCTGCTGTCAAGAATTCAATGACTGCACGTTGCTTAAACTGCATTCACCGACCATCTGTGCAGGGTTCCATACTTTACACTGTAACAACATAACCGTTTGCTGCTAAGGATTTCTGCCAGTTGGAGCTGTAGAGAAGAGGCTACGGAACAAGCCAGTACCTGCCATATACCAATGCTCCCAACTGCTGAAGAGTTACGAAGGTGGAGGCATTACTTTTCAAGTCAACCCTTGTATGTGAGTAAAAATATTTGTATGTGTGGCAGTCTTCCCACATCTCCTTCTAAACCAGTGGATTGATTTCAATCAAATTTGGTTCACATACTACTTCTTGTCTAGGGAGAAGTGCGGGAAGGACCACCTAGCTGCCTTAGGGGTGAGGTGGGGTGAGGAGGGTTGCTAAACCCTGCCCTGCACAATTTCTGGTGTGTGGGTGGTACCAGAATATGTTCCTGGATGTATACGTGTGGATGGGCACAGCTGAGGGGAGAGAGGGGGAGAAGCAGATGGGTAGTGAGAAGAGGTAAGATGAAATAGACAGAGAAAGGGAGAGGAGGGGATGGATACACAGGTTGTGGTGGGAGAAGAGGTGGACAGATAGTGGTGGGAGGATGAGGCGGAAACAGACAGAGGGGAAGGATGAGGTGGACAGATCACGAGGGAAGAGGAACAGAGAGAGGGGATAAGAATAAATGGATGAATAAAGAGGGAAGGAGGGGATGGACAGGGAGATGAGTAAGACATGAGATGGACAATGAGATGGGGAGGATGATATTGAAACATACAGGGGAGGCAGTAAGAGGTAGACTGCGAGGGCAGGAGGAGATGGACAGAGTGAGCAGGAGGAGGAGATGAACAAAGAGTGGGGTAGGAGGAGACAGATAGAGGTAGGGGGAGAAGGGGATGGACAAAGAGTGTGGGAGGTGGAGGTGGTAAGAGAGGGGGAGGAGGAGAAGAGAGAGAGAGAGAGAGAGAGAGAGAGAGAGAGAGAGAGAGAGAGAGAGAGGAAGAAAGTAGTATACAAGACATGTTCAGAAAATAAGTGTACTAAATTTTATATTTTCTTAGAAAAAAATGTATTTGGAAAAAAGTACAGGATATTATTGATACACTTGAATCATAATCACATATTGATACACTTGTTGACTATTTCTCCACATAATCGCCACCCCGTTCAATGCACGTTGTAAGCCGTGACACAAGTTTCTTTATGACGCCCTCGGAGAGCTCTCCTGCCAGCTCTTTCCTCCACTTTGTAACCCCTTGCTGCACCTACTCGTTGGTTGAAAATTTAATTCTACTCCTATGTGCCTGCGGATAGGTGAAAAGATCATAATCTGAAGGCAGAAAGTCAGGGCAATACAGAGGGTGGTTCAGAAAATCCCAACAGAATGAGTCCAAGAGTGCATTGGTGGCTAAGGCTGTGTGAGGATGGATATTGTAAAGCAACAAGCCCACTCCTTCTGTCAGCATTCCACTCCTTTTGTTTTACATGCTCCTTTTCAGTTCTTTCAGGGTCTCACAATATTGCTGTGCATTGATGGTCCCTGCTGGAGCATAAATTTGGCCAGAATGACGAATTTTTGGTCGCAAAATGACTCTTTTTGTCTCAGGTGTATAATGAGGCACCCATGTTTCATCTGCAGCCACAATAGAGCTCAGAAAATCCGCACCTTCCATTTCAAGTCACTCAAGAAACTCGCAGATGTGACTGACCTGATTTTTCTTGTGCCGATCTGTCTGCTATTTTGGAAACCATCTTGCGCAGTTTCCAGTATTTTAGCATTTCTGTGGATGTCTTGTACAGGTGAATACTGGAGAGTTGTGGAAATATCACAGAAATTTTATCCACTGTCAATTGGCGGTCTTCATGAACAGTGTCCTTGACCATTTGCGCCAACTCATCAGTCCGAATGGAAGATATTCCACTCCTCTGTTTCTCATGAACATTTGTTCTGCCTCCACTAAAATCCCTATAACAGCCATACACCCTTGTCCTGTTTATAACACCTTCAGTGTAAAACATTTTCATGTGCAGCAGTAGGTGAGTCAGATGTGGATCACAGCATGTCACTCACACTTGGCAGAATTTCTTACTGACGTCTTTCACACAAGTGGATACTACAATGTGAGTTTACATACTGCAATGTTCTCTGGTCAGAGAATTCCCCTGTGACATCCAGTTTTGTCAATCCTCAAAAAAAAAGAAAAGCACAGCACATTATGGTCATAGTATATTTACTTTCTGAATATGCCTTGTACCTGCCATATGCGTATGCAGCTGAACTCACGTGCAAAAGGTTAGTATTTTATATCAACTGAAACGTTAGGATTTTCAAATACAAAAGTATAAATGAGATGCTATATTTGATAATAAAGGCAATATGCTGCAGCATTGTTTTTTTGGCAAACTTGATGCACTCGTTTGACCTCCTGGTACCTACCACCCCTCTCCCTCATTCTAACCTTAGAAGCCCAGAGCTAAAATTTAAGTCAACTATTAGTAGTTTGGGTTTCACACATCTTTGTGTACACTGTCATTTCCAATACCTATGAACAATTCACAAACTTTGGCATTTCAGAAATATTTCTGCATTTGGCTATCAATTAGCAACTTGGATAAATCACAAGCAAAATGCGTATGCTAGTATACATCATTTCAACATACATCATAAGGTACACAATCCAGAATTTTGGCTAGGAGATGATGATAATATCATGTTTTAGCAGCATAAAACTTGACAGTGAGAGCATGAATGTGAGCCATGCTGTGCCGCAGTGTTCACCACAAATGAAAAATTGAACAGTTAGTATTCTTCTTCTTTGCAGAGAATGATTTGGAGATGTATAGGGAGTAATGACATCTTGGGAATGTTGAAAAAATGAATAAAATGATTTATCAAAAAAATATGTTTTCTTGCTCAATGTTATCAGGGCCAGGGGACCACAGATAATAACTGATGGCTTTCCACTCCATTCTGTTTTCTGCAGTCCCCCTCTATCTGCCCCACACTTACATTTGTAAATCTTATTTTACTCTTGTCTCTTTTTCTCCTCCTGCAGCCCATGGACCTTCCACCATCTGATAACATTTCCATAATCTTTGGCTATGTTTTGTTATTCAGTTTAACTACATGTGCCTCATTCTTCCTCAGTCTGAGCTTGTGCTCTGCCTCAAATGGTCTCATTGTCTAAAAGTTAGGTTCTACATTTTCATTCCTTCCATTCCATTCTGGGATCTTACTCTTAAACAGCCAGTGTACCAAGTGCAACACTGAGCTGCAGTATTAGAGAGTAGGTATTAATTTAGTATTCATGGAAAATGAAACAGTTGGTGTTATTCTTCTTTGCAGAGAAGTGTTTGAGATTAATGAGAACTAATGGTGCACAATAAATAAAATGATTTATTGAGACTTCATGATGGGAATTACAGAACGTACCCTACAACTTTTTGATTCAGTTTTAACCACACTTGTTGTATGTGACTGTAATAAATACACCTGCCATGATAATTATTTCCTATTTAATAACATAAATGTTTGTGGTGGTTTTTGTACCCATATATCTTCAAATTTTTGATTAACTTTAACAGTGTAATTTCTCGTCATACTTATAGAATTATTATATTACTCATACTGAACATATCTAATAAAATACTGCTATTCTGGAGTAGAGAAAACAGCCTAGTTCTGTTTGAAATTTGGGTAAGGGGCTTGAACTGATTCCCCCCCCCCCCCCTCCCCTGCACACACCTTCCATAGTTTATGTATGTTATATGTACATATTATGGTCCATTAGAGAATTGACAGTTATCTAATACAGGTTTTCTGAATTTATCTTGCAGTTTTTGTTTTTATCACAAAACAGCATTAAATACAGTGTGAACATACAGGTCAGTTTCTTATCACAACCTATATTTCATACTCACATTCATTGGCATCACCAACACAGCCAGATCATTGCTTTCCAGCCTTTGGCTACACAATAGATCACTTTGTCACCCAACCAAGATATTGGTGGTGTGTTTTTTTTGGGGGGGGGGGGGGAGGAGGGAAGCATGCACACTCCAGTCTTAATTACATTTGTAAACATTTCTTAGGTGAAAACTTTGGTCCCCTGTTTGCAGGTGAATGGCGGCAGCTTGGCTGAGAAGGCGGGTCTACAGGCTGGTGACGCTCTCATCCGCGTCAATGACGTCGAGCTGTTCAATCTACGCCACAAGGAGGCGCAGGACGCTATTGTCCGTGCTGGCAACTCCTTTGAGCTCGCCGTGCAGAGGTTTGTACCAGCTCGTGCAAATCTTACAAACTTTCAAAAACATGGATTGCTTTGACAGTATGTAGAAAAAGTACTCAATTCTGTATTGACAAGATTTAGGTTTCAACAGATATATCTACCTACCATGGTAAAGTGCATTGGTTGAGACAAGTAAGAGATGAATAACTGCTTATATGCCTCTGTCTAATTTGACCATCATGTTCTTTGTGGGAAAGATGGTGTGGAAGACGAGGAATTTTTGTAGATTTTTCCACCTTGAAAATAAATTCTGTGGTTTGATGAGTAACTTTTCACCAGATATTTGCAGTCATTTTTCTGAATATATGTCAGTTGAGACTTTTTAAAATTTTCATTACCCTTTCCCATGAGGCAAATTGTTCTGTTATTATTCATATCTTTCTTTTTGGGATATGCTCATTAATGTCCCCTGTTAATCTGATTGAATAAGAATTCACACACTCAAGCAGCGCCCCAGTATTGACCGTAGAAGTGTTTGATAAGCGACCTCTTTTTGGGTAAGCTGCAGTGTACCAATGAATAGAGATCTTTCCTCCATTTAGCTGCAATAGAGGCTATGTAAATATTCCAGTGCACATCTTAACAATTAGTTACTCCCTGCTATTTACACGACATGACCAAGTGTAGTTGTGGCTTGTAACTGTGTTGTCAAGGGGCCGTACTTGGTACCAGGCTAATATTTTGTCAGTGTCTTACTGGATATTACTACAGTTTTATTTCATATAACACTTCATTATTAATAATTGCTGAATCTGCTAAAAGCATAAAATGGGAACTATTACTATCCACTGAGTAATTATTGTATGATGTGAACAGTAAAGCTGCTGTCATACTTCTGTGAGACACAGCAGACATCACTTTTGTGCATGTCTCTCTATTCTGGATAATGTTCTTTAGGAACTTTTCCATCCGTTAACAAACCTCATTATATATCTGTTGAATATATTTTATTACTTGATATCTGTGTGTTTTCTTTCTTTTTCTGACAGATAGTTAAGATCTATGTGTTTTTTTCAATAACTGGAGACTTTTTTTAACCTAAACTTGGTGCAAATATAGCCAAATTATTATTAAAAGAAAGGGCATTGGTTTTTGCCCACAGGATTAACTCGCACCAATCCCACCATGTAGTCATGTAGCAGCAAAAAGGTGTAGAACTCTCACAAAGCTTGAGTCTTGACTATAAAGCAAATAGCAAACCATGGTCCACTGGTAAAATATTTGAAAATGCAGTTTATCTAAGAAAAATATTGGTAATGAAGTATTTGTGCAGCCTGTACTGGAACGGTCCTCACATTGGATCTGCATCAGGTTCAGCCAACAGGGGACAGGGAGTGATTACATGAGAAGCAGTCAGTGCAACTGTTCACACAGTCATTTCAGCTGAAGGGTAGTGTCACAGAAATGCTGAAAAAGCTAAAAAGCAGTTCTCAAATAAAAAATGTACCATCTCATTAAAAGCTCACTCTAAAATTTTAAAAAATCAGTTTTTAAAAATTAATACTGAATTTTCCTACAAGCTGTCACAGAAAGCTCTCTTGGTGATTGTGAAGTTAATAATAACATGCATGAAGATATATAAGCAGCTGTTATCTCCTCTCTATTTTCACAACTGGCATGGAGAGAAATCTTAATATATTATAAAGCAAAAAAGATTCGCTCTAACACATATCTTTCAGTCAGTTGAAGGGTGCACTTATAACAGAAAATGGTAATCACAGGAGTTATCAAAAACAAAATGTGCCGCTTTAACCACAGTACACATACAAGGCGCCTAGTGAAATTTTCCATCCATCAAATAATAAAGTAATCAAGGTAACAACATTCACAACGGAACTTAATTTTAACTACAGTAGGAAATTATGTGTTAACATCATTCTTTGATGATAAATTGAAACTGTATATCTGATTAACACTCAAAGCTAATGTTCTGCTTTTTGTAGTTGTACACAACCAGCTATCTCCCAAATAGCCCATCCTTCTCTGAATGTTCCGGATGTGAAAATGATGTTAGACTTTATGCTACTATCATTCAATGAAGCTCGATATCCCAACTATTTTCTTGTCCTTGTACACAGCAGTCATTGACATTTTTATCTGGAATTGGCAATGTTAGTGGTAGTTGGTGTCCTTCCTGTTGTTTATTCAGTGTAAGAATATTCCAGAAATATTGAACAGACTCTGATGGGAGAGCCTTACAAGAAAGGAATTGTGAACTATTGAGAGATTACTAATAAACACCTGCAGCAATCAACTGGTTGGATTCTTTGGATATCCATCTATGATGGGAAATGGCTATCTCAACCTCTTTTAGCTACTGCCAGTTCTCCAGCTTTCATTATTACCTATACGTGCATACTGTTTCATATTATTATATCTTATCTTCTACCATTTTAATGTATGTATCTGCAAACTATAATTCTGCAAGCCACATTCCAGTAAAACATATGGAACATATTACCGCCTCCAACTTACAACTAGTGCAATGATTATGAGGGTAAAATTAGAGACATTCAGATGTATATAGTAGGCTACTACAATCTTTCTTCTCATGTACCTTTTACAAATGGAACAAGAAAGGTAAAATTAGTAACTTCCAATCAACTGTTTCTCATCAAAGAAAGCAACAAACAGCATCAGCCACTCCACATTTGTTGAAGGTCCAAACAGTGTGCAATTCTAGCAGTGGTGCATACACATCCATTGTTGTGTGCCGCATTATTCAGTCATTCTTGACACCTTTCTTATGAAGAGGTTTAACAATTGTATATTTTAATCTGTCTGGTAAAATTCCCTGTGCCATTGATGCATTATATATATTTCTGAGGACATCACACATTAAGTTAGAACAAATTTTCAAAATTCTGTTCGAAATTCCATCAGTGCTGCATGGGCTTTTGCTTTTTATAATTTTTATAATTCTATTAATTTCAGTGAAAGATGTTGGTGCTTAAAGTTTTTTTTGATCGATTTTTAATATATTTTCTTACTTTTTCAGTTGATTCACTTAATCCAATTTTTGCTGCTACATTTATAAAGTGATATTGAAAAATACTTGCAAACACAAATCAGACCAAATATTTTCCTTAGCATTTTTCCTACTTCTTTTTCTATGTCTTTAGTTAACCCTTAGGTGGTAACATGTGAAAAATTGGCGTTTACGCGATGACCAAATTTTTCAAAGAATTTCCACTGTAGAGAATATTGAAAATAAATAACAATTTAAAAGCTTCATGAAAAATTAATACTAATATTTTTATTCTCTTTCAATTACATTTTGCAAAACAATATGAAAAAATTATAGAATTAAGTACTAGTTTTTACATGACATAGGTTATAAAGTATATTAATCCTTAGCAAAATTCACAAAATTTAACATTACTGTTTCAAATGAATTAGTTTCTAAACTTGACATGTGATTTCTCAAATATCTTGATATACATGCAAATAAACAGAAAAAATTACAAACTTTCTACACACATTTTACATATTTTCTTGGAGCACTGTGAGCAATTGGGTTTATCACATTTCACACACTTGTATGCCATCATTCTGTTCAATGTGTAGGGAAAAAAACACAGTTTTTTCTCTTTTCTAGCTTGTCACTTAATTATCTTTTTGTTCGATTCCCATATATTTGCTTTTCGCCCAAAATACCTGAAATAATTTGTCTGAGGTCATCTGGTAAGTTTGGAATCTGGAGCCTTCTCTGGATATGACGCCTGGTTAAGTTCATTCCTACTCTCTTCATGAACTCAAATCTTGACATCATACCTTTATGAAGATACATAACATAGGCATTTGTGCAGCTCACAGATATTAGGAAGTAAAATACTGCCAGTGGCCATCTCCTCGTTCTCCGTTTAGCTGAGTAGTTGCTGCACTTTGTGTCTAGAGCATCTACGCCAGATTTTGTGGCATTATAGAAACTGATGTTTTGTGGTTTGTTGCTACTTTCATCGGTATACGCAGTGTGGTGCATTGAAGACAGCGTTAAAACTGCCTTAGACTTTTTTTGGAACAAAAGACAATAGTGTAAGATCTGTAGTAAAACTATAAATACTGGAGCCCACTTCTTTCTTTGGGTTGGGGCGAAACTCCTTTGGAACTTCTCTTTTGTTGGATTTTAGAGTTCCAACATATGTCAACCTGTTTTTCAGCAGCTTCTTACTCAATTCAGTGGAGGAAAACCAATTGTCTGCTGTGATATTCCAGTTTGTCCCATATATACATTTGGAAAGACGAATCACAGACTGTGTTGGCTTTTGGAACTTTTTCTCTTCATCAGATAGTGTTGCTCCATCACTATCTTTCCCCACATAAATATAAGCATTATACAAATATGAAGAATGTGCATCTGTTAGGCACATGACTTTAATGCCATATTTAGCAGGTTTCTTGGGCATAAATATTTTGAATCGGCATCTTCCTCTAAATGGGATTAGACTCTCATCAACACATGCATGACCCCCAATCGAATTACCTTCTGACAATTAGAAATAAAGATGTTGAAAATATTGGACACAGCTGCTGCAGGATCATTTCTCTTCCTTTGTTTGCGAGTAGATGCATTATCAAATCTGAGAGCCACCAGTAAAACTTCACATCGTTTTAGAGACACGGTTCCATGAAAAATGGGACATCCAGTACAGTCATTTGCAAAAAGTGGTGCCAAGTTCTCACGTCCAGACTTGAAAATGGAACATAGGACCAGCAAACCAATCACTGCCTCAATTTCAGTTTTGTCTGTATCTTTATAACTGGAAGATGAAGGATTTTGTAATTTATTCCTTATCACTTGTAGTTTTGAGTTGGTATGTGCAACTATCTCATCCAATATCTCAGAGTTGAAAAATAAACGCCATATTTCTTCTGGGTCTGGATCGTTACCTAACTTGGCAGGATCTAACCATGATGACAATCTAATTTTTATTACATTTTTGTTTGGTGACTTAGCACTGCCATTGGGCACTCTGGAACTCCATCTGAAACAGTTCATCTTGTCATGATAAATTGTGTCAATTTCAGTGCCATCATTTTTCCTATTCTGAAGAGAGTCAACACCACCTCGTTCATTCTCGGACGTGCAGAGAATATCATCCACATCTATTTCAGAATCACTGTCACGGTCTGAATCTGATTCGTGATCTTCCTCAGGAACATAAGAATCGTCTGAATGATAATCATCATCACTTTCTTCAAACTGCTCTAAAGCCATCTGCACCATTATTTTGCTTCTTTGTGACACACAAGGTATCCCTCCACTAGTAGCCATCTACAAGTAATGAGATATTTGAAAAGTAAGGAGTATAACAAAAAGAAACTTACTCGCTTAGTGTAATATCCGTCTGTCAGATGGAGTAAAAATCTTACCTCTACGGTAATATCCGCCTGTGAGACAATGTGACTGACATTTGTGCACGAGTAAAACAATACTATCATGGAAATGAAACAATGACATCAACACAGTAGCAAGTTCAACTCATGAATGAAGCAAAGCTGAAATATCAGATCCAAGTAACAATGCATGTATGTGAACAATACAATACAATACAATCTCGTACATTGAAAGCTTTTATACCCGCCTAAGAGATGGATGTTACCAGCTGAGGATTAATGATCTGCCTCCAATGCTTACAGTCTCTGATACATACAACACTTCAGATTTGACTACTGTGATGTAATATTTTAACTATGCATTACAATATATTGACTTTTAATTTTATCCATGTAATACTGGAAGCTTTTTGTAATATAATGATTCTAACTTTGTTTGCTTCACAATTTTATCTAGAGGGATGGCTGTTTTCTCCTAGGTATTTAAATTTGAATTATTGAAATATATTGCCAAACTGTGCAAACATAGGTTGTCCATCTAGGTATCAAGGAGAACCTTCAATGTATTGTTTTTATTTATTTATTTTTTTTTTTTGTAAGAAATTTTCAGTCAATTTCTAGCTGATATTTCATGGAGCTTTTATCTGTTGTTTCTAAAGATTGCTGGATTATGTGCATAAGCAACACATCATAAATGAATTTTAATTTCATTTAGTTTGCCAGTGGTTATTCCTTCTACTTCTTTTTCCTGTGTCTAATTACTTCTCTAGTACAAGACTGAATGCTAAGGGAGGCAGTCCCTGCCAGACCCTTGTTTTTATATCAAAAGGTTCAGACATTTTGCATCGTAATTTAACTTTTGAACTGGTATAAATTAATGTTCGTTTAATCAACAATATTGTCTTTCTACCCATTTTAAACTCTTCTAGTAGTGTACATCTATCTACTGAACCACATGGATTTTTGTAGAATATAAAGGTGACAACCATTTGTCTGTCCAAGTGGTTTTGTAAGACTGTCTTGAGATTGAGTCTTTGGATCTATATTCCCTAAAATCTGCCTGATATTCACCAATTAAATGGTCTGTTTGTATTTCAAGCTTTTTAAGTATAATTTTTGAAAGAACTTTGTAAGTAACTGGCAGCAAAAAAGTCCCTCTGTAGTTATTTATATCTGTTTTATTCCCTTTCGTGTGAACTGGATGGATTACAGCATGCTGACATTGTTTAGGGATTCTTTCCTATAGCCAAATTGTTATGGTTATCCTGTCTCCCATTTCACAGTATCCCATATAGTTTTAATCTTATTATTTATCAGTTTCTGTCAAGACTTGCATATTCCTGGATAATTTAATGACTTTCCTTAAAATGTTGTAGTATTTTTTGCAGAATGCAAGTAATGTCTGATTTCAACTTATTCTGACCTCTATATTAGTTTCTCTTTTCCTATTACATAAAATTTTAATCTCTTTTGTTATCAATGACTCACTTGTTTTCTTAATAGACTTTCTCAATAACTTTTAAGGATCTGGATATTTAAGGAAAGCTACTTTTAAATATTGTACAAAAATTAATGTGGAATATAGTGAATTTCACGTTAGCATCTCTTTCTGTATATACCTATTTTAACTTATTCTTAAAATGTTGCACCATTTTCTCATTAATAAGCTTCATTATTTTATATGAACATGTGTCAGAGCTGTAAGGTGCTACATCATTTATTTTCATCAATTGTGTATCATGAACAGATAGTCCTTTAACACTTGAGTGCACATGAATTTATTTGAGCCTGAACAACTGTCTAAAAAATGTTACCAGTCAGGGTCCTGCTGTCTGGCTGCACATGACTTGGGAAATTTATTGTTGAAATCAGATTGCAACAGACAAATAACGGTTCCAGTTCATTTTTCCTGTCAGAGTCTTTTAAGCAATCTACATTGAAATCTCCACAAACTACTAACTGTTACCTCTTATCTGACAGGTAGCTTCATAAAGCATTTATATTTCTCATAAATAGCTGAAAATTTTCTAGACAGAATCTGTAGCGTTACAATTCTTGGGCATCCATACAATATTCTGTGGGAGTGGGAGCAAGAACTGTGGGTATAGAGTATTTTTAATATTTTGCAAGATGAATGGTGACTTGTAAGTAGCCATAGAAAAGTTCCATTTTGACCCAGTTAAAAACCTGTGTAATACTGACTTTCAAACAATTTCCCTGACAGAATAACACCTGACTACACTACATTATTTCCTACCCCAGAGAGATAGGGGCATGGGCAGCCTTGCCTCCTACTGTGGATACGTTTGTGGCTACAATTACAAACGAAGCATTCTGCAGTAACAACTCACAAGTACATGCTTTATGTTCTGATCCAAACAAAAACTGGTTGTATCAACATTTTTGACTTTGTGTCCACCTTTTCCATGTTCACTCTACGTGAAAATGATGCTGGCCTCTAAAGCATTTTGTTTAACTCCTCTATCCATGTGGTTACATTGTTTTCAGAGAGGCCCAGAATATATATAAATTTAGAATTTTCCAGATCTCCTAGACATACAAGAAGCTCATCTACTTTAGTTTTGAGCCCCCTAATATTCTGATGAAACAAATTAATTATACCTTATTTTAAACTGTTGCATGTATGATAGTCCTGTTCTGTTCTGTTTTCTTTCAGGACTTTCTGTCCATGATATGGCTCTAACCTGAAAAATGTACCCCTCTGATTTCAATAATGCCAGTGATTTTACCTTGTGTGCTTATGCCCCCACCCCCTCCCCCTTTAAACTTTCTGCAAGATGCTCAGCTAATTTGTCCTTCCCCCTCCTATTCAGGCTTAGGCCACAGTCTATGTATCCCCATTTTCCAGTTGCAGCAACAGGTACAGCACAGATATGAGACTTTGTTTCAGTCAAATGAAATACACTCAGCTCTTTGTCTTCATGACTGACAGTTGTATTAACTGAGGGCTGGTCATGGTACTGCAAAATCCCCACAAACCCCCACATGAGTGTGTGCTATTGCTGCTCCTATTTCTTGTGGGCCACTTTTAACACTATACTCTAGACAAGGTTGTTTCCTGCTCGTCTTTCCTTAACTACCCGATCCTCTTCATCAAAACCTCTGCACAAGGCCCCTATGTTTTCTGTCACCAGGGCAAGCTTGGCACAAGGTTTCATGATGCTTGTGACCTGTTATTCTACACCTAGCTTTTCCTGTAGCATTTGGCCTACACCCCTCGTGTGACTCTACCTAGCAAAGGACTCTTTTCTTTTACTTGAATTTTCTACTGGCCCAGCCTTAAAGTTATTACTGTGAGCCTACTGCTCAACACCTTGCTCGAACACTGGTTCAGAATCTTCTCCTATTTAAGGTAACAAGTCAAACTGATTGCTAACTGGAATTTGAAATGTGATTTTCCAGGTTTCCTCCTTTTTTCTTATTGCTCGTTATCAAACAATAAATTTCCCTGGCTCTCATAGTCTCTTTCTCCATTCAGCCATCTAATTTTAAACATCTTATTTCTAATTCTGCCTGAAGGGCACAAATCTTTCTTCACTGTTCCACAATTCACTTGTCATGACATAATAATCTACAACTCCATAGGAGAGCCTCATCTGATACTTTACTGGCTTTGCAGCTACAATCACCCCAATAAAACCCCAAATCATAGTCCTGACATAGAAAAAGAAACTGGCAGGGTCTATTATGAAGCTTGTGGGACATCCTGAAACAGTATTTTCCAGGCAGAATAATAATTTTCCCCTTTTATAGTAATAATTACTCTTTGTTTTCTGTTCCTCGAGTAGGATTTAATCCACTGTAGGGCACTACCGATAATGCCCTACATGTCAAGTCCCTAAACAAGAAAGACATGGTTTACAGAAGCCTTGGTGTGACCCACAGAAAGTTCCTGCAACCTTATTGCTTTGGATAATCATGTGTATTTTCTCAACAAAATTGTTTACTGCATCTATGTTGCTTCTCCCTTGTTGAAATTGAACTGGGTAATTGGGATGATGGCATATTTTTCAATAAAATTTTGCAATTGGGCAACAGCAACTTTCTCAAATATTTTTAATGTGACTGGTAAATTTGACATAGGACAACAATTTACCATGACCTCTTATTGGAGAATGGTCTAACTCTGGTATACTTCAGTACCTATGGGAAGCAGCCTTCTTCAAACCATTGGCTAATACTGAAGCTCTTGGGTGTGCAGTTATGTCGTGCTCTATTTTAACAACTTTAGTGGGTATTCCAGAGTGACCCACAATAGTTTTTGTTTTTTAATGCTACAATTGCTTTTTCTTTGTCATTTGCTGAAAATTTTCTCTTTAAAATGAAAATCTGACTGGCAGTCACAAGCTAATGAATTTCAGCCTCAAAATTCCTGATTACCAAACATGTCTTCTAGTCCAAGTTTTAATGCACTTTCTCTGGCAAAAGCCAAAGAAAATATGGTGTGACCATTATTTTGAATCCCTGAGCAGTTATGTTTCTGAATAACCTGACAAAGGAATTATATCATGGAGCCTTAATTAAGTGAGCTATGAGAATGCATTACAACATAAAATTAAAAAATAATATGAAAAATATCAAACTGTGGGAATTTGCATTAATGTTTCACTACCTTTCCAGGTAATTGGCAAAAATTTTCATACCTTTCTGAAGTAGTTACTTTTTATGCTTATGTTTGTGTTACTTATGTTGATTATTAATATGCAGTGATTAATGTTGCAGGGGCGGCAGCACCTGGAAACCCACAGTGACACCAGTGGGACCAACACCTCCCGTAGGAGCTCACCCTGGGCCCGTCACCAAGACATCACTTGCTGCCCGCCCCGCAGCTCCCGCCACACGCATTGGCAGTGCACACAATGTTTCTGCAAGGCCTTTTGCTCCTCAGGTGAATGGGAATTAACCAGTATACCCAGATTCTGACAGCAGTTCATTTGTAGTAGTACTAGAATGTATGTTCTTGTGTAGTTGGAATGAAGAAATCTTCCAACAGAAGGAAAGGTGTAAAATATTTTTAGCTGAGTACATAATATTTCAACTGTGTGACCTGCAGCATCATTTCTTTTCTGCTTTCTCACATGTTTATCTACTAATATGAAGCATGTTTTATTCTATTTTACTCTATTCTGCCCTTTAATTTGCAGTGTATTCCTTTCAGTTCCACTGATGCTCCATTTGATCGTATACCTCTCATTTACCCCACTTGCAATTTTGCACTGCCATATTATGTCCATCTTATTATCACATTTTGAAGACTGTTTACAAATTATATGCATAAATTTCCATACATTTTATTCTCTTCATTGTAATTACCATTCAGAATCTCACCAGTAAGTGAATTACAAATAGTTTCTCCTGTAGTAGGTATTTTTGTGTTTGCTGTTGGTATGTGTTCAATTTTTATACAATAACATAATGGATATGTTTCTCATGTACACAGATCAATGGTGCGCTGGGTACAGATACTGTGAAATCTATAGTCAACAAGCAGTATAATTCACCAGTTGGGATGTATAGTGAAGAAACCATAGCTGAGACACTCTCAGCTCAGGCTGAGGTTCTTGCAGGTGGAGTCCTTGGGTAAGCTATAAAGATATCAAATTTAAATTTAGTACTGATTCCTTCTTTATCCAAATATTCCTACATTTGACAGCATTTTATAACAAGTTGTATTATTTAATTAGAATGCTTTGTAATTAACTTATCCATTTTTAACTTTCAATAGAGTCAATTTCAAGAAGAATGAGAAGAACTATAATGCAGAAAAAAGTGAGGTATTTAAAATGGTCCAGGAAATTGACAAGGAACCAAGGGAGCCAGAACCAGGTATGGTGTGGATAGTCACACTTATTTTTCAGTGACATGTAAAAATGCCTACATAAATCAGATAGGTTGTCACACATGCAAGGATCTTTTTTAAAGGCAGACATCTCATTGTTAGAACAGAGTAACAAACTAAACAGAAATACCATCATAGTACAACTTCTGTCTTACTTCAGTTGTTGTATGCTGGTAACTCAGTCATGTTACCGTTCCATTTAGCTTGTAATAGAAAGAGAGGGACAGGTGATTCTTGCTCTCTCTTTTTCATAAAAGAGTTTCTGCCTTCTTTCATGCATTTGAAGTCATGGGTTATGTATCTTTATTTATGTATTTTTTTTTAACTCTTGGACTCAGTAGTCAATTACGAGTTTGTTAACCTGAAAAATAAAGTATTTATTTCTGTTTAGCTATAGAAGAGTAAATTTTTATTTTTCAAGCTTTTTCTTGTTCTTTTTGTGTAACCATAAGATGCAAATTAACTTTCTTGAAGTCACTTATACCAAGAAAGAGTTTATTGACCTTGGAAGCATCACAATATACAGGGTGAGTCAGAAGGAAAGGTACGTGCTTCGAGATATGATAGTATTAGTGATTCGGAACAAAAAGCTTTTTATGGACATATGCCCTATTGCGAATGGTTTCAGAGACAGAACATGTTTAATATCACTTTTATATGTTTTTCTTTAATAACTTGAAAACTGCACACTCCAACGAATAATGTGTCTCAGTACACTATTAAAATAAATTAAATATGCAACAAAAAAGGTCCTATTTATTTTTTGTCTAGGACTAACAGTTTGCACAAAGAGATTGCGAGAATATTGGAAGCCTCGCGCGACAAGCGTGTGCTGTAACTTAAGTACTTTTTGTAGGCCAGTTTGAGGTAGTTTTCCGACTAGTGTCCTGTATCAAAATGTTTGTCTCAGCTTCCTCTATACTACTGTGGTACATCGTAAACAATGACAATTAATAATACAGAAAATAAATAGAAATGTACATTAAAAGTGTTCTATCTCGGAAACCGTTCAGAATAGGGCATATGTCCACATCAACTTTTTTATTCAGAATCACTGATGCTGTAAAGTGTCAAAACACTTACCTTTCCTCCTGACTCTCCCTGTATACAGGGTGGTCCATTGATCGTGACCGGGCCAAATATCTCACGAAATAAGCGTCAAACAAAAAAACTACAAAGAACAAAACTTGTCTAGCTTGAAGGGGGAAACCAGATGGCGTTATGGTTGGCTCGCTAGATGGGGCTGCCATAGGTCAAACGAATATCAACTGCATTTTTTAAAAATTAGGAACCCCCATTTTTTATTACATATTTATGCAGTATGTAAAGAAATATGAATGTTTTGGTGATGACTTTGAATGTTGTGTACAGTTCTGCCACTGGGCACAAGAGAAATTACGGGATGATGACAGATTTTTTGCATGCATTCTATTTAGTGACGAAGCGTCATTCACCAACAGTGGTAACGTAAACCGGCATAATATGCACTATTGGACAACGGAAAATCTATGATGGCTGCAACAAGTGGAACATCAGTGACGTTGGCGGGTTTATGTATGGTGCAGCATTATGGGAGGAAGGATAATTGGCCCCCATTTTATCAATGGCAATCTAAATGATGCAATGTATGCTTATTTCCTACGTAATGCTCTACCGATGTTACTACAAGATGTTTCACTGCATAACAGAATGGTGATGTACTTCCAACATGATGGATGTCCAGCACATAGCTCATGTGCGGCTGAAGCGGTATTGAATAGCATATTTCATGACAGGTGGATTGATCATCGAAGCACCATACCATGGCCCGCATGTTCACCGGATCTGATGTCCACAGATTTCTTTCTGTGGGGCAAGTTGAAGGATATTTGCTATCATGATCCACTGACAACGCCTGACAACATGCGTCAGCACATTGTCAATGCATGTGCGAACACAACGGAAGGCGAACTACTCACTGTTGAGAGAAATGTCATTACACGTATTGCCAAATGCATTGAGGTTGATGGGCATCATGTGGTATTTACAGGTAATCACGCTGTAACAGCATGCATTCTCAGGAATGATAAGTTCACAAAGGTACATGTATCACATTGGAACAACCGAAATAAAATGTTCAAACGTACCTACATTCTGTATTTTAATTTAAAAAACCTACCTGTTACCAACAGTTCATCTAAAATTGTGAGCCATATGTTTGTGACTATTACAGCGCCATCTATTACAAAGCGAAAAAAGTGGTCCAGTTAAAACATTCATATTTCTTTAGGTACTACACGAATATGTAATAAAAAGTGGGTGTTCCTATTTTTAAAAAATGCAGTTGATATCCGTTTGACCTATGGCAGCGCCATCTAGCGGGCCAACCATATCACCTTCTGGTTTCCCCCTTCAAGCTAGACGAGTTTTGTTCTTTGTAGTTTTTTTGTTTGATGCTTATTTTGTGAGATATTTGGCCCGGTCACTATCAATGGACCACCCTGTATGTTATACAGTTGTGGGATAATATTTTTTCAAATGTAAAAACTTATTACATTCTTTAATGCATTAACAAAAGTAATCAATTTTTGAAAATATGACAAACTTGAATAGATGAAAAATCTACTCACCAAGGGATGGCAGGAAAAAACACATATAAAAACTGTGGAAATTTTCAAGCTTTCAGAACCACTGTCTCCTTCTCCTGGCAAAAAGGTTGAAGGAGAAGGAATAAGGATAAAGGAAAAGGACTGACAAGGTTTAGGAAATGGGGAGAATTATGGAAAAGTTGCCCACAATACCAGGTCAGGGAAGACTTGCCGGACAGGATGAAAAAGAAAAACTCTCACCCATCCAGTTAGTCTTCTCTGACCTATGGTTCTGGAAAACTTTTTCGTGACTCTTCCCATTTCCTAAATCTCACCAGTCCTTTTCCTTCATCGCTCTCCTTCCTCTTCAGTCCCTCTGCCAGAAGAAGGAGCAACTGGCTCAAAAAGCTTCCACATTGCCTTAACTTTTACATGTTTCCTCCTGCTGCCACTTAGTGAATAAATTTTTTATCTGATCAATTATATTTTGCTATTTGCTTTGTTTGAAATTCATATTACATTGTGATAATTTGGTTGAGTAGAATGCCAAACAAAATGAATTTCACCAGTATTTGTTTACTTTAAAAAAAATTTAACTAGTGTATTTATTGTGAAGCAGTAATTACAAATGCAGCAGATTTTTTAAATATTGTATCTGAAGTTAAATGTCAACTGCTCTGCACAGCTGATCCTGGAAGTGCTCCTGATTATAAGAAACCTGCTCCTGTTGTGTGTATACAAACATTCAAATTTTTCATGGTTGACAGTAAACAAAAGGCAATTTTTTTGATCCATTGGGTTTTGATTTTTGATGTCTTCAATATTTTTTCCTGCTACTTGGTAATTATTTTTGCCATTTTTGATCAACTCTGAAATCCCCAAGCAGATGATGTCAGTTTTATTTTTGAGTTTTTGCTTAAAAAGCTTTTTATCTGCCTGGAAAGGCAGGTGCAATGACACCAGTTATTGTGAGAAAAAAGATAAAATACTTTTCAAATAAAATAGTGGACTACTTTATCAAGTGATGGCCCTATGGCCCATATACAATACCATCAACCTCAAGAAATTAATGAGAATACTTTTTTCTTCAATTTTTGGTGCTAATTTTTACTTTAACTGTAAAACACAGTCAGAACAAAATAAGACGTACTATGAGCCCATCATATGTAGTTCTTCTGCTATTAATCTCCAGTTATACTGCACTCTAATGTACACCTCTGAAATTTTTACCGGTATCTGAGTTCACTGTTGACTGTCCTTATAAAAATAGTATCTACAGTTGCAGCATATTGTATGCTGTTTAACATGTCTTCTGAAACAAAACTATCTGCAGTGTACTGTCAGTTTTAAGACCTTAAATGTATGTCTTTGTATATTGTATTTCCTGATTGTACCACGACTACCACAGATGTGTCAGCGCAATCTGCAACTGGTGTGCCCCCTGTGTCTGGCTTACGACATGTTTCTGCCCCTGAGACCAAGCCTGCACCCTCCACTCCCCACGACGCCCTGCCCCCAGGTCAGAATATCTGTGCCGAGTGTGAACGGCTTATTGTGTAAGTATGTTTCCTCATATTGTAACTTATCATCTTTCTTTCAGCACCTGTAAGTGCCTCACATGCCATTTTGCTTCTAAAATTCTTTTTTCCTCACAAAATTTCAAGTGTGAGAAATAAAAGATAAATGCTTTATAAGTTGATTGAAACCAATCTGCCGAGTGGACTTTTTCCAGAATTCTAATGAGGAACTGTATTCACTGTGACTCTGCACTTAGGTTTTTTAGATTTTGTCTTAGTTATTTTCAGCAGTTTAAATAGACAATTAACAATTTATTTATCTACTGCTTGAGAAATATAAGTGGAATTAATAAAAACGCAAAGCAAGGGAAAATGAGCCCAAGTTAAAGTTGTGCAAGATATTTTTTTTTTTTTATTGCTACTCATCTTTTAACATACAAGTTGATGAGGCAGTGAAAGGAAAGATCATAACAGCGGCAGAAGTTCTATGGAGAACAAGCAGTAATACCTTGATTACAAACAACACTACTGTTATGACATAGATGAAGATGATTATTAAATGTAGTGAACAGTATACTTAGCACGAAGTTTGGGTTGTCGATTAACAACATTAAGTAAAAAAATAATTTAATGGAATCAAAATAGAAATCAGTTAGGTGTTAAAATTGGGGAATATGTGACAGAAGATCTGTAAGAATTCTGGTATCTATAAAGAGTGCTTGCTGAAGATGAATAAAGCAAGGAGGACAAAACAAACAGAATGGGATGCATTGAAGGAAGCCTTGTTAGACAAAAGAACTCAAAAGTCCACATGTAAGGACAAATTTTCTATAATAATATGTGTGAAGCATGACACTGTGTGGAAACAAAATATGTGCAGTGAAAAAACTGTATAAAAATGAATTGAAGTTATTTGAAAGATGGTGCCAGAGAGAGAAGAGGTTGGTAATACGATAAGCCATCTGTGGCTGTATTGTATAACAATTGTAGGAGTGACAAGAAAAAAAATGTAGGTTACTAAAAAGGATGGATTATTTAGTACAGATTGTTAAAAATGGGTAGAGAGAAATGCAAGATAATGTAAAACCCACTGAAAGTATTTCTTTTTATTAAGGAAACCACTTAACATAATTAATGCACCTTATGTACAGAATTAGTAACAAAAAGCTAAGGTGGTAAAGTTCATTGACATGCCATTTTAAGTGAGCATGTGTCCCTTTTACTTTTTTCATAATGCCTACTAATAAGGTCTTATATCCAGAAATCAGTAGTGCTTTGAAGCACCTGGTGCACAAAAGCTGTATTAAGTAAAACATCCTACTTAGGGACAAGTGACTGTAAGTGTTGGCCTGTTCACAGTCTGTCAATAGTAGCACCATTTAAATTGTTTCCAAGTTGATCTCAAAATTTTTCAGTGAAACAGAATCAGTGCAGCAGTTCATATTTATTACATTTTCCATCACACTCAAACATTTATGTGTGAAATTATATGGCATTTGGGTCACTTGTATATAAATATAAGGAGCAGAGACTAGCAGCGTTCCAGTATAAGTGGTATACCGACGCCATTAAACAACTAACTTACCACACATGCGCCCCCAGTGGTTCCGTCAGGGCCTTCGTATTTCTCGCGTGCCAGCCATGCAGTGGGAGGTAGGGCTACATCTCCCCGCCCGCTCACACCCCTGGCCCAGCAGCTGCCACCCCCAGGCTCTGTCCCGAGTGCCCCATTTGGTGCCACCAGCGCCATGGCCCCCACCGCTACTGCTGGTGCGTCTGAAGGTGTTCCCACCTGTGGTGACTGTGGGAGGCCAATTGTGTAAGTGACTGCCCAACTGTAATATGAGGCTCGCTCCTGTAGAATTCACTAACTGTTTACATTCCTTTCTCTCTTTGTGGTTGGGTGGAAATGGTTCAAAAATGCTATCCACCAACTGAGAATGTCATACATGTAGCTGAAGAGAATGTGAAATTGCATGATTGCTTGTTACCTTGACATCTTCTTGTCTGTTACCTATGTAATATCATACAACACTGTGTTAATAGCAAACAAAACTATTAAAATGAACACAGATGGAGGGTTAAACTTGCAAATTTGCTTACTATACCTAATGTTACTGGACTTCACTTCAAGTCAGTTGGCTAACACATTTTTTGTCATAGCTAGAACACTTAAAACATATACCAAGTTAGTTTCTTTTAATGATATCTGTGGTGAGAAATAATGTTTCTCATATCTTTGATTGAAACAAAATCTGTGTTTCTCCATGTGCAAAGTGAAATATACTACGAAACTGAAATATACTCATTCTAGAGTGTAGGTGTGGAAACAAACTATTCATCATTAATTTTCCAGGTCAATAAAATGAAATTGTGCATGTCAGTCACCAATGTTCTGTTTGTGCCCCTTTTTTCTCACACTAACAGAGCACTATCTTGATGGTAATGACACATTAGCAATGCTGTATTATACATGATTGCAGCCGGCCATGGGAATTCATAGGTGATAACAACATTATTTGCTATACAACCTTTGTCATCTGGAGTGCTGTGTCTGTCTCTGCAGCTACTTTATTGTCTTTGTGCAATTCCATTCATGTTTTAATTTTTATTTCTGTGTTTGTAGTAGTGTAGAAATGTCCCATGTAGCCTTGAAATGTATTGGTTCATTTTAAAACTGACAAATGTAATTTACATTATGTTGCCTGTCTTGTAATCCATAAAATGCAAAACTGCATTTTAAAAAATTAGACAACAAGATTAAATAGAGTAACAATTCATGTTAAGTTTTCTGATATAAATATCAGATGATGTTCTTGGAGCCAAGAATTCCTGCTACATGGCTTAACATAAGAAGGGTATACACAAAGGATTGTGCATCAGTGATTGATTATTGTATGGTGTGGTTGGTTGGGAGACACTGAGGGGTAGATTCAGCCACCACAGTTGTTCTTTCCTTCTTGCACAGTGGTACCTCTCCTTTGTGAAGTTGAGAGTTGTTTGTTACATGTATCTGCTGAGTCTAGGTGACTGTAATGATTATGTGTATGGTGTCATGTTTGTGGTGTAAGATAATAGAGGAGGGAGAGGGTGGAATCTGACGCCAGCACATAGGCTACTCCTCTTGAATATGGCAAATGGGACCATAGGCATTATGGTCCCCATTTTAATGGATAGGTCACCATCAATAGTGTCACGTACTTTTGCTTCATGAGACACTGCAGAGAAGTTTGAGATGTAATACTTTATATTGATGCAAAGTCTAGTAATCTGGAACTTTATACCACCAACTCTCCTCCCCTTCCCAACCAAATAACAGCAGTGAAAATTTCTTCGATCATCAGGAATCAAACCAGCTTACTTCAGAGCTGAGCACCACCACACAGGTATGCTTCAGTAACCTGAGACGCCATTTGTGAGTCAGTAACAAGTATAAAAGAGGAAGAGATAGAGGTGATGTAAAGGGCATTTAAAGAATTGTTTATTGTTTATTGCAATTTTTTTTTTTTTTTGCATGGAGACACCAACTGGTGTCTTTTGCAAAAGTACAATTCTGAAGAGAGAATATCATCTGAAGAACTGCTCTGTTCTTAATGGTTCTGAGGCACAGCTCTTTGAAACATCCATACATTTGGACAGCTGTCTGAAGTAGTTAGAAATTGAGGTAATGGACATGATAGTGTATTAACAGATCATTACTTGTTCAGTGTATTCCAGATTTCTCTGTACAGCTTGATTCAAAATGAATTACATCATCTGCACATTTTTTTACTGAAATCAGATTAAATGAACCAGTTTCTGAAATAAATATACATGGTTTGTCTGTATGTATGGTTGCCCAATGGCCAGTTATGGGTTTATTACATATCACTTTAGCTTAAATGTAATAAAAGTGAAGCTGTTAGTCTTGACATTTCTCAAGTTACTCATGAAACATAACAAAACTTCACAACAAAAGTGAACATCTTTCTCATCTGTACTGCTGATTCTACTAGATTGTAATTACAGTTTTGTCTGTGGGATGCAAGAAGATCACCAGAAAAGGTGATTTCAATTTAGATTTAAAATTTGCTTTGCTACCTCTCAAACATTTAATGCTACCAGAAAATTATCTAAGGGTTTTTCAGCTGTATACAGAACACTATTTTGAACCACTGACAGCTTTAGCAATTAATAAAGAAATATGTACAACAGCTTCCTTGTGTTGCAAGTACTTACTAGACCTTGTTGCCAAAGAGAACTCTTCAAAGTACTCTGGAAATGGTTGTGTAGTAGTGACAGATGTCATGCTTTGTCAAACAGTTATCTACACTAATTGGAGCAGTGATTTTGTTATCACTAATACTGTGTGGTACAGTAACTGAGAAACAGTGCTGAAGATTGAAAATATAACACAGGGGTGTTGTAACTTGTTGTGACCACGGCCGGAACGGTCACAGGGTGGCTGAGAAAGCGTGGTGGGACCAAATGGAGAGTGGCCTGCGAACAAACAAATGAACGGAAAGGACGGACATGAAACAACAATGGACGATGGAGAGAGACCTTACAAGGACAACACGCAAGAAGCAACGGAGTGACAGAGACAACCAAATGAATCCAAGACATCCACTAGTAATGAAAGCAAAGAACAACAAACATGCTTTCTGTTGTCGAGGCGATGTGTCCTGACTCACGCAATGATTAGACTCGCTGGCTGAGTGAGAGTCAGGCGCTTAAATACTCTATTGGGGGCGCTGCTATTGGCCGCTGGAACCACGTGTTCCACTGTGGCACCCTCACACTAAATGCAGGCCAGGACGTGTGCGCCCCCACAGCTTACGGTCCGATGGTGCAGAGATCTCTAGTGGTCTTCGACGCCCATGATGTCTGGTGGGGATTCAAACTCTGCAGCATGCGGTACCAGAGGTGGCTTTTACTATCTCTTGCTCTCTTCTATTTCATGCCTGTCTCCTCATCTTGGATAGCATCAAAGCAGCTGACAAACCTCCTGTACCTTCTGACAGATGGATCAGCAATGACAGCCCTTCATGCCCTCATTTCACTGAGTGCTATGAAGAGTTTCAGAATTTAGCAAAAGGACAATGATGCACGCACTGATGATCAGAAGCTGTATTCCATCAAATCTGCTCCCCCTGTCATCAGAATGTTACACCACTGAATGTTACACCACTGAAAAGCTGAGTGATAGAAATATTAGTGTTAATGGCATTGAGAAACAGTTACAATTGCTAAAGTTAAACAAGGCTCCATGGCCCAAGGATATCACTATCTGGTTCATGCAGAATTTGGAGCTGACTTAGCTCCTGCTTTTACCAAAATGTGCTGTAGATCCATTGGACAAAAGACTATGCCAAATGAGTGGAAAAAAAGGACAAGTCACATGTGTTTACAAGAAGGGTAAAAGAAGTGATCTATAAAAGTACTGACCAGTCACATTGACCTCCATCTGTTGTAGAATCCTAGAACATTTTCTGAGCTCAGACATAATCAGGTATCTTGTACAAAATGACCTCCTCCTTGCCAAGCACCACAGATTCTGAAAAAATTGGTAATGCCTGACCCAATTTACCGTTTCACATGACATCCTGAAAGTCATGAACTAAGGAAATCAGATAGAAGTAGTATTTCTTGATTACCAAAAGGCATTTGACCCTTTATGCACCAGTGTTTTTTAGCAACAGTACAGTTATATAGGGTACTAAACAAAAGTTATGACTGGGTTGAAGTGTTATTGACAGAACCATCAACAGCAGTAGAAGTAACTTCAAACATGCCAGTGGGAAGTATGTTGGAACCCTTGTTGTTCATGTTATATTCTAACAACCTGGAACACAGTATTAACAGTAACCTCGGGCTTTTCACAGTTATCTATAATGAAGTACTATCTGAAAAAAACTGCACAAATATTCAGTCAGGTCTTGATAATATTTGAAAGTGGTGTTATGATTGGCAAATTGCTTTAAATGCACGGAAGAGTAAACTCTTGGTCTTATCAAAACAAAGCATAGCATCCTACAACTATAATATCTGTGATCCATACTTAGGTTCTGTCAAATACTGGGGTATAACAATTTATGTGTATTTGAAACAGAATGATCATGTAGGCTCAGTTGTAGGTACAACATGTGGCAGACGTCATTTCATTGGTAGAATGTTGGAACAATACAGTCAGTCTACAAATGAGATTTCTTACAAATCACTTCTACATCCTATTTTAGAATATTGCTCACCTGTTTGGTACCCACACCAAATAGAATAGGAGATACTGAATGTATAGAAAGAAGACAACACATATTGTCACAGGTTTATTTGACTCACGGGCAAGCATCATGGAAATGCTGAAAAATCTAAATTGGCAGACTCCTGAAGGATTGACACAAATAATTTTTCTGCAAATGCTATTCATAAAATTTCAAGAATTAGTACCAAGTGAAGAATCTAAAGATATTCATCAGCCCATGCATCACCCCCATAGAGATTATGAAGACAAAATTAGGCTAATTACAACACCTGTGGAAGCATTAAAGTAGTCGTTCTTCTTGTGCTTCACATGCAGTCAGAGAAAAGAAACACTAACATATCATACCATACTAAGCAGTGTCAAGCACTTCACACTAGTTTGCAAAATATCTACATAGATGTAGATATTATTAATAGCTGTCACCACCAGGGTCTGAACTGTTTGTCTGAATTGAATCCTGTACCTCTGAAAATGTTGAGAGGAGAACATACATTTATGAAATGATTTTCCTTTCATAAAAATTCCATATTATTACCTCTTAGTGTATGCACATTGCTTTCTGAAAGATTCTGTGTGTTGGAGATAACGCACAGAAACAAATGAGAATGAGAAAGTAAGTGCTTCAGCAAATTATGCTTATGAGACAAATGCTTTGCAATTTAAATGCCCTGTGTTTGGGTCCAGCCACTCTCAGAGTCTCACAATACTGCACGTACCACTTACAATACTGCAGGGTTTCAGGATTGTTTTTCATACCAAGGGTGATCCGTGGGTTATCAAGTACCCAGGGATAAATGCTGAGGAAGGTGACAATGCCTGACTAGTCTTCTTACCACTTCCACATACTTCACCCAGTCTACATTCAATTCTCTGCCATACATTTTGAAGGAAAATGTTTGATTCAAGGTCATAAAAGTTAAGTTTAAAAGTGAGGTTTTGTTTTCAATATATGTAGTATTATTACCTCCATTTTTACTTTCAATGAGTGGGACTACTTTTATCTATTACTTCCCGGGAATAATAACACTGCAATTTGAAAAGAAAATGTATTCTTCTTATATATGTGTGTATAGCAATCTTAAGTTACAAACTGTCAAAATGAATATTTAGTCCACAATTAGAATACCAGTAATGACAATGTCACTAATAATGACTGAAGTCATTGCAGTTCCCTAAAAATTGTTTTTGCAAGGGTTATGAGACAGGTAACATACTTTTGTGCATGTCTAGAAGTTTTTATCACCCATCTGTGAAATTAAATGCACTTTATTTTATTGTACAGCAACTTTCTTTGAAAGCAAAATATTTTTCATGTCATGGGAGAGCTCCAGTAACTCACTCATAAATTAATTACAATATTTAAAGTTAAGAAGGAGAGAATGCTACCAAGAATTAATTTTTAAAACTCCAAAAGTGTAATTCCTTCAAAGAAAGTTGCATTTGATTGTAATGCCCTTTTGTGTTGACTCTGTAGTGGGTAGAAAACAGTTTTTTGTTTTTAATATTAGCAAGATTGCAGATAGTTGCAAATATTATGAAGATTTGATACGTTAGGAGAAGTCCAATTTCAAATTCCATAATAACTGATTTTGTTTTTTGATTAGCAACATTTCTTTCTCTTGTTATGCCACATTTTATTAAGAATGAATGTTTTAGATCATAACAAAAGAAAAACATATTCCCGACAAAGCAATATTTATGTAATCACCAACTAACGCGGCAAAAACTGTGTGTTAAAATTTTTTGTTAGAAATTTTCCTTTATATAGGAATACCTTGTTAATACATGGAATTGACCTAGAAGTAAAATTAGAATTTAAAATAATGCACAACCTACACTGAAGTGACTAAACTGGCTGCAAACGATAATAGATGTATGGATACAGGGGTTGGATACTTATTGTATGAAGGTCATAGTTTAGTATTACTCCTTTCTTTCTCCTATAATGATCAATAGAATTTAGAAGCTGAGGCAGCAGTAATTTATTATTGAGATTCCATCTCTGCTCACAATTTATAATGTATATTTGTTTTAGTAGTGGTAGGCTTCCTATAAAAACATCCACATTGTTTTTAATTTTTTCTTGACAACTTTCCTCAGGCTGGCTGAATAATATCAATTAAAGATACATGCTACTAAATAAAGAAGTGATGAAAGTGTCAAGAATTTCTTGTTGTGACAAGTTTCATCTGATGGATTTATTTTTGTTTGTATCTCCTATTTAGAGGTGTCTTTGTGCGCATAAAGGACAAGAATTTGCATGCAGAATGTTTCAAATGTGCAACATGTGGCACATCACTGAAGAACGTTGGCTACTACAACATCAACAACAAACTGTACTGTGATATTCATGCCAAACTGGTCGCACGTCAGAACCCACCAGCACCCAACCTGGAACCTGTTACCATTCCACCGTGAGTACTTTGACCATCTTCCGCAAGTGCTTGTTATAAGGTGGTTCAATACTTCTGTATGAAATGTCATATGTAGCTTCTGCATTCCCACATAACTTAAGAAACAGTGAACAGTGTGTCAGCGCTTTCACTACGATGTAGAGGTGATGGTATTTGTTTTGAGAGCACCACATTCTTTGACAGATGAGAAGATAGTATTTAACAGCGCAAAATATTTTCAAGAAGTGGTACATCTTGCTATGTGAATAGCACTTTTACAGTTAACAAAACTTCTCTTTATCAGTATGATGTTTCAGTGAATCTGCTAAGGCAGAAGTGAGTCTTTAAACTGAGGGGGTACTTGCCACAGACCAAATATTCCAGTCTCTCATGAGAAGAGTGGTGGCTTTGTGTTGACTTTGAGAAATCTGTGGTATTCACTTTACAAAACTAAGGCACTGCTCAGTAGTGCACAGATTAACATGTGCTTCAAACTGCAGTAGTGTATTAAACCATCATTCCAAGCTCAAGATCTGATGGTCAGCTCTTTCATAATGACATGTTGCAGCATGGTTCTCAGAAGTTTGATCCTGAGAATCTTTCTACATAAATGATCATTTGCATCGGAGTTTTCCTGTTTTACACAAATGAAGACCAGGCAGAAAATATGGTGATTTTGTATGATGAAGAATTCTTACAGTCATGGGCTGATGAATATATCCAACTGCAAAAGACACACACATGGATGAATGACTGAATTATACACCCTAGTAGAACTAAATTATCATTATTGGCATAGAAATGCCACAGGTGCAATAAGTATCACAGGGCTTCATTAAGCTCTAGTTACAGCTCATCTTCTAAACCAAGTACCAAGTCAAAAGCCGAGCAACAAGAAACCAACTGCCATATATCATTCCCTGTACTGGATGTGTGAAATGAACCCTTTCCTCCCCACTGAAACACTTTCTCACATAATGTCTTGTAGATAACAAAGACAGATAAGCAACTCCTGTACCAAAAAAAGAAAACCAGAATGTTGACATGATTTCCAGGAGGGATTTGCAACTATCAATTTTATGGCAAGGTCACAGTAAAACTGAAGACAGTATACCAATATTTTGTTAAGCTAATCTGTATCTTAGGACTTTACTTTCCCCTCACTGTATGTGTAATCAGAGTGTATACCCTTTCTTTCCCTTGTTCCCAGCCTATATTGTGATGAGAAAATTTTATAAAATTCAAAAAAAATTAAGAAATAACTACACAAACATTTGTAAAAATTATGACAAGCAAATACACAGATCAATAGGATTACAGATCTGTATATAATTTAGGATATACTGAAATTAATATATTCTGAAACCCCTACATGCTGCAGTGATTGTAGTATGGTATCAAAGAGAGATTGGATATGTTAATGGGGAAACCCCACTGCTTGTGATTTGCATGCAAGCCCACAAAACATCAATCATGGTACCTAAAAGATGATAATGAACATGATGACCAAGTATATTCCAGACACATGGGATGAGTAACAAGGCAAGAAAATTCACAGGCTGTCTTTCTTTGAGGAAGGATTGTAGGCTCTTCACTTTTTGTTTTTATCATCCTGAAATATGGAATGTCATAGAACATACAACTTGACTCTGAAAGGGATGCACAGCCTATGGGAAATGATTTATACTTCTAGAATTTGTTTGTGAATCACTGAGTTCATTCTAAATTCATTCTTGTTATTAACCAAAAATGCCATTAGCAAGTGTGTACATTACCATGTAAGTATAAGAATCATTAGGTCCCCAGAAAGACTTCTGTTAGATATTTAGTTATCAACTTTCCTGTGATACTATTTCCTGAGGAGCAGCCATCATTAACTTGCATTCAAGATGCTTACAACTAAGAGATCCTTTTGCTTGTTTAAGTGGTTTATCTTTCAGACAAAGAGACTTGTTTTTATTCTCAGTTATATTTCCAAGTATAATTTATTTGTCCTAAATAACAAACACCGTCAGGATTTCCACTTTATTCTAATGACTGCTGGTTTAATTCTGCAATGCAGATCATCTTCAAGTCTCTGTTGAAACAGAGAAAAGTCAATAACAATAAAAAGTTATAAAAAGTGTGATATTGCAAACACTAAGCTCAAGGTTGTAAAAATGACAACAAAATATTATGAACCCACACATACCTTATGCTTTGAAGTGCAGTTCATGCACATTGATGTAAAAATAACATAAAATACAAGGATGTGGAAGGGAAAAATTTTATAGTCACCTGCCATGTGCATATGTCACAGATGAATGCATGAAGACAGTGTAAAAGAGATTCCTGTACCATAAAATAATGTAAAATAATTAATAAAAATTAATAATTAATAGACACAGTAATGTAATACATTTCAACATGTACAATGTGTTATACAATAAAAGATAAAAAATAAATGTAATAAACAACCTTGTACATTTGTATTTCAGCTCAGACTCGTAGATGATCTGCAGCATAGATTGAAACCAGTAGTCAATAATAAAAATTTGTGATTCAGATCATGTTTGTCTATTTACTGTAGTAAAAGATTTCACCATTCATCTACATCTACATCATAGTGTGCAAGCCAACTTATGTTCCTGAGACATGGTGCCTATCACGAAACATGTCCTAAAGTTATCATACTTGTGACATTTCAGGGGCAGTCGAATTCCGAGCAGCACCATATCTTCAGCATTGGCCTCGGCTGCTGTCAGGCCATCTCCGTTGTCTGCCCCAGCTCCTGTTGCCCCACCTGTTAGCCGGCCAGTACCATCTGCTGCTCCACTGAGCCCGAGCTCCCCACAGCCTGGTACCCTTGGCCCAATGCCTTTCCATGTGAGTACAGCTCAGTTGCTGGTGCAGGAAGACCAGGGACAACTTTGTACAAAAATTGTCAGCAAAACATGCATTAAATGCTCAAATAATCAGTGTTAGAAGATGAAAATAGTAAACATTTGAATAAGTTTGAAGTTGTTTTGATAGTATGAATAGTACTGCACAGTGAATTTTCATTTTTAAAAGCTGACAAATTCTCTGTCTTGAACTGATGGTGAAATGATCACGTCGAAGCTGTTTTGAATTTGTGGTAAACTGCAAAGAATCAGTGGCATCTAAAAGTAGTTATTAGAATTTGTATTTCTGTTTTATTTATTTATCTTGCAGCAATATAAGTCTGTGGTGTGGTTTGAAATCTCTCACAATGCGTTATATTTCCTTGTTATATAAAGCATTTTTCCCTATTCACATGTTTCTCATGGAAGACGAACACATTTTAACTCAACTTCTCAGTTCTATCAGTTTATTGGTACTTCTGAATTCTTGTAGCCATTGAGATTTTCACAAGATTCAAATTTAGCTTTGTTTCCTGTGTGCTGGTTGCTGTTATTTTTGTACTGGCACTCTAGGTATATCGTTTTATTGTATACAATTCTATATCATTTTATTTTGTACAATTATCTTTCTGTTATTTTTACATATATATGAGTAATTTTCCACTGACAAACTGTTTTTCTTTTGTTGATTTGCAATGGGTGACACTAGTTTTCATTGTTGTCTCAGTGTTGTGGAAACAACTGAAGAGCTACTCAACAGGTCGTGGTGAAAACTGCTGGTTAGTTATCCTTTCTTTGTGAAGCTACTGGCAGATCAGTCAGAACAAGTTTCCTACCTAACATCTTGCACTAGAAGACCAAATAATTATTCATATTAGTTGAAAGTATCATAAAAATAATTTTTACCTCACACCAGTGTAATCTTATCATTCTATTAATCTTCTTTCTTTTTATCTTTGTTGAAATATTCTGCAGCTGCTGAACTACAGCTATGAACAAAATCATACATTCTATTTGTAATCTTTCTTGCTAAAGCTCCAACTTCTACTGCAGGCAATTGATATGAGGTAAATCTGTACATTCTTCCACTCTCTGCTGTGAACTAGGAAACCTTGTTTAATATTAACTGAGCTTATTTATGTCAAACTTTCAAGAAAGATCTTCCTTCCAAGTTTAAGTAGTTGTATGCCATCATTTTCTGCAATTTTGTTTGTCGCCTTACAGTCTTTGTTATAATTGCCCATGTTTTGATATAATACTGTGCCACAGTGGCTGTACTGTTTTCTTTTGTGTCTGCTCTGTAATATGTTTAAGAGAATCTGAATTTGCATTTAAATTCGCACTCTCAAACACCTACTCAATTATAGCCTAGCCTAGCACATATTTATAGTCACAGATGCTGCAATAGATACCCTGTTTTAAATCTTTTGTTATATTTGAACGATTGAATTTTACTATTTTACAGTATTTTAGTTTGCTTTTAAAATTAAAAAACTTGTACCAGTTTAAAAACTTTTACACACAAGAAACCACACTGTATTTAGCTGACTTACAAATTCGTATTGAAAACTTACGTAAAATTTTAAGATGTCTAATTCTGAATGAAATCAGTATCTCTTAAATAATTCACAAAGGGATGATTTGCTACAGGATTTCTTTCACACTTAAAACTCAAATATAAAATATTCTTAGTGTCACTGGAACTAGCTGAAAATCATTTTCATGATGAATTCAAACATAGCACATTTTTTAAAACTTTGTATATTTTATTAATTCTGTGCAGCACAAACTTATGATGCTGAGTATTATTACATTGCATAGAGGACAGAGATTTATGTATATAATATTTAGTATTTCATGTTATCTTTTTGTAGCTATTCAACACCCACATATGCTAAGAAGCTGCTGTAGTAGTAAGTGAATAGCTTAAATATTAGACGGAGAGAATGAAGAAATGTGTACTTTCATTTTATAGTATGATGCAGTGTACCTCATCTGGGCTCAGTAAAAAAACATTTTGCTAGTAGATATTTCATATAAAAAGCTGAAAAAATTGTCTGCCCCTTATTGAGCCAGCTTTGAGGAAACATGGTATAGTTTTTGCTAGGAATCATGTAAAAATTTGGTGGCCATTGTGAAGATGTATTTATTTCTATATGGTCACTCATTTCACTGAATCAGGTACCCATTAACAGTCCATGTGTTTGATCTGAAATAGGAGAGAGCTGTGTATTAATTTGCTGTTTCTTTACTTCCTTAATAGCACAGTAAACTTTCTTGTTATTTTGCGCGCAACAGCTTACTACACAGTAACCAGTTCATTGCTTAAAGGAGTCTAAAATGACTTGTTCTTTGCTACAACTAAGATACGACAAATAGATGTTTAACATGTCTTTGACCTCTAATAGTTCACCCAAATCTGGTTTTTGCAGGAATTGTAGTTGTAATCCAGGGTATAGTGTGTGTGTATGTGTTTTATAATTAATTCCTTCAAACATAATTTGTGTTGCTGTTTGGATTATTTACTTATCTTTTGTTCTTTTTTTGTAGTGCTGTGTGTTTGTAACTGTTTGAAACTGTACTAACTCATAGAATTCATACTTTTGTACATTTGCATTGTTAATTTTTTTAAAATAATAGTAGCTGACTCCATGCTTCTTTCATTTAAGCTTTCATTGAGTAGTGTTTTATGCTGTGATGCTAAAATTTTTGCAGCAAGTGGATCAGCATAGTGTAGCTGACGATAAAAAAGTTTTGGAGAATAACCTGAAGAATGTGACAGAGGCATTTCCAGCTCTCAGTATCGATGCCACTGATGACAAAGGAATCCAACGTCCTACAGATAGTATGAAGGTATCCCAGTTTCTAGGGATCACTGAATCTTATTCCATGCTTCCTCTGCAAGCTGGTGTTGGGAATGGCAGCTTTTCTTGCTCTTTCACATTAATTCAGGAAAATTGTTTATTGGCACCAGTGGTTTTTACTAGTTATGATGCTGTGAAGAGATCATGGATAATTGTTGTTATTTATTTTTCATACATAAACCAACACTTTGGATTTTTTGCCAGGTGTACCAGTTATATTATAAATAATTGTGATTTTTCTTTCATATCATTAATCCAGTTTCGTTTTGAGAGTAGGCAACTTTAAATGAGAATAAGGCTCTCGCTCTCTCGCGCTCTCTCTCTCTCTCTCTCTGTTCCCCCATTCTCCTCCTTACATCCATATGTCTCCAAGTTCAGAGTAATAAATGACTGTATTCACTTGGAGACACGTACATATACTGAGAATGCAGTAATAAAAATGCCCAGAAAATTAGCTGCAATTTTTGATTACTCGTATCTGATTTATGTGCTCCTCTTAATGTAACATAAGAGAAGAATGATAAAGATTGTTGACTTTCTGTCACAACTATGAGAATATGAAAGAGATTATGTAGAAAACCAGTTTGCACAACCAGTGGACACATCAAACACTGAGGGGTTCCTTTACTTTTTTGTACTGTAATTCTTTCTCAGCCGCGTGGCAGTTTGGGTGCACATCCTGTACTAATAAAGAAGTCTGAGTGCCTCTAAGAGCCCTGTCTTATCTTTAGAGAGAGAAGTAATTTCTCCTATTACTAAAACAGTAATGAATATTTTAGGGTCATCACTTTCTATATTTCACCAAATGAGAATTAGACTGCAAATTGAGTTACTGTTTGATGAGCTATTGGTCACTGGTGCCTTTACATTTTCCTGTGATTAAAAGCTTAATGGTACTGGTTGTAACTTTAAATGCTGCTTCTTCTGTATATAATTCTACAGTCAATTGCAGATTACACTGCAACACCAGGATCTTATTATTTGCAGGCTCCAAGACATGGTACTTCGCACGTCACTCCTCCGTCTCCTGTGCAGGTACACTACCCCTCATTATATTAAAATTTTGGAATCTCAGTTTTACTACACACTTCCTTAGGTCCTGTAATTCCCCAGCACACATAATTCCCCAACACACATAGGATTTATAACATAAAGAAGTATGCAATTGTTAATTTTGTACAGAATAAGAATTTTAATTTTGTATTGATTCTTGTTGACTGTTTAGATGTTATGACTTTAACAGTAATCAAAATTTCGCGATGGAAACAATAAACAACGATAAGGAAAGGCAATAATTCCTCCATAACTGAGCGATGCATGGCACATAAACGCACGAAAAACTCAAAGGCCAGTTAGATGTAGACATAATTAAAATTTTTTGAAAAAGTGTTCTAATAATATGATAATTTATTTAGTAAGCACAGTCATGGTTGCATATAGCTTGTTACATTTTATTTGTGAATGACTGGTTATGATCTGTTACAAAGATCATCATCAGATCTACATTCCTGGGTGATAATAGAAATCACTTGCATGGGGCAGGCCTGACCGTGCTGGCATTTGAGCAGCGTTCTCAACACCAGCACTGATGGGCCTGCTCAATGCCAGTGATTCCTACTATTATCAAGGAATGTAGATCGCTTTATGATCTCTGTAGTGGATCAAAACCAGTCATCCACAAATAAAAAATAACAAGCTATACGAGCTCTTGCTGTGTTTACTAAGTAAATTATAGATGCAGTTATTTGCATGTTCTGTATATCATATTTGTGACAACACACTATGATGTGTAATGTGTTGGTAGGTTTCCAAATAAGATACCTGATGTGTGTGAAAACATGGCTGCATAATGACCTTTTCCATCACTGAATTCTTAAATCTGTAAGAAATCCTACATACAGATATTAGGTACTGGCTTTTGAGCCATTACTTTGGAAGTATGATATCACACTAGCGAAAGATCTGTAACTGAAAAGCTTGTAAGGTTTGAGCTGATATGTGTGTCCATGCACCACATAATAATCAACTTTATAAGTGAGTGGTTGCCTTTTCTAATCTTTGTTTATTGTAACTGTAATCATTAATATAACAAACAAATGGACCAGGGAACAAACTGGAGTGGAAGACATAATTATAACTGCAATGAAAAAATAATGGAAGTGGGTGTGATGTGTTTTGAGGCGCATGGGTAGCAGATAGACCAGGGACATTCTTCACTGGATTTGAAGAGATGTGAGACAGACAGTGACTTAGTGAAAGGTGTTCAATGGCATTACAAACAATGTCGGAACAATGTGGATGCATGTAGCTGAAGACCATAATTAATAGAAAAATCTAGAGAAGGCATTTATCTAGCAGTGGGTGTAAAATGGCTATTAGAGTGGATGAGCCTTAGTATAATGTGTGGTATAAAAGCAGTCATGTCCAGTTGTTTCCAGCATTATTGTATTTTATATTCCATGTATTTCTGTATACTGGGTCAAAAACTCATTATATTATGGTTCAGTGGTGAGCTTTTGACTTGGACTGTGTAACTATATGGTATATAGCCAAATAACACAACTTTACTGAAGCAGGACATGATTATTTATATTAATGCAACAATGGAAGTTTAATCTTCCTTTCTTTCAAAGTAGTAATGATGAAAAGTGAATAAACAGACATCTTCAAAATTCATGAAACTAAGGCAGTAATTAATGCAGTTTATTATAGTATAGTATTGGTAAAAAGTGCTACAGGAAATTTCATTAGTGTTTTGCATCTTGTACATTGAAAAACACTGTACAATAGGCACCTATGCTAGAATCAGAAAACCTGCTACAAGTGGATAACAGTTTTGTAAAAAGCATTTATGCTGCTGTTTCTTCCTTTCTTTCTTTCTCTCTCTCTCTCTTTCTCTTTCTCACTCTGTCTTTCTGCTTTGCTTTATAGTTTCATATCATAATTTCCTCAACTTACTTTCATAATTACTTTTGATATTAAGTTGATTAGCTTATGGAGTGTACTGGAAATGGCTAAAATAAAATCATAACCAAAAAGATGAAACTGCAATTGCACTGATTGTGAGATATAAATAAATACCTTGATTTAAGTTTGTAGCCTCTGCAACACAGAGGGAAAGAGGATATTTAGAAAAGGTCCCATTGAACTGAGAAGCTAGAAGGAAAACCAACATAATTCAATTTCTATCAAGAGATGAGGAATGAAAATGTAATAAGAGCCTGCATTGTGGTAGACTGTGACATCCAGAAACTACAGCTCATTATCTGCTTACACAAACTAAAAATTAAAAAAAATGAAACCAGGAAAGTATAATGATAGATTAGAACCATGTATTTGTTACTGAGTTCTCACACCTATTAAGCTTGTAGATAGATACACAATGCAGATCGTATATTTAATACTTAACCTCCACCTATTACTTCCAGGAATTCATTGCTCTAAAAAACACCTTCAATGAGATATAGAAGGAGTATGTTTTTCCAGTAAATGATTCCAGCTCTATTCCTGGGAATTAAATACTGAGTGTACTGTGTTGTTGCTGTACTATAGGTACTATGCAGTGAGATCCTGTTTATCATTTCTTTACAAACACTTAATAGTCATACATTTTGACATGTTTTTTACTCGCGATTTAGTCAATATCATCCCAATCTAGAATGATGAACAGTTGGCAGGTAAAATAGAAACTAAGTCATTTTCAGGTGCACATTTTTGTTAATGGAGGTGGTGGTGACAGATGATGTTTTGTGGAAGAGGTACTTGAATAGCTAGACACATTAAATGTGGAGAGATATTATTGTGTCATGATAATTTACAGCAAGGACCATACAGAAAGTGGATTTCTATATGCAGTATTACTTAGCCTCAGAAGAACAATATTACTTTGTGAATTATGTCTAAGTAAGAAACAAACTGCAGATAACTGAATACAGATTTATTTACTTTGATTGACCCCTTTGGTCTTTTCAAATATGTTGATGAAATGACATAACAGCTATAGGGTTTGACGACATTGTGATTAATGCTTAATAACTTTCTGAGAGCCATTATGGAGAGGGTTAGTTCCATAATAAGAGATTAGTTTCAAGGAGATACATCACAGATGGAAGCTTATTGCTTATGTTTAGCCAGGAGAAAGGTACATTATCATGATTTTAGCTGAGACTGCAGTTTATACATGGACAGTATTGCACTATGAGAATGATCTTTGCTTTTCCAGCATTCTCTCATAAGCTAAGCAGAAGTTCATCTGTTGATGAGATTAACTTTTTTGTATACCACAGTTCCTTTTTATGCTTATCAACTCATCCAAACAGAAAGATTATTCTTATTTTTTCTGTGCAAAACTTTCTGGTCACTGACTTACATTCTCTCTTTTTTAATCAGCATTTCATGTCTAACCTTATTTGCTTTTAATGTTGTTTTTTTTGTAACAAAAGCTATAGGAAATTAAACTTCTTTGTTAGTGATAGACAGTGTGTTGCTCATCTTAATGATATATCATGAAACCTGTTGTAATTTACAGGTGTGAATCAACTAGTTGCATATAAAATTTCAAAATTTACTTTTGTTTAGGTAAATATTTGCAAATTTTCTGTACACTAAACATGAAAAGCTTTATAGGTATAGTATTGCTATGACACTGAGTGGGGTTCATGTTATATACAAGATGTTTAAAAAAAGTGTCAGATATTTTGATAGGTTGTAGTATGGACTGAAACAAGGAAAAATGTCCAGTACAGGTTGTCTTCAAAGTGCATACTATCATACTAGGAGCATTTCTTCATCTTCAACACTGTGAAACAAACATTTTCTGCTGCAAGCTTTTTGATTTCCATGTTTTTAGAAGTAGTATGGTCTACAGCAAGAAAGAAATATATAGAGAGGGATACTTTAAAAGTTTATTTGTGCTAATACATTTGTCCAGCATCATGAAGATCACCATCCCTCCCACACTCACAAACAGCTTGCTTTCTAATGAACTTGTACAGCCACTATGGGTATTGAACAATATTGTATGAGACTCATCCATAAATTAAGTTACCTATGGTTATTTTTACAGTAAATGTACTGGAAATATAGCTCATACACAACAGAGCTATGATGTAATAGCCATATTATAGCAGGACAAGACCCAATTGTTATTGATAGTGATGCACCAATGGCTGACAGTGGTAGCCCTTATTCTCTCTCCCACCAATTGCAAGGTTCAGTCTGTGATAAAGTTTCTTAATGCATGAAACATTGTGCAGATCAAAATTCATTGACAGCTGAGTCAAGTGTAAAGTTCAAATGTCATGAGCAAACAAATGGCGATCACTGGTATAGGCAGTTTTCTGAAGATTGTCAAGGTGTTCATATTGAACAGGGCCATGGGTGTCTGTCCCTCATCAGTAATGGCCTTGTGGAGCTGGGGTAACAGCACTTTATGGAGAATCATGGCTTCTGATTTTGCTCCAAGCAGTTTCTCTCCTTTCTTGCACCTCAACAAATTTCTGTCATCCAGTCAGCATTGTTACAGTGATGAAGAGCTGAAAATACCTGTCATACATTGATTCCATTCCCAGGCAGCAGACTTCTATGACACAAGAATAAAAAAGCTGAGCCTGTGGTGTGAGAAGTGTCTCAGTTCTGGAGCTGATTACACCAAAAATGTCTCTGTCCCATTTAAGCAGCTAAATGTGGTGAAAATACATTTAAAATATGTTCCATTTTACTTAAAAAAGGGATCAGTAATCATTATGTGGCAGAAAGTGTGGCCATAATTGTAGAATTTAAGCGAATGCATTGAATCTTACCCAGTGCTCCTTGATCACTACCATACACTTACTAAATAAGTTAGCTTGTATTATGAAACATGATGTATGTTTCCAGGCAGAAGTGTTTGTGATCAGGTCCTAGTCTGTGAAAAAAGTTTTTTATGCATAATACAGTAACAATATTTGGCAAACATAACATATGTCAGAGGTGTTGAAAATATGCTGCAGTTGAAATTTCAAGTACATATTCAAAGTAATTAATCCACAAAAGAGGAGGGAATACAGTTGTATGACAGTCTTATGTTGAAACTTACATTTTACAGTGTCCATATATAACATCCAGGAATTAAAAAAGTGAATGACATTGGGGAAAAGGCTAGTTTAATACATATATGCATCATTACTTTCCTAAATGCACAGATAGGTTATTACAAATGATTCTTATATTACTCACATTTCAGTATGTACTAAGTATGAATTTTAAGGTGGGATAGTTTCTTTGTGTAGAACTGCTATGAAAATATTATTAAGTTTTAGACCTGTTATACTATAATATGAGTTTCAAGAAACAAAATAGGGTTTAAGTGCATGCAGTGTAACTTGGCATTTCATGTGAGGGATGCTGGGAGTGGAGAAATAGGCAGAATCCTCCCAGCATCACATGCAAAAAATGTCAAGTTACATTATACACACAGTAGCCTTCTATTTCTTTTAGTCTTGATCACATTATCTAACTAAGGGGATGCATGGTCTAAATGACTTCTTTAATAATGTTTAACATTTTGTTTTGATATAGGCCCCAAGCTCTCTGGCAGGTCCAAAGCCGTTTGGCAGTGTTTCTTCATCAACCACTGCTCGACCTGCACCTGGTAAGTCCAAACTGCAGCCAATACCTTTGCCAGTTCATTTTATCCATTGTTTGACCCATCCACTGCACTGTTCAAACCATATTCCATGCATCCCATACTCAGAGCTCTCAACCAACACCTATTTAATTTAAATGATATCATATCAATATTTTTGATTATCTTATACAAGGCTAAAATTATTTCAAAAGATACATAACAAATAAATTTTTGACTACCAGGTTACTCAACACTGAGGCCCATTAGCAACATTAAAGGTAATAGAAAACCATTGCTTGGATGATGTGTAATTTCACAAAAAATTGAATTTTTGAGTTCCTGGATTAATAAAAATTAATATGCTTAAATATCTACATTCTTGAGCATGTAGTTTCTTTTTTATTCATTTCAGATAATCTTTAACTTCTGAGAGCTGCTTAAACCCCTGCAGATTTTTAAAATATTCTTAAATCGTTGTCATTTAGTTTTGCTAAAGTTTAATTTACAATGTCATTCCCAAAACTGAGAAAATATCCTCTTGTGCAGAAAAAGGTCAAACCATTGAATTTGATGAAATTCAGAACATTTTGATCTTAAGTACCTGCATAAATTTTAAAAATTGAAAAACTTAATTATTCCCTCATTTCTTGGGATTGCGTCCATGATATTATCAACAGTTACTCCTGTTCCAATATTTTGGCTGACAACCTTTCAGTCATTCTTAAGGTGAATCACTTGTAAGATTTTTAAAGCTCTTTACACTGTGGAGGAAATGAGCATATGTCTGCCATGTAATGCACTTTAAAAATCTTGCAAGTGATTCATCTGGAGAAAATATCAGTACAAGAGTTAATAATACCATGGATGCACTCCTGAAAAATGATGCACTACATGATCTGTTGGGAGAACTTCAAAAAACACTGTTATTATTGTTCAACAAATGAAAACCATGACACAGACATATAATAAACTCTAGTCATATAAATACCTCAAGGCAGGGAGTGCTTTTTTGCAGCCCTGAAGTGTTTTGCCTATTGAAAGTCTGTATCTGTATTCTACTCATGTAATATAGGATGGAAAAATTATAACTATAAGTTGCAGTAATAACTGGAAAAGTTTACTTGTTGTGGACTATGGAAAATATTTAAATTTTCATATCTATTAAATAAAGTGGGATAATGCTGTTGTCCAGAATTGACAAATTTAACTCAGGGGATGTTCACAAATTACTATAGAACCACACACGTACAACTTGTTCATGTCACTCTGTGAAGCATGATTTATTTTCCACGTAAAATAATCTGATAAAATCAAACTACAGTTGCTCTGTTGACAGAGGTCTTCTTCTTTTGCAGCTTATAAGCCTTTCAATCCTACACCTAGACCATTTCCTGTATCTCAGAGCTAAATAATTGACTCAGGTCAATACTTTTCCATCTTTCCCTAAAGCAGCTCTCAAAAGTTAATAGCTTATATTCAGTATTAATACCTGCTTCATTAATTATGCTAATCATTTGGAAGCAGCTGATAGCAGTTGGCATTATCTGGCAATTGCATAATGATTGTGATGTAACATGTGCTTTTGCTAAATGATAAGATTTTTTAAAATTACATAATTATGTATTAATTCCAGGACAATATTTTTTTTTTACATGCAGCATTGCTTTGCAAATTTTTTTCTGTTTTCTCTTTTCATGAGAAAACTGTAATAATTACAAGAACTTAATTTACTATTGTGGCTTCCATTAATTATTGATGATAAAGAATATAACGCATTGCTCTTACAAGATAAGTATGAACAAATATTTTTTCATTACACATCATTTTTTTAAACTGTTTAGTCAGACAGTGTTTTTTGACTGATACAAACAGGTATTCTTCTTGGAAATTCATGATTTGCAAATAATTATCTGAACCTGCTTAAATAACCGTTTCTTTCACCTAATAAGTCTGATTTACTTTATTTTTATAGTGCTTGTCCTGAGTTTATATGTAACATATCTTTTTTGTGCAGCAAATCCTTTTTTTCTGATTCATTATTTTATTTTTTTTTCTTTCCCTTCTTAACTGTTACTAATCATCACAACAAATCTCTTCTGATAACACTCTGTGACAATTTTTATCTCACCTTTGTGTGGTATTGGTTTGTAACTTTATGTGTTTTTATGCATGCTGTGTGTGTCACTAACCATTTTTACGACATGCAAATGCCATAGACAATAGTAAATTTTCTTGGCCCCCTAAACAAGGGGATCAGTATACCTCATCAGTCCCTACGGCTACTCCATTGTACATACCTCCTCCACATTTGCAAAACACTCCTAGACCTGATAAACCAGATAGCAAGAGCACATTACCACAATTGTCCCAGAACAACATACCAGAAACAATTGCACAAGCTCCTGCTGTGAATGTCACCTATCCTGAGGGTACTTCAGCTGTTGCAAGTGAACAGCATTCTGGAGCTTTCCCACAACCTTACAGTGAGTTTTTGCAAACACAGTGGAATGCAGTTTCCTCTGAAGATGCCCTTAATCAGGAAACTCAGTCACCTTCTTATGAACAATACGAAACAACTTCACAAGCTCCTGCCGTGAATGTCACCTGTCCTGAGGACATATCAGCTGTTGAAAGTGAGCAACAGTCTGAAACAACCACAGCTTTCCCTCAATCTTATAGTGACTTTTTGCAAACTCAATGGAATGCAGTTTCTGTAGATTCCGTTGAGCAGGAAACCCAGTTGCCTGTGTACGAACAACATGAGTCACAAGTTGAATGTGACACTGTATCAGAGCAGAAAGATGAAAAATATAGTACTCCACAAGAGAAGATGGAGAGTGCCCCACAAGATAAAGTGGAGAGTGCTCCATCAGATACGTTGGAGAGTGCTCCACAAAATAAAGAATCAACATTTGAATATAGTTCTGATTCCGGTCAGAATATTTCACAGGAAGTGAGTCAAGAACAGCAAAGGATAGAGCATTCTGACAGCACAAAATATACCCAACAAAAAGAAAGTATTTCTGAGGTTAATAACATAGGCAGCACAGAGTCTCCACAACTGGTATTAGAGGCAACTGAGCAACGATCAGAAGAGTCTTCAGCTGCACTTACAAAGACCATTAGGACAGTAAAGGTTTCAGAGGAATTTTCACATGAAAGAAAGGAAATAGAAATCGTAAAGGCAACCAGTGGTGGGATAGTCGCTGAAACTGTGAAGACTGGTGCCACCGAGACAAACATAAAGCATGAGTCTCAGCAGAAAAGCACTGAACTATCACAGCAAGGGGTCCAGAATTTGTCTGGGATTATTTCTCCCAGAGAAACAACTCAGAGCACACTAAAATCTAAACAGATATCTGAATATACTGAATCAGATAACTATACTATAAAATGTGAAATGCAGAACAGTGGTGAAGGGCACCAAGATCATGTTAAGGGTAAAGAACAAACTTTAAATAATATTACAAATCAAGTAGACAGTCAAGAAAGAATCAGTTGCCAAGAATTGCAAGAAATGAAAGATTATTTTGCTTCTGATGCTGGCCAGATGTCAAAATGGGCTACTACAGCTAGTGCTTCAGCTTGTCAAGAACAGTTAGCAGAACGTCCTAGGTCACCTCCACCACCCCCACGTAGTTCACCCATAGATCCGCAATTGAAGTCACTACCACATTCAAAAAAGAGAATTTCTATGCTTGAGGCACTCACAATAGCCCCAGAAAAACCATATTCACAATTGTCAGTTGAGACAACGGGAAACATATCAAGCAATGCATTACCAGGACTAGCTAACATGCTTCTGAATGTCGAACAGAGCAATAGCAAGATGGTGAAACCTCAGCACCCTAAGGCTCAGGTGAAGAGGCAACAGCAAGAAACCCAGAAAAAAATTGAATATACTGCTCCAACTCAACAGCAACATACACAAACGTCCCAAGAAAAAGAAAAAAGATTTTCAGCCAGAACAGGGCTTTGCCCTGCTTCAGTAGTACCACAGTACCAACAGGATCTAGAACGGTTTCAAATACAACGAGCCCTTTCCCCTGCTCCACACTACAGGGTCCCTGGATCAAGGAGCCCAAGTCCAGCACCTGTCACTGATCCTGAAGCAGTCAGACATGCTTACAGATTTGGTGCACCACTCGAGCCCAGAGGAATACACAAGAGTGCTAAGGATTTAGAAACTGTTTCAGCATTAACTGTACAACAGGCACCAGAGCACAAGCAAGTTCCCCAGCAAAATATTCAGCAAGCAGTTCATACAACAGCAGCACAGTCATCACACTTCGAAAGAAATAAGCAAATAAAGCATACATCTTTGACACAGCACCCACCTAAACAAACTTCTCAAGAAAAAGCAAAAAAACAACCAGTGAGAGCATCATCAGGGCTTCGTGGGGCTTCAACATTACCATATTACCAGCGAGATTTAGAACGGTATGAAGTGCAACGTGCACTTTCCCCTGCTCCTCACTTTAGGGTCCCTGGCTCGAGGAGTCCAAGCCCAGCACCTGCGATTGATCCAGAATCATTCAAACACGCATATAGATTTGGTGGTGAAGTTGAGCCCCGAGGAATGCACAGGAGTCATGCAGAGACTGAAACAATTACAGCAACAACCACACAACAGATGTCAACAGAAAAGCAAATTTCTCAGCACACTACCCATATTAAAACATCACAGTTATTACAAACAGATAAAAAATTACCTCAGTTAGCTCAAAAAAATATTCCCAAATTGCCACAAAACCAGGATAAAAAAACATTTAATGAAAAACAGCTGATCCAAAACCGGAAACAAGTTTCCTTCAGCCCTCACATTAAGGTGGCTACTCCATTCCAGCAGGCTGGATTTCAGACTCAGACAAGTTTGCCTTTCCCTCATATTCCCCTCCCAGGTGATCAGGCCACCGTGTGTCCACCCCAGAATGTTCCCGTTCCAAATAGTCCTCTGTCACCAGAGCCCCATTTTCAGCCTCCCAGTGCATTAATCACAAATATCCCACCCATCTCCGCTCCACCACTCCAAGATCCAAAGAAGCCAAGCTGTACAGCAGCGCCGCCTGCAGGTGTTGGTGGTGGTGTTGGTGGTGGAAAGGCATCAGGAACTGTGGCTGGCTCCACGACTCCCCGTCGTGGTCGTGGCATCCTCAACCAGCCTGGTGGTCGCATCCCACTTTGCGGCAGCTGTAATTCGCAAATCAGGTATTGCCAAAAATACAAATGTGAACAACCAACTGAATAGCTCCCATTTTTTGAGTGAAAAAATAACCTAATGGCATGGTGCACTTAGTTAACATTGATGACAGTAGCAAACTGTAAGATGTAAGCTGCATGTGACTGAAGTAATGACATGATGAACACGAGTTACAGTTTGAAGGGTAATCAAGCGGCTGTCCTATTATGAGATCATGTTATTGTGTTACTGATAGTCTGTGTTCCTTAAGGTTAACTTAGTATAGTTCATGTTCTTGTGAGTGCTCTATTAATGTGTCAAATAAAGTATTTATACTAAAATGCAACATTTTGATGATCTCAGTACAATTCCTGTGACTTGATGCATCACGCATTAATATGAAACAATCATGTCACACGACTTATCGCTGACTGTCAAATTCCATCATGCAGCCATTATACAACTTCAGTGAACGCACATCTCAGCCAACTGCTGATGATTGGCAACATGCCTACAAATGCACTGGTGAACTCTGTAGGAGACAAACCTCCACCCTTCTGACAAGAAAATGCTGTTCTGTGGTTTACGCAATTTGAAAGCCAGTTCATGTAGGTGCCCTAAATGCTGACTAAACCAGGTATATTTACATTGTCAGTGTTCTCATTGAGTTGGACTTTTACTACCATCTGAAGGACATATCTGTGTAACAGCCATCATCTGCTTCCCTCTCTGACATGAAGTTTTTCTGAAGGTTGACACTGCGACTGAAACTGGCACCCCCCTTCTTCACGGATGGAATGCTCGTTTCAGAGTGCCTCACCATACCATTATTCAGATCAATCACTGTTTGACTGTGTATGAAGTACATCTAGACTACAGCTTTTCACCCAGCAGCAAACAGTTTTTTTGAGCATTTATGCTGCCAATTAAAAGTGTCTGTAAGGTGCCACAAATCAGTGTTGGACAGAAATTCTCTCGATTGAACTACTGGGCCTCTGACTACCATCAAGGAAGATCTTGATGCTACAGTAGCAGAACTGTTCAATGGCCAACCAGCCAAGTTACCCTGTGCATTCTTCAGTAATACACTGAGGTGACAAAAGTCAGGGGATGGCAATATGCACATATACAGATGGCGGTAGTATCACGTACACGGCATGTAAAAGGGCAGTGCACTGGCTGAGCTGTCATTGGCAGAGCTGTCATTTGTACTCAGGTGATTCATGTGAAAAGGATTCTGACGTGAATTGACAGACTTTGAACATGGTATGGTATTTACAGCTAGACACTTGGGACATTCCATTTCAGGTATCATTAGGACATTCAATATTCCGAGCCTCACAGTGTCAACAGTGTATGCTGAGAATATCAGATTTCAGGCATTACCTCTCACCACAGACAACACAGTGGCTGATGGCCTCCATTTAATGACTGAGAGTGATGGTGTTTGGTACAGTTGTCAATGCTAACAGACAAGTAACAATGCATGAAATAACCACAGAAATCATTGTGGGATGCAGCAGAAGACTGACGCGAGTGCCTTTGCTAACAGCTCAACTCTGCTGCAGCATAATGGTGTGGGCTGTGTTTATATGGAATGGACTGGGTCATCTGGTCCAACTGAACTGATTATTGATTGAAAGTGGATTTGTTCAGCTGCTTGGTGACTATCTGCAGCCATTCATGAACTTCATGTTCCCAAATGATGGAATTTTTATGGATGACACAACTGTTTGGTTTGAAGAACATATCTTGACAATTCGAGCAAATGATCACCTGACATGAATCCCATTCAACATATGTGGGACATAATCAAGAGGTCAGTTTGTGCACAAAATCCTACACCAGCAGCACTTTTGCAATTATGGATGGTTGTAGAGGTAGCAACTTGACTTGACTCAACAAGCTGTTGAGAAGCAGAAAAAAATGTTCAGAAAGGAATACTTTAAAAGTTTGTTTGTACAAATACATTTGTCTAGCCTCATGAAGGAGATCACCCCCCCCCCCCCCCAACCCCTCACACACACACACACACATACACACACACACACACACACACACACACACACACACACACACACACACACAAACAAACAAAACACTTGGCTTTCTAATGAAGTCAAGTTGCTGCACTGCACTGGCAAAAGGAGGTCAGACACAATATTAGGTAGTATCCCATGACTTCTGTCACCTCAGTGTATGGCAAATAACCTTATTTAGACATCATACTTCTTTCAATAATATCTTCACACATTCATCAAGTTTGGCCAGTTACACTGAGAGCATCATACTCACCATCATTTCACTTCTGCTTTCGACATGTGACCAGGTCTTCATCAGACATGATGATGCTATGCAAAAGCCCCTGCTGCCTCTGTGTGATGCACGGTAAACAGTTCTTAGTTGAAAAGACAAAATATTTAAGATCGATGCCAATCGAATCCCAACTACGATTTCCAGTGATTGCATTAAACTGGCTTTCTGCATCACCGATTCTGGCACCTGTGAAACAGACAAGGTGCAGTGAATGCTAGAGATGATGACTGATCATTCTATGACAGACTTGGCCACCATTTCAACCTCCCACAGTTGTCACTCAGTCTGTTTGTCATATCCATTTTAATAGAAACTATCATTAGAACTTGAGGGGGGGATGAAGAATGAGGAAACCACTGTCTTATAGTGAGCTGCAAGTCATTATATTCCTTTGGATCCTGTTTATTCTTAGCTGTTATTAAGCTGTTTATTGTCTGTGTTTCTCAGTTACCTCAGCTTTGTTCAGGTTTTTGTGAGTATCCTATTAGTGTTGTGGCAGATGAGTATTATACCAAAATAGACCATGTTTGTGATGAATGTAAAGTTAAGAAAAACGTGAAGCTCTGCATTCTGTCCCTAGATAGGCCAATCAGGCCCAACCAACTACCATGTCATCTTCTGCCAGTGGCATCATTAGATGCAGCATGGAGGAGCATGTGGCCAGCACACTGCTCTCCTAGTCATTGGAACCTCTACTAACCAGTTGAGTAGCACCTCAGCTGACCTCAGGAGGCTGAATGCACCCCCGGCAGTATGGGGTAATGAACCAGAGTCACCCACATAGTAGCCAGGTGCAATGACCACTCAGCTACTGACATAAAAAAGTGTCCTGAAATCCATGAAAACATTTTGATAAAAAACAAGACACAGTTGTTTACATTTCTCATTGTGATTTGTTTATTGTATGACACTGCCTGCAGTTCTACACACAGTTCTGTTTGCAGTACACACTGTCCCCATACATAAGATCAAAACAATCAGGTCTGCATTTTGGATATTTTTAACTCAGATCATTGGGTTATTTCTGTTTTATGTTGGCATTTTATATCCCCTGAACATAAATAATTTTATGTAATTGCTTGCTTCCTGGTTTTGCATGCTTCCAAATTGTTTCTGCTTTCTATACCTCCTGGGCTTGTTATATGTGTTTGCTGCTTTTGCTTTTATCATGGAGTATCCTTCATTTTACTAATTTAACTAACACATTTCCCCTGTTTTCCATCTGCTAGTGTGTTAGTAGATCCTTAACCATTGAAACCATTACCAAATTCAGGATTATAAGACTTAGTGGTTTGTTTTCTTTATTCATTGAATTATTTTCAATTTTTGGACTATTCATTTCCTTGTACTGTTGTGTTACTAATAAATATTAACAACTAATAAAATGTGACTAGTTATAACTGAAATTTGTGTGTTGTTTCCTAACATATGTATTAATACATAATTTTTCTGGCAGAAGCAATAATGCAGTTGCCCAAGGATACAGTTGAGAAAGAAGAATATATATGTGAATCATGCGGTAAACTGATAAAAAGGTAAATTTGCCTTGGAACATCAATGGGACTGGTGGCAGTTTTAGTTGAAATTCATATAATTTGGCACATATATCCTAAGACAGTTAGAATAAATTATTCTTGTATTGTGTTACACAATTAGTAAGCAGTATACATAAGGAAATCAGTATTGTGATTTTGTGTATTTCGAGCGTGTGACAAAGTACAGTGAAGACTATTATGGCACAGTTTTAGTTTGAAACCCATAACAATTTTGGAAAGAATTTGTGTATCCTTTTAACAATTTAAGTGGTGCTTTCTCATTCTGCAGCTGACATACCTGCATCCAGAAAATCTCAATTTAGATCCTTAGAAATTTCATTAACACATTTCACAGTTTCAAAATGACTTCCAAGAGGTCTAAAGTAGGCATTAGATAATTCCATAGAGTACTGTAGGCTGAAATATTTCAGTCATTATCCTTTAGAAAACTGGTTAGTCGACAACACATCTGAGATGTGAAATTGATCTGAATGTACACATTAGAAAACTGTTGTAAGAAGTGACTTTATCCTATTAAGTTTCTATCTGATTTGATTATTTCATTTTTGTGCACAATATTTTTATGATCAATCTACTCATCTTCTTTAGGTACCTCATGCAGACAGACATTTGATATGTGCTTGCTACCTGGACCTTAGTTAGGCTGTTTCATATTGGTGATACTGAATTCAGCCCTCAGAACACACTACACTCTTTGATAAGCATTTTTCTGTCTTTCTCTCAACACAAGCTCTTTCTGTGTGAATGGGTGTTGTTGTCATTCCCCGCTCGTCATCCTCAGAGTTTTCTACCACTCGTTGAAATAATGAGCTTACCAAAACACTCTGAGTCACTCAAAAAGTTCCTTTTTTTATCTATGAATGACTCTCTACTCCTGATAATCTGCTGTGCTGTATCTGTGAAGATTGTGTCATTCCAATCACAAATTCAGCTATATTACTGATCTAAATGTATTTACTGTGTTAGAATTTTCTTCATACTTGAAAACTCAAAATCCTGTCCGTTTTTTGTTGCTACTACTCTTACAATTTGAAGTGTTCAGAAAGCTCATTTCACGTAATTTTATTTATGGTAATTTAAGTCTTTGTTATTTACAGTTTCCTGTAGTTTAAATACAACCTAATCAGTATAATGATTAATTTTTTTCTTATCTAACATGTAAAGTTTTCTTATCTGAAGAAGATGTATATATTGCAGGTAATTATAGATAATTTTTTGAATGATTCACTAATGTAATTCAAAGTGTATTCACAAGACATGAGCATGCACATGTAAAATTGAACAAACACATCTTGAGAGAATACAGATATAGAAAGTGGTTATCTCTCTATTTTTGGACCAAAATGAAGTACTCTTTATACAGTTTGTTCATGGACTGAAAGAAAAAGCATTCACAGATGAAAACTTCTGTCAACAACAAATGCTAGGAAGAAATCTCAACATACTTTATTTTACGTTCAATTTGGCAGTGAATGAACATACAATGTACAGTTTAAGACATACTGGATATGAATACAGATTATTCAACCCCGTGCACGGGAGATGCTTGTTTGAGAGGACTGTGAAATCTGATTGCTCCAATACATAATTTTTTGAGCCTATAATACCTGTGCCAACAAAGATTATATTTTCAACAAATGAACATAATAGAGCTGGCAGGGTTGTAAGGACATAACAAAGCAAGTTCTGCAAAGACAGGAGGCCTGACAACTAATGCTGTCATCTCATAGGCAACCATACTGCTGGTCACATCCTGTACAGTGCCTATAATGTGTTGAGGAGACGTTTTCAGTTACTAACAGGTTTCACACAAAAATGATTCTTTAGAGTTACCTTAATTCTTATAATTAAAATGCAATTGAAAATTTTTAAATACAGTTGCATAAATGTAGTTAATTTTGTGTTTGTAAAGATTATTATACCACAAAGGAGCTATTAAACCAGACTGAAAATTGTGGAAGTGTGAACTAGGATAGGATGTGAAAAGATTCACAATAAATACATATGTTTCAGTTCTGAAATGAAATGCAGACTCAATGGTCTGTGTGGTGTAGTAGCAGAGAGCTAGTGAGGATTGAGCTTAGGCATTGATCACTCAGAGAATTACTTAACAGGTGATGGCATGCCTTGATTATGTCAAAGTGCCTTGTGCAGGAAAATTTATAGACTTTGTACAAGATCAAATGAGCAAATTGCATGAGGTAATTTTTTGTTAGCATATCAGTAGCATTGCCACCTTTACTAGGAACAACTAATAATTGATTTTTATGTGGAATCAGTACACTAGAAATGAACAAGAAAGCTGGTAATCTGCCAATTGTGCACAACAGAGTGCCTGATTGAATCATGGACATTTAATCATTCTAATAAGAATAACAAGCTCTGTATAATTTGACTGATTTCTGCTGGTAGAATACAGTGGTCAGCTATTGCATTGAGGAATATGAATACTTAACCACTGCTGTTTTGATCTACAATCAGCATTATCAGACATAACAGCTAATGAGGTGTCAAAAAGCTGTACATGTGGGGAATACTTTACAACATGGAGTGAAATAAATACCATATTGTGCCATGAGTTTTGAAATGTCATTCTGAATGTATATGTAGGTATAGCTGTGTGAATTGAGAGTGGGTATTATATGCAACCCAGTTGCCTTTCTCAGAAAAGATGGCAGTATTGAATTCACCCCAGATTTCAGTGCACTGCTAGTGTGGTACTCCAATCTGACTACTCCTGACAACATTTCACCTGAAATGACTTATTCTTCATTTCAGATTAATACTATTTCTTTCAAAATAACAAGTTCTTTTATTAAGTTTGTCTACACTGAATACATATCAGATTGAAACTACATTATAATTCTTCAGAGACACCCATGTATAGTATGTTATTTTTAAAAAATCATTAATTTTCTGGTTAAATCACATTTTATTTTGACATGACCAATTGCAAAGATACTAAATGGTCATCTTCACTGAACAGCAGTGTGTTTCTCATTGAGACAAAGATCTAGAACAGCAATGCTGCATATTGATCTGAAGATGGCTGATATGTTTGAGTCTAGATAAGTTAGGAATATAGACATTATTGTGTCAGGAAATAAATATTTCTTTTAAAGAAATCAGGTAAATGTGTTTGGAAAGTTCTTGTAGAATGTAAATACTTTAGCATTAAAGGAGATCACTCAACAAAAAGCAGAAGTGTTGAGTTGTCGATAGGCACACACAAAAGAAGGAAAATGTGCTAGCTTCCAAAGTTATCCTTTGATGAGCTAGAATACACACACACACACACACACACACACACACACACACACACTCATGCGTGCACATAGATGATGCTGACTAGCACACATACTCACATATACGCTAGTAGATACACTTATGCCCCTAAATGGTGCATAGGCATAGGCATATCTATGACAGAGAGAGAGGGAAAGGGAGAGAGTACCTGTGTGTGTGTGTACTCCAGCTCATCAAAGGATAACTCCTAAAGTTACCAAGTTTTCCTTCCTTTGTGTGAGCCTATCGACAATTCAGCATTTCTGTTTTCCAGTGAGTGATTGTCTTTCATTTTAAAGTAAAAAGATACCAGATAGTTTTGATTAGTAACTATCATATCAGTGTTATTGTCCTGCTGTCAGTATCCCAGATCCATGGACACTTAATGAAGCTTGACTCATTATAAATCAGAAACGTGTCTGACACCTTGCTATTTCAAGCGCATAGTGTTTATAGGCTGTTACTGCAACTTGTGTTAACTGCATGGGTACTGAGTTCATAGTAGCCACCTGTTTTCATTATTTTAAATTACATTTACATCATTATTTGTTTGTGTGTTTCATGTGCCTTTTTTAAAATTACATCAGTTCTGCAGTTTTCTTTGTTATAAGTGTATTATAATTTGTAGCACATTTCATACATTGTCAACTTATATTAGTTCATTTCTTCATCAGAGGACCATTCATCACAGCTTTGGGCAAGATATGGTGTCCTGAACACTTCATCTGTGTCAACGGACAGTGCCGCCGACCACTGCAAGACATTGGATTTGTAGAGGAAAAGGGAGAGCTGTACTGTGAATTCTGTTTTGAGAAATATATTGCACCAACATGTGATAAGTGCAATACCAAAATAAAGGGAGTAAGTATGGAACTTACTATGCTGCTGCTGCTGCAAGCTAGTTTAAAACTGAAGCTTTCTGACAGATTAAAATTTTGTGTTGGATATCTACATCTATACTCTGCAAACCACCATCGCATGTATGGCAGAGCATACGTCCCATTGTACTAGTTATTAGGACTTCTTCCTGTTCCATTCATTCATGGAACGTGGAAAGAATGATTGTTTGAATGCCTCTCTGTGTGCAGTAATTATTCTAATCTTGTCCTCACGATCCCTGTGTGAGTGATACATAGAGGGTTGTGGTATATCCCTAGAGTAATCATTTAAAGCCGGTTCTTGAAAATTTGTTAATAAACTTTCTGAGGACAGTTTACATCTGTCTTCAAGAGTCTGCCATTTCAGTTGCTTCAGTATCTCTGTGACATTCTTCCATGGATTAAACAAACCTGTGACCATTTGTGCCGCACTTCTCTATATCAGTTCAGTATCCCCTGTTAGTCCTATCTGATAAAGGTCCCACACACAGCAATATTCTAGATGAGTTGATGAGTGATTTGTAAGCAACCTATTTAGTAGACTGATTGCACTTCCCGAGTAGTCTACCAATAGACTGGGTCCTTCACCTGCTTTACCCATGACTGAACCTATGTGATCATTCCATTTCATATCCCTACGAAGGTGTTACTCCCAGGTATTTATATGAGTTGGCCGATCCTGTCAGTGACTCATAAATATTATAGCCAGAGGATACTACATTTTTTCGTTTTGTGAAGTGCACAATTTTACATTTGTGATCATTTAGAGCAAGTTGCCAATCTCTGCACCATGTTGAAATAATGTCGAGCTCTGGCTGAATATTTATGTAGCTTCTCTCAGATAGTACTTCATTACAGATAATTGCATCACCTGTAAAAATCCTTATTTTACTATTAATACTGTCTGCAGAGTCTTTAATATATAACATGAGCAGCAAGGATCCCAACACACTTCCCTGGGACACACCCGAAGTTACTTCTACATTTGACGATGACTCTTCATCCAAGATAATGTGCTGTGTCCTCCTTACCAAAAGTCCTCAATCCAGTCACAAATTTCACATGATACCCAATATGATAATACTTTAGATAATAAGTGTAGCTGCGGTACTGAGTCAAATGCGTTTCGGAAATCAAGAAACATAGCATCTACCTGGTTGCCTTGAACCAAAGCTTTCAGTATATCATGTGAAAAAAGTACGAGTTGGGTTTCACATGATCGATGTTTTTGAAAACCATGCTGGTCGGCACTGAGAAAGTCATTCTGCTCAAGATACCTCATTATGTTAGAGCTCAGAATATGTTATAAGATTCTACAACAAATTGATGTCAAATATATTGGACGGTAGTTTTATGGATCACTTCTACTACTCTTCTTGTTGACAGGTGTGACCTGTGCCTTTTTCCAAGAAATGGGAATGGTTTTTTGGTTGTCGGATCTAAGATAGATTATAGTGAGAAGAGGGGCTAACTCAGCCGCAAATTCAGTATAGAATCTGACAGGGATCCCATTGGGGCCTGGATCTTTGTTCAGTTTTAATGATTTCAGCAGTTTCTCAACACCACTGGCACTAATATTTATTTCATTCATCTTTTCAGTGGTATGAGGATTAAATTGGGACAATTCTTGTGGCTTTTCCTTTGTAAAGGAATATTTGAGACTGGAGTTCAGCATTTCAGTGTTTGCTTTGCTACCCTTAATTTCAGTTCCTGTCTCATTCGCTAGGGACTGGACACTAACTTTGGTGCCACTAACAGCCTTTACATTCAACCAGTATTTCTTTGGATTTTGTGAAATGTCATTTGACAATATTTTTCTATGGTAGTCATTGGAGGCATCACTTGTTGCTCTCTTACCATGGAGGTTCCCTTTCATTATGAACTGTCCTACTCGGTACATATCTATCCCAGTGCATGGTCAACTGTTCTTTTAAACTTGAGCCAGAGTTCCTCTAGTGCTCATGACCTGTGCTGAAAGTTTGAAGTTCCTCATTGGGATAAGACATTACTGATTTTTTTATCTAGTTTACTAAACTTATATATCTTTCTGCTTGTTTTAGTTGTCATTTGTGCTTTGGTAATCACTGTTGCCACAACTGCATCATGGTTGCTGATACCAGTTTCAATATGGACATTCTCGAAGAAGTCAGGTCTATTGTTGCCATTAGATCCAATATATTCCCATCATGAGTGGGGTTCCTAACTAACTGTTCTAGGTAGTTTTCAGAGAAGGCATTTAGTAAAGTTTCACAGGATGTCTTGTCATGCCCACCACTAACAACATTGTGATTTTCCCAATTAATTGTTAGATGATTAAAGTCTCCACAGCATGATTGGGGAACTTAACATCCAAGTGAACTGAGGTTTTCTCTGAAGTTTTTGGTTACATTAGGAGATGGGTCTCGTGAGTGATAGAAGAATCCAATTATCATTTTATGCCCACCTCTGATACTGAGTCTTGCTCAAACAATCTCACATGCAGCTTCAATTTCTATATCAGTGGATTTGATTTTTTTGTCTACTGCAACAAATACACCAGTACCATTTCCCATTCACTTGTCCTTTCAATATACACTTAAATTTTCCCCAAAAATCTACTGCTATCAATTTCAGGTTTCAACCAGCTTTCTGTACCTAGTATTATGTGAGCTTCACTGCGTTTCATGAGTGCTTCAAACTCTGACACTTTGTTACAAATGCTTTGGCAGTTTACCATTAGGATTTTAATACTCTCATGTGTGGGAGGCATTTCTTTTGATCTTACAGTAATACTTCTGGAATTCATACAGCCATCATTATATGGATTGGATGGACTCGTCTAATCTAAAAACCTCTTGTGTGCACTCCAAACACAGTCAGCTACTTGAGTAGCAGCCTCTGATGTGTAGTGCACACCTGACCGATTTAGGGGGACCCTACAGTTTTGAACCCTAAGGCACAACTCCAGAAGTTGTAGCCTAGCTTGTCACAAAACTTTCAAAGTCTCTGGTTCGGTCCTTCCACTCGACTCAGAAACAAAGGGCCACAATCAGTTCTCAGGACAAAGCCGCAAACTGTGAGCTCCATTGAAAATCCATGTGCTAGGCTGGTCTCCTCAACCTTCTCTGCCAGTTTCTTGAACGATCCAAGAATGACTTCGGAGCCCAGACAACAGGCATCATTTGTTCCAACGTGTGCCACAATCTGCAGTTGGTCACACCCTGTTCCCTCAATGGCTGCTGGAATAGCCATACACACGGAGTACACCTGTAGCCTTACCTGGCCCTTGCTGCCATTTCCCTAAGGGGCACAATCATTCACTGTGTGTTTTAACTGCTGACCCCTACCCTTTTGGTTTTACCTCCTCCTGATACTGGACAAAACAGGTTTCCCCAAAACAGGTGAAGTGAGTCCCACTGGCTCAGTTTCAGTGAAAGACAGTACATCTAACTTGTTGGTCTGGGGGATCGGTACAACACCCTGAGTCCTCCCTGGTTCCCGACCACCCTGTACAGGATACCTAGATTCACCTTTGACACACTGCTTGCAGTCAATTGGACGGGTAATGACAGATACCGTACTTTCTGCAGAGGAGGCAGGATCCACAGGAGAGGATAGTACTTGAGGTAGCTCTGGTACAGGTGTTACAGGTACACGACTCTGATTTGCAGCAGCCATCAATCATTTGACAGTAGTCAGGGCAATTTCCAGATGCTTATGAATCTCAACCAACTCATCCCTTGTTTGAGAACTGCATTCACAGTGGAGTTGCATTTTGGGTGGTGCAACGTATTACGAGACAGTGAACAAAGGACTTTAAATTAAACCTGCTGATTATCTTTTGACCTATTGAGCTAAAACATTGCTAATTCCCTATAAGAACTGAAGTAGATACACAAAACGAGAGTTCTATTAAGGCAACACAAAAACCTGTGGTAGAAATTACTAGTTTCCTAAAACCTTTTGATGTTAATTATAGTTGTTAGCAAACTGAGAAAACCGAGTTAATTTATAATAAAATGCAGATAACATTTAAGGCTACTCCTCTTTAAGGGAAAACTAGATGTAGTTAGGAAATCTGCTACAGTAACTATATTACAAACCCCAATTGCTCGTAGATTATGCAAAGAACAATGGTTGCGTCCAAAAATTCTCAGAAATAGATGTTTATTTGCATTGATATACAATGATATTCAGGGGTGATGAATACTTTGCCTGAACTGTGTACCATAAACGCTGATTTGCTATGAATTAAATTCAAATCTCCAAAACACTTGTATCACTAACTTACGAAAACATAGTTTTGTAAGTATCCAAAAATTCTGAAACTAATCTATTTCTGATGTAACTCAAAAAATGAAATTGGAGACAGATTATTTTGAATGAGGATAGGTCTACTGTCCTTAAAAATTTTTAAAGTGCATAATTTACTTTAAACCTACAATTGACAATAACAATACCAGTTCATCTCAGCACTTGCGAATGTTCAAGTTTTCACAATATATCACAATACAAATGGGTATTGATACACTCAGATAACACAGGAAAAGCTATGCAAACAATAAAATATGTGAATATAGAAATTTAAATTGACACACGATCTTGTGCATGTGGTCTCACACAAGGGAAAATACCTAAGATGGCTTTTATTTATAAATAAACATGTGTATTACACAGATTTTTCACTCAGTTGATTCTGTATGCACTTCTACACTGGCCTGCCGAAGAAAAACACTGCACTGCAGCATAAGTTTATCTCAGTCAAAAGTGCTATAGTGTGCAGCAACAAAGAATCACATCTTCTGCATGTTGCAGCTAATAATGCAAGATATAGAAATAATCTGATTCTTTGTCTTAGATGAGTAGTTCTTGATCAGCCAGCTCATTTGAGCACACCTCACAGCCCAACACAAAGACTCAGTCTGTTAGTACTTTTATCCTACTTTAATGATATTTTCTTAATCTGCTTAATTTTGTGTTATCTATGCTTTATGTTAACAGAAATATTGATAAGTTATTTTTCATATATGGGATAATTACAAAGTTAATGCAACATTTCAAAAAATTGGCATAGATAAATAGCCAAGAACAATTTAACAAATGATACAGTATGTTAGAGACAATCTCCCAAAGCTATTTTTTCAGTACTTATAAATGTTCTGTTTGTCCACACAGCACATGTCTAATCAGTAGTCCAATTCTGCCCATACCCCACCCAGCTTATCGAGAGTGATTGTAAGAACAGCTGCTGCTATGCATCATCACAAGTCTTTGAGGTTATGTGGTAGAAACAGAACATAAATGCTATCCTTGATGTAACACCACAATAAAAAATCACAAGGCGTCATGTCTGGCAACAGCTGTAACATGACCTATCCAATGACATGGCATAATTTTATACGCCACTGTGGAAATGTGGAGGAGCACCAATTTGTTGAAATGTGAAATCCCTGCTATCAGTTTCAAGTTGTGGTATGAACCACAGTTGATGCATGTCAAGGTAGGTAATATTATGGACACCTCTCTCAGAAAAGAAGATGGGTCCATAGACTGTCTTGTTGGACAAGACAAATAACACATTAACTGAAACTTCCTGGCAGATTAAAACTGTGTGCCCGACCGAGACTCGAACTTGGGACCTTTGCCTTTCGCGGGCAAGTGCTCTAGAGCACACTCCGCTGCAGAGTGAAAATCTCATTCTGAACACATTAACTTCTCAGAATCTGGGATGTGTTTGACCGTGCATGTGGATTTTCTGTCCTCCATATATGTGCATTATGCCAGTTGACCTTTCCCAAAACATGAAAAGTGGCTTTCTCACTAAAGCTTAATTTGCTTTCAAAGTCTTAATTTTCAAGATGTCTCTGCATATCAGCCCAGAACTGCAGTTTCTTGCCACATCTTATGTATTTCAGGAGCTTCAATTTGTACAACTTCACTCTTAATCGGTTATGAAAGATTTTCATTACTATTGGCTGACAGATGTTCAGTTCTGCATTAGCCTGACTGGTAAATTTCATCTTCATGTCTCCCAAATAGTACAATCCTTGTTTTGACATGTTTGGCTGCTCAAACATTTTGCATTGTACACATAATGAACCTCCTTGAATTTTATACACCACTTCGCTGTGGTATTGTAAACTAGTGGTGTCTTTTGGAACATGCCGTAGAAAACTCATTGCACACTCTCTATTAATTTCCAGAGGGCAGAGTCTGTAACACACAATGCTTTCTCTGTCTGGTTTGCCACCATTTTCAGCAGTTGTGCTTGGTACTGCCTCTGTCAGTGGTTTTCCAAACTAACCTGCCAGCACCACATTAGAAAAAAAATTAAGAGTTTGTCTTTCACACATTGTATGATTTGTTACATTGTTTTTAATCATTAACTTATACCAATTTTTAAAAATGTTTTGTGGACTTTATAATTACTCTGAATTTTCACAGGATATGCAAAATTATATTAAATTGGATCACATCATCTTTATAAATATTTGTGGAAAAATCTGAATCCCAATAGAAACATGATTTTAAATTAATCACACACAATATTAAACTAACATCATTGCAGGTTCTGCATTCATTGTGAAAGTACAGAGTAGATTCTCCACTCTTGTGGAAACTTTTTCATAAGCTCTATGTAGATACAAGGCAGGGCATGCTCAATGGAGATATTGTCTTGTAAATATGAGGAAAGAAGATGTTAAAATGTTTGAGTTGTTTAACTACACTGCACATTAATGTTAATAGCGTGTGAAAGAAAAAGATCACTGGATTACTGTTTTAAGTTGTCAAGACATGAAAAACTGGAGTTGATGATGATGTTTGGTTTGCGGGGCACTCAACTGTGCGGTTATCAGTGCCCGTTCAAATTCCCAACCTTTGCTCAATCCAGTCTCGCCACTTACATGAATGATAATGAAATGGTGAGGACAACACAAACATCCAGTCATCTCAAGGCAGGTGAAAATCCTTGACTGAACCAGGAATTGAACCTGGGACCCCATGCTCGGGAAGCGAGAACACGACCGCAAGACCACAAGACCACGACCTGCGGACAAACTGGAGTTGAGCTTACACATAAGTGAATAGGAAATTGGGCATGAGTCCCAAACAGTTTGGACTTTATAATTAGTTACTGTATCAAGAAAAAGAGGTAAAGGAAATATATATGAGTGACTGAGAGAAATACATATATAGCTGGAAAGTTCTGGTATAATTAAATACTTTAGGAGTCCAGGAGACCATGCAACAAAAAGCAGAAGTGTTGAACCATTAACAGGTGGACACAAAAAAGAAGGAAAACTTGCTACCTTTCAGAATAAATCCTCTGTCATGCTAGAGTACACACACACACACACACACACACACACACACACACACACACACACGTGCTTGCACACTTGTATCCCTATATAGTGCATGCTGCATGCGCAATGCCAGGATTGCAGTTCATCATGCGGACGAGGGTGGGGTGGAGGTTGTATGGGGTAGAGTAGATAGATAGATAGATAGAGTGGGAGGCAGGAAGAAGGGTTGGAGTGTTTGTTTAATGGCTCAGAGGGAGGGGGCTGGTTTGCTGTCTAGCAATGGGGGAGGGAGCCATGCATATGATGCACGGTTGTTGGAGCAGGTGAGAAGCAACCAATGAGGAAGATGACATGAGGACATGAATTGAGAGTGGGTGATAGGAAAGGGAAAGGGGAAACTGTTGGATGTTGGATGGGGATATTGGTTTAATGAAGACTGAGGCCAGGAGGTTTATGGGAGTGAAGGATGTGCTACAAGGATAACTCCCCTCTGTATAATTCAGAAAAGCTGGTGTTGGAGGGAAGGATCCAGATGGCACAGTCTGTGAATTAGCCATTGAAATCAAGCATGTGGTGGTTAGCTGTGTTTTGTGCCACTAGGTGGTCAACTTTATTCTTGGCCATGGTTTGGCAATGACCATTCATTCTGGTGGAGCGCTGGTTGGTTGTCATATTGACATAAAGAGCTGTGCAGAGCTCATACCAACTCCACTGCAATTGTTGCACAGCTTTTTATGTTGGTGCGACAAACTAGCAGCTGTCCACTAGAATAAATGACCACCACCAAACTGTGCCAAGCACAATATTGACCACTCAATGGCACAAAATGCAGCTGAGCACAACATGCTAGATTTCAACATCTGCTTCATAACTTGTGCCATCTGGGCCCTTCCCTCCACCACCAGCACTTCTTTACTGTGTGGGTGGGAATTATCCTTGCAACACATCCTCCCCTCCAGCAATCCTCCTGACCTCAGACTTCATTAGCTCAATGTCCTTACACTCTTCACCCAGCAGTTTCCCCTTTCTTTGTCCTATCACCCCCTCCCAATTCATGTCCCAGTGCCACCTTCATCATGCACCGCTCCCCACCAGCATCAATACCTGTGTGTCACATGCCTAGCCCACATGCCTGCAGCTCTCCCTGCTCCATTGCTAGCCAGCAAACCAGCTGCCCCCCTCTGAGTCACTACCATACACTTGCCAATGTCTCTTTCTGTCTGCCACCTGCCGAACTGCAATTCTGGCATTGTGCAACTAACCAGCACTATGTAGGGGCACACCTGCTTGTGTGCATGCATGCATGTGCAAGTGTGGTACGTGTGTGTGTGTGTGTGTGTGTGTGTGTGTGTGTGTGTGTGTGTGTGTGTATTCTGGCTTAAGAAAGGATCTGTTCTCAAAGCTTCCAAAATTTTTGTGTGTACCTGTTGATGACTCAATGCTTCTGCTTTTCATTGAGTGGCCTTCTCTACTTCTAAAGTATTGAGAGAAAGATAAGTTAGTCTTAATGTTGTACCAGAAGAGAAGTGGATTACAAGTAAAATACAGAGAGCTACTTAAGAAGCTTCTCTGAACCTCATACGTTTCCTGATGTATCCTGTGTGAGGTCATTCACCCATGACAAGTGAACATTTACATATGAAGTATGGAGGCAAAGTCCCTGCCAGCCCATCCTTATTTAAGCATTCCATATTTTTCATAAATCTGTTGAGGCAAATGCCAAAATGGCTGTATTATTATTATTGCTCTCATTTTAACACATTCTTTGGGGAAAGTATACACCAATGAATTAACAGCAATATGGAGACTATATTCCCAACAAATCAATTGGTACTATAACACATTCTCATCAGTACTGCCAGACACTTTGTAAATGTCATTGGCTCCAAAGTTAGAGCTGCACATAATATACAATTTTTGTTGGAATACAGAGGACTAAAACTGAAAGCATATCTGGGCTAACAAATATGTGTAAAACTAATGAAGAAAATACAATTTGTTTTCCATAGGACTGCTTGAATGCCATTGGAAAGCATTTCCATCCAGAGTGCTTCTTGTGTGCTTACTGTGGCAAGTTGTTTGGTAACAGCCCCTTCTTCCTTGAAGATGGACTTCCATACTGTGAAGCAGGTCAGTATCAAATAGTTAGACATTTGGATTCTTTATTAATGCTCTTTTTTCATTTCTATGTTTTTGTCCACTGAGCAGCTTCATTTTCTTATCTCAGTTTTCTGAAATTCATTTTGAGTAGTTGTACATGAAGTAAATCACTGCTTATTGTCCATATCATTAGTGACAGTAGAGCACAATGGACAAGTACAGTATCAAGTTCTTTCTTAAAAACTGCAGTGAGCATAGAAGGAGTAATATTTTATATTTTTTTGAAAATAATTATTGAATACTGTTAAAAGGTCACATATAAAGTAAATGATGATCTGTCAAGAGTTGAGTAGTTTTTAATAATGCCTGTGTACTTCATATAGTTGTTCTGCTTGCTAAACAAAATTCTCACTGCAAGGCTTTTGTCAAACTCACCCAAACAGTTTTTGAATACTTTTATTGATTTGGGGGGAATGCTCAAGACAATTGTTCTGTGACAACTCTCACTTTTTGTGAACAGGTTTACTTTTTTTGGGGAACGAGTTCAGTCAGTTACAAAATTCTTACAGAGATTTATATTTCTGTTATTTCTGTCATTGGTTCATTGTTTATTGGTTGTTACCTTCAATCTTTTTTTGTGTCATAGTTAAGCAGAGGTTTATGTCACTACATGTGAGTCTCTAACACTCATTTAATGAGACAGATGACAAAGAAATGTGTGGTCATGTAAATAATGCATTAAACAATTCTGAAACACTGTCTAAATCAGCTCCAGGAGATATGCATACAGTTATCATAAGATGCATTCCCATAACTCTTTAAGTTGTTTGTCATAAGGCTACTTTCAGAAATTCTGTGGCACTCAGTAGATCAAACAAGCAGCAGCCCATGAAAAGTAGGGAGTGGCTGAGCTGTGTCAACAGCCCAAGTTTGAGACTCACCTTGAGCCATGGGACAAAGGCATGTGACCTCCTCCTTCCAGTTGGAAAGTTAAATACAATAGAATAATTTAATTTATGGGTGATTAATTTGTAAAGTCATATAATGGAAGACTTCTGGAACTGAGCACAAATCATTTTCATGCTGTTTTGATGCTAAAACCTTTATATCTTCAAATATGTTTACACAACTTTTCCTCTTCAGCCAGTATTGTTTAGAGCATTATTTTCTCTGATCATAATTATTATTAGGAAAGATCAATGCTACGGAGGTACTGATTCATTAAAAAGCACAAATCATCTTCTACGGTATCTGGTTCTTTGTAACATAAACTCTTAAGTGAAAACAATTCCATTCAGACACATAAAACATTTAGGTGATAAAGATTAAAAGCTACATCACTGGCATCAACAGCAGCAGTGGAGGCCATTTGACATCCACTGCTGGATAAAGGACTTATTTACACTTTTCTATGCCCTTCAACCTTCAGCATTACCCAGTAATGTTGCTCCTACATGACATAATCCACTCACCTTCCATCAGGTCATTGTCTTGGTCTTTTTCTTATCTGTTGGAATCCTGTAAAGAATTTACTTGCTCCACCTAACAACCATTTCTTGGTCACAGGTTGCACTTATCTTCATTCAGTTCATTACAATCACAATTATATCTTTCAGTCAGTCTTTTCCCCAATCTACTTTTTTGCTTTCCTGTATAACCTAATAACTCTTAACATGCGTCCCCTGCAATGCTCCCTGATCATCTCTTAGTTTTTGAACAGTTTTTACATTATACGACAATTTCTCACTGTCATAAATCAAAACTGATAATATGTACTGATTGTGCACTTTCCTTTATAGACACATCAGATGCATTCAGTTTGCCAAAAGCACAATGAGCCATTTTTAACTTTTGTGAAACAAATACTAACAAAGAGATAGAGGGGCTGGCCAGTACTTACCTCAGCTTAGTACAGCCGATAGATACACAAAACAGAACAGAAAATTTACGTGTCTTAGCTTTCGGGACTTTGTTCCTTCGTCAGGGAGGAGAGAGGGGAAAAAATGGGAAGAAGGGAAAGTGGATTCAGTTACTCACAACCCAGGTTATGAAGCAACAGGGGAAATGTAAACTGGGAGGGTTCTATGTGACATGGGACAACCAGGAGATCTGGGAAAAAACCTGGGAATTTTTTCATCTGGGAGAAAACTGGGAAAAACCCGGGAATCCTTCAGAATTCCAGGAATTTTTCATTGTTTTAATTTTCAGTTAAATTTTTGTAATTTTTACGAATCAATACTCTAAGAAAGGATATTACTGTAGAATAATACTGCAGTAATAAAACATGAATGAGGGAGGGAGAGGGAGGGAGGGGGGAGAGAGAGGGGGAGGGGGAGGGGGTGGGGGAATAAAACTTAAGTTGCAAAAAAATGCGCTATGTACAGTAGCAAAACACAGTGTTCATACAAGTGTCTGCCAACAGCAAAATGTGTCAAAGGCTTTAGGAAGACTATGAAATGCTTCATAACAACAAACTGCCTCTGATGAACATGATGTCACAACTGTTTAAATTAGATTCGTTTGAGCAGTTGTGAGCGAGATACCTTCTCCCACTTCAGGCTACAGAAGTGTGGTAGTTAGCTGTATAAGCAATAGCAGCAAGAAGCCAGCAGCTGGATGCTACCCGGAAAAATTTTGCTGGCACGCCAAAGCTGCCAGATTCACACACGCGCAACAGGCCCGTATCTAGGGAGTGCAGAGAAAACCAGGGTATCTGCCTCAGGTGGCAGTTTCGGGGGGGGGGGGGGGGGGCAAATTCATATTCTTGAGGGAAAAAAACTTTGTTTCACAAATTGCCTAGAATCCACTGCACATCGGTCTATCAATTATTCATATGATTTTGAAATGCATCCCTGTTGGCTTTTGAACATTTTTGAACACATTCTAAGTTGATTTCTGAATGAATCATAAGTTGATTTTTGAGTATGTGCATAGCATATAGCATACATGATGATTCTGCCAGGGGAATCCCCATAACATCTAGAAATAAACTTTCCTGCAGACAGAAGGGGACGGGGCTATACAAACTGAGCGTAATAAAGCCGAACGGGTGAATGCCAGTCACTGTTTATGTGGTCAACTGGGTTTGCGAATGATCAGCATTCTTATAATTACTAGTGAAATCCATAGATTCAGACTACCAGAGTGGAAATAAATGACTAACCAGAATAAAAGATTAGGAAGATTATGTATTATCTTCTCGGTGTATCCAAGAAAATAAAATTTTGACAGAAAATGTTTGGCCAGACTGCTACACTGGTAAGGACAAGTTGTACAGTCCCCAGGTAGCAGCTGCTTAAGTTCTATACTGGGAGTAGTGCAGAAAATGCATTGTACGAACACGTAATAACGCCTAACAGAGAATGAACGTGGGGTAATTAAACCCGTGATTGTGGCAGGGTTAGTGAAGTTAACTGGAGAATAAGTTTTGACACTGGCAGGAACAGTTACAGAATTAGTGATGAAATGATTGTTTGTTAGAACAAGGAAGGAGAAGAAATGGGGACATCACACAAATTATGGAAGAATATGATGATTCCAAATATATATAAAAATTTCATACTACTACTTTTCTATCTCATGCTTCAGAAGCTGGAGTGTATGAATGAAATGTGAAACTGTTTCATAACATAAAGCTTTTTGCTTGAAGTAGGCCTAATAGGCATTTGACATTGGTACTTTGTGAATTATATTCTGTCATGTTATAAAAATGACCATTTGTGCCAAAACAGCCCCGTTACAATTGCTGCAATATTAGGCAGGTCTACTTCATTTTATCTAACGGACAGTGAGAAAATACACATAATCAGATCGAGAAACCACGCCATTCTTGGGTACCATTGATATTTACAGCTTTTTCAGTATTAGACAGTGACTTTTGTGTGTGTGTGTGTGTGTGTGTGTGTGTGTGTGTGTGTGTGTAGCAAAACATTTAATGAACTTTGATGAGGTAATAGATTCTTACCCAGAAAGGAAGGCACGCCATGTAAATCTGTAGCAAGATTAGAGAGAAAGAACTGTTAGGACTTAAGGATTGAAGAAATGTGTACTGTTTTGCTTGGTTTTTTTTCTCTCTTCTTTTTTTATTATTAGAAAAAAAGAGAGGGCAGGGTGCCAAACTAACCGACTGGGAGCAGGAGAGGCACTACAGGACATTTTAATTGCCATTGTTCTGAATATAGTTTGATGGCATCCATTACAAAATATTACACTTTGAATTCCACAGAGTGGAATACAGTGACGTGTGATAGAAGAATGCTGTGTGAAGAGGTGTAGCACTGCACTTTGGCACACTTAAGACCAAATAACATGTCTTACATTTCCTCAAACACATATGTTTTCTGTATCAGACTCTTCAAAAAGATATACGCTGCAAAATGAAAATATTTTTGAAAAGTCTTTTTTTCCCCCTACCTCAAATGCTTGAGGGAGGAGAGGGGGGGGGGGGGGGGGCGTCACTATCTAGTATTGCCCCGGTTTGGAAATATCGTAGATCTGGGGCTGATGCACAGAGCAGTCTGAGTTGTAGTGGGGAGGTGGGTAGTCTCCACATGAGCCGTGTTTGTGTTTAGTGATTTTGCTGTTTCATCTTCATTTATTGCTCTCGTGTCGAATGAAAACAAAACAGATTTCAGTGGCTGGGAGCTATCAGGTGAATTAAAATACATTCAAATAATTATGGAAGGCTAAAATATGTTATTAGTTTCAGATTATACTTTATTTCCACCTTTCTGACAGTCAAGCATTAATCACCTTGCAGAACAATGAAGCTATTTTTGTCAGTTTGCTAAAGAAATTTGGCTTTTATTATTCTTTTTCAGTCAGTCAATTTATCTGAAACGAAGTGTTTAATTCCACACTACTGGCTTGTTTTAACTGTCTGTTAAAGTTCAAGTGCATGTTTTCATCATCTAGCATAAATGGCGTTATGCCATAATAGAGAACCAAACATGAGATAATACAGTACAGGTATTCCAAGAAAATTTACATCCAAATGTGGACATACGTATGTGCACATTAAGCCAAATTATGCGTTTTAGTATGGTTTGCAAAATTTCGACGCTCTTGGAGTATTCTCTGTCTTGTGTCTTTTAGGACATAATGTAACATCTTTTAATGTTTTACACGTATGAACATATGGGCTTCCTGCGTCATCATAGCTGCGCAAGTGCGATGAAGCCTGTTATCTGGCGCTCTCTGGCAACTGCTGAAATGAACCTATTTCTAACAGGTCGCGGGAAAATATTGCAAATGGATGTTTTTAAATGCATTACTTTCAAAGTAAATTTCCTTTTATGCAAGATGAACTATGTGCGAGAATGTACCGTGAATTTCTTAAACCACAGAGGGTTTGATTCTCATTTAAATATCAACTCTTTGAGGGTGACCATTTAGAAGAAAAATTTTACTGGCACATCTGTGTGATGTATCTTAAAGTGTAACATGTGCAAAAAAGACCAATATTATATGTGAAAGCTTAGCTTCTCTTGCAGCTTATTAATCTTAGAGACCACTATTATATGTGAAAGCTTTTCTTGTGTTCATGCTACTTAACAGTGATGTTGCTATTGGCTGACTATATCACGTGTCCTATGCTCTGAATATCCACTGTCATCAGCTGGTGAGATCACGTGACATGAGGCATGACTGGCTAAAAAAGCACATCACAATCTCGATTTCAATGCTACGGAAAGTAACATGTGGTGTTTGGTGAAATACTTTCGTAATACAAAAATATGCTGTGTGCATGTTGCTGCACATCAAACATCTTTCCAAAATGTGTTTTTTTCCCTGAGTTTCATTTTCTTAAGTGCCAGTGTATAAAACCATAACCATTCAAAGGATTGACAAGTTTTACAGTTCTGAGGAGAAGTATACTGTCACTTAACATGGAAAAAGTGAAATTTCACCCCGGAGAAAATGTATTTTTAACTGGAAAATCTGGGAAAAATCCGGGAATTTTTTTTCCTGGTCTGCATATGCACTCTGCCCTTAGCACATTGCCCACAAGATGTTCAAAACATTGCTTGTCAACGCTGTCCTACTCTTTCAGTGGGAGTCCACCTGAGATCATCCAGTATGTGAAGAGTATCTTGTGATAATGAACTGCAGGTTTCACCTGTCCCAAGCATAAACAATGAAATTCATCATATTCACTAAGAAGTGCAGTGTGCTCATAATTTTCTAGCTAGATGGACCCATTGCCAAACTGGCTGCAAGGGTGGAAGATGGCTAACACACCTCCCTGCTGGCATAGGTGCCTGGCTGCTTCCACAATCTTCTACAATGGTTATCAGGTGTTAGACAAATCCTGCAATGATCAGTGAGAGAACCCCAGTATCATTTTTTCAGCATGTGTAACTTTCTGGAAATGGATACAGTGCATAAAGCGCATTGCTTCCCGCCTTTGGTGGGAATTTTTGCACTTTTTAGCAGAAAACAGGCAGCTGGGGTCCATGTGTGTTTCACTGTGTAGTGCACTGTGGTTATTCTGTGGAGGGATTCACATGCAGTAACATCTGCTGACTCCGAAGGAAGTACGCTTGAATGTGTAGATGACTAAAGACATAGAAAAGTCATATGGTATGCCACTTTTAAGAATATTTGAATAAAAATGTGAGATTTGCTGCCCCGAGCATCAAGTATTAAATACAAAGCCTCCGGTCATGTTACTGTAAAGAATAAGGTAGCATAAGTTTCATGAGAGGAAAACAGAGAAGACTAAGCCAGAAATTTATGCTGTTTATGAAAACTTTATTAATATTGATGCTACGGCAACTTAATGGCACAACAACTGAGGAGCCTGACATCTGAACAAAAGAAATAATGGTGTGTGTGTGTAGCTCCTCAACAAACTACTAGAAACAGAAATGTAGGACACTGATGATGCAAAAAATATAAAATTGGAAAACATAACCTCTGTTCTAATGGATTTTGGTATCTGTGACATTCCCAAACTTGTCGAGTTCAAGGCTGTTAATCTGTGATAATCTTTCTGTAGTAACACAATTCACGTTTCCGTCGCACTTCACATAGTGTAGACTGGGAACCGTCTGATAGGCATGCCCGATGTGAACTGACTGGGCACGGCCCGTGCTGCCTGGATTGTTGTAGTTTCACCGGCAGAGGTCGCGGCCGAATTCTCGCTTACCCTCTGGGTAAGGGTACTTGCGGCAACTACTGTCCGTGATGTGCCGTGCCAATGTGCGCCTCCCGCAATCTTTCTGGTGGCTACTGCACTTTCATTATTTAAGTTGTGTAAACAACTTTTTTATAAAATAAAATACAAATGATGCCCTGAAAGTTAATTAACCTTCACATAGTGACCAAGAATCTCCCTTAAATATTTCTCTGTTTCAGGAGTAATCACTGAAATCCTTTGTCTGGAAATGTGAAATAACAAACTGGTATAAATCACCAGTTACTAGCTAGTGAAATGTTATTGCCAGCTGTGTCACATCTGTTTCCCAAGCACAACATCTAAAATCTCACTGTGACCTCCTTCTGAAATTTGCAAACAAGATATTATTGTCACTTCATATTCTCATACGTCTGTTACTTAGATACTTCTTTAACTGCAGTCACTTTTGCATTTTCTTTTTCTGCCACTGCTTCACCACAATAAATGCAGCATGAGCTCCCAAGCAAAGAAGGGGACTCATGGCAGACTGTTTGCACAATCAGGCAATGTGTGGATATGACAAGGCCCATGCATACAAATGTTCTTTGCACAAATTTTTGTGCATTATCTTTCATTCCCATTCATCTGTGATTGTTCGTGAGGAAAGAGGCATTGGGTGGACATATCTTACATAAGCCAATTCAGCATCTGACTTCTCTTACCATCCTTCTGGTTGTGAAGTGACATATGGACATGGTCTAAGCTTTACATGACCTGCAAGTTACAGTGAGCAGTGTAAACAAGCTACATAGACAAATTCATACTTGGTGACACAGCGTGCTCTATACAAGTGCACTGAGAATTCAGGTTTATTTTCACCTCCGTTACACACAATTATGGCCATGTGGAGCAATTTTATGAGATTGAAATAATATTGAGAAAGAGTTTTCTGATTTTTATATCTATCTAATCATAGGAAATCACTACATACAGCTGCCTGTGTAATGGAAGTAACAGTAAGCTTGCATTCTTAGCTCATTTTAGTAATGTGTGTTTTTGCTAGTATTATCTGGTAACTACAGTTACCACATTTACAGTTTATTATTTACAATAGAATCTGTATTCTCAAATTTCTTTGTTAGGTGCTACACTTTAAACAGAAACTCAAAGCAGTTAATATTTTGATGTGTGTAAACAGTAAAATCATAGTAGGGTACTATGAAGTATTATGTTCCCAAAGGCTCAATCCTTGTACCACTGATCTTCTTAGTTAGCATTAGTGACCTACCAGCATTAATAAATAACAAGGAAAATATAGTAATGCAAGACCTGAGTTTCTCCCAGTGTACACAATGTTCAAAAAACTTACGGGAATGCAGTTGAGTGACGTCGTCAAGTGCCGATATTTCAACGGGAGCACACCGTGCCATTTTCAAGTCATAATGGTAGAAAATAAGCACTGTATAAGATAATTTAAAACCTCAGTTTTCAGAGAACTCTAGAAAGATAACACTCTCACACACTGTAAACACTAGCACCATCACAAACCAAAGATGACCAACCAGAAGTTATGGAAAGTAAAATTAATAATCAATGGGTGAGGTAGCATTAACTCTGCCTCTCTGTTTTTTTGACAAGGAAGAAAGCAGGACTCCATGCATAATTTAAATAAAGCCACCATCTCTATTTATAAGGTTACTTGTTAATTTAATTGCAACAGATTCCTTAATAACATTATCGTAGTAGCTGGAAGTGCATGCCAGAATCTCTGTGTTGTTATATTCCATAGGATAACTAGTGCCAAGACAGTGTTCTGCAATGGTGGATTTGCTTCACTGTTGTTAAGTGTATGTGATGCTTATGCTCAGTGTGCCTGTCTTTCACAGTGCAATATATGACATGCCGCAACTGCAAGGAATATTGTAGACAACCAGCTTATGCAAACAAAGATCATTCTTTACGGAAACTAAAAGGAACCTGATCTTAAATGGTGGACAGAAAAGACACTTCATCCACAAAATACAACCACTCCTATTCAAAATGCTCCCTGCATAAGACAGAAAGGCCTTAGATTTTGATACCACCTCAGTATTCATCACTCTCCTAGCGCACTGTTAGTCGATAAAGCAACACACATTGATCTGTCTTTCATTTAACTGTTCTGATGAAAAGTGACTTTGAGATGGGCTAACTCAGCTGACAAACCTAACTCAGCTGACAAACTCCTTGGGTCAGATATGACAAGAACCTTGTGAACCAAGGTACAAAGAACCCCTTCACATTGAGCCGGATAGTGACACACATCATACTGCAGGTACAAGTTAGTGTGAGTAGGCTTCCCTTATATGGCATGTCCCAATGTACCATAAACCTTCCTTCTGATCAACAGATCAAGGAAGGCAAGGCAGTCACCCTTTTCTACTTCCACCATGAAACAAATATTCAGGTGTATTGAATTCAAGTGTTCTAAAAAGGTTGTTCAAACTCTCACTGCCATGAGGCCTAATGGTTGTCATCACTTTCTTGATGTGTTGGTCAGGAGGAAGGTTTATGGTACCTTGGGACATGCCGTATAAGGGAAGCCTACTAACACTAACTTGTATCTGCAGGATGATGTGCGTCACTATCCAGCTCAATGTGAAGGGGTTCTTCGAACTTCGTTCACAGTGCTGTAGTCATCTCTGACCCAAGGAGTTTGTCAGCTGAGTTAGCCCATGTCAAAGTCACCTTTCATCAGAACAGTTATAGTGGAAGACATATCAGTGCGCGTTGCTCTGTCGACCAATTGTGTGCTGGGGAAGCGATAATGATATTGAGGTGGTACTAAAGTCTAAGGCCTTTCTGTCTTATGCAGGGAGTATTTTGAACAGGATTGGTCATATTTTATGGAAATACAATGTGAAGTGTGTTTTTCGACCACCACCTAAGATTGGAAGGGTTCTTTAAGTTTCCATTAAGGCTGGTTTTGGTTTGTGTAAAACAAATGTCTACCATATTACTTGCAGTTGTGGCATGTCGTACATTGGCCAGACTTCGAGGACTGTGGAAGACAGTTGTACTGAGCATAAGCATTACACACACTTACAACAGCCAAGCAAATCTGCCTTTTTACAACATTGTCGTGGCATCAGTCATCATATGGAGTATAACAACACAGAAATTCTGGCACAGGCTTCCAGCTAAAGCGATGGTGTTATTAAGGAAGCTGTTGAAATATAATTAGCAAGTAACCTTATAAATGGAGGTGGTGGTTTTTATTTAAGTAATGCATGTGATCCTGCACTCTCCCTTGGCATAAAACGGAGGGACAGGGTTAATGGTACCTAACCCGTTGTTTATTAGTTTCACTTTCAATACCTTCTGACATTGCTCATCTTTGGTTTGTGATGGTGCTAGCATTTGCAGTGTTGGTGAGTGTTATCTTTCCAGATTCTCTGAAAACAAAGGTTTTAAATTCTTTTGCACAGTGCTTACTTATTGCAGTTATGCCTTGAAAATGGCAGGGTGTGCTCCTGTCAAAATATCGGCAGTTGTTGACAATGTCACCCAATGGAATTTCCGTACGTGTTTTGAACAAGCACAGTAATATTTGCTGATGACACAGGTATCATGATCAAGGATGTGAAATCTTCAATGCAGATTACATCTGAAACAATAACATCACAAATACAGAAATTGTTCATAGAAAACAATCTACCATGAAATCGTTCATAGAAAATAATCTACCATGAAACTTCTCAGTCAGCAAATAACAAACAACAAGCTCTTGAAATAGATGGTAATGATCAGAAAATAAATGAAAGTTCACATTTAAGATTTCTGGGGATACAAATGAATTATAAATTAAGATGGAATCAACCTAATGATTACCTGCTGAGAAATTAAGCTCAGCATGCTTTGCAATAACAGCTATTTTATCCTTTGTTGACATGGAGATAATAACATTGTCATATTTTGCATATTTCCACTATCTGCTCTCTTGTGATATAATATTCTGGGGAAATGCCCAAAATTGAAAAAAAGTTTTTAAACCACAAAAATGTGCTGTGAGGTTGAACTATTGTGTTACAGGATGGACATCTTGTAGGTATGTAGGTATCTATTCAAGACCCTTGGGATATTGACACTCACAAGTCAGTACTTGTACTCACTTAATGTTAGTTATAATCAACAACTTTCCCAGAGTAACTGTAATATTCCCATTCATGACACAAGGCAGAAGCAAAACCTTCACAAAGACTCACTAACTCACTAACTCGCAGTACAGAAAAAATAGTTTTCTTCTTCTTTTTTTCATCCTGCATGTAAAAAGAAGACAAAATTTGTTAAGTGTAAGTAAGAAAATCATACAATGGAAATGGAAAGTCCAGGGTGGAATGTAACAATACAAGAGAAGGAAAGTTGCTACTCACCATATAGCGGAGATGCTGAGCCATGATAGGTACAGTAAAAAGATGAGTTATTCTCTACTTTGACCTTTGTGACTTCTCGCCAATTTTAGTGAGTTTTTTCCTTCCACTATCATCATCTTCCTCAGATTTCATCTCTTTTTCCCCTGTGCATCCATTTCATACGTTTCACATGTATTTGGGTGTATTTTTGCGTAATTTTTTGGACGTAACTCTACTTTCTTACGTATTTTTTCGCATTTTTGCACTACCATGGATCGTTGCTCCTTCCATCTGCATCAATACAGAAAAGTTTCCTTATCCCTAGCCAGATCCCAGTCCCACATACTGTTCCCGCATTGTTGCTTGGCTCATGAAATCCCCCCTAATGGCGTTACCATCAAATTACCCACCTCTGGTTGCCACCCCTCCTTCTACAATGACCTCCACCTGTTCAGATTCTGCCCATCCTTAGCCCTCACCAACATAGTCCACAAAACCATATCAACCAAGCCCAATCCTCCTTGCAGTACCTTCTCTCCATCCACAAAATTCTCCTGCTATGTAATCCCAAATGCCTGGGACCCATGACACACATTGAAACTCTTGCCCTGCAGGAACTTGAGCAACATGCACAACGCCACCTCAAAAAGCTCTCCATCCTGCTCACTTCCTACTCCCACCTCGAAGTGCCACTGTCCACCACTTCTACAACAACCTCCAAACTTCCCCCACGCCCCCTCATAGCTGACAAACCTTGTCTCGCAGACCTACTACACTTACCCCACCCTCCGAAACTCCCTCCCACCACCACACAGAACTCAAAACCTAGACAGACCCGCAACACAGTCATGAACCTTTCCTCCAGAAGCCTTAGTCCCACAGAAATATCAGACCTTTCCAAAGGCCTCAACTTTTGCCCCACTCCCAAATTCAACCATGCAGGACTAGTTAACGACCTTCTCTCCTTCTCCCAGTCCCTACAGTGGAAACACTTTTTCGCCACCAACCCGACCAATCAGACTCAACCAAAGACCAACATTGAACCTTGCCTAACTCAGTTCACTCCTCCATCCAACCGTGATCCACCCCCACTGCCTCTAAACCACCCCCTGTTAACTTTCCAGAATTTCTTATCCTGGAACCTTGCCTCACCATCATTCGCCAAATCCCTCAAACTGCATACTAACCTTACATCTGCAGAAAGAACTGCAGTCCACCATCTAAAAACTGATCCCGATCTTATAATCCTACCTGCAGACAAATATTCCACCACCGTAGTTTTGAACCACAAGGATTACGTGGCAGAAGGACTCTGTCAGCTGTCAGATACTTCCATCTACAAACCATGCCACAGTGATTCCATTCCAGCAATCCAGCAGGATCTCCAGTCACTACTCAAATCCTTAGGCCCATCCCAGAACCTCTCCCCAGAGTCCATCTCTCTACTTATCCCTACCACTCCCCACACTCCCACCTTCTACATGCTTCCTAAAGTCCATAAACCCACCCAGGACACCCCATTGTGGCTGGTTACTGTGCCCCATCAGAGAATCTCTGCTCTCGTTGACCAACACCTTCAACCTATTACCCAGAACCTATCCTCCTATATAAAAGATACCAACCATTTCCTTGACCGACTCTCTACAGTTCCTCTCCCTTTACCACACGGTGCCCTGCTTGTCACTATTGATGCCACTGCCCTGTACACTAACATTCCTAATGCCCATGGCCTTACTGCTATCAAACACTACCTTTCCAGACTCCCTATGGATTCCAAACCAACAACCTCCTTCCTAGTCTCCATGACCAAATATATCCTCACCCGCAATTACTTTTCCTTTGAAGGCATTACCTACAAACAAATCCGCAGTATGGCTATGGGCACCTGCATGGCACCATCCTATGTTAACCTACTCACCTGGTTCAGATTCATGATGACATCTTTGCTGTTTGGATTGAAGTTGAGGACACCTTATTCACATTTCTCTAGAACCTCAACAACTTCTCCCCCATTTGTTTCACCTGTTCCAATTCAACCCAACAAGCCACCTTCACGTCAGAGATGGCTACATCAGTACCTCTGTCCATATCAAACCTACTCACCACCAGCAATACCTCCACTTTGACAGCTGCCACCCATTTCATACCAAGAAGTCCCTTCCGTACAGCCTAGCCGCCGGTGGTCGTCGCATCTGCAGTGATGAGCAGTCCCTCTCTAAATATACCGAGGGTCTCTCTGAAGCCTTCACTGACTGTAATTATCCTCCCATCCTTGTACAAAAACAGATCTCCTGTGCCTTATCTTTCCAGTCTCCCACCACCTCTCAAAGTCCCACAGTTCAGCCACAGAGGAGCATTCCCCTCATAACTCAGTACCATTCAGGACTGGAGCAACTGAATTACATTCTCCGCCAGGGTTTCGATTACCTCTCGTCATCCCCTGAAATGAGAAATGGCCTACCCACTATCCTTCCCACCCCTCCTACTGTGGTATTCTGCCATCCACCGAACCTACACAGTATACTCGTCCATCCTTACACAACCCCTGCTCCCAATCCCTTACCTCATGGCTCATATGACTGTAGTAGACTTATATGCAAGACCTGTCCCATACATCCTCCTACCACCACCTACTCCAGTCCGGCCATTAACATTACCTATCACATCAAAGGCAGGGCTACCTGTGAAACCAGTCATGTGATCTACAAGCTAAGCTGCAACCATTGTGCTGCATTCTATGTAGGCATGACAACCAACAAGCTGTCTGTCCGCATAAACGGCCATCAACAAACTGTGGCCAAAAAACAAGTGGACCACCCTGTAGCTGAACACGCTGCCAAAAATGATACCCCTCATCTCAATGACTGCTTCACAGCCTGTAGCATTACACAGCCGTCATTTCACCGCCACACCCAGTCTTTTAATTTCTTTTATTTTTATTTTTATTTCTCTCCTTTCCACTACTTACCCCCTCAACCCTCCGCACCTTCTCTCCCACCCTCCGTCTAAACTGCAACACTTCACTCTCCGCCACTCCCACCATACTACCCCCACCCAATTGCCACTCCCATCATGCACTGGTGCTGCTGCTCGCAGTGTAGTTTCAGCTCTCTGAGAATGCAGATGTGTGTGCAAGTTGCACTTGCTGACAAAGGCCTTAATGGCCGAAAGCTGATTGTGTGAATCTTTTAAAGTAAGAAAATGTTATTTCTCATAATTGTTAAAAATATAAATCATTCTCTCTCTCTGTTTCCATATGACAATTCCTGTTGCATGCACATGATAAAATGGATGGTAATGAATTGAATTGAATTGAATCTACAATAAGCTCCCATTGAATATAAAAATGATAGTGACAACCCTCATATATTCAAGTGGGAAAGCTGTTTTCAAATGGCCTTGAAGGAGTTTCTTATCAATAACTGTTTTTATAATACTAAGATATTTCTTTCCGAGCAGTAGGATACTTCGATTTGTACAAATAATATTTGTATGTATCAGTAATCAACTTCTCCAATTTCTTTATATGTATTGTTTGTAATTGTTTGCAGAAAGTTATGAGAGGAAGCAAAAAATATATAAACAATCCATAACAAATCCTGTTATTTCTTGTCTATCGAGAATAAATGAGCATGCATTTTTTTTTCCAGATTGGAATGAACTGTTCACAACAAAATGTTTTGCTTGTGGATTCCCCATTGAAGCTGGAGACCGCTGGGTCGAGGCATTGAACAACAATTACCACAGCCAGTGCTTTAACTGCACTGTATGTACACAAAAATTTTCATTTGTTTAAGTTGAATAATACAGAAGTAAAAACATAATATCAATGTTTCCAATAGCATTTAACATTTAATATGAAACAATTTTACTTTAGTTAACAGAATCATCCACATGAAGTTTTAACCTTTTGACTGCTACAGATGTGCTGTGTGCCTTCCATGCAGAGTGCGGCTTTGCTGTCACTGTACTGCTTGCTTAATGCTGCTATCAAAATTTTATTTAAAATTGAAAGCAAGACAATATCTCACTTCATTCTTGAAATATTGGTTTTTATATCCAGTGGACAGTCATGCGTAGTGTTTCCAGTTTGTTTGTATAGACCAGCCGGCTGCTATGAGATACTTATCATCCAATTCCAAGAAAAACATTTGGTGAAAAAATATGATCTTTGCATGTCTTACTGTCTGATATCTTCACGTGATAAAGAATTCAATTTCTTTTGTTATGCATCATGCTTACTACACTGCATCAAATTAAGTAAACATTGCATGAAATCTTAAAGAGTTTGCAGAGATAAAAATGCTTTGCGTAGACTTTGCTTATGGTTGATTTTAGTTCATATGCTACTGTGTATGAAATGTAGATAAGATATCAAAATTTTATTTAAAATTGAGAGCAGAATGATATCTCATTTTTTTCTTGAGATATTGATTTTTCTATCTGCAGATGGTCATGCACGGTGCACCCAGTTCTGTGCCGATATTGTGATAACAGTCATCATATATATCCGGCAGATGGTCATGCATAATGCACCCAATTCCATCCCCATATTATCGTAACAATCATCATGTTTCATAAACTGTTCAAGATACTGGAACAACGTGTTTTTGCAAATTATAGCATGCAAAGAGGCACATGTATTATATGATAAATATTCGAAACTTTTTTGTTCACTGAGATACAGAAGTAATTCACCTACAGCAGTGAGTGCATCGTGAAACAGAATGCATAAACATTTCAATAGTCCTTAAGAAAAATATAGTAGCTGTGTCTAAACACATCTTTAGAACCTGGGAACAGCAGAGCATGAAGAGTTAACTCATCCACAGCAGTCAAAGGATTAATGTTCTTAAACTTTTAGATTGCAAACATATTTCACATATACTGTCAAAATATTTTTAATTTAACAATAAAGCTTAAGTGTTTACTATGTTACTGTAATAAATGTTTTGTTGGTTCTGTATGTACCAAAAGACCAGTACCGTAAATTACATCTCCAGGTTTTTGTTGTGTTCTGTTCTGGATTATATTTGAGGCTGTAGAATGAAAATGATCCTGCTCACTAGAAGTTTAATTGAAAATACATTACCTTGAAGACAATCTCTGTAAATATTGTGAAATGAATCCCACTATGAGTCAAGACAAAAATCATTGTCACAGAGGTCTTTAGGTCACTGGCAGAACTGTTTATCGTAAGCTACCCACAAATTCATTCACCTGTTGCAAAATGATGTCCACAGATCTCTTCTTTCAATGGCACAAAAAATATTTATATATCCTCAGGAAATATGGAAGCTGCAAGGGAAGTGTAAAGACTTAGCAGAAGTGGCATATCAGAATGGTTTGAAACAGAAACAGAAAAAGCACAGAACTGCTCCGTGCCCACTTCTTTTCATCATAATTATGGATCAAATAGCAAAATCTATTAAAAAAGCATATCATGAAACAAATGCCACTCTATTTGCAGATGAATAAATGCAAAAGAAACTTGACTTTTGGAACAATATCTTCCAAAAGTTTAAACAAATCAAAACCATGGCCATCAGCTGAGTGGGAACAGATTCAAACATTTCGTTAACAGATGCATGGTCAGAATCAGCAGCATGCTTCATCTACTGCAGGAGTGTTATGCTAAAAAATAACCCCAAAGAAAAGAAAATACCCAATAACTAAAAAAATGTGAATTAAATAAACCTATAGTGGAACAAATAAATACCAGGATGTGCAAATATGACAAATTTATAATTGTATATTCCAGCCTCAGATCACACAAACAGTATCTTTACCAACTTCAGCTTCTTAGCAAGCCATCTTCAGGCGATCATCTGATGATGATTTTCAAACAGCAGCGGTGTCATTTGCATGGTTGGAGACTAGTACAGACAGGTATGAGGTGAAAGTCATTGACCATCTGCTTAATAGCATGTTGGTCCATCTTTAGTGTGCAATGCAGCAGTGATTCAGTGTCACACATATTTCACATATCTTTGGCAGGTTTCCAGAGGTATGTGGCACCTGATGTCTATGCACAGGCTATGCAATTCCCATAAATCATGGGCCAGTGGCTTGTGGGCATGGAGCTGATGCTCAACAGTAGTTTTATTTGTTTACTACTCTGTAAAACATTGCACCAGCCACAATGCAGCCCCACTGTGGATGCTGTTTTGGAACACTGAGTGAGTTAGTTGACATCCATAAGCAGTTGGAAATTTTCTTAGCTGTTGTCAAAGAAATGGAAGTTGCAGCAAATGTATGTGTTGGCACGATTGCTGAGAGTTTTGTATCAGAGATACCAAAGGTACTTGAAGTACTATTCTCTCATGTGGATCCTGTCTCCTCTAAGGAAGTGTGGGATCTATCACTGTGCACCCACTTGACTATGAATGGTGTGTCAGTGGTAGGGCTATGTGCCATGTACAGGAGAGGCAGGGACCAGGGAGAACTTAGAGTGCTTTATTCAACCCCAAACAAACAAGTTCGACTGAAACCAGAACTGAGCAGTGAGACTCACTTCTCCTTTTGGAAAACATGCTGCTTCCTGTGTCAAGAGGAAGCACACATCTATTAATATCTATTAACCATCAGAATTTCAAACGTATGGGAAATAATGATACTCCTTAGCAAAATGGCACCAGATGCTCTCAGTTTGTATGTGTGGGGCCTCATTCATAATGTTGAAGAGACTGTTCTGACAGCCACTGAGGGAACAGGGTCCAACCAGTTGAAAATTGTAGTGCAGATTGAAACAATTGATGGATGTCATCTGGCTCTAAGGTCATACTTGGATCATTCCAGTGACTGGAAGAGAGGGTTTAGAAGACCATTATTGCTCATTGAGTTTCAACAAAGCTCAAAAGTTGCAGAATGGTCCACAGAAATTATCAGTGCCCCCTCAGTTTTAGTTGAATATAAAGATAGAACCAGAGATTTCAAAGATTCTGTGTCAAGTGACTTACACCATAGGGTTGAGAAATTTAGATCCAACCCCTAATAGGCCGGTGTGCATCAGTCTGCTAGCCAGGTAGCTAACTGAGTGTGGAGGCGCAACACAAGGCCTTGTTTATATTAGGTGACTCTTCATCCTGTATATATAACAATAGCCATAAGAGACCCAGAAGTGTCAGTATAAGCTCCAAAGAAAAGCCCTCTACAGACAAGAGTATTAAAATCCTTGTTACTAGCTCCCAGAACATTTGAAACAAAGTACCAGAGTTTGAATTGCTCCCACAGGGCAGTGGAGCTCACATAACACTAGGCACAGAAAGCTGGTTAAAATTCATAATAGATGGCCATGAGATTCTTGAGGGAAATAAAAGTGTATGTGTAAAGGCTAATGGTAATAGAATGTATTGTATTTGTGGCAGTACACAAGAAACTCACATCTAAAGTGATAGAAACTGAAACTGATGCGAGTTTGAGAAAGAGGCAGTATGAAAGATGAACCCAAACTTATAATCAGATCATTCTAGTGACCATTGGAACCATCTCCAGATGTAACAAAAATCTTTAGAGGAAACCTAAATTCACTAGTACGTTAAGTTCCCCAATCATGCTGTCCTCATGGGAGGAGACTAATTATCCAACAATCAATTGGTAAAATTGCAGTTTTGTAAGTGTTGGTAGTGACAAAACATTCTGCAAAATATCGCTAAATGCCCCTATGAGAACTATGTAGAACAAATTATTCAGAAGCACACTCCTGATAGAAATATATTAGATCCAACAGCAACAAACAGACCTTACCTCTTTGAGGACATCCATGTAAAAACTGGTATAAGTGTCATGAGGCAGTTGTAGCAACAACAACTACCAAAGTACAAAGGAGAACTAAACAAGTAGAAGAATTTACATGTTCAGCAAAGTAGATAAAGAGGCAGTAGTGCCATATATCAATAATAAACTCAAAACATTTAGTACTGGAGAGAAATAATATAGAACAACTAGAGGAGTAGTTGGCCATACACTTGATAGCTATGTAGCTAATTAGAGCAGTTCATGATGGGAGGGACACTCCATGATGTATAGTCAAAATGAAGAAATTTCTAGAAGTACAGATTACTGCATAATAAGTATACAACACAGTGCAGAACTACAGATGGGGAGATGCTGAATGAAACATGTTTAACCATCAAGAGGATAATGCATGAACCCTTCAATGACTACTGTAGCAGAATATTATCATAGGACATCTCACAAAGCCCAAAGAAATGCAGGTCATATCTACAAGCTGTTACTGGTACCAAAGTTAGTGTCCATTCACTTAAGGAGGAGACAGGAACTGAAATTGAGAGTAGCAAAACAAAAGCAAAAATGCTGAAATCTGTTTTCAGTAATAGTACGAGGGGGTAATAAAACGGAATAACATTGCTGTGGGCAGAACTGCAAAATATCGCTAAATGCCTCTATGAGAACTATGTAGAACAAATTATTCAGAAGCACACTCCTGATAGAAATTTCTTCATTTTGACTATACATACACCATTGCTCATGTGTGTAGGTTCCGTACCAAATAGGACTAACATGAGATGTTGAACATATACAGAGAAGAGTCACATGGGTGTTCATAGTTTGCTTGATCCATCGGGTAGTGTCATGGAGATGCTGAAGAAACAGAACTAGCAGATGCTTCAAGACAGACACAAACTATCCCAAGAAAGCGTACTTAGAAAGTTTCAAGAACCAACTTTAAATGATGAATCTAGGAATACTCTACAATTACCTATGTAGTACTCCCATTTGGATGGCAGTGTCTGACTAATTACAGCATGCACAGTCCTTCTCACACCCCATACATGAATGAAGCAGAAGGAAGCTATAACAACTGGTACATAGGAAGTACTCTCTGCCATGTACTTCACAGTGGTTTGTAGAGTGTGGATGTAGAGTTAGATATAGATAAGGGGCAGGCAGTAAGCAATAATGTTCACTTGCACCACGGTTATCAAGGTGCCTCCAGTTATTATTGCAGCTCATGGGAGAATGCTCCCCATAGCATGATACTGGCCCCACCAGCCTGTGTTCATAGCATGGTACGGTATATGTTTTGAGCAGCCATTCACCTGAATTATGACATATCTGGGTGTGACTATCAATCTGGTGTAACAAGAAATGAGATTCATCCAACCGGGTGACACAGTTCCATTGATCCACACTCCAAGCTCGAAGATCCAATTCCACAGTTTGACAACAAAAGTAACAGTAATATATACAAAGTGCGATCAAAAAGCAATGGGAATTTTCGTTTTTCTTCAAGTATTTTTATTTATTCATCAATATCAACTTTCTCCCCTTCAAAGTAATCCCCCTCAGATACAATACACCTGTGCCAGCACTTTTTCCAATGCACTTCTGGAACTCACTTATTGTTATGGGGTTCAGCTCCTTCAGTGATCCTGTTTTTAATCATCAATGCTGGCAAAACGATATCATTTCATGGTTCTCTTTTGCCTCAGGAATAGAAATAAGTCACAGCGGGCGACGTCCAGTGAATACGGTGGTTGGGGAAACAAAATGGTTTTGTTTTTTGCCAAAATTTCACAAACAAGCATTGAAGTGTGAGCGGGAGCATTAACGTGATGCAATTTCCACAGATGGTTATGCCACAATTTTGGTCATTTTCTTCAGATTGCTTGATGAAAATGGCACATAACTTCCAGGTAGTAAACCTTATCAACCATACAACAATAAGACAGGAACTTGTGAAACAATATCCCACTGTAACCAGAGAAAACAGTGAGAAGAACCTTCACAGGTGATCAAACTTGCCAAATTTTTTTTCATCTTGGCTCTTCAGGCAATTTCCAATGGGACGGCTGGGCCTTGGTTCCAACATCATACCTAGAGCAAACTCAGAAAGCTCCCTGATGGTGATCTGGCAATTTTCCAGAACCATTTTCTTTACTTCTTCCATATTGTCATCAGTAATTGATGTGCTTGGGTGCTGAGGGCAGTTGTCATCTTCAACATTTTCTTGACCCTCTTTGAAACGTTTATACCACTCATAAACTCTTATTTTACTCATAGCAGAGTCACCAAATGCCACAGTCAACATTTTGAATGTGGTGTTGCACTTTATTCCATTTTTTAAGCAAAATTTAGTGGAAATTATTTGATCCATCTTTTTCAACAGGAAAATTTCACCAAGTGCTTGAAAACATGTATACATTTTCGACTGACAACAATAAACTAAATATTCAAGAAAGCTGAAAATGCAAAGCTACATCAGGAAAATGTGTACCAGAAAGTTTTGAAAATAGGATTATGAAGCCTGCAAAATTAAAAAATATTCCTGTCACTTTTTGATCACACTTCATATAATACTAAAAGGAAAAATAATTTACACCATCTGTCACTCGGCCATACTGTTGCACAGAAATTAATGAGATATTTAGCCATAAAAGTTTTTGGCCACCTACCCAAAAAGAATAAAATTAATTTCAAATATCTGCTTGAATGTGAGTGTACAATCCAATTCATAGCAGTTTGGAAAATGACAGTTTTTTTTTTTAATAGGATCCAGTTTTACTTATTTATTCGAAAGTTCTTCTCCAAGTAGAGTAGAGGGAGAGGGAGGGGAGGGAGGGGGGGGGGGGGGAGAAAACAAAACAGTCTTAATAATTTTCTGCAGTCAGCAAATTAATTTCAGATTGAAGAAGTATTTCTCCATATTCTGAATCAACTTCTTCCAAAAACTGTTTAAAGCTGTGATGATGAGCTAGTGATTAATTTATTCAAATTATTATATATGTAATTTGTATTACATCTTTCATACTGGACAGAATTCTGACACTTACCCACATAGTGCTTCCTGATGACTAATACGGTGAAAAGTTAAACAATTTATTCAGTTTTTCCTTAACTGACCAACAAAGCCATTTTTGCTCCCAACAATAAGTGGTGCACCATCACTACAAATTTTTAAAACCACCAGTTCTGTTAGAGCACTTTTTAATGGCATTAAAAATATGCAGACCTGTTGATTCAAATAACAGAACTAATGTAACTCTTTGTGTACAGAAAAGTTAAGTGAAATGCTGTCGCCGGCCGCGGTGGTCTAGTGGTTCGAGGCGCTAAGTCCAGAACCGCGCGACTGCTACGGTCGCAGGTTCGAATCCTGCCTCGGGCATGGATGTGTGTGATGTCCTTAGGTTAGTTAGGTTTAAGTAGTTCTAAGTTCTAGGGGACTGATGACCACAGATGTTAAGTCCCATAGCGCTCAGAACCATTTGAACCATTTGAAATGCTGTCGAATCGGTAGCCTACTCTCGTCCATACAAAATTAATAACATGGGCAGTTTGCAATTAAATTATTTGGTTTCTTTTTTATGTTATGATCCATATAAAGGATTACACTTTTTACAGTGTTGCATGCAAAACAGCTTTTTTAAAACATTCCTTGGCATCATTCAACCAAATGCTTTTGTCATTTCTGTTGCACATTTTACCACAAGTACACCATCATTGAAGCATTTTTGATCTTTTGCTAGTTGTAAGCATACTACATAAGTTGCCGTTTAACTTTTGTTAATCTTTGAAGCTCCAGGCAACTAATGTATTTCTTTTTTTAACGTATTCATTAAATCGCAATTTTTGTCACAAGAGTAAAGCCCATGTGATGCTTCATGGAACAAAGAGAAATAGCGGGCAAGATTACTGTATTTGTTTTGACTTGAGCATTTTCCATATATTAAACATTGGGATTTTCATTGGGATTGTGTACAAAAAATATTTACTCCCCCATTCCGCACTGAATACACAGTTTTCAGTATTCTTTTATACATTCTCAAGAACCATAACAGAAAATAGGCACAGTAATAACCAAAATGACAACATGAGCTATACCCAACTGGAGACAAATAAGCGAGTTGCAGGTTGCAGTGGTGCTGTGATGGTACTGTGCGAGTTGGGAGGGGGAGGGGGGGGGGGGCACCACTCATTTGAGAGGATGGCTTGTGATGCTCACCTTGCCAGGTCTGGCTTAAACAGTATAGGAAAATCAAAGAATTCCCAAATTTTGATGGTCAGATGAGGACTTAAATCATTTGTAGCAGTTGCACCTGCTTTTTAATTCTTCGTTTGTTATCTTTGGTGTCAACGTACTGGCTGAAAAAGTAGGGATTGGATGTGCAACTACTGTAAATGATGTAGCTCACAGGTACATATTTGCATTTTACCGTAGTTTACTTTCACTTTGCACAACCCCCCAATAATACACAGTTGTATATGTATGGCCAGTGTACTGTTGTGTAAACTTTCTATATGCCTCATTAATAGTTTCCAGGTGAATCTCCACTTACTGCTGCAATAGTTTTCTGTTGAACATCTATCAGCAGTAAAAACATAACGACATAGTTCACAGTCCTTCAAATAAATTGAACAGTCACTGTCATTGCTTTAACACATGGCCTATTGATGTAACACCTATTCCACAGTTAATTTGAAGCATTGTTGTTGTAACCAACACAGGTTTCTCGTCTGAAACTTGGCCGTGGACTGACTGACTGTGACCAAAAATCAGGCCTTTATATGTGATCACAATAATTGGTACTGAAAATACACATTGTTCAAAGTTAAATTTTACAGAAATTCCAATTAAAACTTAACTCATTAAATTAACTGAATACACCAAAAAATTGGTTAACAGTTTCTTCTACTGCAAGAGTTACGCCAAATTATTTGTTTAAATCTTGAAATTAACAAATATTAGTACACAAACAATACTTTTGACGCAACTGTTAATTACTTTGGAATTAATTAAGGGCTGGCTTTGTTAACATGATTTCGAATAGAGCCAAATAGATCCTTTAAGATTGCTAGCATTTTGTCCTCCAAATGTTTACAATTATTACAGAACTTATGTTTGTTTATATATCAACAATAGGATTTACATTATGAAACAATTACTGATTTCACCCAATAACAAAAGATACTAACTAGGAATAGTCAGAATAAATTAGAAAATCAATTACATACATAAAACTAAGCACGAAATTAGGTCCGGTGTGATATTCTTTAAAACTAAGGGTCAACATTTCTCTTTTATGAAAATGTAGATTATATTCATGTATGTTAATGGTAATTAGTTGAAAGTGAAAAAACGAATTTAAGTAGGCAGATGGCAAAACAAGAGGGGAAGTAAAAATATTCGAACTTGCTTCGTCACGCACTGTCCGTCCAAATATGAGAGAAGTGCTTTACCACTGTGCCAACTCACTTAGTTTATGCTGAATCAGAAAATATGCAGCTGTTTGCTTTACTTTATGCTTATCAGCACAGTCGAAATTAAATTATCTTTTCCATTATCTATTTTCATTCATTTTCACTGTTTTACAGAACTGTAAGAAGAACTTGGAGGGAGAGAGCTTCTATGCCAAAGGAGGGCGTCCATTCTGCAAAGCACATGCTCGTTAACTAGCCATTAAGTTCCAGATAAACATGTATAACATTGTTCAGCGTGTGTGTAAAGCAGTTATCAGTCATATGTCAATATGAGAGAGGTTTTTGCATAAAATATGCCAACATTTTTTTTAGTTTCAGTGATTATTTGCACAACATACATTTGTATCTATAGTTTGATCCGAAAGTCATATTTAAAAGACACCTTTCTAGATCATTCTGTAAAGTACACACTATTCCTACTCAAGAAATTATTGTTCAGTGTATGAGGTCATTCATGTTGATTGTTTTATGCAGTATGACAAAGAAAGATGGAGAAGGATGCTAGAGATTCTGTTCCAGTGTCAGGTATCATTGTATGGTGCAAAAAGAAACTGTTACATAAAAAAAGGAATGGTGCTGTTGTCACATTATATATGTTCCTACAGCACTTTTACCTAAAGTGCAAATGTTGGATATTAATTGTGTGTAATCAATAACACTAGTTCACTGAATGCTTGTAAATGGATAAAATTAATATGTAAGTTCTACACTTTATCTTGCTTATCTGATTGTTTCTATTTTCTTCTTCTTATTCTCCTTCTCTTTTCCTTATTTATGTACTTACTTAAAACATTACACACACATAAATATGACAAACTGCAATCTCTTGAATACTTTTTCTCGTACACAGATTTTTCTCATATGACAGATATGTATCTTGTGCATTTGTCTGTAATTATTCATCATTTAAAGTTTTAATATGTTGTGTGGTTTCACAAGGCATCAGATGTTACTTTTTGTACACATATATTTTGTGAGAGATATGGGCATTGCTCTTCTAAAGTATGAGACATCTGTGTGCGGTACTGACTGTCAGGTGTAAATAATAATAAATAGTTACCTGGTAGATTATAGATGCATTTAAATTAATACCAGAACATTCATTACTCTTCTTGTTTTGTTGAGAACTATGGTCCATGCCAGTAAGATGCTGTAATTCCTATTATCATTGCTGAAACACTAACATTTCATTGTGAGGTAATCAAAATTGTAATAAAATCCCCTGTATCTTAGTAATTCTCATATCAAATAAGCCGTGAATTCTAAGTTGCCAAAATAAGTTTACATGATAAAACATAAAATTTTTTGCAACAATAATTTATGTTTTCATCATGTAGCATCTGATCAGGCACACAATTCCAGGAGGAATGTTTGTGTCTTTTTAGAATAATAGTCTACTTCTACAATTAAGGTCTTTTATATGTGATATCCTGCATGTGAATATGTTTTGTTGCAGATTTTATTTATGTTAGCATTCAACAAATGCTGTCCAAAGAGAAAATACAGAATATAAGTAAAAATATGTTTTTCCAGTTTCTTTGTTTGTAAAAAAAATCAATTTCATTTTAAAATTGCTTTCCTAAATACATAAGCATGTAATGAAGTGGGATGTTTGAAACCATTGTTCATATGTCATTCCTTATTACTACACCATTCATAATTAATTAGAGAACAATGCAAAGTATTATTTATCTTTCATGAGCAGGAAAAGAAATCTTTATTGTTTCTGTGTTGGTGACATTTAAGAGAAACATTTCAGCTAAGTACTGTAATAGGTATTTCTGTATGCATATCTGACATACCTGTTTATTTCTCCCACAACATAATGGGGTAAAATATACAACTCTAAATAGTAATTATCTAATTACTGTATTTATTGTGTATTCATTCCTATCCAAAGATATTTAGGATCCGTCTTTCATCTCAATCTTGTTATAGATACTTCAGGATTCACAAATAAGAATTAATACCACAGACAAGCCAAATAGGAAATGGTTGTTTTTGATTGCTGTACTACTTTTCAAGATTGTCTCAAAACTCGCAATTTATAAACCTTAAATTCACCATTGTTTTTATATTGATGCTTATTACCTACTTAGTAGAATATTTGAATTCTAGAATAGAAAGATCAGTGTTCTATAATTTGATCATTCATTGGCAATTTCATTATTTGGTGTACTAAAACAATTACTATTGTTGCAAAGATTCTGTTGAAAATTTTTAGAGAATGATTTTTAAATATTAACCAAAAATTACAAGATGACCAATAAGAAAAGCTATAGAGTGTGTATGAATTGTTTTAGAAATATGAACTGAGGTAAACAGGCAAACTTGTGCAACTTTCGTTCACATGAAACAGGCTTTTAAAAGAGGGGACTGGATGTTACTATTCTGAAAACAGCAAAATTTAAATAGACTGGAGAGATAATAGGTTGTTCCTCAAATTGTGCAACAAAAATATTTGTGGGATTAAAAAGCAGGTTAGAATAAGAAGATATATATGAGAAGGTTTTCCCCTGTCTCCATAATTATTTTATTTTGTTTTATTTTGTAGAAAGTATAAAAGAATCCACAAAAACAACACACAATAGGGAAAAAATGAATAGTAAATAGGTAGGACCTACATTGCATTCATTTAACAGGCAATTTATAACCTCAAAATATATAAAAGAATTATATATTTGGAATTTTGACTGAGGGACTGGGCTGCCATAAATTAAGGGTAAGTACGCACAAAAAACAAAACAGTGGTGATAAATAATTGGACTGCCAAGTGAAAGCAAGCAGTAAGATACAAAGAAACTCTATAGTCAGTAAAAGAATTCTGGTACCAGTACTTCTATAGTACAATACAACTGACAAAAATAGAAATCTGATGAATAGTAAAAAAGTATCACAATGATCAAATAAACCTTCACAAATAACAGTAATTTATGAAGAAACGAACACCATACTGGTTATACAAAAGAAAAGTATTTATTTGAAAAGTTTTAAGCTATGGTTGTGAAGGGTGGAGTCTTTACAAAGAAGAAGGAGAAAATTGGCAGCAATGGAAACATAGATATAGAGCAAAACCAAAGAAATATCCCGGATAAAAGGGAATGGGCAAGTAATGAAAGACATAAACAAATATAACTTTGAATGACATATTATAGACAAGACTAACTAACTTAATTTGGCATTTCAAATTTATAAATAACTTATTTAACAGAACAGTTGTGTGAAGACACTCAACAGATAGGCTCAGAAAAATGCTATCACAATGCATGTTCAGTGGAATGAAGTGCAACTCTTACAAATAAATGATACAGTTGGATGGAAAACCAGGTAGTTTCTGTCTTTGATGAAATAGACATGATGGCCAAATGGTGGCAATAAAGCATCCCCATCAATCAAGTTTAGCTAAAACAGAAAAAGTAAAATTTCACAGAGCTGCAAATGCTGACTCACTTGCACTGTTCAGAGAGAATTTACAGGATGAAAAATGTCAAGATGTTTACAAAGGATGGGAGTAAATGACAAATTATTTCCTGAAATACGATTACATCATGATGAACCTTTAAAGTGGGTCACGGACATTTACAATGAAAGCATAGCTAAAGGTAATTACCCTCTGGTACCAAAATATCTTGCTAAGAAGAGAGAGCTTTGTTTAATGCAAAGGACTATCTCTAGTCAAGACTGTAAAATGCACTACAAGCAGTGCTGCAAAATCCTTCAGCATGTTATCAAGAAGACAAAAACCATGTACTACGCATGAAAAATACAAAATTTGAAGAACAAGACGATGACAGTTTGAAGCCTTATTAGGCTTCAAATCAGTGGTTGTCAAACTTTTTTGCTTAAGAGCCAATACAGGGTGTTTCAAAAAGGACTTTACAACTTTGAAAATTCATATAAATTATTTCATAGTACCTACAGGGTGATTGCAGTGTCAATTTGTAGGGAATTATATCAAGCTTTGTCTTGCGTATTTCGCTAGTGTCAAATCGCACTGTACGGAGCACTTGCTTCAGTTGCATTAAGGATGGCTACCTTCACTAGACCTAAGCATTTTAGAAGTGTGTTTTGGTTTCAAGAATCGAAGTCAGTGACAATAGTTCAGCATAATTTCCATACTAAGTATGCTAAAGATCCTCCTAATAGCCCTACAATTTATGAGTGGCATAAATGTTTTGTAGAAACAGGGTATTCGGTAAGACATGGGAAATCATCAAATCATCCAAGCACATCTGAAGATGTTGAGTTTGTGAGACAACATTCTGTCAACAGCCCTACGAAATCAACCCAGCATGCATCTCGCGAACTGCAAATCTCACATACGACTGTTTGCTGTTTTTGAGAAACTGCGCTTGCAACCATACGGACTGACTATCACACAAGCAATAAAAGACACTGATAAAATTGCTCACAAGAACTTCTGTGCAGATATGTTAAATCGATTACATGAGGATGAACATTTCTTGGACAAAATCATCTTTTCTGACGAGTGGACTTGTTACTTAAGTGGCAAAGTTAACAAACACAACTGTAGGATTTCGGGCAGTGAAAATCCACATCAAACATTGCAATATGTTCATGATAGCCCTGAACTGAACGCTTTTTGTGCATTGAGCAAGAACAAAGTGTACAGCCCCTTATTTTTCCATGAGAGAACCATCAACGGGATAGTGTACCTGGATATGTTACAACAATTTTTGATAGCACAGATCGATGAAGGTGACCAAGAACAAAATGTTTGCTTCATGCAAGATGGTGCACCAACCCACTACCTGGCTGACTTGTGCGATTTTCTCAGTGACCGCTTTTCAGGTCAGTGGATTGTCCATGATGTGCCAATTGCATGGCCCCCATGTTCCCCAAGCTTGACACCACTTGAAATTTTTTTATGGGGATTCATCAAGGATATCATGTTTGTACCCCTGTGACAGCTTGTCTATCTGAACATAGAGCAAGGATTTATGCTGCCACTGAGCAAGTTAGACCTGCAATGCTACAGTGAATTTGGGAAGAAACTGACTTACAATGGGATGTGTGCTGTATAACCAGTGGAGGCCATATACAACATATTTAGTTTAAGGTTTTTTTTAAAAAAAAAACAAAAAAAAAAAACTTGATGTCTTTCCCTACAAAATGACGCTAAACCCAGCTCTGTATCTTCTTTCAATAAATTTATATGAATTTTTAAATTTGTAAAGTCTTTTTTGAAATGCCTTGTACTGACATTGTAAGGTGGCACCTGGGACTGCACATACACGGTGATTGAAAGGTGGCATTTTATGCTACCTGCTATGTTATATCTGGCCTTCAGAACCCACATATGAGATTTTCATACTCTCTTGCTCATTGCATGAAAACTATAATGCTACACAAAAAATGAACAGGACATTTTTATAGGAAATTTTTTTTGCTAGAGGCCCTAGTTTTCAGGTTATTGAAGAAAAACATACAAAAGTGATCTTCAAATGCACCCCCACTCATACACTCAGCCCCCCCCCCACTAGTCAGGATACCTAGTATGTTGTTCATGGCACTCCCTCCCATCACTGTACAAAAATTTGTGACTGCACGGTTTCCCCACATTCAAGCTTGTTTGGTCTTCATCAACTCGCCGTATTTTTCCACTGGCTTAGTTGTACAGTTTCAAATTGTAAAACTGACATTTTTGTAAATTTCATCTATCAGTTTTGTGAATTTTAGCATGAAATAAAGAATTACATTGTTGTATTCATTGGGCCTTCTGACTACTATGCTTGTAAGTACTACTTTGCTTGTAAGGACTAAGTTCAGATCAAATTGTCAATGTAATTAGTTTTAGTTAATGATATGAATATAATAGAGGGAAACATTCCATGTGGGAAAAATATATCTAAAAACAAAGATGATGTGAATTACCAAACGAAAGTGCTGGGAGGTTGATAGACACACAAACAAACACAAACACACACACAAAATTCAAGCTTTCGCAACAAACGGTTGCTTCATCAGGAGAGAGGGAAGGAGAGGGAAAGACGAAAGGATGTGGGTTTTAAGGGAGAGGGTAAGGAGTCATTCCAATCCCGGGAGCGGAAAGACTTACCTTAGGGGGAAAAAAGGACAGGTATACACTCTCACACACACACATATCCATCCGCACATACACAGACACAAGCAGACATTTGTAAAGGCAAAGAGTCTGCCTTTACAAATGTCTGCTTGTGTTTGTGTATGTGCAGATGGACATGTGTGTGTGTGCGAATGTATACCTGTCCTTTTTTCCCCATAAGGTAAGTCTTTCTGCTACCGGGATTGGAATGACTCTTTACCCTCTCCCTTAAAACCCACATCCTTTCGTCTTTCCCTCTCCTTCCCTCTCTCCTGATGAAGCAACCATTTGTTGCGAAAGCTTGAATTTTGTGTGTGTGTTTGTGTTTGTTTGTGTGTCTATCGACCTGCCAGCGCTTTCGTTTGGTAATTCACATCATCTTTGTATTTAGATATAATTAGTTTTAGTGTAACATTTACAACAGTTGTTTTTCTTCCATTACCCTCATAGTTGCATTTATATTAATAATGTTAATGAAATATGGTGGTGCAATAGCCCAATCAATAGAGATCAAAAAAGGTGGAATATCAGGAGTAATTCGTGTAGTCAGAAATTTTTGTACAGTGGTAGGAGAGTGTGCCATGAACGACATATTAGAAATCCTGACTGGCGTGGAAGAGTGTGGGGGTGGAGGTGCGTATGAAGGTCTTGAATAACTCAATAACTGTGGCCTCCAGCAAAAAGGTACCAAGTACAAAACTTAACTACATTAATTTTTCTGTAGGATTAACATCTGTGCATAGCAAGAGAGAAAATATGAAAATCTTGCACGTGACCAGATATAACATTACAGGTTGCGTAGAATGGCATCAGTAGGGACAGCTGAATCTCCCTACCTATTGATGTTATTAATTGGTAACCTATATAGGTTAGTGTATCATAGGTCCCCAATAGACTAACTTAAGTAAGGGCACGATTAGTTGGCCACCAACCCCGAAGGACTGATCTTTAAAAGTTGCATCATTTGGAACAATTACTGACGTCTGTTCTCTCTTTGATTGTTGCCAACCTCATCGAGCCCAAAGTGGTGACATTGTTATTGCCTAATGAAGTGGTGGTGTTTTGTCTGTGTGGGTGCATGATTAACTGACTGAATCAGTAATTGAACATATATTTAAATGCATTATGCAATATGAGACAGAAGCACAAATGTTTACTATTTTTTTTTAATATCACTTGTCTTCTACTTATTATGTTGTAATACAATAGCCTTAATTTAATTTCGTATTCCTTGGTACAAAACATGTAGCACATTTGAAGATGAGTATCTCTGTAATGCTAGTTCATGAGTCCATGTTACTTCTGTATCAAAATTTCTATCATAGCAGCTGATTGGTACAAGTCATACTCACCATGAGTTGTCCATACTGGAAGACAAACAATAAAGGACACCATTTCACATCCTCCAATGCTACAGAGTGTGCACTACTTACCCCTCTGCCCCTGAGGTAAGCAGCCAACTTTACTTAGCTTACAGCCAAATTCACCTGTTGTTGTTGTTGTGGTCTTCAGTCCTGAGACTGGTTTGATGCAGCTCTCCATGCTACTCTATCCTGTGCAAGGTTCTTCATCTCCCAGTACATACAGCAGCCCACATTCTTCTGAATCTGCTTAGTGTATTCATCTCTTGGTCTCCCTCTACGATTTTTACCCTCCACTCTGCCCTCCAATACTAAATTGGTGATCCCTTGATGCCTCAGAAGATGTCCTACCAACTGATCCCTTCTTCTAGTCAAGTTGTGCCACAATCCTGTTCTGTACCTCCTCATTAGTTATGTGAGCTACCCATCTAATCTTCAGCATTCTTCTGTAGCACCAAATTTTGAAAGCTTCTATTCTCTTCTTGTCCAAACTATTTACCGTCCATGTTTCACTTCCATACATAGCTACACTCCATACAAATACTTTCAGAAATGACTTCCTGAAACTTAAATCTATACTTGATGTTAACAAATTTCTCTTCTTCAGAAACGCTTTCCTTGCCATTGCCAGTCTACATTTTATATCCTCTCTACATCGACCATCATCAGTTATTTTGCTCCCCAAATAGCAAAACTCCTTTACTACTTTAAGTGTCTCATTTCCTAATCTAATTCCCTCAGCATCACCCGACTTAGTTCGACTACATTCCATTATCCTCGTTTTGCTTTTGTTGATGTTCATCTTATATCCTCCTCTCAAGACACTGTCAATTCTGTTCAACTGCTCTTCCAAGTCCTTTGCTGTCTGTGACAGAATTACAGTGTCATCAGTGAACATTAAAGTTTTTATTTCTTCTCCATGGATTTTAATACCTACTCCAAACTTTTCTTTTGTTTCCTTTATTGCTTGCTCAATATACAGATTCAATAACATCAGGGATAGGCTACAACCCTGTCTCACTCCCTTCCCAACCACTGCTTCCCTTTCATATCCCTTGACTCATGACTGCCATCTGCTTTCTGTACAAATTGTAAATAGCCTTTCGCTCCCTGTATTTTACCCCTGTCACCTTCAGAATTTGAAGAAGAGTATTCCAATCAACATTGTCAAAAGCTTTCTCTAAATCTACAAATGCTAGAAATGTAGGTTTGCCTTTCCTTAATCTTTCTTCTAAGATAAGATAAGTCATAGGGTCAGTATTGCCTCACGTGTTCCAACATTTCTACGGAATCCAAACTGATCTTCCCCGAGGTCGGCTTCTACCAGTTTTTCTATTCGTCTGTAAAGAATACGCATTAGTATTTTGCAGTCGTGACTTATTTAACTGATAGTTTGGTAATTTTCACATCCGTCGACACCTGCTTTCTTTGGGATTGGAATTATTATATTCTTCTTGAAGTCTGAGGGTATTTCGACTGTCTCATACATTTTGCTCACCAGATGGTACAGTTTTGTCAGGACTGGCTCTCCCATGGCTGTCAGTAGTTCTAATGGAATGTTGTCTACTCCCGGGGCCTTGTTTCGACTTAGGTCTTTCAGTGCTCTATCAAACTCTTCACACGGTATGATATCTCCCATTTCGTCTTCATCTACATCCTCTTCCATTTCCATAATGTTGTCCTCAATTACATTGCCCTTGTATAGACCCTCTATATACTCCTTCCACCTTTCTGCTTTCCCTTCTTTGCTTAGAACTGGGTTTCCATCTGAGCTCTTGATATTCATACAAGTGGTTCTCTTTTCTCCAAAGGTCTCTTTAATTTTCCTGTAGGCAGTATCTATCTTACCCCTAGTGAGATAAGCCTCTACATCCTTACATTTGTCCTCTAGCCATCCCTGCTTAGCCATTTTGCACTTCCTGTCAATTTCATTTTTGAGACATTTGTATTCCTTTTTGCCTGCTTCATTTACTGCATTTTTATATTTTCTCCTTTTGTCAATTAAATTCAATATTTCTTCTGTCACCCAAGGATTTCTACTAGCCCTCGACTTTCTGCCTACTTGATCCTCTGCTGCCTTCACTACTTCATCCCTCAAAGCTACCCATTCCTCTTCTACTGTATGTCTTTCCCCCATTCCTGTCAATTGTTCCCTTATGCTCTCCCTGAAACTCTGTACAACCTCTGGTTTAGTCAGTTTATCCAGGTCCCATCTCCTTATATTCCCACCTTTTTGCAGTTTCTTCAGTTTTAATCTACAGTTCATAACCAATAGATTGTGGACAAAGTCCACATCTGCCCCTGGAAATGTCTTACAGTTTAAAACCTGGTTCCTAAATCTCTTTCTTACCATTATATAATCTATCTGAAACCTGTAAGTATCTCCAGGCTTCTTCCATGTATACAACCTTCTTTTATGATTCTTGAACCAAGTGTTAGCTATGGTTAAGTTGTGCTCTGTGCAAAATTCCACCAGGCGACTTCCTCTTTCATTTCTTAACCCCAATCCATATTCACCTACTACGTTTCCTTCTCTTCCTTTTCCTACTATTGAATTCCAGTCACCCATGACTATTAAATTTTCGTCTCCCTTCACTATCTGAAGAATTTCTTTTATCTCATCATACATTTCTTCAATTTCTTCGTCATCTGCAGAGCTAGTAGGCTTATAGACTTGTACTACTGTCGTAGGCATGGGCTTCGTGTCTATCTTGGTCACAACAATGCATTCGCTGTGCTGTTTGTAGTAGCTTATCCGCATTCCTATTGCTTTATTCATTATTAAACCAACTCCTGCATTACCCCTATTTAATTTTGTATTTATAACCCTGTATTTACCTGACCAAAAGTCTTGTTCCTCCTGCCACCGAACTTCACTAATTCCCACTATATCCAACTTTAACCTATCCATTTCCCTTTTTAGATTTTCTAACCTACTTTCCCGATTAAGGGATCTGACATTCCATGCTCCGATCCGTAGAACGCCAGTTTTCTTTCTCCTGATAACGACGTTCTCCTGAGTAGTCCCCGCCCGGAGATCCAAATGGGGGACTATTTTACCTCCAGAATATTTTACCCAAGAGGACGCCATCATCATTTATCCATACAGTAAAGCTGCATGCCCTCGGGAAAAATTACGGCCGTAGTTTCCCCTTGGTTTCAGCCGTTCGCAGTACCAGCGCAGCAAGGCCGTTTTGGTTAGTGTTACAAGGCCAGATCAGTCAATCATCCAGACTGTTGCCCCTGCAACTACTGAAAAGGCTGCTGCCCCTCTTCAGGAACCATACGCTTGTCTGGCCTCTCAACAGATACCCATCCGTTGTGGTTGCACCTACGGTACTGCTATTTGTATCTTAATGCTAGTTGATGTTTCTGGATTTGGCTGCATCTTTAGAAATAAAAATGTAAATGTTCGTTTGTTCAAAACCTAAATCTTTGAATATTCTTCACTGACTGCTTCAAAATTTTGACACAAAATTGCATTCAAACATATGGATGTATCTATGTACCTATTTTTAAAATATATAAATAAATATGTGTTATATAAAAACAAAATAGAGAAATGTTGTTATCAAACAGAAAAGTTATATTTGTGGCTTATCTACTTATCATTAGAATACGACTACAGAATCTGAATTTTCAGTAACAATGAACAAGACTCAAGATGAAAGAGAGGGCGAAAGAAGAGATGAACAGAGGGGTGGGAGAAAATGGACATAGAAAGCAGAAATTAGTAGATGGAGAGGGAGGGGGAATGAGAAGATAGTCAGAGAAAGGAGGAGGTGATGGATAGAGTGAGAGGGAGAGGGGGGGGGGGGGAGGAGAAGGTGGACAGAGTGAGGGGGGGAGAGAGAGGGGAGAGGAGGAGATGAACAGAGAGAGATGGGACGAGGTGATGGACAGAGAGAGAGGGAAGGGAGGCAGATGGACAAAGTTTGGGGGGGAAGGGGTGAGCAGGAGATGGACAGTGACAGGGGGGGGGGGGGAGGGCCGAGGGGGAGATTAGAATCATATCCAGTCCTCATACATATGTTTTCTTTCTTTTCCATTTAACCAGAACGAGTCACAGCAACGCATGGCCAGGGGCAGCTAGTATTATTATAAACTAAGGCTAAGAACTGCAGGCCGCAGTTTGACAACCACTAGATTAAATTAATAAACTTAGTATTTAACTCCCGTATGGCAGTAGCAGTGAAATGGATGATATTAAATTCAAGTAAGTGGCTACTAAATTCAATGAATTCATCCTTAACATCAGCTGAAAAAAATTGGACAAAAATGGTCCTCAAAAGCAGGTCCAATAAACTTACTTAGACAGACTATGTGTACTCTAGGACCAGCTCATCTATTAGAGAGACCACAAAAATCATTAGGTCACCAAAAAGTATTTCCTCTTCTGGCTCTGATGGTATTTCAGACAAAGTATTAAAATCTTTTGCTGACTTGATAGGGCCATCATTGAATTACCTTTGTAATTAGTTAATGAGTCAAGGCATATTTCCTGAAAGACTAAAGTACACAATAGCAACACCAATAAACAAAAATCAGGACAAGCACATACTGAGGCTATCAAACTATGACATTGATGGAAGTTAATGTTGAAGAATGGTCAGAAGGGAATAGCTTAATGCTGGTTCATGATGCTTAGTTACCATACTCTTTTAACAACAGATTACAGAAGAAGAGGCACAACACTGATCTGAGTTTCATCAGTCCTGAGACTTGATACTGCTGTACATAGTTTGCAGCCAATGCCATACCAATGGTCTCCACATTTTTACTGCTCTGAAAATAACATACATCCCCTACAGAAGACAATTCTACCCTGAAAAAACTAATATGATAGGCTACGCATTAGATGTTGACACATAGATACATCATCTCCCCCCACTTACACACACACACACACACACACACACACACACACACACACACACACACAGAAAAAAGTATTACTTTTGTGGACATACTGAGAACTGTATCTTGCTAAACACACACACCCATGAAATGTAGACAAACATACTTACCTTTAATCACAAATTATGTTATGTCAGCAATTCAGAAGTACTGTGAGCTGTATGAGAACCCTTTCACTAATGATACAGAAAAACTTTAATGCAAGCCATGAGTAAGGTGAGACCAAAGAAATGGATTGAGGTACTTGAGAAAATGGATATGACACTTTGTACCAAACTTGCGTGGAACTTGATCAAGAAATTAATTAGGGAAAGGAAACCTGCTGCAATTAAGAGTGAAATAACCACAAACAAAATCTGTCATCAACTTTTTTTAAATTGAAAGACCAAAGAAAAGTTGCCAAGACCAAAGATAACAAGAACACTTCAAACTGAAACAGATTTATTCCATGCTTACATACATACATACATACATACATTAATCTTTGTTCCATAGATCATTAATATGACAGTTTGTAATGGTGTGGAACATGTCACTTTAACATAAGTTTTCTTTACACAAAATAATTAATTAATTTTTTTCCAGTTGCTACTTCATACCTAAGAATTAATCTATTGAGTAGAAGGAGTTGTCATTTAGAAATTCTTTTAATTTTCTTTTAAATGTTGGTTGGCTATCTGTCAGAATTTTAATACCGTTTGCCAAATGACCAAAGATTTTTGTGGCAGCATAATTCATCCCTTTCTGTGCCAAAGTGAGATTTAATACAGAATAGTGAAGAACCATAGACCTTGCCGTTGGTGGGGAGGCTTGCGTGCGTCAGCGATACAGATAGCTGTACCATAGGTGCAACCACAATGGAAGGGTATCTGTTGAGAGGCCAGACAAATGTGTGGTTCATGAAGAGGGGCAGCAGCCTTTTCAGTAGTTGCAGGGGCAACAGTCTGGATGATTGACTGATCTGGCCTTGTAACATAACCAATACGGCCTTGCTGTTGTGGTACTGTGAACGGCTGAAATCAAGGGGAAACTACGGCCGTAATTTTTCCCGAGGGCATGCAGCTTTACTGTATGGATAAATGATGATGGCGTCCTCTTGGGTAAAATATTCCGGAGGTAAAATAGTCCCCCATTTGGATCTCCGGGCGGGGACTACTCAGGAGAAGGTCGTTATCAGGAGACAGAAAACTGGCGTTCTACGGATCGGAGCGTGGAATGTCAGATCCCTTAATCGAGCAAGTAGGTTAGAAAATCTAAAAAGGGAAATGGATAGGTTAAAGTTATACATAGTGGGAATTAGTGACGTTCGGTGGCAGGAGGAACAAGACTTTTGGTCAGGCGAATACAGGGTTATAAATACAAAGTCAAATAGGGGTAATGCAGGAGTAGGTGTAATAATGAATAAAAAAATAGGAGTGCGGGTAAGTTACTACAAGCAGCATAGTGAACGCCTTATTGTGGCCAAGATAGACATGAAGCCCATGCCTACAACAGTAGTACAAGTTAATATGCCAACTAGCTCTGCAGATGATGAAGAAATTGAAGAAATGTATGATGAGATAAAAGAAATTCTTCAGATAGTGAATGGAGACGAAAATTTAATAGTCATGGGTGACTGGAATTCAATAGTAGGAAAAGGAAGAGAAGGAAACGTAGTAGGTGAATAATGATTGGGGGTATGAAATGAAAGAGGAAGCCGCATGGTAGAATTTTGCACAGAGCATAACTTAATCATAGCTGACACTTGGTTCAAGAATTATAAAAGAAGGTTGTATACATGGAAAAAGCCTGAAGATACTGACAGGTTTCAGATAGATTATAAAATGGTAAGACAGAGATGTAGGAACCAGGTTTTAAATTGTAAGACATTTCCAGGGGCAGATGTGGACTCTGACCACAATCTGTTGCTTACGAACTGTAGATTAAAACTGAAGAAACTGCAAAAAGGTGGGAATCTAAGGAGATGGGACCTGGATAAACTGACAGAACCAGAGGTTGTACAGAGTTTCAGGGAGAGCATAAGGGAACAATTGACAGGAATGGGAGAAAGACATACAGTAGAAGAAGAATGGGTAGCACTGATGGATGAAGTAGTGAAGGCAGCAGAGGATCAAGTAGGTAGAAAGTCGAGGGCTAGTAGAAATCCTTGGGTAACAGAAGAAATACTGCATTTAATTTATGAAAGGGGTAAATATAAAAATGCAGAAAATGAAGCAGGCAAAAAGGAATACAAACGTCTCAAAAATGAGATCGACAGGAAGTGCAAAATGGCTAAGTAGGGATGGCTAGAGGACAAATGTAAGGATGTAGAGGCTTGTCTCACTAGGGGTAAGATAGAGACTGCCTACAGGAAAATTAAAGAGACCTTTGGAGAAAAGAGAACCACTTGTATGAATATCAAGAGCTTTGATGGAAACCCAGTTCTAAGCAAAGAGGGGAAAGCAGAAAGGTGGAAGGAGTATATAGAGGGTCTATATAAGGGCGATGTACTTGAGGACAATATTATGGAAATGGAAGAGGATGTAGATGAAGATGAAATGGGAGATATGATACTGCGTGACGAGTTTGACAGAGTACTGAAAGACCTAAGTCGAAACAAGGCCCCGGGAGTAGAAAACATTCCATTAGAACTACTGACAGCCTTGGGAGAGCCAGTCCTGACAAAACTGTACCATCTGGTGAGCAAAATGTATGAGACAGGCGAAATACCCTCAGACTTCAAGAAGAATATAATAATTCCAATTCCAAAGAAAGCAGGTGTTGACAGATGTGAAAATTACCGAACTATCAGTTAATAAGTCACGGCTGCAAAATACTAATGCGTATTCTTTACAGACGAATAGAAAAACTGGTAGAAGCCGACCTCGGGGAAGACCAGTTTGGATTCCATAGAAATGTTGGAACATGTGAGGCAATAATGACCCTACGGCTTATCTTAAAAGCTATATTAAGAAAAGGCAAACCAACACTTCTAGCAATTGTAGACTTAGAGAAAGCTTTTGACAATATTGACTGGAATACTGTCTTTCAAATTCTGAAGGTGGTAGGGGAAAATACAGGGAGCTAAGTGCTATTTACAATTTGTTCAGAAACCAGAAGGCAATTATAAGAGTTGAGGGACATGAAAGGGAAGCAGTGGTTGGGAGGGAGTGAGACGGGGTTGTAGCCTCTCCCCGATGTTATTCAAGCTGTATATTGAGCAAGCAGTAAAGGAAACAAAAGAAAAAAATCAGAGTAGGTATTAAAATCCATGGGGAAGAAATAAAAACTTTGAGGTTCGCCGATGACATTGTAATTCTGTCAGAGACAGCAAAGGACTTGGAAGAGCAGTTGAATGGAATGGACAGAGTCTTGAAAGGAGGATATAAGATGATCATCAACAAAAGCAAAACGAGGATAATGGAATGTAGTTGAGTTAACTCGGGTGATGATGAGGGAATTAGATTAGGAAATGAGACACTTAAAGTAGAAAAGGAGTTTTGCTATTTGGGGAACAAAATAACTGCTGATGGTCGAAGTAGAGAGGATATAAAATGTAGACTGGCAATGGCAAGGAAAGTGTTTCTGAAGAAGAGAAATTTGTTAACATCGAGAATAGATTTAAGTGTCAGAAAGTCATTTCTGAAAGTATTTGTATGGAATGTAGCCATGTATGGGAGTGAAACGTGGATGATAAATAGTTTAGACAAGAAGAGAATAGAAGCTTTCGAAATGTAGTGCTACAGAGGAATGCTGAAGATTAAATGGGTAGCTCACATAACTAATGAGGAGGTACTGAATAGAATTGGGGAGAAGAGGAATTTGTGGCACAACTTGACTAGAAAACGGGATCAGTTGGTAGGATATGTTCTGAGGCATCAAGGGATCACTAATTTGGTATTGGAAGGCAGTGTGGAGGGTAAAAATCGTAGATGGAGACCAAGAGGTGAATACACTAAGTAGATTTAGAAGGATGTAGGCTGCAGTAGGTACTGGGAGATGAAGAGGCTTGCACAGGATAGAGTAGCATGGAGAGCTGCATCAAACCAGTCTCAGGACTGAGGACTACAACAACAACAACAACAGTGAAGATCATTCTTTCTTACAGTGTTGTAGCTATGCACTTTGCTGTTATTTTTGGGTTGGGATGGATTATTAATGACATATTTCACAAGAGAATATATGTATTGTGAAGTTGCTGCGAATATCCAAGTTCCTTAAATAAATGTCTGCAAGATAATCTGGCGTGGGCTCGAGCTATTATTCTGATTACACACTTTTGTGCAATGAATACTTTCTCTCTTAATGACGAATTGCCCCAAAATATGATGCCATAGGAAAGCAGTGAATGAAAATAGGCATAGTAGGTTAATTTACTGATACGTTTACCACCAAAATTTGCAATAACCCTTATAGCAGAAGTAGCTGAACCTAACCGTTTCAGCAAATCATTGATGCGTTACTTCCAATTCAATTTCTAATCAATGCACACACCCAGAAATTTTGAGTATTCTGCCTTAGCAACAGACTTCTGTTCATAGTCTATATTTATCGATTGTGTTACACCATTTTCTGTACAGAATTGTATTAACTGTGTTTTCTCAAAATTTAGTGAGAGTCCATTTGTAGAGAACCACTTAATAATATTCTGAAAGACATTATTTACAATTTCCTCAGCTGATTCTTGTTTGTTGGGTGTGATTACTAAACTCGTATCATCAGCAAAAAGAAATAGCTTTGCATCTTCATGAAATTAGAGTGGCAAGTTGTTAAATATATATTAACAACAATAAGGGACCCAAGAATGAACCCTGTGGGATGCCATTCTTGATACCTCCCTTGTTAGAGGACTCTGCTGATTTTTGCAGACTGTACTATTGGTTTCAACCTTCTGCAATCTTCCAGTTAAGTATGAATTAAACCATTTGTGCACTGTCCCACTCATACCACAATACGTAAGCTTATCTAGAAGAATTTCATGATTTACACAATCAAAAGCCTTTGAGAGATCACGAAATATCCCAATGGGTAATGTTCAGCTATTCAATGCATTCAATATTTGATCAGTGAAAGCATATATAGCATTTTTTGTTGAAAAGCCTTTCTAAAAACCAAATTGACATTTTGTTAGTACTTCATTTTTACAAGTATGTGATGCTACTCTTCAATACATTACTTTTTCAAGAATTTTGGATGAAGCTGCCAGAAGTGAGATTGGGCGGTAGTTGTTAGCATCAGACCTATCCCCCTTTTTATGCAATGGTTTAACAATAGCGTATTTCAGTCTGTCTGGAAAAATGCCCTGTTTCAATGAGGTACTACATACAGTACTGGCCATTAAAATTGCCACACCAAGAAGAAATACAGATGATAAATGGGTATTCATTGGACAAATATATTATACTAGAATTGACATGTGATTACATTTTCACACAATTTGGGTGCATAGATCCTGAGATATCAGTACCCAGAACACCTCTGGTCATAATAACGGCCTTGATATATCTGGGCATTCAGTCAAGCAGAGCTTGGATGGCGTGTACAGGTACAGCTGCCCATGCAGCTTCAACATGATACCACAGTTCATCAAGAGTAGTGACTGGCGTATTGTGACGAGCCAGTTGCTCGGCCACCATTGACCAGACGTTTTCAATTGGTGAGAGATCTGGAGAATGTGCTGGCCAGGGCAGCAGTCGAACATTTTCTGTACCCAGAAAGGCCTGTACAGGACCTGCAACATGCAGTCGTGCATTATCCTGCTGAAATGTAGGGTTTCACAGGGATTGAATGAACAGTAAAGCCATGGGTCGTAACACATCTGAAATGTAACATCCACTGTTCAAAGTGCCGTCAATGTGAACATGAGGTGACTGAGAAGTGTAACCAATGGCACCCCATACCATCACACTGGGTGATACACCAGTATAGCGAAGATGAATACATGCTTCCAATGTTCACCGCGATGTCGCCAAATGCGGATGCGACCATTATGGTGCTGTAAACAGAACCTGGATTCATCTGAAAAAATGACGTTTTGCCATTTGTGCACCCAGGTTCATCGTTGAGTACACCATCGCAGGTGCTCCTGTCTGTGATGCAGGTCAAGGGTAACCGCAGACATGGTCTCTGAGCTGATAGTCCATGTTGTTGCAAACGTTGGCAAACTGTTCGTGCAGATGGTTGGTGTCTTGCAAATGTCCCCATCTATTGACTCAAGGATCAAAACGTGGCTGCATGATCCATTACAGCCATGTGGATAAGATGCCTGCTATCTTGACTGCTAGTGATACGAGGCCGTTGGGATCCAGCACGGCATTCCGTATTATCCTTCTGAACCCACCGATTCTGTGTTCTGCTAACAGTCATTGGATCTCGAGCAACGCGAGCAGCAATGTCGCAATATGATAAACTGCAATCACTATAGGCTACAATCCAACCTTTATCAAAGTCGAAAACATGATGGTACACATTTCCCCTCCTTACACGAGGCATCATAACAACGTTTCACCAGGCAACGCCGGTCAACTGCTGTTTGTGATTGAGAAATCAGTTGGAAACTTTCCTCATGTCAGCATGTTATAGGTGTCGCCACTGGCACCAACCTTGTGTGAATGCTCTGAAAAGCTAATAATTTGCATATCACAGCATCTTCTTCCTGTTGGTTAAATTTTGCCTCTGTAACACGTCATCTATATGGTGTAGCAATTTTAATGACCAGTAGTGTATGTGGCTGAGAATCCTACTTATTTGTTGAGAACAAGCTTTTAATGCTCTGTTGAAAATGCCATCAATTCCATGTGAGCTTTTACTTTTGAGTGAATTTATTATTTTCCTAACTTCAATAGGAGGGGCGGGTTGAATTTCAGTTTTATCAAACTGCATAAGTACTGCCTCTTCCATACAATGCCTTGCATTTTCTAAAAAATAGCTGGATCCTATTTTCTCTACAACACTTAAAAAGTGATTATTAAAAATGTTTTCTACTTCTGACTTCTTGTTAACAAACTTTTCATTGTGTTTGATAGAAATGAAGTCATCCTGTGCTCACGGTTATCCTGTTCCCCTTTTAACAATATTCCAAATTGTTTTAATTTTATTATCAGATGTGCTAATCCCAGACATAATGCACATACTTCTAGACTTCTAATAACTTTTCTTAATACAGTGTAGTAGTTTTTATAATGTTTCACTGTTTCGGGATCATTACTCCTCCTAACTATAAGATCCATTTTCCTTTTCAGTTTACAAGTTATTTTTATCCCTTTAGTAAGCAATGGTTTTTTACATGGTTTCTTACAATTATATTTCACTGTTTTATTAGGGAAACTGTTTTCAAATATACTCACAAAGGTATCATGAAATGGTTAAATTTGCCTCATGTTCGCTGTACACCTCATCCCAGTCTAACTGCTGTAAGCTTTCCCTAAAATTCTGAATTGTTAAATCATTAATTGAATGCACTATTTTGGAGGACTGTTTTGCATTACTGTATGGAGCTATATCATATACTGTAACTAGCTGTGCATCACGATCAGACAGACCATTCTTAACAGGAAAAGTTTTTATTTGATTAAATTTATCTTGGTCTATAAAAACATTATCTATCAGTGTGCTGCTTTCCTGTACCACCCGTGTAGGAAAATCAATAACTGATGTCAAATTGAAAGAACAAAGTAATGCTTCAAGGTCAAGTTTCCTATCAGAATCTTTCAGAAAATCTACACTGAAATTGTCACATTCAATAATTTGCTTTCCTCTGTCTAACAGATAGCACAACAAAGAACCCAAGTTTCTCAAAATAGTTGAAAATTTCCGAATGGGACCTATACACAGCTACAATTGTAAAAGAGCCATTATTTAGTTTAAGCTCGTGTGCACATGCTTTAGATGTTGCTCTACGCAAAATTTTTTAGTTTCCAAATTTTTCACACTATGACATATTTTAACATATATGGCAACTCCTCTCTCCATAGTGTCTCTACTTACATATGCTGAAAGCTTATATCCACCTACATTTACCATTTCCATACCTGTGACTATGTGATGTTCAGACAAGCATAGTATGTCTATTCTACCCTCAGTTTCTAAATCTTCTAAACAAACAAGAAGCCCATCTATTTTGTATTTTAATCCCCTGATATTCTGATGCAATATACTAACATTATTTTTCACTGAGCTTTTAGGTGAATCTTGTGGCATACTAACATTATTTTTGACTGTACTGTTATGAGAATCTTGTGATTTTTTAACTTCTCTAGTACCTGCCTGTCTGAAGTTCTCGTTAAGCTTAATTGCAATCAATGACTGGACACTGATCTTAGCCTAAAAAAGTACTCCCTTGAGTTTCAAAGCCCCCTCCCCTTTACAGATTTTGCTATCATCACAGCCAGTTTACCCTTCCCTCTAATATTGAGCTGCAGGCCATGTTGTGTGAAATCTCATCTACCAATACCATCAATAGGAACCAAACCCTCGCCTGACAAAGTAGCCGCCCGAAGCAGCCATATTGACACTTCTGACAGAGCTGTTCAATTGGGGCTGATCATACCGCACAAAGGCAGGAACCAAGCCAACATTGCCCCATTTTCTTTAAAAAATGTTGATGACAGTCTAATAAAGACGAAAAATGAGAAAGCTGCAAGGATAGATGACATATATAAAGAACAGTTTAAGGGGAGCTGGAGGTGCCTATGCTGCCCATGTTAAAATCACTAAGTTTGAGGAACATTTATGAATAAACTTACTTTACTTTACACGTGGCTAAGGCCTTATCGACCATACACCTGCTCTACGAGCCTCTTCCAATTATTTCTATCCAGGGAAATTGTTGTCCAATCAGAGTTGATGCCCATCCTAGGTGCATCTTCCTGGATATTCTCCATCCACCTAATTCGAGGTCTTCCTCTTCTTCTCTTTCCTTCTAATTTCTTAGTGGATGCTATTTTGGGTAGTCTGTTCTCCAGCATCCTTGCTACATGACCAGCCCAGTTCAGTCTTCTCTTCTTTAACATTTCCACAATGGTACTATGTTTGTACAGCTCCCGTAGTTCTTCATTTTTCCTTATCCTCCACTCCATGACATTTTCATCGAAGATTGGTCCAAATATTTTTCTTAGTATTTTTCTTTCAAATATCAACAGTTTTTCTTCATCTTTTTTCCTGAATGTAATAGCTTCACATCCATATAATGCTACTGGTACAATAGTTGACTGATAAAAACGGATTTTTGAATTCAGTACTAAGTGATCTCATCCTTAAAATTTTGATACAGCTGTAAAAAGACTATTAGCTGCTGCTAGATGGGCGTCTATTTCTATTTCTGCTCTATTGTCTCTGCTAAAAAGACTCCCTAAGTACTTGAAGTGGTCAACTGCCTTGAAAGTGAGACCATTTACGGTCAGTGGTGTATTCTTTTGGAGTTTTTTACTTATGACTAGATATTCTGTCTTTTCTTCATTCACATGAAGTCCAGCTTTCTCAGCTATTTTGTAATAATTTTGCATCATCCTGATTAATTCAGCTTTTGAAGTGCTTATTAAGGCTACATCATCTGCATAAGCAAGTCTAGTAATGTTCTGTCCCTGCAGTTGGATCCCATGTGGATTAGTTTTGGTGAATTCTCTATCAATCTTCTCTAAGATAATATTAAATAGAATAGGTGAGATGGCATCCCCTTGTCTCAGTCCAGTGTACACCTTAAAATTTTCAGTCTCTCCTGCAGGTGTCTTAACTTTGCATATGGTTTCTTCCAAACACATTTTAACTAATTTGATTAATTTTAATGGTATTTCAAATTCTTTCATGGTGTTTAAGAGTGTCTGTCGGTGTATGCTATCATAGGCCTTCTTGAAGTCTATAAATAGAATATGGATATCTACATTAAATTCCCATGCCTTCTCATTTATTTGTTTCAATGTGAATAAGTGATCCAAAGTGGATCTGTTAGTGCGGAAACCACATTGGTAGTCCCCAATCAGTTCTTCGGTTATGGGAATCAGTCTGTGTAGTATACACATCGACAAAATTTTATACGTGACATCGAGTAGGGCAATTCCTCTGTAGTTATCACAGACAAGGGGATCATTCTTCTTAAAGATGGGGCATATAATTGCAGTTTTCCAATCGGCCGGTATGTTTTCTGTCTCCCAAATTGTTTCAATTAAGGAATGTAGTTCTATTTCCAATTGTGGTCCTCCATTTTTTAAAAGCTCAGCATATACCTGGTCTTCCCCACAGGCCTTGTTGTTCTTTAATTTCTTTATTGTTTGTCTTATTTCATTTACTGATGGTGTGGTGACTTGTATATCAACTGTATCTGGTTCTTTATGAATAAACTACCAAATAGAAAAATTTGAATTTGTTTTTACATATAGAGTGGTTTAGTATTGCAGTTATGAAAGATGGATTTTGGAGTATCTTTTCTAGTTTCCTTCCAATTATTTTTTTTTTATTAATGACCCAAATTTTTTTACAAATAATTGCTTTATAATTAAACTGAAATGAAACTACTGAACATATTGACAAATGGCTGTGTTACAATGTAAGTTTGACCACTAGGAGTGCTGTATAAAAATTTCATCTCTCTAGCTTGAGTGGATTTTGAGAAAATGTTCCTTATATTCGAAAAATTCTAATTTATGGGAAATGGCTATCAAAGTTTCTCAATACATTCCTGCACTATAGGATGGATTATCAGGGTCTTCTTCTTCATCCTCCAAAAGCTTCCTCTTCTGTATTCTTTTCTGGCCTGTTGTTCCATCATACTTCATATGCCTTTCTCTTCTATCTGCTCCTCTTATCCTTTCTCTGTCAATATTTCTTAGTGCTCGTACAGTGTTCATCCCAGCTGTAAATCCTAATGCCCTCAGAACTTCACACTTCACACTGTTCCCTCGGTTGTAGGTTGCTATTGCATCATAAATGCCAAAGTGCAATGTTTTTATGCTTACAAACATCCTTTTAGGAATCACTTTCCAAATCAAATTGTTTACGCTCTCATTAGGATTCTGCGTCTTTCTGTGTAGACATTTGTGTAACAATTCTGGCTGTACTAAGTCATGAAAAATTGGTTTTATTGCATTTATCACAGCTGCTGGCAAACCATGTTTGTGATCATAGTCCTTTTTTGCATTATATTTGCACCAGGAATCTTTTGGGCACAGGCTGTGTTGAGGGTATTCATTGGAAGAGGCAGTATGAAGGAACAATGCCCACACTGCTTTTCACATGTCACTAACATTACTACACTCCTGGAAATGGAAAAAAGAACACATTGACACCGGTGTGTCAGACCCACCATACTTGCTCCGGACACTGCGAGAGGGTTGTACAAGCAATGATCACACGCACGGCATAGCGGACACACCAGGAACCACAGTGTTGGCCGTCGAATGGCGCTAGCTGCGCAGCATTTGTGCACCGCCGCCGTCAGTGTCAGCCAGTTTGCCGTGGCTACGGAGCTCCATCGCAGTCTTTAACACTGGTAGCATGCCGCGACAGCGTGGACGTGAACCGTATGTGCAGTTGACAGACTTTGAGCGAGGGCGTATAGTGGGCATGTGGGAGGCCGGGTGGACGTACCGCCGAATTGCTCAACACGTGGGGCGTGAGGTCTCCACAGTACATCGATGTTGTCGCCAGTGGTCGGCGGAAGGTGCACGTGCCCGTCGACCTGGGACCGGACCGCAGCGATGCACGGATGCACACCAAGACCGTAGGATCCTACGCAGTGCCGTAGGGGACCGCACCGCCACTTCCCAGCAAATTAGGGACATTGTTGCTCCTGGGGTATCGGCGAGGACCATTCGTAACCGTCTCCATGAAGCTGGGCTACGGTCCCGCACACCGTTAGGCCGTCTTCCGCTCACGCCCCAACATCGTGCAGCCCGCCTCCAGTGGTGTCGCGACAGGCGTGAATGGAGGGACGAATGGAGACATGTCGTCTTCAGCGATGAGAGTCGCTTCTGCCTTGGTGCCAATGATGGTCGTATGCGTGTTTGGCGCCGTGCAGGTGAGCGCCACAATCAGGACTGCATACGACTGAGGCACACAGGGCCAACACCCGGCATCATGGTGTGGGGAGCGATCTCCTACACTGGCCGTACACCACTGGTGATCGTCGAGGGGACACTGAACAGTGCACGGTACATCCAAACCGTCATCGAACCCATCGTTCTACCATTCCTAGACCGGCAAGGGAACTTGCTGTTCCAACAGGACAATGCACATCCGCATGTATCCCGTGCCACCCAACGTGCTCTAGAAGGTGTAAGTCAACTACCCTGGCCAGCAAGATCTCCGGATCTGTCCCCCATTGAGCATGTTTGGGACTGGATGAAGCGTCGTCTCACGCGGTCTGCACGTCCAGCACGAACGCTGGTCCAACTGAGGCGCCAGGTGGAAATGGCATGGCAAGCCGTTCCACAGGACTACATCCAGCATCTCTACGATCGTCTCCATGGGAGAATAGCAGCCTGCATTGCTGCGAAAGGTGGATATACACTGTACTAGTGCCGACATTGTGCATGCTCTGTTGCCTGTGTCTATGTGCCTGTGGTTCTGTCAGTGTGATCATGTGATGTATCTGACCCCAGGAATGTGTCAATAAAGTTTCCCCTTCCTGGGACAATGAATTCACGGTGTTCTTATTTCAATTTCCAGGAGTGTAGTATTTTGCCTTATAGCATACCCATAGTATCTCTGTAGACGTTCAATCACCTCATCAGTAAGCCTGCCTCTCCCTCCTATTGTCTTTCCATCACTGAGCTTACTTGAACCCAAAGTTTGTTTGAGCCTACGAAGCCGTGCACCCATACATTTTTGCACATGCCCAATGCATTCCAACTTTTCAACTACAAATTCGTTTCCATATGGTTTCAGTTCCTCTACAGTCTTGAAACCTTTTTAGTCACCATCCCCAAGGTAGTATTTTTACCTAACGTTGTATCTGGGAACTGAACGTTCAAAAATTTGTTTCACTCCATCCACTTCCATTGCTCCACTTGATCCACTAAAATTTGCCTCACAGGTTCCACTGTGCTCTCCTTTGATTTTATTTTTGCACCTACAATGCTTTGATAATATTGCAATATCTATCACTTTTGCACTATCACCACAAGTAGCAGTTACAACCCCATTCAGGGATTTATGACCCCTCTTTTGCCAGGAACCATCTAATGCCACTACCAAATCCCTAGAACCACCATTCATTTCTACAGATTCCTCCACTGCTTCCTTCATGGTTTTCAAAGCCACATCTTCAAAAGAGGATCCTACCAGTTCACAGTAGTACCCAAATTTTCTTGGAGGCGATGGCAAGTTCATAATACCACAAAACAGTTTACCAGCAGCAGACCCTTTTCCAATGGATCAAAGACCATACACAAGTCAAACATTCACATCAAACACTCTAGATCATCCATTTTCACCAAAGAGACTGGCATGTGAATTGTAGAAAGTCACTTGATACTTGCAACATGCACAGATTATCTTCATCTCACAAGCTAAACCAAAGTGCTTTGTTATCTCTAGTCCCACTCCTACACTTGAACACATTTTGCACAGAACACTTTCTTTCAGCACAGAAGATAATAATCCAATATTCAGTACTTCGTTAATATCATCACTGTCACTAACATATTCACGAAATCTGTCACTTCCACCAGTCAGCTTCTTGCTAGAAGATGTCACAGGGCTATGGCCGGCCATGTGTTGCTTAGCAGAAGAACACACTGTTTCAGTAATTGTAGTATCACAACTTGGTATTAGTGTTAATTTTCTTTTCCCTACGTTCTTCCTCTTCTTATATACATGATTACTAAAACGTGCATCGTAACCAGAACAACGCTTTACACAAGAAGTATAGTACTACCAACAACAGATGCAACACTGAACTAATTCGAAATGGTAAACAGCAAAGAGACGATGTTCCGCGCTCTTAGCGCTTCATTTGTCACAGAAAACAATATAGCCAACCCTTGCACACTTGCTGTATGCGTAACATAAGGTGCTGTATGCGTAACAGGCCAAGAAAATCCCAAGCAGCTCGCCAGGAAGTCACGAGAGGGTGTTAGATGCATTCAGCGGCCGCCCATTTCCCCTGCAGGCGTGGGGGAAAATGGTAATAACTCCACTTCTAGGGCGAGTAGAACAATAATTCAAAGTTTATATTAAAGTGGAATGTTCCAATTAATTTTCATAGTATTAGTGCTTCATTTTTCATGGTCTTCAAATGGTGTCCAGGAGGCCTGTCTGTCCACCCTCTGTTTGTTCCTGCAGACAGTTCCTGCATTGAGTTTAGACACGAACAGTGTTTGCAACACTCATTCCACGCTACAGCCACGCCCCGCTGATCAATATGTACTCCTGCTGATTAACTTCAGCCATCTGTACAGGGTCACAGTGTGGCCTTGCAGCTACTGACAGAGTGCTGCACTTGCTGGGCACAATGTATCGTTGGTACATCACTACATTCAGCAGTGGTCTGAGGACACATACACAGGCCAGGTTCTGGACATCCACATAGTACAGACAAATATCAAGATTGTTGCATTGTGCAAACAGCAATGGCCAATTGAACATCATCCAGGAGGGAAATCCAAGCATGTGTTGTACCTGCTGTGTCCCCAAACACCACTGGGAATGATCTGCTTGCAGCAGGACTAAAATTATGTGTGCCTCTGGCCAAGTAATGACTCACATCACCTAGCATGGCTACTCCTGTGTTGGGAAATGCTTGGCTAGATAGATGAATGGCACTCAGTTGTCTTCAGTGGTAAGAATAGATTTTGTCTACAGCTGAGTGATGGGTGTCCACAAGTATGGTGTAGACCTGGTAATCATCATTTTCCAGCGTGCATTCGTCCACAAAATCCAGGTCTCACCCCAGGATTCATGGTGTTTCTGTAGGATAACCAGTGCCTGCTGCATTGCACAGCTTGTAATCCCTGAACTACTGCCATTTCTTTGACAGGAAGATGAGGTGCCTATTCAGCTTGATTGCCCGTGCGCCCCCCCCTCCCCCCCCCGCCCACACACACACACATACAGAGAGAGAGAGGGGGGGGGTGAGGGGGGGAGATATGTTGATCAGCCAGAACATTATGACAACTGACCTAATATTGATATAAGCCCGCCCAGGTGATAGCAGCATCACCTGGCGAGGAATGACTGCTAGTCAGATACATGCATCGTGCGTGTAGTATCAGTGAGCATGTTGTCTGTGTGTAGGATGGAGAAGGCATGTATCTATCTGAGTTTGACCGAGGGCAGATCATAATGGCCTAGAGGCTCAGCACAAACTGAATGACTTGTCAGTGTTCAAGGAGTGTTGTGATGAGTGTCTTCAACATGTAGTGAAACCAATTTGAAACCTCGTCCAGACATTGTGGGATTGGGTGGCCAATTGGAGGGTACAAATCCATTGTCTTCCAGGTGAACAGCTCCTTGACACCTGTACAGTGGAATGGACACAAGCTGGTGGCAGCTCTATTATGCTCTGGGGAACATTCATGTGGGCATCAATGGGTCCAGTGTAGCCTGTGCAAGGCACCACAATGACCAAGGAGTATCATACACTGATTGCAGACCATGTACACCCCTTCATTATGATCATATTTCCCAGCAGGAGTGACATTTTTCGGCAAGATAATGTGCCGCGACAAGGCCAGGAGTGTGGTGGAGTGCTTCAAGGAATACAGTGGTGAGTTCCGACTGACATGCTGATCCCCCACTCCCCAGTTTGCCATGTCTGAACCTGACTGAAGACATCTCAGATGTGACTGAGAGTGGCATCAGAACTCATTGCCCCCTTCCCCAGAATTATGGGAATTAGGTGACTTGAGTGTGCAGATGTGTACCAACTCCCTTCGGCAACCTACCAAGTCCTCATTGCTTCCCTGCCATGACTCGCTGCTGCTGATATCTGTGCCAAAGGTACACATACCACTATTAGGTAGGAGCTCATAATGTTCTGGCTGATCAGTGTATACATACATAAATTTGAAAACAGTATTACTTCAGTAAATATATGGATTTTTTTGCTTGTCTGTAAACGAACTTGCATTACTTACAGTAGCTGCACTGTCTTTTTACAAGTCTCTTAAATTTTAAACACTCTGAAAATTCATATTTTGAATAGAGGCAATGATCCAAGAAGAATACCCTTAGGGTTTTACAAAAAAATGAGAATGATAATATAATTTTTGTCTGATGTTGAAGACTAATGTAAATTTATATAGCACTATTTCTGGGGGAGGTTTTCTTAGCTGATATCCTTACTGAGTGGACATAAAGCTTTCATTTTGCCTTGTTTCTTGTTGATGGATATTAAAGTTTTTATTTGAAGTGGGAAGATTGACAACAGTTTAAAGAACAGTTTACAAGAATCTGTTTCTCAAGCATACAATGCTCTTACAGTTCTTTTCTGAGTTAAGAAAATCCTGAACTAGTGCTGTATTATCCCAAAATATAATTCTGTATGGTAGGATGTTGTGGAAGTGGGCAAAGTAGGCAATTTGGACAGTGTGTAAACTTGTTGTACAGATAGTAAATGTAGATTATAACATTTTGTGTAATATTCCATTTATTTTATTTGCACGTGTATGCCATTTAATGTCATTTTGAAGCCATAGGTCTAAAAACTCTGTTTTCAAGGAAGACGTAATTTTGTTGGAGTTTATTGTCTCACTGGTGTCCTGCAATAAAGATGCTTGTGTCATTTGCCCAAGAATGGATGCTCAAGTAACTCTTTTTTCCTAGCATTTCTGAATCAGAGAAACTTGTCCTAGTATTTTTCTTTAGTTGATGTGTTATTTGTATTTGAAGTTTTCCATTTGTCATGTAAGATGTGAACCATTTTAGGGCAGTGCATCTGATGCCATGTACTTTGAGCTTCTCCAAATGTATATTGTGGTTCAGCATGTCAAAGGCTTTACTTAAATCTAAAAGAATGCTACTGACAATTTGGTTTTTGTTCACTGTTTCTACAGCATTTTGTATAGAATCATAGTTGATACTGGTAGCCAATTTATTTTTCTAGACTCCATGCAGAGTGTAAGTGAGAATTTTGTTATTCTTAAAAATTTCATTGAACTATTATGCATTACTTTTTCTATGATTTACTAAATCCATATAATAAGACAATTGCCCTTTAGGTCCTGTATTGAATAGGGACCACTTCAGCAATTTTTAGATAGTCAAGAAATGTGCCTCCTGTCAGAAAGGATTAATTGACTACATCTACAAGAGACACTGAGATGTTTGTAATACATTGCTTCATGATATAATGTGGATTATCATCAATTCCTGATGACATTTTCTTGATAGTTGGTGCATCACAGATGATTTCATCAGATTTGTTTTGCAAATATAGATTGAGGAGGAACAAGAGAGTATTCTGTTTTTCTGTCTGTTTCTACTCTCTCTTTTGTCACTGGCTACTAAATTATTTCTGGTATCTGCTTAGTAATACCTGAAAAGATTCGCAGTATAGTGGAGGTCAGTAACACACTTGTTATGATGGGTCAGGGTTATATTTTGCGTTGTAGGGGTCACTTTATTTTCTTACTTCTTTATTGTTTTCCATAGTGATTGGATTTTATCTGTTGACTCTGTTATGAACATATCATTGGTCTTTCTTTTTGCCTGGCATTATAATTCTTTTGTAGACTGAATTTATTTCAGAATGGAGTTGTTCAGGGGAGAGAGTATATTTTTCCCGAACTTGAGCAACTCTCCCTTCCTTGTACTTGAGATTTTGATACCTGTTGTTATGTGTCTCTTTGCTTTTAGAGTTGTGTCTCTTTTTACTTATGTTTTGAGATGGAAATCAATAATAAAGAAACCACTGAAGATGCTAGCAAGCTTCTCAAATTTTTTGTTGGTGTCATCTATTTCAAAAACTACATCTCACCTTCCTCCTCATACTAGGAATTGAATGTCTCTATATGTTGTGTATTGAATCTTCTTGCTGTTACCATTCTTTTATAGTTATGGTTGGGCTAGCCAGAGCATCATATTTCTTGCTAATTGAATACATGTTGGACTTTGTGAAGTGATAACTTACTTGTCTCCAGAGCCTGCAATAACCATTGTTGAATTGCAACAAAAGATGGAAGATGCTCAGGACAATATATCACAGGATGCCATTTGACATCTTTTGATTGTTTACATACAATTATATATCCTCGCACTGCCGTCTGTGTGTGTGTGTGTGTGTGTGTGTGTGTGTGTGTGTGTGGCGGGGGAGGGTGGGGGGTGGGAGGAAGCGGTGCTTATTTGTACAATTGTTTGGACACCCTTTACTTTGATGTGTGTCTTTTGTTTCATCATAACTTGCTATCATACTTTCCTGCAATAATGAGCCACATGTCACAGTACTGTTCCATACAATTACATTATCCTTGAGGTTGTTGCATTTTTTTTCTGCAATGTGTTTAATAAATTACTTCCTACATATAAGGAGCAATCGGAAAGTTTCTGTTCAAATTTCAAAGCCTATACGGCCCTTAATCAATATGTCAGTCAGGCAATAACATCATGATCACTGAAGCAATCATCTTACCATGCACCAGGTTGAAGATACCAATTTGGTAAAACAGCATGTTCTGCTGTTTCAGGAAGTCTGTACCTGCCTCATCTGACATTAATAGTTTACCCTGCAAGGCCTCTTTTAGGGGATCAAAGGCATGATAATAGCATGAAAAAAGATCAGAAACTAGAGTGTTTCCTACTTGAGTTGTTGTAATTCTGCATTACAAAATTTTCAATATAGGGATGTGTGTTATCATGAAGCACCATTGAACTTAGTGCATCATTCCACAGTTATGGTTTTTGACAGGCATCTTGTCCCATATAGATTCTTCATTTTCTGATGGATGCCTACTAGTATTTGTCCTTTTGTGGCCAAGAGAAGAATAGCAGTACATTGGTCCAGTTTGGATTCAATTGGTAGTAATGTCATCATAGTCCATGTTGACGCATTTACCACATGCACGTCAGAAAGACACGAATGCCACACTAATCCCTTTTTCACATGGTGGTGCCTATATACCCATATTGGAATCACAATACATTGCATATAAGCTGCAGCAACACCCTTAAAAGAAACTTTTTGATCACCCTTTATATATTACTCAAAATATGTGAAGAAAATCTGAAGTTGTTCCACTTTTGAAATCAAGAAAAGTTCCTGGTGCAGTTAACAGCTACTCACCAGTATCTCTATTATGCCTTCTATCCAAATTATGTGCAAATAATACAAAGGATTTAGCCTCATAATAACCAAAATTTTACACAACATGCAAATTTCAGACCTGAAAAGAGCAGTACAAGCTAAGTTGTAAGCCTTACAGAACATGTTGAACATGGGTGCCAAAATAAATTAATCACAGGAATTGCTCTGGTGGATATGTTTTCTGCTTATGCTCACAGAATCCTGCTGATGAAGTTGTACAGCCAACTGACCTGTAATTGTTGACCAGTCTCTCTCATTTATGAGTTCTCAAAATTTTTTGAGAAAGTTGGCTACAACTGAATACTGAACCATTATCCACCGAATAATCTTTCAACAAAAACTCAGTTTGTCTTCCATAAAGGCTTACCCATGGAGAATGCATAACTAAACAGTAAAAATTACCCTTTTGGCGTTTTCTGTGATCTGGACAAGGCCTTTGACTGTATATAATATAATTCTGATAGGGAAACTAAAATAATATGGCATTAAATGTTTACCAAATGCATGGATGGAGTCATATCTTGACAACAGAAAACAGAGGTTTGCACTAACAAATGATATGATAGGAGTAAGATTAGATTCACAATGGGGAAATATTAAATATCATATGAACCAAGGTTCAGCCATTGGCCCACTCCTGCTATTGGTCTACATAAATAATGAACTGGGGACACCGTGGAATGGTAGCTACATGCAAAGTCCATTCTGCATTCTGTGTCTCCTTCAAGAAAGTTGAATTGTTGTCAACTGGTTATCTAGTTAATCTTGACTTTTTTCCACATTTATGGTTTCTTTCACTCTTCCGATGACCAGTTCCAGTTATCACAAAAAATATCCTTTGCAGGTAGATTCTTTAGTCATCCTCTTCACCAGGGTGGCATATACAACAAAACTATGGATTATTCTCGTGACCCAGCTCTAACATTATAAAGTGACAACAGAGGCTTTACTTTATGAAAAATGGTGCATATCTTTTGTTCCTTGATGTAACAATACAAATGATAGATAACCACTGTGTAGACACAGTAAATGCCCAAAATGGCAGTAATTCACAAACAGACTGAAAAGAGAAGTACTTAGAAGATAATATAAGTCAGTGGCTGAAGTTCACACGTTAATAGAGGCACACGGAGAGTATGAGTGGCGGTTGCAGACTTCTCTACATGGTATTCCATGTCAACCGATTCAAAGGTAGTATGTTGCAAATTTGAATGAACTATGTAGTAAGCTAGTAATTTGTTTTCAAAATAAGGGATAGGTTAATAAAATGTAAAAGTTCATGGAACCATTTCGTAGACCTGCATTGGAAAAAATGCATTTATGACTACATGCCGTCCATTAACTTTATGATGAACTATGCAATTTCTTAATTAATAGCTTTATTGCTTAGCGAAGGGTGTCATTCAGTTCATAAAATTTAGAGAAAAAGAAGTACAATGGTAAAAGCTGGCATCCAGCAAGTACAATGGCCAAATTTGCAATAGCAAATCTAGATGTTGTCAAATTTAAACATTAATTATTTGATAAGTTAATTAGTTTCACGAAAATCAAAATACAGTTCTACAAGTATATAGTCTGGATGCCAATCTTTGTAGTGAGTTGTGTCAGTATGTCCAAAACAATAAAATATATCTTGTGGTATCTGATAGAATTGAACATTTATTTCCAAGTAAAACACATTTATACAAGCTAACTTACAAGATGGAAGTCTCAACAGTTAACCGTAATGAGTGATGTGGAATCATTTATATCCTTGGAAGGCTCAACAGTTAACTGTAAAGTGCAGGATGTAATCATCTATACCCTGACATCAAAGAGTAACTATAATGACAAATACTAGTCACATGAAATGTTCATACACCACTGTACGCTTGTGTTTATGGGGACAGAATGAGATGCCACATGACTCCCTACTAGTGTTAATGATATCACTGATTAAACTTCACACATCACCCTGCACATGTTACCACTGCTTTCTTTGAAACCTGGCATTGTGCCATTGGAGCCGGTGGTTCCAGCGGGATGTGAGGTTCCAGTCTTTGGCATTGTTTTCTTCTCCAAGGCATCTGGCGTCCATAGTGTCTCAAGGTGGCTGTGGGGCATCGGAACTTGTTTGCTTTCTGCTGTCCTTATTGTGTCCACCCCCCCCCCCCCCCCCCCATGATCCATGGACCTTGCCGTTGGTGGGGAGGCTTGCGTGCCTCAGCGATACAGATAGCCGTACCGTAGGTGCAACCACAACGGAGGGGTATCTGTTGAGAGGCCAGACAAACGTGTGGTTCCTGAAGAGGGGCAGCAGCCTTTTCAGTAGTTGCAAGGGCAACAGTCTGGATGATTGACTGATCTGGCCTTGTAACAATAACCAAAACGGCCTTGCTGTGCTGGTATTGCGAACGGCTGAAAGCAAGGGGAAACTACAGCCGTAATTTTTCCCGAGGGCATGCAGCTTTACTGTATGATTACATGATGATGGCGTCCTCTTGGGTAAAATATTCCGGAGGTAAAATAGTCCCCCATTCGGATCTCCGGGCGGGGACTACTCAAGAGGATGTTGTTATCAGGAGAAAGAAAACTGGCGTTCTACGGATCGGAGCGTGGAATGTCAGATCCCTTAATCGGGCAGGTAGGTTAGAAAATTTAAAAAGGGAAATGGATAGGTTGAAGTTAGATATAGTGGGAATTAGTGAAGTTCGGTGGCAGAAGGAACAAGACTTCTTGTCAGGTGACTACAGGGTTATAAACACAAAATCAAATAGGGGGAATGCAGGAGTAGGTTTAATAATGAATAGGAAAATAGGAATGCGGGTAAGCTACTACAAACAACATAGTGAACGCATTATTGTGGCCAAGATAGATACGAAGCCCACACCTACTACAGTAGTACAAGTTTATATGCCAACTAGCTCTGCAGATGACGAAGAAATTGAAGAAATGTATGATGAAATAAAAGAAATTATTCAGATTGTGAAGGGAGACGAAAATTTAATAGTCATGGGTGACTGGATTTCGAGTGTAGGAAAAGGGAGAAGGGAGAGAAGGAAACATAGTAGGTGAATATGGATTGGGGGACAGAAATGAAAGAGGAAGCCGCCTGGTAGAATTTTGCACAGAGCACAACATAATCATAACTAACACTTGATTTAAGAATCATGAATGAAGGTTGTATACATGGAAGAACCCTGGAGATACTAAAAGGTATCAGATAGATTATATAATGGCAAGACAGAGATTTAGGAACCAGGTTTTAAATTGTAAGACATTTCCAGGGGCAGATGTGGACTCTGACCACAATCTATTGGTTATGACCTGTAGATTAAAACTGAAGAAACTGCAAAAAGGTGGGAATTTAAGGAGATGGGACCTGGATAAACTAAAAGAACCAGAGGTTGTACAGAGATTCAGGGAGAGCATAAGGGAGCAATTGACAGGAATGGGGGAAATAAATACAGTAGAAGAAGAATGGGTAGCTTTGAGGGATGAAGTAGTGAAGGCAGCAGAGGATCAAGTAGGTAAAAAGACGAGGGCTAGTAGAAATCCTTGGGTAACAGAAGAAATATTGAATTTAATTGATGAAAGGAGAAAATATAAAAATGCAGTAAGTGAAACAGGCAAAAAGGAATACAAACGTCTCAAAAATGAGACCGACAGGAAGTGCAAAATGGCTAAGCAGGGATGGCTAGAGGACAAATGTAAGGATGTAGAGGCCTATCTCACTAGGGGTAAGATAGATACCGCCTACAGGAAAATTAAAGAGACCTTTGGAGATAAGAGAACGACTTGTATGAATATCAAGAGCTCAGATGGAAACCCAGTTCTAAGCAAAGAAGGGAAAGCAGAAAGGTGGAAGGAGTATATAGAGGGTCTATACAAGGGCGATGTACTTGAGGACAATATTATGGAAATGCAAGAGGAAGAGGATGTAGATGAAGATGAAATGGGAGATATCATACTGTGTGAAGAGTTTGATAGAGCACTGAAAGACCTAAGTCGAAACAAGGCCCCGGGAGTAGACAACATTCCATTGGAACTAATGACGGCTGTGGGAGAGCCACTCCTGACAAAACTCTACCATCTGGTGAGCAAGATGTATGAGACAGGTGATATACCCTCAGACTTCAAGAAGAATATAATAATTCCAATCCCAAAGAAAGCAGGTGTTGAGAGATGTGAAAATTACCGAACTATCAGCTTAATAAGTCACAGCTGCAAAATACTAACACGAATTCTTTACAGACGAATGGAAAAACCAGTAGAAGCCAACCTCGGGGAAGATCAGTTTGGATTCCGTAGAAACAATGGAACACGTGAGGCAATACTGACCTTACGACTTATCTTAGAAGAAAGATTAAGGAAAGGCAAACCTACGTTTCTAGCATTTGTAGACTTAGAGAAAGCTTTTGACAATGTTGACTGGAATACTCTCTTTCAAATTCTAAAGGTGGCAGGGGTAAAATACAGGGAGCGAAAGGCTATTTACAATTTGTACAGAAACCAGATGGCAGTTATAAGAGTCGAGGGACATGAAAGGGAAGCAGTGGTTGGGAAGGGAGTAAGACAGGGTTGTAGCCCGTCCCCGATGTTGTTCAATCTGTATATTGAGCAAGCAGTAATGAAACAAAAGAAAAATTTGGAGTAGGTATTAAAATTCATGGAGAAGAAATAAAAACTTTGAGGTTCGCCGATGACATTGTAATTCTGTCAGAGACGGCGAAGGACTTGGAAGAGCAGTTGAATGGAATGGACAGTGTCTTGAAAGGAGGATATAAGATGAACATCAACAAAAGCAAAACAAGGATAATGGAATGTAGTCTAATTAAGTCGGGTGATGCTGAGGGAATTAGATTAGGAAATGAGGCACTTAAAGTAGTAAAGGAGTTTTGCTATTTGGGGAGCAAAATAACTGATGATGGTCGAAGTAGAGAGGATATAAAATGTAGGCTGGCAATGGCAAGGAAAGCGTTTCTGAAGAAGAGAAATTTGCTAACATCCAGTATTGATTTAAGTGTCAGGAAGTCATTTCTGAAAGTATTCGTATGGAGTGTAGCCATGTATGGAAGTGAAACATGGACGATAAATAGTTTGGACAAGAAGAGAATAGAAGCTTTCGAAATGTGGTGCTACAGAAGAATGCTGAAGATTAGATGGGTAGATCACATAACTAATGAGGAAGTATTGAATAGGATTGGGGAGAAGAGAAGTTTGTGGCACAACTTGACCAGAAGAAGGGATTGGTTGGTAGGACATGTTCTGAGGCATCAAGGGATCACCAATTTAGTATTGGAGGGCAGCGTGGAGGGTAAAAATCGTAGAGGGAGACCAAGAGATGAATACACTAAGCAGATTCAGAAGGATGTAGGTTGCAGTAGGTACTGGGAGATGAAAAAGCTTGCACAGGATAGAGTAGCATGGAGAGCTGCATCAAACCAGTCTCAGGACTGAAGATCACAACAACAACAACATATTGTGTCCAATGCACAGAAAAATGTGGACTTGAGTCAATCCAGTGTGACAGTGGTAGGCATACCATTTATTCTGATCTGGATTGTGTGGCTGCCTCTGCTGATCACCAGTTATCGCCCATTGTATGGTGGCTGCAAAGGCTTGTGTAGTGCAAGTAAATGTGTGTGCAATTCCAAGATCTGTGAACACAAACGGGTGTCTCCCAGCCTGATTTCTGGATGCTGTTGGTCTAAGATGGCGTATGTGCTCTTGTAATCTAGTAGCAAAGTCTGACACATTGATTGTATTGTCTGCCATGCTGTGCAAGAATTCTCCTGGCAGATGTAGCGTTTGCTTGCAATAGCTTTGCTGCCATAGCCTTTCTACTGCTTCTGAATGACATCTGTAGTCCAAGGAGAACAATAGATAGGGCCTTCATCCAATTCTGCATTGTGTGACTTTGCAGAGCTGCTTTGAGTTAGCAATGTGGGTGTTCAACTATACCATTTGATGCAGGATGATAGGCTGTGTGCAAATACACTTCATGCCAAATAATGTAGCTAATTCTCTGAAAAAATAGGCTTCAAATTTTCATACCTGGTCTATGGTAATCTGTAGTGGTATGCTGAATAGGACAAACCAACCACGAAAAAATGTCTGTGCCACAGTTTTGGCAGACATCCTTCATGGGGACTACTTCAGGTCATCTGGTAAATCAGTTCATAAATGTAAGACAATAAGAAACTGTGAGCAGGCCTACAATGCCAACGTGCACATGTTTGAAACATTGATTTGATGGCAGAAATGTGCATAGCAGTGCTCTGACGTGCTGTGTGATCTTATTCCTCTGGCCCACAATGCATTGCTTGACAAATGGTTTGCAATCTGTGTGCATTGGCGGCTAGACCAAACTTTGTTTCACCAATCTAATAGTGGCTTGCCCTCTCAGATGTGCCAGACTGTGTACTGATGCAATTGCTTGTGAACGGAGCTGTTGCAGCACACATGGTTGTGCTTTCAGTCCAGATAGATCACAACACAATTCAACATTTGCTTCAGGTGTCGCAACATGTTGTAACAATGCAGTCCCGGTTGTTCCAACAAATCTTGTAGCTCATCCTTATGTTGCTGGACCTGTGTGAGGGCATCAAAATCAATGGTAGCCGCAACAGTTTCAACATGTGAGCATGTATCTGCTGCCATGTTCATGACTTCTGCACGTGATAACACATCCGCTGGTATATCTTCAGCTTCTCTTCTATATACACAATGCAGGTAGTGAATTGCCTAATGTAATCTAAATGACGTAGTTGTCTTGTTTATCCTTTCTTCAGTTTTACAACAAAGGCATATGTTAGCCACTTGTGATTTGTGTAAATAGTGAACTTTCAGCCCAAATAAATGCCTGAATTTCTTGACTGTGGTGTAAGCTGCATACTGTTTGCAGTCAAAGGTTGTCCAACATTGCTGCGAAGGTGACAACTTGTGACTGGAGCATGCTACAGGCTGCCAACAATGTTCAACCTGTTGTTGCAGTACAGCACCTGTGACACTAGATGAGGCATCAACCATAAGTGCAAGGGGTGCCTGTGCCATGGGGTTGAGCAGCCTCTGAAATTGCTGTTTTCAAATACTATGCATGTCTACATTGCACTTCCCTTGCTCCAAAAGTACGCTTCAAAGGATTAATTACTTAGCCTTGTGTGCATAGATGATTAAATATCTGAGGCAGATGATGTAATGGTTCTTCTTCCATTGGTGGTATCACGGAAATGTCGTCTCTGTAAACATAACAAAGTCTAAGTCCCCAGTGCCCTCATCCATGAAATGCTGAAACGTCTGTGCTAGATTACACAGACCAAAAGGCATCTTATGAACTTGAGTAGACTGAAAGGTGTTGTCACTGCTGTCTTGGGGATATCTTCTACAGCAATGGGGATCTGATAATATACCCATACTGGATCAAGAGCAGAAAATATAGTCTTGGCAGAGAAGTCTTCTCTATGTGACACCGGGTACTGATCTGGGATGATACTCACATTGAGCTGCCAGTAATCACCACACACATGCCATCAATTCTTCTTTGGAATCACATGGACTGGTGCTGCCCAGCTGCTACCTGAATCTCTGCAAATGCCCATTGACATCATGCTGTGAAATTCCTGTTTCACCATTCGCAACTTCCCTTGCATCAAAAGTCTAGGCCTAGCAAGAGATGACAGGCATGGCGTGGTCAAAATGTGATGCACTACTGTGTGTTTAACTGTCAGGAGAGTAGGCAACTGTTGTGTGATATTGGGAAATTCTTTCAGTAATCTTGTGTATGACATATCTCCTGTGATCACAGGTACTGTCATCGAAGTGATTTAACACACCTACCCCGAAGTATGCAGTTTCATAGTGCAATCAATCAGCTGTTTGTGTTGGAGGCCAGGAATCAAATCATGAAAGGATAAGAAATTGGCTCCTATGATAGGCTGTGATATATCCACTACTGTGAAGCACCACTCAAATGTATGGCGTAGTCCAAGGTCAAGCAACAATGTGACCTGACTATATGTTTTAATCTTAGAGTTGTTCATGGCAAACAGATAAGAATTATTGTCATTGTGGCATGATACATGAGTTACTGTGTAGATGGACACATCTGCTCCTGTGTCCACTAGGTATTGTACTTTTGTGTTGCAGTGCATGAGAAAAAGTCGAGGTGCGTTACCGGTATGAGTAGTTGTTGCTGCCATGATTTCCACTTCATGTTTCCACTTGCATGATGGTGTACAGTTTTGTGTGTTGTTGCTGAATTTCTCGTGGTGCTACCACAAGTTTTGTGCTGATGGCGAGCGGCTGCAACTTCTCGATGACCGGTGACATGGTCCCTGACATACGTGCATCATTCGTAATGTGGCTACTTGTGCAGTAAGCTCCACTAATTGCAACTGGAATGATGTTAGTGTTACTGCAGATGAATTCACTTGCAATGATGTCAGTGTTGACACATTTGTTGTGGGATACATCTCAAAGATCCTGCCCGCTGTTTGTGCTAGTGCATTTAAATCACCCTCATACGCTGTCTGAATTTTTTGAATGTCTGAGGGTAATCAGGACAACCAAATATTGTGCAGCACATTTTTGCTCACTGTGTTGCTTGCCAATGTGCACAAACAGTGTAAAAGTTGTGATGGGGTCCAATTGCTGAGCTCCTCAGTCTATAAAAGCTTCTCTAGTTGCTTTGCTTCTGATTGTGGCAGGCGCATCACTAGTACCTTCTTAATTGATGCATACCGTTCAATGTTGGGCAGTACAGTAAGGATATCTTGTACTTAAGTGGCTAAGTCTTCTGTTAGTGCTGCAACTACATAGCTGTACTTCGCTTCATCTGTTGATATCTGTGCAAGCACGAACTGGCTTCCAAGCTGCACAAACCACAACACCAGGTTGTGTTACCAGAATGGCAGGTGTTTAATTGTGACCCTATTAACTGTGCTGCTTGCAGCTGGCTCTGTAGTGACTGATGGATTGTCCACTTTTGTGTGAAAACGAGTGCAGCTGATGCAGAAATAATGAACGTTCACGTAATGTCAAGCCAACACAGTTATGTTGTTGTGTTATCCTTGGGGTCACTGAATATGTGGTTTCTGATAGAACTGAACATTTATTTTCACATAAAACACATCTATACAAGACAGTTTACAAGCATGGAATGTTTAACAGTTAACTGTAAAGAGTGACATGGAAT